>NW_027362016.1:0-1400000 GCF_039654945.1 Dendrobates tinctorius | reverse complement strand
TCATGTACCAAAGCGTAATGTCTGGACAGCCCATGAGTAAGCAGGCCTTTTTTAATATTATGCCAATGGGAGTTCAATCTGAGGTGTAGGGGTTGTGTGGTCCTCCCTACATATTGTTTACCACAGGGACATTCAATGACATAAATAACAAAGTCAGAGTTACAATTTAGAACAAAAGGGATCATAAATTTCTCTTTAGTAGAAAATGAAATTATATAATTAGCTTTATGATTTATATTAGAACAGCATAAGCAGTTCCTCGTGCCACATTTAAAGATTCCTTTAGTTGAATTCAGGGTGTAACCGTTAATGGGGCTAGCATGAGCTCTCAGGCGGCTAGGGGCTATTAGATCCTTGATTGTGGGGGCTCTACGGAATGTAACCCCGGGATTCCTAGGAAGGATATTGTTCAGAATGGGATCGTTCAGTAATATATGCCAATTCTTATGGAAAATTCTACGGATTTCATTATGTTCAATGGAGAATTGCGTTATAAAATTCATTGAAAAGTTCTTATCAGTAATTACTTGCTCTTTAGGCTCCAGCAATGCTCTCTGATTTACTTTGAGAGAGTTTTTAAAGGCATTCTTAATTAAGTGTGAAGGGTATTTTTGGGCAAAAAATCTTTTCTTTAAAATATTGGACTGATCTTTAAAGTCAGTATCCAATGAGCAGTTTTTTCTAATCCGGTGAAATTGATTGTTAGGAATGTTATTCAACCATTTGTTGTAGTGCCCACTATTAAAATGAATGTAGCCATTGGTGTCTACTTTTTTAAAAAACGTTTTGCTACATATTCTGTCTTCTTTAATAAAAAGGTTAATATCTAAAAAATTAATTAAAAGATTAATATCTAAAAGGTTAATAATTCATTTTAATAGTGGGCACTACAACAAATGGTTGAATAACATTCCTAACAATCAATTTCACCGGATTAGAAAAAACTGCTCATTGGATACTGACTTTAAAGATCAGTCCAATATTTTAAAGAAAAGATTTTTTGCCCAAAAATACCCTTCACACTTAATTAAGAATGCCTTTAAAAACTCTCTCAAAGTAATTACTGATAAGAACTTTTCAATGAATTTTATAACGCAATTCTCCATTGAACATAATGAAATCCGTAGAATTTTTCATAAGAATTGGCATATATTACTGATCCCATTCTGAACAATATCCTTCCTAGGAATCCCGGGGTTACATTCCGTAGAGCCCCCACAATCAAGGATCTAATAGCCCCTAGCCGCCTGAGAGCTCATGCTAGCCCCATTAACGGTTACACCCTGAATTCAACTAAAGGAATCTTTAAATGTGGCACGAGGAACTGCTTATGCTGTTCTAATATAAATCATAAAGCTAATTATATAATTTCATTTTCTACTAAAGAGAAATTTATGATCCCTTTTGTTCTAAATTGTAACTCTGACTTTGTTATTTATGTCATTGAATGTCCCTGTGGTAAACAATATGTAGGGAGGACCACACAACCCCTACACCTCAGATTGAACTCCCATCGGGCCAGTAGGTAACTGGCCAGTAGGAGCATTGCTTGCGTTGAGAAACATGTGATGGTGCTCCGCGGCTTGTGTTATGCATATTTTTACATATTTCCCATAAGGGATGGGGGCATTGCTCTAGAATCACTGCGTTGAGAAACATGTGATGGTGTCTTCGCAGTGTTGGATGTTGATCTCCATGAGTTCATTCATCCTCATTTTTCACAGTCTTCTATTAGGCATTGCTCCTACTGGCCAGTTTCCTACTCCACACTGATGAGGGGCAATACCCCAAAACAGCTGTCTGTGGATGGATACCATGTTTTGGCATAGGTGGTTTCCTTCATTGGAGACTGCCCTTCCCATGGTTGTTCCTTCCCGGGGAAAGACCTGGCTAGTCATTGCTTGCGTTGAGAAACATGCGATGGTGTCTCTGCAGCTTGTGTTTTGCATATTTTTACATATTTCCCATAAGGGATGGGGGCATTGCTCTAGAATCACTGCGTTGAAAAACATGTGATGGTGTCTCTGCAGTGATGGATGTTGATCTCCATGAGTTCATTCATCCTCATTTTTCACAGTCTTCTACTAGGCATTGCTCCTACTGGCCAGTTTCCTACTCCACACTGATGAGGGGCAATACCCCGAAACAGCTGTCTGTGGATGGATACCATGTTTTGGCATAGGTGGTTTCCTTCATTGGAGACTGCCCTTCCCGTGGTTGTTTCTTCTCGGGGAAAGACCTGGCTAGTCATTGCTTGCATTGAGAAACATGTGATGGTGTCTCTGCGGCTTGTGTTTTGCATATTTTTACATATTTCCCATAAGGGATGGGGGCATGTAGTGACACACCAGCGATCCTGACAAGTTCATATCGTTTTCGGGATCGCTGGTGAGTCGCTATGTGTGATGAGGCCCTTAGGAGCAAATTCCTTAATTGATGTAAAAAGACATAAATCCATGTGACACATTCATTCCAGCAGTGTCGCATGGATTTATGTCTTTTTACATCAATTAAGGAATTTGCTCCTAAGACCTTGTGGGCGCATCACAACACATTAGGAGACCCCAATCAAAGGACAATAAAACATCCATACTCCTTATCTATGAACTGGTCCAATATTTATGTTTCTCCCTCTCCCACAATGATAGTTCTGCTTCGCGTCACTTGTCTATCTATTTTTTCTGTGCTGTGTTGTGTATAAATATGTGATTCTTCAGACTGTGTATTAGTCAATGCCTGATGAAGAGACATGAGTAGCCTCGAAAGCTTGCAATGTGTTACCATCTTTTTAGTTAGCCATTAAAAGGTATCAACCACTGAGGACTCTCAATTCTGAATATTTTTTACCAGTTTGTATAAATTCACATGCCACACATGTATCGCATCTGAAGAAACCCCTTGGTTTCTCAGATAGCCAGGTTCTGGTTTTGCATGGTGGCATAAAATGACATTGTACTATCTGGTCACCCAGGGATTTGCTTTTTCTATATGTGATTTGTGGGGAGACCCCAATGATGTCAGCAATGTCTCTGTCCATCTGAAGTACATCCAATGTTTTTTCAGAATGGTTCTTATTGTTTGAGCCCCATTGTCAAAAGTAGATATAAGATGAATGCATTAGTCATCTTATAGCGGGACACTTATTGTCACAGTCCAATTCTTGGATCTGTGTCAGATTCTGGATTCCCTCATTTAAACCTTTATTTTCCTTTCAGGCCTTTGGGGCTTTAATATGGCTTTTTGCTCCCGGTGGCCACAGGTGTTATTACATGTCTGATAGTGTCCTTTGCTTTACCTTTTGCCCCCGGTGGTCACTGGGGTTATTACATGTCTTTGGTTTCTCTGCTAATGGTGACCACTCCTCCTTTGCTATATAAGGTCACCTGGTGTATCAGCTGGTGTTGGTTATAGCAGGTCCTTGGTGGATTCCAACCACGGTGAAGTTAGCAGTTGGCTCTGAGGTGTTTAGCCACTGCTGAAAGCTTATCTGGTGCTGAACTCTGCTGACCGGTGTCTGCAGCAGAGAAAGATGGTGAAGGTAGCAGCTGGCTGTGAGGTGTCAAGCCACTGCTGAAAGCTAATCTGGTGATGAACTCTGCTGCCCGGTGACTACAGCAGAGAAAGATAAGTGTTTTGTTGTTTTCCCCGTTTAGTGTTTTTTCCTTTGTGTGTATTAGTGCAGCGGTGGGACCAGTGTCCGCACTAACCAGTTCTCTAGTAAGGGATAGGTGCAGGGCTAGTGAGGGTTTCAGGTATCCTGGTCATCGACAGGTTAAGAGCCTGTGTAGGGAATGTTAAGAGTGTTCAGGGATACTGCCTCAGGGGAGTGCAGAAGGTCTCCATGTCCCCGTTCCCTATTGCAGGGCCCACCGTTGTAACTGTTTCCCCGGTGTTCCCCTTTTGTCTTGTTGCTTCAGTTGCGGGTCGTGTCACACAGGACAGGTACACGTGACAGTTTTGTTGTTTCAGTTACCGACCTGCGGGTCGTGCCACACAGGACAGGTACATGTGACACTAATAGACGTTCTCTTTCTTGTTTTTGTGTATAATGGAAGGCCTCCCTCAGTACTCGATCAGGGTAACCACTCATTATATATCTTGTTCTCAAGTTATCTGACTTGATTCTGAAGCCTTTTATCTCTAAACAATTATGCCTTAGTCTTACGTTTTGGCCCTTGGAGTTAACTTTTTTCTGTGAGTAGGGGTGATGCCTTTTCTATCTCAATAGCGAATTGGTGGAGGTTGGTTTCCAATATATGAATGTACTTAGTGTATCTCCCATCCCCGACTTTGTAATTACAATATCAAGGAATGGTAAGGTATTTTTTTCAACCTCATAGGTGAAACGGAGACCAATCTCATTGATGTCGATTGATTCAACAAAGATTCTAAAGGTATCTTTCTTTCCTTCCACAGAATAAACACATAATAAATGAATCTAACCCATAGGTCAATGAGTTTGGTGTAATTTCTCATGGCCTCCGAGAATACAATGACATCCTCACACAAGCCCAGGAACAGGTTGGCATAGCTGGGCACATATGGATTGCCCATAACTGTGCCCCTGAGCTGGTGGTAGGTTTCTCCATCAAAGGTAAAGGAATTGTTTCCTAATACAAAGTCGAGGAGGGTCAGCACCAACTTGTTATGTTGTTCATATTGACAACCCCTGGCTCCTAAAAAATATTTTACTCCCCGGTACCCAAGTCATGCAGTACAGTGCTTTTACATCAATGCTGGCCAGCATGATCTCTGGGTAAATAGAGATCCCCTTGTGTTTTTGGAGGAGATCCATCATGTCTCTGATATAAGAGGGAAGGCATGCTCACGAAGGGCTTTAATATGTGGTCCAGATAGGGATCCACATTGTGGCCCATGCTCCCAATCCCAAACATGATGGGATCACCCTACGGTGGTGCATCTCTTGTGTAATTTTGGTAAGGCATAAAAGGTAGCCATGACCAGGTGTTGAGGGAGAAGAAATGTGAATTCTTCTTGACTAACCAGGCTATCCCTATTTGCTCTAAAAAGGATTTTTTTTAGTTTGTCCTTTTCAAACCCCCTTTGTCAACCCCTTAGTTAGAAAAAAAATAATAAAATTTTTTTTTTAATTTTTTTCCATTCTTTGCAGCTAGGGTTGGGGTTAGGGCTAGGGATTAGGGTTGGGGTTAGGGCTGGGGTTATGGCTGGGGTTAGAGTTGGGGTTAGGGTCATGGTTAGAATTTGGGTTGTGGTTAAAGTTAGGGTTGGGATTAGGGTTAGTGTTGGGGCGCACTGGGGTT
This sequence comes from Dendrobates tinctorius, assembly GCF_039654945.1. Classification (NCBI taxonomy): domain Eukaryota; kingdom Metazoa; phylum Chordata; class Amphibia; order Anura; family Dendrobatidae; genus Dendrobates; species Dendrobates tinctorius. The sequence goes on along the minus strand of NW_027362016.1, from coordinate 1,394,718 downwards.
AGGGTTGAGGTTAGGGCTGAGTTAGGATTGGAGTTAGAATTCGGGGTTTTCAAAAATAAAAAGGATGATATAATGGCTTGTGTTGAGCGCAAGTGCTTTCTAGTAAAACAAACCCCAAACTATTCTTTAATTATATAAACAGTAAAATGTTTAAAATTGATGGTGTCGGCCCTTTAAAGAACAATGAGGGTGAAATCATAGAGAGTGATGTGGGAAAAGCAAATGTTTTAAATACTTTTTTCTCAACAGTGTTCACACATGAAAAGGATTTGCCAGGGGAAATGCAGAGTGATAATGTAAACTCCCCATTAAGTATTACCTGCCTAACCCAGGAAGAAGTGCAGAACCACCTTAGTAAGATTAAAATTGACAGGCCCTGATGACATTCACCCTCGGGTATTAAGGGAGTTAAGTAATGTGATAGACAGGCCTCTATTCCTTATATTTAAAGACTCTATAGAAACAGGGTCTGTTCCTTTTGATTGGCGGCAAGCAAATGTGGTACCAATATTCAAAATGGGGTGTAAAAGGGAACCTGGAAACTATAGGCCGGTAAGCTTAACATCTGGTGTGGATAAAATTTTTGAAGGGTTTCTAAGGGATACCATTATGGAATATCTCAATGTTAATAAATGTTTAACTCCATATCAACATGGATTTATGAAGGATCGCTCCTGTCAAACTAACCTGATCAGCTTCTATGAGGATGTAAGCTCTCAAATGGACCGAGGAGAATCATTGGATGTCATTTATCTCGACTTCTCTAAAGCATTTGACACTGTCCCACATAAAATATTGGTAAGTAAGATGAGAAAGCTTGGGCTAGGGGAAAATGTGTTTAGATGAGTAGGTTGCTGGCTTAGTGATAGAAAGCAAAGAGTGGTTATTAATGGTGCATAATCAGATTGGGCCAGGGTTACTAGTGGGGTACCACTTGGGTTATGTATTGGGCCCCCTACTATTTAATATATTTATTAATGATCTAGTGGATGGCTTACACAGTAAAATATCAGTATTTGCAGATGATACAAAACTATGTAAGTGTTATGAATGAGTCACCGTAGGAGGCAAAAACAGAAATGCTAGCTAAGTCCAGAAAACCAGAGAAGTTGGCAGCTATCGGATTGCAGACCCCTGAACCTATCAACAACAACTAGCAGTAGCCGTGGGGGGTTCCTACGATGCCCTAGACACCTCGATCACAGATGGAGAACTGCCTAGCCTAAAGACAGAAAGGGAAATCTAAACTGCCCCAGAGCAGACCCCAAAGTAATAGGCAGCCCCCAACATATAATAACGGTGAAGCAAGAAGAAAAAAACACTAACACAGATAGAAAGATAGACTGAGCAAATGATGGGGCCCAAGCTAACTAGATAGGACAGGATAGGAAGGCTGCTGTCTGCAATCCGCGAAAAACCCTATCAAAATAAGAGCCAACAGACTGACAGGGAAAAAGGCCCTGAAGACGCTAGGCTTCAAAAAGACTATGTCAGTACGCAGGTATTTTCTGAAGACAGAGCAAACCGACAAAAAGGAATTCAGCTCACCCCAGCAGGGAATGGCAGAATCCAGAAAAGCAAGGCAAACTAAAACCAAAACACAAATGCAAAAAGGCAAAGAAGAAAACTTAGCTTTTGAGGAGCAGGAATCAGACTGGTCTCCTAGAATTCCACAGAGAAATCACCAGCGAGGCAGAAGGGCGTCGGCTGCCTTATATCCAGTCAGAGATCCCCGTCGCCCAATCATCCTCTCCCAGCTCAGGTGCTTGGTAATCAGCCTCACTACCTTCCTTCACCAGAAGAGGGAGTTCATCAGACCTCAATGGTGAAGGGGAAAATGAACTCATAACAGTACCTCCCCCTTGAGGAGGGGTCACCGAACCCTGAACCATGCTACCAGGGCGATCAGGGTGAGCCCGATGAAAGGCACGCACCAATCTTTTGGCATGAATATCAGAGGCAGAGACCCAGGAATTATCCTCCTGACCATAACCCTTACACTTAACCAAATACTGGAGTCTCTGTCTAGCCAAACGGGAATCCAGTATTTTCTCTACCTCATATTCCATGTTACCTTCAACCACTACAGGGTCTGGAGGTGTCACCCCAGGAACTACTGGTTCAACAAACCTCTTCAACAAGGACTTATGAAACACATTATGGATTTTAAATGTGACAGGAAGAGCCAACCGAAAAGAGACCGGATTAATGATCTCCAAAATCTTGTAAGGCCCAATAAATCTAGGCTTAAATTTAGGAGAAGCTACCTTCAAAGCGATATTTTTTGATGATAACCAAACCATATCACCCACCTTAAACTGGGGACCAACGGTCCTATGTCGGTTGGAAAACCGCTGGGCCTTTTCCTGAGAGAGAGATAACTTATCCACCACTTGGTCCCAGATCTGGTGCGTTCTCTCCACCACAGTGTCAACACCTGGGCAGGCAGAAGGCTCCACCTGCCCTGAAGAAAATCGAGGATGAAACCCGAAGTTACAAAAAAAAGGTGACATCAAAGTGGCAGAACTAGCTCTATTATTTAAAGCAAATTCGGCCAAGGGCAAAAATGAAACCCAATCATCCTGATCAGCGGAAATAAAACATCTCAAATACGACTCCAAGGTCTGGTTTGTTCTCTCCGTCTGCCCATTGGTCTGAGGGTGAAACGCAGAGGAGAAGGACAACTGAATTCCCAGCTTGGAACAGAACGTCCTCCAAAATCTAGACACAAACTGAACTCCTCTGTCAGATACAATGTTCTCAGGAATCCCGTGCAAGCGAACCACCTGTTGCAAAAACAGGGGCACCAACTCAGAAGAAGATGGCAACTTAGGGAGTGGTACAAGATGAACCATCTTAGAGAACCTATCACAAATCACCCAAATAACAGTCATTCTCTGAGAGACAGGCATATCAGAGATGAAATCCATTGAAATATGGGTCCATGGCCTCCTGGGGACCGGCAAAGGCATCAACAACCCACTAGAGCGAGAACAAGGTTTAGACCGGGAGCAAGTCCCACAGGACTGCACAAAATTCCTGACATCACGAGACAAGGCGGGCCACCAAAAAGACCGACTCACCAGATCTCTAGTACCAAAAATACCTGGATGACCAGCCAATGCAGAGCAATGAACTTCAGACATCACTCTCTTCTTCCACTGGTCAGGAACATACAACTTTCCACTGGGACAACGCTCAGGTTTGTCCTCCTGGAACTCTTCCAGAGCATGTCTCAAATCGGGTGAGATGGCAGAAAGAACTACCCCTTCGCCTAAGATGGTAGCAGGCTTGGTCACCACAGGAGAATCAGCAAACAAGCTCCTAGAAACAGCGTCAGCCTTGACATTCTTAGTGCCAGGAAGAAAAGAGACCACAAACTCAAAACGTGTAAAAAACAAGGCCCATCTAGCCTGTCTAGGGTTCAAGCATTTGGCCGACTCTAGCTAAATCAAATTCTTGTGGTCAGTGAGGACCACGACTTGATTTTTAGCTCCCTCCAACCAATGTCTCCACTCCTCAAATGCCCATTTCATGGCCAACAGTTCCCGATTCCCCATATCATAGTTACGTTCAGATGGGGAGAACTTTCGGGAAAAGAAAGCACAGGTATTCATTTTAGATGTTACAGGATCCTTTTGGGACAAAACAGCTCCTGCACCAATCTCAGAAGCGTCCACCTCTACCTGGAACGGGAGTGAGACATCAGGTTGCCGCAAAACCGGGGCAGAAGTCAATCTTCGCTTCAGCTCCTGAAAGGAAGAAACAGCCTCCGGAGACCAATTCAACACATCAGCACCCTTCTTAGTCAGATCAGTCAATGGCTTGGCAATACTAGAAAATTTTGCTATAAATTTCCGATAAAAATTAGCAAAACCCAAAAACTTCTGAAGGGCCTTCAAAGAAGTGGGCTGAACCCAATCATAAATGGCCTGTACCTTGGCCGGATCCATTTCCATAGTTGACGGAGACAAAATAAATCCCAAAAATGAAATCCTCTGTACCCCAAAAATGCATTTTGATCCTTTGACATACAGGGAATTCTCCCTCAAGATCCGGAACACAGTCCGAACATGTTCCACATGAGAATCCCAATCCTTAGAGAAGATCAAAATATCATCCAGATAGATAATCAAAAATTTATCCTCAAAGTCTCGGAAAATGTCGTTCATGAAGCACTGGAAGACAGAAGGGGCATTAGTGAGCCCAAAAGGCATCACCAGGTACTCAAAATGTCTCTCTGGAGTATTAAACACCGTCTTCCATTCATCCCCATGCTTAATGCGGATAAGATTATACACCCCCCTTAGGTCAAGCTTGGTAAACCAGCAAGCACCTTTAACTCTGGAGAATAGATCCAAAATCAGGGGTAACGGATACTGATATTTAATAGTAATTTTGTTGAGGGTGCGATAATCAATACAAGGCCTTAATGAACCATCCTTTTTGGCCACGAAAAAAAACCCAGCACCTAATGGTGAAGAGGATGGTCTAATATGACCCTTCTCCAACGCCTCCTTAATATAGGATCGCATAGCCTCGTGCTCGGGTACAGATAAATTGAAGAGCCGACCCTTGGGAAATTTACACCCCGGGCTCAGTTCAATTGCACAGTCATAACTCCTATGAGGAGGCAAAGACGCAGACTCATTCTCACTAAATACATCATAAAAGTCCGCCAAATAGTCAGGAACATCATGCGACTGAGGAGAGGTGGAAAAAACTGGCGCCTCACTAAGGGCACACCGACAACCCCAACTCACCACAGACACAGATTTCCAGTCCAAAACTGGATTATGAATTTGCAACCAGGGAAACCCCAGAACAATGGTATCATGCAAATTATGCAACACCAAAAATCTGCAATTTTCTTGATGGTTTGGGGTGACCCGCATTACCACCTGGGTCCAAAACTGAGGTTTATTTTTTGCCAAAGGAGTAGCATCAATCCCCCTCAAAGGGATAGGCGTCCGCAGAGGTGTCACAGGAAATCCACAACGTTTAGAAAAATCCAAGTCCATTAGGTTCAGGGCTGCTCCCGAATCCACAAAAGCCTTGGCGGAAAATGTGGACAGGGAGCAGATCAGAGTAATTGCCAGAAGAAACTTAGGTTGAACACCACCCACAGAAAACGTGTGTGCAAAACGTTTCTCTCGTTTAGGACAGACAGAAATAATATGCGAGGCATCTCCACAAAAAAAACACAGCTTATTACGCTTTCTGAACTCCTGACGTTGCTCCCTGGACAAAACTCTATCACATTGCATAGGTTCAGACACTTGTTCAACAGGTGGCCACACCTCTCGTGTAGTCCTGCGTTCACGTAAACGCCGATCAACCTGAATGGCTAATGATGTAGAATCGTCCAGACCAGAGGGAACAGGAAATCCCACCATAGTATCTTTTACGGCTTCTGACAAACCCTTCCGAAAGAGAGCTGCCAAGGCATTATCATTCCAGGCAGTAAGGACGGCCCACTTTTGGAATTTTTGACAGTACAATTCTGCAGAATCTTGACCCTGGCTCAATGACAACAGGGTCTTTTCAGCCTGATCAATAGCATTAGGTTCGTCATACAACAACCCCAAGGCTTGAAAAAATGCGTTCACATTAGTCAGACTAGGACCATCAGGTTTCAAAGAAAACGCCCAATCCTGGGGATCGCCACACAGCAAAGAGATGACAATTTTAACCTGCTGCGTGGAGCTCCCTGACAAGTTAGGCTTCAAGGCAAAAAATAATTTACAATTATTTTTGAAATTCAAAAATTTAGACCGATCTCCAAAAAACACATCAGGAGTAGGGATCTTTGGTTCAGCAGCATGTGAATGCGCAAGGTAGGCGGAAATTCCCCGCACTTCCGCAGCGAGCTGCTCCACACGATCAGACAATTGCTTTATCTCCATTGAGAAAAAAAAAAAATTCCCCCTACGGCCTCAGAGATATAGAGGAAAAAATATACACACTTTTTTTTTTTTTTTAAATTCTTTCCTGCTATCGAGTACCCTAGGATCTGCGGTATGGCTGGTGATTCTGTTATGAATGAGTCACCCTAGGAGGCAAAAACAGAAATGCTAGCTAAGTCCAGAAAACCAGAGAAGTTGGCAGCTATCGGATTGCAGACCCCTGAACCTATCAACAACAACTAGCAGTAGCCTCGATCACAGACGGAGAACTGCCTAGCCTAAAGACAGAAAGGGAAATCTAAACTGCCCCAGAGCAGAACCCAAAGCAATAGGCAGCCCCCAACATATAATGACGGTGAAGCAAGAAGAAAAAAACACTAACACAGATAGAAAGATAGACTGAGCAAATGATGGGGTCCAAGCTAACTAGATAGGACAGGATAGGAAGGCTGCTGCCTGCAATCCGCAAAAAAACCCTATCAAAATAAGAGCCAACAGACTGACAGGGAAAAAGGCCCTGGAGACGCTAGGCTTCAAAAAGACTATGTCAGTACTCAGTTATTTTCTGAAGACAGAGCAAACCGACAAAACGGAATTCAGCTCACCCCAGCAGGGAATGGCAGAATCCAAAAAAGCAAGGCAAACTAAAACCAAAACACAAATGCAAAAAGGCAAAGAAGAAAACTTAGCTTTTGAGGAGCAGGAATCAGACTGGTCTCCTAGAATTCCACAGAGAAATCACCAGCGAAGCAGAAAGACGTCGGCTGCCTTATATCCAGTCAGAGATCCCCGTCGCCCAGTCATCCTCTCCCAGCTCAGGTGCTTGGTAATCAGCCTCACTACCTTCCTTCACCAGAAGAGGGAGTTCATCAGACCTCAATGGTGAAGGGGAAAATGAACTCATAACAGTAAGGTAGTTAACACAAAGGAGGACAGTTTGCAACTACAGACAGATTTGAGTAAATTGGAGAATTGGGCTGAAAAATGGCAAATGAGGTTTAACATAGATAAGTGTAAGGTTATGCACATGGGAAGGAGAAACAGATGCTATAATTACTTACTAAATGGGAAACTGCTGGGGAAATCAGACATGGAAAAAGACTTAGGCATCTTAGTCAATAAGAAGCTAAATTGGAGTGCCCAGTGTTAGGCAGCTGCCACCAAAGCAAATAGGGTCATGGGATGCATTAGAAGAGGTCTGGGGACATGAGATGAAAACATAATTCTCCCTCTGTACAAATCAGTCGCCAGACCACACTTGGAGTATTGTGTGCAATTTTGGATGCCGTTGCTCAAGAAAGGCATTACTGAACTTGAAAGGGTTCAAAGGCGGGCTACTAAAATGATAAATGGAGTTGGTTCACTACAATACCCAGAAAGGTTATCAAAATTAGGTCTATTTACTCTAGAAAAGAGAAGACTTAGGGGAGACTTAATATATATGTACAAGTATATCAGAGGGCAATACAGAGATCTCTCCAATGAACTGTTTGCACCAAGGACTGTGACAAGAACAAGGGGGCATTCTCTTCATTTGGAGGAAAGACAATTTCTGCACCAGCATAGAAGAGGGTTCTTCATGGTAAGAGCAGTGAGGCTCTGGAATTCTCTTCCTGAGGAAGTGGTGATGGCCAACTCACTGAATGAATTTAAGAAAGGAATGGATGCTTTTCTTGTGAGTAACAGTATAGAAGGTTATGAATAACATAATATTATAGGTAGATGGTTGACCCAGCTAAGGGGAAGGAATTTTTTTTCCCTATGGAGAAAATTGGCTTCTACTCTGTGGGTTTCTTGCCTTCCCCAGGATCAACAATGCAGAACAGCTGCACTAAAAATAGGCTGAACTAGATGGACATAAGGTCTTCCTTCAGCCTTCAAAACTATGTTACTATGTTACTCGAGTTTGCATTGGGTGTTCAGATATGCACCAAGTATCGCAGATCCCCGCATGTTTTTTTAGGTTGTCTAACTGCCATGAAACATGTGAAGCAGTGACTAAAGCATGTCTCACAAGCACCCGCCATATTCAGTGCATAATTGAGCATCCGATGCAAGCTGGAGCAGTGAGCACTTGTGCTCAACACTAATGATGGCATATTCAATATGATGACCTAATGTTATCAAATTCTGTGACATACCTGTGGGTTCAAAATGATCACTATACCTCGAAGGGTGTGGTTTCCAAAGGGGGTCACTTATGGGGGGTTTCCACTGTTTAGGCACATCAGGGGGTCTCCAAACGCGATATGGTGCCCGCCATTGATTCCATCCAATTTTGCGTTCAAAAATTCAAATGTTTCTCCTTCCCTTCTGAGCCCTGCCATGCACCCAAACAGTGGATTTGCCCCACATATGGGGTATCAGTGTACTCAGAAGAAATTGTCCAACAAATTTTGTGGTCCATTTTCTCCCATTACCCTTGTGAAAATAAAGTTTAGGTCTAAAGTAAAATTTTTTGGAAAAAAAGTTATGTTAATTTTTTCTTTCTACAATACTTAAGTTCTCGTGAAGCACCTTAAGGGTTAATAAAGTTCTTGAGTGTTTTTTAGAGCACCTTGAGGGATGCATTTTTTAGAATGGTGTCACTTTTGGGTCCTTTCTGTCATATAGACCCCTCAAGTCACTTCAAATGTGATGTGGTGCCAAAAAAATGGTTTTGTAAATTTTGCTGGAAAAATGAAAAATTGTTGGGCAATTTTTAAACCTTGTATCATCCTAACAAAAAAAGTATGTTTCCAAAATTGTGCTGATGTAAAGTATACATGTGGGAAATGTTATTTAAGAACTGTTTTGTGTGACATAACTCTCTGATTTAAGGGCACCAAAATTAAAACTTTGAAAATTGCAAAATTTTCAAAATTTTTGCTAAATTTCTATTTTTTTTGATAAACGCAAGTCAAATCAGAAGAAATGTTACCACTAACATGAAGTACAATATGTCACGAAAAAACACTCTCAGAATCAGTGGGATTCGTAGAAGTGCTCCAGAGCTATAACCTCATAAAGTGACACTGGTCTTAATTGTAAAGATTGGTTTGGTCATTAAGGTCAAAATTGGCTCAGTCACCAATGGGTTAAACATTTTGAAGGGCTACATTTCTCAGCCATAGAGTATTATGTGTTCTTGTGTACATTTCATTTACATTTCAACATTTTATCGTTATTATAATGATCACCCATAGAGTATTACGTGTTTTGTGTACATTTCATTTGTATATAACCCTCAAAATACTTGTTGAAAATGTTATTGCTATTATATTGATCACCCATAGAGTATTACATGTTCTTGGGTACATTTCGTTAGTATATAAGCCTCAAAAAGCTTGTTCAAAATGTATCAGTATTATATTGCTCATCCATAGGGTATTGCATCTTCTTGGTTACATTTATTTTCTATATAAGCCTCAAAAATCTTGTCAAAATGTATTGGTATTATATTGCTGATCCATATGGTATTCCATTTTCTTGGGTACATTTTGTTACTTTAAAACCGTCAAAAACTTGTTAAAATGTATTAGTATTACATTGCTCATTCATAGACTATTTTGTGATCTGGAGAACATTTTGTTGATAAATAACCCTTAAGAAACTTGCTAAAAATTTATTGGTATTATAGTGCTCACCAATAGGGTGTTACATCTTCTTGGGTACATTTCATTGCTATATAAGCCTCAAAAAAACTTGTTAAAAAAATGTATCAGTATTAAGTCCATAGACTTTTACATATTCTTGGGTTGCTATATAAACCTGAAAAAACTTGTTCAAAATTTTAGGCTGTGTGCATGTTGCAGATTTGATGCTTTTTTTCCGCACAGATTTGTCACAAAACCTGATTCCAGCAAAGTAAATTAGAAACCTAAAGTGTCAGGCAATTGTTAAGCATTTTTGAATTGCAGATTTGGTGCAGAAAATAATCTGCAACATGTAATTTCTCTGTGAGTTTGTGTTCTGCGTTTTTCACCCTCAAATCTTTCAAAAACGCATCAAAAATGCACGTTTTGCAGCTGTGTTTTTCCTGCCAAGAAATGCAGAAATGGCGGAGAAATTTTTACTCAACGTGCGCACATACCCTCATCATTATTATATTGCTCATACATAGAATATTCTGTGGTCTGAAGTACATTCCGTGACTCTAAAAGCCTCAAAAAACTTGTTCAAAAAATTATTGGTATTTTATTGCTCATCCATAGAGTTTAACATCTTCTTGGATAGATTTTGTTTCTACATAAGCCTGAAAAACTTGTTAAAAAATGTAGGCTGTGCACATATGTTGCAGATTTGGTGCGTTTTAGCGGATTCGTGAGGAAATGAGCAGCAAAACCTGATGCCAGCAAACTGAGAAACCTACAGTGTCATGCACACGTTAAGTATTTTTGACTTACAAGCCTAGAGGAATAGAGGAGGGTAGAGCTGCAGAGCTACTTTGCTAGGAAAACGAACAGGCGATTTTATATAACGAGATTGATTGGTAAAAACAGTCATTCAAAGGTCTTGGCATGATAAAGGTCTGCAGCTCTCCCACTGTGTGCGGTGGAGAGAGGTACTGTAAGAGTACATGCACACGATCATTAAACGCTGTGGGTTGGGTGCTGCGTACTTGTGCAGGAGCCTCAAGATGTTGCAGCAAGAAATCCCATGCCCACTATGCATCCAGAGACGCCCATGGCTCACCCACGGAGATGGGAAAGTATACTACATTTTTGATACATTGACAATCTAATAAGGATACATATTTTGAAACAATAGTGACCAGTGAAATACTCACATGGAATAAGTAGGAAAAATATAAGACTCTTCTTTTCCATACATTAAATGGGCTGTCTGGGCAAAAATAAAAGTTTCCCATTGGTTTGGATCGTTAAAAAATAACAAATCAATAATTGTTCCGTCACCTACCTGAATCCAGTAACCCCTGCCTATTGGTCTGCGCTGACACAAAGAAGAGGTTAATGTTTCACCTAATTGTTGCGGTCAGTGACTGGCTGCAGCATTTAAGAGACTTGAGTAGCACATTACTGTTTTTTTTTCTGATGATGTCATGTATTAGGGCTAGCGGAACGCACCAAAAAATAAAATAATAGTAAGCAGCTCGGGGTCCACAAAGCAGGGGTGGTAAACTGCTGCTTAGTAATGGTGGAAGTATAAAGCGGTGTACAAAAGGTCACACATGGGTTAACGTCACCCAATCTGAACAGAAGCAAACTCTGTTAACTCACAGAGCCGCGCTACCGCAGAACATAAATGCCACTGCCTGTTTAGCTCACAGAGCCCGGCCACGGAGCGCACAGAAACCGGTCACAGAACTCTGCCCTAAGGACACGGGGTCAGAGTTCCTCTAGACCTTCTGAGCACGCGGCGTGGCACCTGCGGATGTCACAATAGACACTGACTATGGAGTGTCGAGCACGTGCACCGTGGACACTGATGCCTGTCTCAGACTCTGTCCTACCTACACCTAAGCCTGGGTGCTTAACAGGCTAGGCTGCACAACACATGCGTACCAAGGGTAGGGGTTTCTTAATGAGTCATTCACCAGAGACATTCACACATGCATACAACACACACTCCTCATAGTCTGATAATGCAGTCTATACTAGCGCAAGGCCGAGCGGCCATGTCAACCTTTTATAGCCGCGTCCTACCGGGATCTTCCTGACCTTTCTGATGGTCCAATCCGAGCTGGAGAAGGACCTGAGCATGTGACCTCCGATCTCCAATGAGAGATCGTCCCACGGGCATGCTGGACCGAAAGGAGGACTTAGTCCCTGGAGTAGCTCGCTGCTGACCAGCATGCGTTGCTATAGCTGGGCCAGAGGTGGCAGCTGCAACCAAACCCACAGAGCTGGTTTGAGCAGAGCACTGGGATCGATGAGTCTGCTGAGCAGGCTCCTCTGCAGCTGAAGAAGAATGTGAGACTGCCGGATGCAAGGCTCATGATTCCTGCTGTTCAACGACAGGAACCCGACGCTTAACAGTCATGTCACTTGACCGCTACTGGCAATCATGGGCTGCAGGGGTCCTGCTGCTGAAAAGGTGACATCATGTTTTGTGTCAGTGCAGACAAGAGTGAGTCCTGTACTGGTTTATTTTTTTTTAGCTTAGTTATTATGCAAGTTACCGTATATTATAATATACTCTCCTGGGAGGATCCAAATTAATGATGATCTTTCTTTTTTGTCATGCTGAATGATTTTTTAATGACATTTCATGTATGAGAAAATATGTATGAGGGATATATATCTGTGTTAGGGTTGCAGATCGCACTAAATATAAAATATAATAAAGTGCGATCGCAACCTGGAGTCCACCGTGCAGAGATGACAAACTGCTGCTCGGTAATGACGGACGTTATATGGTGGTACAATAGAGGAACACACTGGGTTAACTCCACCTAGTGTGTACAGAGGCGGACTCTGTTACCACACAGAGCCGCCTGACCGCCAAACACAAATGCCACAGTCTGTTTATGCTCACAGAGCTCGGAAATGTGAGCACTGGTGTATAGACACAGGACTCTACCCTTGAGACACTGGGTTAGAGTCCATCTAGTCACACTAGTGCTTGGTACCACAACAGTGGTGCCAAAAAGAAACAAACAAAATAAACCAAAGTGCACTATGTGCGAACTGCACCGCTCTGGCGGATGCCACCATCCACCCGGAACAATGGAGGAAAGCGCTAGACTGGCACACGGCATCGCACTGGCGGATGCAGCCGCTTAATGTGGTACTGAATGTGTCCAGTTCTGGATGGCACCATATGGCGCTGAGTGAGGTGCTGAGATATGGAAGCACTGTGGCGCAGACCAAGCCACTAGTAGGCGCTGACTCTAACTCTATAACCCTATACCATACGTATCCAAGGCAGGGGAGTCACAATGAGTCCGTCACCAGATACATGCATCCGTCATCACTCACACAATATACAATAAGAGTCTATACTAGCGCATGGCCGAGCGGTCATGTGGCTCTTTTATAGCGGCATCCTTCCAGGACCTTCCCAGTAGTGGACCAATCCGAGCAGGAACGGTACCTGTGCATGTGACCTCCGGCCTCCAATGAGAGGTCGTCCCATGGGCATGCTCAGTACCCAAAAGACAGGACTTAGTCCCAGAAGCGTCTACTTGCTGCTGATTCAAGGATGGAGTTATAGCAGAGTCAGAAGAAGCAACCAGATGCCTAGCATCAGCCTGGGCAAGACGTCTGGACTGATGTCTTTGCTGAGCAGGAATCTTTGCGGCTGCAGAGGAATGGAAGACCGCAGAGGTCATAGCTCGAGATTCCCCCTGTGCAGTGGGGGAAACTCGACACCTAACATTGCCCCCTCCCTCCTGCGCCTCGCTATGCTCAAAGGCCGTGAGGACCCTTCCAGTCCACCAGATAATATTTTTTGCCCAGTACCACCTTAAACCCCACGATGGCATTCACCTCATACTCATCGGAGGACAAGCTTGATGTCCTGGTAGATGACTCCGAAAACTGGGACATGTGAACGGAATTAAGGAGGGACACAGGGAAGGTGTCAGTGATACCCAGGTGTGGTGGAAGGGCCAGATGGTAAACCACAGGGTTAACCTGCTCCAGGACCTTGAAGGGACCTATAAAGCGAGGCGCCACCTTAGTGGACTCAACCCACAGCCTGATGTTACGAGTGGAGAGCCACACCAAGTCGCCGGGAACAAAGGTGGGAGCGGGGTGCCGGTGTGCATCAGCGGAGGACCTCATTCTCTCATTGGAGGCTCGGATGGCATCCTGAGTGCGGTCCCAAATATCACGTGCCTCCACCACCCAGTCTGCCACCCTAGAGTCGGTGGGCAACACGGGCATGGACACAGGAAAGCGAGTATGCTGGCCCTAATTAAGGAGGAATGGTGTCTGACCGGTGGATTTGGCCACAGTGTTGTTCAAAGTGAACTCCGCCCATTGCAGCAAGGATGTCCAGTCATCCTGCCTGACTGAGACAAAATGTCGCAGATATGTGACCAGGGTCTGGTTGGCCCTCTCTACCAACCCGTTCGTCTCAGGATGATAGGCCGAGGAGAGATTTAGCTCAATGCTGAGCAGGGTACAGAGCTCTCTCCAGAACCGAGACGCAAACTGAGGACCCCGGTCGCAGACAATCTTGTCCGGCATACCGTGCAGGCGGAAAACGTGCTTAATGAACAGCGCTGCCAGGCCCCGTGCAGAAGGTAACCGAGAAAGTGGTATCAGGTGCACTAGTGCACCATCTTGGAGAAATGGTCGGTGACAACCCAAATGATGGTGCTGCCCCTGGACTTGGGCAGTCACACCACAAAGTCCATACCGACCATCTCCCAGGGCCTGTACGCTACCGGCAGGGGGTAAAGTAGCCTGGTGGGCTGCTGCTGAGGGGACTTATTCAGGGCGCAAGAGACGCACGCCTCAATATAGTCCCTGACGTCACGGACCATATGCGGCCACCAATATGTCCTCGCCAGAAGCTCAGAGGTCCGTTTTGTCCCAAAATGTCCACCCACCCTGGACGAGTGTGCCCAAGAGAGGACCTCCGGTCGCAGATGGGCAGGGACAAATGTCTTGCCCAGAGGGACTGACTCAAGGACGACCGAAGCCACGGTCCTCAGGCTCTTGGATCGGACAATCAGCCGAGGCTCCTCCTCCTCCGATGACACCACAGAGCGAGAAATAGCATCGGCGTGGATGTTCTTCTCCCCAGAGAGAAAATGTAGGGTAAAGTGGAACCGGGAGAAGAACAGGGACCATTTGGCATGGCGAGAGTTCAGCCGCTGGGCCGTTTGCAAATACAGTACACCAAGTTCTTGTGGTCGGTGAACACCTGGAAAGGGTGGCGCGCTCCCTCCAGGAGGTGTCTCCACTCTGAAAAGGCCACCTTCTTTGCTAGTAACTCCCTGTCTCCAATGGAATAATTCCTCTCCGCCAGTGTGAAGGTCTTGGAGAAGAAATAGCATGGCTGCTTCCGACCTTGCGCATCCTTCTGAAAAAGAACCGCTCCAGCACCGATGGAAGAGGCATCCACCTCCAGTATGAAGGGCTTATCTACATCGGGGCGATGTAGAATGGGAGCACTAGCAAAATGGGACTTAATGGAGGAGAAGGCCCCCGAGACCTGCACCGACCACAACTTCGGATTTGTGTCCTTCTTGGTGAGGGCCACCAAGGGGGCTACCAAAGTCGAGAAGTGGGGGATGAATTTGCAATAGTAGTTTATGAACCCCATAAAGCGCTGCACCACTTTGAGAGAATGGGGCTCCTGCCAATCCATCACCGCCTGTAGCTTGGCAGGATCCATAGCCAATCCCTGGGCGGAGATTGGCTATGGCCATATGCCAAGAAAGGCAAGGACTCCTGCTCAAACACACACTTTTCTAACTTGGCAGAAAGGGAGTTTGCCCGCAGGAGGTCGAAAACTTTGCGAACATCTCTCCGGTGGGAGTCGATATCTGGAGAGTAGATGAGAATATCATCCAGATAGACTACTACCGAGGTGGTAAGCATATCCCGGAAGATATTGTTCACAAAGTCTTGGAAGACGGCTGGGGCATTACAGAGCCCGAAGGGCATCACTAGGTAATCATAGTGCCTGTCCCTGGTGTTAAATGCTGTCTTCCATTCGTCCCCCTCACGGATGCGAATCAGGTTGTAAGCCCCCCGCAGATCTAGTTTGGTAAACACTCTCGCTCCCCGTAGCCTATCAAACAGCTCCGATATCAGGGGCAAAGGGTATTTATTCTTAACGGTGATAGCGTTAAGACCCCTGTAATCAATGCAGGCATGTAGTTCTCAGTTCTTCTTCTGGACGAAGAAGAATCCCGCCCCAGCAGGTGACACCGACTTCCTAATGAACCCCCTTGCCAGATTCTCCCTGATATATTGAGACATGGCCTCTGTCTCTGGGAGAGAAAGGGGATAGACTCTACCCCGAGGAGGCTTAGCACCAGGCAAAAGGTCAATGGGACAGTCGTAGGGGTGATGGGGCGGAAGAGTCTCCACCGCTCTTTTGGAGAACACGTCTGCATACTGTTGATAGTGTTTGGGGAGAGAGGAAAGATCTTCAGGGACTTTGGTGGAAGCAACCTGAATGCACTCCCTCTGACATCTACCCTCACAAGCTTTATCCCAACCGAGAATCCTCCCCGAGAACCACTCAATATGTGAAGAGTGGAACCGTAACCAGGGGACCCCTAAGAAGGCCTGATCGATACCCTCGGGCATGACGAGGAGGGATATCATCTCCTGATGAGACAGAGGCACCGAGAGTACCAATGGGGTGGTCTGGTGGGTAATTTGATAGGGTAGAGTTGCGCCGTTCACCACCCTGACGGCGACTGGCTTGGCCATCATAACCAGGGGTATTGCGTGTTATTGAGTGAAGGCTGAAGACATGAAATTGCCTTCTGCTCCAGAGTCCACGCAAACCTCCACTGCCAGAGTAGAAGAACCAGCCTCAAGCGTTCCTTTAAAGGTCAGCTAGGAGGAAAACCCCGCTGATTCTAGTCAACCCCCTCCTATGACCACTAGAGGCGAGCGTTTTCCCGACCGCTGTGGGCACCGGTTGGCAAGGTGACCTGACTGCCGGCAAACAGGACACCTGTTTGGGCAGCTTTGACCATGACATCTGTTTGGGCAGCTTTGACCATGACACCTGTTGCACAACCAAAGTTCAAAAGGTGTCGCTGAAATAGTTGAAGTTGTAAGTATGGTTTAATGTTGTGAGCTCATCTGTTCATTCACCTTTTGTGTCCGAGGATCTCCCTCTGGTGAAGGAAGGTAGTGAGGCTGATGAAAGAAACCAAACACCTTATCAGGTGGATTGTGACTGGGTAACGGGAACTTCAGACTGGATATATGGCAGTCGACACCCTTCTGAGTGGCTGGTGATTTCTCTGCTCACTACTTTCCTTCACCAGAAGAGGGAGATCCTCGGACACAAAAGGTGAATGAACAGATGAGCTCACAACAGTTTAATGTTATGATTGGGTCACCGAGGAGGAAAGCAAGACCAAGCTTGTCATGATCTAGGGTGGATCTGACAGATTAAATGCACAAGTATCCTTTTTTTTCCTGTGAGCTGTTTTGCTCAGGGTTGGTTTTGTCCCCCGGTAGCCAGTATGGTCATTGCACTTGTGCTTAGCGATAGTTTTGCCTGGTGGCCAATATGGTCATTGCACTGGTGTTTTTAGGTGGTGGTTAGAGTAATTACACAGGAATCACTAACAGGTGTGTTTGCTCTATAAAGTTGTGTCAGTAGTGCTCACTGACATTGGTGATATTATTATTGCTGGGCTTTCCAACCATCCTGGGTGAAGGAAGGAGGTGGAGGAGGGAGCTGGAAGAGAGTCCTAGAGTGGCAGCTATGGTGTCAACGAGGAGTTTGTGTGAAGCATGGTGGAGTGGCAGCTATGGTGTCAGTGAAGAATCCCTGCAAAGCTTGGTGGAGTGGCAGCTATGGTGTAGAGCTGCACTCAGTTTGCTGGACTCGGTTACTGGACAGCTGCACTCAGGTGCTGGACTCTGTTGCTTCAAGGTGGCACTCAGTGCTGGACGCTGTTGCTGTAAAGCTGCACCCAGGTATTGGACATGGTGGCGGAAGATGCACTCAGGTGTTGGTCTCTGTTGCCAGGAGCAAGTGCATCAGAGCAAAGCTAAGTGTTTCCCTGTTTGTAACTTTTCCTCATGTTGGTGTTAGTGCAGCGGTGGGGCCAGTGCCTGCGCCACCCAGCTTCCTAGGAAGGGATAAGTGTAGGGTGTGCCAGGGCTACAGGTTCCTGAGCAGCGCCCGGTGCGGAACCGGCATAGGGAACGTTAGGAGCGTTAGGGACACCGACTCAGGGGAGTGCATGAGGTCTCCATGTCCCCAGTTCCCTATTGCAGGGCCCTCCATTGTAAATGTTTCCCTATCCCCTTTGTCTGGTTGTATTAGTTACCAGCCTGCGGGCCGCGTCACACTGGACAATTACATGTGCCACGTCCTGTTGTTTCAGTTACCAGCCTGCTGGCCGTGTCACACAGGATGGAGCACGTGACAAAGTTAAGCCACAGAAAACCAGAGAGGTTGGTAACTATGCGGATTGCAGACCCCTGATCCTATCCACACGACTAGCAGTAGCCGTGGAGCGTACCTACGATGATCCTAGACGCCTTGACACAGTCCAAGAACTAAATAAGCCTAAAGCAAGAAAGGGGAAATCTAAACTGCCCCAGAGCAGACCCCAAAGGAATAGATAGCCCCCAAACATATATTGTCGGTGAGACATGATGAAAACACAATCGCAGGTAGGAAAATAGACTGAGCAAACGATGGGGCCCACACTAACTAGACAGGACAGGAAAGGAAAGACTCTGTCTGCAATCACACAAAAAAAACTGCAAAAAATGCCCAACACGACTGATAGAAAAATACTGAAGTCACTAGACTTCGCTCACTATATTCTGAAAGCAGAGCAAAAAGAGCCCAATCTAATAAGGGACAAAAACAAACTGGCACAAACAGTAACATAAGGATGGAAATTCAGCAAAGCCCCAGCTGGAGCTGGCTGACCACACAAAACTGAAATAGACAAAACCAGATCAAATGTGAACAATAGCAAAAGAAGACTTAGCTGAGCATGCAGGGACTGAGCTGGAAACTAAGACCTCAGGAGGCAGGACAAAATCACCAGCAGGGATAGAGGGAGTCGGCTGTCTTAAATCCAGTCAGAAACTCCAGATTTCCAGCCATCCTCCTCATTATCAGGTGGCAGGCCTCTGTTAATTAGATCAGCTCCATTACCTCCAGTAACCACCAGAGGGAGCCCGGAAAGAGAAGTTGCGACCCCTCTGTCAATATAACCAGCTCCACTACCTTCATTAGTAACCAGAGGTAGGCCAGAAAGTGAATTCACAACAGTTTAATTAAAAATATTAAAGTAGTCTGTGTCTTTAATTCAATTAACCGCTTCGTGACCACCAATGGTGGATATAAATCGGCGCTAGCAGGGCTTTGTGCAGCGCCGACGTTTGTTTATGGTCAGCAGGTTTGTGCTCATCGGGACCCCCACATACCTTATAACGAGGGGATCCTAGGGCACAATGCTTCCTGTAACCCCCGACCTCATCGAGACCAGATTGGTTCAGGTCCTGATGATGTCAGCGTCACACCAGCCAGTGAGACAAATCACTAGGAAAGTTTGTTGTAGCAACAGACTTTCCCGGGCGATCTGCCTCATAAAAGCGCTGTTTCTTCTCAGATCTCCTGTCAGTGAGAGATTAGAGGAGAAACAATGTTACAAGTGCTGCTGGTAACAGCTGTGTCAGTCAGCGATCTTGTTATAAAGTAAAAAAACAGGTTAGGGTTAGTGCTATAGTTAGGGTTAGTAAAAATATACTTGGAATTCAATGGTGAAGAAATGTTTTTATTTTATTGTGCGTCCAGAGAAAGTAGACTCATATCATATGAACGTTTTCGGTCCGGCAAAGGACATTCATCAGAAAATTCTTTAACGAGAACTGGAAGAAATATTGAGAGGTAGATATCCTGAGAGTAGGTAAAAGTCTACAGTGCTGACCAATGTGAGGATTCTGGAAAAAAAGTCTATTTGACTGGGGCTGGAAGCAGTGAATGTATACTGGATGAGGTAGGGCATAAGTGACAAGCAGAGAAGCAGTGCATTTATATGCAAAGATTGCAAGAGGGACTAGCTCTGTGTGCCCACAGGAGATACCCAGGGTGCCACCGTTTTAGCTAACTATGTACAGAAAACATGATTTTTTTTTAAATAAAACAGTTATTTAGACACAATTTTCTGAGAGCTACAACTTTTTATTTTTTGGCAGACAGAGTCATGTGAGGGCTTATTTTTTGCCTGATGAGTTAAAGCTTTGATAGCTACCATTTTGGGTACATAATCTTGTTTGATTCATTTTTATCCAGATTTTTTTAACCCAGAAAGAACAAAATTCAGCAATTCAGGAAATGTTTTTATCATCCTTTATGATGATCACTGTTCAGTTAAAGTGATAAGATAGCTTTGCTCTTTTGGTAAGTACTATTACAGTGATAACAGGTTTAGACTTGTTTTATGCTTTGCTACCTTTGCACACTTATCACAATATTTTACAAAAAAATAATCATTTGCTTTTGCATCGCCATATTCTGAAAGCTATAACTTTTTTAATTTTCTGCCGACAGAGCCATATGTGGGATTTTAGCAGGGTGAGTTTGTTTTCAGTGAAACCATTTTTTTTATCATATAATTTTTTAATCACTTTTTTTATTTTGTATCAGGTGGAAGAAAAAGCTACATTTTTGGTGTGTTTTCAATTTATTTTTACAGTGTTCAGCATACAGAATAAATAATGTGACAACTTTATAGTTGAAGCTTTTCTCAATGTGGTGATACGGATGATGTGGACATTTTTTACATTTATTTTTGTTCTTACTCAAAAGCTGTGTTTTCGTAGTAAAAAAGTCTTTTGTGATTTTTCAAATTTTTTTGTGTGGTTTTCCTTTGACATTTTTTACTAATTTTACTAATCTTTTTGTTAGAAATTTTTACTTTGTCCCACTCGCACTGCATGGTAATGTAGCATGTACAGTTGTGGCCAAAAGTATTGACACCCCTGCATTTCTGTCAGATAATACTCAGTTTCTTCCTGAAATTGATTGCAAACACAAATTCTTTGGTATTATTATCTTCATTCAATTTGTTCTAAATCAAAAAACCCAAAAGAGAATGAAGCAAAAAGCAAAACGTTGATCATTTCACACACAACTCCAAAAATGGGCCAGACAAAAGTATTGGCACCCTCAGCCTAATACTTGGTTGCACAACCTTTAGCCAAAATAATTGCGACCAACCGCTTCCGGTAACCATCAATGAGTTTCTTACAGTGCTCTGCTGGAATTTTAGACCATTCTTCTTTGGCAAACTGCTCCCGGTCCCTGATATTTGAAGGGTGCCTTCTCCAAACTGCCATTTTTAGATCTCTCCACAGGTGTTCTATGGGATTCAGGTCTGGACTCATTGCTGGCCACCTTAGAAGTCTCCAGTGCTTTCTCTCAAACCATTTTCTAGTGCTTTTTGAAGTGTGTTTTGGGTCATTGTCCTGCTGGAAGACCCATGACCTCTGAGGGAGACCGAGCTTTCTCACACTGGGCCCTACATTATGCAGCAAAATTTGTTGGTAGTCTTCAGACTTCATAATGCCATGCACACGGTCAAGCAGTCCAGTGCCAGAGGCAGCAAAGCAACCCCAAAACATCAGGGAACCTCCACCATGTTTGACTGTAGGGACCGTGTTCTTTTCTTTGAATGCCTCTTTTTTTCTCCTGTAAACTCTATGTTGATGCCTTTGCCCAAAAAGCTCTACTTTTGTCTCATCTGACCAGAGAACATTCTTCCAAAACTTTTTAGGCTTTTTCAGGTAAGTTTTGGCAAACTCCAGCCTGGCTTTTTTATGTCTTGGGGTAAGAAGTGGGGTCTTCCTGGGTCTCTTACCATACAGTCCCTTTTCATTCAGATGCCAACGGATAGTATGGGTTGACACTGTTGTACCCTTGGACTGCAGGGCAGCTTGAACTTGTTTGGATGTTAGTCGAGGTTCTTTATCCAACATCCGCACAATCTTGTGTTGAAATCTCTTGTCAATTTTTCTTTTCCGTCCACATCTAGGGAGGTTAGCCACAGTGCCATGGGCTTTAAACTTCTTGATGACACTGCGCACGGTAGACACAGGAACATTCAGGTCTTTGGAGATGGACTTGTAGCCTTGAGATTGCTCATGCTTCCTCACAATTTGGTTTCTCAAGTCCTCAGACAGTTCTTTGGTCTTCTTTCTTTTCTCCATGCTCAATGTGGTACACACAAGGACACAGGACAGAGGTTGAGTCAACTTTAATCCATGTCAACTGGCTGCAAGTGTGACTTAGTTATTGCCAACACCAGTTAGGTGCCACAGGTAAGTTACAGGTGCTGTTAATTACACAAATTAGAGAAGCATCACGATTTTTCAAACAGTGCCAATACTTTTGTCCACCCTCTTTTTTATGTTTGGTGTGGAATTATATCCAATTTGGCTTTAGGATAATTCTTTTTGTGTTTTTTCATTTAAGACAAATTAAATGAAGATAATAATACCAAAGAATTTGTGTTTGCAATCATTTCCAGGAAGAAACAGAGTATTATCTGACAGAATTGCAGGGGTGTCAATACTTTTGGCCACAACTGTACTTCCATGAAAGATGCAACAGCAATAAAAAGGAGCCTTTTTTTAATTCCAATAATAATAGAAAACACCTTTTTATGTTGGTGTTATGCAATTTAATTGTGTATAAAAATATTGTACTTCTAAAAGCAGTCCACAGTCAGACTTAATAAACCTGATTGGCAGGATAATCAGGGCAAGCTATCATCAGTCTAAAGCTTGCTGTAAGGTAATATCATTTAATACTAGGCTGGGGAATGGAATGACATCTCTATTGTGGAGTGGTTGTGTATATCATATAAGCCAGGAGCTTTGAACGGCATGTACAGCAAGCATAAGCTATAAACTTGATGTGAACATAGCTTAACACGATACTCGGAGAAGACAGAACATGTTGTGGTACCTAACCTTAGTTACATAAGGCTCCAGAATTCCAAAGCCATGTGTTAATGCAGTGACAGCAGCCAGCTAGTCAGCTAGAGGCTGCAGTTCAGTGGATTCTATAAGGAGTTACTAGGTTCAATTCTTGAAAGCCCAGCTTCTTTGTAGCCTCAGCTACCCAATGTGAATGAATCAGCAATGTGCTGAATGTAACCCAGCTTTCTTAGTCTTAGCAGCTGTCTCAAAACATATGATGATTAAGTTATTGACCTACGATTTAACCAAATTAAGCGCAAGTAGTTTAACTTTACTGACTGTAATTTACAGTCTCACTATTATTTTTGGCTGCAGTCATTTTCTTTAGCATCTTTACTAGTGATGAGTGAACGTGCTCGCTACAACTCGGTACTCGCCCGAGTATCACTGTGCTCGGTGTATACGGCGAGCACCGAGTATTTCCGGGATAACTCGGCGAGAACTCGGGTCTCCACCCAGCAATTTTGGCGGACTTTAGAGACCCAATCACAGTGCAGGGAATGTCTGCCAGGACATGAAATGCTGCAGCCATCTTTTTTGTGGTTGTGCAGTAATTGGCTGACCGCACAGCATCATCAGGGGTATAAGGGACAGGATGCCACCCTGCTCTCCGCATTCAGCTCCGGATTGAGTGTAGGGAGAGCGGCTGCCTTGATAGGGTCAGAATTGGGGATGTATTAGTTAGTGTGGGGTCTACCATCCTAAATACTGACATCCAGCTAAACCAACAGTCCTTCTAAGGACTAATTACAGAGTATATAGGTTCCAGTGTTAGGCAGACAGGGGAGTGTAAGTCGCTGTATACACATGAGTGCAAGGCCTGCAGGCACTGTATGTGTGTATATAGAGCATTGCATACATCAAGAGTGTCCGTTCCCTTCCTGTGTTCTGGTGCTGCTGCTGCTACCTGTGGGATATATTAGCCGTATATAGCTAGCCCCAGGTGCAATTGGAATACCGGCCACACATTTTTTGGTGTGGTATCTCCATGCCAGCTCATATATGTGTGTGCTCAAACTTTGGCCAGTTTACGGCTGTTTTAATTTTTTGTGCTGGCTGTAACTTTTGTTTAAATGCAGCAGTATTTAGCCCACAAAAAAAAAGACCACACGTTCATTGTAGTGGTATCTCCGTGGCGGATCATATCTGTGCGTGTTCAAACTTTGGCCAGTTTACGGCTGTTTTAATTTGTTTGGGCTGGATTTCACTTTTGTTTAAATACAGCAGTATGTAGCCCACGAAAAAAAAGGTCACACATTCATTGTAGTGGTATCCGTTTGGCCAGTTTACGGTGCTTTTCTTTATTTTTCCTGGGTGAAACTGTACTTATATACAGCACTAGTTAAGCCAAAAATCCCACCCCCAAAAAAACACATATTTGCTGTAGTGTAATCTCCATGACAGCTTATATCTGTGTGTGCTCAAACTTTTGCCAGTTTACGGCGCTTTTCTTTCTTTTTCCTGTGTAAAACGGTACTTATATACAGCAGTAGTTAGGCCAAAAATTAAAAAAAAAATACACTTATTTGTCATAGTGGTATCTCCATGGCAGTTTATATCTGTGTGTGGTCAAAGTTTTGCCAGTTTACGGCAGTTTCCTTTATTTTTCCTTGGTGAAACTGTATCTACATAAAGCACTATGTTGCATTCTTTAAAAAAACAGGCCACATTTTAGAGTGGGGTCTATCTCTGACACACCTCATACATCTGTGTGCCAAAAATTGGAACATTTTACGCCTAATTTCCCTTTTTGGGCCAGTCTGCCACTCTTGTTATATCCAGCAGTCTTTTGCATCCACCAAAAAACAAATAAACATACAGTATCTGTGACATGCCTCATACGTCCGTGTGATAAAAATTTGGGGATTTTAGGATGGTGCTCCAGTGATTTTCTGTCTGGTACTCAAGTTATAAACAGCACTAGGTTGCATTCTTTTAAACAACAGGCCACATTTTAGAGTGGGGTCTACCTGTGACACGCCTCATACATCCGTGTGCCAAAAATGTAGGCATTTCAGGCCTAAATTCCCTTTTTGGGCCAATCTGTCACTCGTTATGTACACGCAGTGCCTGGGATGACAAACATTTCTCCATGGGGGGTACATTTTTTAAAAATATACTACGGGCATCATAGACACCCTTGGCAAAAATTGGACTGCCTGTGGCAGCACAGAACACGTTAACCCTGGTGATTTAGTGGCAGAGAATGTGGAGACATAATGATAAAGCATACTAAAATCAAACAAACAAATAAAAAATGTGAATCCACCTATGAAACAAAAAAACAAAAGTTATGGGCGAACCCAGGTTCATAGATATAAAGCCATAATGTGTCCAACGAGATATGTATGTCCCTAGCAACAGCTCAGAGACAGGGATATAAATTAAAATATAATAGAATAGAATTTCAATATTTTTCTATTGGAGAGGTATACACTAGGTCCTAAGAGGATGGTCCAGAGATAGTAAAACAGGAAAATATAATAAATGGGAAGAATATATGTACATCTCATTTGTATGACAGTTCCCCCTGAGGGAGTAACATTTGTTTTGGTTTCAAATTTGTGCATCATAAAAACACCCTTTACCCAAAATTGAGTGACTTTTGCATCACGGAATACGTTTACTCTGGTGTTCTACTGGTTGTGGATGATGAGGATGAGGATAAGGAGGAGGATAACACCAAACAGACCAAATCAGGAAACGGATACCCATGTGTGGTTGTGAAGAGATGCATGAGAATACTCCTCCACAAAAAAGACAATGTATTTGAGGTTATGTTTCGCTGCTTTCATTCGGTGGTGTACAGAAGTCTGTCCGAATCCAGTCCTTGTTCATTTTTATAAAAGTCATCCTGTCAGCATTGTCAGTTGACAGGCGGATGCGCTTATCTGTTATAATTCCACCAGCGGCACTAAAAATACCCTCTGACAGAACACTATCAGCAGGGCAGGCCAGGACCTCCAAGGCGTAGAGGCCACATTCATGCCACGTGTCCAGCTTGGATACCCAATAATTAAAAGGCACAGAGTAATCCCGGCAGACGTTTGTACGATCTGCAAGGTACTCCCTCGGCATCTTCCCAAACATTGCACTTCTTGTGCCAGCACCCCTTGCCTCTGTGCCGGCACTATGGGAGGGTCTGAGAAAAGTGTCTTAGAACTTTTCCATTGTTCCCCTGCCTGAGCTGGATTGTGATTCTGTCTCTCTCACTTGGACTCCTTGGTTGTACAAGATACTCAGACTTCTGCTGCCAGCGTTCTCACATGGGAATTTTTTGCAGTCATTCTGCTACAAGGGCCCTCTGGTACAGAAACATTTTTGTACACCTCTCTGCCTCTGTAAGAAGAGATTGAAAGTTCTTCTTGTAGCATGTGTCTAGTAGTGTCACCAACCGGTAAAGAGTGTCACCAAAAATGTTTCTAATGCGAGGGTCACAGGAAATGCAGCGCAACATAATGTCAGCCAAATGCGTCCCAGACTGCTAACAGGCAACACTTCCGTGTCCTCACCAATAGGACGACTGACCATGCTGTCCTCCTCCTCCTTGTCCTCATGCCTACAAGACTTACAACGAACCTCAGTAAGATGATAGTACAAACATCATTGTAAATACCTTCTTGGAAATACACCCCTGTAGTTTTACGCTCCCCCACCGCATTTTTAATTGTAAGTTGTCACTAGCAGGATTGTTTTGTTTAGTTTAAATTATAGTTATCGTTGTTACTTAGTGTAGATTGTAAACTGTCATGAGCAGGGTAGTTTTATTTGGGTTTCATTATTGTATTATTGTATTACTGTTGTTATTATTTAGGACTGTTGTGCTTGAAACTGTTAAACTGTAAATATGTTTTCGCTCTATAATAACTTTCAATATTCAAATTAGAACACAGATAAGCAGGATGGAGACATTAGTTATGTTGTCATTGATGCTCACCCTCTTGGTGGATTTCTCAAAGTTTTGGAGGACATATGTCAGATATCCATGTTCACACCTCAGATGTTATGTGTGAATACCGACAGCCTTGCTGATGCTGGATGGTAGAGTAATCACCAACTGCCCTCTTCTGCTCAGAAATCCTTAACTACATCTGCAGTGTAGAGTTCCAAGGCCAGGGGGCATCACACACCAGTCGTGATCCAGAAGCAACAAGCGCTGCTGAATCATGGCAAGGGCGAATGAAGCTGTAGCTGACTTTCTAAAATAGGTAAGCAGAGCGTTGTATTTTTAACAGCAGATCTGCCAACTCCGTGTCGCTTTTCTAAAACATTGACCATGTGCACAAGCTCACACATGAGCATGGCACGTGCGTGAGCTCGCCTCGCCAAAGAGCAGCCACCAGGTTACACCCATTGTCACACACAAACATACCTGACTGTGGGTTCACCGGTCTCATCCACCGATATGCCTGCTGTTTCATAGCTGTCCACAACTCTTCAGCATTGTGGCGTTTTCCACAGAACCATATTAGCTTCAGCACAGCCTGTTCCCGCTTTGTTTAGGCAGTGCTTCTGTGCTTCCAGCTTGTGACTGATGTGCTACATTTTTGAGCTGAAGGCTGAAGAGAAGGCGAAGTGGGGCATTGCACTATGCACCCGAAGCGCTGACGCTGTGGCAAAATACAGCAGACAGACCCGGTGACATAGAGGCATGGGGACAGCTTAAGAGAAATTGAGCAAGACATCAAAGATTTTTGGCATGGACAAGCAGCGCATAGGAGGCTGAGTAGCATGCTCCGTCCTTACAGCGGTGGGGCTGCAAAGGACAGTTCCCATTGTCTACCGTCACTAAAAGTGGTACTGCCATTTCCAAAGGTGCCATTTCACCAGTAACCGCCAGAGAGTGAGGCGCCGTTTCATCCTTGACCGTGAGTACAGTGCAGTAGAGAGAGCCAGTTCATGCCACGTGGATAACCAATAATTAAAATGCACAGAGGAATGACAGAGGACGTTGGTACAGTCAGCAAGGTACTCCCTCAGCATTTTCAAAAACTTGCACTCCATGTGAGAGTCCCCTGGGCCTCAGGCACAGGGCGATGGGAGGAACAGAGAAAACTCTCCTGAAACTGTGCCAGTGTTCCAATGCCTATGCTGGATTAAAGTTGTGTGTCTCTCACCTGTACTACTTGTTTGGCCAATGAACTGTGACCTCTGCTGCCAGTGTTTTCCTATAGAAAGATTTTTAACAATTTCGCAAGATGGGCCCTCTGGTCCTCCAACACTTTAGTACACCTGTCTGTCTCTGGAATAAGAGATATAGAGTTATCCTTATAGCGTGGGTCTAGAAGTATCACCAATCAGTATTGCCCGTCATCCAAAATTTTGAGAATGTGAGGGTGAAAGGCAGCATAACATAAACTCAGCCATGCGTGCAAGACTGCTAACAGTCAATACTTCTGTGTCCTCACCAAGAGGATGACTGACCATGCTCTCCTCCTCGAGTTCCGGACTGGACCAAGAAAATGCAGTGGACGTGGCGTATATGGACTTTTCAAAACCTTTTGATATGGTGCCACTCAATATGTTGATACAGAAAATTAGAACAATGGGGAGAGAGGAGGTTATGTGTAAATGGGTTAAGAACTGGATCAGGGATAGGAAACAAAGGGTGGTTATTAATGGAGCACACTCGGACTGGGTCACAGATAGCAGTGGGGTACCACAGGGGTCAGTATTGGGCCCGCTTCTTTTTAACAAATTTATTAATGGCCATGTAGGGTCATACAGAGTAGAATTTCAATATTTGCAGATGACACTAAACTCTGCAGGGTAATCAATTCAGAGGAGGACAATTTTATATTACAGGAGGATTTATGTAAACTGGAAGCTTGGGCTGATAAATGGCAAATGAACTTTAATGTGGATAAATGTAAGGTCATGCTCTTGGGCAGTAGAAATAAGATGTATAATTATGTGCTTCATTGTAAAACACTGGCCAAAACAGTCAATGAAAAAGATCTGGGTGTATAGGTGGATGACAAACTCATATTTGGTGGCCAGTGTCAGGCAGCTGCTGCAAATGCAAATAAAATAATGGGATGCATTAAAAGAGGCATAGATGCTCATGAGGAGAACATAATTTTACCCCTATACAAGTCACTAGTGCGACCACACTTAGAATACTGTGTAAAGTTCTGGTCTCCGGTGTTTAAGAAAGACATGACTGAACTGGAGCGGGTGCAGAGAAGAGCGACCAAGGTTATTAGGTAACTGGGGGATCTGCGATACCAAGACAGGTTATTACACTTGGGGTTATTTAGTTTGGTGAAATGATGGCTTAGGGGTGACCTTTTTTAATGTATAAATACATGGGGGGACAGTACTAAGACCTTTCTAATGATCTTTTTACTCTTAGACATGTGACGGGGACAAGGGGGCATCCTCTACGTCTGGAGGAAAGAAGGTTTAATCATAATCACAGATGCGGATTCTTTACTGTAAGAGCAGTGAGACTATGGAACTCTCTGCCGTATGATGTTGTAATGAGTGATTCCCTACTGAAATTTAAGAACAGACTGGATGCCTTTCTTGAAAAGTATAATATTACAGGTTATATATATACTAGATTCATTGTGAGGACGTTGATCCAGTGAACTATTCTGATGTGGAGTCGGGAAGGAATTTTTTTCCCCAATGTGGAGCTTACTGATTTCCACATGGGTTTTTTTTTGCTTTCCTCTGGATCAACATGTTAGGGCAAGTTAGGATAGGATATGGGTTGAACTAGATGGACTTAAAGTCTCCCTTCAACCTTAAAAACTATGTTACTATGTTCTCCTCTCTTGCTACACTCCTAGTCCTAATTGAAATTGCCCTGTGCATAGTTCCTGAGAATCCCAGCTTTGAGTGACCTCACAGAGTGCAGAGTAGTCCAATCCCTGAACATTCCACGACAAGATCATTGTTTATTGATATGTTAAGCCTTTATAGTCTGAAATACACTAGCAAGGTTTAACAAGTTATGTGGTTTTTGGCATGTGTCTTTACACAGAGTATTTTCTCACTTTTATCTGGTACAGTGGTGCTTGAAAATTTGTCACCTTCCAGAATTTTCTAATTTCTGTATAAATTTAATACAAAACAACACAGATTATATATAGAGAACCAAATCAAACAAATGAGTGAAAATATTTGATTTTGTAATTTTTATTAAGAAAAATGATTCTCTATCACATCTTTGTAAACAGTAAAAGTTTGTGATCCTTAATTTTAAAGTATCTAGTGTAACCCTGCTTGTAGCGGATTAATCTCTGTACTGTCCAGCTGCTCAACAGTGAATATATCTTTATTCAGGAACAAGGATAACACAGCTTGCAACTGGTATTTCTTATAGCTTAGGATCTTAGCTTGCTATCAGCTTTGCAAAGTGAAAGTAAAACTGTACTCCAGCTACTCCCACAGTGAATGAGCAGGAACTTCTTAGTTATTTTTGTAATAATGCTTTACTAGCAAGTAAACACTATTGCTGAAGACAAAAACTCATGCACTATTAAACAATTAAACAGTAGTACAAATATAAGCATTGTTCCAACAACCCCACTCAACAGCTACTATTCCTGTAAATCCCATAGTAGTTCTGAATTTTTCTAATTTGGCTCTTGGAAGTGACTTTGTCTTAACATATGGTCAGTCTCGCAATAAACAAACTCAATTTTGAAACATCAAATCCTGCAGGTGATGATGTTTAACCCCTTAACCCCCAAGGGTGGTTTGCACGTTCATGACCGGGTCAATTTTTACAATTCTGACCACTGTCCCTTTATGAGGTAATAACTCTGAAACGCTTCCATGTATCCTGGAGATTCTGACATTGTTTTCTCATGACATATTGTACTTCATGCTAGTGGTCAAATTTCATTCAAATAACTTGTGTTTATTTGTGAAAAAAGTGGAAATTTGGCGAAAATTTTGAAAATTTTGCAATTTTCCAACTTTGAATTTTTATGCCCTTAAATCACAGAGATATGGCACACAAAATACTTAATAAATAACATTTCACATATGTTTACTTTACATCAGCACAATTTTGGAACCAAAATTTTTTTTTTTAGGATGGGAAGTTATAAGGGTTAAAAGTTGACCAGCGATTTCTCATTTTTGCAACACCATTTTATTTTTAGGGACCACATCACATTTGAAGTCACTTTGAGGGGTTTATATGATAGAAAATACCCAAACGTGACTCCATTCTAAAAACTTCACCCCTCAAGGTGCTCAAAACCATATTCAAGAATTTTATTAACCCTTCAGGTGCTTCACAGGAATGTTTTGAATGTTTTTTCACAAAAAAATTACTTCAGGTCCAACTTTTTTTATTTTACCAAGGGTAACAGGAGAAATTGGACTGCAAAAGTTATTGTGCAATTTGTCTCGAGTACGCTGATACCTGATATGTGGGGGGAACCACTGTTTCGGCGCATGGCAGAGCTCAGAAGGGAAGGAGCGCCGTTTGACATTTTCAATGCAAAATTGGCTGGAATTCAGATCGGACGCCATGCCAAGTTTGGAGAGCCCCTGATGTACCTAAACAGTACATACCCCCCAAAAATGACCCCATTTTGGAAACTAGACCCCCCAAGGAACTTAACTAGATATGTGGTGAGAACTTTGAACCCACAAGGGCTTCACAGAAGTTTATATCGTACAGCTGTACAATTAAAGAATCAAATTTTTTCCACAAAAATGATTTCTTCAACCCAAATTTTTATTTTCCCAAGGGTAACGGGACCCAAAAAGTTATTGTGCAATTTCTCCTGAGTATGCTGATACCCCATATGTGGGTGTAAATGACTATTTTGGAGCATGGCAGAGCTCAGAAGAGAAGCAGCGCCACTTGACTTTTTTGGCTGGAATTGAGATCGGACACCATGTCGCGTTTGGAAAGCCCCTGATGTACCAAATCAGTGGAAACCCCCACAAATGACACCATTTTGGAAACTAGACCCCCCCAAGGAACTTATCTAGATGTGTGGTGAGCACTTTGAACCCCCAAGGGCTTCACAGAAGTTTTTAATGCCTGGCGTGAAAATAAAAAAATCATATTTTTTCCACATGATCTTTTAGCCCCCAATTTTTTTATTTTCCCAAGGGTAACAGGAGAAATTGGACCCCAAACGTTGTTGTCCAATTTTTCCTGAGGACGCTGATACACCATATGTGGGAGAAAACTACTGTATGGGCACACGTCGGGGCTCGGAAGGGAAGTAGTGATGTTTTGGAATGCAGACTTTGATGGAATGGTCTGCAGATGTCATGTTGCCTTTGGAGAGCCCCTGATGTACCTAAACAGTGGAAACCCCCACAATTGACACCATTTTGGAAACTAGACCCCCTAAGGAACTTATCTAGATGTGTGGTGAGGACTTTCAACCCCCTGTGCTTCACAGAAGTTTATAACTCCCAGGCGTGAAAATAAAAAAAATAATTTTTTCCACAAACATGAACTTTTAGTCCCTAATTTTTTTATTTTCCCAAGGGTAACAGGAGAAATTGGACACCAAAGGTTGGTTTCCAATTTGTCTTCAGTACGCTGATACCCCATATGTGGGAGAAAACTACTGTATGGGGACACGTCGGGTCTCGGAAGTGAAGTAGTGACGTTTTGGAATGCAGACTTTGATGGAATGGTCTGCGGGTGTCATGTCGCGTTTGGAGAGCCTCTGATGTGCCTAAACTGTTGAAACTCCCCTCAAGTGACCCCATTTTGGAAACTAGATCCCCCATGGAACTTATCTAGATGTTTGGAGAGCACTTTGAACCCCAAGTGCTTCACAGAAGTTTATAACTACCGGGCATGAAAATAAAAAAATCATATTTTTTTCCACAAAAATCATATTTTTGCCCCCATTTTTTTATTTTCCTAAGGGTAACAGGAGAAATTGGATCCCAAAAGTTGCTTTGCAATTCGTCCTCAGTAGGCTGATACCCCATATGTGGGGGTAAAACACTGTTTGGGCGCATGGCAGAGCTTGGAAGGGAAGGAGCACCATTTGACTTTTTCAACGCAGAATTGGCTGGAATTGAGATCAGACGCCATGTTGCGTTTGGAGAGCACCTGCCCAAACAGTGGAAACCCCCCAATTCTAACTCCAAACCTAACCCCAACACACCCCTAACCCTAATTTCAGCCCTAACCCTAGTCCTAACCGTAGCCCTAACCCTAGTCCTAGCCCTAACCCTAATGGGAAAATGGAAATAAATACATTTTTTTAATTTTATTATTTTTCCCTAACTAAGGGGGTGATAAAGGGGGGTTTGATTTACTACATATGGTGGGTTTTTATGTTTGGCAGCTGTCGCACGCTAAAAGACGCTTTTTATTGTAAAAATAGTCTTTGCATCACCACATATTAAGAGCTATAATTTTTCCATATTTTGACCCACCAAGTCATGTGAGGTCTTATTTTTTGCGGGATGAGTTGACATTTTTATTGGTACCATTTTCGGGCACATGACTTTTTTGATCGCTTTTTACTCCGATTTTGGGACACAGAATGAACAAAAACCAGCATTTCAAGAATTTCTTTTGGGGGGTGCGTTTACACCATTCCACGTGTGGTAAAATTGTTAAGGTGGTTTTATTCTTCGGGTCAGTATAGTTACAGCGATACCTCATTTATGTCTTTTTTATGTTTTGGCGCTTTTATGCAATGAAAAGATTTTTATATAAAAAAATTATTTTTGCATCGCTTTATTCTGTGAGCTATAACTTTTTTATTTTTTCGCTGATGATGCTATGTGGTGGCTCGTTTTTTGTGTGACAAGATGACATTTTCAGCGGTACCATGGTTATTTATATCCGTCTTATTGATCGCGCGTTATTGCACTTTTTGTTTGGCAGTATGATAATAAAGAATTATTTTTTGCTTTGTTTTTTATTTTTTAAGGGGTTCGCTAAAGGGGTTAACTAATGGGACAGTTTTATAGGGCGGGTCGTTACAGACACGGTGATACCAAATATGTGTACTTTTATTGTTTTGTTTTTTTTTATTTCAAAAAAATGAATTTATTAGGGAATATTTTTTTTTTTATTTATCGATTTTTTATAAATTATTTTTACACTTTTTTTTTCTTAACTTTATTACATTGTTCCAGTTGGGACATCACTGTCATGTGACAGATCGTGATTGATCGCAGTGTGCAAGGGGTTAACATGTCAGGGGCGCCCCTAACACATAGTGCCGGGTGTCAGCTGTGATAATCAGCTGATACCCGGCCGCAATCAGCGGCACTCACCCCGTGAGCGTCGCTGATCGCTATGACGTACTATCCCATCCCTGGGGATTAAGTCCCAGGGCACATGGACAGGATAGTATGTCATATGGCAGAAAGGGTTTAGTGTCCTCTTGACTAGTGTGGGCTGCAGATACATACTCTGCTTCTGTAGATAACAAGATTACAGATGCCGGTTTTCTGCTAGACCAAGAAATCGAACTTTCTCCCAGTTTGAACAAATAGCCTCTTGTTGATTTACGATCAATTAAGTCACCAGCCCAGTCTGCATACACATAACCTGTGAGTTTTAGATCTACTGTTGCAGATATCCTTAAATCTATATCTTGAGTCGCTTTCAAACATTGAACGCTCACAACGGCATTCCATTTTTTTGGTGCATTTTTTCCACATACCTGCAGAGAATTCCAATTGTTGAAGCGATATCCAATCGAGTCATAATTGCTATGTATTGAAGAGCCCCCATTGCCTATACGCATTTCTCATTGTTCGATAACAGATCGTTTTCTCCTTCCAAATTTAAGTAGGATGGTTCCATTGGAGTTTATATACCTTTTGCTTCTGACATTCAAAATTGATTAAGGATTGAGTTGATTTTTGTACTTTGGTTTAAAATAAAACTTTGATCTTCTTCTCTTTGGACCTAGATTCCTAGATAATATGTTACATTTCCAAAGTGTTTAGTTTCAAAATGCTGATTCAGAATTTGTCATCTTCGCAATTTCAGTTTCCTCTTGATCAACCATAATCACATTGTTCACATATAAGAGAATATACATCCACTTTCCATCTGTACATTTTGTGTGTAAACACGGAGCTGCTTGACCTCTTTAAATCCTTATTCTAATAAGAATGTTCATTTTGGTGTTCCATGCTCTTGCCTATTGCTTAAGTTCATAGAGATATTTTTGTAGTTTGCAAACAAGATTCTCTTTAAATTCTTTGATATACAGTCATGGCCAAAAGTATTGACACCCCTGCAATTCTGTCAGATAATACTCAGTTTCTTCCTGAAAATGATTGCAAACACAAATTCTTTGGTATTATTATCTTCATTTAATTTGTCTTAAATGAAAAAACACAAAAAGAATTGTCCTAAAGCCAAATTGGATATAATTCCACACCAAACATAACAAAGAGGGTGGACAAAAGTATTGGCACTGTTCGAAAAATCATGTGATGCTTCTCTAATTTGTGTAATTAACAGCACCTATAACTTACCTGTGGCACCTAACAGGTGTTGGCAATAACTAAATCACACTTGCAGCCAGTTGACATGGATTAAAGTTGACTCAACCTCTGTCCTGTGTCCTTGTGTGTACCACATTGAGCACGGAGAAAAGAAAGAAGACCAAAGAACTGTCTGAGGACTTGAGAAACCAAATTGTGAAGAAGCATGAGCAATCTCAAAGCTACAAGTCCATCTCCAAAGATCTGAATGTTCCTGTGTCTACCGTACGCAGTGTCATCAAGAAGTTTAAAGTCCATGGCACTGTGGCTAACCTCCCTAGATGTGGACGGAAAAGAAAAATTGACAAGAGATTTCAACGCAAGATTGTGCGGATGTTGAATAAAGAACCTCCACTAACATCCAAGCAAGTTCAAGCTGCCCTGCAGTCCGAGGGTACAACGGTGTCAACCCGTACTATCCGTCGGCATCTGAATGAAAAGGGACTGTATGGTAGGAGACCCAGGAAGACTCCACTTCTTACCCCGAGACATAAAAAAGCCAGGCTGGAGTTTGCCAAAACTTACCTGAAAAAGCCTAAAACATTTTGGAAGAATGTTCTCTGGTCAGATGAGACAAAAGTAGAGCTTTTAGGGCAAAAGCATCAACATAGAGTTTACAGGAGAAAAAAGAGGCATTCAAAGAAAAGTACATGGTCCCTACAGTCAAACATGGCGGAGGTTCCCTGATGTTTTGGGGTTGCTTTGCTGCCTCTGGCACTGGACTGCTTGACCGTGTGCATGGCATTATGAAGTCAGAAGACTACCAACAAATTTTGCAGCATAATTTAGGGCCCAGTGTGAGAAAGCTAGGTCTACCTCAGAGGTCATGGGTCTTCCAGCAGGACAATAACCCAAAACACACTTCAAAAAGCACTAGAAAATGGTTTGAGAGAAAGCACTGGAGACTTCTAAGGTGGCCAGCAATGAGTCCAGACCTGAATCCCATAGAACACCTGTGGAGAGATCTAAAAATGGCAGTTTGGAGAAGGCACCCTTCAAATATCAGGGGCCTAGAGTAGTTTGCCAAAGAAGAATGGTCTAAAATTCCAGCAGAGCATTGTAAGAAACTCATTGATGGTTACCGGAAGCGGTTGGTCGCAGTTATTTTGGCTAAAGGTTGTGCAACCAAGTATTAGGCTGAGGGTGCCAATACTTTTGTCCGGCCCATTTTTGGAGTTTTGTGTGAAATGATCAATGTTTTGCTTTTTGCTTCATTCTCTTTTGTGTTTTTTCATTTAAGACAAATTAAATGAAGATAATAATACCAAAGAATTTGTGTTTGCAATCATTTTCAGGAAGAAACTGAATATTATCTGACAGAATTGCAGGGGTGTCAATACTTTTGGCCATGACTGTAACTCAAAGGTTGAGTCATGTACTTGTCCTCTTCAATGTCACCTTTTTAAAAGGTAGACTTGATGTCCAAATGTCTGACAAACATCTTTTGTATGGCAAATACAGCCATTAGAGTCCTGAATGTGGTCTGCTTAGCAACTTGAGAAAATGTGGCATCATAATCTTCACCATATTTCTGAGAATATCCTTTTGTGACTAATCTTGCTTTGAATCTGTGAACTTTGCCTTCGGAGTCATACTTGATCTTAAAGGGAATCTGTCACCTATTTTTTCTACTATCAGCTGCCGTCACTGCGATCAAGGGCTTATCTACAGCATTCTGTAATGCTGTAGATAAGTCCCAGATGTAACCTGAAAGAGATGAAAAACTAGTTATATTATACTCAGCCAGGGGCGGTCTGGGTCCAGTTTTGGTCTGATGGGTGTCGCGGTCCGGTCCGGTGTCTCCCATCTTCTAACGGTGATGTCCTCTT
This sequence comes from Dendrobates tinctorius, assembly GCF_039654945.1. Lineage (NCBI taxonomy): Eukaryota > Metazoa > Chordata > Amphibia > Anura > Dendrobatidae > Dendrobates > Dendrobates tinctorius. Next base: position 1,357,920 of record NW_027362016.1, on the reverse strand, counting down.
CTTTGCTTCCCATCACGGCTCCTGCACAGGCACACTGCTCTGCCCTGTTGAGAGCAGAGTCCTGCAGTATGCAGGTGCCGAACCTCTCTGACCTTTCCTGGTGCCTGCGCACTGCAGTACTCTGCTCTGCCCTCAACAGGACAGAGCAGTGCGCCTGCACAGGAGCCACAATGGGAAGCAAAGAAGAGGACGTCACCGTTAGAAGATGGGAGGCGCCAGACCGGACTGCGACACCCTCCTGACCCAAACTGGTCTGCCCCTGGGTGAGTATAATATAACTTGTTTTCCTTTTTTTCAGGTTACATAGGGGGCTTATCTACAGCATTACAAAATTCTGTAGATAAGCCCCTGATGGCGGTGCCAGCAGCTGATTGCAATCTTGTTTGGTGAGTTTCCAAGTTTGAAGTTGATAAAGGGACTTCATTTTCTCATTAGTAGCATTAATCCACTTCAATTTTTCATTGACAGGTAGTTGTTGCATCTCATGACTGTGGCTTGGACTCAGGTAGTTTTTTTACAAAGTAGGATAGATGCTTAGCTGGTATACCATTGTTTGATCTCGACGATCTCCTGACTTCAGGTTACCTGATTTTTCTGTTGCTTCTTGAGTGGTTCGAGAGCATAAACTAACTTCTACATTATTTTCCTAATTATTTTGAAATTGTGACTGAAATTCTTGTTGCTTCAGCTGGACTACTGATATGATGTAATGTGTTTGAGCGACACAAAGTTTGTATCAATCATTACATCTCTTCTTATTGCGACCTTGTTCATTTCTGGTTGCAGGATTCTATATCCCTTCTGTGTTTCACTGTAGCCCACTAGGATACCTTCTTTTGCATGAGATTCCCACTTAATACGTTTTTTTTTGGAAATATGTACAAATGCTTTACTTCCGAATATTCTTATGTGTTGTAGTTCAGGCTTCTTGTTGTTCCATTGCTCAAATAGAGTTTTTTCAGTAGTTTTATCTGGTAGGCTGTTTGGAAGATAGCAAGCTGTCACGATTGCTTCACCCTAATATGTTGTTGACAAATTTGCATCAAATAGAATACTTCTTCCACTTTCCCAAAGTGTCAGGTTCCTTCTTTCCTCTAGACCTTTTTGTTCACAGTTGTATGTTACAGTGGTAAGAAACATGATTTTGTTTTTCCTTAAAGTGCTTTTTCTCATTACTTGTATATTCGGTTCCATTATCTGCTTGCAGAATTTTTGGCACGCTCCTGAAATTGTTATATACTTGAGCGAGATATATTTCAAGTTTCTCTGGAACTTCATCTTTACTGTGAAGCAGATAGACAATGGTATATTTTGAATAATCATTGATAAATGTGAGAAAATATCTCTTATTTCCAGTACGTTGAGTACTCATTGGACCACAAACATCTGTGTGTATTAAATCCAGAAGTTATTCAGATTTTGTAGTACCATTCTTAGAAATGTATTTTATTGACATTTTCACTTTAAGACATCTAGTAAATTTCATTGTCTGATTACACAGATTGACTGTAATACCATCAGCAAGTTGTTTTTTTATCTAACTTTCTTACTGCTTCTGAGTCTCTATATGTAAGACGCCTGTGCCATAGATAGATACAATTATTGTTTTGTTCATGTTTAGCAGCGTATACAGTTTACATTTTTTTCTGAGTTTCTATACTGACCATTAGTTAAGATCACTTTCTCTGACTTACATTGGTAAAAGTAAGAGAAGCTTCTGTCATCTAATATATAAAGCTCAAGTGTGTGTATGTATGTGTGTATGTCCGGGATTGGCATCCGCACCGTCGCAGCTACAGCCACAAAATTTGGCACAGTCACACGTCTGGACCCCGAGAGCGTCATAGGCTATGTTGTGAGGCAAAATTTTAACCCCGCGCGTTCCAATTCACCAAACAATTTTGCCCCTATCTACATAATGGGGAAAAAGTGTGTGTGTATCAAGCCCCGCCCCTCATTATGATGTCATAATGGTTGCCATGGCGACGCTGATGTCATCATAGGTTGCAAGCCCCGCTGCTCATTATGATGTCATAATGTTTGACTATGGGATGGAGGATGTGTGATGGGTATATGGGCACTGGAATATGGGATGGAGGATATGTATGATGGGTATATGGGCACGGGACTATGGGATGGCGGATATGTATGATGGGTAAATGGGCACGGGACTATGGGATGGAGGATATGTATGATGGGTATATGGGCATGGGACTATGAGATGAAGGATGTGTGATGGGTATATGGGCACTCGACTATGGGATGTTGAATATGTATGATGGGTATATGGGCAAAGGACTATGGGATGGAGGATGTGTGATGGGTATATGGGCATGGGACTATGGGATGGAGGATGTGTGATGGGTATATGGGCACGGGACTATGGGATGGAGGATATGTATGATGGGTATATGGGCACGGGCCTATGGGATCGTGGATATGTATGATGGGTATATGGGCATGGCACTATGGGATGGAGGATAATTATAATTTGCTATAACTAACCACAGTTAGTTACTATGCCCGGGCAGCGCCGGGCTTTTCAGCTAGTTAGTCATATAATTAGTTGCCCCAGAGTCTGTACACCATGAATGGTTTGATGTACTTGCAACAACAATAAACACAGCTTCAGTACTTGAAGTGTCATATTCTTCAGTAATAGTACTATTAACCCTTTGATGATTATATTGCTCTTTCAGCTAAGTCATTCTAGCTCACAAGACTCTGCAGTCAAGCTTTAGGTGCCCTGACTTTTTTCAGACAAAACACTCACTTGTTCCCTTCAAATGACTTTTATTTTGGGGTAAATCTTGTGTTTTTAAGGAAGATTCTGCTATGGATATCTCAATGCTGCTTATACTTTCGGTCATTTGCTTGTACTCATCTAAAAGCTTTCCTCAGACACTCCAATGTAAGCTCATGATCTGGGCGTGCATCTAGTGCAGTTACAAGTGTGTCATAGCTTTCTGATATACCACTTAGTAGTAGTGCAGCAACATGAAAATCATTTAACTCCTCCCTAATGCCAGCAGGCGATACCCAATTTCTATACAGGAAAGATATATATCTTTGTACTGTGTTAGCCAGTAGATAGAGGAATATTTAGAATTGAGAGTCCTCAGTGGTTGATACCTTTTAATGGCTAACTGAAAGATGGTAAAGCTTAGATTGATACAGCTTTCACATTAAATCGAGCTTATTGCTGAGTTTTATCCTTTCATGCTCTTTCTGCAGATGTTCCCACATTTCTTTTGCAGTTTCACATTTACATACATGCACAATCTGATTATCATATATACTGAAGAAGATATGCTTTGTGGTTTTAGATCCTTTGCTATCCATTCTTCTGATAGTGGGTCAGGTCTAGACTCCTCTGTGTATTTCCACGTACCTTCTCTTATCAGTAGCATTTTTACCTTGAGTTTCAAGGATTGATAGTTCTGGTTAGTCAGATTTGGCATTGCGAACTTCACAGAGTTACTGCCATCTTTGCTTCTTCTTTTTTGTAATTCTCTTTCCTCTCGGCTGTTCTCTGGGCCTTTGGGTTTCTGGATGTTTGGGTCCATAACCTGATGGCAGCATATTAATCTATGTACTGTCCTGCTGTTCAACCTTAAATATTTATTTATTCAGGTATAGAGATGAGCCAACATTTCAAGGTTCGGTTCGGCAAAAGTCCCAATATTCAGCGAACATGTTTAGTGAACAATTGGAACATGTCCGAACCCCATTTAATTCAATGGGAGGCAAAATCAAATGCATAGAAAATACCTTCAGGGGGGCCAAAAACTTCCAAAAAGCTCAAATTAGAGGAAGACACCAGGAAAAGTGTCATCAATTGACCCATCAATTTCTCTATAAATAAATAATTTAAAAAAAAATTGACGCAGGTTCCACTGTATTTTTCATAACCAGTCACGCAAAACTGATAGCTAAGGGGATGCAGCCCCCAGCTATCAGCATTAGTAAGGCAGGTTATCAAGAATAGAGAGGTCCCCATGCTGTTTCTTAATTATTTAAATAAATAATGTAAAAAAAATGCGTGGAGTCCCCTCCATTTTGACAATCAGCCTTGGTAAAGTTGTAGTGTCGGTGGTGGGGTGCCGAGCTGGGAGGGTGGTCCTACTTTTATACCGCGCAGAGATGACAACAGAGACACGATGGAGGCAGATTCTGGGTGCAACAGGTCCAAGTTTATTTCTTCACTTGCCGTCCGACTGACGGCACACCTCGTGGCCCTCCGTTTCCAGAGCCGCTTCTCACACCGTACACTGGAGACGTGTCTGCACACACCGTCCCCTCCTTTACTGTCGACGCTCCTGACAGTTCCGTCACTGTGGCCGCCTTAGGCCCATTAACCAACAGCGCTTCTACTGCTCAGTCGTCGTGTCACATACGGTGTCTTACACCCAGTACCTCGTCTCAACTGCGGTCCTTTCCTGTCAGGACCACCCCCCTGACGTCCTCTCTCCTCAGTCCCCCTGGTCTGGATTCTCCTCAGAGTGCACAGACTGTCGTAGTCCTCCTGTCACTTGAGCTCCCCCTGGGGACTGGAACTTTCTGGAACCCTCCCTCAGTATTTATAACTCCCCCGGTTCCTTGAAACTGTCACTCTAACTGTCACCACGCCCCCCATGACCAACGGTTTCTAAAGCCCTAAGCTGCTGTAAAGTCCTTTGCTCACACTCCACCCTGCCATCTAATGGTCATCCCAAGGTACTGCACGTCCACTACACTTTCCTAGTTGTTTCCCCACTGTAATCACTGACTCCTACCTACACTGTGCAAACCTATCTTTCTTCACTCTGACTAGTCCGTCCGTCCGTCAGGTCACCTTCCCTACACTCCCCCTTCCTTTGTCCATTGTCGTCCTCGACAATCGTCATCCCTGCCTTCGTCGTTCTGAATCTACACCTACATTCTGTTGTCGGACCAGAAGTTGAGCCAAACCCACTATCTGCGGGGGCCGAACCATACTGGGAGCACTATGCTCTGAGCAGCCTACTGCTACTCACCAGCGCGCACGCCACATGACAACGTCTTTCAAATTGGGCAAGGTACACCCGTATTCTCTCTACGGTGTGTATCTTTCCCCTACTCTCCCCTACTGTTACCTTTCACTATCCGGTACGCCATGATCGAGGCCACTCACCTACCAGATCATTGCCGGCGCCCGCCTTTCCTTCTTCAGGGGTGTCCGTGGTGTTGGGGACCTGACCTAGGACGGCTGTCTTTCTCACGTCTTCCAACTCATTTTCCTTCTTTCAATTACATGTCATGGTCGGCGTCCCGGTCTCCCAGACCTCCTCAACTCTTAGATCCCTACCGGATCTCACATTTTCCTTTGGTCCCGCAGACCTTCCCTTACCCGGACCTGTTGCATTTTACTTTGCATATTATACATCATACAACTTTATAATAGCACAAGTACCCCATTTTTTATAATTTTTTTTTTTTTCCATTTTCTTTTGCTCATTTTAAAACCAACATATAACAACATAACATTGCATGTCTTCTTTCTCCCCCCTTCCTTGGACATGGACACTCCCTCTCTTCTAAGTATCCCCGCTCTGTCAGTCTAACAAGTAAACACAAACTATCCTGTAAGAGGAACATAGAAAAACAGACATAAAAATCACAGATAAACATTTCTTTTTTTTTTTTAAAAGCTGACCGCGAACTGTCCTTTTGACCTGCACAACGGTGCAACGAACTCCTGACAGTTCAATCCTCCTTTCGGTGGTCAGAAGTATGGGACCCCACAACCGTGGAGCTCCCAGGATGCAAGAAGTGTCCCTTTCTGCAAGATAGTATAAACGAGCCGTCCCGGGGGTCGTGCAGCCGCCATGCCAGCCTCTCCCCTCTCATGGAGCAGGTTCCAGACTTCCTGCCCCCTGGCCCTCTTCTTCTCTATAACTCCTGCGACCCAAACAGAGGGTCCGGCATGAGCCCTGGAGTCCGGTGGGCGGGACTTAACCGAGGAAGGACGTGGATCAGAGGCGGCCGATGATTCCTGCGGCTCAACAGCCGCTGGGGCCAGGTGGCAAATGGGGACAACCGGGTCCTTGGAGGCTGGAATCACAAGGCCCACTAAGTCGGCCGCAGTCGACTTCAGCAGCGGCATAACCGCGGCCTCAGGACAGGCCGCATCCACTACTTCCAATGGAGCCGGAGTAACGGCCGGTTCCAACGACGCAGCTGCTATCAGCAGGGGGAACGCAGCAGCGTCTTCTTTGGATGACTTCCGCACTGGCGGCTCCAGGCGGGGTACCTCAGGGACTTGAGCAGGGGCCTCGCACAACTCTGCATACACCACTGGGCCCGATGTACCCAGGCCTTCCGGTGCGCAGGGGGCAGCGTGCTGCGGCGGAATGATGAGGGCCGCTGGCGGAGGCACTGGTGGTGCCGGGGGTACTCTCACCTTCCCCGGCGCTGCGGCCTCCATCACATCAATACGTGGCTTCACCCGCAGCATCCGTCCCTCGCTCCACTGTCCCGCGGGTTTTTCCCCTAAACTCGGGGGCTCCGCTGAGAAGTCCTCTGCTGGTATTGGTGGCGGCCGTTTTCGCTGACTCCGCTCAGGCTCCGCTCCCCAGCTCAGCATCCCGCTGCTCTCCCGTGGCTCTGAGGGCGACTTCTGGCACAGCTCCATCCCCTGCCGCCACTGCCACTCTAGGCGGCCGATGCCCCGACACCTGCAGAGTCTCATACCGTCCGTTGGGCAGCACTCGAATGGCATCAGACAGCCGCAGCCAAGTTTTTCTTCTGTGCCACTCCCTCTGTGAGGTGAGGTGTCGGCAGGCCTCTCCACCATCCTGTCAGGGTCCAATATATGGAAGCGTCGATTTCCAGGCACATACTGCTTCCTTTTGGGGTACGTTGGAGGGGGTCCCAGTCCATTCAACACGACTGCAAACACCCGGACCTCTCCTCTGCGCTGAAGCAACACCGCCATACTGCACAGTACCTGGTACCGCCCCGGATCCTCTGCTGGCCACCCAGATCCGCCACAGCGCTTCCCATTTGTATTCCACAGGTAGGTCATTTGTAATCCACAGGTAATTGTAATCCAAACAGAGTAGTCCAAGTCCTTTTCCATTCTTTGAGGCAGGTTTGCCGCAGAAGATGGGGTATTAGCGGCGGCGATCCTGCCGACTACGCCAAATGTAGTGTCGGTGGTGGGGTGCCGAGCTGGGGGGGTGGTCCTACTTTTATACCGCGCAGAGATGACAACAGAGACACGATGGAGGCAGATTCTGGGTGCAACAGGTCCAAGTTTATTTCTTCACTTGCCGTCCGACTGACGGCACACCTCGCGGCCCTCCGTTTCCAGAGCCGCTTCTCACACCGTACACTGGAGACGTGTCTGCACACACCGTCCCCTCCTTTACTGTCGACGCTCCTGACAGTTCCGTCACTGTGGCCGCCTTAGGCCCATTAACCAACAGCGCTCCTACTGCTCAGTCGTCGTGTCACATACGGTGTCTTACACCCAGTACCTCGTCTCAACTGCGGTCCTTTCCTGTCAGGACCACCCCCCTGACGTCCTCTCTCCTCAGTCCCCCTGGTCTGGATTCTCCTCAGAGTGCACAGACTGTCGTAGTCCTCCTGTCACTTGAGCTCCCCCTGGGGACTGGAACTTTCTGGAACCCTCCCTCAGTATTTATAACTCCCCCGGTTCCTTGAAACTGTCACTCTAACTGTCACCACGCCCCCCATGACCAACGGTTTCTAAAGCCCTAAGCTGCTGTAAAGTCCTTTGCTCACACTCCACCCTGCCATCTAATGGTCATCCCAAGGTACTGCACGTCCACTACACTTTCCTAGTTGTTTCCCCACTGTAATCACTGACTCCTACCTACACTGTGCAAACCTATCTTTCTTCACTCTGACTAGTCCGTCCGTCCGTCAGGTCACCTTCCCTACAAAGTTGACAGTTGGGGGCTGGTATTCTCAGGCTGGTAAAGGGCAATGGATTTTGGCCCTCCCAGACTAAAAATAGCAGCCCACAGCCGCCCTTAAAAATTGCATCTATTAGATGAGCCAATCCTGGCACTTTGCCTGGCTCTTCCCACTTGCTCTGTGGCAGTGGCAAGTGTGGTTCATCTTTGTGGGGTTGATGTCACCTTTGTATTGTCTGGTGACATCAAGCGTCTATAAGACGTCTATCCATTAATAATCCTATAGTTATATTGTAAATAAACACACACCCAGAATAAAGTTTAATTGAAAGAATAACATATTCTTTAATGAATCTAAACTAAACCATACTCAGGTCATTGCCTGGCCAATGTCTCCAGTAGCAGAATTAAAATAATAAACAATCATATTCCTTATCTGTCCACCAAGAAGACAATAATCCATTTGTCCCACAGTGGGTCTAGCTGATATTTTTAGTTCAGCAGGGTTGCCAATATCCATGGCCCCTTTCTAGGCTATTAATATCAGCCCACAGCTGTCTGCTTAGCCTTTTCTAGTTATGAAATATAGGGTAACCCTATGTCATTTTTTTGGGATCCCCTATTTTAATAACTAGGAAAGGCTAAATATACAGTTGTGAGTTGATATTAAAAGCCTGGGAACATTTGTGAATATTGTCTCTGTCCCAGAATATTAACATTAGCCCCTAGCCATTTGCTTTCCCTCTGCTGATTATGAAAATTGTGGGAAACCCCCACACATTTTTTCAATTACTTTTTTAATTGTCAAAAAAACATTAAGGTCACCTGAGTTCATTGCAGCTGTTTCTCTTGCTTTGCAAGTGCCAGTGCGAGACTGATGAACGACTGCGGGTTTGGCATTCGGCACTCCGGCATTCAACAGTCCAGCACTGTAGCTACCTTGAGAACCAGTGGCTTGAACTTAGGTAATCTTTCAGTTCACAGCAATTGGGTCTCCAGGCAGCTTTGAGGCACAGAAAGTAACCTCAAATGAAACTTTGAGGGACATTTTAAGGTTACTGAAGTTTCTAGCTGCTGGAACACCTGAAGGGTATGAACTTAGGTTACCTTGGGTGTGTATTTTACTGTACTTGTAAATACATAAAAAAATAAACAAAAAAAAGTAATTTTCACAAACAGCTGAGGGAAAGATGATGGCTGGGGGCTAATGTTAATATTTTGGGAATAGGCCAATATTCATAAAGGTTCCCAAGCTATTAGCAATTAATATCAGGTCACAGCTGTGTGCTCTTAGCCTTTATTAGTTATTATAGGGGAAACCCCCAAAAAAACGACATGGGGTCCTCCCTATATTCAATAACCAACAAAGGCTAAACAGAAAGCTGCGGGCTGATATTGGCAGCCTCCCAGACTAAAAATATCAGCTCTTAGCCATCCCAGAACTGGCGCATCCACTAGATGTGCCAATTTTGGTGTTTAGCCTTGCTCTTCCCATTTACCCTGGTTGATGTCACCATTGTATTGTCCGGTGACATCAAGCCCATGGCTTAGTAATGGAGAGGCATCTATAAGACACCTCTTTATTACTAATCTTATAGTTATATTGTAAATAAACACATAGCCGGAATAAAGTCCTTTAATTAAAATCAAAACAAAACACACTTTTCTTTTTTTAATTAAAAATAACAAACACAAATATACTCACATAACAACCATTCCTTTGAAGCCCTCATCGGCTGTAATAAAACAAAAACTAAAAACCATATCCCTCACCTGTCCATCGTTCTTTCCCATGCCATAATCCACATCTGGGGATAAACAGATTTCAATCTGGATGGTGCCAAGATGTAACCATCCAGGCTGAGAACTACTGAGGAACGAGCTGCTGTGAGCACAGCATCAATGACCAGCAGTTACTTCATCGAGGTTACCTCTGGTCACTGAGGCTGTATTCCGAGCCGAGCACCTGAACTGTGATGATCTCAGCACCATGAGAAAAAGTCAGTGAGTTCACCACAGTTTAAGCTAAGTGAGTCACCACAGTTCAGCTCAATGAGTTCACCATGGTGAGGTCAATACTAGTCACTGATGCTTCGCTCGCAGCAGCTCATTCCTCAATGGTTCTCAGCCTGGATTGTTGCATCTTGGCACCACAAGGGCTTTAGTGGAATGGACAATAAAAAGGTGACAACAACAGCACAAATATGAATCACACTTGCCACTGTCACAGGGCAAGTGCAAAGAACCAGGCAAAGCACCAGAATTGACGCATCTTGTAGATGCTCCTTTTCTGGTGCAGCTGTGAGCTACTATTTTTAAGTTGGAGGCTGCAATATCCAAGGACTCTAACCAGCCTGGAAACTCCAGCCCCCAGCTGTCTGCTGGTTGTGAAAAATTGGAGGAACCCCACACTGTTTTTTTAATTATTTAATTAAATAATTAAAAAAATACGGCATGGGAACCCTTCTATTCTTTTTAACCAACCTTGCTAAAGCTCACAACAGAGAGTTACAGCCCACAGCTGTCAGTTTTTCCTGGCTGGTTATCAAAAATACAGGGGAACACATGTCATTTTTTAAATGTATTTTTAATTTATTTATTTATAGCGCAGGTGGCGGCTGATGAGACTATTGTTGCTTGCAGATGCCTATCCATTACTAACCCATGGCCTTAAATTCACCGGACAATACAAAGATGTCATGTACCCCATAAATATGAACCCCACTTGCCACCTCCACAGGGCAAGTGGAAAGAGCCAGGCAAAGCACCTTTTCTGGGGCGGCTGTGAGCTGCTATTTTTAGACTGGGGGGGCAATATCCAGGGCCCCTTACCAGCCTGAGAATACCAGCTTGAAACTGTCTGCTTTAGCTTCGCTGGTTTTCAAAAATGAGGGGAAATCCATACCATTTTATTTAATTTATTTAAATAACTAAAAATTGTGGTGTGGGGACCCCTCTATTCTTGCTGAAACTGACAGCTCAGTGTTGTAGCACACAGCTGTAAGTTTTGCCTGGCTGGAGAACCGAATGTCATTTTATTTAAAAAAATGTATTTATTTATAGCGCATGCGGTGGCTGAATACTTCCATCAGCCGCCACCTGCTCTCTCTGTTATCAATCGATGTTATACGAGTGTCATCAGTATGCATGAGTGTGGGACGTTTTGCGGCCCTTGCTGCTACCGGAAAAGCTGACATCTGAAAGAGCTCTTAGTGAACTTGATGATTTACTGAACTTTGGTCAAATTTTGTCGATTTTTAGGGAAATAGCTTGGGAATATGAACACAAATCCGAATGTGCAATAGTCGTGCCGAATTTGAGATTGGCGAACATTTTCTGAACAAATTTGCTCATATCTATTAAGGAGCAAAAAATAACACAGCTTACAACTGGTATTTATTATAACTTAAATATCAGCATCATGTCTGTTAGCTTGCAAAGAAAAAGTAAAACTGCTCCAGCTAGACACAAAGTGAACAGGAACTTAATGTTTTTTTGTTTGTTTGCTTTTTGACAGTGTATTACTGGCAATATAATACTATTTCTGGAGACAGAGACTCATGTACTATTAAACAGTAGTAAATAGTACTGTAGCTGTTGAAATATGTACAATAATAATAATTATTATAACAGACCCCTTTAAGTGACTAACTGCATTTATACTTTTCCAGGTAATTGATGACTGTCGCTTTAACGCATTTTAGGCTATTCATGTCTACAAAACTGCTTCAACTCTGACATTTGGATTAGTTTTCTACAGTGAACTACTTGCTTCAGGTTCTTCCAAAACATTTCTGTTTGATTAAGGCCAGTTCTTTGGTTTGGCCATAGCAATCATTAGCATTATTCTTCTTTAACCATTCTTTTGTAGAACACATTGTGTGAGATATAATTCATCCAAGATAGCAAACTGTCTTAGACCAGAGGCATCAAAACAAGCCTAAACCATGAAACTACCACAACCATTTTTCATGCATGGTACTGTGATGCTAGTCACTACTCATCGACTAACCATGAGGCAGAGTAGTCAAGAGGTTCCAGGTCAAAAGCGGGATAAGACAAACAGACAGTAAAGGGAAATGTCCGGGATCTGGTAACTAAAGTCAGAATACATCAAAGGCAAAAACTGTTAAACAAATGAGTATTCGCAAGGCAAATCCAAGATCCAGCAATAAAAGATCAGAACATCAAAATACTGTGCAGAGTATGCATAACATTGTGCTAAAGCTACAACTGGAAATTATTGAGCACTGCCAGCCAGCTAAATAGCACGGCAATTATTTGGAAAGAAAAAACCCTTTAGCAAACTCAAACATAACAATGACAGCCCGAAACACCTTTTCTCATGGTCAGGACATGGTTAATGTCCTGCTCTTTCAGGGTTAAACCTTTGCTGAACCCTCTTTGGATCTCACTTCAGACTAGGATCCCTGTCAGCTATACTTTCAGTTTAGTCTGTGTGTCTGACCCCTTGAGTGTGTGTGTACAGTTGCTTCAGTTTACTTGCTGTCTGTGCAGGACACTGTTTGTTTGATATCTTGGTTTTCTGACTCCTAGCTTCCCCTCTGACAATCCTCGGTCTTCCCCCTTTGGCACCTCGTGATTTCCTGGTTTTGATCTCAGCTGGTTTGACTACTCTCCTGTGCTTATCGTCTCCTCTGCGCCCCGGCGTCTGGCTCAGCCCCCAACCACCTCCTACTCTGTCACATGGTTCAGGTCCTGTTTGTACCTGGTCTTCTTACGGTTGTTCTGGTCTCAGTTCCCTGGCTGCAGTGTGCAGCAATCTCTGCAGCAGTTACCCTGTCACATGGTTCAGATCCTGTTTGTACCCAGTGAGTTCTCCACTGCTCTGCTCCCGATTCCCTTGCTGTAGCGTGCAGTCATCTCCGCAGAAGCTATACCCGGGAGTCGTGACACCTTTTCTATCCATTAGATAACTGAGCTGTCACTCGCAGCACTGACAGCCTGACATGCCTCTACTATCCATGGTGTGGATGAGCTGTCAGTCACAGAGTTCCTAGGACACATCGGGTGGCCAAAATAATGACAGGTATGATTTTCTTAAGCTATTTTGTAGCATTTTTCTTTCCTTAAGGGCATGTCACACTAAGAGATATCGCTAGCAATATCGCTATAACTTGTGACATTATAGCGATATTGCTAGCGATATCTCTGTGTCTGATACTTACCTACGACCCGCTCCCCCGCTGGTTATCGCTGATCGCGCGAGAACGTTCAGGACCGCTTCTCGTCGTCAGCTTCCTGTGGCACTTCCTGCTGTGAGGACGAGCGACGCGTGGAGCCGGGCGGGAGGACGCAGGATCGCCTAGTGTGACAAGTAAGTAGCGATCCCCGTCCCCAGCGATGTCGCTGGTGAGATCTGCCTGTGTGGCAGCTCACTAGCGACCACTTAGCGATGTACCAGCGATCTTGACCGCGTCATATCGCTGGTCGGGATCGCTGGTACATCGCTAAGTGTGACAGTACCTTTAATCAACATCTAATCAGTTAATCCATAAAGTTCTACTTTGGTCTCATCCACCCATAAAACATTGCTCCAATAATCTTCAGTTTAGTCCAGGTGATATATAGTAAAAAGCAGAAGGGCAGCAATGTTGTTTTTGGAGAACAGTGGCCTTCTCCTTCTAATCCACACCATTGCTGTTAAGTGTCCTTCTGATGGTATAATTATTAATATTAACATTAGCTAATGTGAGGGGCCTTCAGTTGCTTAGAGGTCACCTTCGGTTCCTTTGGGGCCTCACAGACCATTTTTTGCCTTGGTCTGATCTTTGTTCATCAGCCACTCCTAGGGAGGGTAATAATGATGTTAAATTTCCTACATTTGTACTAAATTTGTCTATGAATTGCTGGAGTCCAAACTTTTCAGAGATAGTTTTGTGACCTTTTCCAGCCTGATGACCACTAGCAACTCTTCTTCTGATGTCCCCAGAAATCTCCTTTGTTTATAGCATCACACACTTTTATGCAGAGATTGTAAATTCACCTTTAAATGACATTGTCTAATATTTTTGATTCATTTGTTAGCATTGGTTTGCTTTATCTACTTCTAGGACTTGTGTGAAAATCTGATGTACTTTTAGGTCAATTGAGTGCAAAAATATGGAAAATTCTTAAGGTTTCACAAATTTTCAAACACCACTGTATATCATAGACTGTAAAGACATCTGTCCTATCTTTTGCTTTACATATGATTTCAGGAATAAATAGAGATTATCAGCCCTGACATCCTATCTTTATAATCATGATCCTGATGGTAGTCATGGCAACTAATATTGCCATAACTCTGAGACTACTGCTTCCCCACAGCGGCAACATGCAATGCGGAATGGTTGTCATAGACCCTCTCTGCACTGTGCTAATGGCTGTAACCTGATGTTAGCACAATGTATATGAATGCTGCAGGTGAAGCAATAAATAATAAAAAATAATAAATACACAGTAAAGCAGAACAGGAGAGCTCGGACTTCACAGGACTGATGCTTACTCACAGATGCTGGATTTACAGGACAGTCTCATACTGAGCACTGTGGTAATGAATGCAGTTGCTGTAACAGTGTTGTGTAAGAGACAGTAGGTAACACATAGATCATTAGTTTTAAGCTCGCCTGTGCCTCAGCTAGACTTGTGCTCATTTATTAGCAGACTTTAATACTTTTGAAAAAGATCATGCAGCCAGTCTGACATGAGCTCAATAAAGGTGCGTTTTCATTACCTGATTTTGCATATTTAGATGCCAATCATCGGTGGTCATTTAATTAATTGTTTACAAAGACCGACCACACTTAGCGATGTACACTGAACAATCGGTAATAGATCATTCTGTGCATATAGGCTGCCATTGCTCTCAGCAGCGAGTCCTGTCTCCACTGACAAAAAACGATGATATATTGTGAAAACCAAAAGACCAATTATCTTGATAAATGATCATTTTGCTCTTTCATTTGGCGATTCACAGCCTGTTTAGACCGCAAAATTTTCATAACATGAGTATTCCTCTGAATCAGAGGTGCAGCTAGGGATTCAGCTAAGGGGGGCGAAACATCTGAGTGGGCCCCTAACAGGAGGACATATCATTGGTGCAACCTGCGTGGCTACACTTGGGGGCAAGGGTAAAGAGGCCCATTTCTACCTACAAAAAAGGTGCAATTTTCCATTTTTAAGAGCCCTTGGGCTGCAAAGGGTCTGTAATGTCCACACAGTATAAGAAATTCAAGAGAGAACACTTTAACTGTATTTTATTCTTCTCCTTCTTCCTCCAGCACACAGCATAACATTTCTCTCCTCAGGCTAAACTGAAACTGAAACTCTCCCAGCCCACTTCCTGTCTATAACCTTCCAGTCACAAGATTTCCTTTGTTAGGCTGTGTGCCCACGTAGCGATTTTTAAGCGTTTTTGCTGCGATTTACGGCGCGAAAACATTTAAAAATCGTGTACAGAACGCCCCCCATGCATTCCTATGGCATTCCGCACATGCTGTGCTAATGCTGCGCTTTTTTCCAAGGTGGAATCGCATCGCGGAAAAAAATCGCAGCATGCTCATTCTTTTGTGCGGAATCGCAAAGAATTGCCACGATTCCGCACCCATAGGAATGCATGAGAATCGCTTACTTCCCGCATGTGGCTATGTCCACCATGCGGGAAGTTAAGCGTCTCATGTGCGGTTGGTACCCACGGTGTGGAGGAGAGGAGACTGTCCTCCAGGCCCTGGGTACCATACCCCTGTAAAAAAAAAATAAATATAAAAAATTGTGGTATATTTACCTTCCGGCGTCCCGCGCTGCCATCCCGGCCTAAGCGTTCCCAGTAATGCCTTGCGGCACGGTCCTGTGATGACGTAGTCTCACGTGACTCTAGTGGTCTCGCGAGATTGCTATAGCAACGCGAGACTACGTCATCACAGGTCTCGCAAGGCATTACTGGGAACGCTGAGGCCCGGGATGGCAGCGCGGGACGCCGGAAGGTAAATATACACCGATTTTTTTATTTTTTTTAGCATTTTAACATTCTATCTTTTACTATTGATGCCGCATAGGCGGCCTCAATAGTAAAAACCTGGTCACACTTGTCAAACACTATGTTTGACGAGTGTGACCAACCTGTCAATCACTTTCCAAGCGATACTTCAAATCGCTTGGAAAGTGCTTGAATATCGCACACGAAAATTGCGGCAAAATCGCGATCATAATCGCGGTGAAATCGTGCGGAAAAAACCACGCGATTTCTGGGAAGGAGTCCGTTTTTTGGTGTGCGTTTTAACCCGCACCATGGACACATAGCCTTAAAGAGACAGGTCAAATCATTATACATTACATCATCCCTCTTTTTTTTTGCATACTAACAACCTCAAACAAAATATTGACAAGGCAACAATGCAAAAAGAAAAACATCCAAGAAAAGACATATGTCTGTATTGTCTTATTTGTTCATTTCCAAATCAGGCATTTTAATTACATCCCTTCAATAAGTCTCGATGGAGCCCTTCTTTCCCGTGTAGGGTAATGTCTGGGTTCATTGGAGGTGTCCATTGCTGATGGATCAACTATCCCCTGTTGGCCCTTTCCACCATCGTGTACTAAATCTTCACCGGTGGGAGTTCATTACCATTGTTCGGTGGTATGATGTTAAAATGTGAAGAAATTTGAGTTATAGAGTGTCCATCTCGCTCAGCCGTGACCATGTTGCCTCTTCTCTCAGTAACATTATATTTTGCTGGACTATGTACAGCTGAGGTTTTCTTGGTTGATCTTTGATGCACAACAACGATATCACCTCTTTTGATGGCACTTGGCTGTGCCCTTCACCTTCTGTCTGCAAAATGTTTCATGGTTGCTTGTTAGAGAAATCTGTTGAGCGCACTGAAGAGTCACTTGGTAGGGGATGGCTGGTCACATCAGGGATCCGTATACGAAGAGTTCTGCTGAACATTAGATGATATTAAAATAAACAAGGGAAAAGAACCAATCACACAATGCCTATATAAGATACAATAATTTCAAAAGAGTATATAATAATGCAATTATCAATATCAAAAGTGTGATAGAATCAATCCCCCAAACAAAGGATGGCAGACCATCCGGGTATAAATGAAAATAGAATTCAAAGATGGTTTAAAATAAAAATCACCAGGATGAAAAAGATGGTAAAAAATAATAACAATAATAATAAATAATACAATATAAAAATGCCTTTATTGGAATATTGGCACAACAATTAAATGCATTAAAAATGTGTATATATATATAAAATAAAATAAGATAAGATAATAGCATATACAACCACAAAAGCAATATATTTATGGACAATGGAAAAGCCAGTCCATAACAAAAGGCTTAATTAATGATCCAGGTACAAAAAAGTGCATGAATAAAGTGACATAAAATATCTAATAAATGTGCCCAAAGTGCAAAAAAGTGCTGTTGTGCAAAAGAATTATGCATACAAATCGCCATGAGGCGTGTGCAAGACACAAAATAAATAATACCTGTAAGCCAATTGGTGCTATATGGGTTGTATAAGAACGCGCCCCGACGCGCGTTTCGGAAATAGAATCTCCTTCGTCAGGGGGATAGATACCCCTGACGAAGGAGATTCTATTTCTGAAACGCGCGTCGGGGCGCGTTCTTATACAACCCATATAGCACCAATTGGCTTACAGGTATTATTTATTTTGTGTCTTGCACACGCCTCACGGCGATTTGTATGCATAATTCTTTTGCACAACAGCACTTTTTTGCACTTTGGGCACATTTATTAGATATTTTATGTCACTTTATTCATGCACTTTTTTGTACCTGGATCATTAATTAAGCCTTTTGTTATGGACTGGCTTTTCCATTGTCCATAAATATATTGCTTTTGTGGTTGTATATGCTATTATCTTATCTTATTTTATTTTATATATATACACATTTTTAATGCATTTAATTGTTGTGCCAATATTCCAATAAAGGCATTTTTATATTGTATTATTTATTATTATTGTTATTATTTTTTACCATCTTTTTCATCCTGGTGATTTTTATTTTAAACCATCTTTGAATTCTATTTACATTAGATGATATGTAGCAGCATTAGTAGTGGAGTGTGGCGTATTGCAGTAATTGCGCAAGAATTTGTATAGTGACTGTTTCAGTGGGGTGTGCTCCAGACTAGCTGCCTTGATTCATTTCCACATAGTGTGCATGAAACGTTCTACAATTCCATTGGCTTGCGGCCAGCAAGGTGTGATTTTCCTGTAGCTGAACCCTAAGTATTCAGAAAACTGTGTAAATATATGCACATTGAATGGAGGTCCATTGTCTGTTTTAACCACTCTTGGAATGCCATATGCAGAGAATATGTCGTCTAGTTCTGGTATGACACTATTAGCAGACGTTGAAGAGATGAATGAAATAATAGGGTATCTAGAATATTCATCAATTGTTACTAGAATGTATTGGTCATTTGTTAATGGACCATATATGTCGACGGCCACTTCCTCCCAGACAGCAGTGGGTAACGGAGACAATTGTAGTGACTCTAAACTTGATGATGGAGTAATTAATTAACAAGTGGAGCAGTGTCTAATCTTCTCTTCCAACAATTGATCCATATTTGGGAACCACACTTTTTCTTTGTGTAATTTTTTTCTACCAACAAATCCTGGATGACCTTCGTGTGCTATCTACACTCACTGGCCACTTTATTAGGTACACCTGTCCAACTGTGTGTTAAGACTTAATTTCTAATCGGCCAATCACATGGCGGCAACTCAGTGCATTTAGGCATGTAGACATGGTCAAGACAATCTCCTGCAGTTCAAACCGAGCATCAGTATGGGGAAGAAAGGTGATTTGAGTGCCTTTGAACGTGGCATGATTGTTGGTGCCAGAAGGGCTGGTCTGAGAATTTCAGAAACTGCTGATCTACTGGGATTTTCACGCACAACCATCTCTAGGGTTTACAGAGAATGTTCCGAAAAAGAAAAAAAATCCAGTGAGCGGCAGTTCTGTGGCCGGAAATGCCATGTTGATGCCAGAGGTCAGAGGAGAATGGGCAGACTGGTTCGAGCTGATAGAAAGGCAACAGTGACTCAAATTGCCACCCGTTACAACCAAGG
Organism: Dendrobates tinctorius; assembly: GCF_039654945.1. Taxonomy (NCBI): domain Eukaryota; kingdom Metazoa; phylum Chordata; class Amphibia; order Anura; family Dendrobatidae; genus Dendrobates; species Dendrobates tinctorius. Next base: position 1,338,896 of record NW_027362016.1, on the reverse strand, counting down.
TAGGCAGAAGAGCATCTCTGAACGCACAGTGCGTCGAACTTTGAGGCAGATGGGCTACAGCAGCAGAAGACCACACTGGGTACCACTCCTCTCAGCTAAGAACAGGAAACTGAGGCTACAATTTGCACAAGCTCATCGAAATTGGACAGTAGAAGATTGGAAAAACGTTGCCTGGTCTGATGAGTCTCGATTTCTGCTGCGACATTCGGATGGTAGGGTCAGAATTTGGCGTAAACAACATGAAAGCATGGATCCATCCTGCCTTGTATCAACGGTTCAGGCTGGTGGTGGTGGTGTCATGGTGTGGGGAATTTTTTCTGGGCACTCTTTGGGCCCCTTGGTACCAATTGAGCATCGTTGCAACGCCACAGCCTACCTGAGTATTGTTGCTGACCATGTCCATCCCTTTATGACCACAATGTACCCAACATCTGATGGCTACTTTCAGCAGGATAATGCGCCATGTCATAAAGCTCGAATCATCTCAGATTGGTTTCTTGAACATAACAATGAGTTTACTGTACTCAAATGGCCTCCTCAGTCACCAGATCTCAATCCAATAGAGCATCTTTGGGATGTGGTGGAACGGGAGATTCGCATCAGGGATGTGCAGCCGACAAATCTGCGCCAACTGTGTGATGCCATCATGTCAATATGGTCCAAAATCTCTGAGGAATGCTTCCAGCACCTTGTTGAATCTCTGCCACGAAGAATTGAGGCAGTTCTGAAGGCAAAAGGGGGTCCAACCCCTTACTAGCATGGTGTACCTAATAAAGTGGCCAGTGAGTGTATATGACTAAGTTGCACAAGGCCTTAGGTATAACCAGTTTGGTACCTCGAAGGATGAGGTGCTCTTCAGTGACTGACAATTCCTCACGTACATTTGAAAATAGTTTTAATTCCTTCAGAATCAGGAAATTTTTAATTTGAATCTCATGCCACCTTTGATTTTGTATGATTTGTATTAAGGCATAGAGTATCTTGTCACTTGTTGTTGTATTCACAAACTGATCAACAGAAAGTGCTTTTGGTACAGCGTGAGCTGCAACAAATCTTATGTATTCTTCCATGGAGGAATGCCCAGGTATATCATCATTCACAGGATGTCTTGAGAGATAATCAGCCGGATTGCTATATTTTCCAGGTTTATGAACAATTTTGTAATTGTAGTCCTGTAGACGTAGACCCCATCGTTCGATCCATGCAGGCATTTTAGCTCGGGGATTTCCAAAAATTGTTAAGAGAGCTTGATGATCTGTGACGATGGTGAAGGGAGCTCCATAGAGAAATAAGTGAAAGAGTTCACATTCCCAGACAACTGCCAAGCTTTCTTTTTCAGGTTGTAAATATTTTCTTTCAGTGCTTGTTAGGCTTTTGCTTGCATAAGAAATGAAGTGGGGACTTTGGTTGTCATCCTAGTATTGCGCTAAAATAGCACCCAGTCCCACAGTACTGGCATCCACAATCAGTTCAGTTCGAAGAGCTGGATGTTATGAATGGGTCACCGAGGAGGATAGCAGGACCAGGCTAAGCCACCAGAAAACCAGAGAGGTTGGTAACTAAGCGGATTGCAGACCCCTGATCCTATCCACACAACTAGTAGTAGCCGTGGAGCGTACCTACAATGCCCTAGACGCCTCACCACAGCCAGAGAACTAACTCAGCCTAAAGCAAGAAATGTGAAATCTAAACTGCCCTGGAGCAGACCCCAAAGGGATAGACAGCCCCCAAACATATATTGTTGGTGAGACAAGATGAAAACACAAACGCAGGCAGGAAAATAGACTGAGCAAATGATGGGGCCCAAACTGACTAGACAGGACAGGAAAGGAAAGACACTGTCTGCAATCACACAAAAACCCTGAAAAATCCAACACATCTGATGCACAAAAAACACTGAAGTCACACGACTTCACCCCCACTATATCAGCACTCTGGAATATACTGAAAGCATAGCAAAAAGAGACCAATATAACAGGGGACAGAACAAACTGACACTAGCAGTAACATATGGGCGGTGATCCAGCACAGCCCCAGCAAGAGCAAGCTGACCCGCACAAAGCAGAGATAGACAAAACCAGATCAAATGCAAAAAGATTAGCAAATGAACCACTTAGCTGAACCATGCAGGAACAGAGCAGGAGACATCAGACATCAGACCTCAGAAGGCACAGGAAGAAAATCACCAGCAGGGATTGAAGGAAATCAGCTGTCTTAAATACACCAGTCAGAAACCCCATGTGTCCAATCGTCATCATCATTATCAGGTGGCAAGCCTCTGTCAATCTAACCAGCTCCACTACCCCCAGTAACCACCAGAGGGAGCCCAGAAAGAGAACTCGCAACACCTCTGTCAATCTGACCAGCTTCATTACCTTCAGTAACCACCAGAGGGATCCCAGAAAGAGAATTCATAACAGCTGTATCAAAATAGGCCATGGTGGTTGTTGAGCAGAGTTCATTTTTAATTGTTTCAAAAGAGGCCTGACAGTCCTGGGATCATTGAAAGACACAACTTTGTTTTGTAAATTCCCTTAATAGAGTGCTGATTGTTGAAAAATTTGGAATGTATCTAGCACAGTAGCTGGCCATCTCAAGAAAAGAGTACACTTCACTGGGATTCTGTGGAATTGAGGCTGCTCTGATGGATTCCACATTCTTGGGATCAGATGATACTCCTTCCGCCGAGAAGATGTGACCATAGGACTCCAATGAACTTTTATCAAATTCACATTTCTCTTTGTTTAAAGTAAGTCCAGCAGAGAGCAGACATTCGAAGATAGCATATAGCACGATTGTGTTCAGCTTGAGTTTTCCCAAAAACCAGTATGTCATCACTATAATTAAAGGCATTTGGAATGTGTTGAATGACGCTCCTTATCATGTCTTGAAAAATTGCCACTGCTGAGCAGACCCCAAAAGTCAATCTTTTATATCTTCTGAGACCCACATGGGTGGAAAATGTTGTCAAGTATCTGTTTTCAGGACTCAATTCTAATTGATGATAGCCCTTATTGAAGTCAAGCTTTGAAAAAACGGTTGCTCCATTTAATAAATGAATGATGTCATCAATTGTAAGTGAGATATGTCTTTCTCTCTGAATAGCGTTGTTGGGCAGGCGTATGTCAACACACAGTCTCACCTGCTCCAGAGTCTTTGGTTTTGGAACTACTACAAGTGGAAAGATCCACGGAGTGGGACCAGTAAGGCTACTTTCACACATCCGGTTTTAGTGATCCGGCGCCTTGCGGTGAAAAGCCGTAGTGCCGGATGCGGCGTGGAGCGCAGACACTGGATGTCTGTCTACGGCCGGATACGGTGTCGTGAAGATTTAAAAGGAGCCAGAGCGCAAAGAGGGCGACAGACGCAGACAGGTATGATGAGAGAGAGAATAAATCACATCACCTATGGGGTTAAAAGACAACGTGCCCGGGCATGCGCAGTGCTGAAAACCGTTCCGGCGCTGTGAAAAAAAGTTACAGGGAACGTTTTTTGCACACGCTGGACGGTGCATTTTTCCCGTTTCCGGCAGAAACCTGACATGCCGCATGGCCATCCGGCACGATGCGGTGATAATGACAGTCAGTGAGGAAAAATCCGGATCCGGTGCCGGATCAGGTTTTTACATTTTCGCCGCATCATGCCGGATTCCAGAAAACGGATGTGTGAAAGTAGCCTTACAGTTTCAATAATGTCCTCATCCATGAGCAATTGGAGTTCCTTTTCTACCTTCTTTCTCAGGTGAAATGGAATACGCCTGTGAGCCTGGGCTACTGGATGAACATTGTCATCCACATGAAGATGCACTTGAGAGTTCTTTAGTTTTCCCAAACTACTAAATAAGGAGGGAAAGTTGTTCACCATGGCCTGTACCTCCAGATCCGCTGGGTCGGTTATAGTATGAAAAATCTGGATGAGTCCTAGCTTCAGGGCAGTGTGATAGCTGAGAAGACAGCCTCCCGATCCTTGTAATGTGTGAAAAGTGGTTTTCTGCCTGTTTTCTTTATAGCTAAGGCTAGTTTCACACTTGCTTTTTTTTGCAGCGCGTTTTTCCCGCAAAAAAACGCATTGAAAAAACGCATACATAAGCATACAACTGCTGCGTTTTTTTCAAGCATTTTTATGAGCATGCATGAAAAAAACGCAGCGTTTTTATGCGTTTGTATGCGTTTTTAGCGCGTTTTTACCGCGTTTGCGTTTTTTTCCAACATTTTTAGGTGGCCCCTCACACTACCCAAACCATGACTTTACTAACCCTAACCCTGACCCTAACCCTAACCCTAACCCTGACCCTAACCCTAACCCTAACCCTGACCCTAACCCTTAACCAAATCATACTTAACCCTAACCCAAACCCTAAACCCTAACTAACCCTAACCCTAACCCTAACCCTGACCCTAACCCTAACCCTAACCCTAACCCTAACCCTAACCCTTAACAAAACCATACTTAACCCTAATCCTGACCCTAACCCTGACCCTAATCCTTAACAAAACCATACTTAACCCTAACCCTGACCCTAACCCTAACCCTGACCCTAACCCTAACCCTAACCCTAACCCTAATCCTGACCCTGACCCTGACCCTAACCCTAACCCTAACCCTAACCCTGACCCTAACCCTTAACAAAACCATACTTAACCCTAATCCTGACCCTAACCCTGACCCTAATCCTTAACAAAACCATACTTAACCCTAACCCTGACCCTAACCCTAACCCTGACCCTAACCCTAACCCTAACCCTGACCCTAACCCTAACCCTGACCCTAACCCTAACCCTAACCCTAATCCTGACCCTAACCCTGACCCTAACCCTAACCCTAACCCTAACCCTGACCCTAACCCTTAACAAAACCATACTTAACCCTAATCCTGACCCTAACCCTGACCCTAATCCTTAACAAAACCATACTTAACCCTAACCCTAACCCTAACCCTGACCCTAACCCTAACCCTAACCCTTAACAAAACCATACTTAACCCTAATCCTGACCCTAACCCTGACCCTAACCCTTAACCAAACCATACTAAACCCTAACCCTGACCCAAAACCCAACCCTAACCCTGACCCTGACCCTAACCCTAACCCTAAACCCCCTTAACTAACCCTAACTCTAACTCAAACCCCTAAATTCCATGGTTAAAAAAAAAAAACGCATATGCAAAAAAACGCTTACATGAGCATGCCAGTGCGCACATATGCGCATCCATAGGCTATAATGGCCATTTTTAGCGCAAAACGTGCGCATATGTGCGCATGCGCTTTTTTGCAGGGCCAAAAAATGCAACATGATGCGTCTGGAAAATCCAATCGCACACCCCAAAAAAACGCAGCGCATGAAAATCGCATACATGCGCTTACAAGCGCGCAGGTATGCGCACCCATGTTAAAGATAGGGGAAAAAACGCATGCGCAGGTTAGCGTTTTTTTCCAGCGCTAAAAAACGCAAATGTGAAACCAGCCTAAGTTCAGCGTCAAATTGTCTCAGTGTAATTAGAGGTGTTTGAGATCCATAAGGAAAGATTTTAGTATGCACTTGCTGTGAGACTGGCTTTGTTTTCAATTGTTCATATGCATTGCTGTCTATGATATCCACTGTAGCTCCCGTATCTATTGTAAGGCCTCATACTCACTGGCGATAAAATCGGATGACTGCAATCGGATTTTAAATCGGATTGCACTCTGACCAATGTTAGTGAATGTGTGACATCTCACTTGTGATTTTTTTCTCATCCAAAATCGGTCTGAGAAAAAAATCGCAGCATGCTGCGATTTGCAGCGATTTTCGCCAATAAAAGTCAATGGGTGCGATAAAAAAACGGACCAAAACAGACCATCGGTTTTCCATCCGTTTGAAACGGATACATTACCATTCTGTGGTATAGAACACTGTAAATGGTCCTGTAAATGACTGTAGAAAAATAGTTGCTGGGAAAAAAACGGATTGAAAACGGAAGGAAAACGGATAGAAAACGGAAGGAAAACGGATGGAAAGATTAAAAAAATCGCATAGAAATCGCATGACACTCGCATAGCACTCCACCCTTTTTTACAGTCCAGAAATCGGACTGTTTTTTTAATCGCCAATGAGGCCTAAAGGTGATATCCGTGTCGCAGATGGTGAGCGTGATACAGGGAGACTGCACTGAGCCAGTGACAGAGGTAGTGAACACATAGTTCTCAGCCACAGACATTTCTTCTGTATCCTGATTTACCATTTTTATGTTTGCGGGCTTTGTCGTAGACAGAGGAGACTTGTTGTGCACTGATTTGCAGACAGATGCAAAATGGTTCCCTTTTCCACATTTACTGCAGGTTTGTCCCATAGCTGGACATTTGTTCAGGTGGTGAGGGAAATCCTGTCCACATCTATAGCATTTCTTCTGTTTCGGGGCTTGCTTGTCTTGTGCACTTTTCTGTTTGAGATTATGCACATGTAATTTATCCCCATTCTCCATTACGGTAGCCTGATGATCTGCTATTTCTATAGCACGGACCATTTTGAGTAAATCATGCAGAGAGAGATCCTGCTGCAGAGCCTTTACGCCTTGTTATTAGACGAGCAGGTGACAATTACTTGAGCTAGGATTTCATCATCTACATCCATAAAGGCACATCCATGTGCTAGCTCCTTTAGCCTTCTGACATAGGTGTCTATGGATTCTTCTGGAAGCTGCTTGGCAATCCTGAATTTATATCTTTCATATCTGATGTTCTGTTTGGGGTTGAAGTAGTCAGTGAGAGCTTTGGTGCAGTTGCTGTACATGTCTGTCTCTGCTGCAGGTAACGTGCTGTATATGTCATAGACTCCTGTGCCCGCGCAATGCAGGAGCATGGCTCTCTTTCTTTTCTCCTCTTTTATGGCCATAGCTTCCAGGAAATTCTCAAACCGGTTTAGCCATTTTCTCCAGTTATGAGAGAGATTAATGACATCAGTCATATCAAACTGTGGGAAGGTGTGCAAGTAGTCATCCATGATGGAGTCTCTCAGTAGAACTGGTGTGTGAAGCCGTAAAGCAGGGGTTAGTACTCACAGCACAGGTGATTGGATCCCATCCTCGTCGCCAGTTGTAATGTCCACACGGTATAAGGAATGCAAGAGAGAATGCTTTAACTGTACTTTATTCTTCTCCTTCTTCTTCCAGCACACAGCATAACATTTCTGTCATCAGGCTAAACTGAAACTGAAATGCTCCCAACCCACTTCCTGTCTATAACCTTCCAGTCCCAAGATTTCCTTTCGAGACAGGTCAAATCATTATACATTACAGGATCATATATTGTTCTTGCACAGGGGCCCTTTCTGTCTGTGTCTGCCTGTGGCCCCTAACCAGGTAATCATGATTATAACTATGGTAGGTAGTATAGGGGAACCTCAGGAGATGACCGCATTGTTAATGAAAATAAAAGTCTACACGAAGACCAGCACTGATATTACCACCTTATGGTGACATATATTGGTAGATACCAGTCCTGCAGGACAAATAGAGATTACTGCAGTTATAGATGGTGACTTACAGCTGACGTTCTTTCTGGTGGAGTCATTTACTTTTCCCGTCTTTTCCATCTGGCCCAGACCGACTTCTCTAGCCAGGACCTCCAGGGTCATTGTGTCAAACCCCCTGCTCAATGCAGCAATGCAGGATTCACTAAATCATCCCAGACAGATGTCTGTCCAGCCTCTGTTTGAAGACCTCCATTGAAGGAGAACTCACCACCTATCATGGCAGCCTGTTCCACTCATTGCTCACCCTCGCTGTCAAAAAGTTTTTTCTATTATCCAATCTGTATCTTCTCCCTTTCAGTTTCATCCCATTGCATCTCATGTTTCTATGTGCAAATGTATTCCCGAACCTGCACAAACTCCTCATCCTGCCGATACCCCAATACTGAGCTGCTGCTGCATGTGTCCCCTTTACTGCACCTACTATGTGGTACAAAAACAGAGCTCCTATTACTGCCCCACATAGTAATGCCACCACTGTGCCCCTTACATCGTAATAATGCCTACTTTGTGTGCTCTCTAGATGGTAAAATTGCCCCCTAGAAAATATTAATTTCCTGTGCATGTGCCCCCCAAATCTTGTCCCTAAAAAGTAATAATTCTCCATGTGCAACTTTCATGGTCACAATACTGAGAGCCCCTATAAAAATAATGTTTAAGTGCCTACTTAACATTTAATAATGTCCCATAAGTTCCCCAAGTATAATTTCTCTATATACAGTATGCTGGGCCCACAGCTGCCCTATATACCGTATGATGATCCCACAGCTCCCCTATACACTGTATGATGATCCCATAGCTCCCCTATACATAGTATGATGATTCCACAGCTCCCCTATACACAGTATGGTAGGCCCACAGCTCTCTTATATACAGTATGATGGGCCTGCAGTTCTCGTACATACAGTATAATGTCCCCCAGAGTTCCCCTATATATAATGTTGTCCCCACTGCTTCTCCAATACACAGTATAATAGTTAATAGCCTTCTGACACCTTATGATGCCTGCACTGAAAGCCCCTCTGCAGGGAGGAAATTAACTTTATTTCTCCTCTCAGCCTTGCTCATCCAGTCATAAGGGTTGCGCTGGCATGGTTTCAGTCACCGCTCTGTGTAAAGAGAGTGGCGGCTGTAGCCGCACCCCGGCACTGACTGACAACCGCCTCAGCACCGTCTGCCACCCAGTAGTTACCCTACTGGTGCCCCTATAAATAATAATGCTTCTTAAGTGCCCATTTAATATTTAACCGATTCCCCCTATGTATAGTAGTAATGGCTCCAGCATCGCTGATGTGAGCAGGGGGTCGTGTGATGACTCTTTTGGCTTCTCCCAATTATCTTCCATTGAGTGAAGTCAAACTTACCTAGTCGACACGTGCAAATAGCAAACGTGGTCGCATGACTGCCTGATTGCACCAGTGGTCTTGGGGTCTCATGACGGCATGCGCACCTTATCGTAATTTTGCAGTCTGTAGTCTCAGAGTGATTGCAGACAATTATCCCAAGTCTTTAATAACTTTATAATAATAATAATAATAATAATAATAATAAATTGCTTATTATTACATTATTAAATAAAATGTAGCTCATGGTTGCTGTATGGTTATACTTGTTAGGGGCTGACAGACCGACGTATTTCTCATGTGAAAATCGCATAGCAATTCTTGGACTGACCGTCAGCTAATACATCACGCTCATGTCAGGAGCAGTACCGGCCAGTTCGAGGATTGCGGTACGATCCTCGCATGAGTTGTACGGCCGTCTGTCTGTGCCCTTGTTATACTAATACTGAAATATTAATCTATTATTAAAGTATTAACGAGCTCACAAGTAAAAAAAAGTCATCTACCTTCCCCCTGTCCCCCTCCCACACCCCAACAGCCCATCCTCTCACATGCACCCCTCTGTGCTCTGTCCCCCTGACCCCACAATACCCCCATCCTCTCACATTCACCCCCAGTGCTGTGTCTCCTGTCCCTCACAATACTCCATCCTCTCACATTCACCCCCCGTGCCCTGTCCCCCTGTCTCACAATACCCCCCGTCCTCTCACAATCACCCCTGTGCCCTGTCCCCTCTGCCTCACAATACTCCCATCCTCTCAAATTCACCCCCTTGTGCCCTGTCCCTGCTGCCACACAATACCCTCATCCTCTCACATTCACCCTCTGTGCCCTGTCCCCCTTGCCTCACAATACGCCCATCCTCTCACATTCACCCTCCGTGCCCTGTCCCCGCCTCACAATACTACCATCCTCTCACATTCTCCTTGTGCCCTGTCCCCCTGCCTCACAATACCCTCATCCTCTCACATTCACCCCAGTTCCCTGTCCCCCCTGCCTCACAATACTCTTATCCTCTCCCATTCACTCCCGTGTTCTGACTCCCTGCCTCACAATACCCCCATCTTCTCACATTCACTCCCAGTGTCCTGTCCCTCCTCCCCTACTAAACCCCATCCTCTCACATTCACCCTGTGCTCTGTCCCCCCTGCTTCACAATACCCCATCCTCTCACATTCACCCTCAGTGCTCTGTTCCCTTTGCCTCACAATACCCCCATCCTATAACATTCATCCCCAGTGCCCACTCCCCCCTCCCCCACTTCAGTCCTCACAATACCCCATCCTCTCACATTCGACCCCAAGTGCCCTGTCCCACCCTGCCCCCAAAATACCCCCATCCTCTCACATTCACCCCCAGTGCCCTGTCCCCCTTCCCCCCACTTCAATCCTCACAATACCCCATACTCTCACATTCACCATCAGTGCCCTGTCGCCTTCCCCACTTCAGTCCTCACAATACCCCATCCTCTCACATTCACCCCCAGTGCCCTGTTCCCCCTCACTCACAAAACCCCCATCCTCACATTCACCCCCAGTGCCCTGTCCCCCCTCCCACACCTCAACACCCATAATACCCACATCCTCTCACATTCACCCCCAGTACCTTGTTGCCCCTTCCCCACTTCAGCCACCACAATACCCCATTCTCTCACTTTAACCCCCAGTGCCATAGCCCCAAAATATCCCCATCTTCTCACATTCACCCCCAGAGCCCTGTACCGCCTCCCCCACAATATCCCCATCCTCTCACATTCATCACACAGTGGCCATGACATGCCTAAGCTGAATAAATTTAATAAATTCCATCCCCACTTACCAATGAAGTTTGCAAACAGTGACTGCGGCAGGACCAGGAAGTGTCCAGTTTAATGCACACAGAGGGCACAAGGACCCAGAGTGGCTAAGACAACCAGAGCCTGCACTGCAGAAGCTGCAGATGCTGCCGGCCAGGAAGCAGCTTCTCCAGTGAGATAACAGCACTGTACACTGCACAGACAGGCTCTGCAACCTGCCACTGTGCAGATTCTGTCAGACAGGGAATCCGGCATTGTGCTGCTCTCTCCCTGACACCTCCGATACGGCCAAATGACAAAAGTGGCCATGTCTCTCAGTGGGCCTCTGCACATGACTGGGCCTGGGGCAACGGCCCCCTCTGTCCCCCCAGTAGTTACGCTACTGCACAGAATGCTTGATCATAACACTCTTGCATTGTAACTGCATCCTAATTAATGATTACCAAATCTGCTTGGATAACATCTTACCGGACATGCTCGGGTGTTATCAGAGTATCTTGGGCATGCTTTTATACTATGTTTGAGTCCCTGCAGATGCATAATTTGCGGCTGTTAGACAGCTTCAACATATGCAGGTATTGCCTGTTTGTTAGGGAATTCCCTTATATGCTGAGGCTGTCTAACAGCCGCAAATCATGCAGCCATAGGAACTCGTACATAATATACGAGCATGCCCAATATACTGTATGCTGATAATACCCGAGCATGCCCAGATAAGATGTTATCTGAACACGTTCGCTCATCACTAATCCTAAGTCATCAGGCCTAAGAGTGCTGCAGCTAAATACTGAGCTCAGTAGCAGAGTAATCCATATCAGCTAAGCCACAGAGCTCTATGATTGGCTGCAGCACTCTAAGCATATTATCACCACTACAGCTGAGCAATAAAAACTGGGGCAACAGCAGAGATACAGTGCTTGTCCTGAGAAGCACTGTAAAAATGTCTTCGTTATTTTAAACAAAAGTGAGTTTGTGAGCGAAAAATAATTGCAAGACAACCTTTTTAAGATTAAAAAAGTAATTCTTCAGTCTTCAATATAAGTTTTTAATAAGTGTCTGTTTAACATCTGTGCTGATTTGTGTCTCCTCTGTTTCAGCTATGGCTGCAGAATAACGGTGCAACTTTATTACTTACTTCCTTGGGACTTTTTGTGCTGTTTTAAAAGGGAGCTGTGGTGTTAATTTTAGTCTAAGTTTTATCACTCCTTCCTGAGAGTCCTAGGCGAGGCAGTTAGCGAATTAAACCCCTGAACCTCTGACTCCCACTGCCAGTCAATAGCTTTGCTGTCCTGGTGTATACTGCTGTGCTTCTGTTTGCTCTGATAATTCCTGTTCTTTGACCTTGACATATATTTTTGACCATCATCTTGTTTTTTTAATGTTTTCCTGACTTGACCTTTTGGCTTTGACCCTACTCAATGACCCTTGCCGCCTCTGGTTCGCTCCTACGGATAGCAGCCCTTCCATGAAAACAATCCACGGGACCCCATTGTAAGACCATATGCCAGTACAGGGTTTAAAGTGTGAAGGTCGGGGTTCCTCTGGAATCTTTCAGACAAAGTGACCTATACCAAGTCTATCCGAGGTAGCCTTATCGAGCCTATGGTCTCTGACAGACGTGACAGTCTGTTTAAACATGAAGCGTACATAAATTTACTTAAGAAGGTGTACTTTCCAGGAGAAAATGACATCAACAAGTTACAAAATATCTCCAATTTTTTAATGATCAAATTGTACAAAGACTAAAATCATTACCAGAGATATAAAGCTGGGTTCATTTGCAACGTATGGGTTGGTATTAAATTCTGGAATCTGTACTAAAATTTAGAAACAAAGTACAGTGCAATCCAAACATATGCAAACTTAACAAACCACTTTCGAATCAAACTTTAGAAAATGGCAGCCTAATTTCTTTCATTTTAACAAATATTACCTGTATTGTAGACTTTTTTTATTACCTTTTTTTTAATAAGTTAATTTATGCATCACTGGAAATTTTTATTATCTTATTGTCTAACCTTTTTGTTTTCTTTTTTAGGTTTTGTTCAGAGCCATTTTTGTATTGAAGACGTTTTATAAAGTTTATTAAAGCAAAATTAAAAGTTGAAAGTGAGTTTAATGTACATGGGCCTCCATCATTCATCATTTGAAGACTTCGAAAGCACTGCAGCCAAACAACAAAGGCTCTTCTTCCACACATCAAAAAAAAACTATATTTGTTACTGCCACAGATTGCCATAGTTCTCATCTGCCATGTATCATCTCTTAACAGTGTTAATCAGTATTACTTTAGATGCTATTGGGATCTACTCAGCTCTCAGTGTTGGTGCTGTCCAGAGTCTAAATCAGATGAACCAAACACAACCATTACCAATGCTGCTTGCTCTCATGAAGCGTCCTCAGGCATCCCAGAATGCCTCTACAGGATTGAGCCAGAATGTACCAGACATGTGTTATGGATACTATGATGTGATGGGGCAATACGATGCCACATTTAATTGTACCACAGGTACTTACCGTTATTGCTGTGGCACATGCCATTATCGCTTTTGTTGTGAGCATCGTCACAAGCGCTTGGACCAAGACAGTTGTAAAAACTATAACAGCCCTTTCTGGGCACACACAACCCAGCCTATTACCACCAGTGCTAACAGCAAGCTGAACGATAACGGACATGCAGACCAGACCAATAGCACCGTCTATGTCATCTGTGGTGTCATTAGTTTCACCCTAGCCATGGGCATCGGAGCCAAGATTGCCTTTAATAAGGCTTCCCGGCGCCCACGGGGGAGAGAGATTAATGTACCCAGGTGAGTTGGTAAAAATGGAATTCCAGGAAAAGATTGTTTTCATCATATACAAATTAATAACAATATGTAAAGTTCAGCTAGATATAGATTGTCCGATTCCAAGCGGTTGAATGTTTTGGTTGAATCAATTTGTTGAAAAAAAAAAAATTTATGAAATGGCCTTTCCAGTATATTACTGTATGTCTTCTATTTTGGTGAAACCAGGTTTATGTGTCCAAATCTGCGCTGCTGATAAAGATGGATGGCAGACGATATTCTTCAAAGCTTTATTTCAAAACAGGTTAATAGTCAATGTGTTTCGAGGTCATGCAGGACTGCTTTCTCAGGACAAAACCAGGCAACGTTTTCCTGAGGAAGAGGTCCTGCATCACTTGGAAACACGTTGACTATTAACCTGTTTTGAAATTAAGCTTTGAAGAATATCGTCTGCCATCCATCTTTATTAGCAGCGCAGATTTGGACACATACACCCGGTTTCACCATTATCCTCGGTCTTTGGACTCTTGTCCTGTGGCAGCTGAGCCATACTTTTCACATGTTGCTTTGTTGCAACAAAACAAGGTGAGCGTACTTCTCTCCGATGCACCCCATGTTTTAACCATTTAAGAACCTATTTGCGCTTTTTTTTGCTCTCCAGATGTTCTACTTTCTGTCTTCTATTTGGACTCTCCCTATAAATTATCTAAATATACAGTCAAATGATTTCCTAAAAATTAAGTGTTGAGGTATAGAGTCTGAAAACATTGATTCAATCAACATATAAAGAAGTTGCAGACTATGTATTTACATCTTAGTGTACTATGTTAAGCAGATAAGACATTGCAAAATATTCCGTAGTTAGAGGATCGTCCTTTTTTTTTTAGAAAATGTTATGAATTATGATATAAGCTGCTGTAGTTATAAAAAGCAAACAAACTGCATGCTACTTACCCTCCCCAGGTCCAGTGCCACCTCTCCACCACTGTTCCAGTCTTTGTTGTTTTGATTCATTGGTGACATCACTTCAACAGAGCTGCAGCTAATCACTGAGATTAAGAGCTCTGACAATGTACACGGTATAAACAAGGCCAGCACAATGTATTTCGGTGCCCTAGGCAGATGAAGCCAATGCCCCCTCACCACCCTCCACCCAAAGCAAAGGAATGGCTCAGAAACTAAAATAAGAGGACCCCTAAAGAACATACCCCCTTTCCCTCCGATGGGTTAGGTAGCAAACTTTGAGGACCACTTCCACTAGAATTGTTCGATTTTTCACAAATTTTGTTATCAAAAGTAAAAAAAATGTTGTGTTCATTAGGAATGTGACTTAATCTCCCTTCTGACATCGGGCTTAATAGTACACCAATGTTGGACACACTGCCTTTGATGTGGGCTCCGGAGGTGAGCTCACATCTTTCCTGGCACATGTCAGCTTTTTTGAACAGCTGAAATGTGCCCGAAACTGCTGTCGGTGGAATTGAGATCCAATCGCGCCTATTAACCCTGTCAAATTCTGACAGCAGCATTTAATATGCGCTTCCATCAATCATTCCGGAAATCCGCCCATCTGTGGCCCCCTTCACATGATCGCGGGTCACCGATGGGTTGGCATGAGGTCTCCTGTAGACCTCTATGGTTGTCAATGCCTGAATGCCGGTGGTCAGCGTTCATAGCAAGTGAGAAATTCTGATACATAAAGGTGATTTGATCATCGCCTGTATTTAGCAGAGCAAATTGGGTTGTGGCAGCTTCTAGTCTCCCATGGAGACTATTTGAAGCATGCCAAAAGTAAAAAAAAAAAAATGATTTCAAGAATTTAAAAAAAATATAAAAGTTCAAATCACCCACCTTTCAAAATAAAATCAAACATACACATATTTGGTATTGCCACGTTCAGAATCGCCCAATCTATTAATGAAAAAAGGTTTAATCTGATCACTAAACGGCGTAGCAAGAAAAAAATTCTAAACGCCAAAATTACAATAATGGGCGATCAAAAGGTTGTTTCTGCACCAAAGTGGCATTATTAAAAATGTCAGCTCGGCGCACAAAAAATAAGCCCTCACCCAACCCGAGATCACCAAAAATGTACACGCTACGGGTATCGGGAAAATGGTGCAATTTTATATTTTTGTAGCAAAGTTTGGAATTTTTTTTCACGACTTAGATAAAAAAACCTAGACATGTTTGGTGTCTATGAGCTCGTAATGACCTGGAGAATCATAATGGCAGGTCAGTTTTAGCATTTAGAGAACAAAGTATAAAAAAAATAAAATAATAATTGCACTTTTTTGCAATTTCCCATTTTCCAGTACACCATATGTTAAAACCAATGGTGTCATTAAAAAGTGCAACTCATCCCGCAAAAATCAAGCCCTTACATGGCCATATTAGCAGAAAATAAAAAAGTTATGGGTCAGGTAAGAAGGGGAGCAAAAACGAAAACGCAAAAATGAAAATACCTCCAGGTAGAGTTGAGCGACTTTGGTCGGATCGGGTTTCGTGAAACCAGACTGAAACAAAATTTGTTTCAGATGAAACTGGTCCGACTAGGGCAAAAAAAGTCGGAATTTCGTCCGAAACCCGACCCCAATGCAAGTCAATGGGGAATAAAAGTCGGCATTGAGTGGATGAATGTCATCCGCTCAATGCCAACTTTTATTTCCCATTGACTTGCATTGGGGTCGGGTTTTTTTGCCCTAGTCGGACCAGTTTCATCTGAAGCAAATTTTGTTTCAGTCGGGTTTCACGAAACCCGATCCGACCAAAGTCGCTCAACTCAACCTCCAGGGGTTAAGGGGTTAACAGGGAGTGCAATTTCAAAGTTAATACAGAATCAATCATTTTTTGCTGACCATTTACATAGTACAGAGGAAAAAATTGTGATATTCATCAGTTTAAATCTATAACCCAAGGATAGTTAAAGGGGTTGTCCAGGCTTTTCACATAATCTCAGTGCATATCTGGTCTGCAGAAGGGTGACAATAAGTAATTTACTTTCTGTGGCCAGTTTGCAGGGTTTCCAAGATATGATCTCTTGCTTGCCAGAAAAACGTCCGGGGGGGTGTGTTCTGGCATTGAAATGAGAACTGGTCATTTCCTCCTACTCTACTAAAAACATGCCCTCTATAGCAACAACCCCACCCTCCATAGCTACAGGCCCTCCCCGACCACATGAACAAGCCCTCCTCACACAGTAACAAATCCTCCCAGTCTAGCAGCCTCAGTGCAGAGAGCAGAACCGCAGAACCACCCAGCTGCTCCTCCCCCAGACACACGCTGAATAGTCATCTATGGAAAGTGAAACTATTGAGGAGGAAATGACCAGTTCTCATTTCAATGCCAGAACACCCCCCCCGGACGTTTTTCTTACAAGCAAGAGATCATATCTTGGAAACGCTGAAAACTGGCCACAGAAGGTAAATTACTTATTGTCATATTCTGCAGCCCAGATATGCACTGAGATTATGTGAACAGCCCGGACAACCCCTTTAAGGAAGCTAATAAAGTGTAGCTATAATTGGGGACATTTGGTTTCAATTAAGGTGTTCAGCATTTGGCAGATACCCTAATGTAAAATAAACAGACCCTTATCTCTCTATATAAAACTGAATGTATGTACTGTATGTGTGTATCACCAACCAATCACGAAGCACCTTTCATTTCACCAGAGCTGTTCAAAAGAAGCTGAGCTGTGAATGGTTGCTATGAACAACAGTTTTCCTTGCAACCAATCACTAAGCATCTCTCATTTCACCAGAGCTGGTTAAAAGTAGATGAGCTGTGATTGGTTGCTATAAGCAAGTTTTCCCACTTGACAACACCTCAACAGACACTGACATGGTGGGAGAAATCTAGCATCCCCAGGAACATAAGCTCCCAGCCATTGTCTGCCCCCCAGAAAGGAGTACAGAGCACATGACAGAAATGAATGGTATGCAAGTTAGGGCAAATCCACTCAGCATTTTGGTACTGACGGCAGGCCTTTCTTAAAGGGATCTCCAGTATGGAAGACAGGGCAAATCCATCCAGTGCTTTGGTTCTGACCCCATGCCTCTCTTAAAGGGATCCTTGGTATGGAAGTCAGGGCAATTGCCTTCAAATGCTCTGGTACTGACCCCAGGCTCTCTTAAAGGGATCTCCTGTACGGAAGTTAGGGCAAATCCCTCAGTGCTCTGATTCTGACCCCAGGGTTCTATTAAAGGGATCTTTGATATGCAAGTCAGGGCAAATCCATCCAGCGCTCTGGTTCTGATCCCAGGCTTTCTTAAAGGGATCCCCGGTATGGAAGTTAGGGCAAATCCACTCAGCGTTCTGGTTCTGACCCAAGGCCCCTCTTAAATGGTTCCCCGGTATGGAAGTGAGGGCAAATCCAATTTGCACTTTGGTACTGACCCCAGTCCGCTCTTAAAGGGATTCCCGGTATGGAAGTCAGGGCAATTGCCTTCAAATGGTCTGGTACTAACCCCAGGATCTCTTAAAGAGATCTCCGGTAAGGAACTTTGGACCGTTCCACTCAGCACTGTGGTTCTGACCCCAGGGTTCTATTAAAGGGATCATTTGTATGGAAGTCAGGGCAAACCCACTCAGCGCTCTGGTTCTGATCCCAGGCCTATCTTAAAGGGATCACCGGTATGGAAGTTAGGACCGTTCCACTCAGCGCTCTGGTTCTGACCCCAGGCTGACGAGATGATGTGGGATATTAGGGGTAGTAGTCCGGTGGCTTTGGCTGATGGGATGATGTAGGATATTAGGGGGAGTAGTTCGGTGGCTCTGGCTGATGGGATGATGTGGGATATTAGGGATAGTAGTCCAGTGGCTTTAACGGGATGATTTGGGATAATAGTAGTCCGGTGGCTCTGGCTGATGGGACGATGTGGGATATTAGGGGTAGTAGTCCGGTAGCTCTGGCTGACGGGATGATGTGGGATATTATAGTGAATGTGGCTATGCGGAGTGGGCGGGGCTCTACACTCTGCTTTATATATACTGTAGATATAATCATTATAATTTGTTATAACTAACCGTACTTAGTTACTATGCCCGGTCAGCGCCGGGCTCTTCAGCTAGTTATAAATAAAATAGAAAAAAATATGTCCTGCTAAATATAAGTCCTTTTCTTTGCTAAAAATTAATATTTATTCCTTGACTTAAAAAGGTATGTACATAAGACAGGACACAGATATGAACAGGACCATCATGTTTCAGGAGTCACACCATAATCATGGTCTATCATTATTTGCTGTGCAGGGCAGGTGAACTTTAGGGTAAGTGTACACGTTGCTTGCCGCTGCGGATCCACTAGTGATTTACAGTACAATGATAACCTATGTGAAAAAAATTGGCTGTGCACATCCTACGGAAAATTCCGCACGGAATCCGCAATGGTTCAATTTCCGCAGCATGTCAATTCTTAGTGCGGATTCTGATACAAACCAGACAGGCCTAAATGCATCTGCACTAACCAGGGTGCAGCGGACCCAAGTAAAATGGCAACTGCACAGGTGCTTAAATACCAAATGAAACAGCCAGCCTACAATCAGGGATTGTGCGGATTCTGCAGCGTTTTACACCCATTCCATTATAGAAATCCACAGGTGTAAAAACGCATGCCAAAACCGCACAAAATCCACAATAAATCTGCAGGAAATCCATATTAAACAAACGCGGATTTTGACCTACGGATTCTGCCAAGAGATGCAGATTCCACGAGGAAAAATCTGCACAGCAATCCGCAACGTGTGCTCATACCCTAAAAAGGAAAAGTGGAAAAGTCCATATGACTGTAAAGGGCAATCCCATCTTGTACCAAATACCAAATCACAAAGAGGTACATACTACAAAGGAGACAAATATTAACCCCTTAATGACCGGAGCTTTTTTCAATTTTGCGTTTTTGTTTTTCGCTCCCCTTCTTTCCAGAGCCATAACTTTTTTTTCTGTCAATATGGCCATGTAAGGGTTATTTTTTGCGGGACGAGTTGTATTTTTGAATGACTCTATTGGTTTTACCATGTCGTGTACTTGAAAATGGGAAAAAAATTCTAAGTGCGGTGAAATTGCAAAAAAAGTGCAATCCAACACTTGTTTTTTGCTTGGCTTTTTTGCTAGGTTCATTAAATGCTAAAACTGACCTGCCATTATGATTCTCAAGGTCATTACAAGTTCATAGACACCAAACACGTCTAGGTTCTCTTTTATCTAAGTGGTGAAAAAAAATTCCAAAGTTGGCTAAAAAAAAAATTGTAACATTTTCCGAGACCCGTAACGTCTCCATTTTTTGTGATCTTGGGTTGGGCGAGGGCTTATTTTTTGCACATTGACATGATGTTTTCAATGATACCACTTTTCTGCAGATACGATCTTTTGATCTCCCATTATTGCATTTTAATGCAATGTCACGGCGACCAAAAAATGTAATTCTGGCATTTTTATATTTTTCTCACTACGCCGTTTAGTGATTGGATTAATCCTTTTTTTATTGATAGATTGGATGATTCTGAACGTGGCGATACCAAATATGTGTATGTTTGATTTTTTTATTGTTTTATTTTGATTGCGGCGAAAGGGGGGTGATTTAAACCTTTGTTTTTTTAATTTTTAAAAACTTTTTTTTTACTTTTTGCATGCTTCAATAGCCTACATGGAAGCCTAAAGACATCCCATACTTGATCGGCACTGCTACATATAGGCGATGCTCAGATCGCCTATATGTAGCAGAAATACAGCATTGCTATGAGCGCCCACCACCAGGTGGCGCTCATAGCAATCTGCCATAAACAATCATAGAGGTCTCGGTGAGACCTCTGGTTGTCATGGCAATGTGTCGCTGACCCCTGATCACATGGCAGGGGTCGGCGATGCGCTCATTTCCGGCCGGGCGCCGGAAGTTCTAGTTAAATGCACGCTGTCAGCGTTTGACAGTGGGATTTAACTAATTAATAGACGCGGGTGGATTGCGATTCCGCTCACGCCTATTGCGGGCACATGTCAGCTGTTGAAAATAGCTGACATGTCGCAGCTTTGAGGTGGGCTCACCGCCTGAGCCCACCGCCTGAGCTCACCTCAAAGCAGGGGATACTGACTGCTGACATACTATTCCGTCAGCGGTCAGTAAGGGATTAATTATATTGTAAGATGATATTTTGTCTGCTATTAAACAAATCACCTCCATAAGGTGAATATTTTTGAGGGGCTGTGCAGATGAGAGGAATTGCTGTGGCAATTTCGGAGTAAAAATTCTTGTTCTTAAAAAATAATGTATACATCAAAAATATTCAGTGGATGGGATGTTATCTAGATGATTTGTTTGTCCGTAGGGGCTCTAAAGATAAAGCTCTTGGATTTGTGCAGTGTATTAACAACAATCATTTTAATGTAAAATTCACTCATTGTTTCAACAAAGAATCCATCGATTTTCTGGAAATTAATTTAATGGGCAATGTACAAACAAAAGCAGCAATGATATCTCTTTTTAAAAACCCACAGACACAAATTCTATATTACAAGCCCAATCATGCCATTCTGCTCATACAATCAGAAACATACCAGTTGGCGAATTAATTAGACCCAAGCGGAATTGCACATCTGAACATATGTAAGAATGAATCAAAAATACCGGTAGTACTGTCTGAACTAAAAAACTGGTTACCCAGAATGGTCTCTTAACAGATCATGCAATAAGGTGGACCAAACACCGAGAGAAAAATTATTAGAGCACAAGAAGGACAGATATATTGATAAGTCTCATAAATCGATTACCTTCTCTACACAGTATAGTCCACAGTACCACCAAATTGTTTCTGTCATTAAAAAATACTTACCGCTGTTCAACTCCTATGTGCATTTGTGTCAGATCCTTAGGGAGGGACAGATTAGATTTGTGGCCAAGCAAGCTCTCACAATGCAGATACTATTACCTCCTAGCGTTCAACCTATGGATGCCAAAAAGTCTAATGACATGTGGCTGCGTGTCAAAGGTTTATATAAATGCAGCCAAACACAATGCATCTCTTAGGCTCGTTTCACATTAGCGCTTTTGTGCGCAGCGCATCGTGCGCAATAGTAACGCATGCAAAAAACGCATCATGCGTTTTTTAGGCGCATTCGTTCTTTATGGGTAAACCCAGTGTCTATGTGGCGCCCCTGAGGCTTCAGTCGCCACAGAGGTACTGCACCTTCTCCTAAGGTGTGGTACCCCACCATCCAGGTAGGGTGGGAACTCCTGACCACACTCCACACCTGCATTCCACACACAGGATAGTTCAGCAGGGACCCATCCATGCTTTATGCTGGAAAGGTCATAGGATGCCTTTTGTGGTCCCTGGCTTCGTAACACAGGAGGTGCTGGGGAGGCGGGTGGATGAGATATAAAAGACAGGGAAGGTGTAGGATTTCAAGTGAGTCAGTCAGGGAGTCTGCAGAAGAGGGCAGGCGGAGTAGGAGAGGACAGCCACTCGGTGAGGAGTGGGGATCCCTGGAGGAAGGGATGGAGGAAGGAGTGCTGCAGATGCCCCAGTGAACTGGGCCAGCTGGCACGGGAAGGAAGAGAAGGAGAAAGAGACGTAGACTGGAGACTACAGATTCCATAAGAGAGATAGAACAGATTGGAACGAAGGAGAATAGAAGGACGGTGGGAAGCAGGTTGAGAAATAGAGATAACCCTTCCAGTCCAGAGCGCAAAGGCCGGGGCCCGGTCCCCGAGGTTGATTGGATCTTTATGTCCAGCAACAGACACCGGAGGAGTAGTGAGCCACTAACGCCTTACTCCCATCGTAGACTTGGGACACGGCAGCACTTGGATGGTGAGCCGGGACGCAGAGAGGAGTCCCCGAGGCAGGCTACAGCTGTCTGTCATGCAAGTGGAGACTAGGAACACCTAGAGAGAGGCATTCCAGGGTAACTAAGTACTGGAGTGCTTCGCACCTATAGGCGCATTGGAGGAGTCGTTCAGTAAGGTACATGTTGGCGGAGTGTGGAAGGGAGAATCCTATCCTGCCTGGAGGTTGGCTGGGGCCCTGACCTGAAGAACACAGTGCAGAGGCAGGCCGTTATGTGAACTGCAAACAGTGAGTAAAGCTTTGGAACCGCATACTCTGGTGTCCTCCAGTTACTCCAGCACCGCTACACCTGGGTACCTGCACCTATACCATTCTACGCCTAACCAAGGAATAAATGTGACGTTTTAACATAGTGATGATGATTCTGCTATTTTTATCATCAGATACATCATCAGTACATGAATACGAAGCCAAAATCATCATCAGCACTTAATTAGAGCACCAGAGCCATCAATAGCACATGAACATAACACCATAAACACCATCAGTAAATAAATACATCACCATAACCATCATCAGTACATGAATGTCATTAGAAAAACCATCAGTACATGAATGCATCACTAGATCCATCATCAGTACATGAATACATCAGCAGACCCACCATCAGTACTTCTTGACTACGTCACCAGAGCCACCATCAGTAAATTAATTTGTCACCAGAACCTTCATCATGACATGAATACATCACCAAAACTACAATAGGTACATGAGTAAATGACCAGAACCAAGAGTACTTGAATATAAAAAAACAAGCTTAGTACAACAATCAATTGTAATATCAAGTCAGCCCCAAAAATAATTGTATTGCATGAAGCTACAACCCTACAACTCCCAATATGTCCTAAACAATGGTACAGAGATACTGGGATTTGGTTTTAATAGCCATCATCAGACTGTGAACCATACAGGAAAAATAATACTGATGAGAATGAGTCAGAATCACAAATAAACATATACATACAGGGACCTTATAGATAACATCTTACAGTCATCTCTTTTTTTCGTTTCCATCTTGTCTAGATGACATGATGACACTTTACATCCAGAGCTGTTCCCTGCAGACCTCCCTCTTCCCTGGTCTTTTGCAGCCCATCCCAACACAGTACTCTTAAAAATCAAGTGTTATTAAGATGCCCTTTGCATAAAAATATCTGTACCTATTATGACTCTAAATAAGCCGCCTATGGTATCTGACCTCCACACTGTCTACCATGGCTGTCCCCTCTTTAATTTTCCATTACAAGTTCTATATCTCCACAATGCCTTCCCGCTGTGCTAACCCCTCTCCATATTTTGCCTCTATTTCACACGTTCCACTCTCCGTATCCAATTTGTGCCCATTTTCACATTATGCCCTTATTCTTCCAACCATGCTGCCATCTTCAAACTGTAGCCTCTCCTCCCATTGTCCCCCTACACAGTATGATAGTCACCACAGTCGCCCATACAATATGATATCCACAACAACCCCCCGGCCGTCACTGTGCTGAATGTCTGCGTCCGCAGGAAGATGTTAGGCAACCGGTGGTGCCCTAGGCAGGTTCCTACCTTGCCTACCCCACATCCAAGCCCTGGGTATAAGCCCCTGAGTTCAGTGATTGATTACAGCACTGTCGATGTGATGTAACCGCTGCAGCCAAATAGTAGAGACTAGGACATTAGCAGAGAGTCAGCGCTGGACCAGGGGAGGGGAAGTTGCATTCAGTTTATCTATCTATAATTATCGTAGTTTATATAATAAAGTTTTCTAAAAGAAAATATGAGGATACCCCATTTAAAAGAGGTTTATAGCCAAGTCAACTTTTCTAGTTTGATTGTATTATGTAAACTATCCTTAAGGCCGTAGTCACTTTAGTGCATAGCATCCGATGTGATATGATAATGACAGTCGGCTTAAACTCTGCTGCTGGCTTTAGCCAAGTGTAATGCTACTGTGATCCAATCCTCTCACATGCAAGAATCAGATCACAGGTGAGGAGAAGAAGAAGAGATTAATATCTCCATCTCTGGCCTGTTTCAGCGTATATCTGAATGCAGTTAGATGACATCTGAGTGCAGTCCAATGTTTTCCACACACTCATTGTCTTCAATGTGTGGACACTGTGTGAGATATGCAGCCAATTGCAGCATGCTGCAAATATTTTTCTCATGCCAACCAGGCATGAGAAAAAAATCGCAGGTCTGCCTCTTTAAATAAAACTGGTCAGAGTGCAATGCAAGATTTTCTTGCATTGCACTCTTCAGTATTATACAGTTGTGTGAAAAAGTGTTTGCCCCTTCCTGATTTCCTATTTTTTGCATGCATGTCACACTTAAGTGTTTCAGATGACCAAATAAATTTAAATATTAGACAAAGATTACACAAGTAAACACAAAATGCAGTTTTTAAATGAAGGTCTTTTTATTAAGGGAAAAAGAAATCCAAACTTCAGGGCTCTGTGTGAAAAAAGTGATTACCCACTAAAAATAATAAGTAGTTGGGCCACCTTTAGCAGCAACAACTGCAATCAAGCATTTGCTAGAACTGGCAATGAGTAGAGTTGAGCGAAACGGGTCGAACAATTTCAAAAGTCGCCGACTTTTGGCAAAGTCGGGTTTCATGAAACGAAACCCGACCCTAGGATGAGGTCGGCCACGAGGTCGGCGACTTACGCGCCAAAGTCGCGTTTCAAAAGTTTGTTTAGCGCTCTTTTTCAGCCAATCAGGATCCACGGACACTGTGGGCAACGTGATGACATAGGCAGGGGTCACCACCATCTTTCAGAAGGGCATGCAAGTGATTGGCTTGCTTTGGTGGGCGTCACAGGGGTTATAAAAGGGCGTGCACGCCGACCGCCATCTTACTTCTGCCGATCTTAGCATAGGGAGAGGTTGCTGATTCTGTAGGGAGAGCGTTAGGCAGGGAAGAAGACAAAAAAACTGCTTCTGCTGCTAGCGATTTTGCCTGTGCAACACACCAGTCACTGTGTGTGCAGTGCAAGGGGAGGCTATATTGTGGTGGATCAGCGGTGTTGGTTGTTAGGCTGCCTTCTAAGGCTTCCTGACAGCTGCATTGCTGTTTCCCCACTGCTCTGCAAACTGCTTTTTTAAAAGCAATCCCAATTTTTTTTTTGTCCTGCTAAAGTACTGAGCGTGCATTTATTCACACCATACAGCGGTGTACGCTCCTCACACAGTACCGTGTAACGGCTGTTATCACAGCCACAGTGAAGCTATCTGTGTGTCACTGTGGAAGGATAAGTGGAGGACTTGTTCCGTTCTTACAGACCTACACTCTAGGGAGATTCCTATTCTGCCCAATTCTACAATTCACTTTTTTCACACCTGTGCCATCGAGCCTGTGACATAGCGCTCTGATATTCAGTGGGCCTCACACAATCCAAAAGTGTCCAGTGTCCACAAGTGTCTGCAGAAATTCAAAATCTCCCTTATCCTGTAGTCACTTTTTTCACACCTGCTGCATCGAGCCTGTGACATAGCGCTCTGATATTCATTGGGCCTCACACAATCCAAAAGTGTCCAGTGTCCACAAGTGTCTGCAGAAATTCAAAATCTCCCTTATCCTGTAGTCACTTTTTTCACACCTGTGCCATCGAGCCTGTGACATAGCGCTGTGATATTCAGTGGGCCTCACACAATCCAAGTGTCCAGTGTCCACAAGTGTCTGCAGAAATTTAAAATCTCCCTTATCCTGTAGTCACTTTTTTCACACCTGTGCCATCGAGCCTGTGACGTAGTGCTGTGATATTCAGTGGGCCTCACACAATCCAAGTGTCCAGTGTCCACAAGTGTCTGCAGAAATTCAAAATCTCCCAGAAATTCAAAATCTCCCTTATCCTGTAGTCACTTTTTTCACACCTGTGCCATCGAGCCTGTGACATAGCACTGTGATATTCAGTGGGCCTCACACAATCCAAGTGTCCAGTGTCCACAAGTGTCTGCAGAAATTCAAAATCTCCCTTATCCTGTAGTCACTTTTTTCACACCTGTGCCATCGAGCCTGTGACATAGCGCTGTGATATTCAGTGGGCCTCACACAATCCAAGTGTCCAGTGTCCACAAGTGTCTGCAGAAATTCAAAATCTCCCTTATCCTGTAGTCACTTTTTTCACACCTGTGCCATCGAGCCTGTGACATAGCACTGTGATATTCAGTGGGCCTCACACAATCCAAGTGTCCAGTGTCCACAAGTGTCTGCAGAAATTCAAAATCTCCCTTATCCTGTAGTCACTTTTTTCACACCTGTGCCATCGAGCCTGTGACATAGCGCTGTGATATTCAGTGGGCCTCTCACAATCCAAATGTCCAGTGTCCACAAGTGTCTGCAGAAATTCAAAATCTCCCAGAAATTCAAAATCTCCCTTATCCTGTAGTCACTTTTTTCACACCTGTGCCATCGAGCCTGTGACATAGCGCTGTGATATTCAGTGGGCCTCACACAATCCAAGTGTCCAGTGTCCACAAGTGTCTGCAGAAATTCAAAATCTCCCAGAAATTCAAAATCTCCCTTATCCTGTAGTCACTTTTTTCACACCTGTGCCATCGAGCCTGTGACATAGCACTGTGATATTCAGTGGGCCTCACACAATCCAAGTGTCCAGTGTCCACAAGTGTCGGCAGAAAATCTAAATCTCCCCTGTCCTATAGACACCTTGTACCTTGTTTTACTATATAGTTTGTAGGATTTTGTCTACATTTCTACCAAAAATGAGGAAGGCTGGTGGAAGAGGCCGTGGAATTGGGCGGGGGTTGGCAGATGGTAATGATGGTGTTGGTGGTGGATCTGATGGTAGTGGCAAAAGCAAAATAGGACCGAATGCAGGAGGTGTTGAGCCTGCGTCATCGTCTGGCTCCATAAGGCTTCAAAGGCTTAGTTTTCTAGGAGTTGGCAAACCGCTTTTAACGCCAGAGCATCAGGAAAAAGTTTTGTCTTACATTGCTGACTCAGCCTCCAGCTCTATCGCCTCCTCTTCTGAAGTTGTAAAAAGTAAAAGCACTGAGTTGTCATTGGAGGCTCGTGTTCATGAACCACACCTTTCCTTGTGTCCTTCACCACAACCAAGATTGAAGGATGACGCAGGCCATACTACTGATTACTCCATGGAGCTGTTTTCACATACCATGCCTGGATTATCAAGTGAAATGGTGAATTACCCAGGCCAAGATGAATCTGACATGGAGTGCACTGATGCACAGCCGCTGATAGATGATTCTGCTGGTACATTCACTCAGAGCACTACATTGTCCTCGCAGTGTACAGAGCCAGATTCTGACCCTGATGAGACTCAGGTGCCCCTTCCCGCACACTATACCACCATACACGGTGACACAGAGGAAGGTGCACATGACATTGAAGAGGAGGTGATGGATGACCCAGTTGTTGACCCAGATTGGCATCCATTGGGGGAAGAGGGTGCTGCTTCCAATAGCTCAGATGAGGAGCATCCACAGCAGACATCAACATCGCAACAGCTGTTATCTGGCAGGCCCGGAGCACTCCAAAGACAGGTTCCAAAAATCAAAAGAGTTGCTGGACAGCTTGTCCAGAGGGTCAAAACATCACAGCGTGCTAGGCCGCAAAATGTCTGCCAAAGTAGGAAGAGTGCAGTGTGGCACTTTTTTGAACAAAATCCTCATGATCAGGCCAAGGTTATCTGTAAGAAGTGCGCAAAGACCTTTAGCCGAGGGAAAAATCTGAAAAATTTGAATACCAGTTGCATGCTAAGACTGTCATGTCGGACGCTGTTCACACCACAGCATCCGGCAGGCAGAGGTAGTTCCACCTCCAGCCACTATAGCCTCAGTGGCGCCGGCCTGATCTTCAGGCTCTCGGGGGTTAATCCTGCTGGAGACCAGGTTGGATGGTTAGTCACGCCCACGGTCTTTAAATAGTCATGCTGGCCTATGGGCGTCGCCGATTATAGCTTGTGTTTCATACCAAGTGGTTCCGGTCTGGAGTGGAGGTGTTCAAGAGAGAGAGATTCATATCTGGTGTCGTATGATCCGTCGTTATCCTTTCTCCTTCCCATATTTGTGTTTAGTTGTGCCCTGTTCACATTACTGTTTATTCCTGTGTGTGTGCGGCGCAGTGCAGTTTAAGTTCTCCCTGTCTGTCATTATTTGTGTGGGAGCTTTGGTGGTGACTTCTCACTGGGTGGAGGGTGGAGGGTTAAGTGCAGGGCTGAGCAGGAGATAAGGAAAGGTCGGAGGCTCAGGCATTTGCACCTTCACCAAAAACCCTGGGTTGAGGGTCAGACAGGGTTTCCCCTAGTAAAGGGACACCACAGGGGCCCCGGGTATTTCAGCCTTAGTTGAACTAAGCCCCCGTGACAAAAACATTTAACCAGCATGCACTTGCAAGCGTGGACACAACACCAAACCTCAAGTGCCACATGTGCAACTGATCACAAAGAAGGTAGTCAGCAACGCTACATTGTTTCCCCCACTGTAAGCCCACCGGTTAGCACAGCAGCAAATGTTGAGGTGTCGTTGCAAGGCCACAGCAGTCAGGGAATCCCACTGTTATATCAACGAAATACTGAATCTAGGCCATCAGAAAGAACACCAGCTCCATCACCATCATCAACCCTCTCTCAGTCCGCCCTGTCCACCGCTACTTCCACCATATGCAGCTCTCAAGTCCAGCTCACCCTCCCAGACACTATGAGTAGGTCAAGAAAGTACTCAGTCTCTCATCCGCGTACACTGGGTTTGAACGCCCACATTGCCAAACTAATCTCGTTTGAGATGATGCCCTATCGGTTGGTGGAAAGCGCAGCTTTCTGCGAACTCATGGCCTATGCATTACCACGCTATGACCTACCCAGTCGCCACTTCTTCTCTCGCAAAGCCATCCCAGCCCTCCACCATCATGTGAAAGACCGCATTGTCCATGCACTCAAGCAGTCAGTGAGTGGAAAGGTGCACCTCACAACTGATGCATGGTCCAGTCGGCATGGCCAGGGCCGTTAAGTGTCCATCACTGCACACTGGGTTAATGTGGTGGATGCAGGGTCCACAGGGGACAGCGGTGGTGGGACAGTGCTGCCTAGCCCACGGTATAGGAAACAGTTGGCTGTAGGCGTTCCACCTTCCTCCTCCTCCTCCTCCTCCAGAAGCGAAAGCTCGTCCACAGAGCGCAGTCGTACGAGCACTCCATCTGCAGCTGCCACTGCTGCCACACCTTGACCTAATATTGGCTAATAAACAAGCAACTCTGGTAAATCGGTTGCTTGAGGCATTCCCAGCACACAGCAGCGGTGATGGTTCTCACACGAGCCATACGGGCCGGGGGCAGCTTGGCAGAGGTGTTCATGGTGCACACAGCAGAAGTGGCGTTGGAGACAGGGGTTTCATGACAATGTTGTGGACTGATTTTTCAAGTACCGCTCACACAACTGGTATTACAGCATCGATGGAAAGTGACAGGAGACAGCAGTTGTCAACTATGGTTACAAACTACTTTCCTCCCATATCGATGTTCTCCCACACAGGTCATTCCCCTTTGACTATTGGGCTGCTAAACTGGACACCTGGCCTGAATTGGCACAATATGCCTTACAGGAGCTCGCTTGCCCAGCTGCAAGTGTGCTATCGGAAAGAGTCTTCAGTGCAGCTGGATCAATCCTGACAGAAAAAAGGACCCGTCTGTCAACCCAAAATGTGGATGATCTAACCTTCATTAAAATGAATCATGCATGGGTTTCCAAGGATTTTGTCCCACCTTCCCCTGATGACACATAGGGTGACAGAAAAATGGCTTGCTTTGGTCCACCTCTTCCTGGGACTTGACCTATTTCGCCTTTTGCATCAGCTGAATGTCCAACATCAACATATGCCACTTTTTAAAACTCCCTAACTGTGCTGCCTCCCCCCCCATGGCTGGGGTCACCACCTAGCGCACGACACCGTGCGAGTGCCGTTGCCCTGGACAGGTGGGTAGGCCGACTCTTGGGTGCGGGCACTGGCACAGGGTCCCTCATAATGCAATCAAGTGTCTCTGACGGTGGTGGTGCACACCCGCCGTCAGACACACCGCCGTACTATGAGGGGCCCAGTGCCAGTACCGACTCCCACGAGTGGGCCCCCCTTGCTTGGGCAGGGTCCCAGCATTTGCAATCTTTACCTTTCCCTGCTCCTCCGCTGTGTAGTCTGGGCCGTCAAATCCATACTGTGCCTGACACCATCTGAGCCTGCCTCCTGATGTATAGACATATCTTTTGAATGTGTACGCTATCCATACATGTTATCCGGGGATACGGTACCCTTTCTCACCTTTGTGCAATCACTTGCAAGCCATACTGGGCCTTATACCGTCTGAGCCTGCCTCCTGATGTATAGACATATCTTTTGAATGTGTACGCTATCCATACATGTTATCCGGGGATACGGTACCCTTTCTCACCTTTGTGCAATCACTTGCAAGCCATACTGGGCCTTACACCGTCTGAGCCTGCCTCCTGATCTATAGACATATCTTTAGAATGTGTACGCTATCCATACATGTTATCCGGGGATACGGTACCCTTTCTCACCTTTGTGCAATCACGTGCAAGCCATACTGGGCCTAACACCGTCTGAGCCTGCCTCCTGATGTATAGACATATCTTTTGAATGTGTACGCTATCCATACATGTTATCCGGGGATACGGTACCCTTTCTCACATTTGTGCAATCACGTGTAACCCATACTGGGCGTGAGAACGGCTGGCGAGCTGTTAAGCAAGCTACAGCACCTGTGGTTTGCACACGTAAGTTTTTCATTTTTGTCAGGAATGACGGTTAGGCCTAATTCCGGAACTGCGGTTGACCTGCACTTACTGGGAAATCATCGTTCGCGAGTAGAGTTGAGCGACTTTTGGTTTTTTAGGGTCGCGTTTCGTTTCGTGAAACCCGACTTTTCCAAAAGTCGGGTCGAGCAAGATAGTCCGATTATAGGGAAAAGTCGGGGTCGTCCCGAAACACGAAACCCAATGTAAGTCAATGGGGAATAAAAGTCGGCAGTGAGAGGAGGACAGGAAACACACCAACAGTGCCCATTTGAATGCCAAAAGCATCAATTCTTCTTACTTAAGCTTGTCAACCTTAATTAACTTCATAATACAAGTAACGCACTGAAAAATGGGGGTTATTTGGCTACAGTTGTGGGGGGGAGGGCTGGCTCCAGGTTTTCATGTGCCCTGGGCGAAAGAGCGCCCCTTTAACACATACCACAACTCATCGTGCTCCGATACGGCAGAGAAATAGCGGTATAGTACAATGAAAAATACTTCACTTTTTACAGCTCATGACGAGGCCCATCTATTTCTCCATACAGAATCATTGGTCCCATATAATGTTTGAAACAGTATATGATGAGCTCCACATAATGATACAGTATATGTTGGTCCCCATGGATGAAGCTCCACTGTCTTATGGGCCCAAATAATGCTCCAAACATAATTGGCCCCATTTCTAATGCTCTAGTGTATAATGGGCCCTGTAAATGCTGCTCCAGTGTCTGATGTTCACCTTTGGAATGTTCCAGTGTATGGTGGGCCCCATCTATCATTCTCCAGAGTATAGTGCTCCCCAAAAATTGCTGTCCCAACATTGAAAACAATGAAATAAGTCTCCTCGCTAGGGAATCCCTGTACTAGTCTGGACTCCTCGTCGTTCCCATCTTCCATCTCACTGCGCAGTATTTCAACCTTGCAAGTGCTGTGATCCTGAGCAAGCAGGGGGGCCCACTCGTTGGCGACGGCACTGGCACAGGGCCCCTGATAGTACGGTGGTGTGTCTGATGGCGGGTGGGCCGAACCTGCACTTTCATCTGCAGCTTCCTCTTTGTCACCGTGTAAGATGGAACTGTATATGGGAAGGGTAACCTGAGTTTCATCAGGGTCAGATTCAGGCCATGTAGCGTGCAAGGGGAATGTAGTGGTCTGGGTCAATGTACCAGCAGATTCATCGAGCAGTGGCTGGGCATCAGTGCACTTGTGTCGCCCCCAGGAGTACGGTCGCCACAGTGGCATTACCTTCCTCCTAGGGAGTGTGATGTCATGCTTGGGAGCAACGAAGGATCTCTCTAGCAGGTTAACTGATTGGGCGGCGTTATTCCCATGAGTCATGACCCTCCAAACAGCGTTCATGAAGGCAAAGTGTTTGTTTTACGTGGGCAGTATGGTTGCAAAGCTGAACCTTAAAGGAATGTCCAGAAGGGCACCACCAGGAGTGGAGCCTACGGTTTAATTCGACTCCACCTGGGAAACCTCAACCATGCAAGCTACAGAACAGATGCACACATTGCAAGCTTAATTCCATTAACGAACGAGACTCATGCCCCGCGGTCCGAGTCCGGCATACTAGAGGGACACGTGAGGCTCTGGCACATGAGATTGGCCAATAACTGGTGTGTCATGCCCTTACATGTCCGTGGCTGCATGTGAGCTACACTGAAAAGGCCAGCGTTTGTCGCTTACAGGTGCAGATAACCCGCTGAACAACGTTAGTGATGGGGATCTGTGATTACAATTATTACCCGCGAACGATGATTTCCCAGTAAGTGCAGGTCAACCGCAGTTCCGGAATTAGGCCTAACCGTCATTCCTGAAAAAATGAAAAACTTACGTGTGCAAACCACAGGTGCTGTAGCTTGCTTAACAGCTCGCCAGCCGTTCTCAGGCCCAGTATGGATTACACGTGATTGCACAAAGGTGAGAAAGGGTACCGTATCCCCGGATAACATGTATGGATAGCGTACACATTCAAAATATATGTCTATACATCAGGAGGCAGGCTCAGACGGTGTTAGGCCCAGTATGGATTGCACGTGATTGCACAAAGCTGAGAAAGGGTTCCGTATCCCCAGATAACATGTATGGATAGCGTACACATTCAAAATATATGTCTATACATCAGGAGGCAGGCTCAGACGGTGTTAGGCCCAGTATGGATTTGACGGCCCAGACTACACAGCGGAGGAGCAGGGAGAGGTAAAGATTGCAAATGCTGGGGCCCTGCCCAAGCAAGGGGGGCCCACTCGTGGGCGTCGGTACTGGCACTGGGCCCCTCATAGTACGGCGGTGTGTCTGACGGCGGCTGTGCACCACCACCGTCAGAGACACTTGATTGCACTATGAGGGACCCTGTGCCAGTGCCCGCGCCCAAGAGTCGGCCTACCCACCTGTCCAGGGCAACGGCACTCGCATGGTGTCGTGCGCTAGGTGGTGACCCCGGCCATGGGGGGGGGAGGCAGCACAGTTAGGGAGTCTTAGAAAGTGGCATATGTTGATGTTGGACATTCAGCTGATGCAAAAGGTGAAATAGGTAAAGTCCCAGGAAGAGGTGGACCAAAGCAAGCCATTTTTCTGTCACCCTATGTGTCATCAGGGGAAGGTGGGACAAAATCCTTGGAAACCCATGCGTGGTTTATTTTAATGAAGGGTAGATCATCCACATTTTGGGTTGTCAGACGGGTCCTTTTTTCTGTCAGGATTGATCCAGCTGCACTGAAGACTCTTTCCGATAGCACACTTGCAGCTGGGCAAGCGAGCTCCTGTAAGGCATATTGTGCCAATTCAGGCCAGGTGTCCAGTTTAGCGGCCCAATAGTCAAAGGGGAATGACCTGTGTGGGAGAACATCGATATGGGAGGAAAAGTAGTTTGTAACCATAGTTGACAACTGCTGTCTCCTGTCACTTTCCATCGATGCAGTATTACCAGTTGTGTGAGCGGTACTTGAAAAATCAGTCCACAACATTGTCATGAAACCCCTGTCTCCAACGTCACTTCTGCTGTGTGCACCACGAACACCTCTGCCAAGCTGACCCCGGCCCGTACGGCTCGTGTGAGAACCATCACCGCTGCTGTGTGCTGGGAATGCCTCAAGCAACCGATTTACCAGAGTTGCTTGTTTATTAGCCAATATTAGGTCAAGGTTCTCCTGTGGCATGATGTTTTGTAATTTGCCTTTATAGCGTGGATCCAGGATGCTGGCCAACCAGTAGTCGTCATCGTTCATCATTTTGGCAATGCGGGGGTCCCTTTTTAGGATCTGCAAGGCATAATCTGACATGTGGGCCAATGTTACCGGTGTCAATGATGCACTGCGAGTGCTGGTTGGAGGAGCACTTTCTGGCAAATCCACATCCCTCCAGTCACGCACAAACCCTGTACCAGACCTTGCCACGCCAACATTTTCACTTGCCCCACGAGATGCATCCTCCTCCCCTAAGTAATCATCCCCATCATCCTCCTCCTCCTCCTCCTCCTCTTCTTCCTCCACCTCGTCCAGGAGAGGTCCCTGAGCAGACAATGGCTGAATGTCATCAAGGATTCCCTCCTCCTCTTCCTCCTCATCAACATTGGCTGCAGAAGCCTGCTCCTTAAGGTGCGTCAAAGTTTGCATGAGCAGACGCATAAGTGGGATGCTCATGCTTAGGATGGCGTCGTCTGCACTTACCAGCCGTGTGCATTCCTCAAAACACTGAAGGACTTTACAGAGGTCTTTCAGCTTCGACCACTGCACACCGGTCAACTCCATGTCTGCTCTCAAAGTGCCTGGCCGTGTATCCTCCCACAAATGCATTATGGCCTGCCTCTGCTCGCACAGCCGCTCCACCATGTGCAGGGTGGAGTTCCACCTTGTTGCAATGTCGATAATGAGGCGGTGGTTGGGAAGGTGGAGCAATCGCTGCAGCTTCTGCATACGAACGGAGTGTACAGGCGACCGGTGGATGTGCGCGCACAGTCTTCGCACCTTCTGGAGCAGGGCTGTTAACTCCGGATAATTTTTGAGGAAGCACTGCACCACCAGGTTCAAGGTGTGAGCCAAGCAAGGTATGTGGCTGAGTTTTGAAAGGGCTATGGCTGCCACAAAATTACGCCCGTTATCACTAACTACCTTGCCTGCCTCAAGATGTACACTGCCCAGCCATGACTCAGTTTGTCGCTGAAAGTACTCGGCCAGCACCTCGGCGGTGTGTCTGTCGCCCAAACACATCATCTGCAACACAGCCTGCTGACGCTTTCCACTAGTTGCTCGATAGGGGGACACCTCGTGTGCAACAGTGGCAGCTGCAGATGGAGTGCTCGTACGACTGCGCTCTGTGGACGAGCTTTCGCTTCTGGAGGAGGAGGAGGAGGGTCGAACGCCTACAGCCAACTGTTTCCTATACCGTGGGCTAGGCAGCACTGTCCCACCACCGCTGTCCCCTGTGGACCCTGCATCCACCACATTAACCCAGTGCGCAGTGATGGACACGTAACGGCCCTGGCCATGCCGACTGGACCATGCATCAGTTGTGAGGTGCACCTTTCCGCTCACTGACTGCTTGAGTGCATGGACAATGCGGTCTTTCACATGATGGTGGTGGGCTGGGATGGCTTTGCGAGAGAAGAAGTGGCGACTGGGTAGGTCATAGCGTGGTACTGCATAGGCCATGAGTTCGCGGAAAGCTGCGCTTTCCACCAACCGAAAGGGCATCATCTCAAACGAGATTAGTTTGGCAATGTGGGCGTTCAAACCCAGTGTACGCGGATGAGAGACTGAGTACTTTCTTGACCTACTCATAGTGTCTGGGAGGGTGAGCTGGACTTGAGAGCTGCATATGGTGGAAGTAGCGGTGGACAGGGCGGACTGAGAGAGGGTTGATGATGGTGATGGAGTTGGTGTTCTTTCTGATGGCCTAGAATCAGTCTTTCGTTGATATAACAGTGGGATTCCCTGACTGCTGTGGCCTTGCAACGACACCTCAACATTTGCTGCTGTGCTAACCGGTGGGCTTACAGTGGGGGAAACAATGTAGCGTTGCTGACTACCTTCGTTGTGATCAGTTGCACATGTGGCACTTGAGGTTTGGTGTTGTGTCCACGCTTGCAAGTGCATGCTGGTTAAATGTCTATGCATGCAACTGGTATTCAAATTTTTCAGATTTTTCCCTCGGCTAAAGGTCTTTGCGCACTTCTTACAGATAACCTTGGCCTGATCATGAGGATTTTGTTCAAAAAAGTGCCACACTGCACTCTTCCTACTTTGGCAGACATTTTGCGGCCTAGCACGCTGTGATCTTTTGACCCTCTGGACAAGCTGTCCAGCAACTCTTTTGATTTTTGGAACCTGTCTTTGGAGTGCTCCGGGCCTGCCGGATAACAGCTGTTGCGATGTCGATGTCTGCTGTGTATGCTCCTCATCTGAGCTATTGGAAGCAGCACCCTCTTCCCCCAATGGATGCCAATCTGGGTCAACAACTGGGTCATCCATCACCTCCTCTTCAATGTCATGTGCACCTTCCTCTGTGTCACCGTGTATGGTGGTATAGTGTGCGGGAAGGGGCACCTGAGTCTCATCAGGGTCAGAATCTGGCTCTGTACACTGCGAGGACAATGTAGTGCTCTGAGTGAATGTACCAGCAGAATCATCCATCAGCGGCTGTGCATCAGTGCACTCCATGTCAGATTCATCTTGGCCTGGGTAATTCACCATTTCACTTGATAATCCAGGCATGGTATGTGAAAACAGCTCCATGGAGTAATCAGTAGTATGGCCTGCGTCATCCTTCAATCTTGGTTGTGGTGAAGGACACAAGGAAAGGTGTGGTTCATGAACATGAGCCTCCAATGACGACTCAGTGCTTTTACTTTTTACAACTGAAGAAGAGGAGGCGATAGAGCTGGAGGCTGAGTCAGCAATGTAAGACAAAACTTTTTCCTGATGCTCTGGCTTTAAAAGCGGTTTGCCAACTCCTAGAAAACTAAGCCTTCGAAGCCTTATGGAGCCAGACGATGACGCAGGCTCAACACCTCATGCATTCGGTCCTATTTTGCTCTTGCCACTACCATCAGATCCACCACCAACACCATCATTACCAGCTGCCAACCCCCGCCCAATTCCACGGCCTCTTCCACCAGCCTTCCTCATTTTTGGTAAAAATGTAGACAAAATCCAACAAACTATATAGTAATGTAAAACAAGGTACAAGGTGTCTATAGGACAGGGGAGATTTTGAATTTCTGCTCACACTAGTGGACACTGGACACTTTTGGATTGTGTGAGGCCCAATGAATATCTGAGCGCTATGTGACAGGCTCGATGGCACAGCTGTGACCAAAGTGACTAGAGGATAAGTGAGATTTTGAATTTCAGCAGACACTTGTGGACACTGGACACTTTTGGATTTTGTGAGGCCCAATGAATATCTGAGCGCTATGTGACAGGCTCGATGGCACAGCTGTGACCACAGTGACTAGAGGATAAGTGAGATTTTGAATTTCAGCAGACACTTGTGGACACTGAACACTTTTGGATTGTGTGAGGCCCAATGAATATCTGAGCGCTATGTGACAGGCTCGATGGCACAGCTGTGACCAAAGTGACTAGAGGATAAGTGAGATTTTGAATTTCAGCAGACACTTGTGGACACTGGACACTTTTGGATTGTGCGAGGCCCAATGAATATCTGAGCGCTATGTGACAGGCTCGATGGCACAGCTGTGACCAAAGTGACTAGAGGATAAGTGAGATTTTGAATTTCAGCAGACTCTTGTGGACACTGGACACTTTTGGATTGTGTGAGGCCCAATGAATATCTGAGCGCTATGTGACAGGCTCGATGGCACAGCTGTGACCAAAGTGACTAGAGGATAAGTGAGATTTTGAATTTCAGCAGACACTTGTGGACACTGGACACTTTTGGATTGTGTGAGGCCCAATGAATATCTGAGCGCTATGTGACAGGCTCGATGGCACAGCTGTGACCAAAGTGACTAGAGGATGTGAGATTTTGAATTTCAGCAGACACTTGTGGACACTGGACACTTTTGGATTGTGTGAGGCCCACTGATATCTGAACGCTATGTCACAGGCTCGATGGCACCGCTGTGACAAAAGTGACTAGAGGATAAGGGAGATTTTGAATTTCTGCAGACACTTGTGGACACTGGACACTTTTGGATTGTGTGAGGCCCACTGATATCTGAGCGCTATGTCACAGGCTCGATGGCACAGCTGTGACAAAAGTGACTAGAGGATAAGGGAGATTGGATTGCTTTTAAAAAAGCAGTTTGCAGAGCAGTGGGTAAACAGCAATGCCAGCCTGTCAGGAAGCCTTAAAAGGCAGCCCAACAACCAACACAACTGATACACCACAATATAGCCTCCCCTTGCACTGCACACACAGTGACTGGTGTGTTGTGCAGGCCAAATTGCTAGCAGCAGAAGCAGTTTTTTTTTCTTCTCAGCAGGACAAAAAAAAAAAATTGGGATTGCTTTTAAAAAAGCAGTTTGCGGAGCAGTGGGTAAACAGCAATGCAGGAATGTCAGGAAGCCTTAGAAGGCAGCCCAGCAACCAACACCACTGATACACCACTATATAGCCTCCCCTTGCACTGCACACACAGTGACTGGTGTGTTGTGCAGGCCAAATCGCTAGCAGCAGAAGCAGTTTTTTTGTCTTCTTCCCTGCCTATCGCTCTCCCTACAGAATCAGCAGCAACCTCTCCCTATACTGAGATCGGCAGAAGTAAGATGGTGGTCGGCGTGCACGCCCTTTTATACCCCCTGTGACGCCCACCAAAGCAAGCCAATCACTTGCATGCCCTTCTGAAAGATGGTGGTGACCCCTGCCTATGTCATCACGTTGCCCACAGTGTCCGTGGATCCTGATTGGCTGAAAAAGAGCGCAAAACAAACTTTTGAAACGCGACTTTGGCGCGTAAGTCGCCGACCTCGTGGCCGACCTCATCCTAGGG
Organism: Dendrobates tinctorius; assembly: GCF_039654945.1. NCBI lineage: Eukaryota > Metazoa > Chordata > Amphibia > Anura > Dendrobatidae > Dendrobates > Dendrobates tinctorius. The sequence goes on along the minus strand of NW_027362016.1, from coordinate 1,299,892 downwards.
TTGGGTTTCGTTTCATGAAACCCGACTTTGCCAAAAGTCGGCGACTTTTGAAATTTTTCGACCCGTTTCGCTCATCCCTATTCGCGAGTAATAATTGTAATCAGTGATCCCCATCACTAACGTTGTTCAGCGGTTTATCTGCACCTGTAAGCGACAAACGCTGGCCTTTTCAGTGTAGCGCACATGCAGCCACGGACATGTAAGGGCATGACACACCAGTTATTGGCCAATCTCATGTGCCAGAGCCTCACGTGTCCCTCTAGTAAGCCGGACTCAGACCGCGGGGCATGACGGAGTCTCGTTCGTTAACGGAATTAAGCTTGCAATGTGTGCATCTGTTCTGTAGCTGGCATGGTTGAGGTTGCCCGTGTTGAGTCAAATTACGCCGTAGGCTCCACTCCTGGTGGTGCCCTTCTGGACATTCCTTTAAGGTTCAACTTTGCAACCATACTGCCCACGTAAAGCAAACACTTTGCCTTCATGAACGCTGTTTGGAGGGTCATGACTCGTGGGAATAACGCCGCCCAATCAGTTAACCTGCTAGAGAGATCCTTCGTTGCTCCCAAGCATGACATCACACTCCCTAGGAGGAAGGTAATGCCACTGTGGCGACCGTACTCCTGGGGGCGACACAAGTGCACTGATGCCCAGCCACTGCTCGATGAATCTGCTGGTACATTGACCCAGACCACTACATTCCCCTCGCACGCTACCCGGCCTGAATCTGACCCTGATGAAACTCAGGTTACCCTTCCCATATACAGTTCCATCTTACACGGTGACAAAGAGGAAGCTGCAGATGAAAGTGCAGGTTCGGCCCACCTGCCATCAGACACACCACCGTACTATCAGGGGCCCTGTGCCAGTGCCGTCGCCAACGAGTGGGCCCCCCCTGCTTGCTCAGGATCACAGCACTTGCAAGGTTGCAATACTGTGCAGTGAGATGGAAGATGGGGACGACGAGGAGTCCAGACTAGTACAGGGATTCCCTAGCGAGGAGACTTATTTCATTGTTTTCAATGTTGGGACAGCAATTTTTGGGGAGCACTATACTCTGGAGAATGATAGATGAGGCCCACCATACACTGGAACATTCCAAAGGTGGACATCAGACACTGGAGCAGCATTTACAGGGCCCATTATACACTAGAGCATTAGAAATGGGGCCCATTATGTTTGGAGCATTATTTGGGCCCATAAGACAGTGGAGCTTCATCCATGGGGACCAACATATACTGTAGCATTATGTGGAGCTCATCATATACTGTTTTAAACATTATATGGGACCAATGATTCTGTATGGAGAAATAGATGGGCCTCGTCATGAGATGTAAAAAGTGAAGTATTTTTCATTGTACTATACCGCTATTTCTCTGCCGCATCGGAGCATGATGAGTTGTGGTATTATGTGTTACAGGGGCGCTCTTTCGCCCAGGGCACATGAAAACCTGGAGCCAGCCCTACCCCCCCCCACAACTTTAGCCAAATAACCCCCATTTTTCAGTGCGTAACTTGTATTATGAAGTTAATTAAGGTTGACCAGCTTAAGTAAGAAGAATTGATGCTTTTGGCATTCAAATGAGCACTGTAGGTGTGTTTCCTGTCCTCCTCTCACTGCCGACTTTTATTCCCCATTGACTTACATTGGGTTTCGTGTTTCGGGACGACCCCGACTTTTCCCTATAATCGGCCGATCTTGCTCAACCCAACTTTTGGAAAAGTCGGGTTTCACGAAACGAAACTCGACCATAAAAAAACAAAAGTCACTCAACTCTAGCAATGAGTCTTTAACAAAGCTCTGAAGGAATTTTGGCCCACTCATTTTTGCAGAATTGTTGTAATTCAGCCTCCAATCTGGTTTCTGAGCATGAACCGCCTTTTCAAGATCATGGCACAGCATCTCATCATATTAAGGTCAGGACTTTGACTAGGCTACTCCCAAGTCTTAATTTTATTTTTCTTAAGGCATTCAGAGGTGGACTTTCTGGTGTGTTTTAGATCATTGTACTGCTGCATAACCCAAGTGCACTTCAACTCCATGTCAAAAACAGATGGCTGGGCATTCTCCTTCAGGATTTTTTGGTAGACAGCAAGTCTTCCCAGCCCTGAAGCAGCCAGCAGCCCCAGACCATCAAACTACCACCACCATATTTTACTGTTGTTATGATGTTCCTTTTCTGAAATGCTGTGTCGCTTCTATGCAAAATGTAATGGGACATACACCTTTAAAAAAGTTCAACTTTTGTCTCATCAGTCCACAAAGCATTCTCCCAAAAGTCTTGGGGATCATCAAGATGTTTTCTGGAAAAACTGAGGCAAGATATTATGTTCTTATTGCTCAGCAGTGGTTTCTGTCTTTGAACTTTGCCATGCAGGCCATTTTTGCCCAGTCTCTTATGGTGGAGTCATGAACACTAACCTTAACTGAAGAAAGTAAAGCCTGCAGTTCTTTTGATGTTGTTGTGGGGTCTTTTGTGACCTCTTGGATGAGTCGTTGCTGTGCTCTTGGAGTAATTTTGGTCAGTCGGCCACTCCTGGGAAGGTTCACCACTCTTTCCTGTTTTTGGCATTTGTGGATAATGATAATGGTTCTCACTGTGGCTTGATGGAGTCCTGAAGCTTTAGAAATGGCTTTAAAACCTTTTCCAGACTGATATATCTCAATTACTATGTTTCTCATTTGTTCCAAAGTTTCATTGGATTATGGCATGATGTTTAGCTTTTGAGGATATTTTGGTCTACTTCACTTCAAGCAGGTCCTATTTAAGTGATTTCTTGATTGAGAACAGGTTTGGCAGTAATAAGACCTTGGTGTGGCTATGGAATTTGAACTCAGCTTTCCAAAGATGTGGTAAGCCACAGTTAATTTACAGTGGGTATGGAAAGTATTCAGACCCCTTTACATTTTTCACTCTTTGTTTCTTTGCAGCCATTTGGTAAATTCAAAAAAGTCAAATTTTTCTCATTAATGTACACTCTGCACCTCATCTTGACTGAAAAACACCAGAAATGTAGAAATTTTTGCAAATTTATTAAAAAAGAAAAACTGAAATATTACATGGTCATAAGTATTCACACCCTTTGCTCAGACACTCATATTTAAGTGACATGCTGTCCATTTCCTTGTGATCCTCCTTGAGATGGTTCTACTCGTTCATTGGAATCCAGCTGTGTTTAATTAAACTGATCGGACTTGATTTGTAAAGGCACACACCTGTCTACATAAGACCTCACAGCTCAGTGCACGTCAGACCAAATAAGAATCATGAGGTCAAAGGAACTGGCCAAGGAGCTCAGAGACAGAATTGTGGCAAGTCACAGATCTGGCCAAGGTTATAAAAGAATTTCTGCAGTACTCAAGATTCCTAAGAGCACAGTGGCCTCCATAATCCTGAAATGGAAGAAGTTTGGGACCACCAGAAGTCTTCCTATACCTGGCTGACCAGACAAACTGAGCAATCGTGGGAGAAAAGACTTAGTGAGAGAGGCAAAGAAGAACCCCAAGATCACTGCGGCTGAGCTCCACAGATGCAGTAGGGAGATGGGAACAAGTTCCACAAAGTCAACTATCACTGCAGCCCTCCACCAGTCGGGTCTTTATGGCAGAGTGGCCTGATGGAAGCCTCTACTCAGTACCAGACAAATGAAAGCCCACATAAAGTTTGCTAAAAAACACATGAATGACTCCCAGACTATGAGAAATAAGATTCTCTGGTCTGATGAGACGAAGATAGGACTTTATGGTGACAATTCTAAGCGGTACGTGCGGAGAACACCAGGTACTGCTCATCACCTGCTCAATACAATCCCAACAGTGAAACATGGTATTGGAATTGGGTGTTTTTTAGCTGCAGGGACAGGACGACTGGTTGCAATTAAAGGAAACATGAATGCAGCCAAGTACAGAGATATTCTGGATGACAACCTTTTCCAGAGTGCTCTGGACCTCAGACTTGGCCGAAGGTTCACCTTCCAACAAGACAATGACCCTAAGCACACAGCTAAAATAACAAAGGAGTGGCTTCAGAACAACTCTGTGACCATTCTTGACTGGCCCAGCCAGAGCCCTGACCTAAACCCAATTGAGCATCTCTGGAGAGACCTGAAAATGGCTGTCCACCAGCATTCATCATCCAACCTGATGGAACTGGAGAGGATCTGCAAGGAAGAATGGCAGAGGATCCCCAAATCCAGGTGTGAAAAACTTGTTGCATCATTCCCAAGAAGACTCATGGCTGTACTAGCTCAAAAGGGTGCTTCTACTCAATATTGAGCCAAGGGTCTGAATACTTATGACCATGTGATATTTCAGTTTTTCTTTTTTTAATAAATTTGCAAAAATTTCTACATTTCTGTTTTTTTTTTAGTCAAGATGGGGTGAAGGGTGTACATTAATGAGAAAAAAATGAACTTTTTTGAATTTACCAAATGGCTGCAATGAAACAAAGAGTGAAAAATTTAAAGGGGTCTGAATACTTTCCGTACCCACTGTATGTTTTAAAGGAGGGGGGTCAATCACTTTTTCACACAGGGCCCTGTAGGTTTGAATTTATCTTTGCCTTAATTATAAAGACTTTCATTTAAAAACTGCATTTTGTGTTACTTGTGTTATCTTTGTCTAATTAAATTTGTTTGGTGATCTGAAACATTTAAGTGTGACAAACATGCAAAAGAATAGGAAATCAGGAAGGGGCAAATACTTTTTTACACAACTGTACATCAGTGTGAGTGAGCACTTAAGAGGGTTGACAATTCTTTTTTTCTTTTTAACGTAAAAAAGTAAGCTACTTTGTAACATATCTCCTGTTAGAATATGGATGTGTTCTGTGACATAATTTCTTTGCAATCAAGTAAAATAATCACAAGACCTATACCGTAGGTCTATATGAGATGGTGATGCAGTCACTTGGATGCGTCATATAAAAGTATGGGCACATTAACACAAGATTTACAGTGTCTGCCTCCATGGCCTAGGATGCTGACTTCACTTTGGGGATATATTAGTAAGTATTGGCATACCATAATCAATTTCTCTTGTTTTATGAAATTTTTAAAGAAAAAAACAGTATTGAAAAGCTTCATAACAGATGTTTAAGAAAATATGTTTTTAACTCCTTGCAATATTCCCATGAAATATACAAAATGTACAGTGGGGCAAAAAAGTATTTAGTCAGTCAGCAATAGTGCAAGTTCCACCACTTAAAAAGATGAGAGGCGTCTGTAATTTACATCATAGGTAGACCTCAACTATGGGAGACAAACTGAGAAAAAAAATCCAGAAAATCACATTGTCTGTTTTTTTTTCATTTTATTTGCATATTATGGTGGAAAATAAGTATTTGGTCAGAAACAAAATTTCATCTCAATACTTTGTGATATATCCTTTGTTGGCAATGACAGAGGTCAAACGTTTTCTGTAAGTCTTCACAAGGTTGCCACACACTGTTGTTGGTATGTTGGCCCATTCCTCCATGCAGATCTCCTCTAGAGCAGTGATGTTTTTGGCTTTTTGCTTGGCAACACGGACTTTCAACTCCCTCCAAATGTTTTATATAGGGTTGAGATCTGGAGACTGGCTAGGCCACTCCAGGACCTTGAAATGCTTCTTACGAAGCCACTCCTTCGTTGCCCTGGCGGTGTGCTTTGGATCATTGTCATGTTGAAAGACCCAGCCACGTTTCATATTCAATGCCCTTGCTGATGGAAGGAGGTTTGCACTCAAAATCTCACAATACATGGCCCCATTCATTCTTTCATGTACCCGGATCAGTCGTCCTGGCCCCTTTGCAGAGAAACAGCCCCAAAGCATGATGTTTCCACCACCATGCTTTACAGTAGGTATGGTGTTTGATGGATGCAACTCAGTATTCTTTTTCCTCCAAACACGACAAGTTGTGTTTCTACCAAACAGTTCCAGTTTGGTTTCATCAGACCATAGGACATTCTCCCAAAACTCCTCTGGATCATCCAAATGCTCTCTAGCAAACTTCAGACGGGCCCGGACATGTACAGGCTTAAGCAGTGGGACACGTCTGGCACTGCAGGATCTGAGTCCATGGTGGCGTAGTGTGTTACTTATGGTAGGCCTTGTTACATTGGTCCCAGCTCTCTGCAGTTCATTCACTAGGTCCCCCCGCGTGGTTCTGGGATTTTTGCTCACCGTTCTTGTGATCATTCTGACCCCACGGGGTGGGATTTTGCGTGGAGCACCAGATCGAGGGAGATTATAAGTGGTCTTGTATGTCTTCCATTTTCTAATTATTGCTCCCACAGTTGATTTCTTCACTCCAAGCTGGTTGGCTATTGCAGATTCAGTCTTCCCAGCCTGGTGCAGGGCTACAATTTTGTTTCTGGTGTCCTTTGACAGCTCTTTGGTCTTCACCATAGTGGAGTTTGGAGTCAGACTGTTTGAGGGTGTGCACAGGTGTCTTTTTATACTGATAACAAGTTTAAACAGGTGCCATTACTACAGGTAATGAGTGGAGGAAAGAGGAGACTCTTAAAGAAGAAGTTACAGGTCTGTGAGAGCCAGAAATCTTGATTGCTTGTTTCTGACCAAATACTTATTTTCCACCATAATATGCAAATAAAATGAAAAAAAAACAGACAATGTGATTTTCTGGATATTTTTTTCTCAGTTTGTCTCCCATAGTTGAGGTCTACCTATGATGTAAATTACAGACGCCTCTCATCTTTTTAAGTGGTGGAACTTGCACTATTGCTGACTGACTAAATACTTTTTTGCCCCACTGTATATCTGACAATAGAGGCTTTGTTTTTTGATCACATATGAAAGTCCTCAATATGATGAACCCCTAATTCAATGGGGTATATCCCCTCAAAAAGACCATATAAATCACAAAAATGACCCCTAAAAGGAGGCAACACCAGAGGGATATTAAAAAATAGTATTTTATTGAAAATCATTAAAAAAGCTAAATAAAAGAATGTGGTTCTGAATATACAAAAACCAGGGACATTGTATCATGGAATACCAACAGTGCAAAAAGCTGTTACAAAACAGCAAGCCAATCAATTGAATATAGTCACATGCTGCTAAAAATTGATATACACCAAAGTACATTAAAGCCTGCACTATAAATGTGAGGTTGTGTAAAGAAATACCCCTACCAATAAATAAATTGCTCAAGTGCTTATTATGTAAACATTATGAAGCCTAACAAAAAAATAAATCTACTTATGGGAACAATGAAACCGTCCCTAAGTAAAGTGCGATTAATAAATGGGCTAATGGGAGCGATAAAGCAATCCCTAAATAAAGTGCAACTGGTGTAACCAATTATAAAACTTGCATAAGTGTAAGGGCAAAGAAAGGCATATATCTATAGTTTGCATGTGGAGATCCTGGTGTCCCTGCTGCCCCGATGCGCGTTTCACAATCCTTCCTCCCGAATATAATGCATGGATATAATGCATAGGCACAGCCACAGTTAGGCATACCTCCAAACTTTTAAAAATAGGGAGAGGGATACATATTATAGCACTTACACAGTACTTTTAACGCATTTGCAGCCTATTGGTGTTCTTACCCACTATGATGCCTCTCTTATGGCCCACATAGAATATAATGCCCCCCAAAATGACCCCACATATAGTATAATACCCCTTCAATGAATTCTCCTACGGTACCCCCAAAAGAACAATATATTGTGCCCACAGTGCCCTGAAGATAGTATGATGTCCACACAGTGCCCCCAACACAATATGATACCCGCTATAAACAGGTACGCAAATGCAATGGCACAAAAGATGAAGACTCAGTGGTAACGTAAACCAAGTGATTATTTATTTATAACAAACAATTTAGGTGAACAAAAATGAAATGTCTAAAGGTTTGGTGACTTACCTGAAACGTTAAACTAGTTCACAATACCTGGGGTTATTGTAGGTAAATACACAGTTTTTTTGTTTCACAACACAGTATTGAATCACAAAGTTAACTAACTAATGAACTAATGTAGCAAGCAATATTTCTACTGGTACCTTAATCGAAGGTTTGTCAAAGTCCATGTGGTAGTTGTCAATGTTGTCACCTAAACAGTAAGTATGTCATGGAAGTCACTGTACCAGGTCGCAACAGAACTATTTCTCCGTTATGCGGCAATAGACTTGCGGACTTATACTGAGTCACTTCACCGACAAGTCATTCCAGCTGCCTCCGCTTCCTACGTCACTGAGACACTGAGCACCATATTGTTTCATAGGTCTGTGGAATTCAGCTTACCGGGTCATCTGAATCTTCAACCGCTCACTAGATTGTCCGTATGCCTTTAACCACTCACTGGATTATCTATTTCTCTTTAAGAATGCCTTCTCACTCACACAACCATCTGCACCTTTAAGAAGGCCTCCTGCCTTTTACCGGTCACAAGATTGTCCATTCCTTTAAGTGGTCTTCCTGCCTGTAGCCAGGCTTCTTCTTTGTCTGGACCAGAGATCTCACCCTGCTTTTCTCAACTCTCTTGGATGTGGCTGTAAGCCAGTTCAGCTAGCACTGCATGTCTAATCTGACATAGGTCCAGGTGATGACTCATCCTCTACCCTGGCCTCAGGGTCTTTTTCAATTTCTAACTGTGACACAGCTTGTCACATGTCCTTGTCCTCCTTGATTCTTTGTACTACATGCAACACACATTCATTTCCAAGTTCCTACTTGCTTTCTTTTCTTTCCTCTTCTTATAACTTCTTGCCACTAGATGACAGTGTTCATTTACTTCAGCTTCACTGTACATTCAGTTATCAAAGTCTCTCACTTACTTACTCCCTCACAGACCCCACAACATAGTATGATGCCCCCACAACCACCTCACACAGTATCATGCTGTACTGCCCCACAACAATGATGGCTGCCAAACCCCTCATGCAGTATTAATTTCCACCAGATAACCAACACACATTAGGAGGCATCCACACTGACATCCAACACAGTATGATGGCAACACAACTCCCCAACATAGTATGATGACACCCACAGCCCCAATGCAGTATGATTCCACCACACTTTATGATGCATCCCTCAGCACACTGTAGGATGCCCCCACAGCAGGCCTCTGCAGCTAGCCACACAATATGAAGGTCCCCATGGCCTCCATGCATCGTGAAGGCCCTACAGCCATCAACACATTATGATGGCCATCATAGTCCCCCATACAGTAAGATGTCCACAAAGCCCCACACAATCCATGATGGGCCCACAGTCTCCATACACATTCTATGGTGTCCACCGTAGCTTCCACACACACAGTATTATGAGCCCACATCCACAAACACAGTATGATGCATCCCACAGCTTGCTACACAGTATGATGACTGCCACATCAGGCATCGGGTTCCTGTCGCTGCACAGTAGGAATCCCAAGCCTTGCTTTCGGCGGTCTCCCATTCCTCTCCGGCCGCAGAGGAGGCTGCTCAGCAGTTAACATCTCTGCACAGTGGACCCCTGGGCTGTGAACGCACCTCTATACCGTTTTATATTATTTGGTGCATTCCGAAAGCCCATAACATTATACTAGCGCCAGGGTCTGGCTAGTAATGGCAGATGAACAACGACTTCTCAGGTGCATGCAGAAGCTGGAGGGCAGGTTGGCGGCTCTCGAGCGCTCAGGCTCAGCTGTGGATGTAACCGTGGTTGCTGTTCAGGCAGCTACGAAGGCTGCCTCCCGTGCGATCACTGCCATCCCTGCCCCGAAGTTTTCGGGCGATGCTGTTTCTTGTAGAGGTTTCACCAGCCAGTGTGCTATTCAGCTTGAGCTGCTGGCTGCCCGATTCCCCTCTGAACGGGCTAAGGTGGGATTTGTAGTTTCCCTCTTGACAGGCAGGGCTTTGGAGTGGGCCACACCGCTGTGGGAGGGTGGTGATCAGGTGGTGCAGAGTACCTCGCAGTTCTTGGCTACTCTGAAGCAGGTCTTCCTGGGACCGTGAGTCACCCACGATACCGCGCTCCAGCTGCTGGCACTCTCACAGGGCTCATCCTTGGACAGCCATTATGCCATCTGGTTCCGGACCCTGGTCTCTGAGCTGGAGTGGCCAGACAAGGTCCTCATCTCAGTGTTCTGGAGAGGTCTGGCTGATCACGTGAAGGACGCCCTGTCCACCAGGTAAATTCCCACTACACTGGAGGAGCTCATTACCGTCTCTACCCATATTGACCTTCGCTTTGGCGAGCGAGGGTTGGAGCAGGCCCAGTGTAGACAGAGGTTTAGGTTGGCACCTAGTTTTTCTAAACCTCAGGGATCTTCCGACAGGGTGTTCGAGCCCCAAGAGGCCGCGGAGGCTTCTCGCTTGGGAACTAGGTCTCAGTCCGCTCGAGCACCCGTGATCTGCTATATGTGCTGGCAGTCTGGTCACCTTGCCAACAGGTGCCCACAGTGGTCAGGAAAACGCTCCTGTCCAGTGGTCATTGAGGGAGGCTTACTGGACTCATCAGCGTTTTCCTCCAAGTTGTCCTTTGAGGGGACACGAGTTGGGTTCAGCCACTCAGGCAGTGGAGGTATGTGTGGACTCTGGAGCGGAGGGCAATTTTATGTCATCTGCCTTTGCCCAACGGCACGCAATACCCCTGGTTATGCTATCCAAACCAGTCACCATCTGAGTGGTGAATGGCGTGACCCTACCCACACAGATTACACACCAGACCGCCCCTTTGGTACTCTCAGTGTCTCCATCCCATCAGGAGACAATATCCCTTCACTAGAGTTGAGTGAAACGGGTCGAAAAATTTCAAAAGTCGCCGACTTTTGGCAAAGTCGGGTTTCATGAAACGAAACCCAACCCTAGGATGAGGTCGGCCACGAGGTCGGCGACTTACGCGCCAAAGTCGCGTTTCAAAAGTTTGTTTTGCGCTCTTTTTCAGCCAATCAGGATCCACGGACACTGTGGGCAACGTGATGACATAGGCAGGGGTCACCACCATCTTTCAGAAGGGCATGCAAGTGATTGGCTTGCTTTGGTGGGCGTCACAGGGGGTATAAAAGGGCGTGCACGCCGACCACCATCTTACTTCTGCCGATCTCAGTATAGGGAGAGGTTGCTGCTGATTCTGTAGGGAGAGCGATAGGCAGGGAAGAAGACAAAAAAACTGCTTCTGCTGCTAGCGATTTGGCCTGCACAACACACCAGTCACTGTGTGTGCAGTGCAAGGGGAGGCTATATAGTGGTGTATCAGTGGTGTTGGTTGTTGGGCTGCCTTCTAAGGCTTCCTGACATTCCTGCATTGCTGTTTACCCACTGCTCCGCAAACTGCTTTTTTAAAAGCAATCCCAATTTTTTTTTTTGTCCTGCTGAGAAGAAAAAAAAACTGCTTCTGCTGCTAGCAATTTGGCCTGCACAACACACCAGTCACTGTGTGTGCAGTGCAAGGGGAGGCTATATTGTGGTGTATCAGTGGTGTTGGTTGTTGGGCTGCCTTTTAAGGCTTCCTGACAGGCTGGCATTGCTGTTTACCCACTGCTCCGCAAACTGCTTTTTTAAAAGCAATCCAATCTCCCTTATCCTCTAGTCACTTTTGTCACAGCTGTGCCATCGAGCCTGTCACATAGCGCTCAGATATTCATTGGGCCTCACACAATCCAAAAGTGTCCAGTGTCCAAAAGTGTGTGCAGAGATTCAAAATCTCCCTTATCCTCTAGTCACTTTGGTCACAGCTGTGCCATTGAGCCTGTCACATAGCGCTCAGATATCAGTGGGCCTCACACAATCCAAAAGTGTCCAGTGTCCAAAAGTGTGTGCAGAGATTCAAAATTTCCCTTATCCTCTAGTCACTTTGGTCACAGCTGTGCCATCGAGCCTGTCACATAGCGCTCAGATATTCATTGGGCCTCACACAATCCAAAAGTGTCCAGTGTCTAAAAGTGTGTGCAGAGATTCAAAATCTCCCTTATCCTCTAGTCACTTTGCTCACAGCTGTGCCATCGAGCCTGTCACATAGCGCTCAGATATTCATTGGGCCTCACACAATCCAAAAGTGTCCAGTGTCCAAAAGTGTGTGCAGAGATTCAAAATCTCCCTTATCCTCTAGTCACTTTGGTCAAAGCTGTGCCATCGAGCCTGTGACATAGCGCTCAGATATCAGTGGGCCTCACACAATCCAAAAGTGTCCAGTGTCCAAAAGTGTGTGCAGAGATTCAAAATCTCCCTTATCCTCTAGTCAATTTGGTCACAGCTGTGCCATCGAGCCTGTGACATAGCGCTCAGATATCAGTGGGCCTCACACAATCCAAAAGTGTCCAGTGTCCAAAAGTGTGTGCAGAGATTCAAAATCTCCCTTATCCTCTAGTCACTTTGGTCAAAGCTGTGCCATCGAGCCTGTGACATAGCGCTCAGATATCAGTGGGCCTCACACAATCCAAAAGTGTCCAGTGTCCAAAAGTGTGTGCAGAGATTCAAAATCTCCCTTATCCTCTAGTCAATTTGGTCACAGCTGTGCCATCGAGCCTGTGACATAGCGCTCAGATATCAGTGGGCCTCACACAATCCAAAAGTGTCCAGTGTCCAAAAGTGTGTGCAGAGATTCAAAATCTCCCTTATCCTCTAGTCACTTTGGTCACAGCTGTGCCATCGAGCCTGTCACATAGCGCTCAGATATTCATTGGGCCTCACACAATCCAAAAGTGTCCAGTGTCCAAAAGTGTGTGCAGAGATTCAAAATCTCCCTTATCCTCTAGTCACTTTGGTCACAGCTGTGCCATCGAGCCTGTGACATAGCGCTCAGATATCAGTGGGCCTCACACAATCCAAAAGTGGCCAATGTCCATAAGTGTGTGCAGAGATTCAAAATCTCCCTTATCCTCTAGTCACTTTGGTCACAGCAGCTGTGCCATCGAGCCTGTCACATAGCGCTCAGATATTCATTGGGCCTCACACAATCCAAAAGTGTCCAGTGTCCAAAAGTGTGTGCAGAGATTCAAAATCTCCCTTATCCTCTAGTCACTTTGGTCACAGCAGCTGTGCCATCGAGCCTGTCACATAGCGCTCAGATATTCATTGGGCCTCACACAATCCAAAAGTGTCCAGTGTCCACAAGTGTCTGCAGAAATTCAAAATCTCCCATGTCCTATAGACACCTTGTACCTTGTTTTACATTACTATATAGTTTGTTGGATTTTGTCTACATTTCTACCAAAAATGAGGAAGGCTGGTGGAAGAGGCTGTGGAATTGGGCGGGGGTTGGCAGCTGGTAATGATGGTGTTGGTGGTGGATCTGATGGTAGTGGCAAGAGCAAAATAGGACCGAATGCAGGAGGTGTTGAGCCTGCGTCATCGTCTGGCTACATAAGGCCTCGAATGCTTAGTTTTCTAGGAGTTGGCAAACCGCTTTTAAAGCCAGAGCATCAGGAAAAAGTTTTGTCTTACATTGCTGACTCAGCCTCCAGCTCTATCGCCTCCTCTTCTTCAGTTGTAAAAAGTAAAAGCACTGAGTCGTCATTGGAGGCTCATGTTCATGAACCACACCTTTCCTTGTGTCCTTCACCCCAACCAAGATTGAAGGATGACGCAGGCCATACTACTGATTACTCCATGGAGCTGTTTTCACATACCATGCCTGGATTATCAAGTGAAATGGTGAATTACCCAGGCCAAGATGAATCTGACATGGAGTGCACTGATGCACAGCCGCTGATGGATGATTCTGCTGGTACATTCACTCAGAGCACTACATTGTCCTCGCAGTGTACAGAGCCAGATTCTGACCCTGATGAGACTCAGGTGCCCCTTCCCGCACACTATACCACCATACACGGTGACACAGAGGAAGGTGCACATGACATAGAAGAGGAGGTGATGGATGACCCAGTTGTTGACCCAGATTGGCATCCATTGGGGGAAGAGGGTGCTACTTCCAATAGCTCAGATGAGGAGCATCCACAGCAGACATCGACATCGCAACAGCTGTTATCTGGCAGGCCCGGAGCACTCCAAAGACAGGTTCCAAACATCAAAAGAGTTGCTGGACAGCTTGTCCAGAGGGTCAAAAGATCACAGCGTGCTAGGCCGCAAAATGTCTGCCAAAGTAGGAAGAGTGCAGTGTGGCACTTTTTTGAACAAAATCCTCATGATCAGGCCAAGGTTACCTGTAAGAAGTGCGCAAAGACCTTTAGCCGAGGGAAAAATCTGAAAAATTTGAATACCAGTTGCATGCTTAGACATTTAACCAGCATGCACTTGCAAGCGTGGACACAACACCAAACCTCAAGTGCCACATGTGCAACTGATCACAACGAAGGTAGTCAGCAACGCTACATTGTTTCCCCCACTGTAAGCCCACCGGTTAGCACAGCAGCAAATGTTGAGGTGTCGTTGCAAGGCCACAGCAGTCAGGGAATCCCACTGTTATATCAACGAAAGACTGATTCTAGGTCATCAGAAAGAACACCAACTCCATCACCATCATCAACCCTCTCTCAGTCCGCCCTGTCCACCGCTACTTCCACCATATGCAGCTCTCAAGTCCAGCTCACCCTCCCAGACACTATGAGTAGGTCAAGAAAGTACTCAGTCTCTCATCCGCGTACACTGGGTTTGAACGCCCACATTGCCAAACTAATCTCGTTTGAGATGATGCCCTTTCGGTTGGTGGAAAGCACAGCTTTCCGCGAACTCATGGCCTATGCAGTACCACGCTATGACCTACCCAGTCGACACTTCTTCTCTCGCAAAGCCATCCCAGCCCACCACCATCATGTGAAAGACCGCATTGTCCATGCACTCAAGCAGTCAGTGAGCGGAAAGGTGCACCTCACAACTGATGCATGGTCCAGTCGGCATGGCCAGGGCCGTTACGTGTCCATCACTGCGCACTGGGTTAATGTGGTGGATGCAGGGTCCACAGGGGACAGCGGTGGTGGGACAGTGCTGCCTAGCCCACGGTATAGGAAACAGTTGGCTGTAGGCGTTCGACCCTCCTCCTCCTCCTCCTCCTCCAGAAGCGAAAGCTCGTCCACAGAGCGCAGTCGTACGAGCACTCCATCTGCAGCTGCCACTGTTGCACACGAGGTGTCCCCCTATCGAGCAGCTAGTGGAAAGCGTCAGCAGGCTGTGTTGCAGATGATGTGTTTGGGTGACAGACACACCGCCGAGGTGCTGGCCGAGTACTTGAAGCGACAAACTGAGTCATGGCTGGGCAGTGTACATCTTGAGGCAGGCAAGGTAGTTAGTGATAACGGCCGTAATTTTATGGCAGCCATAGCCCTTTCAAAACTCAGCCACATACCTTGCTTGGCTCACACCTTGAACCTGGTGGTGCAGTGCTTCCTCAAAAATTATCCGGAGTTAACAGCCCTGCTCCAGAAGGTGCGAAGACTGTGCGCGCACATCCGCCGGTCGCCTGTACACTCCGTTCGTATGCAGAAGCTGCAGCGATTGCTCCACCTTCCCAACCACCGCCTCATTATCGACATTGCAACAAGGTGGAACTCCACCCTGCACATGGTGGAGCGGCTGTGCGAGCAGAGGCAGGCTATAATGCATTTGTGGGAGGATACACGGCCAGGCACTTTGAGAGCAGACATGGAGTTGACAGGTGTGCAGTGGTCGAAGCTGAAAGACCTCTGTAAAGTCCTTCAGTGTTTTGAGGAATGCACATGGCTGGTAAGCGCAGACGACGCCATCCTAAGCATGAGCATCCCACTTATGCGTCTGCTCATGCAAACTTTGACGCACCTTAAGGAGCAGGCGTCTGCAGCCAATGTTGATGAGGAGGAAGAGGAGGAGGGAATCCTTGATGACATTCAGCCATTGTCTGCTCAGGGACCTCTCCTGGATGAGGTGGAGGAAGAAGAGGAGGAGGAGGATGATGATGGGGATGATTACTTAGGGGAGGAGGATGCATCCCGTGGGGCAAGTGAAAATGTTGGCGTGGCAAGGTCTGGTACAGGGTTAGTGCGTGACTGGAGGGATGTGGATTTGCCAGAAAGTGCTCCTCCACCCAGCACTCGCAGTGCATCATTGACACCGGGAACATTGGCCCACATGTCAGATTATGCCTTGCAGATCCTAAAAAGGGACCCCCGCATTGCCAAAATGATGAACGATGACGACTACTGGTTGGCCAGCATCCTGGATCCACGCTATAAAGGCAAATTACAAAATATCATGCCACAGGAGAACCTTGACCTAATATTGGCTAATAAACAAGCAACTCTGGTAAATCGGTTGCTTGAGGCATTCCCAGCACACAGCAGCGGTGATTGTTCTCACACGAGCCGTACGGGCAGGGGGCAGCTTGGCAGAGGTGTTCGTGGTGCACACAGCAGAAGTGGCATTGGAGACAGGGGTTTCATGACAATGTTGTGGACTGATTTTTCAAATACCGCTCACACAACTGGTAATACTGCATCGATGGAAAGTGACAGGAGACAGCAGTTGTCAACTATGGTTACAAACTACTTTTCCTCCCATATCGATGTTCTCCCACACAGGTCATTCCCCTTTGACTATTGGGCGGCTAAACTGGACACCTGGCCTGAATTAGCCCAATATGCCTTACAGGAGCTCGCTTGCCCAGCTGCAAGTGTGCTATCGGAAAGAGTCTTCAGTGCAGCTGGATCAATCCTGACAGAAAAAAGGACCCGTCTGTCAACCCAAAATGTGGATGATCTAACCTTCATTAAAATGAACCATGCATGGGTTTCCAAGGATTTTGTCCCACCTTCCCCTGATGACACATAGGGTGACAGAAAAATGGCTTGCTTTGGTCCACCTCTTCCTGGGACTTCACCTATTTCGCCTTTTGCATCGGCTGAATGTCCAACATCAACATATGCCACTTTCTAAGACTCCCTAACTGTGCTGCCTCCCCCCCCCCATGGCCGGGGTCACCACCTAGCGCACGACACCGTGCGAGTGCCGTTTCCCTGGACAGGTGGGTAGGCCGACTCTTGGGCGCGGGCACTGGCACAGGGTCCCTCATAGTGCAATCAAGTGTCTCTGACGGTGGTGGTGCACACCCGCCGTCAGACACACCGCTGTACTATGAGGAGCCCAGTGCCAGTACCGACACCCACGAGTGGGCCCCCCTTGCTTGGGCAGGGCCCCAGCATTTGCAATCTTTACCTCTCCCTGCTCCTCCGCTGTGTAATCTGGGCCGTCAAATCCATACTGTGCCTGACACCGTCTGAGCCTGCCTCCTGATGTATAGACATATATTTTGAATGTGTACGCTATCCATACATGTTATCCGGGGAAACGGTACCCTTTCTAACCTTTGTGCAATCACGTGCAATCCATACTGGGCCTAACACCGTCTGAGCCTGCCTCCTGAGACATATATTTTGAATGTGTACGCTATCCATACATGTTATCTGGGGATACGGTACCCTTTCTAACCTTTGGGCAATCACGTGCAATCCATACTGGGCCTAACACCGTCTGAGCCTGCCTCCTGAGACATATATTTTGAATGTGTACGCTATCCATACATGTTATCCGGGGAAACGGTACCCTTTCTAACCTTTGTGCAATCACGTGCAATCCATACTGGGCCTAACACCGTCTGAGCCTGCCTCCTGATGTATAGACATATATTTTGAATGTGTTCGCTATCCATACATGTTATCTGGGGATACGGTACCCTTTCTCACCTTTGTGCAATCACGTGTAATCCATACTGGGCGTGAGAACGGCTGGCGAGCTGTTAAGCAAGCTACAGCACCTGTGGTTTGCACACGTAAGTTTTTCATTTTTTCAGGAATGACGGTTAGGCCTAATTCCGGAACTGCGGTTGACCTGCACTTACTGGGAAATCATTGTTCGCGGGTAATAATTGTAATCAGTGATCCCCATCACTAACGTTGTTCAGCGGGTTATCTGCACCTGTAAGCGACAAACGCTGGCCTTTTCAGTGTAGCGCACATGCAGCCACGGACATGTAAGGGCATGACACACCAGTTATTGGCCAATCTCATGTGCCAGAGCCTCACGTGTCCCTCTAGTATGCCGGACTCGGACCGCGGGGCATGACGGAGTCTCGTTCGTTAACGGAATTAAGCTTGCAATGTGTGCATCTGTTCTGTAGCTGGCATGGTTGAGGTTTCCCAGGTGGAGTCGAATTTAACCGTAGGCTCCACTCCTGGTGGTGCCCTTCTGGACATTCCTTTAAGGTTCAGCTTTGCAACCATACTGCCCACGTATGCTCCCAAGCATGACATCACACTCCCTAGGAAGAAGGTAATGCCACTGTGGCGACCGTACTCCTGGGGGCGACACAAGTGCACTGATGCCCAGCCACTGCTCGATGAATCTGCTGGTACATTGACCCAGACCACTACATTCCCCTCGCACGCTACACGACCTGAATCTGACCCTGATGAAACTCAGGTTACCCTTCCCATATACAGTTCCATCTTACACGGTGACAAAGAGGAAGCTGCAGATGAAAGTGCAGGTTCGGCCCACCCGCCATCAGACACACCACCGTACTATCAGGGGCCCTGTGCCAGTGCCGTCGCCAACGAGTGGGCCCCCCCTGCTTGCCCAGGATCACAGCACTTGCAAAGTTGAAATACTGTGCAGTGAGATGGAAGATGGGGACGACGAGGAGTCCAGACAAGTACAGGGATTCCCTAGCGAGGAGACTTATTTGATTGTTTTCAATGTTGGGACAGCAATTTTTGGGGAGCACTATACTCTGGAGAATGATAGATGGGGCCCACCATACACTGGAACATTCCAAAGGTGGACATCAGACACTGGAGCAGCATTTACAGGGCCCATTATACACTAGAGCATTAGAAATGGGGCCCATTATGTTAGGAGCATTATTTGGTCCCATAAGACAGTTGAGCTTCATCCATGGGGACCAACATATACTGTAGCATTATGTGGAGCTCATCATATACTGTTTCAAACATTATATGGGACCAATGATTCTGTATGGAGAAATAGATGGGCCTCGTCAGGAGATGTAAAAAGTGAGGTATTTTTCATTGTACTATACCGCTATTTCTCTGCCGTATCGGAGCATGATGAGTTGTGGTATGTGTTAAATGGGCGCTCTTTCGCCCAGGGCACATGAAAACCTGCAGCCAGCCCTCCCCCCCCCACAACTTTAGCCAAATAACCCCCATTTTTCAGTGCGTAACTTGTATTATGAAGTTAATTAAGGTTGACAAGCTTAAGTAAGAAGAATTGATGCTTTTGGCATTCAAATGGGCACTGTAGGTGTGTTTCCTGTCCTCCTCTCACTGCCGACTTTTATTCCCCATTGACTTACATTGGGTTTCGTGTTTCGGGAGGACCCCGACTTTTCCCTATAATCGGACGATCTTGCTCGACCCGACTTTTGGAAAAGTCGGGTTTCACGAAACGAAACGCGACCCTAAAAAAACAAAAGTCGCTCAACTCTACCCTTCACGTCATGCCCGAGGGTATCAATCAGGCCCTTTTAGGGGTCCCATGGCTATGCTACCCCTCCCCTCATATAAAATGGTCCTCAGGGAGAATTCTGGGGTGGAGTAAAACATGTGAGGGTAGAAGTTTGAGGAAGTGCATTCAGGTTGCCTCCACCGAGGTCCCCGCAGATCTTTCCTCTCTCCCCAAACACTATCAACAGTATGTAGACGTGTTCTCCAAAAAGGCGGCGGAAACCATTCCACCGCATCGTCCTTATGACTGTCCTATTGACCTCTTGCCTGGTGCTAAGCTTCTCCAGGGTCGATTCTACCCCTTATCTCTCCCGGAGACAGAGGCCATGTCTCAGTACATCAGGGAGAATCTGGCAAGGGGATTCATTAGGAAGTCAGTGTCACCAGCGGGGGTGGGATTCTTCTTCGCCCAGGAGAAGAGTGGAGAACTACGTCCCTGCATCAATTACAGGGGGTCTTAATGCCATTACCTTTAAGAACAAATATCCTTTTCCCCTGATATCGGAACTGTTTGATAGGCTACGGGGAGCAAGAGTGTTTACCAAACTTGATCTGCGGGGGGTTTACAACCTAATTCGCATCCGTGAGGGGGACGAAGACGGCATTTAATATCAGGGATGGGCACTATGAATATCTGGTGATGCCCTTCAGGCTCTGTAATGCCCTGGCCATCTTCTAAGACTTTGTGAACGACATCTTCCGGGATATGTTTACCACCTCGGTAGTAGTCTATCTGGATGATATCTTCATCTACTCTCCAGATATCGACTCCCACCAGAGAGATGTTTGCAAAGTTTTCGACCTCCTGCAGGCAAACTCCCTCTATGCCAAGTTGGAGAAGTGTGTGTTTGAGAAGGAGTCCTTGCCTTTTCTGAGTTATATCATTTCCGCCCAGGGATTGGCCATGGATCCTGCCAAGCTACAGGTGGTGATGGATTGGCAAGACTCCCTTAAAGCAGTACAGCGTTTTATGGGGTTCATAACTTACTATCGCCAATTTATCCCCCACTTCTCGACTGTGGTAGCCCCCTTGGCCCTCACCAAGAAGTGTGCAAATCCCAAATTGTTATCAGAACCTGTCTCCAACGCCTTCTCCTCCATTAAGACCCATTTCGCTAGCGCTTCCATTCTACATAGCCCCGATGTAGATAAACCCTTCATTCTGGAGGTGGATCTGTCCTGTTCCAGAAGGACTTGAAAGGTCGGAAGCACCCATGCTTCTTTTTCTCCAAGACCTTCACACTGGCGGAGAGGAATTATTCCATCGGGGACAGGGAGTTGCTAGCGGGGAAGTTGGCCTTCTCAGAGTGGAGACACCCCCTGGAGGGGGCTCGACACCCTTTCCAGGTGTTCACTGACCACAAGTACTTGGTGTACTACCAGACTACCCAGCGGCTAAATTCTCGCCAGGCCAGATGGTCCTTGTTCTTCTCACAGTTCCATTTCACCCTCCATTTCCTGTCCGGTGAGAAGAACGTCCAGGCCGATGCTCTCTCCCGCTCCGTGGTGTCATAGGAGGAGGAGCCTCAGCTGATCATCCCGTCCGAGAGCCTGAGGACCATGGCTCTGGTCGCACTTGAGTCAGTACCTCCAGGCAAGACATTTGTCCCTGCCCGTCTGTGACCGGAGGTCCTCTCTTGGGCTCATTCGTCCAGGGTGGGTGGACATTTCAGGGCAAAACGGACCTCTGAGCTTCGGGTGGGGACGTACTGGTGGCTGCATATGGCCCGTGACGTCAGGGACTATATTGGGGCATGAGTCTCTTGCGCCCAGAATAGATCCTCTCGGCAGCGGCCCACTGGGCTACTTTACTCCCTGCCGGTAGCAGACAAGCCCAGGGAGATGATCGGTATGGACTTTGTGGTGGGGCTGCCCAAGTCCAATGGCAGCACGGTCATTGGGGTTGTCACAGACCATTTCCCCAAGATGGTGCACCTAGCACCTCTCTCCCGGTTACCTTCTGCACGGGGCCTGGCAGTGTTGTTTATTAAGCACGTTTTCCACCTGCACGGCATGCCGGACAAGATTGTCAGCGACCGGGGTCCCCAGTTTGCGTCTTGGTTCTGGAGAGAGCTCTGTACCCTGCTCAGCATTGAGCTAAATCTCTCCTCGGCCTATCATCCCAAAACGAACGGTTTGGTGGAGAGAGCCAACCAGACCCTTGTCACATATCTATGAAATTTTGTCTCGGCCAGTCAGGATGACTGGGTATCCTTGCTGCCATGGGTAGAGTTTGCTTTGAACAACGCTGTGGACGACTCCACTGGCCAGACCCCATTCCTCCTAAATTACGACCAGCATCCGTGCATCCCTGTGCCCATGCTCGTGTTATCCACCCACTCTAGGGTGGCAGACTGGGCGGTGGAGGCATGTGACATTTGGGATCGCACTCAGGATGCTATTCCCTTGGCAGAAGTTTCCAGCTTATGTACAACACGGGGTGCTCTTGGTTCCCCGAGTCAACCTGGCTGAGCACAGCACCGAAGCCAAACTCGCTGGCGTCGGTGTTTACAAGGAATGGGCGACTGCTGTTGACGGCTTTCAACACTGGAGAGTTGGGCTGTTTTCAAAGCTTGGAAGACCGCCTCACAGCCTTCTTTCCAGTCGACTGTTTGGGGTAGCTTCCACTTGGTGAGGTCCGTCAAGGGTATTGCAAGGGTGCTATAGTTCTGTACAAACCGCCTATAGTACCCTGCAGTGCCCAAGAAGGACACCACCTGTTTCTTGGTCCTGGGGGTGGGCCAGGACATGATTGCGTCCACTTTCCCTAGCTCTGGACTCATGGAACCCCCGCCTACCCGGTGTCCCAGGTAGTGGACCTTGCTCATGCCCATTTGGCACTTTCCCGGCTTGATGGTCAGGCCTGCCTGGTGAATACGCTTGAGCACCTCCTGGAGATGTTGAAGGTGATCCTCCCAGGTGGAACTGAAGACGGCAATGTAATCCAGATACGCCACTGCGTACTTCTCCAGTCCCTGAAGCAGGTGGTTGACCATCTGCTGGAAAGTGGCAGGGGCATTTTTCATGCTAAAGGGCATGACTGTGGACTCGTACAGTCCGCAGGGCTCAGGGAAATCTGCCAGTATCCCTGACTCAAATCCATGATGGATATGTATTTTGCGTTCGCCAATCGCTCAAGCAGATCCTCGATGCGCGGCATCGGGTGTGCATCATAGGTTGTGATGGCGTTGAGCCCCCTGTAGTCCATGCAGAACCAAATGGTCCGATCCTTCTTGGGCACAAAAACTATAGGTGAGGCCCACATGATCTTGGACGGTTGAATCACCCCCAGCTGTAACATCTCATCGATCTCTTGGCGCATAACCTGCTGCACCTCCTCAGAGATCCGATAAGGTGTTAGCCGTAGTGGGGCATGATTCCCGGTGTCCACCTCATGGTCTGCTAACTCAGTCCGCCTGGGTTGGTGGGAGAACACGGGCCGGAAGAGTTCCAGTGTGTCCAGGTTCGGTTTACAAGTCACTTACCTCCATGTCCTCAATGGACCCACTGGCCAGCATGTCCAGGAGGGGGTCTTCCTCCCCGTCCTTGGGCAGGTTGCAGACCGGTAGGACGCAGGCTTCACTTCATGGTGAGCCTTCATCATGATGATGTGAAAGGCCTTGCACCTACCCCGAGCGTGGTCTAGCGTGACCACGTAGGTGACCAGGTTGAGCTGTTGGTGGACGACGTACGGGCCTTCCCAGGCTGCCTGAAGCTTATCCTTTGGTACGGGGACCAGCACCTACACCTTTTGACCCACCTGGTAGGTCCGCTGCCGGGAGTTCTGGTCATACCAGTGCTTCTGGTCAGCCTGAGCCTGCACCATGTTGTCATGCACCAACTGTGTCAAGGTCTGCATCTTGTCACAGAACCCCTCTTATGTGGGCCATGCACACATAAATCCGTCTCACACAGCATGTCCACATCAGACATTACCTCTCTGAACCCTGCTCATATTGGTACTGTTCACATGGTCAGGTTTTAAATACGTTGGATAGGACTGCTCTGATGCTGCTTGGCGTTTGGTAGAGCGGCTTAGTATACATTTTTTGCAAAAAACGTATCAACTAAATACCCTGTTTTGTTATCATCTTTTTACTAGCACTTGCTTTTTATTGTTGAAAATTTTTTTTTTACAGCAGAGTATTTTTTCACGTTTCTTGTACTGTGTTTCTCTGTGTTCCAGTCTCTTGGTGGTGTAAACACGGTCTTACCGACTTGTTCCCTGTATGTGCATGGTCCATGCATTTGTATTCTAAAGTTTTACAATAGAATCGTTCAAGAGGGTCATTGTAGATCAGTTGCTGAAAACAACACTCACAGACAATGCTGGTGGCTGAGGTAGTGGCTGTTTTCAACACCAAGCTATAATGGGGAGAGACACGAACTCCAGGTCCAACAGAAATGGGGGAAAATGTTCACAAATTGGACAATTTTCAATAAACCAGCACAACAGCAAGGGCTATCTGTGCCTGTAACAATGCCATGGAGGGAGAAGTTGCAGAACATGGTCAAGGGGTACTTAAGTGACCATACGTGCGTCCTTTCTGACGTTTCAGTTCCCTTTAATAATTGGGTGTCCAAGCTGAACACTTGGCCCGACTTCTTATATGCCTTGGAAGTGCCAGCCTACCCGGCTGCTACTGTGATGTCAGATGAATACAGCCCAAAACGGAAAATATAAATAATGGTCTGCCAAACATGCTCTGCACCAAGTGGGAAAGCAGAAAGCAGATAATCAGAAAAAAAGAGGACACTCCAGGGACTGATTCCTTAAACCAAAAGAGAAAACGTGGAGCCCAAGACCAAAATTACTAAAAAGATATGTTTATTACATGAAATTTGAAACTGATTACATACAAGGAAAACAATGAATACCAATTGCATGTTCAACAAGATAGACAGGTAGAAATAATGGTGCGTCAACCAGATATTACCAATTCCATCATATAGTAAAGTACTTAGTGCATTGTAATCATATTAGTAGGGAAGAACAGCAGGCAAAGGGTGGTGGGTAAGACTAATGCAGACACACTACAAGTCTAGAACAAAGTGCCCTGTATATATGAAACCATCCCATACCCCTGGTTCCTGTGGTTAGTCCGGATCCACCCTGTGCAGTCCCAACGGGTGTTTTGCGTTGGCTTGTTCAGTAGGCAATGCTGTTAGTGTGTATGGCTCGATCATAAATAGGTCCCACGATCAGCCTCATTGAGACATGGGTGTCGGCACATGTGTATCGTTAGCCACACCTGAAGGTGCATCACTTCAAGCTATCCAAAATGTCACTGTGGGTCACAGCAACGTCGCGCTGACACCCCTGGACCGCACGCGTCACTTTCTGGCACCATCAGCAATGTCCCCGGAAAGCGGTCTGCAGAAGACATGCACACATGCAGCTCAAGGAAAGGTGAATATGTAACACCGATCATCGCTAAGATACTATGTTAACCCCTCCCAACCCAGCACAAAATTCCTGAATAACAGGACAAATGTGAATCTCTAATTCTAGTAAAGTGCAGACTATGTGACATAAAATAAAACATACTGTATATCTCGCAGTAAATATATAACTATCAGATCACATTAAAAAGTGACATCAAACATCAAATCAAAAGACATGACAAAAAAAAGTGAAAAAAGAATTACACATATATAAATAATACATATATTATATAGGCACATATAATTGTCAGTCAAGGGTCATCCTGTCCCATAGTAAGTCACATTAACAGTTTTCCAAGGAGGATGATGTAGGGGGGATCTTTCATTCAGATTGGAGGCCAGATGGATCATTTCAAAAATGGACAAATGCAAATGTATCATCACATGCAGTGCCAGATCAAGCTAGAACAACTACAAGGTATAAAAATATAAAAGAAAAACATAAGAAAACAGACTACAGAAATATAAAAATTAAATCCTGAGACCTCAATTTAAAGGAAGGAACTAAAACTCAACTGCTCATCAAGCCCTGCCGGGGCTACGGTATTAAGTACAGTGATCCACCGGCATTCCCTTTGAGCCAAAATACATTTGCTGTCACCACCTATGATGCCAGCACGAATCTTATCTACCCCCCTAGATTTTCAAATCCTTGGGATTGCACTTATGACGCAATTGAAAGCGTTTTGGAATGTGTTTCAAATTCACCACATCCTCAAAGTCACGGGCTGCCAGAATGTCTCTTATATGTTCACGTATACAGGCTCACAATTCGCGAGATGTCAAACCAATGTAAATTAATTTGCAAGAACAAATTGTGTAGTAGATCACATGTGTCGTACTACAGGTGATGTATTCTCTAATTTGAAATTCATTCATGCCGTCCGATGATGTGAAGGACGTGGCCCTAACTAAATTCCTACATGATAAGCATTCACCGCATGTGAGATTTTTGTTTTCCAACTTTAAGTGGATCTAGGGGCTTGACGACATAATGGCTGTGCACCAAGATGTCTTTGATATTGCTACTTCTTTGTGCTATCATCAGAGGTAGGTTTGGAAGGCATTTTTGTAGGGTCAGATCGGTTTTGAGAATTGGCCAGTGTCTATTCAAAATAGTTCTCAACATATCCTATCTGTGATAGTAGGTGGAGATATATCTTGAATTGACCTCAGTAGATTTTTTTCTTCTTTCCTACCATCTGAAGGTCATTTCTTGAGGTATTCTTTGCCCTCATATACCCCTTCCTAATACATCTCTTACTGAATCCTCGCTGTCTAAACCTTGGGGAGCGAAAAAAAAAATGCCTTCCAAACCTACCCTTGATGACAGCATGAAGAAGCAACATCAAAGACATCTTGGTGCATGTAATAAACTTATACCTTTTTAGTAATTTTTGGACTTTGGCTCCACATTTTCTCTTTTGGGTTAAGGAATTAGTGTGATTTCAGAGTGTGTTTTCAGTTCTGCTGGGTCAATCATCACTGAGAGGCGCACATGCCTCTCCATGGAAAATGCCGACAGACTTACTCTGATTAAATTCAACAAGAACTGGATATCTACACAGTTTGCAGTCCCACCAGATGACAGCAAGACAATCTAAAATCGCCAAAAATGCTGATTCATGCTACTACCCATAAAAACCCATTTCCTTCCTTCATCAACCAAGACTCAGCCCATAGGGCTTATTTTTACAAACTCTATGCACATTCTGCAGTGGACAAACCAGGACAGTGTTTCTACTCCAGCCTAACTACTATTTGTAATTGGAGGCCCTTGGGATGATGGCTTCCTGCATCAATCATGACTCAGCCCATAGGGATAATTTTTTACAAACCCTATGCACATTGTGCGGTGGACAAATCTTGAATGTGGAGTGGTCCTACCAAACTAATACTTGTCATTGGAGGCCCTTGTGACAGGTTGTCTCACATTGTGACTGAGATAGGGGATACATATTCAAGAGAAATCTAGGTTTGGTAGTTGTTCTTGTGTATCTATAAAAGTGGCATAATACTGCTACAAACTTATTCTCAGAAACCATATGTGAGTCAGAAATGCATGCAGGCATATTCTCCAGGCACTTCCCATTCTGTTTCATCACTTTCCCATCCATTTCAGCCTTTTCCTCAGGCCCCCAGACCCCTTTGTAGGGTCCAGCAGAAAATTACATGCATTTCCCATTGACTTGCATTGTACTCGCTATTCAGAACGAATATGCAATTTTTACAAAGTACTCGTTACAAGTATAGCGATAACGAATATTATGGTACTCGCTCATCACTAGTAACAATGTTTTGAACTTTTGACTTTCAGGCTTCATATCTCATCTTCCACTGCTGCTTCGAACATTAGACTACCATCATTTTATAGCCAATCATCTTGGCACAGTATATGATTAGTTATGCAGATTCTTATCATGTCACTGCAATGTTACTGTTTTGATCCTAAAAATCTAAATTTTCATTATTTTGTAAATCCATGTTTAGCTTTCAACACTCCCTGAGTCCTCCTGGGCAGCTCTTAATCAGATTCAAACATGTCTCAACTAGTGTTGAGCATTCCGATACCGCAAGTATCGGGTATCGGCCGATACTTGCTGTATCGGAATTCCGATACCGACTTCCGATATTTTTTCAATATCGGAAGTCGGCATCGGAATCGGAAGTTCAAAGTTGATTGACAGCCTGACGTCATCATGATGCGCGGTGTGTGCGCATCATGATGCGCCGTCATTTCGGGCCTTCCGGGGGTCTCTGCCGGCCTGCCGGGGGGCTGTGTGGACTGCCCGGGGTCTGTACCGGCCTGCCGGGGGGCTGTGCCGGCCTGCCGGGGGGCTGTGTGGACTGCCCGGGGTCTGTACCGGCCTGCCGGGGGGCTGTGCCGGCCTGCCGGTGGTCTGTGCACCCTGTGGGGGTCTGTACCGGCCTGCCGGGGGGCTGTGCTGGCCTGCCGGGGGGCTGTGCTGATGTCCGGGGGTCTGTGCAAGCATCGTCCGATGGGACTATAAGTCCCATCTGGCGATGCCTGCTACCATGACAGTGATTGACACATTAGCCAATGATGGGACAGTAGTAGTCCCATCATCCGGCTAATGTGTTAAATGTTAAAAAAAAAAATACTACATACATACTACATACATACTACATGCATGCTACATACATACTACATGCTACATACATACTACATATATACTACATGCATGCTACATACATACTACATACATACCACATATATACTACATACATACTACATGCATGCTACATACATACTACATACATAACACATATATACTACATGCATGCTACATACATACTACATGCTACATACATACCACATACATACTACATACATACTACATATATAATACATACATACTACATGCATGCTACATACATACTACATACATACTACATACATACTACATACATACTACATGCATAACACATATATACTACATGCATGCTACATACATACTACATGCTACATACATACCACATACATACTACATACATGCTACATGCTACATATATACTACATGCATGCTACATACATACTACATATATACTACATGCATGCTACATGCTACATACATACAACATGCTACATGCTACATACATACTACATATATACTACATGCATGCTACATACATACTGCATGCTACATGCATGCTACATACATACTACATGCTACATACATACCACATATATACTACATACATACTACATACAATACATTCATACAATACATACATAGACATACAGTACATATAACATAGAGTAACATACTTACCAATACTTGTCACATTGTTCCCCGAAGCCATTGTCTTTTACGGAATAAATATTAACATAACAAACCACAAAAATACTCACCCACGATCCGAAGCAGTCCATGAGTGTGTCCCACGACGATCTTGGGTAGAGAACTGCAGCATCAGCTGATGCTGCCGTTCTCTACGGGCTGCAGGAATCCAATGACGGAAGGTAGGTATCCTTCCGCACTGTATTCCTCCGCCACTTAAAAAAAAAAAAGTCCCTAGTCTCACTTTATGCCATTGCTGTGTGGGAATTTGCCTGCACAGACCCCCGAAGCCTGCACAGACCCCCGGCAGGCCGGCACAGCCCCCCGGCAGGCCGGCACAGCCCACCGGAGCCTGCACAGACCACCGGCAGGCCGGCACAGCCCACCGGAGCCTGCACAGACCACCGGCAGGCCGGCACAGCCCCCCGGCAGGCCGGCACAGCCCCCCGGCAGGCCGGCACAGCCCCCCGGAGCCTGCGCAGCCCCCCCCGGCAGGCCGTCACAGCCCCCCGGCAGGCCTGCACAGACCACCGGAGCCTGCACAGACCCCCTGGCAGGCCGGCACAGCCCCCCGAAAGGCCCGTACAGACCCCAGAGAGGCTGTACAAGGCAAAAACAGGGTTTTTCTTATTCCGATACCGGAAGTCCCATAGACTTGAATGGGACTTCCGGTATCGGAATCGGCGATACCGATACTTTTTTTTTTTAAGATCGGCCGATCCATTCCGATCCGATACTTTGAAGTATCAGACGGTATCGCTCAACTCTAGTCTCAACCAAAATCTGATCCTATGTCTCTTCTTCACATTCCCAAAGTTAGTGCATACTGGTCAACTCACTTGAGTATGTATACAGCTTTTTCTTCAGCTCTACCCACAATTGTTAGATTAGGTTGATGTCTGGGACTGTGGGGGTGAATTCAGCACCTCTACTTCATTGTCATTTAACCATATCTTTGCCAATCTCGACATTTGCTTTGGGTCATTGTCCTGCTGGAATACTGCTCTCTTTTTCATACCCACAGTACTTGAGTGTACAAAGTATCTCCGCTTGTATGATAATCACATATAGCTCCATACCACTATTGATTGTGGTCAAGTATCCAATGATTTTGGCTGTGTACAACCCCACATCATTAGGCTTACTCAACCAAGCTTGACAGTTCCTTCAATTTCTTTATCCGTTAGCACCTTTTACCGTGTTTCTTCCAAACCCATTTGCTCCAATCTGAGCCTAGTCTATTGACATTCGTCTCATTGCTCCAAATCACCTGTTCCAATCTTCTACTGTCCACTTTTTGTAAACTGGAGCCGATGCTTCTTATGACAACATTGAAGTTGAGGTTTCTTCACCTTTTTTGAGCTACCATTTCAGACTTGTGTAATTATAAGAGAAAATACTGAACCGAATCAATGCATGTACATCAACTAATTATTCTATATCCATATAAGCATTGTAATAGTGATGTACAGTTGTTCTCAAAACTATACATATCCCTGCAGAATTTATGCTTTCTTAGCCTTTTTTCAGAGAATATGAATGAAATACCAAAACTTTTTCTCCACTCATGGTTAGTGGTTGGGTGAAGCCATTTATTGTCAAACTACTGTGTTTTCTCTTTTTAAATCATAATTAAAAACACAAAACATGCAAATAACCCTGATCAAAAGTTTACATACCCCATTTCTTGATACCATGTATTGCCCCCTCTAACATCAATGACAGCTTGAAGTCTTTTGTGGTAGTTGTGGATGAGTTTCTTTGTTTTCGCAGATGGTAAAGCTAGCAAAAAGCCTCAAGTTCCTGTAAATTACTGGGCTACCTAGCATGAACTGCACTCTTGAGATCTCCCCAGAGTGGCTCAATGATATTGAGGTCAAGAAACTGAGATGGCAACTCCAGAACCTTCACTTTGTTCTGCTGTAGGAAATGGGGGGCAATAAATATACTATTCAATAATGGAGTGCTAGAGTGCTATAATATAAATTATTTAATAATGACACAATGATGGAAACACATGGTAGTCTTGCTATAAGAAATTCCATATATAAAGTGGTTTGATGCGCAAGTGTACTAGCAGCATGGCTCCCATGGCGTTAGCTTAAACTTGGAAAGAACATAATAAGCCTGAAGTAAGGAGTGAGTATACAATGGGTATACAGTATTAGGTGGTTGGCTGTGTATATATGGCATGCACACCTGTTGTGAGTTCATTTTCCCCTTCACCATTGAGGTCTGATGAACTCCCTCTTCTGGTGAAGGAAGGTAGTGAGGCTGATTCCCAAGCATCTGGGCAGGATGATGATGACTGGATGACGGGAATTGCTGACTGGATATAAGGCAGCCGACGCCCTTCTGCCTTGCTGGTGATCTCTCTGTGGGATTCTAGGAGACCAGTCTGATTCCTGCTCCTCAAAAGCTAAGTTTTCTGCTCTGTTTTTTGCATTTGTGTTTTGGTTTTATTTTTCCTTGTTTTTCTGGATTCCTGCCATTCCCTGCTGGGGTGTGCTGAATTCCTTTTTGCTCTGTCTTCAGAATATACCTGAGTACTGATATAGTCTTTTTGAAGCCTAGCGTCTTCAGGGCTTTTTTCCCTATCAGCTGTTGGCTCTTATTTTGATAGGGTTTTGGCGGATTACAGACAGCAGCTTTTCTATCCTGTCCTATGTAGTTAGCTTGGGCCCCATCGTTTGCTCTGCCTATCTTTCTATCTGTGTGTGTGTTTTTTCATCTTGATTCACCGTCAATATATGTTGGGGGCTGCCTATTGCTTTGGGGTCTGCTCTGGGGCAGTTTAGATTTCCCTTTCTGTCTTTAGGCTATGTAGTTCTCCGGCTGTGATCGAGAGGGTCTAGGGCACCGTAGCAACCCCCCACGGCTACTGCTAGTTGTTGATAGGTTCAGGGGTCTGTAATCCGATAGCTGCCAACTTCTCTGGTTTTCTGGACTTAGCTAGTATTTCTGTTTTTGCCTCCTACGGTGACTCATTCATAACACACACCGATGCACGTTTTAGACAACATCCTTTGTCAGGGGACGAAGTACGTTTTGTGCGCATCGGGGTGCATGCCATATATACACAACCGATGCTGTGGCCTTTGGGAAAATGGCCGTTGGAGGCGGCGCATGCGCAGATTGTGATTTCGGCAATGAGCTCTCATCTCCCGAGATCTTGGGACGAGATCTCGTTGCTGAGATCTCAATTTGTGCATTTTCCCGTAGGCCACAGCATTGAGGCAATGGAAGCGTGTGGGCTCCAGGCTTTCACAAAATGTTGCCGGAGCTCCCCACACCATCGAGCACTGCCGAACATGCCACACCTGCCACATTGGGATGGGAATGAGATCATCGCCCTCCAGCGCCAGACCACCGGAACAATAGTCCCACTCCTTCTGCCACCTCGCTAATTGCAAGTACCATATATTCCAACTATAAGACGCACCCCCATTTTCCCCCAAAAAAAATTTTGGGGAAAAAAAATGCTTATTTTAGTCCGAAAAATATGGTAATTTTTATTTTGGGTTTACAGACTTGTATAATGTTAAGGGTGCTTGCATGGACATCTGTGATCTCACTATTACAAACCATATGAGCCACCTCCACTGCCATGTTTGTCGTTTCAGAACTGATAGACCTTGTGATTAGAGTTGAACGAATATCTTCAGTTACTCGCTTATTCAGCAAGCTATATTGCTTGCTGAATAAGCTACAGCGGCAACCCAGCATCGCCGGAACCAAAGATATTCTCTCAACTCTACTTGTGATGAGCCAACTTGTTGAATTTAATATTTTGCCTGGATGTCCACCTTTCAGCTTTTGAATGGATAGATAAATTTAATTTCATTTTCTTTCAACTGTTATGGCACTCACGTGATGCAGATGGCAATTTTCTTTGCACTATCAATGCTATTTCTATTTTCTTGGGAAATCTTCGTTATGGCTGCTCCTCGATTCAAAACAGTGACCTTTTGTTTGGGAATCAAGTCTAGTGATGAGCGAGTATACTCATTGCTGGGGTTTTCAAGAGCATGCTCAGGTGATCTCCGAGTATTTGTGTCATGATCCCAGTGCAGGTTTTTGAGCTGCACACCTGGGGTTAATGTCTGGAGCTCGGTGCAGGTTTTGACCTGCACACCTGGGGTTAATGTTTGTGGCCTCTTTCTGGTTCTGGGAGAGCTTCTTAAACCCCTGGGAAGCTTCTATCCCTGCCAGTTATACTTTTGCCTTTGGCCTAGTGTGCTGACGCCTGTGTGCCTGTTTGTTGCTATAGCTTGGTTTTATGGTTCTGACCCGATTCTGTTTCCCGTTGTGAGTTTGCCTGTTGATCTTGTACTGTGTTATTATGTCTGTGTATGACTCATTGCCTGTGACCTGACTACTCTCTGCTCGCCCCTCTTGTACCTTTGCAGCTATCTCTGTGTGTGACTCATTGGCTACGTCTTGACTAGCGTGGAGTGATACCATCGGATATTCAGAAATATCGGATCAGATTGGATCGGCCCGATACCCCAAAACTTATCGGTATCGCCGATTCCGATACCGGAAGTCCCATTCAAGTCAATGGGACAGAAATATCGGAATTAAAAACCCCTTTCTTGCCTTGTACATCCTGTTTGGTGAGGGGGGGAAGAGTGTGGGAGGTGCGTGGGCGGACACACTGCGTGCCTGTGTGTGCGGGCGGGGTCTGTGCGGGCCTCTCGGGGGTCTGTGCGGGCCTCTCGGGGGTCTGTGCCCACTGTCGGGGGCCTGTGCCGGCTGCCGGTGGTCTGTACGGGCCTCTCGGGGGTCTGTGCCGACTGTCGTGGGCCTGTGCCGGCTGCCGGTGGTCTGTACGGGCCTCTCGGGGGTCTGTGCCGACTGTCGTGTGCCTGTGCCAGCTGCCGGTGGTCTGTACGGGCCTCTCGGGGGTCTATACAGGCCTGTCGGGGGCCTGTGCTGGCTGCCGGTGGTCTGTGCCGGCTGCCAGTGGTCTGTACGGGCCTCTCGGGGGCCTGTGCTGGCTGTCGTTGGTCCGTGCAGGCTGCCGGGGGCCTGTGCCGGTGGTCTGTACGGGCCTCTCGGTGGCCTGTGACGGCTGTCGGTGGTCTGTGCCGGCTGCCTGTGCCAGCTGCCGGTGATCTGTGCGGGCCTGCCAGGGGTCTTGTGTGTGTGCAGGCATCGTCCGATGGGACTACAAGTCCCATCGGGCGATGCCTGCTACAATGACAGTGATTGACACATTAGCCAATGATGGGATAGTAGTAGTCCCATCATCCGGCTAATGTGTTGAATGTAAAAAAAAACAAAAAAAAAACAAACATACTACATATATACTACATTCATACAACATACATACATACATGCTACATATATACTACATTCATACAACATACATACTACATACATACTACATGTATACTACATGCTACATATATACTACATTCATACAACATACATACTACATACTACATATATACTACATTCATACAACATACATACTACATATATACTACATTCATACAACATACATACACTCACTGGCCACTTTATTAGGTACACCTGTCCAACTGTGTGTTAAGACTTAATTTCTAATCAGCCAATCACATGGCGGCAACTCAGTGCATTTAGGCATGTAGACATGGTCAAGACAATCTCCTGCAGTTCAAACCGAGCATCAGTATGGGGAAGAAAGGTGATTTGAGTGCCTTTGAACGTGGCATGATTGTTGGTGCCAGAAGGGCTGGTCTGAGAATTTCAGAAACTGCTGATCTACTGGGATTTTCACGCACAACCATCTCTAGGGTTTACAGAGAATGGTCCGAAAAAGAAAAAAAATCCAGTGAGCGGCAGTTCTGTGGCCGGAAATGCCATGTTGATGCCAGAGGTCAGAGGAGAATGGGCAGACTGGTTCGAGCTGATAGAAAGGCAACAGTGACTCAAATTGCCACCCGTTACAACCAAGGTAGGCAGAAGAGCATCTCTGAACGCACAGTGCGTCGAACTTTGAGGCAGATGGGCTACAGCAGCAGAAGACCACACTGGGTACCACTCCTCTCGGCTAAGAACAGGAAACTGAGGCTACAATTTGCACAAGCTCATCGAAATTGGACAGTAGAAGATTGGAAAAACGTTGCCTGGTCTGATGAGTCTCGATTTCTGCTGCGACATTCGGATGGTAGGGTCAGAATTTGGCGTAAACAACATGAAAGCATGGATCCATCCTGCCTTGTATCAACGGTTCAGGCTGGTGGTGGTGGTGTCATGGTGTGGGGAATTTTTTCTGGGCACTCTTTGGGCCCCTTGGTACCAATTGAGCATCGTTGCAACGCCACAGCCTACCTGAGTATTGTTGCTGACCATGTCCATCCCTTTATGACCACAATGTACCCAACATCTGATGGCTACTTTCAGCAGGATAATGCGCCATGTCATAAAGCTCGAATCATCTCAGATTGGTTTCTTGAACATGACAATGAGTTTACTGTACTCAAATGGCCTCCTCAGTCACCAGATCTCAATCCAATAGAGCATCTTTGGGATGTGGTGGAACGGGAGATTCGCATCAGGGATGTGCAGCCGACAAATCTGCGCCAACTGTGTGATGCCATCATGTCAATATGGTCCAAAATCTCTGAGGAATGCTTCCAGCACCTTGTTGAATCTCTGCCACGAAGAATTGAGGCAGTTCTGAAGGCAAAAGGGGGTCCAACCCCTTACTAGCATGGTGTACCTAATAAAGTGGCCAGTGAGTGTATATACTACATGCGTGCAACACACATACATAGTACATACTACATGCATACAACATGCTACAGATATACAACATACATACATACTGCATACATACTACATACAATACATTCATGCATTCATTCATACAATACATACATAGACATACAGTACATATAACATAGAGTACATACTCACCATCACTTGTCACTTTGATCCCCGAAGCCAGTGTCATCTATAAAAAATTAGATAATAACAAACAACCGATATACTTCCTGATCCGCAGAAATCCACGAGGGTCCCACGCCGATTTCCCGTGGAGAACAGCAGCATCAGCTGATGCGACCGCTCTCTAGGGGCTTCAATAATCCAATGACGGGAGGTAGGTATCCTTCCGCACTGTATTCCTCCGCCATGGTAAAAAAATAGTCCCTAGTCTCACTTTTGGCATTGCTGTGTGAGAAAATTCCCTGAGAAAGACCTGATCGATGCCCTCGGGCATTATAAACTGTGTTCCAAATTATTATGCAAAAAGAGTTTAGGAGTGATAAGGTTAGAATTTTTTTGTTTGTCATTTAAACTCATTGATGGTGATGTGTATCAGGGCTCTTTATATCACTGAAAGCAATTGCAGATACCTGTGCAAATTAGTTTGGCAGGTGTGTCCAAATAAAGGTAAGACTACTTAAGAAGGCTGTTCCAAATTATTAAGCAGCCTACATTTTTTGCCAAAATGGGAAAGAAAAAGGATGTGTCGGCTGCTGAGAAGCAACAGATTGTGGAGTATTTAGGTCAAGGCATGACTGCAATAAACATTGCCAAAACACTTCATCGTGATCATCGCACAATCAAGAAGTATGTAGCTGATTTCCAGCACACATGTGTGCGTGCTGATAAGGAAAAATTGAGGACTCTTTCCAAAGGCAATTGCATCAGGTTAAAAGAGCAGCTGCAAAAATGCCTTGTCATAGTGTGGCACCCCTGAGGCTTCAGTCGCCACAGAGGTACTGCACCTTCTCCTAAGGTGTAGTGCCCCACCATCCAGGTAGGCTGGGAACTCCTTTCCTGCATTCCAACACCTGCACCCCACACACAGGATGGTTCAGCAGGGACCCATCCATGCTTTATGCTGGAAAGGTCATAGGGTGCCTTTTGTGGTCCCTGGCTTCGTAACACAAGAGGTGCTGGGGAGGCGGGTGGAGTTAGATACAAAAGAGAGGGAAGGTGTAGGATTTCAGGTCAGTCTGGGGTGAGTCCAAGCGAAGGAGGTCAGTCAGATGAGGGTCTGCGAGAGAGAGAGCAGGCTGACAGCAGGTCAGCCTGAGAGGAGCTCAAGGCGGAGGAAGGCAGTCAGTCAGGAGAGGCTGAGGACTGGTCTTAGTGGAACGAGCTCCCTAGGGAAGGAAGAGAAGGAGAAAGAGACGTAGACTGGAGACTACAGATTCCATGAGAGAGATAGAACAGATCGGAACGAAGGAGAATAGAAGGACGGTGGGAAGCTGGTTGAAGAAAGATAGAGAACCATTCCAGTCCAGAGAGCGCAAAGGCCGGGGCCCGGTCCCCGAGGATGATTGGATCTTTATGTCTGGCAACAGACACCGGAGGAGTAGTGAGCCGCTAACGCCTTGCTCCCATCATAGACTTGGGACACAACAGCAACTGAATAGAGAGCCGGGACGCAGTGAGGAGTCCCCGAAGCAGGCTACAGCTGTCTGTCATACAAGTAAAGACTAGGAACACCTAGAGAGAGGCATTCCAGGGTAACTAAGTACTGGACTGCTTCGCACCTAAAGGTGCATTGGAGGAGTCGTTCAGTAAGGTACATGTTGGCGGAGTGTGGAAGGGAGAATCCTATCCTGCCTGGAGGTTGGCTGGAGCCCTGACCTGGAGAACACCGTACGGAGGCAGGCAGTGAACTGCAAACAGTGAGTAAAGCTTTGGAACCGCATACTCGGGTGTCCTCCAGTTATTCCCGCACCACTACACCTGGGTACCAGCCTCCATACCATTCTGCGCCTCTCCTCATCCATTGCATCTACACTGCCCTGGGACTACAGCTCCACCTGTGCGGAGCTATACCATCTCTGCTGCACCACACCATCAGTCCCAGTGGATCTGCATGCAGCGTTGGCTCAACATCTTACTTGCCAAACACCACGGGTGGTGTCACGAACTATTCTAATAAACTTTAACACCATTAACATCACCGCCATTGATATTGGGCGCCCAGGGCCACGGACCGGGTCACCGCTGCTGTGACACATTCCCACCTTGACACCGGCCCGGTACCGAGTACCCCGCTGCCCTGGGCGTGCGAGGGTGACCCAATAGCAGCAGACAAGTTTTTGAAGCTGCTGGTGCCTCCAACGTCCCCCGAACAACAAGATGCAGGGTCCTTCAGAGGTATGCAGCTGTGCGTAAGCCATCCTGTCGACCACATCTATCCACTGCACACAAGCAGAAACGGCTCCAGTGGGCCAAACGATACATGAAGACTGACTTCCAAACTGTTTTGTTCACCGATGAGTGCCGTGCAACGCTTGATGGTCCAGATGGATGGAGTGGAGGATGGCTGGTTGATGGACACCCCATGAAAACACGGTTAAGGCGCCAACAAGGAGGAGGTGGAGTAATGTTTTGGGCTGGAATCATGGGGAGAGAAATTGTCGGTCCCTTCAGGATCCTGAAGGGGTAAAGATGAACTCCATAATCTATGTGGAGTTTCTAAAACAGCACTTCCTGCCATGGTTCAAGAGGAAGAACCGTGCTTTCCGCAGCAAGATCATTTTCATGCATGATAATGCACCGTCTCATGCTGCAAATAACACATCTGCATCTCTGGCTGCTATGGGCATAAAAGAGGACAAACTTATGGTGTGGCCACCATCTTCCCCTGACCTCAACCCCATTGAGAACCTCTGGAGCATCATCAAAAGGAGTGTCTATGATGGCGGGAGGCAGTTCACATCTAAGCAACAGCTCTGGGAGGGTATTCTGTCCACATGCAAAACAATTGAAGCACAAACCATCCAAAAACTGACAAATTCAATGGACGAGAGAGTTCAGAAGCTTCTTTTGAACAAGGGGTCCTATGTGCAAATGTAACATCACCTAGAATAAAGTTTTGACTTGAAAACGGTTTGATTTCATTTTGCAATAAGCTGATAATGCTTATAATTTCACAATTGACCATTTTTTTGTTCAAAATAAAAATAAAAAAGGTTGAAAACTCTGCTGTGCATAATAATTTGGAACATGCATTTTGAGTGTTTCTTATTTTTAAAAATATACTGTTTTCATAGGCAGTTTGTTCAAAAACATTGCAATTATACTAGAATATTAGATGACTGGAAAATAACAATGACTGCAATTCATATAGGTAATTTAGAGAAAATATGAGTAAATATTTTTTGCATAATAATTTGGAACACAGTGTAAGGAGGGACACTGTCTCGTTATGGGATAGAGACAGCGAGAGCCTTAGTGGAGCAGTCTGATGGGTAATCTGCAAGTGTAGTGTCGAGCCGTTCACCACTCTGATGGTGACAGACTGTGGTAACAAAATCAAGGGGATTGCGTGCCGTAGAGCAAAGGCTGAGGACATAACATTGCCCTCAGCTCCGGAATCAATGCAAACCTCTACCGCCAGAGTGGAGGAACTGAACTCTAGCATTCCCTTGAAGGTTAGCTTGGAGGAGAATGGTGGGTTATCTAGTAGGCCTCCTCCTGTGGGCACCTATTGGCTAAGTGACCAGACTGTAGACAATGAAAACAGACTATGGAGGTGTGGGCAGAGCGGAACTTAGACCCCATAGGGGACACTACCATAGCCTCAGACAGCTCAGACGTTCGATCGGGAGGTTCCAGAGGTTTGGAGAAGGCTGGTGCCAATCTAAACCTCCTTCTGAACTGGGAGCGTTCCAACCCTTGTTGTAAGAAACGGAGATCAATACAGGTGGAGATGGTAATCAGCTCCTCCAGAGTGACGGCACCTCCCGAGTGGCCAGAGCGTCCTTAACGTGATCAGCCAAACCCTTCCAAAAGATCGGTATAAGGGTCATATCTGGCCATTCCAACTCGGAAGCCAGCATCTGAAAACGGATGGCATACTGGCTAACTGGGAACAAACCCTGGGTTAACGCCAACAACTGGAGTGCGGTATCATGTGTGACCCATGGTCCCAGAAAAACCTGCTTCAGGGAGACTAGAAACTGAGAGGCACTCTGTACCACGGGGTCACCACGCTCCCATAGTGGGGTGGCTCACTCCAGAGCCCTGCCAGCCAAGAGGGAGATGATGAATTCCACCTTAGCCCGCTCCGAAGGGAATCACGCAGCCAGCTGCTCTAACTGAATAGCGCACTGGCTCACGAAGCCCCTGCAGAAGGCACTATCACCCGAGAACATCTCGGGGAGTGGAAGGCGGGATAATATCGGTGCAGAGATGGCAGTGGAGACACGAGAGACAGCCTCCGTGGCTGCCTGGACCGCGACCACAGTAATATCCTCAGCTGAAGTTGACCGCTCCAGAGCTGCCGACCTACCCTCCAGCTGCTGGATGTACCTTTGCACATGCTGGTCATCCATCATTGCCAGCCAGACTCTGGCGCTAATATAATGTTATGGACTGATGGAACGCACTTAATTAAAAATACGTAGCGGCTAGGTGTATTCGCAGTCCTGCGTCCACTGTGCAGAGATGTAAATGCTGCTAGACAATGACGAACAGAATATAACAAAAGGTAGCCGGACACCGGCAGGGAACCACTGACCCGGTGTGTGCAAGAACAGACTCTGTTACTTCACAGAGTTGACCGTAGCCGGCGTATAAAGCTTGCCCTGTTATGAGTCACAGGGCGCGACAAAGTACAGCTTATCGCCTTGAGCAGATACAACGTTTACCCTGGTGGATGCCACTAACCAGCATAAGCTTAGCGCTGGAAAGCGCATCTAACTGCGCACGGCACCGCTCTGATAGACGCTGCGGTACCAGAGGTATTGGAGCCACGTGGTGACTGACATCCTCAGGCGCTAATAGACAAGAGAATGCTGTGTGCGCTGTAGCGCTAGGCAGTGCCAGTACTCAGTGCTGACTTTACTTAGGAACCCTAACTCACATGCATATCAAAGGGAGGGAGTATATAATGAGTCATTCACCAGATTCAGACATCCATCATCATGCACACCACTATAGCAAAAGAGTAAATCACTATATCAACGCATGGCCGAGCGGCCATGCAAACCTTTTATAGCTGCAGCCTTCCGGGACCTTCCTGGTGGTCCAATCGGAGCAGCAACAGGACCTGAGCACGTGACCTTCGACCTCCAATGAGAGGTCATCCCATGGGTATGCTCAGTAGGGGAAAAGCAGGACTTAGTCCCAGGAGCATCTGCTTGATGCTGACTCACGCATGATACAATAGTAGAGCCAGAAGGAGCAACTGGATGCCTAGCATTAGCCTGGCAAGGCGATGGGACCGACGTCTCTGCTGAGCAGCCTCCTCTCTGGCTGGAGAGGAATGGGAGACCGCAGAAGGCAAGGCTCGAGTTCCCTCCTGTGCAGAGGCAGGAACCCGACACCTAACAGCAGCTCATGAATTTGTGACTGGTTGTGTGACAGAGCAGGCAGGGACAGCAGGCAGATGAAGAATTCAACAACTTTTATTGAGACTGGGAGAATATAGCACCAAACATAGATATTGTTCCTTAGAGTCTGCAAAGTGGCCACACAAAAGGGACAAATCCGAGGCTGCCACCGGCTAATCCGACGCCAAGGAATATTCAACAGTCTTTAGATTAAGTCCTCAAATCCAGCAGGGTGGAAAGACATAACAATCCCATGTGGCAAATGATCATGGACATGAAAGACAATTACAACACGGGCTTTCCTGCTCTTTCCCTGATGTTTGCTGCAGTCGCACCCACAACAGCCGCAGCAGCTAAAGTTCACAGTAATCCGCTTGCTGGAATATGGGCACCTGAGACCCCTTCAGCGAAGGCCCCTTCAAAGTCCTGAGGGCCTGTGTTGCAATCCTTTATTCCATAAAGGTTCTTGGCCCAGGGCAGCAGATCTCTCCCATCTGGGAGTCTGGCAATGCCTCTCTTGTTGTCTACGTCTGCCCTGGTCGACAATCCGGGCAGAACTAAGGAAGCAACAGCTTCCTTTCTCCTTGTGACTGCAGGTTCAACCCCCTTACATTAACGATTGCTGTCCCTAACTAGACAGGCATTTAAAAAAGAACACTACATTACACTACATTTTTGGTTGTCATTATGATTTAAAGGAGAAAACACATTAGTTTGACAATAAATGGCTTCACCCAACCACTAGGTGCAGAAAAAGTTTTGGTGTTATTCATATTCTCTGAAGTAGGCCAAGAAAGCAAAAATTCTGCCGGGGTATGTAAACTTTTGAGCACAACTGTACAAAAGGCATGAATGGAAAGATAAATATGGTACAAAGAAAACATAAATTTGCAAAACATGATAAAATTGACAAAAAAACAGACACAAATATATGCGGGGACAATACCAAGACCTTTCTAATGATCTTTTTACTATTAGACCTGTGACGGGGACAAAGGGGGCATCCTCTATGTCTGGAGGAAAGGTTTAAGCATACTCACAGACGCGGATTCTTTACTGTAAGAGCAGTGAGACTATGGAACTTTCTGCCATATGATGTTGTAATGAGTGATTCCCTACTAGAATTTAAGAAGAGACTGGATGCCTTTCTTGAAAAGTATAATATTACAGGGTATATACACTAGTTTCCTTAATATTGCGTTGATCCAGGGAGCTAGTCTGATTGCCGTATGTGGAGTCGGGAAGGAATTTTTTTCCCCAATGTGAAGCTTACTGTTTGCCACAAGGGGTTATTTTGCCTTCCTCGGATCAACATGTTAGGGCAAGTTAGGATAGGATATGGGTTGAACTAGATGGACTTAAAGTCTTCCTTCAACCTTAATAACTATGTTACTATGTAAATGATCATGTGCCTATGTGTGTTAGATGACTAGTCCAGCTCCCCTATAATGATAGGTCTCTTCCTATGTGTGGGTATAGAGGGAGACTTATCAGTCTAGGAGAGCTGGATGAGGAGAAGCTACCTAGGATCTACCTTATACTAATTAGGAGAATGAGGTATGGGAGCTGCAGAATGTAATTCACTTGTAAACCCTGATGGGCTGGGTCCAAATGAGACAGGTGGGTGCACGTTTCCACTGGTGAAAAAGGAGTATACTTCTATTAATTAGGTTAAGCTTCCATGAGGAGTTTTTAGTGAGCTTTCAAAGCGGTGTATTTTAGCTGCAGCAAGAATCACAGTGTCTTAGCCTATGTTCACACCTTGCATTTTTGCTGTGGTGTTTTTATGCAAAGTGTAAGCAGCATTTAAACTGGTTACAAAAATAGCTTTTGCTGCGATTTTTACTGCTTTTTGCTGCATTTTTGTCAGGGTACAGTTATCTCTTGTGCATGCTGAAACATTTTAGTGCATAAAAAAATAATCTGATCTAGCTTCATCAGGTTTTGGCACCAAAAAATGCAGCAAAAGCCAATACCTACGTTTTTTTTGCAGCGATATTTGAACTACCTATTGCTTTCAATGGGTGAAAAACGCTGCAAAAACACAGCACTTTGACAGACAGAAAAAATAAAGAGGTGTGTGCATGAGACTTCTGAAATCTCATAGACTTTGCTGTTACTGTGAAAAGCAGCTGAAAATTTACATTTATATTTACGCATCAAAAGCCACTGCAAAAACGCAATGTGTGAACATAGCCTTACTGTTCCAGCAATGACTGTATCAATAAAGTTATGTCAAAGTTAAATACAAGGAAGCATCAACAACAATGCAGCTTTATTTAAAACATAGCATACCTAAAAGAGACAAAAATTGCAGTGTCAAAAATGCGATAAAAGCTCATGTAAAAAAAAAACGCACTTAAAAAAGGCAAGTGAGTGACCTAATTTACTTAATAGGTGCAGAAATGTTGTAGATCTACAACTTCACACAGTCACCAAATACTCATAATGGGAACATAACCTTAAGGCTATGTGCCCACGTAGCGATTCTCATGCAGAATAAACCTGAGCAGAAGCGCACACCCTGCTCCTGGGAAAACGCATGCGGTTTTTGACAAGCGTTTGTCAAGCGTTTTTGCATGCATTTTCCCATGTGGTTTTGCCCATATAACTGATGGTATGTGGAATCGCGGGCCATTCCGCAAAATGAATGAACATGCTGCGTTTTTTACTGCCAAGCGATTCCACAGCGGTAAAAAACACATCATTGGCACAACATGTGCGTTTTCTATTAAAAATGCATGGAACTTTTTTTAAGCGTTTCCGCGGCAGCATCGCGCATTTAAAAACACCGTGGAAACGCTTAAAAAAACGCTACGTGGGCACACAGCCTAAGGCTATGGTCACACTATCAGTATTTTTTAGTCCAAACCAGAAGAGGAACATTCTGAGGAAAAGTATAATAGAAACACATCACCACTTCTGCATTTTTGGGCTCATACCCACTTGCGAGAGACTCACGATTCTGGTGCGAGTCTCTCGCATGAAAATCTGGCACTGCCCCCAGCACTCGGACCGCAGTGTGAGGCTACAGG
The DNA here is from genome assembly GCF_039654945.1 of Dendrobates tinctorius. Lineage (NCBI taxonomy): Eukaryota > Metazoa > Chordata > Amphibia > Anura > Dendrobatidae > Dendrobates > Dendrobates tinctorius. Next base: position 1,255,937 of record NW_027362016.1, on the reverse strand, counting down.
TATTTCTATGCAGCCGCACACTCCGGTCTGAGTGCCGACGGCAGTGCCATGTTTTCATGCGAGAGACTTGCACCAGAATCATGAGTCTCTCACAAGTGGGTATGAGCCATTTGACCCACTCCTGGTTTTGACTACTGATGTGAAATAATGTCCAAGTACTGAATGTGTGACAGTAGCTAAAAGTTTATGCCTCCATAGTCACTCTCTGTTCTCTTTATTTGTATGAATTTGTGACGCCACCTGTGGCATTCTGGTCAGTGGTGACCAGCACTGCTTCTCTGGGACAGATGGTAAGATGCAGCCAAGTTGGTTAAGCTCTCCACAGGCAGAGCTGTAGTCCCAGGGCAGTTGAGATGAGTTTGTAGCTGGTGAGGTAGTGTGGAGTGGAGGATGTAGCAGTGCTGGGTGAGAGGCGCAGAAAGGAGACAGATGACACAGAGGCATATAGTTCCAAGGCTTTACTTACAGTCTGGTGCACACAGAAGCCCACTTCAGTGCTGCGTTCTCCAGGTGAGGGGTCCAGACAACTTCCAGGTAAAATGAAGTACTCCCTGTTAGTATGTACTTTTTCCTGGCCGTCTCCACACAATATGCGGCTTTTCACTTTTCTTCTTTTTCAGCACTTCACAATTATCATTCCAGGCCAGCAGCTGCGAATCCTGTCAGATAACACATACCCTTCCGTTTCTTTGATCCTATGTAGCTGCCTTTCCAGTCGGAGTTAAGCTGGTTTCACATTAGCGCTTTTTAAGCGCACGCACGGCCGGGGGTAGCTCCGCCCCCGAGCCGGCTCTCTGCCTGGCGTGCCCGCCCCTTGCTTGTAGCGCCGCCTCCTAGCGCACAGCGGCGCCTACGATCGGCGCACCCTATCTTTAGCATAGGGTGCGCAGGCCGTGCGCTAGTTGCGCTTTGACCTGCGCTGTGCACTTTTGACGGTGCGCCGTGCGCGCCAAAATCAAACTTTTCGGATTTTGGCGCGCACGGCGCACCGTCAAAAGTACGCAGCGCAGGTCAAAGCGCAACTAGCGCACGGCCTGCGCACGATCTGCGCACCCTATGCTAAAGATAGGGTGCGCCGATCGCAGGCGCCGCTGTGCGCTAGGAGGCGGCGCTACAAGCAAGGGGCGGGCACGCCGGGCAGAGAGCCGGCTCGGGGGCGGAGCTACCCCCGGCCATGCGTGCGCTTAAAAAGCGCTAATGTGAAACCAGCCTAACTGTGGTAGGGAGCTTGTAGGCATATGCAACAGAAATGGACTTATTGTTTATGTAAAGGAGGACTTTACACTAGCCTGACAGCAGATGGCGATAGTGTGAAGTTAAATGTTTGCTGTATTGTGGAGAGGGAAGATGTCTTGCTGATGTTAGTTTTACGCTGGAGTCACACTGCCAAATTTCTCATGCGATAATCGCATCGCATAGCATGGACTGGCCGGCACCTCTCCTGACCTGAGAATGACAGCATGATGAATTACTATGCAGCTGTCAAGCCCAGGTCAAGAGAGCAGACAGCCAGTGCAAGTTTTACGATCCGATTCTCAGATGAAAAATTTGCCAGTGTGACTCTGCCCTTACTTTCGCTTTTGACTGTATTATGCCAGCAGCACGGGCTGTGTGCTTCTGAACTCTTATCTCATGTTTACCCATAAGGCCTGTTTCACACTTCTGTTTTTGACCATCAGTCAGGATCCGCCGATTTGGAAAAAAAATGGATCTGCCATTTTTTTGGCGGATCCGGTTTTTTCCTCATAGACGTGCATTATCGGCGGATCTTGATGGATGGTCGTCCTTTTGATCTGTTTTTGTACGGACCTGCCAAGATTTTGGCATTCGCTCAGCGGCCCAGACGTTGCATGTAACGTTTCTTTTGTGTCCGGATCCGCAATTTGCCGATTTAACCCACGTTTCTGACTGGCTGCTGGACAAAATTCTCTCTCTCGCTCTCTCTTTTCCCCCAGGTGAGATTCCTTTAAATTTTTTCCTTCGGCAGATCCGTACTTCCTCCGATCCGCTGACCCCCGTTTCTGTCACTCCGCCTGCGGATCCGTTTTACGCTATTTTGGTGGATTTTAACTGACAGAAAAAACTGAAGTGTGAAACAGGCCTAAGAAGTAAATGCTGTTTACGTAACCAATTAACGACCAGGGGTATTTTTGGTTTTGCATTTTCATTTTTCCCTCCCCTTCTTTCCAGAGCCATAACTTTTATATTTTTCCGTCTATATGGCTATGTGAGGGCTTATTTTTTGCGGGATGAGTTGTACTTTTAAATGACACCATTGATTTTACCATGTCCTGTACTCGAAAACTGGAAAAAAATTCCAAGTGCGGTGAAATTGCCAAAAAAAGTGCAATCCCACACTTGATTTTTGCTTGGCTTTGTTGCTAGGTTCACTAGATGCTAAATCTGACCTACCATTATGATTCTCCAGGGCATTACGAGTTCATAGACTCCAAACATGTCTATGTCCTCTTTTATCTAAGTGGTGGAAAAAAATTCCAAAGTTTGCTAAAAAAAAAAAAAATTGCGCAATTTTCCGAGACCCGTAGCGTCTCCATTTTTCATGATCTGGGGTCGGGTGAGGGCTTATTTTTTCCGTGCCGGGCTGGCGTTTTTAATGATGCCACATTTGTGCAGATACATTCTTTTGATCGCCCGTCATTGCATTTTAATGCAATGTCTTGGCGACCAAAAGAACGTAATTCTGGCTTTTTGAATTTTTTTCTTGCTGCGCCGTTTAGCGATCGGGTTAATGCTTTTTTTATCGATACCTAATATGTGTATGTGGGATTTTTTTTTTACTGTTTTATTTTGATTGGGGTGAAAGGGGGGTGATTTGAACTTTTAGGTTTTTTTAATTTTTTTATTTTTAAACATTTTTTTTACTTTTGGCATGCTTCAATAGCCTCCATAGGAGGCTAGAAGCATGTGCAACCCGATTGGCTCTGCTACATATGGGCGATGAGCAGATCGCCATATATAGCAGATTTACTGCTGTGCTTTCAGCGCCGACCACTGGGTGGCGCTGAAATCCATATGCCTGGAACAACCATAGAGGTCTCATAGAGACCTTTGGTTGTCCAGGCAACATGACGCCGATCCCCGGTCACGTGACGGGGGTCGGCGATGACATCATTTCCGGCCTGGTGGCCAGAAATGCTATTTAAATGCCCGCTGTCAGCTTTGACGTCGGGATTTAACTAGTTAATAGGCGCGAGCGGACGGCGATTCCGCTCGCGCCTATTGCGGGCACATGTCAGCTGTTCATATTCTCAATGATGGAAGCAATATAATAGCTAAGGTCTATTGGTGAAAATATTAAAGAAAGTCATGTAGCAGCAATATTAATGTGCAGTTTACCAGATTCGCATACAGCCTTAATAAATGCCCTAGAGACAAGACCTGGAAAAGACATCACATTAGATTTTGTGAAAACCAGACTAATAAATGAATATCAGTGAAGAAAAGAAAAAACAATTGATTCTTCTACTGAAAAGGACAGTGGAAATGTTCTTAAAGCTACAGAGTTTAAAAAACCCTATAATAAAGAGACAAGAGAATGTTTCAGATGTAAGAAAAAAAGGTCATTTAAAGAAAGACTGTACCATATGGAAAGCAGAACAACAAAAATTACAACATAAAGAGCATACACAGAAAGTGAAAACCACAATTTCCGATTCATGTGAGAATAATTGGAATGGCTCATTTAAAGTAACCGACAAGAAATCATCACTTGGTTGGTTTATTGATTCAGGAGCAATGAGTCATATGACAAGTGACAAGAATTTCTTCACTGAACTTGATTTAGATAAGAAAGAAGCCATTTATCTTGCAGATGGAAGCAAAATAACCGCAGAAGGTATAGGACAAGGTATGCTAAACTGTTCAAACAAGTTCGGACAAAATTCAAAGATACTTGTACAGAATGTGTTATATGTTCCAAAATTGGAAGGCAGATTGTTATCTGTGAAACGTTTAACAGCCAATGGACTCACTGTAAAATTCAAAGACAATGAGTGTGCAACAGCAGTAAACAAGGTGATAACCAATGTCAATGCAGATGAACAATTATATCATCTTGACTCACCAAAGGAACAGATGAAGGTATGTACACATGATCACAAGAACTGTATTCACATGTGGCATAGACATCTAGGACACAGACACCCTGACAGTATAAGGGAACTACAAAGAAAAGAATTGAAAAAAGATCTAAAGATTTCAGATTGCTCAATTAACATAAGATGTGAATGTTGTATAAAGTCTAAAGCCACAAGAATATCTATTCCAAAAGAAAGTGAGATGAAAAGCAAAAGACCACTTGATTTTTGTGCATACTGACTTATGTGGACCCATGCAAGTGACTATATCAGGAGGAAATAGATACATGGTGACTTTCATAGATGACTACTCAAGATACACAGTCACATACTTAATTAAGAACAAAAGTAAAGTTTTTGATAAACTTGTAGACTACGTAACAAGGTCGAGTAACAAATTTCAAAGGAAGCCAATTGTCATCAGAAGTGATAATGGAAGTGAATTTACAGGTCACAAATTAGAAAACTACTTAAGACAAAATGGTATAGAACACCAGAAAACTGTTCCGAAAACACACCTGAACAAAATGGAGTAGCAGAAAGGAAAAACAGAACTCTGACAGAAATTATGAGATGTATGCTGACAGATTCCAAACTACCAGAGAAATATTGGGGTGATGCAGCAATGACAGCTACATATCTATAGAACAGACTTTTTTTCCAGAAAACTGAAGAAATCTCCATGTGAACTGTGGCAAGGTATGAAACCAAGTGTCAATCATTTAAAAGTTTTTGGATGTAAAGTTTTTATATTCATTCCAACAGAAAAACGTTCCAAACTTCAAAACAGATCCATGGAGGGAATATTTGTTGGATATAGTGAAAATTGCAACGGATACAGAATCCTAGATCCCAAAACAGACAGAGTCATGGTGAGTAATAGTGTGACATTCATTGAGGATCTAAATGAAGAAGTTATGATTTCACTGGAAACAAAAAATGAGAAAAACAGCAGTGCCATAGCTGAAGAGGTATCTGATGAGAAAGTAGTTGAAATTGATGATGAACAGAATACTGAAAATGAAGAAATACAACCACAAACAGACACAGAACCAAGACGTTAAATGAGCGAGAACAAAGGTAAACTACCAAAACGTCTCTCATACAAGACAAGCACAAGTAAAATTTTTGAATCTACCTCTTGGGAAAACATATCTAAACTCTCTAAAGAAGAAGCTAATAAATGGATAGAAGCAACAGAAACAGAAATGAAATCCATGCATGACTCAAATACATGGACACTGACAGATGAAGGAAGAAGAGCCATAGAATGTAACTGAATTTTAAAGTAAGATACCAAACAGATGGCACACCTGAAAGATACTGAGCAAGACTCGTAGCTAAAGGGTATTCTCAAAAATATGGAGAAGCTGATGAGACATTTGCTCCAGTTGTCAAATATACTACAATAAGAACTTTACTTACAGTTGCAGCAATGAAACAGATGGAACTGATACATCTGGATGTAAAGAGAGCATTTTTGAATGGAGATTTAACAGAAGACATTTACATGGAACAATCTCCAGGACTCAAAGATGAAAGAAACCCAAACAAAGTTTGCAAACTGCAGGAAAGCAAGTATGGTTTAAAGCAAGCAGCTAAAGCATGGAATGACAAAATCACGGAAGTGCCTACAAATGAAAAATTTCAAAGAAGCAAAGCTGATCCATGCTTGTACACAAAAAGGCTGATGAAGAGATGGATTTATTTAGTCATATATGTAAATGACATTTTGATTTGTTCTGAACAAGAAATGGATAAAGAAAACATTCTAAAAATCCTGAAGCGACATTTTAAAATCAAAGACTTGGGAAATGTGAAGTATCATTTCTTGAAGGATTATCCTACTGAAGAAATGACAGCAGACATCTTCACGAAGGCATTCAATGCTGATAAACACCAGAGACTGATAAAAAAGTTGGGTTTGACTGATTAAGTCCTTACTGTTAAGAAAGGGTGTTGGCATATTGTGACGAGGTCAGCTTACGCTGAGTCGATTTCTTTAAAGTGGACCCTCTGGGTCGTGGCACCCACCCACCTAGGGCGAGCTGACCTTGTGAGGAACCACCCCCTGTATAGGGAGTGTCAGGGGCAAGACCAAGGTGGTGAGCCACCACGACTGCTGGGACCAGATGGCCTGCTCAGGTAGACACTAAGTACGAGTGTCTGACGACAAAGGACATGCAGGAAACAAGACAAGACATGAATTCAAGGCATCTTCATTAAGGCAAATTCAGGGTAACATCAGGTGCAAAACGTGATAACAGGCAAAACACAGCAAGGTGCATGCGTGGCACGCCAAGGTCCATGGCATTACCAGAAGGTAAGCCCGATTACCGACAAGGACACGATGGCATCAGACTCCGGACAGCTGGCAAGGATCGACATGATCAGGGCATCAGGCTTTGGACATCAGCTCCAGACATCAGGCCGCAGTCATCAGGCTTACGATCTTTGGCAGCGATCGGCAAGTTCCAGGCATCCGGCAGGCAACCCAGGGTTCAGGCAAGGAGGCACGACAGATCTCCAGACATGGTGCGTGTTATGGAACATGTCGAGGTGCAAGGCAAGGTTCCAGGCAGGGTGCGTGCTAGGGGCACACCAGGGTCCAGGGCAAGGTGCAAAGTGCGTGTGTAGGGGACATGCCACATTCAACGTGCAAAGTACGGTGCGTGTGTAGGGGACACGCCAGGGTTCAAAGTCCAAGGCAAGGTCCTGCGCGTGCCGAGGGACACACCAGGGTCAGGGTACAAGGCAGGGTCCTGTGCGTGCCGAGGGACAAGCCAGGGACAGGGTTCAAGGCAGAGTCCTGCGCATGCAGAGGGGCACGCCAGGGTCAAGGTTCAAGGCAGAGTCCTGCGCTTGCAGAGGAGCACACCAGGGTCATAGTTCAAGGCAGAGTCCTGCACGTGTAGAGGGGCACGCCTGGGTCAGGGCTAAAAGCAGAGTCCTGCGCGTGCAGAGGGGCACGCCAGGGTATAGGCTAGGACCTGTGAGTGCTAGAGGGCATGACAGGGTACATGGCAAGACTTGCGCGTACTTTTACAGAAGCACGGGGAGGTGTGCCACGGGGCAGGCAAGGGCCTGCGCTTGCTAATAGAGGAGCACGCAAACACAGTGCAGAGACAGCATGGGTGCAAGGAAGCACAGAGAGCACAGCTGGGGCACTGGCAAGCTGGTCGGGTTGCAGCACAGACAGGCGGGCAAGACTCCAGCGAACCCAGCTGGGGCATTACAGGCGACACAGATGTCACTGGCCGACGAGCACGGCTGAGACACAAGCAGGCGGGCATGGATAGGGCAGGCATGGCTGAGGCACAAACAGGAGGCTAGGAAGGCCAGGCACATGCAAAGAGCACACGAAGAAACAAGGCAAGGCAAGGCAAGAAACAAGGCAAAGCTAGACTAGGTACGGAACAAGGAGCGGAACGTAGCAAAAGCACAGAGCGGGGTCAGAGAGAGAACAGAGCTAGCAGCGGAGCGTAGGCCAAAGCCCAGAGCCAGGTCAAGGAAGAACCTTGAGACTAGCCTGGAAATGTTCAAGAGAGCACCATAGGTCAGAGAGCAGAGGAATGGTGCGTGTGCCAGGAGGCACAACAGAGCACCATAGGTAAAAGAGGAGGAATGGTGCGTGTGCCAGGAGGCACAACAGAGTACCCTAGGTCAGAACAAGGAAGACCAGCCAGAATCAGGGAAGCAGAAGCAGTACAAGGAAAGCATAGCATAGACAAAACATGGCAAAGCAAGCAAAAGCAGAGAACACCGGAAGCACTACAAATCCAAGGATAGCAGAGACAAAACATGGCACAAAAGACAACACAAGACATGGCACGAGACAACAGGCAGAATACAAGCACAAAGCGCGTGCAGAGGTGCACTACAGGGCAGAGTGCAGGGGCACAGAATACAGAGAGCGACCGAGCAGACCAAGTAGCCATGCAGGGAAGCAACACGATACTCAGGCCCCGACCATAGGAAGGGGCGGTCTGATATAGGGCATTAGCACCTGCACTTCCGGGTCAGGACCAGGGGAGAACTTCTGGTTCAGATCCTCCAGGATCATAGAGAGCATTGCTAGATCAGACTGGGCTGGACCATAGAGAAGGTCATATGATCAGGGGCTCCACAAACACTAAGAGGTTAGCTGGGTCAGGCAGTACTGGAACATAGGAAAGGTCACATGATCAGGGGCTCCAGGAATACAGAGAGGATTGCAGAATCAGAGCAGAGATGGATGGGTACCTAGCAACGGCGTGCAGCCACGAGGTAAGGCGCGCGTGCACACTGCTCCAGGCATCTTGCAGCACAACAGTCACGAGGTGCGTGTGCACACTGCTTCCACCAATCTTGGAGCATGAGACTTAACGGGCATGAGAATTCAGTGCACGTGCACACTGCTACAGGGGTCATGCGGCACAACAGAGATGGCGGGCATGACACATATGCAACAGAAATGGACTTATTGTTTATGTAAAGGAGGACTTTACACTAGCCTGACAGCAGATGGCGATAGTGTGAAGTTAAATGTTTGCTGTATTGTGAGGAAGGAAGCTCTCTTGTTGATGTTAGTTTTACTTTCGCTTTTGACTGTATTATGCCAGCAGCACCGGCTGTGTGCTTCTGAATTCTTATCTCATGTTTACCCATAAGAAGTAAATGCTGTTTACTCAAGATAACTTGCTCAGTGAAGTTCTCCTGTGTACTGGTGGATTCTCAAAAGATACACTCTGCTACAGGGCTGTGGTCGATAAAGTCATCACAGCTATCGGCTTGCTAGTAGCGCCCTGAAGTACGCTCACTAGGCTAGGGGCCGTGACCCTTTGCAACCAGTTTCTTCCTCCACCTGAAGTCAATCAGCGTGGATAAGAGACCCACTGGGAGTATGCTCCGGCCATGTCTCATAAGAACCACCTTTCCATTTAGGGAGCTTTCTTATAATCCAATCCAGCAGCCTCTAATCACGAGCTGCTCCAGACACAACCTTCTCCTTCCCTCCCTCTGAGGGAACCTCATCTAACTTCCCATCATTCTCCCGCTCACAATCTACTCTGCCCACTTCCCAACACCCTTCGTGTTCCAAAGCAGGGGCCATAAAGTATGCTCTGCTATGCTAAGTGTGTGTGTGGGATGTGGGATGGAATGTGGTCGGGTGACTCCACCTTACCTGGTCATGGGATACCACACCTCTGGGTGAGATTCAGCATCTCTGTGGCGACTGGACCCTCAGGGGTGTCACATTACACCCCCCCCCCCGTTGAACCCAGCACGTCCACGGGCTGAAATAAAACACAAGTTGTTGCTACAGGGATCATACAATAAATATTTTTGAAACATTACTACTGGTAGTTAACGATATCACACTATAAAACGTCTTCTCCTGAAGAGAGGTACCTATACTTTAAGCGTTACAGAAATAACTTTATTCATAATACCTATAAATCTGGCTACTTCCTGGTGACAACCGCTATCTTTTAGTTCGTTACCTGCTGTGAATTTTTTTTTTTTATTTATTAACCATGCATCTTTTTAAACTTTACTATAATAATGTAAAGTGCTTTTATTAAACGGCTAAACGGCAATTATATTGGAAGATGGTGGATACTGGTCCAGCCGAAGTATCCGCAAATGTCCTTTGATGAATGGAGGACCTGGGTGGGCTGCAGGACATAACTGGTGTTTTCCTTTAGACCCTGTCTACGGCCACACCCAACAGGTCTGCTGTAGTTATGCAATGATGGGTCCTTATTTTCAAAAGGTATAGATAAAACCAAGAGGAAGCACCTGAAGAGGTGCAGAACTATTTACAATTGCAAGTTTTTGGATCAATCATTGTCCATGATCTCGGCAGATTTTACTTAAGAAAACCAACATATGGAAAACTGTGCAAAACTGGGCAAAAACTGTGCTAAAACCCTCCTGGGTAACTGTTTATAAACTTCTTAATGGTGCTGTTCTCATGTTTTACTGCTGTTCACCTCCTGGGGTGATGGAAGCATTGTAACCCTTCTGCTTCCAAGGTAAATGCTCTGGGTTTCCACTTCCAGGTGGCATTACAAATTGAAGGTACTCCTCCTGTTGAGCCCCTCCTGGTGGAGCTGGAGTAGTGGCTGCTTGTGGTGACAGAACTGCAGTGTGTTGGCTGGTTTCAGCTGGGGTTTTTGCAGCTACTGACATGGAGACTTCAGTGGTAGCTATTGGGGCTGCTGCTGCCAAGGTGATGATTGGAGCTGCTGCTGCTATGGGGGCAGGCTCCAGTATTCCCCCTGGGGGTTGTCTCCCAATCCCAGTCGATGTCTAGCACCACCTGGCCGGACTTTGGGGCAGGTGGTGACCCGATGGAGCCTAACAGGGCCTCCCAAGACACGGGGCGGTGGCCATACCTGTGTCCTCAGGTTCTTCAGTATCACGTTGTTCCTCCGCAGATGCTGGCGGCAGGGACGCTGGAGAGTCTGCAGGAGCTGATGCTGGGGAGCCGCTCTCAGTGGCTGATGGTGGCGACTCCTGGGTAATGGCGGTTGCTTCCAGCAGTGGAGTCTGGGCGGCGGCAGCAGGTACCGGTGGTGGGGGTACCTGGACAGCAGCAGAAGGTACTGGTGGTGAGGGTACCTGGACAGGGTCTGCAGGGACCGGTGGTGAGGGTACTCCAAGAGCAGACCCTTCTCCTGGGCGTACTGCCTCTTTTGCTCCCGCAAAGCTTGCCTCAGCTGCAGGCTGCGATTCAGCTGTGTGATTTCTGCCTCCAGCTGCTCTAGGTCTAACTCCTACAGCGGGCCAGAGCCTGGTGCCAGGGAGCCGGGTGAGTGGTGTTGCTCCTCTCCACACTCTTCAGGCCTCTGTCCGCTCTCCATCATGGCTTCCTGGGGTTGTGGCTTCTTCCTGGCTCTTCTTCCCGCCGCTGAGCTTCTCTCCTCCCTTTGGGGGCGGTGTCTCTTCCCCTTGCCACCATATCTGGCTAGGACTCGGACTCCTCTGAGCGTTGGCTATGACGCTGTCGCATAAAAATACAGGCAGGAGAGATTCATGACTTTTCGCGCTTTTCCTTGGGTGCAACCCACGATGACACGCCTCCCTGCACCGCTCTGGCAACAATTTTCAGAGTCCATTTCACAGTCTATTAAATCCATTCTTTTGCACATTTTAAGCTTTTCAGTATCCAAATCCATCAAATCTTCAGCACACAGGACCCGGTGGCGCTGGGCTTCGTCATACTGTTCATGATGCCAAAATGACCTGCCCCAGGGGCCGTGGGATACTCTGTACCGGGCCAGTAGTCTTAAAGGGATGTGTCACAGTGGCAGTGACCCGGTCCGTGGCCCCAGGCATTCATGTAAAAGGGGTAGAATTAAAGAAGACTAGAGTTTGCATGAATTCGTGATGCCACCTGTGGTATTCTGGTCAGTGGTGACCAGCGCTGCAGTGTTACTTCTCTGGGACAGATGGTAAGATGCAGCCAAGTTGGTAAAGCTCTCCACAGGCAGAGCTGTAGTTCCAAGGCTTTATTTACAGTCTGGAGCACACAGATGCCCACTTCAGTGCTGTGTTCTCCAGGTGAGGGGTCCAGACAACTTCCAGGTAAAATGAAGTACACCCTTCCAGCACTCCCTGTCAGTATGTACCCTTTCCTGGCTGTCTCCACGCAATATGCTGCTTTCCACTTTCCTTCCTTATCAGCACTTCACAATTATCGTTCCAGGCCAGCAGCTGCGAATCCTGTCAGATAACGTATACCCTTCCGTTTCTTTGATCCTAAGTAGCTGCCTTTCCAGTCGGAGTAACTATGGTAGGGGGCTGTGGTCTATAAAGTCACCACAGCTATTGGCTTGCTAGTAGCACCCTGAAGTACACTCACTAGGCTAGGGGCCGTGACCCTTTGCAACCAGTTTCTTCCTCCACCTGACGTCAGTCAGCATGGATAAGAGACCCACGGGGAGTATGCTCTAGCCGTTTCTTTCTCAGAAGAACCACCTTTCCATTTAGGGAGCTTTCTTATAATCCAATGCATCCAGCAGCCTCTAATCACAAGAGCTGCTCCAGACACAACCTTTTCCTTCCCTCCCTCTGAGGGAATCTCATCTAGCTTCCTATCATTCTCCCACTCACAATCTACTCTGCCCACCTTCCAACATCCTTATTGTTCCAAAGCAGGGGCCATAAAGTATGCTCTGCTATGCTAAGTGTGTGTGGGATGTGGGATGGAATGTGGTCGGGTGTCTCCACCTTACCTGGTCATGGGATACCACACCTCTGGGTGAGGTGCAGCATCTCTGTGGCGACTGGACCCTCAGGGGCGCCACACATGGATGGCTGTATGTGGGTCACAGTTAAAGCATTATACTGTGTTGAGGGCACCACACTTGGCTGGGGGCTGGGGGGATACAGTAGGGTAATAATACTACATGGGTGGAGGGTATTGTGGAAAAATATTATTATTTTTTTGAGGTGTGGGCAATTAGAACATCTGTTATAGGGCCCCATGATTTCTATGTCCGCTCCTTCAAAGTATGTTTTTTTCTGAAATGCAGGGTTTCAGAGTAAAACATACCTGTAATTAATAACACAGCCAGTGTCTGATTCATGCTGTCCTCAGATTGGCACTGCAGCACAAATCCACAGTCAGGTTCCATTTAAACTATACACTAGTATAAATAATAAGTCCCATTTATTTTGCTTTTGGTAACAATTGTAGCAGCATCTTGTATGTAATTGCCTAATAGACTTCCTATGTTAGGCTCCCAGTTGCTACGGTAACTAGTCAGCACCCTGTGATCACATCGCAGGGCAGCACAGGACTCCACTCCTTCTGTCAAGCCTCTTAGGGTACCATCACATTTAGCGATGCACCAGCGATCCCGACAATGATACGACCCGGTCAGGATCGCTGGTGCATCGCTAAATGGTCGCTAGTGAGCTGCCAAACAGGCAGATCTCACCAGCAACGCAGCGACGCAGCAGCGGTCTTTACTTACCTGTCAGACGCGACGATGAAGATGTCCTCCTGCCCGCGTCCACGCATCGCTCATCGGTGCCAGCAGGAAGCGGACGACGAGAAACGGCCCAGCAAGTTCTTGCGTGATCAGCGATGGCCAGCGGGGGAGCCGGTCGAAGGTAAGTGTCACACAGCGATATCGCTAGCAATATCGCTGCTGCGTCACAAAATCGGTGACGTTTAAGCGATATCGCTAGCGATCTCGCTTAGTGTGACGGGGCCTTTATAAGCAGCAATCTATGGTGAGTGCAGCATCTAAGGGCAAAATGGCCCAAATCCGAAGGTTTGTCAGATCCTGGCTGTATTACACAATGATCAGAAGGACGCTGCCCTTCATGGTGCCCCAATCCATGCCATACAGTTATTTCATCATGCAATAAGGGGTTTACTACATTTATTGGATTAGTATTCTTTCAGGTCAAGACATAAACTTGCAAAAAGTGAGCATTTTAGGCGTAGCAGCCATATCATACAAAGGCAATTATGCATACACCATTACAGTTTTTGAACACTTTTAGATGTCAATAATTCAATCTTACAGAAGTTGTCAAGTAACTTTTTATTGTGATTTTTTTCATTCGTATCATTGTCCCAGGGCTCTTGTAGACATTCTGCGTCACCAGTCAATTCCAGGAAGCCATGGAGAGAGAAATAACAGCACTGTTGTGAGTTCAGGAGCACATGATAATGGACCATCACGTCCTCCAAAAAACCTCTATAACCCAGTAAAGTCTGCAAAGAGCAACCATGGTGAGTAACCTCTGTCCTGTATAGTTATGAAGTAGTGTACAGTAAATACATTAAAAAACAATGTGACAGCGGGAAGCATTCATACATCTGTCTGTGTGATGTACAAATGTCTATGTGATGTTCGATCTTTCCTCAGACACATGGCGCTTCATGGATGAGATCTGTAAGACTTCGAACAGGTCCTATGCTGAACCAGGCCCGGCCATACAAGACCATGGGGATCAGAGAGATAGATGCAGATAAGAAGCCTGATTGTCAGCTTTCTATACACACTGTGCATAGGCAGAAAGCTGCCAATCATTGGAGGGAGCAGGTTTAAACAGAGCTCATAAATATGGAGGACTTTATGGCAGCAGGTTTATGGAAAATGTTATTACTTCTATGTAGTTGATCTTGATTTCTAAGTTTTATCCTTTTATTATACATATACAGTAAGGGAGGCCGAGTGTGATCTCCTACATTATAACTGTGTAACAGGCACTCTGCAGTCATCATCAATATCTTTTATATGAGCTTCTGCCTCTGTAGAGCTTCTGGAGAGTGTTAGCAATACAGTCAGTTCAGTTGCATGACATAGGATCTTTTATTGCAGCAGATGGCTTGGTTCACATACATGTATAAACAGTGCTGAAATATCCAGACAAGGATGTAAAAATTTTATACACAAAGTCTGGCTATTCTATATGCAATATGTGAACTGCTGCAATAAAAATTTCTACGTGGTGCAATTGAACTGATTATACTGCTGAAACTTTCCAAAGGACGGGGGCACAAGCACATATCAAAGATAATGATGATGATTACACAGTGCTTCAAGCAGTAATGTTTCTCCTTGTGGAGAGTGATGTGTCAAGGCTAGGAGACTTTTTTTTTTCTTTTTAAATATTTTTATTAATTTTATATTTAAACTGGGGTAGGGAGAACAATGGGGAGGAAGGGTACAAAAAATATACCTTAAGTAGGTAAAGGGAACAATAAAATTAGAGAACCCTCAGACAATCCCTGAGCATAAGCAGAAATTAGAAACAATAAAAAAAAACAATAAAACAAAACAGTAGTAATATCGTACTTGTTTATTGGAGGCTCTACTGAATGAGATACGACATGAAAAATCCAAGTCAGTCAGAACTGAAGTTAACAAAATGACCAGTGTCAGCTGGTCTGCTGAGAATGAAACATACTATTCCAGATCTTCAATTTTTTATCATATCTGTGTATATTATTGTTGACAACTAGAGTTGAGCGATACCAGCCGATACTTGAAAATATCGGATCGGAATGGATCGGCCGATCTTAAAAAAAAGTATCGGTATCGCCGATTCCGATACCGGGAACCAATGCAAGTCAATGGGGCCAAAATATCGGAATTAAAAAAAACCTTTCTTTCCTTGTAGGTTAATTCTACATGAAGAAAAACAACTAAGAATAATGTAGAATGTATTGTGGGAGGTGGAGGAGACATTAAAGCCATAGAGGTTTAGCCCAATCAAATGGAATAGCAGGAATTAAACTTTTTTTTTTAAAGATGTTAGGAGTTACAAAGATATTGACTATGTTAGCCTCATTTATATTTTGCCAGACATGTATGTCTTCTTCTTCTACTTCCTTTTTTTACATTCTTCTTCTTCTTCTTCTACTTCCTTTTTTTACATTCTTCTTCTTCTTCTACTACTTCCTTTTTTTACATTCTTCTTCTTATTCCTTTTTTTACATTCTTCTTCTTCTTCTACTTCCTTTTTTTACATTCTTCTTCTTCTTCTTCTTCTTCTTCTTCCTTTTCTTACATTCTTCATATTCTTCTTATTCAACAATTATTATTCTACATATTCAGCTTCTTCATCTTCTTCCTATTCTTCTTCATCATATTCTTGTTTGTGTCAGGCATTCCTGTAGTTGTTATCTAGAAAAGTTAGAAGTTTACACCTTCCGTTCTGCCTGTCACAAAAGATTTACAACAGGATTTGTCCGCGTTCAGTTTGGCCTGCAGAAGCAGGCCTTTTCCAGGGGCACCACGAGGAGGAACGGACTCACCCCCATACACTGCTTAGTCTTCTTCTGCTTATAAATAAGATAATATCATTTGCTCAGAGTATTAGTCTTATGCTTAATGTTCTTCTGCTTTGTTTTTTTTATGCTTCTTTGTCTTCTCTCTCTTGTTGTTCTGCATCTTGGTGGTTGTCTTCCTGTTCTTTGTCCTCTTGAACCAGCTGACGGTACTGGCACCCGGAGGGGCAGCAGAAGGAACAAGAGCCAATGGCACTACCGAGGACCAGCTGACGGTGCTGGAACCCGGTTACTAAGCAGGAGGTACCTGTGCTACAAAGCACTACCAAGGACCAGCAGACGTTGCCGGAACTCGGATACCGAGATGGAGGCACCTAGGCCAAAGGCTCTGACGAGAACCAGCTGACGGTGCTGGAACCCGGAGGGGTAGCATAAGCTGCAAGAGCAAATGGAAATAGCGAGGACCAGCTGACAGTGCTGGCACCCGGAGGGGCAGCAGAAGGAATAAGAGCCAATGGCACAACCGAGGACCAGCTGACGGTGCTGGAACCCGGTTACTAAGCAGGAGGTACCTGTGCTACAAAGCACTACCAAGGACCAGCAGACGTTGCCGGAACTCGGATACCGAGATGGAGGCACCTAGGCCAAAGGCTCTGACGAGAACCAGCTGACGGTGCTGGAACCCGGAGGGGTAGCATAAGCTGCAAGAGCAAATGGAAATAGCGAGGACCAGCTGACAGTGCTGGCACCCGGAGGGGCAGCAGAAGGAATAAGAGCCAATGGCACAACCGAGGACCAGCTGACGGTGCTGGAACCCGGTTACTAAGCAGGAGGTACCTGTGCTACAAAGCACTACCAAGGACCAGCAGACGTTGCCGGAACTCGGATACCGAGATGGAGGCACCTAGGCCAAAGGCTCTGACGAGAACCAGCTGACGGTGCTGGAACCCGGAGGGGTAGCATAAGCTGCAAGAGCAAATGGAAATAGCGAGGACCAGCTGACAGTGCTGGCACCCGGAGGGGCAGCAGAAGGAATAAGAGCCAATGGCACAACCGAGGACCAGCTGACGGTGCTGGAACCCGGTTACTAAGCAGGAGGTACCTGTGCTACAAAGCACTACCAAGGACCAGCAGACGTTGCTGGAACTCGGATACCGAGATGGAGGCACCTAGGCCAAAGGCTCTGATGAGAACCAGCTGACGGTGCTGGAACCCGGAGGGGTATCAGAAGTTACCCCTGAAAAGCAAAGTTGGCATGCCGCAAGCTGGCCGCAGTTACCGAATCACACAGTCCTACAGGGGGTGCTTGTCCTACTGGCACTATGGAACAAACCTTTCTTACCAGAACCCGCAGTCCACATAGGAAGCACCTAAACTGCTGGCACCCTAGCCTCGGCTAACCCAACCGCAACACGACATGGCAACTTGGGGTGGCAAACTGACATTGACACTTCCCGGAAACAGCAGGCAGGGCTGGAACCAAGCTGGGCAGGAGGGAGTACCCGTGCCAAAGTCAGTTATGAGCAGCAACTGGCGATGTTGGAGCCCAGGACAAGCACTTAGCAGGCTGAGGCCTGATGTGCTGTCAATTGGGAGGCAGCAGGACAGATTGCCATCAAAACAGCAGGGGAACAGCTGACGTTACTGAACCCCACAAACACAGGAGCTAGTGTTTTACTCTGTGAAGACGGCACTTCCGAGCAACAACTGGCTGTGTTGAAGCCCAGGGACAAGCACGGAGCAGGCTTAGGCTGCATTGAAGAAATTTTAAGATCGGTTGTAGACTACTAATTTGAACCAAGCTCCACTTAGGCCTGTGGATTCACTGATTTTCGTATTTCCCCTGTCCTCCAACCCCGCCAGTTACAGCTCCGAAGTGGCGTCTGCACAATCCACACTTGTTCCTGTGTTACAGGTGTTCAGTCCGGTCAGTTAATCCCCTGATGTGTGTCCGGCAATGTCGCCTGCTCTGTCCACATTCCGATAATGGGAATGTGGACAGAGCAGGCGACATTGCCGGACACACATCAGGGGATTAACTGATCGGACTGAACACCTGTAACACAGGAACAAGTGTGGATTGTGCAGACGCCACTTCGGAGCTGTAACTGGCAGGGTTGGAGGACAGGGGAAATACGAGAGACAGTGGAGCCACAGGCCTAATTGGAGCACGGTTAAAAATCAGTAGTGGTACGACTGTGTAGGCAGCAGGAGACTTTGCCATCCACACAGCAGGGGATCAGCTGACATTACTGAACCCCACTGAGACACGGGAGCAAGTATCTCTTTCCGTGTGGACGGCACTTCCGAACTACAACTGGCTGTGTTGAAGCCCAGGAAATAGGAGGGTGTAGGCAGAGGCCTACTGAATTTTGAATGAGGTGACAGCAGGAGAGACTGCCATCCACACAGCAGGGGATCAGCTGACGTTACTGAACCCCACTGAGACACGGGAGCAAGTGTCTCTTTCCGTGTGGACGGCACTTCCGAACTACAACTGGCTGTGTTGAAGCCCAGGAAATAGGAGGGTGTAGGCAGAGGCCTACTGAATTTTGAATGAGGTGACAGCAGGAGAGACTGCCATCCACACAGCAGGGGATCAGCTGACGTTACTGAACCCCACTGAGACACGGGAGCAAGTATCTCTTTCCGTGTGGACGGCACTTCCGAACTACAACTGGCTGTGTTGAAGCCCAGGAAATAGGAGGGTGTAGGCAGAGGCCTACTGTATTTTGAATGAGTTTACAGCAGGAGAGACTGCCATCCACACAGCAGGGGATCAGCTGACGTTACTGAACCCCACTGAGACACGGGAGCAAGTGTCTCTTTCCGTGTGGACGGCACTTCCGAACTACAACTGGCTGTGTTGAAGCCCAGGAAATAGGAGGGTGTAGGCAGAGGCCTACTGTATTTTGAATGAGTTTACAGCAGGAGAGACTGCCATCCACACAGCAGGGGATCAGCTGACGTTACTGAACCCCACTGAGACACGGGAGCAAGTGTCTCTTTCCGTGTGGACGGCACTTCCGAACTACAACTGGCTGTGTTGAAGCCCAGGAAATAGGAGGGTGTAGGCAGAGGCCTACTGTATTTTGAATGAGTTTACAGCAGGAGAGACTGCCATCCACACAGCAGGGGATCAGCTGACGTTACTGAACCCCACTGAGACACGGGAGCAAGTGTCTCTTTCCGTGTGGACGGCACTTCCGAACTACAACTGGCTGTGTTGAAGCCCAGGAAATAGGAGGGTGTAGGCAGAGGCCTACTGTATTTTGAATGAGTTTACAGCAGGAGAGACTGCCATCCACACAGCAGGGGATCAGCTGACGTTACTGAACCCCACTGAGACACGGGAGCAAGTATCTCTTTCCGTGTGGACGGCACTTCCGAACTACAACTGGCTGTGTTGAAGCCCAGGAAATAGGAGGGTGTAGGCAGAGGCCTACTGTATTTTGAATGAGTTTACAGCAGGAGAGACTGCCATCCACACAGCAGGGGATCAGCTGACGTTACTGAACCCCACTGAGACACGGGAGCAAGTATCTCTTTCCGTGTGGACGGCACTTCCGAACTACAACTGGCTGTGTTGAAGCCCAGGAAATAGGAGGGTGTAGGCAGAGGCCTACTGTATTTTGAATGAGTTTACAGCAGGAGAGACTGCCATCCACACAGCAGGGGATCAGCTGACGTTACTGAACCCCACTGAGACACGGGAGCAAGTATCTCTTTCCGTGTGGACGGCACTTCCGAACTACAACTGGCTGTGTTGAAGCCCAGGAAATAGGAGGGTGTAGGCAGAGGCCTACTGTATTTTGAATGAGTTTACAGCAGGAGAGACTGCCATCCACACAGCAGGGGATCAGCTGACGTTACTGAACCCCACTGAGACACGGGAGCAAGTGTCTCTTTCCGTGTGGACGGCACTTACGAACTACAACTGGCTGTGTTGAAGCCCAGGAAATAGGAGGGTGTAGGCAGAGGCCTACTGTATTTTGAATGAGTTTACAGCAGGAGAGACTGCCATCCACACAGCAGGGGATCAGCTGACGTTACTGAACCCCACTGAGACACGGGAGCAAGTGTCTCTTTCCGTGTGGACGGCACTTCCGAACTACAACTGGCTGTGTTGAAGCCCAGGAAATAGGAGGGTGTAGGCAGAGGCCTACTGTATTTTGAATGAGTTTACAGCAGGAGAGACTGCCATCCACACAGCAGGGGATCAGCTGACGTTACTGAACCCCACTGAGACACGGGAGCAAGTGTCTCTTTCCGTGTGGACGGCACTTCCGAACTACAACTGGCTGTGTTGAAGCCCAGGAAATAGGAGGGTGTAGGCAGAGGCCTACTGTATTTTGAATGAGTTTACAGCAGGAGAGACTGCCATCCACACAGCAGGGGATCAGCTGACGTTACTGAACCCCACTGAGACACGGGAGCAAGTGTCTCTTTCCGTGTGGATGGCACTTCCGAACTACAACTGGCTGTGTTGAAGCCCAGGAAATAGGAGGGTGTAGGCAGAGGCCTACTGTATTTTGAATGAGTTTACAGCAGGAGAGACTGCCATCCACACAGCAGGGGATCAGCTGACGTTACTGAACCCCACTGAGACACGGGAGCAAGTGTCTCTTTCCGTGTGGACGGCACTTCCGAACTACAACTGGCTGTGTTGAAGCCCAGGAAATAGGAGGGTGTAGGCAGAGGCCTACTGTATTTTGAATGAGTTTACAGCAGGAGAGACTGCCATCCACACAGCAGGGGATCAGCTGACGTTACTGAACCCCACTGAGACACGGGAGCAAGTATCTCTTTCCGTGTGGACGGCACTTCCGAACTACAACTGGCTGTGTTGAAGCCCAGGAAATAGGAGGGTGTAGGCAGAGGCCTACTGTCTTTGTAATGCGGAGACAGCAGGAGAGACTGCCATCTCCACAGCAGGGGAACAGCTGGCAGTGCTGAACCCCACTAACACTTGAACGAATGTGTTTGGCTCTGTGGAGACGACACTTCTGAACACCAACTGACGCTGTTGGAGCCCAGGATTAGGCGGGGAGCAGGCTGGGGCCTACTGGATTTTGGCAGGTGAATGCAGCAGGAGACTTGCCATCTCCACAGCAGGGGAACAGCTGGCAGTGCTGAACCCCACTAACACTTGAACGAATGTGTTTGGCTCTGTGGAGACGACACTTCTGAACACCAACTGACGCTGTTGGAGCCCAGGATTAGGCGAGGAGCAGGCTGGGGCCTACTGGATTTTGGCAGGTGAATGCAGCAGGAGACTTGCCATCTCCACAGCAGGGGAACAGCTGGCAGTGCTGAACCCCACTAACACTTGAACGAATGTGTTTGGCTCTGTGGAGACGACACTTCTGAACACCAACTGACGCTGTTGGAGCCCAGGATTAGGCGAGGAGCAGGCTGGGGCCTACTGGATTTTGGCAGGTGAATGCAGCAGGAGACTTGCCATCTCCACAGCAGGGGAACAGCTGGCAGTGCTGAACCCCACTAACACTTGAACGAATGTGTTTGGCTCTGTGGAGACGACACTTCTGAACACCAACTGACGCTGTTGGAGCCCAGGATTAGGCGAGGAGCAGGCTGGGGCCTACTGGATTTTGGCAGGTGAAGGCAGCAGGAGACTTGCCATCTCCACAGCAGGGGAACAGCTGGCAGTGCTGAACCCCACTAACACTTGAACGAATGTGTTTGGCTCTGTGGAGACGACACTTCTGAACACCAACTGACGCTGTTGGAGCCCAGGATTAGGCGAGGAGCAGGCTGGGGCCTACTGGATTTTGGCAGGTGAATGCAGCAGGAGACTTGCCATCTCCACAGCAGGGGAACAGCTGGCAGTGCTGAACCCCACTAACACTTGAACGAATGTGTTTGGCTCTGTGGAGACGACACTTCTGAACACCAACTGACGCTGTTGGAGCCCAGGATTAGGCGAGGAGCAGGCTGGGGCCTACTGGATTTTGGCAGGTGAAGGCAGCAGGAGACTTGCCATCTCCACAGCAGGGGAACAGCTGGCAGTGCTGAACCCCACTAACACTTGAACGAATGTGTTTGGCTCTGTGGAGACGACACTTCTGAACACCAACTGACGCTGTTGGAGCCCAGGATTAGGCGAGGAGCAGGCTGGGGCCTACTGGATTTTGGCAGGTGAAGGCAGCAGGAGACTTGCCATCTCCACAGCAGGGGAACAGCTGGCAGTGCTGAACCCCACTAACACTTGAACGAATGTGTTTGGCTCTGTGGAGACGACACTTCTGAACACCAACTGACGCTGTTGGAGCCCAGGATTAGGCGAGGAGCAGGCTGGGGCCTACTGGATTTTGGCAGGTGAAGGCAGCAGGAGACTTGCCATCTCCACAGCAGGGGAACAGCTGGCAGTGCTGAACCCCACTAACACTTGAACGAATGTGTTTGGCTCTGTGGAGACGACACTTCTGAACACCAACTGACGCTGTTGGAGCCCAGGATTAGGCGAGGAGCAGGCTGGGGCCTACTGGATTTTGGCAGGTGAAGGCAGCAGGAGACTTGCCATCTCCACAGCAGGGGAACAGCTGGCAGTGCTGAACCCCACTAACACTTGAACGAATGTGTTTGGCTCTGTGGAGACGACACTTCTGAACACCAACTGACGCTGTTGGAGCCCAGGATTAGGCGAGGAGCAGGCTGGGCCCTACTGGATTTTGGCAGGTGAAGGCAGCAGGAGACTTGCCATCTCCACAGCAGGGGAACAGCTGGCAGTGCTGAACCCCACTAACACTTGAACGAATGTGTTTGGCTCTGTGGAGACGACACTTCTGAACACCAACTGACGCTGTTGGAGCCCAGGATTAGGCGAGGAGCAGGCTGGGGCCTACTGGATTTTGGCAGGTGAAGGCAGCAGGAGACTTGCCATCTCCACAGCAGGGGAACAGCTGGCAGTGCTGAACCCCACTAACACTTGAACGAATGTGTTTGGCTCTGTGGAGATGACACTTCTGAACACCAACTGACGCTGTTGGAGCCCAGGATTAGGTGAGGAGCAGGCTGGGGCCTACTGGATTTTGGCAGGTGAAGGCAGCAGGAGACTTGCCATCTCCACAGCAGGGGAACAGCTGGCAGTGCTGAACCCCACTAACACTTGAACGAATGTGTTTGGCTCTGTGGAGACGACACTTCTGGACACCAACTGACGCTGTTGGAGCCCAGGATTAGGCGAGGAGCAGGCTGGGGCCTACTGGATTTTGGCAGGTGAAGGCAGCAGGAGACTTGCCATCTCCACAGCAGGGGAACAGCTGGCAGTGCTGAACCCCACTAACACTTGAACGAATGTGTTTGGCTCTGTGGAGACGACACTTCTGAACACCAACTGACGCTGTTGGAGCCCAGGATTAGGCGAGGAGCAGGCTGGGGCCTACTGGATTTTGGCAGGTGAAGGCAGCAGGAGACTTGCCATCTCCACAGCAGGGGAACAGCTGGCAGTGCTGAACCCCACTAACACTTGAACGAATGTGTTTGGCTCTGTGGAGACGACACTTCTGAACACCAACTGACGCTGTTGGAGCCCAGGATTAGGCGAGGAGCAGGCTGGGGCCTACTGGATTTTGGCAGGTGAAGGCAGCAGGAGACTTGCCATCTCCACAGCAGGGGAACAGCTGGCAGTGCTGAACCCCACTAACACTTGAACGAATGTGTTTGGCTCTGTGGAGACGACACTTCTGAACACCAACTGACGCTGTTGGTGCCCAGGATTACGCATGCCGCATGCAGAGGCCAATGGGCAGCGGTTTTTATGGAGGTTGTGGACTACTACTGATTCTAACCATGCTCCACTTAGGCCTCTGGCTCCACTGTCTCTACTATTTACCCTGGCCTCCAACCCCGCCAGCTACATCTCTGAAGTGGCGTCAGCACAATCTACACTTGTTCCTGTGTTACTGGTGCTCAGTCCCATCAGTTGATCCCCTGATGTTTGTCCGGCAAGTTCGCCAGCTCTGTCCTCATTCCCACTACTGGTTATGGGAATGTGGACAGAGCAGGAGACCTTGCCGGACACACATCAGGGGATAAACTGATGGGACTGAGCCACAGGAACACAGGAACAAGTGTAGATTGTGCTGACGCCACTTCAGAGATGTAGATGGCGGGGTTGGAGGTCAGGGGAAATAGTAGAGACAGTGGAGCCAGAGACCTAAGTTGGGCACGGTTAAAAATCAGTAGTGGTTTGAATGTTGATGGAGCTGGTGACTCTGCCGTCCACACAGCAGGGGATCAGCTGGCATTACTGAACCCCAGTAACACAGGAGCTAGTGTGTTTCTCTGTGCAGACGACACATCTGAGCGACAACTGGCTGTGTTGAAGCACAGGGATTATAGTTCAGGTGGTAGAAAAATGAACACACCAGCAGACCTGGATACAGTTGCCAACCACTAATTTAGTCTGTAAGAGGAATGGCAAAGTCTTTGGAGATCCAGGCCTTGTTCATTTTCAGAAAAGTCAGCCGGTCAACATTATCGGAAGATAGTCGCGTGCGACGGTCTGTTAGTACACCACCTGCGGCACTAAAGACACGTTCCGATAATACACTGGCAGCAGGGCAAGCCAGCACCTCCAATGCATACTGGCTAAGCTCTGGCCATGTATCCAGCTTAGAGACCCAAAACTTGAAGGGGGAAGAGCCATCTGGGAGTACAGCGACAGGGCAAGACATGTAGTCTGACACCATCTGACGGAAGCGTTGCCTCCTGCTGACTCGAGGCGTCGCTGATGGTGTAGACAATTGTGGTGGACACACAAAACTTTGCCACATTTGGGCCATAGTGGTCTTGCCTTGTGCTGCGGCACTGCCTCTGCTCCCTCTTTGTGCAGAGTTTCCTCCACTGCCTCGACGCACAGAGCTGCTTTGTAAAGCACTTGCAACAATGCTGTCGGGTGGAATGGAAAACATTATGGACTGCACCAGTGACTCTTCGTACTCCCGCATTTTACGCTCCCGGTTCAACGTTGGTATGAGCCTTTGTACGCTGTCCCGGTAGCGAGGATCTAGGAGGGTGTCCAATAATCAGCCGAGACGAGAATGTGGGCGATGCGGCGGTCGTTTCTCAGGCACTGCAGCATGAAATCAACCATGTGCTGCAGACTCCCAACTGCCAAAGAACCGCTGTCCCCTGTTTGAGGCGTGACCTCGACCTGCTCTGCATCACCCCACCCTCGCTGTACATACTGAGTAGAGGTTTGTGTACCTCCCTCCTCTGGAGAGATGTCTTCCTCCTCCATCGACTCCTCCTCATCCTCCTCACAAAGTGTCCCCTGCCTAGGCCTTTGTGAGGAAACACGTAGCGCAGACTGTCCAGAAGCAGATGGCATTTGGGACTCCTCATCCTCCACCTCTTCTGAAACCTCATCCCTTAGTGCTTGCAGTGTTTGTTGAAGCAGGCAGATAAGGGGGACAGTCATGCTGACTAGTGCATCATCTGCACTCGCCATCCGCGTGGATTCATCGAAGGCACGCAAAACGAGGCAGATGTCCTTCATAGAGGCCCACTCAATGGTGCTGAAGTGTGAACGGCGCACAGTGCGACTTGTTTGCGCCTGATGCAGCTGGTACTCCATGACTGCTGCCTGCTGCTCACACAACCGCTCCAACATATGTAACGTTGAATTCCACCGGGTGGGTAGGTCACATATGATGCGATGTTCTGGAAGGCCAAATCGTCGCTGCAGAGCAGCGAGGCGCGATCTTGCCATGCTGGAACGTCGCAAGTGAGCGCACTCTATGCGGACCTTGTGCAACAGTGCATCAAGATCCGGATAGTCCCTCAGAAAGCTCTGCACGACCAAGTTAAGAACATGTGCCAGACATGGGATGTGTGTGAGGTTGCCTAGGCCAAGAGCTGCCACCAGATTTCGGCCATTGTCACACACTACCAAGCCCGGCTGGAGATTCGCTGGCCCAAACCACACATCGCTCTCCAGCTTGATAGCATTCCAGAGCTCCTGCGCTGTGTGGCTTCGATTCCCCAAAGAAATTAATTTGAGTACAGCCTGTTGACGTTTGGCCACGGCTGTGCTCATATCGGTCGTAACAGGCTCCTGCTCTGCTGTTTCTGAGGAACTTGAGTAGGAGGAGGAGTCTATGTGTACAGACTGGAGTCCTGCAATCCGTGGCGTTGGAAGAACACGTACAGCGCCACTCTCCAGATCCGTACCCGGCTCCACAACATTGACCCAGTGGGCAGTGAGGGAAAGGTATCGTCCCTGTCCATGGTTACTGGTCCACGCATCGGTGGTCAGGTGGACCTTGCTACTAACGGCGTTTAGTAGCGCATGTTTTATTTTGCCCTCAACATGTTTCTGCAGGGCAGGGACGGCTCGCCTGCTGAAATAAAAGCGGCTGGGCACGTTGTATTGGGGGACTGCCAATGCCATTAAGTCCCGGAAGGTGTCAGTGTCCACCAGCCTGAATGACAGCATTTCAACTGCCAGAAGTTTGGCAATGCCAGCATTCAGAGACTGTGCTCGGGGATGGTTTGCCGAGTAAGGGCGCCTTTTATCCCATGCCTGTGCTACCGATGGCTGTGATGGATGGGAACGTGCTGTTATGGGTGGAATCTGACAGGGTCTCCGGACAACAGTGGCAGAGGTTCTTCCTTGGCGATCCTGTGAGGAAGCCGAACCAGCAGTGTGTGAGCTGGAGGAAGAGGGCCCAACACGAACTGAAGAGGTGGTAGGTGGTGCTGTACGTTGGCCTACGTCTTGAGGGTGTCTCTGCAACTCCAACTCGTGCTTGGTGCGCACATGTTTCCACATATTTGTGGTATTGAGGTTGCTGACATTTCTCCCTCTTTTGACTCTCTGATGACACAGCTTGCATTTGACAAAGCAAATGTCATCTGCAACTGTGTCAAAAAAGGACCACGCACTGCAACTCTTGTGAGCGCCCGGTTTGCCTTTGGAAGGAGGAATGCTCCTAACGGGTGCCGAAGTGGAGGGTACAGGCAACCAAGTCTTCCCCCTCCCTCTGCCTCCTGTTTTGGCCGGTAGGGGAATCTCTTCCTCCGAGCTGCTCCCACCACCTTCCTGTTGCTCACGCCATGATGGGTCAAGGACCTCATCATCTTCCCTCCCCTCTTCAAACAGCTGCTTCTCCGGGGTTGTCTCGCCAGCACCGTACGCACCAGAAAGTGGCAACTGAGTCTCGTCATCATCTGATGCGTACTGAGGTGTGCTGACCATAGGCACTGGCCCACTCGCCTCTTCAGATTCAGAGGGACAAAGAAGTTGCGCATCACTGCATACTCCCTCTTCTTCACATTCAGGAATGCTGCTTGGCTGGCCCCCTCTTTCCAAGCCAACAGATTCCGAGAACAG
This sequence comes from Dendrobates tinctorius, assembly GCF_039654945.1. Lineage (NCBI taxonomy): Eukaryota > Metazoa > Chordata > Amphibia > Anura > Dendrobatidae > Dendrobates > Dendrobates tinctorius. The sequence goes on along the minus strand of NW_027362016.1, from coordinate 1,228,741 downwards.
AAGTAGAGATTGTGATGGCTCCTGTCCATGTCTCTCTGACTGCCTGGGCACTTTGGCAGGTGGTGAAGAGACAGATGGTTGCTCTTCGGTGCTCTGACCCTGAGAGGATGCGGAAGTAATTGAAGTCGATGCGTTAGCTGCCATCCATCCGACAACGGCTTCAATTTGTTCCTCCCGCAGCAGTGGGGTACGTTGAGGTCCTACAAAGCTGCGCATAAAGGACTGTTGCCTGCTAAAACTGGGGGATGCTGATCCACTGGTGCCCGCAGCAGGCCCAGAATCCCCACGTCCTCTACCTGTAGAATCCCCACGTCCTCTCCCTGCAGAATCCCCACGTCCTCTCCCTGCTGAAACTCCACGCCCACGCCCACGCCCCCGCGCCTTACTCCCTGCCTTCTTCATCTTGCAAGACTGCTTAAGATAGGCAAAAAAGGACAAAGGGGGGCCTTAGTGTGCTTATTCCTGAACAGCTGGTTACAGGTACAAGAAACACTAATTTTATGAAGTGTGTGTGTGTGGACTAGACTTTAATAGGAGCTGATGTGGCCTACACAAGTTCAAAATGTAGTGTTTGGTGAACTTTTTATGTGGTTTCTTTGTTTGAAACAAACTCAAAGTATGAGAACAAAGAATTGAAACTGATAGTATCACCAACTTTTTGGAGCTATTACAATGCAGGCAGGTAACCTACAATGCAAAAGATGAGGCTCCAAAAAAATTGGGTAATACTAATCTGGCTGCGCCGGCAGGGCACAAGCCAGAAAAAAAGGCTCCTCTATCTACTCCTATATAGTGTTTGCAACCAACCAATGTTGATGGATACGGATGGATGCACACTAATAGGAGAAGAAAAAATGAGCTGCACTCAGAGACAAATATGTGTGAGGCAGTGACGCACGTTGAGCGTCCTACAACCAGACGTAGCTGCAGGACACTCTACTCAGCGTGAGCTGCACTCACACACAGTCAGAGACCTCTCAGACAGCCGTCAACAGTGCAGCTAAGTGGGCACTGGCACTGACAGGCTGCAGAAAGGCTCCGCTGTGTACTCCTATATAGTGTTTGCAACCACCGTAGATGGAGACGGATGGATGCACACTAATAGAAGAAAAAATGAGCTGCACTCAAATAAAAATATGTGTGAGGCAGTGACGCACGCTAAGCGTCCTACAGCCAGACGTAGCTGCAGGACACACTACTCAGCGTGAGCTGCACTCACACACAGTCAGAGACCTCTCAGACAGCCGTGAACAGTGCAGCAAAGTGGACACTAGCACTGAAAGGCTGCAGAAAGGCTCCGCTGTCTACTACTAGTGTTTGCAACCAACGTATATGGATACGGATGGAAGCACACTAGATTGAAATTATTTAAAAAATGCAGCTCAAAAAATAAAAGATGTATGAGGCAGCAGTGATCACACTGGGTGGCCTACAGCCTGACGTGGCTGCAGGACCCACTCCACAGCGTGAGCTGCACTCACACAGCCCTTGCAGACAGCTGTGAAAACAGCGCTGCTAGGGAAAAGCAAGCTACAGTGGTGGTTTATGTAGCCTGGATAAAGCACAATATTGTTTTTAGAATCGCTATTTCTAACTGTCCCTCACAGTCTTCTACAGCAGCCTGTCCCTAACTGAATTCACAGCAGAGTGACCAGAAATGGCGGCTGCGGTGGCTTTTATAGTGCATCATGACATCATTTCGGCAGCCAATCACAGCCATGCCAATAGTTAACATGCCTACATGCCTAACAGGATGTGCCCACACTTCGGAGGATTCCCATTGGCTTAATCAAAGCAAGCAGGCTCATAGCATGATGGGAACTTCCTATTCCGATTCCGATCCCGGAATCCGATATGAAAAAAGTATCGGAATTAAGTATCGGAATTCCGATACCGCTAATATCAGCCGATACCCGATACTTGCGGTATCGGAATGCTCAACACTATTGACAACCGCAAATCTCCTTTCCAAGTCGCTATGTTGACTTATCCTATCCAAAATATCAGGAAACTTGGGTACCTCACGTTTTTTCCACCATTGCGCAAAAGTAATCTTTACCACCAGGAAGATATGTATAATGATAAATCTTATCGAACAATCAAAATGCTCCATGTCCAGAGACAAGAGCGCTCTCCCAGGTGAAATTTGAAAATCTTTAGAGAAAAGATTAATGTGATGGGAGACTCAAAACCTCCTGGCCGCAGTCCCTCCAACACAAAGAAGAGTGCTCTGAATTACTATGAGACAGCCTAATTGGGGTGTAATATCATCTTGTCATTAATTTAAAATGACATTCATGGAGAGCCATTGATATATTAGATCTATATGTATTTTTGATAGCACCATCCCATTGCTCCGCCTGGACGTCCGTCCCTAAGTCAGACTCCCACCTTTTCATGTATATGTTTTTGATACCACCATGATCCCTGATGATAAGCCCATACAAGTTACTTAAGCTCCAGATGTCTTTATTTTTAGTGTTGCACAACAGCAAAGATAGAATTTCATAGTTCCAGGCCTTCCCTGTTATGATTCCTGTAATGTTATCTTTCAGCATAGCAAAGAAGATCAGTTCGGAGGAAGGCAAATTATATTTAACTTTGATCTCACTGAATGTCATGAATTTTTCTCCGAGAAAGATGTCCCCCACCTTTTTTATTCCTGACTTGCTCCATATCTCCGGCATAGGAATATTGGTTATTAGGGCCAATAGAGAGAGGGAAAATTTCAGGATTTCTTCTTTTTTAAAAAATTTTTGCGTGGTTTAATGAGCATCCTCCGGCAGAGATTAAGGATTGAAAAATGGGATGCGATGAGTTTTTACGCCATTTTTGAAAAAGGAAACCAAAAAAAAGCTTCCGAACCGGTCCCACTCATGTCCCTCTCCAGGCGAAGCCAGGCTGGATGTACCCAGTTATCAGTGAACCAATGCCAACTCTGCTTCACTAAGGAAGCCAGGTAGTATGGCATGAATATTTGGTAGACCTGCGCCCCCATGGGATTTATGTTTTTAAAGTATATCCGCTGAAATTCTAGCCCTCTTGCCGTTCCACACGAAAGAGTGTATCATTCTCTGAATCTTGTTTATAGACTGGTAAGGAAGAATTACCGGTAAGGACCTGAAAATATACAAGATCTTAGGTAGAACAAATGACTTGATGGACAGAACTCTCCCGAAAATTGAGAGATCAAGTTGCGCAAAAAAGGACAAATCAGATGCTATTGTTTTGATGATATTCTCCAGATTGGCTCTAACTGTAGCTTGTATTGTTCCTGCTATTTTGATCCCCAAATAGACTAGCTCCTTTTCTTCCCAGGTGAACTCGGTATGTCTTCTCAACTCATCGATTTCAGAGTCACTCATATTAAAAGTAATAAATTTAGATTTGTGAGAATTTATCTTAAAATAAGAGTCACTAGAAAATTCTTTTAGCACCTTTGTGAGGGCCTCAATGGAGTTTAAAGGGTCGGTCAACGTAAGGAACAAGTCAGCACCAAATAAACCCACTTTATACTGATAAGATGAAAGCATAAAACCCTTAATTTCTTGGTTTAATCTAATTTTTTCAGCCAGTGGCTCGATGGCGAGAGCAAACAGTAGGGGGGATAAAGGGCACCCCTGCCTAGTTCCGTTGGTGATACAAAATGGGTCAAAGAATTGTTAGCATATATTCTGACACTGGGACCTGAGAAAAGCGCAAAAAACCGTAGACAAGAACTTTTCATCAAAACCAAATTTCGTAAGGGTTGTTTTTAGATAAGGCCAGTTTAGCCTATCAAAGGCCTTCTCGGAATCCAGTGCCAGAAAAGCTGATTGAAAACCTGAAGTCCTAGCCTGATTCAACAGGTTTAATACTCTTCTAGTTCCATCTGATGCCTGTCTACCTATCGTAAGGCCCATCTGGTCATCCCTCAACAAATGTGGAAGAATGGTTTTTAAGCAGTCCACAAGCATCTTGGAAAAGATTTTAATGTCACTATTGATAAGCGAAATCGGCCTGTAACTCTGTATCCTCTCGGGGTCCACCCCTGCCTTTGGGATCATTACAATTGTAGCCTCCAACATTTCTTTTAGGACCATTGATGTAATTCAGGTCTGATACAATAATCCTTGGAAGGTTAATACCTTGTAGAAAGGAGTCTATCAAGTCTGAATTTACCATGGGGTTTTGAGGGTCGTCCTTCAGGTTGTAGAGATTTCCGAAGAATTCCGCAAAGGAGTTAAAGGGACCCTGACACCCCCCCCGGGAGAAGCTGATGATTCCACCGATAACGCTGCAATGTAGGAAAGAGGTGGAGGGATTTCCGGGAGTCGGAGAGCCACAGATAACTACTGTGCTTGCCCGAGATTCCCAGCTCCGCAGTGTGAATAAACCATAAATGACTGCGGGGCAGGATCTCTGGCCATGCGTCCATGCAGGCGCAATAGGAAGGCCAGGAAGTCATGAGAGAGGACGGGCAGCGGCAACTGCACACGCCCAAGAATAAATAGGACAGCGCAGGCACCAAAATTTGAAAAGAGCGATGTTGAGGCGGATCCAAAAAAGCAGGAAGACATGAGTCACGGATGTGAGACGTCTGTGTCAGATGGGGAAAGACCTGCCCCCCTGTCAAATATCAGGTATGTCTGACCAATCTTATAAAAGATTATTTCAGCGGTGGAAGGTACCCTAAATAAAAGAGCCACCTTGACAGAATGCAGCATTAGTGCTGCACAAGGTGGCTCTTTTACTTAAAAACGCCAGGCAGGTGACAGGGTCCCTTTAACTATATCTCTAGGGTGAGTCATGGCTTCACCAGAGAGGGAAACAATCTTAGATATCATTCTATTAATTCTCTCTCTCTTGAGTTTCCTCATCATGTACTTTACAGGCTTGTTCAAGGAGGTGTAAACCCTGAACCTTGAAGTTTTAATGACCGCATCATATTCCTTAAAAATCTCCACGCTTAAGGGGGTTTTACACTAAGCAATATCGCTAGCAATATCGCTAAAACGTCACTGGTTTTGTGACGTTATAGCGATATTGCTAGCGATATCGCTATGTGTGATACCAGCGACCGGCTCCCCCGCTGTCCATCGCTGATCGCGCGAGAATGTCCGGCTCCATTTCTCGTCGGGCGCTTCCTGCTGGGCTTCCTGCTGTGACGTCCAGCGACGCGTGGAGGCGGGCGGGAGGACGCAGGATCGCTGTGTGTGAATGGTAAGTATCGTGCGCTGCGTCGCTGCTGCATCGCTGTGAGATCTTTCTGTGTGGAAGCTCACTAGGGATCATTTAGCGATGCACCAGCGATACTGACCGGGTCGGATCGCTGGTTGGATCGCTGGTGCATCGCTAAATGTAAAAGGGCCTTTAGACTCTGTCTGAGGCTCAAAATCTGCCTGGATAGATGAAGAAGGGACTCTTGAAATAGTTTGCTGTTCCTCTCTTTTACTTATTTGAGCTTGTAAATGGGCAATTCTTTCCCTATTTCTTTTTTTGTACCTCAGATAAATTTGTACAAGACCCCCCTAAGCACAGCCTTGCGGGCGTTCCACAGACTGAATGAATTCAAGGCGAGGAGACTTTTAAGCCTTGTAATGCTTCTCTGAGAAAGTGCTTGTCACACAGTTATAATGTAGGCGATCATAACATTTTTTATCTGGAATTCAGAATGTAATTATTTACAGTACAATGCATTCACCGACATTGTGAATAATCCACTACTGATTCTAGGAACACTGCAAATTTAGTTGTAGAATTCACCCATTGCAATGTAAAAGGTGAAATCCCCAGCAAAGTTCTCATTGGACTCTTCAAATTAAACTGCATGTAATACCACGTGAGAGATTTATTACAAAAAATATCTTGGACTAAATAGCTGTTCTACTGTACATATCTTAATGGTTTATTGATTTTACCAGCAAGTGCATATATTTTTATAAATCCATTTTTGAAGAATGAAACAATGACAAAAATGTCGGCCTTATTTATGTTATTGTAACAATTAATAAACTCATTAAAGTATGAAAGGGGTATTCTGGACTGAAAAGAAGAAAAGTGTTATGTTTAGGAAATAATCTTGAATCAAATATTGTGGAAGAGGAACTGCTAAACATGAAAAGACTGTGAGAGTAGATCCACTCAACTTGTAATGCAATGTAAACTTTAGGCACAATTAGATTATAGACAGCAATAATAATGATGGAAAAAATCTAAAAGATAAGTAAACTCTTCTCATAATTGTTACATGTTAGTAACTACAACCTAATTGCATGCCTGATTTCTTTTGAAAGTGTAAACACTGACACCCTGTGGCCATCGGTGGAGTTTTCTTACCAAATTGTAAACACTTTTGTTCATAAAATACAGAATATTTTGGTATTCCCAAAACCTGTTCACTAAGGCTATGTGCACACGTTGCGGATTGTAAGTGTTCTTGCTGCGGTTTTTTGCTTCAAAAATCATGGAGAAAATACTTACACAACGCAACCCATTGAATTCAGAGGCATTCCGCACATGCTGTGCTAATGCTGTGTATTTTTCCGTGGTGGAATCGCATCACGGAAAAATACGCAGCATGCTCATTCTTTTTGCGGAATTGCGGCGATTGTGCACACATAGGAATGCAATGATCTGCTTACTTTCCACATGTGGCTATGCCCACCAAGCGCAAAGTAAGCAGATCATGTGTGGCTGGTACCCAGGGTCTGGAGGAGAGGAGACTCTCCTCCAGGCCATGGGTACCATAATCCTGTTAAAAAAAAAATTAAAATAAAAAATAGTGATATACTCACCTTTTGGCGGCCCCCGCACCCTTCCCGTTCCTTACCGATGCTCCTGGCAACTCCCAGTGATGCCTTGCGACAATGACCTGTGATGACGTAGCGGTCTCGTGTGATGCTACATCATCTGGGGTCATTGTCGCAAGGCATCGCTGGGAACGGGTGTTGCCGGGAGCATCGCGAGAATCGGGAAGGATGCGGGGGCCGCCGGAAGGTGAGAATATCACGATTTTTTATATTTTTTGTTATTTTTAACATTGTATCATTTTACTCTTGATGCTGCATAGGCAGCCTCAATAGTAAAAAGTTGTTCACACTTGTCAAACACTATGTTTGACGAGTGTGACCAACCTGTCAAAAAGATTTCCAAGCGATGCTACAGATCGCTAGGAAAACGCTAGCATTCTGCAAGCTAATTACGCTTGCAAAACGCTAGTGTTTAGCGGCAATACGCATGCCAATTCCGCATGCATATTTCCCACGGCAGGGAGTTGCGGAGGTGCCGCGGAAATTTCCGCGGCACTTCCGAATGTGTGCACATAGCCTAATACATTACTCTCAATAGGCCATTTATATGTAAATATAAGTCACTCAATTTTTGCTTTTGTGACAAAACACAAATCCAGAGTAGGTAGCAGATGATACAGATACCACCATAAGCTCACAACCATGTCAGATTCAGTGAGATATGCCAATTTGAGGGATTTTGTCTTGACTTCTAAATACTCACCTCTCTCATCATCGCTCCTATGATCCTCCTCCTCCTTGGGGGGTTGAGGCCGCATCTCTCTACTCAGTGCATAAATTAAATCATAATATTCACCCCTCTCCTATGATCAGGTCTCCAAAATCAAACTCACATTGCCATGTTCACAGGCTGCAGCTCTGTCTATGAGCCCCAGCCCACAATGAAGTAGGTAGGAGAGTTTGGTAGTCTTGACCTGCATTGCAGACAGAGAACCCAGAAGCAGATTATACATGTCCATACAGATATATTGTATTTAACAATGTATTTCTTTGTTACCTGTATACTAGAGATGAATCAAAACTCAGATTTTTTTTATTCCTATAAAACTACTAGAATAATAAAAAACAATGACAAAAATGTCTCCCCGGTATTTGAACGCACAACCTTCGACAACATAGACAGGAGCTAAAATGATTAAGACACGGGCTGTGGTGATTTAACAGGGAGACTTTTGTATGCTTGATCTGTATTGCAGGTAGATTGTACTAACAAATTGTACACAACAGTGTATTTCTATGTATTTGTATTCTACAGGGAGAATAAAAGAGATTTTTTTCATCCTATAAAATTAATAGAAAATAAAGAAAAACACTTTATAATGGCAAAATAATGTTGTTATTATTATAATTATTATTATTCATTATTATAGCGCCATTTATTCCATGGCGCTTTACATGTGAGGAGGAGTATACATAATAAAAATCAAGTATAATAATCTTAGTCAACACAAGTCACAACTGGGACAGGAGGAGAGAGAACCTTGCCCGCGAGGGCTCACAATTTACAAGGGATGGGTGATGATACAATAGGTGAGGGCAGAGCTGGTCATGCAGTGGCATGGTCGATTGGTGGTTACTGTAGGTTGTAGGCTTGTCGGAAGAGGTAGGCCTTAAGGTTCCTTTTGAAGGTTTCCACGGTAGGCGAGAGTCTGATATGTTGGGGTAGAGAGTTCCAGAGGAGGGGGGATGCGTGGGAGAAATCTTGTATGCGATTGTGGGAAGAGATAAGGGAGTTGAGAAGGAGATCTTGTGAGGATCAGAGGTTGTGTGCTGGTAGGTACCGAGAGACGAGTTCACAGATGTATAGAGGAGACAGGTTGTAGATGGCTTTGTATGCCATGGTTAGGATTTTTAACTGGAGTCTCTGAGTAATGGGGAGCCAGTGAAGGGATTGACAGAGAGGAGATGCCGGGGAATAGTGAGGGGATAGGTGGATTAGTCGGGCAGCAGAGTTTAAAATAGATTGGAGAGGCACAAGAGTGTTAGAGGGGAGGCCACACAGCAGGAGGTTGCAGTAGCCAAGACAGGAGAGGATGAGGGCATGCACTAGAGTTTTTGCAGGTTTTAGGTTGAGGAATGTACGGATCCGGGAGTTGTTTTTGAGTTGAATTCAGCAGGAGGTGGTAAGGGCTTGGATATGTGGTTTGAAGGAGAGATTAGAGTCAAGGATTACACCGAGGCAGTGAGCTTGTGGGACTGGGGAGAGTGAGCAGCCATTTACTTTAATGGATAGATTTGTTGGGAGAGTCGAGTGAGATGAGGGAAAGATGATGAATTTGTTTTGTCCATGTTAGGTTTTAGAAATCTAGCAGAGAAGAAGGATGAAATAGCGGACAGACATTATGGGATTTTGGTTAGTAGGGAGGTGATATCTGGTCCAGGGAGGTAGATCTGTGTGTCATCAACATAGAGATGATGCTGCAAGCTGTGAGATTCTATGAGCTGTCCCAGTCCGAAGGTGTAAATGGAGAAGAGCAAGGCCCCTAGGACTGAACCTTGCGGGACTCTGACAGATAGGGGGTGAGGTGAGGAGGTGGTGTGTGAGTGGGAGATACAGAGTGTCCGGTCTTTTAGGTATGATGTGATCCAAGATAGGGCCAAGTCTGTGATGCCAAGAGATGAGAGGGTCTGAAGTAATAGGGAGTGGTCCACTGTGTCAAAGGCAGAAGACAGGTCCAGGAGAAGGAGGACAGCGTAGTAACGCTTGACTTTAGCGGTTAATAGGTCATTGGTGATTTTAGTTAGGGCAGTTTCAGTAGAGTGATGCGGCCGGAAGCCAGATTGTAAGTGGTCAAAGAGGGAGCAGGAGGAGAGGTGGGAGGACAGTTCGAAATGGACATGTTGTTCGAGTAGTTTTGAGGCAAAGGGAAGAAGTGATATTGGGCAATAGCTAGATACAGAGGATGGGTCAAGAGAGGACTTTTTGATGATGGGTGTGATTGAGGCATATTTGAAGCATGAGGGGAAAACACCAGTTGTTATTGTTAGGTTGAAGAGATGGGTTAGAGTTGGGATAAAGACTGTGGTAAGGTTTGGGATGAAGTGGGATGAGATCGAGTCAAGTGCACAGGTGGTGAGATGTAATATCAGGAGTAGGGCAGAAGTTGGTCTTCTATAATGGTGGAGAAGCTGGTTTTGGAGGAGGAGGGCTGAGTAGTTAGGAATAGGGGTTGAGGAGGTTGTAGGCCAAAGCTTTTTCTGATGTTATCAATCTTTTGTCTGAAGAATGAGGCAAAGTTGTCAGCTGAGATGAGTGGAGAGGGAGGAGGTGCTGGGGGACAGAGGAAAGAATTGAAGTCATTGAATAGCTGTTTAGGGTTGTGAGACAGGGAGGATATGATAGATGAGAAGTAGGTTTGTTTTGCTGCAGCGAGTGTGGCCTTAAAAGTAGTGAGGGACTGTTTGAATGCGGTGAAGTCCTCGTTGAAGTGTGATGTTTTCCATCTCGGCTCAGCAGCCCTGGAAGCCCACCTCAGGTCTTTGGTCAGGCTGGTGTGCCAGGGTTGTCTGCTGATTTTGGGAACTTTGGTATGTGTGAGAGGGGTGACCAATTGAAGAGCTGCAGCTATTGTGGTGTTATATAAAGCAGCAGCGGCATCCGCATTGTGTAAGGAACTTATGTCTGTAAGAGGGAGAAGAGATTCAGAGAGTGAGTGTAGATTGAGTTGTTTAACATTTCTGCGAGGTTGTGCAAGTTTGTGGGGTGGGGATTGTGGACCTGGAGAGGAGAGGGAAGAGAATGTAGCAAGTTGTGGTCAGAAAGAAGTAGAGGTGAGTTAGAGAGGTTAGATAGGGAGCAGAGATGGGTGAAGATAAGGTCCAGTGTGTGGCCATCTTTGAGAGTGGCTGCAGAAGACCATTGAGCGAGGCCAAAGGAGGAAGTAAGAGATAGAAGTTTAGTGGCAGCTGAGAGGAAAGTGTCAATGGAGAAGATAAAGTCACCCATGATGATAGTGGGGATGTCAGTGGACAGGAAATGAAGTAGCCAGGTGGTGAAGTGGTCAAAGAAGGTGGTGGCTGGCCCTGGGGGGCGGTAAATGACAGCCAGTTGGAGGTTGGTGGGGGAGTAGATGCACACAGAGTGCACCTCAAAAGGAAGGGAGAAAAACAGAGGGTGGCAGTGGGATGTGGGTGAAGGACCAGTTATCTGACAGGAGAAAACCAACTCCTCCACCATGCTTGCTGCTGGGGCGGGATGTATGGGAAAGGTGGAATCCACCATATGAAAGTGCAGCTGGATAGGCTGTGTCAGACGGGGTGAGTCAGGTTTCAGTGATAGCAAGGAAGGAAAGTTTGTCAGTAATGAAAAGATCATGGATGTAGGAAAATTTGTTGTAGACACAGCAAGCATTCCATAGAGCTCCTGTTAGTTGGACTGGGGAAGCGGGGGCCGGGCGAATGGGTATAAGGTTAGAGAGGTTATGGAAATTTGTGATAGAGCGTGGATGCGAGGTAGAAATGACTGTGGGGATATGGTGAGGAGGGCCAGGATTTGGAGAGATATCACCAGCAGTGAGGAGGAGCAGAGAGAGTGTTATTAGGTGAGAGAAGGAGAGGGCATGAGGGGGCTGTCTGTGTTTAGAGACAGAGGATTGTATGTTGAGGAACAGTTCTGAGGAGGAGGTGAGATGGATGGGTAGGATGGAGGGAGAGATAGACAGTTCCTTACTAGGTGTAGGGATTAGGGGGGTTAGCAGAAGGTGAAGGATTATAGGGTTCAGAGTGAAGACAAACAAAAACATTGTTTACAGTGACTAAGTATCCAGTTACCTTCAGTTCCCTTCTGGTTCAATTATGAATTAATTCTTCCATAACTCCACACTCTTATATGATGCACTCTGCTAACTGACATCTTGCAGATGTATGGTTTAGCAATATATTTGCTACAAAGTGCATTCAGGTGTGAAACAGAGAGGAGTGGCCTGTGCTCACCTTGGTCACATAATTAAGAGTAGAACAGATGCATATGATCAAGCTAAAGTAAACAAGGTCATAAATAACATTGGAGTAAAGCATGGGTTAGTTGAAAGACATACCAAGTGAATGATAGCAGCAAAAGTAAAAAAAAGTCTGTGTGGAAAGCTGGGTGATGTACTTGTAAGGGAGTGAGAATTGATGTCTTTCTTGCTTCCCTTCCCTCTGATTACCTTCCGGTTGTTAATGTTTCCAAATATGTCTATGATAAATGCCTGTAGTACTGCTACATATAAAATATGTATTATCGCTCGTGCCTGCGGTACTGCTACATATGAAATATGTATTATCGCTCATCTTTAATGGTATTGCCACATGTATGTGTTACCATTTTGTAGAAAGCTGTAATATATTGTCTTGTGTTCTTGTATTTATTGCATAATATAATATGTCTGTTGTGTATGTACAGTTAGGGTAGGTTAGTCCATCCTTTTGGGAACATTAGAGGAGGGCACTTGTATTACATAGTTCCCATAGACACGGGTAAGTGTAACTCTGTTGAGGGCCACTAGATGGAGGCATACTAGTGGGCCTGTTAGGTATAGCTGATAGGATCGTTAGAGAGGGTTAATTGTAGAAGGGGCTGCCGGGCATTAAGAGGAAAGTTGGTTAGGAAGTTAGGTGAGACTGGGCCAGGGTGCCCTAGCGTCCACATGGGCTATAGGCCCCGACAGCTTGGCAGCCCCGTAACGTTTAAGCACTGCAACCCACATTACCCATGGCCACTGTGTGTCATAGCAATGGGCCAGTGCAGGAAAGGAAGAATGTGGCGACTTATCACCTGGGCAAATGCTTTTAGGGAAGGAAACTGTTGGACAGCTGAGATAAAGGAAGTTGGAGCTTCGACGAGATCGGTACAGATGGGCCAGATGCTTTACCAGAGGCAACCAAATGTGATGACTGATGATTTCGAGTCTGGGGTGAAACAGGCAGAAGGAATTGTCATCATGGCGAGGTCAGGCCAGAAAGGAACTGGGGAGCAGTCTAGGACAGTTTGGTCCGAGCGTGTACTGCACAGAAGCAACAGCCAGAAAGGGAAAGATGAGGAAACAAGTAAATGTCTTGATGTACCAACTGTGGATGTAACGTGCGAAGAACTCAGTAAAGAAAGTGTTAAAGTTGACTTGGACTGTGTCTCCATTGCTGGGGGTCGCCTGGAAGAGGGACCGTTATCACCTGGGAAGTGCCCAAAGGAAGCTAAATCTAGAGATGCAGGTATGCAGAAGAGAAGAGTACATTTTTCTGTAGGGGAAGGACTGGACATGGATATAGCAGTTATTCAGGTCACGACTACAGTCCTGTCTCTCCCTTACATACCAAATTGTTTGCAAGAGGCTGAGGTATGGGAAAGTCAATGTGGAAAAGCTGGGTAATGTACCTGTAGGAAGAATTGAGAAATGGACATGTTGATTAGAGCGTGATGGTGGCAGATGGCAGGTTACAGTATACATCATATTAAATTCTGGATTAATTCTTCCATAAGGCTATGTGCACACGTTGTTGATTCTCCCGCGGATCCGCAGCGTTTTTGTCCCTGCGGGTCTGCAGCAGATTCTGCTGCATTGTACAGCAGCATTAAAGTCAATGGGATTTGAAAACCGCTGTGCACATGCTGCGGAAAAATCTGCGCGGATTAGCTGCGGGTTCATTTCCGCAGCATGTGAATTCTTTGGGCGGTTCTGCAGCGTTTCTGCACCCATTGACTTGCATTGATCCACAGCAAAACCGCAGTTCTCAAAAAGATCTGCGGCTTTGCTGTGGATAAAACGCTGCAGATCGGGAGGGGGAAGAGTGGGGGCGAAGTGTGGGCGGTGAGTGTGTGCATGTATGGTGTGTGGGCGGTGACTGGGCATGTATGTGTGTACAGGCAATGTGTGTGTGCGGGGCTCACCGGGCTGTCCGGGGGTCTGGCGGGGCCTGTGCAATGGTCATCGGGCTGTTGGAGGTCTGTGCGGGGCTGTAGGAGGTCCGTGCGGGGCTGTCGGAGGTCTGTGCGGGGCTGTAGGGGGGCTGCGGGGCATCGGTCTGTCCGGGGGGGGTGCGGGGCTGTGTATGTATGTATGCATGTATGTGTGTGTATGTGTATGCAGTCATCATCCGATGGGACTACAAGTCATCCGGCGATGCCTGCTACCCTGATAGTGATTGACACATTAGCCAGTGATGGGACAGTAGTGGTCCCATCATCCAGCTAATGTGTTGAATGTAAAAAAAACAACATGTAACATACAAAACATACATATAACATACAGAACATATAACACACAGAACATACATATAACATACAGAACATGTATAACATACAGAACATACAACATACAGAACATACATATAACATACAGAACATACAACATATAAGATACAGAACATACAACATATAACATACAAAATATACATATAACATACAGAACATACAACATATAACACACAGAACATACATATAACATACAGAACATATAACATACAGAACATACATATAACATACAGAACATACAACATATGAGATACAGAACATAGAACATACAGAACATACATATAACATACAGAACATACATATAACATACAGAACATATAACATACATAACATACATATAACATACAGAACATACATATAAGATACAGAACATACATATAACATACATAACATACATATAACATACAGAACATACATATAAGATACAGAACATACATATAACATACAGAACATACATATAACATACAGAACATACAACATATAAGATACAGAACATAGAACATACATATAACATACAGAACATACATATAACATACAGAACATACAACATATAAGATACAGAACATATAACATACATATAACATACATAACATACATATAACATACATATAACATACAGAACATACATATAACATACAGAACATACAACATATAAGATACAGAACATACATATAACATACAGAACATACAACATATAAGATACAGAACATACAACATATAAGATACAGAACATACAACATGCAGAAAATACATATAAAATACAGAACATACCACATACAGAACATATAACATACAGAACATACATATAACATACAGAACATACAACATATAACATACAGAACATACAACATACAGAACATACATGTAACATACAGAACATATAACATACAGAACATATAATATACAACAAATAACATTGAGTACGTGTACTCACCGCACACACCTAGGTCCCCGAAGCCATCGATCTCCTGTATTAAATATAAAATAATAAACCAACCTATATTTACCTCTCCGTCGTAGTCCAATTAATATCGAGGGTCCCACGATGATCTCCCCTGGAGAACAGCCGCATCAGCTGATGCGACCGCTCTCCAGGGGCTCCAGCATTGAAATGAAACACGGAAGTAATCCTCCGCGATCCATCTATCTATCTATCCTTCCATCCATCTATCCTTCCATCCATCTATCCTTCCATCTATCTATCCTTCTATCTATCGATCCTTCTATCTATCGATCCTTCTATCTATCGATCCTTCTATCTATCTATCTATCTATCTATCTATCTATCTGTGTAATGGAGTGTGGGTTGGACCAATGTAAATGAGGAGGTTGGACAGAAATGACATCACAAATCTTTTTTTTTTTGTTAAATAACATATCTTTATTTAGCTTACAAAACCGCACACAAATCCGCAGGAAAAACCGCACTGAAAAACCGCATCAAATCCGCGGCAAAACCGCAAATGCGTTTTCTGCCAAGAGCTGCGTTTTTTTGTGCAGAAAAATCCACGGGATACTCCACAACGTGTGCACATAGCCTAAAGGCCCCGTCACACATAGCGACTCACCAGTGATCCCGACAACGATATCAACGTGTCAGGATCACTGGTGTGTCACTACATGATCGCTGGTGAGCTGTCAAACAGACAGCTTCACCAGCGATCAGAACCAGCGACGCCGAGCGCGCGGCATCGCTGTGTATATTAGTTACTAGCGCTCTGATGCAGGGAGCTGGTAACTAAGAAACCCGATGTATACCTAAGTTACCAGCTCCCTGCATCAGCGCGCTGGTAACTAATGTACACAGAGGGTTTCTAAGCACAGTGCAGTGCTTAGAAACCCTGCATTTACCTTAGTTACCAGCTCATCACTGGTCTCCCGCCTGTCACACGTAGCGATGCGTGCTGGCCAGCGGGAGACCAGTGACCAAAAAAATGTCCATGGCTTTCCTATAGCGATCAGCGATACCGGCAGGGGGGCCGGTCGCTGATCGCTGTCACACACAGCGATCTCGCTGGTGAGATCGCTGTTACATCACAAAACTTGTTACTCAGCAGTGATCTTGCTACCGAGATCGCTATGTAACGGGGCCCTAACTCCACACACTTCTATGATGCACTTATATGATGCACTCTGCAGACTGTCGTCTTGCAGACATATGGTTTGCAATGTATTTGCTACAAAGTGCATTCAGGTGTGAAGCAGAGAGGAGATAATGTAATTTTTAATGAGTTTTTTAAAAAATAATAATCATCACAAATCAGCAAATAACAGACATATTTAGTGTCCCTGTAATTGTAACAATCCGCACAACACAATGATCAGATTATTTATGGGGATCTGTAAATAATTCAAAAACAATGGCTTGATTGCTATTTTTCTCTATTAAACCCTTAAAAAATGTAATTAAAATGTACTGTAGTTTGTAGCATCTAGTGTGTTGTAGATGCCTTACCATAGGCCACGAAAAAAATTCTTCTGTTATTAATGTTATACAGTAAGAGATCTCACTTTAAAAATAGTTTGTAGCATCTAATGTGTAGTTGTAACGGGGGCGAGGGTGGTAGTCATGGTGAGGGGCTTCCGCTTTTCCGCACCCTGTGACTCCGATACCATAACGATATTGTCCTGTCAAATGTGTGATATGTGTCATGCCAATCACTCACTTGTGAATTAGAGTCCTCCTCAGGTGGCAGCGTTTTGGTCTTCTTCAACAACACACAATGACAATCAGAGTCCAAGTTTATTTTTAACATAACAACTTTACTTAGCTCGTCCAGTTTAGTCACAGACACCGGACAGCAATCTTCGTGCGTTATGGACATTCCTTTATCTGAATTGTCCTTGGTTCCTCTTGTCACCACTCGTTCCCATACCATATCCTCCGGTACCGCAGCTCCCTGAGTAGCCGGACTAGCTTTTTCCTGGTGTTCCCCATCCATTTTCCCCATCATAGGCGAAACCAAAGGATGCCGCAGCCAATCCTTGTCAGACTGTAGGTCTTGGACGTCCCAGTACTTTCCATTAAGCCTAGCCGCTGTGTCCCTCAGTTCCTCTGATTCACTCATGCTTGTGTGTCTTTTCACCCGTAGGGCCTGGACTCATGAGCTTCTGTCATAAACACGGTTTCTTCCATCAACCTAACTGTTCCTCATCCTACTCACTAACTAATCTACCTCAGGAACACATTCTCCTCACCCTAATTTAGCTTCTCCCACTAGCAATCCCCCATTGACTTAACTAGTTCTTATCCTAACTCGATCTAATCTCCTAATCTACAGTGCCCCCCACTGTTCTAAGTCCTATATTACCTCTTACTAAGGGCTCATACTCACTTGCGAGAGAATCACACGATTCTCGTGCGAGTCTCTCACATGAAAACCTTACACTGCTGCCGGTACTATGGAGCGAGCGGCTGCATAGAAATACATGTAGCCGCACGCTCCGGTCCGAGTGCCGGCGGCAGTACCAGGTTTTCATGCGACCCCAAAAGTTGTTGTGCAATTTGTCCTGAGTATGCTGATACCCTATATGTGGGGGTAAACCACTGTTTGGGCACATGGCAGAGCTCGGAAGGGAAGGAGCGCCGTTTGACTTTTCAATGCAAAATTGGCTGGAATTGAGATCAGACGCCATGTTGCATTTGGAAAGCCCTGATGTGCCTAAACAGTGGAAACCCCCCAATTCTAACTCCAACCCTAACCCCAACACTCCCCTAACCCTAATCCCAACCCTAACCATAATCCTAACCACAAACCTAACCCTAACCCTAATCCTAACTTTAGCCCCAACCTTAACTTTAGCTCTAACCCTAAACCTAACTTTAGTCTCAATCCTAACCCTAACTTTAGCCCCAACCCCAACCCTGACCCTAACCCTACTGAGAAAATGGAAATAAATAAAAAAAATTTAAATTTTATTATTTTTCCCTAACTAAGGGGATGATAAAGGGGGGTTTGATTTACTATTTATAGTTGGCTTTTATAGCGTGTTTTTATGTT
Source organism: Dendrobates tinctorius (assembly GCF_039654945.1). Lineage (NCBI taxonomy): Eukaryota > Metazoa > Chordata > Amphibia > Anura > Dendrobatidae > Dendrobates > Dendrobates tinctorius. The sequence goes on along the minus strand of NW_027362016.1, from coordinate 1,210,721 downwards.
TGGCAGCTGTCACACACTAAAGGACACTTTTCATTGCAAAAAATGGTTTATGCATCACCACATTTTGAGAGCTATAATTTTTCCATATTTTGGCCCACAGAGTCATGTGAGGTCTTGTTTTTTGCTGGACGAGATAACATTTTTATTTTCGGGCACATTACTTTTTTTGATCGCTTTTTATTCCTATTTTTGGGAGGCAGAATGAACAAAAACCAGCAATTCATGAATTTCTCTTGGGGGGGGCCTTTATACCGTTCCGCGAGTGGTAAAGTTGATAAAGCACTTTTATTCTTTGGGTTAGTATGATTACAGCGATGCCTCATTTATATAATTTTTTTTATGTTTTGGAGCTTTCATACAATAAAAACTATTTTATATAAAAATAATTATTTTTGCATCGCTTTATTCTGATAGTTATAACTTTTTTATTTTTCTGGTGATGGAGCTGTATGGTAGCTTGTTTTTTGCAGGACAAGATGACGTTTTCAGCCATACCAAGTTTATTTATATGAGTCTTTTTGATCGCGTGTTATTCTTCTTTTTGTTTGGCAGTATGATGATAGAGCATTGTTTTTTTGCCTTTTTTTAATGATGTTCACTAAAGGGGTTAACTAGAGGAACAGTTTTTTAGGTCGGGTCATTACGGGACACGGCGATACTAAATAAGTGTACTTTTATTTAGATTTTTTTATTTAAATATTTTTTTCTGGAATAAATATTGATTTTTTTATTATTTTTTTACAATTAATTAAAAAATATTTTTATTTAAGTCTTACTTTTACACCTTGTCCCACTATGGGACACTCATTTTGTGCAGGCTGATCACTTCTATAGCATGCAGCACTGCAGCGTCTGTGCACTGACCTGTGAGACTTCCTGACATGCACTGCGCATGACAGGAAGTTTCTCAGGCCTGGAGACTCGAATGTCGTCATGACAACATCGGGTCTCCATAGCAGCATTCGGGACCCGACGTCATGCCTCGCGGTCTCCGATCCAAAGGCAGAGGGGCTGTCACAGCTGTCAGGCCCTCTGCCTGCTCCCGAAACGCTGCAATCATGTTTGATTGCGGTGTTTCGGGGGTTAAAGTGCCGGGAACAGTCCATGACCACTCCTGGCACTTAGTGTCGGGTGTCAGCTGTGAGAATCAGCTGAAACGCGGCTGATAGGGCATGATGTACTATCCCGTCCATGGGCATTAAGGCCCAGGGCACATGGACGGGATAATACGTCATATGTCAGAAAGGGGTTAACATCATATAGTAAGGGACCTGACTTTAAAAGTAGTTGGTAGCATCTAGTGTGTAATAGAGGCCTGATCCTTGGTCCAAAAAAAATTCCTCTGTTATTAACGTCATACAGTCAGGGACCTGACTTTAAAAATAGTTTGTAGGATTTAGTGTGTTATAGAGACCTTATCCTTTGTCCCCAAAAAATTTTGTTTGTTATTATCGTCATACGGTAAGGGACTTAACTTTTAAAATATTTTGTAGCATATGGTGTTTTATAGTGTTAGGGTTGGCAGTTTGCACTAAATAAAATATAAAATAAAGTGCAATCGCAACCCGGGGTCCACCGCGCAGAGATGTTACCTGCTGCTAGTGTGAATAATAACAGATTAAAACAGCGAGCGTTAGTAATATCATGCCTGATAATCAGGGCCAGACACTGACAGCTTGGGGCTCCTGTGCAAGAAGTGTGTCTGGGCCCCCTTCCTTTTATGGCGACAAAGCTATATATATATATATATATATATATATATATATATATATATATATACTGTATAGCGCCACACACATACATGTATATATTACATAGTCTCCTTTATTATGTATATTGCCGTCGCTTATTATGCAGTGCCCTCTTGCTATGTACAGCACCGTTCCCTAAATTTGGATTATATAGAGCCCTGTTTTTAATTACACACTGTCCTGTCTTGTTAGCTGTATAATGTAATGATGGCTAGGAAAGCTTCCTTTCAAATGGAGGAGTGTCACGCTCGCGCCTTGGCTTATTGACGCAAGCTGGAGGTTGTGGCCCCACTGTGCCACAAACCAGACTACCCTGGAAGGGGCGTGACTACGACAGCTACCGTGGTCTTCACTGGAATCTCTGATGGTGAGGTCAGGATTGTGCGGCAGGTAGCTGCCGGGTGCCACTCCAGGGTGGTGTCTGGCTGTGGCTGCTGATCCCACTCGGGAACAGGACACCTGGACAGGTGCGAGTGACATGCAGGCTGAGACACTGGACAAGTGGGCACGGCTAGAGACAGGGCAGGTGGGCACGGCTTGAGACACAAGGCAGGTGGGCACGGCTTGAGACACAAGGCAGGTGGGCACAGCTTGAGACACAGGGCGGGCGGGCATGGCTTGAGACACAGGGCAGGTGGGCATGGCTTGAGACACAGGGCAGGCGGGCACGGCTTGAGATACAGGGCAGGCGGGCACAGCTTGAGACACAGGGCAGTCGGGCACGGCTTAAGACACAGGGCAGGCGGGCACGGCTTGAGACACAGCGCAGGTGGGCACGGTTTGGAGACACTGGACAGGCGGGCACGGCTTGGAGACACTGGACAGGCGGGCACGGCTTCGAGACACTAGACAGGCAGGCGTGGTATGAGAAGGAACAGGCAGGCGCCTGTTCACACAGCAGATGCAGGTAACGGTATAGGCAGGAAGGAGTGGAGTGTGTTGGAACAAGTTAGGAACTGAGCCACAGTAGTGCGCAGTAGGCGGAGTCGCAGGAGTGTGGAGTAGCAGGAGTGCAAGGTAGGCGGAGCTTGCAAGAGTGCAAGGTAGGCGGAGCTTGCAAGAGTGCAAGGTAGACGGAGCTTGCAAGAGTGCAAGGTAGGCGGAGCTTGCAAGAGTGCAAGGTAGGCAGAGCTTGCAAGAGTGCAAGGTAGGTGGAGCTTGCAAGAGTGCAAGGTAAGACAGTGAGGACACAGGGAAAGACACCACAGACAAGGAAACTGACAGAACTTGGTAAGGCAGAGTTCACACAGGGAAACAGTATGAGACAATATACAGGGACCAAAGGATACAGGAACCAGGATATTCAGGTTCCTGGAGGGCTAGCAGAGAAGTACCAGGCAAGTACTCAGACAAGGCTAGGACAAGACAGGGACCAGGATATAAGCCTCCTTGCAGGCACTCAGAGTGTACAAGAAAAGCTAGGAGTAAAGCCTCTCAAGAAAGGCAGGACAAAGGACAGGGCCTGGCTTCCTCTGTAGCAAGGAGCTAACTGAGTAGAGACATTGCACAGGCAGGGGTTAGTGGGTGTGGTGACCCTATATAGTAAAGGGCTCCAGGTGATTGGTCGGGGATAGCTTAGACTGGTGCACCCTGACTGCATAAGAAGCAGAGAGTTCAGGCGCCGCCCCCTTATACACACAGTCAGGAAACATGAAGAGAGAAAGCAGGAAAACAAGAGGCATAGCCAGGGCCGCCATCAGGGCATTACAGGCATTACACCTGTATGGGGCCCGGTGATTAGGGGCGCCCGGCGGCCGTGGCGGCGCCTGAGCAAGCTGGGCGCTGCAGCTTGGTCTGCGCTCGCCGCTCGGGTCCCGGCCGGGCCCCCCCTACAATTTTTTCAGTGGTTCGGGGCCCCCTGTCCTCCCCCTCAGCCTGCTCTGCCTGTGTTACATTCACTCACGTCACACGCTGCCTCTTCACTTCCTCATTCCTGAGAAAGCAGAAGAGCGGTGTGCACGTGGCGTCAGACTGGGAGCGGCTGCAGGCCTGCAGCAGAGCAGAAGACTTCGGTCCCTGGACCCTGGGTGACGGTGTGGTGGACGGCCAGCGGGCAGGTAAGTGAATGTTTTTTTATGTCTGTATGTCTGGCTGCAGCCTGCTGATCATGGCCCATGGAGATGGGGACATTGGGGGCCGGGGGCCTGTTGTCTGAACATAGGGCGGAGTCTGGGGGCCGGTTGTCTGATCACGGGGGGGGAGTTTGGGGGCCCTGGCGCAATCATGGGGGGACATTGCGGGTCCTGTGGGGACCCAGGGGTCCGGCTGATGGTGGGGGACCCAGGGGCCTGCCTGGCTGTCAATGGGGGGTCACCCAGGGCCCCACCCGGCTTTCCGTGGGAGGTCACCCAGGGGCCTGCCCGGCTGTACGTGGGGGGTCTCCCAGGGGCCCGCCTGGCTGTCCGTGGGCGGTCTCCCAGGGGCCCGCCCAGCTGTCCTTGGGCGTTCTCCCAGAGACCCGCCCGGCTGTCCGTGAGGGGTCGCCCAGGGGCCTGCCCGGCCGCCCGGCTGTCCGTGGGGGGTCACCCAGGGGCCCGGCCTGCTGTCCGTGGGGGGGTCTGGGGTACCCAGGGGCCCATCTGATGATGGGGGGACCCAGGGGTGTGGCTGTCCATGGGGAGTCACCCAGGGGCCCACCCAGCTGTCCGTGGGAGGTCACCCAGGGGCCTACCCGGCTGTACGTGGGGGTCACCCAGGGGCCCAGCTGTCCTTGGGCGCTCTCCCAGGGGCCCGCCTGGCTGTCCGTGGGGGGTCACCCAGGGGCCCGCCCGGCTGTCCGTGGGGGGTCACCCAGGGGCCTGCCCGGCTGTCCGTGGGGGGGTCTGGGGGACCCAGGGGCCCAGCTGATGATGGGGGGGACCCAGGGGCCTGGCTGTTCACGGGGGGGTCTGAGGGGCCCCGCTGATGATGGGGGGGACCCAGGAGGCCTGGCTGATGATGGGGGGAGCCAGGGGGCTGATGGGGTGAGCCAGGGCCCAGGGAGACAGATCTCCAGCGCCAAGAATAGTAGGCACATTGTCTCCACCTGCAGCTCAGCCTGTAGTCCTATCCTTTTAGTTATCACAGACTGTGCTGACTAGTACCAGCATGTTGACTGTCTCCACCTGCAGCTCAGCCTGTAGTCCTATATGGGGTATCAGCCTACTCAGGACAAATTGTACAACTATTGTTCTCATGTTACACTTGGGAAAAAACGAACATTGGGGGTGAAAAGATCATTTTAGTGAAAATAAAATTAGATTTTAGATTGGCAAAAAACCAAATACAAGCGGTTAGTATGTTAATCCAAAGCCCAAGACAATAGAAAAGACCGCTTTGTAAACAGGGTTAAATTTAGAGTAGAAAAAAAGGGGTTACTAGAAATACTAGGGTCAATGATAATACCCTTTTCTTATGAAAAGTGACTTCTTCCACTCTTGATGTAGTCACGTTAATGACGATACGCGTCGGGTAACAAGAGTGGCATTCATTATGACTCGTCATGTTCAGTGAGCATGTCTTTGTTCTGCTAGTAGCAAGGGTGGCTTATCATAAGAAAAGGGTATTACAAAGCGGCCTTTTCTATTGTCTTGGGCTTTTGATTAACATACTAACCGCTTGTATTTGGTTTTTATTAGGTGCCAATCCTATTACTAACATGGCTGTTTGTTATTTATAAGGTGGCTTGATGTAATATCATCAATATTTCTTATTTAATCATAAGACTTTTTTGATTGTAGAGTTATTTGAAATTCTGAGGATTTCATTGGCCATAACGAATACACTGAATATATGTGTTTATTATATACTTGTTGCTCTGGCATACTACATAGAATACTGAACTTTTATTGAATATTGTTGTACATTTATATATTGGCCAGGAATGTCAATATATACCGTCAAAACAAAAACTGATGACTAGGTATGTGATATGGTGTTAATGTGTGATTGAGGGCATGGTGAAGTTTTTCGATGAAAGCACGGAGGGATTTTGGAAGGTTCGCATGGTGAAGGAGGAGCTAGGGTGGAGGCGGAACTGGGGGTGGAGCCTGGGCGGAGTCTAAAGGGGGGGCCCCATAAATTTTGCCAGTATGGGGCCCCGAAATTCCTAGTGGCAGCCCTGGGCATAGCACATGGAGCTGGCAGCAGACAGAAATCACCGCATGACCTGGAGCAGTGAGTAAGTTGGTGTGCGGGGATAAAAGGCCATGCAGTGATGCCATCAGGGTTGCAACAGTACCCCCCCTTTACGGTCCCTCTTCCTCAAGCCTGCCAGAATAACTTGCAGAAGAAGGAGTACGGGACCACACACAGTCCAGGCCGACAGGGCATCATTCTGGTGAGGTGAAGTAGGCGTGCCATCTGGAATTACGGAGTGCCAAGTCTCTTGGTGCCCGACAGAGACAGCTTCTAGCACAGAGGGTACAAGGACTTCTTCCTCCTGTTTGGCAGAAAGCAGGGACCTGGAAGCTTCAGACTTGATCCCTACATCAACCGGCCAGCTGGAAACTGAAGACACCTTCACTGAGTCCATTTTTAGCCCGTTATTCCAAGAAAATTGGACCTCCTCCTCCCGATGGATAAAAAACGGAGATACGTAGGCCACTGTTTTCACCTCTTCATCCACCTGCCACATGGAAGTTGGAGGCATACATACGGGGAGCCACTTCCGCCTGTTACCCGAAAAGACTGGGCCACTTCTTTCAAGTTGGCGAACGAGTACTGCTTAATCTTGGGACCTTCACCCACTGGCCATAGAGGAGCCGAAGGCATCCACTCAGGATCCATCTTCAGCCCACTATCCTGGGGAAGACAATCAAGCGACAGGGATGTTCCTGGGGACTGGTCACCGGAGATGTGCGGAGAGGGCGCCACTGCTTTCTTTTGTTCAGTGACGTCAGCACACCATGACTTAATAACCGTCAGATCAGGTGGAGAAGGTGACAATGCAGAAGACTGGCCTTGCAGTAGTGTAACTAGAAACCTCTGCTGGCTAGGCAGTTCCAAACGCAGCACCACGCTGGGTCTTTGGATCAGAAGGGGCAGTAGAGTACCCGGCTCCGAACGACCGGTGGGCAAACTGGTCAGCAGGTGGAAAACAAATGTCTTCGTGCATAACGGTCCGATTAGGAGTTGTAGTTGACCCCTCAATACTGGACTGTTCACAAGTAGGGCTCGGCCATCACCAAACACCCTCAATGGATTCTGGAGCTGTGGAGCAGGAACCACGCACAGACTATGTCTGGCTTGCAGCTTACATACATCTGCAAGGCCGAAACTCCCATAAGGCACTGGAACAGTCACAGACTTTAGTAGAGAGGAGGTACTCTTCTGGAGCTTTGGCTTCACAGGGCTGAGACCATCAGGATGTTCCTTCTCAGGACAGGCCACTGGCGACAACCTAGCCAGCCCCTTTTTCTTAGACCTCTTGGATCTTGCATGGGGGGCTGCTTTGGCAGGCTGAGGAACAGATGGGTCATGGATGGTCTCAGATGCACACACACAGCAGCAGCAGTGTCAGGCAGGACAGTATCTCACATGATGTCCGCTCCGCAGCATCACCGCCTCCGCCCTCCGGCTGCTTCCTGTGTCTCTCTGGCACAGCAGCCGCGCCACTGAATGATGATGTCATTCAGCGGCATGCTCTTCTCTGTGTCAGAGAGACACAGGAAGCGCTGGCGCCGGGCAGGAAGGATCCTTGCAGCTCCTCTCCTGCTGTTTTCTCTTGCAGGCAGTGGAACTGTTGGAATCTCTCCCTGCCCACCGCTACACATGAGGGCAATCTGGCCAGGGGCCCCCTGGAGCATCGGGCCCGGAGAAAACTGGCCAGATTGCCCTCATCATTAGTCGCCCTGCAGGGGCCCCCTGGTGCCTCTGGGCCCCCGTGCAATGCACCGGTTGAACCGGCTGTGTGTCCGCCCATTCTGATAATACATGTGCGGCCATTCAAAAAATGCCTAGATAGAAATATCCATTACTAACAATGCCTATGCAAGTGAATGGACCACCATGATAATAGAGAATAGCCACAATGACTGGTATATCTAGACAGTCAGAAAATAAAGCATTGAGACAGATACACACTGACAATAAATCTGGGCCCAAATGAGAGTCGCCCAAGAAAGGGACCAAATACCCTGAGAAAATCAAAGTGTAAACTCTGCACTCACTGTCCCAATACCATACCACTAATAGGGGGAGCTTGTGGAGATGCCCGCCGCGTGTCGCCACTGCAATGTGGCTTCGTCAGGGCCCCTAGTTATCCCAGTCCAGAAACTACTGAACCCGTGCCTGACCGGTACCCAAAGCATGTAGCAGACTAGAGACTCGGGTGGAAAGCCATGGGTAAGAAACTGCATAAGTGTGCAACCTGCCTGCCAGAGTGTACAGTGTTGTGAGCTCATTTTCTCGTTCACCTTTGATGTCCGATGAACTCCCTCTGCTGGTGAAAGGAGGTGGTGAAACTGATTTGGATGGGAGAAACCTGTCATCTGAACTGGTGGATTGCGATTGGACATCCGGAATCTCTGAGTGCATATAAGGCTGTCAACGCCCTGTAAGGTTGCTGGTGATTTCTCTGCTCTGAGCTCTGGCCTCCAGTTCAGTTCCTGTCTTCTGAAAGCTAAGTTTTGCTCTGTTATTGTTCCATGAGATTTTGTCTGATTTCCTTAGTTTTGTGTTCAGCCAGCCCCGGCTGGGGCTTTGCTGAATTTCCATTTTGTCCCTGATCGGTTAAATCTCTTTTGCTCTGTCTTCAGAATATATCAGAGTGCTGATATAGGGATTTTGAAGCCTAGTGACTTCAGGGCCGTTTTTCTTATCAGACGTGTTGGGACATTTTTGGTAGAGTTTTTGCGGATTGCAGCTAGCATCTTTTCTGTCCTTTCCTATCTAGTTAGTTGGGCCCCATCGTTTGCTCTGCCTGTCTTTCTGTCTGTGTTTGTGTTTTCCCTTTCTTTCTTTAGGCCTATTTAGCTCTCCAGCTGTGACGAGGTGTCTAGGATCACCGTAGGAACACTCCACGGCTACTGTTAGTTGTGTGAATAGGATCAGGGGTCTGCAATCCGTTAGCTACCAACCTCTCCGGTTTTCTGGACTTAGCTTGCATTTTTGTTTTTTCCTCCTCCGGTGACTCATTCATAACAGTACAGGCTCAAGCAAAGGCAGACACACAAACAGACAGAGTGGTAGCATATCCACCCACACCTTTCCTGGTGTCTGTCCCTCATTTGATGTGTTTTGGCATCATTTGGGGGCCGTTATAAGGTGTTGTGCATGCGTTTGTTTTTGCCTCCCATTGAGGTGAATGGCGTTCTGAGAATATTCTATTAATTAATTGGCGAATATTGCAAATTTGGCCAACGTAAACTGAACATTGAAATATTCGCTCATCTCTACTCCTTACTAAACATAATCCCACAATGTCTGTCCGCTATTTCATCTTTCTTCTCTGCTATATTTCTAACATTTAACATGGATAAAATCGAATTCATCATCTTTCCACCATCTGATTTAACCACGCCAACCACAACCTGTTTCCTCCATACATCTGTGACCTAGTTGCATGCAACCTCCAATCCTCACAAGATCTCCTTCTCAACTCCCCTTTTATCCACTCTTCCCACAATCGCATACTAGATTTCTCCTGTAGATCACCTCTACTCTGGAACTGTGTACCACAATATATAATACTCTCTCCTACCGTAAGTGCGAACTGTGGTAAGTGTGTGACTTGAAATTCAGTGACTTTAGATTCAGAGAGTTTCCAAGGGAGGTCTTACTGAATTGCTGTTATAGTAATACTTTTTTTTTTTTTTATTTATTTTTGCTTATCTTATTGTCTGGTGCAATCCCCATTAGGATGTGCTCCACTATTGCCAATGCCATCCAGTGCACGTCTTGCCGCATGTATGCAGTCCTTGAACAGCCGGTCAAGGGTGCATACTGCTGTGCGAGATGTGAGCACGTTGTGCATTTGGAAGCCCAGATACTGGATCTAAATGTGCAGCTGGCAACACTGAGATCCATAGACAATATGGAAAGGAGTCTTCTGCTCACTGAGCAGACGCTCAATGGGATAGATGAGGGGGGGGATGCTAGGTTGGAGCTGCAGGACAATGAAGCAGCTAGCTGGGTGACAGTTAGAAGGCGGGGTAGAGGGAAGAGCACCAGGGAGGCTAGTCCTGATCTGGCACACCCCAATAAGTTTGCAAAGTTGGCAGATGAGGGGAGTGTTAGTGCAGGAGTAGCACTGCTGCAGCAAGGCATGTCCTCTGAAAGCCGGAGGAGTGTCTTCTCCAGTAAGGGGGGAAATAGGAGAGCAGGGCAGGCCAGACAGGTTCTGGTAGTGGGAGACTCAATTATTAGGGGAACAGATAGGGCAATCTGTCACAAAGACAGGGATCGTCGAACGGTGTGCTGCCTACCTGGCGCTCGAGTCCGACACATCGCTGATTGGGTTGACAGATTACTGGGAGGGGCTGGTGAGGATCCAGCGGTCATGGTGCACATTGGCACAAATGACAAAGTTAGAGGTAGGTGGAAGGTCCTTAAAGATGATTTCAGGGAATTAGGCTGTAAGCTTAAAGCAAGGACCTCCAAGGTGGTATTTTTGGAAATACTTCCTGTACCACGTGCCACGCCAGAGAGGCAACGGGAGATTAGGGAGGTTAATAAGTGGCTCAGGAATTGGTGTAGGAAGGAGGGGTTTGGGTTCCTGCAGAACTGGGCCGACTTCTCAGTTGGCTACAGGTTCTACGCTAGGGACGGGCTGCACCTCAATGGGGAGGGTGCAGCTGTGCTGGGGAGAAAATGGCTAGAAGGTTGGAGGAGTGTTTAAACTAGGGACGGGGGGGGAGGGTATTCCTTTTATAGGAGGGGAAGACAGTGCAGATAGAGACCTGGGCACAAATAATGACATTGGGGGTGGGGGTGGCATGGGGGGTGGGGTTAGAACAGTTAATAATTTAAGAAAGAATAGAGGTACAGAGAGATACATAAAGTGCATGTATACTAATGCCAGAAGTCTCGCCAACAAAATGGAGGAATTGGAGTTAATGTTGTTGGAACATAATTATGACATGGTGGGGATATCTGAGACATGGCTGGATGAGAGCCATGACTGGGCAGTTAATTTACAGGGCTATAGTCTGTTCAGAAATGACCGTACAAATAAGCGAGGGGGAGGCATGTGTTTATATGTAAAATCATCCTTAAAACCCATCCTTCGTGATAATATTTATGAATCTAATGAAAATGTAGAGTCCCTGTGGGTAGAGATAAGGGGAGGGGGGAAAAATAATAAATTACTGATAGGGGTTTGTTATAAATCTCCAAAAATAATGGAAGCTACAGAGAATATCCTCATAAAGCAAATAGATGAAGCAGCGACTCAAGGAGAAGTCATTATTATGGGGGACTTCAACTACCCTGAAATACATTGGGGAACCGAAACCTGCAGTTCCAGCAAAGGTAATAGGTTTTTGACTACTATGAGAGACCATTACCTTTCACAACTGGTTCAGGACCCAACAAGAGGGGGGGCACTGCTAGACCTAATATTATCCAACAGGCCAGACCGCATATCAAATGTAAGGGTTGGGGGTCACTTGGGTAATAGTGATCACAAATTAATAAGTTTTCATGTATCCTTTAATAAGATGTGTAGTAGAGGGGTTACAAGAACACTAAACTTCAGGAAGGCAAATTTCCAACGGATGAGAGATGATCTTGGTGCAATTAACTGGGACGATATCCTGAGACATAAAAATACACAAACAAAATGGGAGACGTTTATTAGCATCCTGAATAGGATCTGTGCACAATATATACCGTATGGGAATAAACATGCGAGAAATAGGAGGAAACCACTATGGCTAAATAGAGCTGTAAGGGGCGCAATAAGAGATAAAAATAAAGCATTTAGAGAATTAAAGCAAGTAGGTAGTGATGAGGCATTAAATAAATACAGAAGATTAAATAAATTCTGTAAAAAGCAAATCAAGACAGCAAAGATTGAGACAGAGAGACTCATTGCCAGAGAAAGTAAAAATAATCCCAAAATATTCTTTAACTACATAAATAGTAAGAAGCTAAAAAATGATAGTGTTGGTCCCCTTAAAAATAGTCTGGGTGAAATGGTGGATGAGGAAAAAGCCAATATGCTAAATGACTTTTTTTCAACAGTATTTACACAAGAAAATCCCATGATGGATAACATGATCAGGGATAAAAATTCTCCATTAAATGTCACCTGCTTAACCCAGCAGGAAGTACGGCGGCGTCTACAAATCACTAAAATTGACAAATCCCCGGGCCCGGATGGGATACACCCCCGAGTACTGCAGGAATTAAGCACAGTCATTGATAGACCACTATTTTTAATCTTTAAAGATTCCACAATAACAGGGTCTGTACCACAGGACTGGCGTATAGCAAATGTGGTGCCAATATTCAAAAAGGGGACAAAAACTGAACTTGGAAATTATAGGCCTGTAAGTTTAACCTCAACTGTGGGTAAAATCCTGGAGGGTTTTCTAAGAGATACTATACTGGAGTATCTGGAGAAGAATAACCTTATGACTCAATATCAACATGGGTTTACAAGAGACCGTTCCTGTCAGACTAATCTGATAAGCTTTTATGAAGAGGTAAGTTCCGGACTGGACCAAGGGAATGCAGTGGACGTGGTGTACATGGACTTTTCAAAAGCTTTTGATACGGTGCCACACAAAAGGTTGATACATAAAATGAGAACAATGGGGATAGGGGAAAATATGTGTAGGTGGGTTAAGAGCTGGCTCAGGGATAGGAAACAAAGGGTGGTTATTAATGGAGCACACTCGGACTGGGTCACGGTTAGCAGTGGGGTACCACAGGGGTCAGTTTTGGGCCCGCTTCTTTTTAACATATTTATTAATGACCTTGTAGGGGGCATAGAGAGTAGAATTTCAATATTTGCAGATGACACTAAACTCTGCAGGGTAATTAATACAGAGGAGGACAATTTTATATTACAGGAGGATTTATGTAAACTAGAAGCTTGGGCTGATAAATGGCAAATGAGCTTTAATGGGGATAAATGTAAGGTCATGCACTTGGGTAGAACGAACAAGTTGTATAATTATGTGCTTAATTGTAAAACACTGGGCAAAACAGTCACTGAAAAAGACCTGGGTGTATGGGTGGACGACAAACTCACATTTAGTGGCCAGAGTCAAGCAGCTGCTGCAAAGGCAAATAAAATAAGGGGATGCATTAAAAGAGGCATAGATGCTCATGAGGAGAACATAATTTTACCTCTATATAAGTCACTAGTGCGACCACACTTAGAATACTGTGTACAGTTCTGGTCTCCGGTGTATAAGAAAGACATAGCTGAACTGGAGCGGGTGCAGAGAAGAGCGACCAAGGTTATTAGGGAACTAGGGGGTCTGCAATACCAAGACAGGTTATTACACTTGGGGTTATTTAGTTTGGAGAATCGAAGGCTTAGGGGTGATCTTATTACAATGTATAAATATATGCGGGGACAATACAAAGACCTTTCTAATGATCTTTTTACTCTTAGACCTGTGACGGGGACAAGGGGGCATCCTCTACGTCTGGAGGAAAGAAGGTTTAAGCATACTCACAGACGCGGATTCTTTACTGTAAGAGCAGTGAGACTATGGAACTCTCTGCCATATGATGTTGTAATGAGTGATTCACTACTAAAATTTAAGAAGGGACTGGATGCCTTTCTTGAAAAGTATAATATTACAGGGTATATACACTAGTCTCCTTAATATTGCGTTGATCCAGGGAGCTAGTCTGATTGCCGTATGTGGAGTCGGGAAGGAATTTTTTTCCCCAATGTGAAGCTTACTGTTGCCACATGGGGTTTTTTTGCCTTCCTCTGGATCAACATGTTAGGGCAAGTTAGGATAGGATATGGGTTGAACTAGATGGACTTAAAGTCTCCCTTCAACCTTAATTACTATGTTACTATGTTACTATGTTACCATGGGAACCTTCAAAAGAACCTGAAGAAATACATTGTCCGATAAGCCTACAACTGAGGCTGGGATCACACATGCGAGGAATACAGCCGAGTCTCGCATGTTAATACCCGGCACTGCTGCTGGCACTCAGGAGCAGAGCTGATCTGAGTGCTGGCGGCAGTGCTGGGTATTAACATGCAAGACTCGCATGTGAGATCCCAGTCTTACACTAACCATCACTCCACCACAAGCAGCTCTACCATCACCTATTGTACCCTTACTCATCCCTTGTAGACTGTGAGCCCTCATAGGCAGTGTCCTCTCTTCTCCAGTACTAGTTGGTGACTTGTATTTTTAAACAATACTGTCCTTTTTTATGTATACTCCTTTTTACATGTAAAGCACCATGGAATAAATACTGCAGTACTGCTGCCAAAGAAAGGGAATTGAGTAGACTGTACAGTAACATACACTACCGTTCAAAAGTTTGGGGTCACCCAGACAATTTTGTGTTTTCCATTAAAACTTATACTTTTATTAATCAAATGAGTTGCCAAATGAATTTAAAAACTAGTCCAGACATTGACAAGGTTTGAAAAAAAATATTTTTATTTAAAATAAAAATTTTCTCCTTCAAACTTTGCTTTTGTCAAAGAATGCTCCCTTTGCAGCAATTACAGCATTGCAGACCTTTGGCATTCTATCAGTTAATTTGCTGAGGTAATCTGGAGAGATGTCACCCCATGCTTCCAGAAGCCCCTCCCACAAGTAGGTTTGGCTTGATGGGCACTTTTTGTGTACCATACGACAAACTGCTCCCACTACAGTTCAATGGGGTTGAGATTTGGTGACTGCGCTGGCCACTCCATTACAGATAGAATACCAGCTGCCTGCTTCTTCCCTAAATAGTTCTTGCATAATTTGGAGGTGTGCTTTGGGTCATTGTCCTGTTGTAGGATGAAATTGGCTCCAATCAAGCACTGTCCACAGGGTATGGCATGGTGTTGCAAAATGGAGTGATAGCCTTCCTTATTCAAAATCCCTTTTACCTTGTACAAATCTCCCACTTTACCAGCACCAAAGCAACCCCAGACCATCACATTACCTCCACCATGCTTGACAGATGGTGTCAAGCACTCTTCCAGCATCTTTTCAGTTGTTCTGCATCTCACAAATATTCTTCTGTGTGATCCAAACACCTCAAACTTGGATTTGTCTGTCCATAACACTTTTTACCACTCTTCATCTGTCCAATCTCTGTGTTCTTTTGCCCATATTAATCTTTTCCTTTTAATAGCCAGTCTCAGATATGACTTTTTCTTTGCTACTCTGCCCTGAAGGTTAGCATCCCGGAGTCGCCTCTTCACTGTAGACATTGACACTTGCGTTTTTCATGTACTATTTAATGAAGCTGCCAGTTGAGGACCTGTGAGGCATCGATTTATCAAACTACAGACTCTAATGTACTTGTCTTGTTGCTCAGTTGTGCAGCGGGGCCTCCCACTTCTCTTTCTACTCTGGTTAGAGCCTGTTTGTGCTCTTCTCTGAAGGGAGTAGTACACACCGTTGTAGCAAATCTTCAGTTTCTTGGCAATTTCTCGCATGGAATAGCCTTCATTTCTAAGAACAAGAATAGACTGTCGAGTTTCACATAAAAGTTCTTTTTTACTGGCCATTTTGAGAGTTTAATGGAACCAATAAATGTAATGCTCCAGATTCTCAACTAGCTCAAAAGAAGCTTCTCTAATCAACCAAACTGTTTTCAGCTGTGCTAACATACTTGCACAAGTGTTTTCAAGGGTATTCTAACAATCCATTAGCCTTCTTACACAGTTAGCAAACACAAAGTACCATAAGAACACTGGAGTGATGGTTGTTGGAAATAGGCCTCTATTGCATTACAAACCAGACGTTTACAGCTAGAATAGTCATTTACCACATTAACAATGTATAGACTGTATTTCTAAATCATTTAATGTTAGCTTCATTGGATAAAACTGTGCTTTTCTTATAAAGATAAGGAAATTTCCAAGTGACCCTAAACTTTTGAACGGTAGTGTAAGTTTTGTTTGTTTGTTTGTTTTTTAAAAAAAGCTCAATTATACTATTTCTTCTCTGGGGAAATTGATGCCACTTTAGTGGTGGTGGCAATTATTTTGGGAAATGTTTGTACTCCAAATTGGGTCTACTTCACGTGTGTTGCTTGAATTTGGCAGGGCCACCAGCACAGCAGGCCTACACCAGTCCTTCAACCGCCTCTTAATTTAAGCCAAATTTCAAAGCTATAAATGCTGGCCCAGACACTGGTACCTCATGCATGACAAATGGCTGACTGCTTCTGTGCCATTATAAAATGTTCTATTGTGGGTCAATTGATGAGTAAACTACCTATGTTACTATCCTTAATTTTCTACCAATAGTAGTCTATTAAACTGATGCTTGTGCTACCTGAGTGTGGCTGTGAAAAAAATAATTGAGCTGTTGCATGAGGTATCAAGGCTCCCAGCAAAGGTGGCTTACACCACTCCCTTACCCACCACATTGTAATTTTAACTTCAATTCAAAGATCTAAATGCTGTCCCAGACCTTCATACCTCATGCGTGACTCATGGCTGACTGCTGCTGTGCCATTCTAAAATTTCTGCTGTGGGTGAATTGATCAGTCAACTACCTGTTACCAGCCTTCAGGTTTTTTTTCTAACATTGGTGGTCTACGAAGCTGATATTTGTGCCACCTGAGTGTGGCTGAGTAAAAAAGCAGTTTAAGCTGTTCCATGAGGTATCAGGGCTCCTAGCACAGCAGGCTTACACTGGTCCCTCACCTACCTCATCTTAATTTAAACTTTAATTAAAAGCTGTAAATGCTGGCCCAGACCCTGATACCTCATGCATGGCCCATGGCTGACTACTCTCCTGTCAAATTTCTACTGTGTGTCAATTGATGCCACTTTTCCTGGTTTCTGTCCCTAATTTGAGCTGTTTTGGTAGCGTATTTCCCCCCCAAGGTGTTGTCTATGAGTTTGGTTTTACCTCCCATTAAATTCAATGGGGTTCAGATATTTTCATCGAACAGTTCAATGAAGTGTTCGGCGAATATCGGGATGTTCGCCGAATCTGAACGGAACTGAACCTTGAAATGTTCTCTCATCTCTAGTTGCTACCTAGCAGCGACATAATAGTCCACCTAATCACAAAAGACTAGGGGATTAATTCATCAAGACCCAAGATTCCCTCATTGTTCTTGATAAGAGGGCATGTTGGAGAGGAGGCTCCTGAATCACTAAGAGGGGATGCTAGGTGCACCTCACCACAATTTTTAATCCAGCTTCTGCTTGTCATGTATTTGAGAAGCGGGGATTGCCATGCCCTACCACACCTCTGTCCCACCCCAGCCACGCCCACTTTTGGGAGCTGGGGGAAACATATGGCATATTAGAATTTCAGAGGATTCTCTCAGCTCTAATCATGGACCCATAGCACCCACCCAACATCATATTATGCTTAACCCCATGGCTGGTAATATGCAGTGCTGTGCATCTACTAAACTACTTTATTTTGCACCCCAAGCTGTAGCGTAGCAGAGGGGCCCACCCAGCGCTATGCTACCCTTAATTGTATTGTAAAAGTCCCACTGAAGTCACGGAATCATGCCACATCAGGATTCTGGTGTCCTGTGCATGCGTCCACCCAAACCTCGCTGGAAGACTCATCAGAATCCTGGATTAGGTGAGTGTATGATGTTTTTCCTATTACAATTAAAACTTATTGAGGCATCATAATCAATCGGTGACCCTGAAACAGGAGGGGGGGCACATACATTATACGGACTACTGTGAAGGCCCTATAAAGTGTGGGGTTCATTAAACAGTTTGGGGGATAATGTAGAGCCTATTAAACAGTGTAGTTGCAAAAGTGGGGGCCATTATACAATATAGTAGTTAATGTTGGGGCATTTATACAGTATGGGAGCCAATGTGGGCCTATTATACAGCGTACTAGCTAATGTGGAGGCCTTTATATAGCTTGGGGGCTAATGTGGGAGCAGTTATACAGTATAGGAGCTAATGTGGGGCCCACTATACATTATAGGGGTAATGTGGGGCCCTTATACAGTATGGGCACAAATGTGGTAGCCATTATACAGTCTTTGGGCTAATGCAGGAGCAATAATACACTTTGGGGACTAATGTGAGGGCCATTATACAGTTTGAAGGCTAATGCGGGGGTCATTATACAGTGTGGAAGCTAATATAGGTGTCATTATAATGTTTGGGTGATAATGCGGGGTCAGTTATACAGTTTGAGTGCTAATGTGATGGCCATAATAAAGTTTGGGGCTTACGGTGGGGGCCATTATTAAGTGTGGTAGCTAATGTGGGGGCCATTATACAGGGTGGGCCGTTTATATGGATACACCTGGGTGGGCCATGTATATGGATACACCTAAATAAAAAGGGAATGGTTGGTGATATCAACTTCCTGTTTGTGGCACATTAGTATATGGGAGGGGGAAAACTTTTCATGATGGGTGGTGACCATGGGGGCCATTTTGAAGTCGGTCATTTTGGATGCAACCTTATAAATGGCCCACCCAGGTGTATCCATATAAATAGCCCTCCCTGTACAGTGTGTTGGGTATTACACTCTGAATTCTACTGTGAGGTCCATTATACAGTGTGAGGGTCATTATACTGTGCTTTGGAGGAGCAGTGGAGACATCATACTCAGTATAGAGGAGCTGTGGGCCCACTATACTGTGTATAGAGGCGCTGTAGATTGTGGTACTGAGAAAAATTCAGCAGATGCCCGAGACTGTAGGGCACAGCCCCAAATTCGGGACTGTTCCATTTTTAAGCACAGAGTCAAAGTTTTTCTGTACTATTAAAAAGTCTGCTTAATATCTGCACAAAAATTGAATCAAATAAAGGGGAAAGTAGCAGAAAAGAAATGCAACAAACACGTAATAATTAGAGAAGATTGTTAATATGTTGTGTGGTAAGGAGTCCGACCCTTGCATAAAATATGTCTATTTGCTAATTTGTGATGTTTATTATAAAAAAAACAAATTAAAAATTACATTTTTTAAATTAACAAGTGATTTTCAATATTTTTTTAGTAATTTTACAGGATGAAAAAATCTCTTATTCTTCCTCTAGAATACAAATACATAGAAATACACTACTATGTAGTAATGTATCTATGTAGTATGCCTGTGGAGTCAGAGCCTGCAATACAGATCAAGTATACAAATTTCTACCTGTTACATGACCAGAAACTGTGGCTCAATGTTGTATGTAATGTTGAAGGTTGCGAGTTCAAATACTGGGGAGACTCACAAAAAAAGAAAAACATGATGTTTTTGTAATTGCTTTTTTATTAATCTAGGTTATTTTTTAGGAAAACAAAAATCAGATTTTTTTCTTCACCTCTAGTATACAGGGAACAAGATAAATAGTTACATTGTTATAAACAGTGTACTGTATCTCTATGGACATGTATCATCTGCTTCTGGGTTTATTGCCTGCAATACAGATCAAAATTACCAAATTCTCCTATTAAAGAATCCCAGCCCCTCAAATAAAATCTAGTAAAACTTGCACTCTCATATCCAAATATCCCCCTCCGTCTGAGCCCCACTGTGCCTTAACTGCAGTAAGTGGCACACATATTTGGCATTATTGTATTGGAAAGTAAGCACTTAATTTATGGGATGCATGTTTCTAGAAGCATCAGAAGAGCACTTTGTATTGGGTCGCTGCAACATATGCTGGAAATACACTGTATGGGCGCACAATGTATAGGCAATAAACTGGCAGATTTTCAATCCTTCAGAAAAAATGAAAAAAGCATGAATGTTACAAAATACTGCAGCTGTAGATGAATTCATTGGGAAGTGTAATTTCTACAATGGGTCACTTTTGGGGGTTTTCTACTGTTCTAGCATCTTAGGGGCTCCAGAAGCATAAGAGTATGGAGCGAGGCCACACTCACTGGCTGCAAGTATATATAATAAATACATGTCCTCCGATCCCAGATTGGAAACTGGCAAAACCCTGCAGCGCACAGAGCGTCCTCTGGGGGTAGTCATAGGTCTGCAGTCACATAGAGTGATTTCAACCGAACCACCCCTTTAAGATCAAAATTTACTCCGTCAATAAGGGATTAATTGTATAAAAATAAAAATTTACAAAATTGCCAATATTTAAAAATTGTAGTCAAATTTCAGAAATGTTAATAAATAAGCTTAACCCTTTTCTGACATATGACGTACTATCCCGTCCATGTGCCCTGGGCTTTAATGCCCATGGATGGGTTAGTATGTCAAACGCTATCAGCCGCGCTCACAGGGGGAGCGCGGTTGATCGCAGCCGGGTGTGAGCTGATTATCACAGCTGACACCTGGCACTAAGTGCCAGAAGCGGTCACGGACCGCTCCCGGTACTTTAACCCCCGACACACTGCGATCAAACATGATCTCAGTGTTCTGGTGGCATAGAGAAGCATCGCTCAGGGAGGGGGCTCCCTGTGTGCCTCCCATAGATCATCAGAACAACGCGATGTGATTGCATTGTTCTGAGGTTCTCCCTGCCTGCAGATCCCGGATCCAAGATGGCCACGGGGTCCTTCTGGGTCCTACAGGGAGGTGGCTTCTCAGTGCCTGCTGAGAACAGGACCTGAGAAGCCTCCTTCACTGCCTGTGCTGTACAAAGTGTCAGATCAGTGATCTGACTTTATACATTGATGTCCCACCCTGGGACAATGTAAAAAAAAGTAAAATAAAAATATTATTCTGTATAAAAATATTTTTTTAAAAATCCTAAATAAAGAAAAAATAAATAAATATTTTTCCAATAAATATATTTCTTTATGTAAATAAAAAAAACAATAAGGCTAAGTGCACACGTACTTTTTTGCCCTGCGGATTTTTCCACGCAGAATTAAAGAAATCCACAGGTCAAATGACCTGCATTTTTCCTGCAGATTTCTTCCTGTTTTTTTGCGGTTTTCTTGCTGTTTTTGTGCGGTTTTCCCCTGCGGATTTACCCCTGCGGATCTGGAGAATGGAGCAGGTGGAAAAGCGCACAAAAGAAGTGACATGCTGCATATTTTGAACCACAAGAAAACCGCATGGAAAAGTCCACAGCGTCTGCACAGCGTTTTTTTTTTCTATTGATTAACATGCTACTGTACATCACAATGCGGATATGCAGTGTTTCTGCGCGGTAAAATCCGCTGCGGATCCGCTGGAAATCTGCATCGTGTGCACATGGCCTAAAAGCACACATATTTAGTATTGCTGTGTCCATAACGACCCGACCTATAAAACTGTCCCACTAGTTAACCTCTTCAGTAAACACCGTAGAAAAAATAAATAAAAACAAGGCAAAAAACAATGCTTTATCATCACACCGACGAACAAAAAGTGGACTAACACACAATCAGAAAGATCGATATAAATAAACATGGTACTGCTGAAAACGTCATCTTGTCCCACGAGAAACGAGCTGCCACACAGCATCATTAGCAAAAAAAATAAAAAAAGTTATAGCTCTCAGAATAAAGCGATGCAAAATAATTATTTTTATATATAAAATAGATTTTATTGTAAATGCCAAAACATAAAAAAATGATATAAATGAGGCATCGCTGTAATCGTACTGACCCTAAGAATAAAACTTCTTTATCAATTTTACCTCACGGTATAAAAGCCTCACCCAAAATAAATTAATGAATTGCTGTTTTTTGTTCATTCTGCCTCCCAAAAATTATAATAAAAACTGATCAAAAATGTCATGTGGCCGATAACACAGGTCAACGAAAAAAAATTTTTTTTCTGGTGTCCAAAATATTTTAATGAATTTGGGGTATTTTTGGGGTGCTGATTCTGAATATGTCATCAGTTTTGCCAGATTGGCTCAAGTTTTTGAGATTTTTGGTATCTTATTTATAGCACTTGTTGGTAAATGCGACGCATCATCTCATTAATTTCTTTGGATTAGTACTTGAACTGAGCAGTTCTCAATATAGTTTTGTGTTAATTAGTGTTCTAAAAGTTTGTTCATAGCTTGATTTTTGCACTAACTTTATGTTGTTGTCTGTTTTCCAGTGAAAAGCATGAACTCATCATGAAGAAGTTGTCTTAACGATCCAGACTCATTCTGTTACATTTGTGGTGAATATACACTGCCAAAACATAGAAGAAACATAACACACTTCGTAAAAAAAGTGTATTTTGCCTATTTTGGGGTTATGCTTGGGGACCAAGACAAGTTTTGGGCACCACACATAGTGTGCAAAGCATGTATCGAATTATTACGAAAATGGAGCAAAGGACAAAGAAAAAGCTTCAAATTTGGTGTTCCAATGGTGTGGAGAGAGCCAAAAAATCATCATGATGACTGTTATTTATGGTAAACACAGGTACAGGCACATCTTCACAATGAGGGACAGGCCTTCTTGCAGATTCCATGTTACTCCCATTTTCGTTTCTTATGCTTATTGAATCCTTGCACTTGCACTGCACAGAAATAACAGTCATCATGATGATTTTTTGGCTCTCTCCACACCATTGGAACACCAAATTTGAAGCTTTTTCTTTGTCCTTTGCTCCATTTTCGTAATAATTCGATACATGCTTTGCACACTATGTGTGGTGCCCAAAACTTGTCTTGGTCCCCAAGCATAACCCCAAAATAGGCAAAATACACTTTTTTTACGAAGTGTGTTATGTTTCTTCTATGTTTTGGCAGTGTATATTCACCACAAATGTAACAGAATGAGTCTGGATCGTTAAGACAACTTCTTCATGATGAGTTCATGCTTTTCACTGGAAAACAGACAACAACATAAAGTTAGTGCAAAAATCAAGCTATGAACAAACTTTTAGAACACTAATTAACACAAAACTATATTGAGAACTGCTCAGTTCAAGTACTAATCCAAAGAAATTAATGAGATGATGCGTCGCATTTACCAACAAGTGCTATAAATAAGATACCAAAAATCTCAAAAACTTGAGCCAATCTGGCAAAACTGATGACATATTCAGAATCAGCACCCCAAAAATACCCTAAATTCGATGAAATATCTTTGGCACCAAAAATGCTGTTGACCAGTGTAATGATACCAATAAAAGCGTCAACTTGTCCCGCAAAAAAACAAAATCTTAAATGACTCTGTGGGCCAAAATATGGAAAAACTATAGCTCTCAAAATGTGGTGATGCAAAAACTATTTTTTGCAAGAAAAAGCATCTTTTATGCCAAACATAAAAACCCGCTATAAATAGTAAATCAAACCCCCCTTTATCACCACCTTAGATAGGAAAAAATAATAAGATAAAAAAAGTATTTATTTCCATTTTCCCATTAGGGTTAGGGTTGGGGCTAAAGTTAGGGTTAGAGTTAGGGTTGGGGCTAAAGTTAGGGTTAGAGTTGGGTCTAAAGTTAGGGTTGGGGCTAAAAAGTTGAAAAAGTCAAACGGTGCTCCTTCCCTTCCAAGCTCTGCACATATAGGGTATCGGAATACTCGGGACAAATTGGACAACAACTTTTGGGGTCCAATTTCTCCTGTTACCTTTGTGAAAATGAAAAATTGGGGGCAAAAAGATTATTCTTGAAAAAAAAATATGATTTTTTATTTTTACGGCTCTACGTTATAAACTTCTGTGAAGCACTTGGGGGTTCAAAATACTCACCACACATCTAGGGGTTTCCACTGTTTAGGCACATTAGGGGATCGCCAAACACAACATGACATTCATTCTTATTTTCAGCCAATTTTAGTTTGAAATAGTCAAATGGCGCTCCTTACCCTCTGAGCTCTGCCATGCGCCAAAACAGTGCTTCCCCCCACATACTGTATGTGGTATCAGCGTACTAAGGACAATTTGGACAAGTTTTGGTGTCTAATTTCTCCTGTTACCCTTGGGAAAAAAAAATGGATCTGAAGTACATTATGCGAAAAAGGGTTAAATGTTTATGAAGGGTTAATAACTAATAAACTTCTTGAAGTTTTTACAATCGTGTTACTTTTGGGTATTTTCTATCATATAGACCCCTCAAAGTGACTTCAAATGTGATGTGATATCGCTGGTCAACTTTTAACCCTTATAACTTCCTAACAAAAAAAAATTGTTTCCAAAATTGTGCTGATGTGAAGTAAACATGTGGGAACTGTTACTTATTTAGTATTTTGTGTGACATATCTCTGTGATTTAAGGTCATGAAAATTCAAAATTGGAAAATTGTGAAATTTTCTAAATTTTTGCCAAATTTCCGTCTTTTTCACAAATAAACGCAAGTCATATCAAAGAAATTTTACCACTAACGTGAAGTAAAGTATGTCATGAGAAAATAATGTCAGAATCACCGGGATCCATGGAAGCATTCCAGAGTTATTACCTCATAAAGGGACAGTGGTCAGAATTGTAAAAATTGGCCCGATCATTAACATGCAAACCACCCTTGGGGATAAAGGGGTTAAATTATATTGAGCTAAAACTCTCCAAATACTCAACGTGTGATCATTTCCTTAGGGTACAACCCCATGATCAGAAAATAGAAGCGTTTTGGACATAGCGTATTTTCACCGCGTCCAAAACGCTGCATTCTAATCACCCAGTTAAATTCGCATGTGTTCATTGAACCAATGCGAATTTAACTCACGGAATGAGTGGCTATGGGTGAAACTACATTCCACTACTATCCTGCAGATCTCTCCAAAAAAAAAAGCCCTTGTCAAGTTCTCCAAAATCAAATAGCCTCACCAAGTTCACATTCTCTTTGCATTGTAACCGCAGCTGTAGCTGTAATGACAATGCTCTCCCGCGGGTTTAGTATACTTCTATGAGCATCCTGGGGGACACATAACAACCCTCATATATGATTCCTCTCACTGCTTCACAACTCATAGACTTGTATTGGTATATTTGTTCCATGAGTTGAATAAAAATTAGACATGTCTCCATGTTTGGGTGCAGACCACTAGTTTAACAGAAAACAGACATAGAAGACACAGAGTATGTATGTGGGAACCTGATCTCTGAATGAGTCCTTGCTTATACATTTGAAAAATAATGTGCTTATATTGAGATTGAGATTGATTGTGAATATATATTTTCTATCTTTTCCTAGATAACATGCACCATAATTTTATCCTCACTGTTAATAGTCCAAAGCATGCAGCCACATTAGGTAAGTTTTTCTCTCAAAATGGCATGTTTTACATTAATTCGCTTAGTAAACGAGCATCACATTTTTGGAGTTCACCATCTGGGACAAGATTGTCATGGCCCTGCTGCCTACAATTTTAAAATAATTGAAGGAGCTCTAGTGACTCCTGTAAAAACTCCCAAAGACACCAAAATATTTTGTAAAACTTTCAAGCAGAAAACTGCTAAAAACTGCTTGATGAATCAAGGTCTCAGTTTTTTGATATTTTAGCAAATAGAAAAAGGTCTATATGTAGCAACTAGTTAGTAGCATATCTACTACCATTTTATGAAATAGCCTATTTAAATAGCAAAGAAATTGTTGTTTTAAATTTGTAATTATTTTTTTTTTGTTTTACTAATTATGGAGGTATTGATTGAAAAGCAAGTAGTTATAAAATGTTAAAATCTACCACTTTGTAATATGTGTAAAGATCATATTTTACCTCTTCAGTTCTAGTTTACTGCTGTAATATTTGTTAAAGCACTATTCCAACCTGTTTTTTTTATTGCAGCGTAGTAGTGGTGCTTCTAATCTAAGGTCCTTGACCCTTGTCTTAAGGTACTGTCACACTTAGCGATGTACCAGCGATCCCGACCAGCGATATGACGCGGTCAGGATCGCTGGTGCATTGCTAAGTGGTCGCTAGTGAGCTGCCACACAAGGCAGATCTCACCAGCGACATAGCAGGGGTCGGGGGTCACTACTTACCTGTCACACCAGGCGATCCTGTGTCCTCCCGCCCGGCTCCACGCGTCGCTCGTCCTCACAGCAGGAAGCTGACGACGAGAAACAGTCCTGAACGTTCTCACACGATCAGCGATAACCAGCGGGGGAGCGGTCGGAGGTAAGTATCACACATAGCGATATCGCTAGCAATATCGCTATAACGTCACAAAAACCAGTGACGCTATAGCGATATTGCTAGCGATATCGCTTAGTGTGACAGGCCCTTTATACTCACCTGCTAATATCTTCACCTTATACTGACACAGCTCTGGTCAGTCTTCAGGAGGTTGTGACCTGCCAGATCCTCCAGTGTTTGCTGAAGCGAGCCGGCAGTCACTTTTCAATATAAGTCTATGAGACCTTCATTCTAGCGAGCCCGGTAAATCAGAAGATGGCACCGCAGGATAAGAGCATCACTGATAAAATGTGAGATGGTGTTGGGTAAGTATAATACTAGAGTCAGGGATTTAAGATTAGTAGCACCACTACAGCGCTACAAAAAACTCCACCGGAATGGTGCTTTAAGGAACTGGTTTGACTCCTGTGCCCTGTTCACAGTTGGTTGTATTTCTTAGGCATATTTGGATATAGTAACATCTGCAGCTTATGCTGGATGGACTATATTAAACAGTAGGGATGAAGGAAATGTGTTCGGTGATACTCGGTTATCATTCGTGTATCACGGTGCTCGGATGTTCTCGTTTTTCAGCAAGCAATGGGTGGTGCTCAATTTAAAACTTGAATCCCTGCCCTGACATGGGGATTGCCTGTGAGTCACTGTAAGGCTGGAGTTACACTGGCGAGTGTGATGCGAGAAACTCGGGCAAGTCTCTCGCATCAATACCCGGTATTCTATTTATTACAGGAATAATATCAGGTTAAATTATAGCATCTCATATGTAAAGTTGCTGCTGTAATTTCATGTATAGATTTCTATTGTTCAATATTGTGTTTTTTTTGTATTTTTACACGTTTCAGTGTTTGCCTAGTTGTATATATTTAGTTGCGCCGTAACTCTTGTTATGCTAATTGATTTTACCGGTGTGTTCACCGGATCTCAGTGTAAAAGTGCGGCATTTTCCAATGTCAGGTATGATGATTAAGGGAGCTTAGTCTTAGTCTCCAGAAACACGTCAATATCGTCACTTGCCACCCATTGTGCTGATGCTTTTATCCTCTGTTGGAATGCATTTTCAGTGAAGACTCTGTCTTCACTTTATTGTTGAGCTGGACATTCTGCCTTTATTTGGATCTCTTACGCTCTGACACAGCGTATCCGTGCTCTGATTACTACAAGATGCACATATCGGTGAGCTGGATGTTTTTCTCCGACTGCATAGAAATACATGCAGCCGCATACTCCGGTCCCGAGTGCATCACACTCGGAAGTGTGACCCCGGCCTAATACCGTAGCTATTTTGGTTGTGACATTACTGTGTTTGGCTGGCCCGCTGACCTCATCAGGGATTATAAAAGGACAGGCGCTGCCAAACTAGGCACACTAATTTCATTGCGTATTGGAGGGAGAGAGTGCTTGTCTAGGCCTGTGTGCACAGTATAATGAATCAGAAGCCTGTAGTGTTCTTAATGGTGCTGAAGCTGATACTAACAGTCCTTCTAAGGGATAATCGTTTGCTTTGCTGTTTTGTATCGCATACAATCTGCATTTAGCCTAGAGAGGGAAAGAAAGTCACAGGAGCAAGGAAAGTACCAGAATCCAGTCTGTAGGCAGGGATTACCCTGTGCAGTCCGTTTGCAATTTTTGTTGTGAGGGCTGAAAAAATTGCATATATTTTGATCCATCAAGTATTAAATGCTTTGAGGCCGTTTTTTGAGTTATATAGCACACCCAAAAATTGTTGAAACACTTTCCTTGGCATCATTTCTCAGGCATAAACTTTTCAGTAGTGTTGAGTACATTTATGTGATCTCTAAAACTGAGAAATAGCTTTTAAAAATGTATGTTTTATGGGCTTCCATTTCTCATCCCTACAGTGTTATGTGGTCTGTGAACATGTCTGTGATCTCTAAAACTATTTAAAAGCTTTTCAAAATTTTGTTTGCTTCCCTTTATCAGCCCTACAGTTTTATGTGGTCTGTCAACATTTCTGTGATCTGTAAAACTAGAAAAAAATTTTCTGGATTGAATTTGATTGTCATCCATACACTTTTGCATTCTTTCTGTTACTTTACGGTGACGTAAACTCCCAAAAACCACTTTGATTGCTGAAGGTGACCAATTTTTTTTTCCCTTTATTAAAAATAAAGTAGGTTTGAAGAGACATAGCAATTATAAAATGTGTAAGGCATGTGTTAAGAAATGGGGAAGTAGAAGTGCTGATGATGGTGCACGCAGATGTTGAGGACGTGGAGCAGGTATGACTACCCCTGTTACTGGAACACAGGAAGCACACCGATCCACGACACATTGTGGCGTCTCAACTAGCATGCGCCAAGAGAACGAGAAGGACATGCTGTTTAGTGATGCACAAAATTTAGATCAGCCATGGCTATAAGAATATAACTGTCGGGAACTGCAAATTTGGGATAAGGAGGAAGATGATAATGAGACACAAAAAATGTGGAAAGATTACGGCACAACCATCCATGGATAAAATGGATTCTTTATTCAAACGTAGTTATAACATTAAAAGGCGAGGCCTTGTACTGACGCGTTTCAGCTGTATACACACCCTTAGGCCGGGGTCACACTTGCGAAGTGCAATGCAAGAAACTCACGCAAGTCTCTCTCATCAATACCCGGCAATGCCGCTGGCACTCGGGACCGGAGTGTGCGTCTGCATGTCTTTCTATGCAACTGAACACTCCGGTCCGAACTGCCAGCAGCAGTGCTGAGTATTGATATTAACCAACTAAATATACATAGAATAGCAGAAGTGTGAAAAAAAACAGAAAAATACATGAATGGAAAACAAACTATTTCATTCATTTATTTTTCTTTGGTTTTTCCATGTTTCCTGTGATGTAGATGTTTCATGTTCCGGCTTCCAGCTAGTATTTTCCAATGCCAGGTCATGTCGTGATATGGCCACCATTTTTTTCATCCAAGTCCATTTTTTTCTCACACTTCTCACATTTCTGTTATTCTATGTATGTTTATTTAGTTAATAATAATTGCTTTGATATATGATAGAAACATTTTTGTGCCTTTTCATGTTTTTTATGCTTTTGCTGTAAATTTTTTTGTCTTTTGACTTCTGGCCATTATAATTTGGAACATATGTGCACTTCACTGCATGCATTGCATTTATTCAATTACCATCATGTGTGTTCCTCTCTCCTCTCCAGCCACAGGTTCCAACTTATGGGCATTGACTTTGTTCTAACCTATTGTAATTGTCTTTTTGTTTAGTCAATGTATATATGTTGGATTGTTACACTTATGCCTCAGTTAGCCTTGGACTAAGGGTATGTATACACCTGAAACGCATCAGTACGAGGCTTCACTTTTTAATGTTTTGCGTTTGAATAAAGAAAACATTTTATCCCTGGATGGTTGTGCCGGTATCTTTCCTCATTTTTTGTCTATCTTCCTGAATTCACCAGGGGAAATGACACCCTCAGGAATAACTTTGGGCCAAATTTCTAGCTATACATTCTCAGCATGGTATGCTCCTTCATCACTCTCCTTCTCCCTGCATCTCATGATAATGAGACACACTTGCTGCTACATCTTGTTGTTGTTAAGTCATGAAGTCAGGAGGACCAGGGTGATGAAAGATGAGTTGGTGGATGACGAAGTCAACAAACAAACCTGGAAAGCTAGAATGCAGAGCAAGACCAGAAGCACTGTGGGGGAGAGATCAGCAGCACAGACAGGTAAAAGGGAAAGAAGGCAGGCAACTGTTCCAGAGAGCACTGAAACTCATGAATTTCTCCGGCAAAGAGTTATGTGTTCCCCAGTCTGGGACTTTTTTAAAGACAGCTCTGAGACAAACAAAATGGCCATTTGCAACCTGTGCCATGCAAGGATCAGCAGGGGCCAGACCACTAAGAACCTAACCACCAGCAGCAGTGTCAGGCACATGTCATCTAAGCACCCAACTCGGTGGGCCAAACATCTGGGTCCACGATTGGTGCCCTTGGGTTACACCACTGCCTCTTCCTCTGTGCTAGGTGTTTCCCAATCCCCTGTCCAAAATGCAGATGCCTCCTGCCCTGCAGCTATCCTTGCTCATTCTGACCTACCATTATCCGGCACTTCCAAATCTTTGACCCAGCACAGCGTTCAGCTGTCCCTACCCCAGGCCTTGGAGTGAAGAAGAAAGTTCCCAGCCACCCACCCACAGGCCCAAGTGCTAAATTGACACATTTCCAGGCTGCTTGGTGTGGGTGGAAATGTTGCCATTTGGGCTGGTAGAAAGTGAGGATTTCTCACAACTTATGGCGGCAGTGGTGCCAAGTCACATCCTAGCATGGCGCATGTGCTCCCGACACCGAGGATTGCTGGCCTTACTTCTATCAGGATGTCCTCAACCTCCTACAGCAGTTTCTGCACCCCCACCTGCTCTTCCTCATCCTTCATCTCTAATGTGGTATCTAAGACCATATTGTCCACCTCAGCCGGAAGCTGGAAGCTCTGCAGCACTGCCTCAGCAAAGCGGCAACAAGCTCTGCTGAAGCTAATTTGGTCTAGGAGACAAACCGCTGCAGCAGAGTTACTTAAAGGAATAACAGACTGGACAGATCTGTGGTTTTTGCTGCTGAACCACCAACCAGGCATGGTCATGTGTGATAATGCACATAGCCCATTGACGGCTGTGGAGCTTGGCAAGTTCACACACGTACCATGCTTGGCACATGTGTTCAACTTGGTAGTTCAGCTGTTTCTGAAATCCTACCCAGATTTGACAGAGGTTCTAGTCAAGGTATGTGGCGTCACCGCCCATTCCTGCAAGTCGGCTGCAGCACATGCCGCTCTGGCAGAGCTTCAGCAGCACATGCAAGTGCCAGCTCACCAACTGGTGTGCAAAGTCACCACACACTGGAACTCCGCACTGTACATGCTGGCAAGACTTTGTGAGCAGAAGAAACCAGTAGTTGAGAATCAACTCCAACACATCCATCGGCATTCTGTTCAGCCCCCACATATAACAACTGAAGAGTGGGCATAGATGTCTGACATTTGTTCGGTTCTCCAATACTTTGAGGACTACACAAAGATGGAGAGCGGCGATGACACCATAGTTAGTGCAACAATCCCACTTCTGTGCCTACTTAAACAGTCGCTGCTCACGATTAAACATGAAGCTTTGCATGCAGAGCAGCTGGGGATGGAGAAAGCCATAAGACAGAGAGATTGTAGTCAGCCCAGCCTCATCTCATATGCTCAGTGCCAATTTGGTATCAATGAGGAGGAGAACATTGAGGAGGAGGAACAGAAGCTGGTGGCTAGCGCAACAGAGGCTAGTAGTCACACAGCCTTCTACCCATCTCTCCCTCATGAATAGGTTGAGTATGGGAATGAGGAGGAAGAGAGGTAGGAAAAGATGGAGATCATCATGATGGAGACAGGGAAGTTTTGGCTGTATGGAGCTTCACACATATGGCCAACTTTATGTAATGCTGTCTTTCCCGTAACCCTCACATTACATTTATCTTGGCCAAAAAGTGCACTGGTTGTTCACCCTGCTTGACTGCTAGACCCACACTACAAGGAGTACTTTGCATCACTTCCTCCTGAGGTGGAGAGGTCTGCTAAAATGGTGCTACACCAGAAGGCCATTGTGGAAAATATGTTGAAAAGATTACCATTAGGCAATGCTAGTGGCAGGTAGCAAGCTTCCTTGCCCAACCAAGGTGGAGGGGCCAGAGAGACACACAGAAGGGGCAGGAGTACACTGTCAAAGGCGTGGGCCAATTTCATGACACCAGCCCAGCACCCAGGGCCTGATGATGAGGTATTTTTGACAAGGCGGGAAAAGTTTTTAAAGATGTTCAGGCAATATCTGGCCAACCAAACCAGCATACTCCCTAATTCTTCTGCAACCTTCAACTATTGGGTCTCAAAGCTGGACACCTGGCATGAGCTGTCCCTCTATGCCTTGGAGGTATTGTGCTGCCCTGCTGCTAGAGTCTTGCCTGAGTGGGTTTTTAGTGCAGCGGGGGGGTCATAACAGACAGTCGTTTTCACCTGTAAGGCCGGAGTCACACTACAGCGAGATACGGCCGAGTCTCGCAGGTTAAAACCAAGCTCTGGCGCCGGCACTCCGGAGCGCAGCATGCAGCTCCATGTATTGCTGTGCGGCTGCACACTCTGCTCCGGAGTGCCGGCGCCAGAGCTTGGTTTTAACCTGCGAGACTCGGCTGTATCTTGCTGTGTGTGATCCCGGTCTAAACAATGAGTTCAGACAGACTCATAAAAATAACAAAGCCTGGATTAGCCCACACTTTTCCACACCACCAAATGACAGCAGCACATAAAGTATATGTAATAATCAATATTTTAATGAGGCCCAGCAGTTGTTGCTTTTCAGAGGTCTATGGATGACATTCCTCATAATTTCTGTCTGGCTTTGCATTTTCTGCAAAGCCTTTATGAATTTATAAGTACATCAACTACACTTTCAAAATATTTAGGTTCAAAATGTTTTAAAGGATTCGATGACTCATCCATACAATTTAACACGGTTATTGTTGCATTACAATTATTGTTGCAACAATTGGTATTGTTGCATTGCTATGGTATGTAAAACTTACAAAAAGTGTAGAAAAATATTTCAGGATTAGATCGCTCATCCATAGAGTTTCAAGTGCTTTTGTCACATTTTGGTGGTATATATAGTAACAGTACAAAAAAGCATTTTAAAATGTTGCTTGTTTGTTAACATTAATTACCCATACACTGTCTGAGTTAGTAGGCACATAAGTCCCACCTGATTATTACGGGGTGTAGCAAATCTTTGATTATACCAAGT
Organism: Dendrobates tinctorius; assembly: GCF_039654945.1. Classification (NCBI taxonomy): domain Eukaryota; kingdom Metazoa; phylum Chordata; class Amphibia; order Anura; family Dendrobatidae; genus Dendrobates; species Dendrobates tinctorius. Next base: position 1,178,131 of record NW_027362016.1, on the reverse strand, counting down.
TCATGGGACTCAGTGACCCAGTGCTTTTTATAGTCACTCTGGCAACTATAGTCCTTGACATCCCTGTGAATACAACGGACATCCATGGTTTTTCTGGGGAACGACTGATGGGGAGTGTGGCCCTTTACAGAGTCACCAAACTCCTTGAGTCCAAGAGTCCTGACACCAATATGCCATTTATTGTCACAAGACATGATTGCGGACTCTCTCCGGGCTGATAGTCCACACAGAAGGTGGGATAGGCATAGTACAAACAGCGCCTCCCTAGGCTGCAGTCCATCTGCTTGAAAACCGTAGGACAACGGGTGGCTATGCGTCCAGGTCATCTCCAGCAAACCAGGTCTTTACCAGTAACCTTTGGCATCTACTCAGCGACTCCTTGGGATTTCAGACTCCCCCCAGTGATGGCTCTACTTCTCCTCTTTTGGTACTTGGGTTCCCTCTGGGTATCCCAGTATGGAGATGCACCATCCTTCAGCTTCCTTACGGACCTCTCAACCACCTGGTTTATTTCTACAAGGTCCACCAGGTCATCTGCATTCCGCGGTTCTCCATGGGCAACACATGTCTGCCCCGGCCTAAGGAGGGAGTGAATATAACTGTCCATGACAACCCTCTTGACCATCTAGGCTGGAGTGGAGAACTCTGGCTGCAACCATTTCTGTACCAGAATGCAGTAAGTCAAACATCTGATAGCAAAGGGGGTTTGTCACCATAATACCCATAGTGATAAACCCTTTGTGTCTGACTGACATAGTGACCCCTGAGCATGCCAATATCTCTGTTTTTAATTTGGCTTATTCCCAGGCATCTTTTAAGGCCAAGTCATAATACGCCTTCTGGGGTTCGCCAGTCAGAAAAGGGGCCAGAACCTCCATCCACTGCTGTGGGGGCAGCTTCTCCCACCCTGCAACCAGTTCGAACACAGCCAAAAATGCCTCCACATCATTTTCTGCATTGCTCATCTTATCACCTGCTGGACAAATATGTCGTCACCTGGACATGGGGAACGGACTTCAGGCCTCCCACAAACCACCTATACAAGCAACTCAATCTGCTGCTGCTCTTGTCTGAACTGGTCTTGTTGGTACAGCTGTTGTGGGGGAGATGCTGCTGGTGTTGCTGCTGTTGTTGCATCTGTTGGGTAAGCAGCTTACTTGTCTCTGATGTGCCAGCTGTTGCTGCTGCTGTGTGTTCAGCAGATGCTTAATAAGGTCCTCCATACTGTTTGACTTTGTCTCCTGGCTTATGCCCACCTTTACCCAAGATATGCATTTTGTCCACAGCCGCTACTCATGTTCCTGGAACGGTGACTGCATTTAAATCACCAATTGTGATAGATCAGCTCACTCAGCGGCACATATGTGACACCCCAGAGTCCGGTTGTCACAGGGACATTACCTCCCTCTAATGGGTAAAGTCATGCTTGGAGGCAGAAAGGGACCCCCATGCCAGGCAGCATAGATTTAATCACAATTTCCTGCTGCAAGTCAGAAAAGGGAGATGCCTTATAAATTCTGGCCAGCAGAGGGGGTTGGTGAGTCAGCTAGAAATCAGCTGAGGAGTTGTCTTGGAAACGAAGCAGCTCTGAGCTGTGAGGAAAAATAACAGTTAAACGTGAGGATGTGAGGTAAAAAGAACTTTCTAGAAGATCCTGTCAGATGAAACCAGGCAGCTGATCTGTGAAGAAGGAAAGGACAAGAGCAGAGACTAAGAGACTCTAGGGAAGCTAAAATACTGCATATAGCAGACCCCTGAGTGAAGCGCTAATAAAGAGAAAAGGGACATCAGAGTCCGAGGCTGACAGGAGCTGTACGCCCTGATAGCCGAATCTGAAAGTACAGGGGATTGTAAATTCCTGTGAACATTGAACACCTGAGGGCACGGCAGCGGATAATAATAATAATAATCTTTATTTTTATATAGCGCTAACATATTCCGCAGCGCTTTACAGTTTTTGCACACATTTAGCGGATAAGGAGCTCGGGGCTGACGGTGAAGAGAACGGTACCTGTGGAATAGGCTCACGCTGACAGCCGTACAGGTTAGTGAAACCATCACGAATAGAGGGTTGCAGCATAGTTATATACAGCGGAGACCCACACACATAGCGCAGAAAGGAAGGTCCTAAATCCCCACCTGGCAAGGTGGATCCCCTGAATGTCTCCAGGCGAGCAGGACTCATTCCATCACCTGTACGTGGTACTCCGGACTGCAACCTATTACCAGTAAAAGGTAAAGAAACTGCACCTCTCTGTGTCTTTCTCTCATTTATCTGCACCCCAATGTTTACAGCCACTTTTACTATTTAATTAACATCTTTGCCCTGGGACTACAGCCCTACCTGTGGAGGGCTATAACATCATAGCTGCACCCAACATCCATCCCAGAGAAGCAACACTGCAGCGCTGGTCACCTCTGACTAGAAAACCACAGGTGGCATCACGTATTTCACCATCTATAAACATTATCTTTATTTTTACCACATAAATACCACACAACTTTCCCCTATTTTATTACTGGACGCCTCTGGGCCACGGACCGGGTCGCCGCCGCCGTGACACCGTCCCCCATGGAAGTCGATGGGCCTGGTACCGAGAACCCACAGGCCCCGTGAGGCGCTCCACATACAGTTAGAAGCGGAGTTAAATCTTTTGTTGGTTTATTACACAGGCACCATAAACCAACATGAAGAGAAAATAAAGTCTTTCTGGCAAAACAGGAAAACAAAAGAAAATGGTATACAGTCTCTACGTCTGCTGGGATCTGCCTCACCATGCCTCATTAATTCTTGGTAGACCTTTTGCTCTTGGGAGTCTCCTTATTTTACCTGCCAGCAGGTATTTTTCTCATTCCTCTGTGTAAGGGATGTGCCGGGGTCGTGAAAACATCCCTTATGCTCATGTTGGTATAAATGTGGGTTATGCCCTTGTTCATTCCGGTACCCTATGTTGTGTTGTGTATAATTGTGTGATAAAGATGTTGCTGTTATTATATACAGCTCTGGCAAAAATTAAGAGACCACTTTCAAATGTTCAGTTTGTCTGATTTTTCTCTTTATAGGTATATTTTTGAGTAAAATGTAAATTGTTCTTTTAGTCTACTAACTTCTGACAACATGTCTCCGAATTTCCAAGCAATAAATTTTGTTTTTTTTTCTGAAAAGGAAAAATGGCCAAAATTAAAAAAACCTGCAGACCTCAAATAATGCAAAGAAAACAAGTTCATAATCATTTAGAAACAACAATACTAATGTTTTAACTCCGGAAGAGTTCAGAAATCAATATTTTGTGGAATAACCATGATATTTAATCACAGCTTTCTTGAATCTTGGCATGCTTTCCACCAGTCTTTCACACTGCTTCTGGCACAAAAATTTAAGCAGCTCTTCTTTGTTTGATGGCTCGTGACTATCCATCATCCTCTTGATTACATTCCAGAGGTCAATGGGGTTCAGGTCTGGAGAATGGGCTGCCCATGACAGGATTTTGATGTGGTGGTCTCTTAATTTTTGTCAGAGCTGTATGTTTATGCTATAATTTGTGTCCATGTACATATGTTCTGCACTGATATTCAGGGAAAGTGAGTTATCCCAGGTCGGCCACTAGATGGGGGTATACTGCTAAAGGGGAGTATTATCTCAGATTGGTCACTAGATGGGGCATAGTAGAATATGGGAAATAGTTACAGTTCACATAGGAGGGGCAAGGTGGGATAAGTTAGGAAGGACTTTGTGATAGGAGCCACTTGGGGCAAGGGCGCCCATTAGCTCAGGGGGCTGGCTAACCCTGGGCAAAACCATGTAACAAAACATTCTGCTTAAGCAATAGGCCCAGCATATAGTATCCATGACCAGGATGGTTACAGAGGGATCTATCTACAGCAGCAGTACTGGCAGCACAGTATACGTGGGTCTGCAGTTGCTAGTGAAGACTAAGCAGTACGGACACATCACTTAACATGTGGCATCTTATCTCGTGGAGTGATGCCCTCAGAATCGGGGTGAAATGGCTGAGGGAACACCCAACTGGAGTGAGGCTGGCACTGAAGATGCTGTGGGACCATTCAGCAAGGTTTATCCCGGAAGCGGGCTTAGTGAGAAAGAGAGAAGGAAAGGGACAGAAGAGAAGCTGAATGTTGTGTACCCAGATGATGATGATTCTGGAAGGAATATGAATATGCTGTGTACAAGTCTCAGTAAAATTGTTCCGTTTAAAGATGAACTGGACTGTGACTCCGTTATTTCTAAAGTGGATCCTGAAGTCCTCCAGAAACGTACAGAGGACCCTGATGGAGCTGTGAAAGGCGCTGCTGGTTTGCCGAGTGATGGGCAGCATGTTTATGTGATGGGAGGCCAGAACACAGCTGCAGATGTTGGTGGCCACGACTGCAGCCCTGTCCATCCCTCACATATGCTTAACCCTTCCCTTACCCCCATCATATCTTGCTGATAAAAGGAGGGCAGCATTATTCTTTCCCCCTACTTTTATATTTATATATTGGCATAGACTGTGAGCCCTCGCGGGCAGGGTCCTCTCTCCTTCTATACTTGTGTGTCCCTTGTCTTACACATGTTTATTATACTTGTCTACATATCCCCTTTTCCCTGTAAAGCGCCATGGAATAAATGGCGCTACTGTATATAAATGTATAATAATAATAATAATTTCTTCATATTTCTTTGACATGTCAATTCTCAACATAGGTCTAGTAGGGTCTGTATTGCTTTAATAATTTCTTGGGGATACCAATATGGGACACTGCTTTATCTTCTAATTGTACACTGGCTCAACTACAATTTACTAATAATGGATCCTCATTTGCCATATATCTAGGTATTATATGATTGCCACCATTATGAAATATCCATTATGATAATCATAGGGATACTTATCTCCTTGTATGTACTGTATATCTGTGCATTATCTCCTTTGATGGTTGGGCTGTGTTTATATACCTGGTTGCTTATTATTACAGTTGTGGCCAAAAGTATTGACACCCATGCAATTCTGTCAGATAATACTCAGTTTCTTCCTGAAAATGATTGCAAACACAAATTCTTTGGTATTATTATCTTCATTTAATTTGTCTTAAATGAAAAAACACAAAAAGAATTGTCCTAAAGCCAAATTGGATATAATTCCACACCAAACATAAAAAAGAGGGTGGACAAAAGTATTGGCACTGTTCGAAAAATCATGTGATGCTTCTCTAATTTGTGTAATTAACAGCACCTGTAACTTACCTGTGGGACCTAACAGGTGTTGGCAATAACTAAATCACACTTGCAGCCAGTTGACATGGATTAAAGTTAACTCAACTTCTGTCCTGTGTCCTTGTGTGTACCACATTGAGCATGGAGAAAAGAAAGAAGACCAAAGAACTGTCTGAGGACTTGAGAAACCAAATTGTGAGGAAGCATGAGCAATCTCAAGGCTAAAAGTCCATCTCCAAAGACCTGAATGTTCCTGTGTCTACCGTGCGCAGTGTCATCAAGAAGTTTAAAGCCCATGGCACTGTGGCTAACCTCCCTAGATGTGGACGGAAAAGAAAAATTGACAAGAGATTTCAACACAAGATTATGCGGATGTTGGATAAAGAACCTCGACTAACATCCAAACAAGTTCAAGCTGCCCTGCAGTCAGAGGGTACAACAGTGTCAACCCGTACTATCCGTCAGCGTCTGAATGAAAAGGGACTGTATGGTAGGAGACCCAGGGAGACCCCACTTCTTACCCCGAGACATAAAAAAGCCAGGCTGGAGTTTGCCAAAACTTACCTGAAAAAGCCTAAAATGTTTTGGAAGAATGTTCTATGGTCAGATGAGACAAAAGTAGAGCTTTTTGGGCAAAGGCATCAACATAAAGTTTACAGGAGAAAAAAAAGAGGCATTCAAAGAAAAGAACACGGTCCCTACAGTCAAACATGGCAGAGGTTCCCTGATGTTTTGGGGTTGCTTTGCTGCCTCTGGCACTGGACTGCTTGACCATGTGCATGGCATTATGAAGTCTGAAGACTACCAACAAATTTTGCAGCATAATGTAGGGCCCAGTGTGGGAAAGCTGGGTCTCCCTCAGTGGTCATGGGTCTTCCAGCACGACAATGACCCAAAACACACTTCAAAAAGCACTAGAAAATGGTTTGAGAGAAAGCACTGGAGACTTCTAAGGTGGCCAGCAATGAGTCCAGACCTGAATCCCATAGAACACCTGTGGAGAGATCTAAAAATGGCAGTTTGGAGAAGGCACCCTTCAAATATCAGGGACCTGGAGCAGTTTGCCAAAGAAGAATGGTCTAAAATTCCAGCAGAGCATTGTAAGAAACTCATTGATGGTTATCGGAAGCAGTTGGTCGCAGTTATTTTGGCTAAAGGTTGTGCAACCAAGTATTAGGCTGAGGGTGCCAATACTTTTGTGTGGCCCATTTTTGGAGTTTTGTGTGAAATGATCAATGTTTTGCTTTTTGCTTCATTCTCTTTTGTGTTTTTTTCATTTAAAACAAATTAAATGAAGATAATTATACCAAAGAATTTGTGCTTGCTATCATTTTCAGGAAGGATCTGAGTATTATCGGACAGAATTGCAGGGGTGTCAATACTTTTGGCCACAACTGTATCTTTTTCATGCCCTATTAGTGCTATATCTGGCTATCTTAGGATCCTCTTTTTGTGATAACAGATGCCTATTCAGGGAGAACCTTGTATGATTGATTTCTTGTAAGTTATATGCCACTCTGGGTACTGGCAGAGATTTACGCTGTTTTAATTATTTTTAAGGCTGTGTGCCCACGTTGCGTTTTTTAAAACGCATCCCATGCAGTCCTATGGGATCTTGCAGTTGCTGTACCAATGCTGCGGATTTTTCCGCTGTGGAATCCCATTACGAAAAAATCCACAGCATGCCCATTAATGTTGCGGAATCGCGGCGATTCTGCCGCCATAGGATTGCATTGAAACGCTCACTTTACACATGTGACTATGCCCATCATGCGTAAAGTGAGCGCTTCATGTGCGGATGGTACCCAGCGTCTGGAGGAGACATAGGCAGCATCAATAGTAAAAAGTTGGTCACACTTGTCAAGCACTATGCTTGACGAGTGTGACCAACCTGTCAATCACTTTTCCAAGAGATGCTTCAAATCACTTGGAAAAGCACTAGAATTCTGCAAGCTAAAAACGCTTGCATAGCGCTTGGGTTTTGAGTGAAAACGCATGCAAATTCCGCATGCATTTTACCTGCGGCGGGGAGTTGCGGAAATGCTGCGAACAATTCTGCAGCATTTCTGCAACGTGGGCACATAGCCTAACGTGTGTGATGTTTTTCCCAATAAATATTTATGTGATTTTCTAAATATCTCAGGTGTGCACGTTATTATGTAGTTCTTTCTTTTTCTCTTCCATTATATACTGATATCGTGGCTCAATACAAAATGTAGCACCTGATCAGCAGTGAGATTTCCTGTAGTTGTAGTGCGCTCTACTTCTATATTCATGCACCCTATGATGACACATTGGTGCCTCCAGCAAAATATGATGCCGCTTCAATGTTCCACAGATTTGCAGAGGTCTAGTCAATGAGACAACTTCTTTTTGCCAGAGTAGGACACTTTTGTCTCCATTGGAATGAAGCACATGTTCGACTACCGATCCATTCATTCTCTATGGGACTGCTGGAGAAAGATGCGTACTGCTGCTTTCCCTTGAAATAAACACTATGCTATCTGTCTAAAATGGTCCCTCAAGTTCTTCAATCAAAATATTATAAACAAGAATAAGAATAATTTTATTTCTATACCACCGACATATTCAGCAGGACTTTACAATTAAGCCGGGACATGTACATACTATAAAAACATTAAAAAGTAACATATCATTCGACAGTTACAGGAGGAGTGAGAGTCCTGCTCACAAGCTATAATCTACAAGCCATCATAATAGCCATTATTATAATATATAGGACATTTCATATATAATGATTATACTCCTTTTTTATCAAATTGTTGACCCCTGAAATCATCATAAATTACCTCACCTCTCACATATGAGCCACAAAATTGTGGCAGGACCTCTCCACCTTCCTCTAGCTTATGCTACATGAGACAGAGGTACAAGGAATATTGGCCATTTCACAGTTCGTTCTTGGGACGGACACCCTCCATTCTGCACTGAAGTTAAATAGGCTAGGGGTAAAGGGGGACATTCAAGATAGAGCTGGCATATTTAGTTGCTGAGACTTAACTGTTTTATTCTGCTGCTTTAGAACAGTAATCAGCATTATGACATTACGTAAAAACAATGATTCCCAGAAAGCAACCCTAAAAAGATTTGTACCATAATTTCAAAATATTACCTATCCACAGGAGCCTTCAGATCATTTGGTGTCTGATCGCTTAGATTGCCCCCATTACAAGAGGCTGTGTTTATTTATTTAAAGTCAATGGGACTGCTGGATATACAGTTGTGCTCAAAAGTTTACATACCCCAGCAGAATTTTTGCTCTCTTGGCCTTTTTCCAGAGAATATGAATGATAACACCAGAACTTTTTCTCCACTCATGGTTAGTGGTTAGGTGAAGCCATTTATTGGGCTGCAAGAAAAAAGACGGATGGCACCACCAGTACTGCTGAAATCCTATGCTGCCGGTCTTATACCAGGCTGCAGACTTCGCCTCATGACCACGGTTGCTAATCCAAGAAAACACAGGCAATAAATCCACCAGAGAAAAGCAGATAGCACTTACCGGTCTTTTGAAGAAATTCTGCTCTTTATTAGCAATAAAAAAAGCATGTTGGCCGGGGAAGTGAGAACAGGAGTGGGCAGAAACTTGACGATGGCCGTTTCGTGCCGACTAGCGCTTCCACAATTATTGACCCGCGGAAGCGCTAGTCGGCGCGAAACGGCCGTCATCAAGTTTCTGCCCACTCCCGTCCTTACTCCCTCGGCAAACATGCTTTTTTATTGCTAATAAAGAGCGGAATTTCTTAAAAAGACCGGTGATTGCTATCTGCTTTTCTCTGGTGAAGCCATTTATTGTCAGACTACTGTGTTTTCTCTTGTTAATTCATAATAACAACCCAAAACATCCAAATACCCCTGATCAAAAGTTCACATACCCTGGTGATTTTGGCCTGATAAAATGTACAGAAGTTGACACAAATGAGTTTGAATGGCTACTAAAGGTAACATCCTCACCTGTGAACTCTTTGCTTGTAATCATTGTGTGTGCATAAAAGCTGAATAAGTTTATGGGATCCAAACAGACTCTTGCATCTTTCATCCAGTCACTGATGTTTCTGGATTGTAAGTCATTGAGAAAGCAAAAGAATTGTCAATGGATCAACGGGAAAATGTAGATGAACTGTATAAAACAGGAAAGAGATACATAAAGATATCCAAGGAATTGATAATGCCAGTCAGGAGTGTCAAAACTGTGATTAACAAATGGAAAATCGGGGGCTCTGCAAAAACAAAACCATGGTCAGGAAGACCAACAAAAATTTTGCCCACAACTGCCAGGAAAATTGTTCATAATAGAAAGAAAAACTCATAAATAACATCTGCTAAAATACTGGACTCTGTTATGATTGGGTCACCGAGGAGGAAAGCAAGACCAAGCTAAGCCACAGAAAACCAGAGAGGTTGGCAACTAAGCGGATTGCAGACCCCTGATCCTATCCACAGAACTAGCAGTAGCCATGGAGCGCACCTACGATGATTCTAGACGCCTCGACACAGCCGGAGAACTAAATAAGTCTAAACCAAGAAAGGGGAAATCTAAACTGCCCCAGAGCAGACCCCAAAGGAATAGATAGCCCCCAAACATCTATTGTCGGTGAGACAAGATGAAAACAAACCGCAGGTAGGAAAATAGGCTGAGCAAACGATGGGACCCACACTAACTAGACAGGACAGGAAAGGAAAGACACTGTCTGCAATCACGCAAAAAACCCTGCAAAAAATGCCCAACATGTCTGATAAAATAATACTGAAGTCACTAGACTTCGCCCACTATATCAGCACTCGGGTATATTCTGAAAGCAGAGCAAAGAGAGGCCAATCTAATAAGAGACAAAAACAAACTGACACAAACAGTAACATAAGGATGGAAATTCAACACAGCGCCAGCCGGGGCTGGCTGACCACACAAAGCTGAAATAGACAAAACCAAATCAAATGTGAACAATATCAAAAGAACACTTAGCTTGAGCATGCAGGGACTGAGCTGGAAACTAAGACCTCAGGAGGCAGGAAAAAATCACCAGCAGGGATAGAGGGAGTCGGCTGTCTTAAATCCAGTCAAAAACTCCAGATGTCCAATCGTCCTCCTCATTATCAGGTGGCAGGCCTCTGTTAATTAGATCAGCTCCATTACCTCCTGTAACCACCAGAGGGAGCCCTTAAAGAGAACTCGCGAACTACCGCCACTACTAACCAAAGGTAGGCCGGAAAGTGAATTCACAACAGTACCCCCCTTGAGGAGGGGTCACCGAACGCTCATCCACACCACCAGGCCGATCAGGATGGGCCCGGTGAAAAGCATGAACCAATCTATCGGCATGAATGTCAGAAGCAGAGACCCAAGAATTATCCTCCTGGCCATAACCCTTCCATTTGACTAAGTACTGGAGTCGCCATCTAGCCAAACGAGAATCCAATATTTTCTCTACCTCATATTCCACATTGCCTTTAACCAATACAGGGTCAGGAGGTGCCGCCATAGGAACTTTTGGCTCCACAAACCTCTTCAACAGAGATTTATGAAACACATTATGGATCTTAAACGTAACTAGAAGAGCCAATCGAAAAGAAACAGGATTAAGAATCTCCAAAATCTTATAAGGTCCAATGAATCTTGGCTTGAACTTTGGAGACGCAACCTTCATAGAAATATTCTTTGACGACAACCAAACCATATCACCCACTTTAAACCAGGGACCAATGGTCCTATGCTGGTTGGAATACATTTGGGCTTCTTCCTGAGAGAGGGACAACTTATCCACTACTAGGTCCCAAATCTGCTGCATTTTCTCTACCACAGTGTCCACACTTGGGCAGGTCGAAGACTCCACTTGCCCTGAAGAAAATCGAGGATGAAACCCAAAGTTACATAAAATGGGCAACATTAAAGTGGCAGAACTAGCTCTATTGTTTAGCGCAAATTCGGCCAAGGGCAAAAATGAGACCCAGTCATCCTGATCAGCAGATATAAAACATCTCAAATAGGACTCCAAAGTCTGGTTTGTTCTCTCAGTCTGCCCATTGGTCTGAGGATGAAATGCAGAGGAGAAAGATAACTGAATTCCCAGTTTGGAACAAAAAGTTCTCCAAAATCTGGAAACAAACTGGACTCCTCTGTCTGACACAATGTTCTCAGGAGTCCCATGCAACCGAACCACCTGTTGTAAAAACAAGGGCACCAACTCTGAAGAAGATGGCAACTTTGGGAGTGGTACAAGATGGATCATCTTAGAAAATCTATTACAAATGACCCAGATAAGTTATTCTCTGAGAGACAGGAAGATCAGGAATAAAATCCACCGAGATATTGGTCCATGGCCTCTTGGGCACCGGCAGGGGCATCAACAACACACCAGAACGAGAACAGGGTTTAGACCGAGAACAAGTCCCACAGGACTGCACAAAATTCCTGACATCATGAGATAAGGCAGGCCACCAAAAAGACCGACTCTCCAAATCTCTGGTACCAAAAATACCTGGATGACCAGCCAACGCGCAGCAAAGAATTTCAGCCATTACTCTCTTCCTCCACTGGTCAGGAACATACAATTTTCCCATAGGGCAACGCTCAGGTTTGTCCTCCTGAAATTCCTCCAGGGCATGTCTCAAATCGGGTGAGATGGCGGAAAGAACTACACCCTCATCTAGAATGGTAGTAGGCTCGGTCACAATAAGAGAATCTGCAAAGAAACTCCTAGAAAGGGCGTCCGTCTTAACATTCTTCGTACCCGGAAGAAAAGAGACCACAAAATTAAAACGCGTGAAAAACAAGGCCCACCTAGCCTGTTTAGGATTCAAGCGTTTGGCTGATTCAAGATAAATCAAATTCTTGTAGTCGGTGAGGACCACAACTTGATGTCTAGCTCCCTCCAACCAATGTCTCCACTCTTCAAATGCCCATTTCATGGCCAACAATTCCCGATTCCCCACATCATAGTTACGTTCAGATGGGGAGAATTTTCGAGAAAAGAAGGCACAGGGATTCATTTTAGAAGTCAACGGATCTTTTTGGGACAAAACAGCTCCTGCACCAATCTCAGAAGCATCTACCTCCACCTGAAATGGAAGTGAGACAGCAGGTTGCCATAGAACCGGAGCAGAAGTGAATCTCCGCTTAAGCTCCTGAAATGCCGAGACTGCCTCTGGAGACCAATTCACCACATCAGCATCCTTTTTGGTCAGATCAGTCAGTGGTTTGACAATACCAGAAAAATTACTTATAAATTTACGATAGAAATTAGCAAAACCGAAAAACTTCTGGAGAGCCTTCAAAGAAGTAGGCTGAACCCAACCATAAATGGCCTGTACCTTGGCTGGGTCCATTTCAATAGCTGACGGAGACAAAATAAATCCCAAAAATGAAATCCTCTGTACACCAAAGAGGCATTTCGATCCCTTAACATACAGGGAATTTTCCCTCAAAATCCGGAACACAGTCCGGACATGTTCCACATGAGAATCCCAATCACTGGAAAAGATCAAAATATCATCCAGATAAATGATCAAAAACTTATCCACAAACTCCCAGAAAATATCGTTCATAAAAGATTGGAAGACAGAAGGGGCATTAGTGATCCCAAAAGGCATCACCAGGTACTCAAAATGTCTCTCCTGAGTATTAAACGCCGTCTTCCATTCATCCCCGTGCTTGATGCGAATAAGATTATACGCCCCCTGAGGTCAAGCTTGGTAAACCAGAAAGTACTTTTAACTCTGGAAAATAAATCATAAATCAGGGTTAAAGGGTACTGATATTTAACAGTGATTTTGTTAAGGGAACGATAATTAATACAAGGCCTTAATGAACCGTCTTTCTTGGCCACAAAAAAAACCCAGCACCTAAGGGTGAAGAGGATGGTTTAATATGACCCTTCTCCAACGACTCCTTGATATAAGATCGTATATCATCATGTTCGGGTACCGATAAGTTGAAAAGCCGACCCTTGGGAAATTTACACCCGGGCATTAACTCAATTGCACAGTCATAACTCCTATGAGGAGGCAAAGACACAGACCCATTCTCACTAAATACATCAGAAAAATCAGCCAAATAATTAGGAATATCATGAGACTGGGGAGAGATGGAGAAAACAGGAGTGTCACTAAGAACACACTGACAACCCCAACTCACAGACACAGATTTCCAATCCAAAACAGGATTATGAGTTTGCAACCAGGAAAAACCCAGAACAATAGTATCATGCAAATTGTGCAGCACCAAAAATTTACAATTTTCTTGGTGGTCCGGGGCGACCCGCATTATCACATGGGTCCAAAACTGTGGTTTATTCTCCGTCAAAGGAATAGCATCAATACCACTCAAAGGGATAGGAGTCCGCAGGGGTATCATAGGAAAACCACAACGTTTAGCAAAGTCCAAATCCATCAGATTCAAAGCTGCTCCTGAATCTACAAAAGCATTGGCAGAAAATGTAGATAAGGAGCATATCAGAGTAATTGCCAAAAGGAACTTAGGTTGTACACTGCCTACAGCAAATGTGTGCGCAAAACGTTTCTCTAATTTAGGGCAGACAGAAATAGTATGAGAGGCGTCCCCACAAAAAAAACACAGCTTATTACGCCTTTTAAACTGCTGATGTTGCGCCCTAAACAAAACCCCATCACATTGCATGGGTTCAGACGTTTGTTCAAAAGGCGGCAACGCCTCTTGTGTAGTGTTACGTTCACAAAAACGCCGATCAACTTGAATGGCTAATGACATAGAATCATCAAGACCAGAGGGAACAGGAAATCCCACCATAACATCTTTTACGGTTTCTGATAAACCCTTCGGAAAGAGAGCTGCTAAGGCACCATCATTCCATGTAGTAAGGATCGCCCACTTTTGGAATTTTTGACAGTATGACTCTGCAGAAACCTGACCCTGGTTCAATGCCAATAGGGTTTTCTCAGCTTGATCAATAGCATTAGGTTCATCATACAACAACCCCAAGGCTTGAAAAAATGCATCTACATTAGTCAGAATAGGATTTCCAGGTGTCAGAGAAAAAGCCCAATCCTGGGGATCGCCGCGCAGCAAGAAGATGACAATTTTAACCTGCTGCACAGAGCTCCCCGATGAGTTAGGCTTCAAGGCAAGAAATAGTTTACAATTATTCTTAAAATTCAAAAATTTAGACCGATCCCCAGAAAACACATCAGGAGTAGGGATTTTTGGTTCAACAGCAGGTGATTGAGCGAGATAGGTGGAAATTCCCCGCACTTCAGCAGTGAGCTGCTCAACATGATCAGACAATTGCTTAATCTACATTAAAGAATAAAATCCTCCTACGACCCCAGAGAAAAAGAGGAAAAAATATATATAAAAAAAAAAATTCTGACACTTTTTTTTTTTTTTTTTACAATTCTCTCCTGCTTTTGAGTACCCTAGAATCTGCAGTTTAGGCTGTTGATTCTGTTATGATTAGGTCACCGAGGAGGAAAACAAGAACAAGCTAAGCCACAGAAAGCCAGAGAGGTTGGCAACTAAGCAGATTGCAGACCCCTGATCCTATCCACACAACTAGCAGTAGCTGTGGAGCGTACCTACGATGATTCTAGACGCCTCGACACAGCCGGAGAACTAAATAAGCCTACAAAACTGAAATAGACAAAACCAAATCAAATGTGAACAATAGCAAAAGAACACTTAGCTTGAGCATGCAGGGATTGAGCTGGAAACTAAGACCTCAGGAAGCAGGAAAAAAATCACCAGCAGGGATAGAGTGAGTCGGCTGTCTTAAATCCAGTCAAAAACTCCAGATGTCCAATCGTCCTCCTCATTATCAGGTGGCAGGCCTCTGTTAATTAGATCAGCTCAATTACCTCCTGTAACCACCAGAGGGAGCCCGGAAAGAGAACTCACGACCCTTCTGTCAATATAACCAGCTCCACTTCCCTCACTAGTAACCAGAGGTAGGCCAGAAAGTGAATTCACAACAGGACTCTCTGAAAACTAGCTGTGTGGCTGTTTCAATATGCACAATAAGGAGGCACTTGAAGAAAAATGAACTGCATGGTCGAGTCACCAGAAGAAAGCCATTACTGTGCAAATGCTGCAAAGTATCTCACCTACAATATGCAAAACAGCACAGAGACAAACATCAAAACTTCTGAAACAAAGTAATTTGGAGTGATGAGACCAAAAGTGAACTTTTTGGCACAACCATAAACGTTACATTTGGAGAGAGGTCAACAAGGCCTATGATGAAAGGAACACCATTCCTACTGTAAAGTACAGAGGTGGATCGCTGATGTTTTGGAGATGTGAGAGATACAAAGGCACAGGAAACTTGGTGAATGCAGCACGTTATCAGCAAATACTGGAGGCAAATTTTCAATCATCAGCTTGGAAGCTGCGCACAGGATGTACTTGGACGTTCCAACATGACAACAATCCAAAACACAAGGCCAAGTCGACCTGTCATTGGCTACAGGAGAACAAAGTGAAGGTTCTGGAGTGGCTATCTCAGTCTCCTGACCTCAACATCATTGAGCACTCTGGGGAGATCTCAAGCATGCAATTCGTGCTAGAAAGCCCAGGAATTTCCAGGAACTGGAGGCTTTTTGCCAAGAAGAATGGGCAGGTTTAACATCTGAGAAAATAAAGCACCTCATCGACAACTACCACAAAAGACTTAAAGCTGTCATAGATGTTAGAGGGGGCAATACACTTTATTATGAAATGGGGTATGTGAACTTTTGATCAAGGTCATTTGGATGTTTTTGGTTGTCATTATGATTTAAAAAAGAAAACTCAGTAGTCTGACAATAAATGGCTTCACCCAACCACTAACCATGAGTGGAGAAAAAAGTTTTGGTGTTATTATTCATATTTTCTGAAAAAAGGCCAAGAAAGCAGAACTTCTGCCGGGTATATAAACTTTTGAGCACAACTGTAGATGAGATTAGGGATCTGTTTCTGCCATAGAATCTTGACCCCTTCACTTGTAATCGGTAGGAGTAACAGCATTTGTGCCCTTAACGATTATCAAGTTGTCACCTATTCTTTGGAGTGGCGATAATGTATTCTCAGTACAATCCTTTTGATGATCACAATAGAAAGGTGGTAATGTAGTACTTACCGTATACTAAATGCTTTCTCCAATATCATCGCCTCTAAATTCTGACATTTGTTCTGCTCACATTTCTAACCTTGATTTATCTGCTCTTTTCTAGATTACCGACTTAACAACATTCAGCTTCCACCTTCTTCCATGAAATATAATACCATGTCCTTCTCTCGGTCTTTTCATAACCTCTCTCACTTACCACCCTCTTATGAATCTGCCATTAAGTCTGACATCAGCAGGTATTCTTCTCTCAAGCGACTAGGTATGTGTTCCTCCAGATTGTGCTTTATTCATGTGTGTTGTGAATGATTGCACCAAGGTAAATATGAATGTTTAGCATAGAAAAAGAATACAACTAGTATACTTACTGTGTTTACTGACCGATTGCCCCCAAAAAAGTAAAACAATATAATTAAAATAAAAATTTTACATGCCAGCGTGTTTTGCCCACGGACACACGGTACATGGAAACACTCTGACATGCACAGACCCATTAATTTGAATGGATCTACGTGAGTACGTGTCTCCGGTACGTGTGGAAACTGTCACCACACATACCAGAGACACGGACATGTGAAAGAGTCCTTAGATGGTAAAAATACACTTTTTCATTCCTGTCATGTCACTTTACATTAATTCTTGAAAATCACCTTAAGGGTAAATAAACTATCTGACCTAGTTTTCAATATCTTGAGGGGTGCTGTTTATAAAATGGTATAACTTTGGGGGTCCTATATATTTGATAACCCCAAAAAGTCACTTCAAACCTGGATAGGTCCCTAAAAAAATAAATTTTGTAAATTTCCTTGGAAAAAGGAAAAACGACTGCTACATTTTTAATCCTCCTAAAATGCCAACAAAATAAAACAACATTTACAAATGGTATCGATTTAAAGCAGACATGAGGGAATTGTTATTTACTATTGTTTTTGTGTGGTATGTCTATCTGGATTAAAGGTATAATCATTCAAAATTTGAAAATCGCAATTTTTTTTACATTTTTGTCAAATTTCTGATATTTGTAATAAATAAACACAAACATAGCGACCTAAATTTACCATTATCATAAAGTATAATGTGTCATGAAAAAACAGTCGCTAAATCAATGGGATATATTGAAGCAATCCAGAGTGATTACCACATAAATTGACACTGGTCAGATTTTAAAAAAATTGGGCCCGGTCACTAAGGGGTTAAAAAAGCAACAGCCCCCTACTTGCAGTGCTAGACCTGGTCTTCACACCACGTGAGACTGAAATAATGCCCTCATGTGATTGCCAAAACATACATAATGTATATAATGCAAATAATACCTTGAAAATCATGCAGCCATAAGCAAAAGTGCAGCTTAAGGTCTCTTTCACACTTCCGTTTTTGACCATCAGTCAAAATCCGCCGTTTTTGCAAAAAAACGGATCCGCCATTTTTTTTGGCGGATCCGATTTTTTTTTCCCATTGATTTGAATTACCGGCGGATCTTGACGGATGGCCATCCGTTGGATCCGTTTTTTTGCGGATCCGTCAATTTTTTTCCATCCGTCGAGATGCCTGGACGGACCATGCGACTTTTTTTTGCTGCAGGATCCGCATTTTTATAGTGCGCATGCCCGGAGGAATTAAAAAATTCTCTCTCTCTCGCAGCGGTTCCTTTAACATTCTTCATTCATTGGATCCGTCAAAAATACGGTCCGGTGACATCCGTTCACATCAGTTACCAACGGATCCGCTTTCCGCCATTTTGGCGGATTTTAACTGACACAAAAAAATGTGAAAGTGTGAAACAGGCCTAAGCCACATGTGGCAGCCACAGTGTGATAACCCGCCCTTATAGTAAAGGAAAGGCTCACACAAAGTAAATATCTGCTATATTTTTGGAAAATATCTGCTATATTTTTGTAAATAGGTTGCAAATTTTCTTATATGAAAATGCTATGTCAAACACAGCAATCTTTTTAATTTTTCAACATACGGTAGGTTTTGACATTCACAAAGCACCCTTCCTGTCTTCATTTCTTTGAGAACATTGATATTTGCAATTTGTATAAAACTAATGATTTTTTCACCCAAAAAAATCATGACAATATGAAATGACTGACAGTTTAACTTGCTATCTATGATTTCTGTTGCATTTTTTCTTAAAGCAGAGAAAGATATGGATGACTTTTATTTAAAGCGAAAACATCTAGCAGAATTAACACGTGGTACCCTTCCCCCTCATGTCATGAAGATGAACTATGAACGCGACGGCTACCTTGAAAAATCCCAGGCACCGAGACGTGTCATGTCCCAGGAGCACATCCTTTCAGACAATCACTATCCTGTTCATCATGATTACACAATACCCAGAGATCGCCTCATCTCTCAAGAACGTCTTCTTTCTCGTGAGGTCTTGCACTCACAAGAGCATCTTCTGTCTCCTGAAAGAATCCACCATCGAGGGCCAGCACCTTTCCAAGAAATGCGTCTTGGGCACCAAAAAGCCCTTTCTCACACCAATGTTTGTGTCAGCACACCGATGCTAGACCGTCACCATATGATTAAAATGAATTCCCACCCAACTTCTAATTCTCCCAAGATGGCATGGGATATGGCCAATCACACTGCCAATCGGCGGCAAGCCTTTGCTTCAAAGCGTCAAAACACCATTGAACAACTCCAATTTATTCCTGGCCATCTGCCCAGCCAACATCTGCGTACTGGGAGCAAAAATGAGGTTACAGTCTAAGCTGCTTATTTTTACTGTTCCCTTTTTCTACATTAGGTACAAAGGCAGTTAATTTTGTTATGTGGCTTCCTTACAATTTTCTTATTGCTTACTTTGTAATTAGATGCTCTTAGAATTTGCAGAGGAGCACTCCAGTTTCCTGGAGTAATGGAAGGAGCGTTTTTTTGCCTTTTTAGTTACTCGCTTTATTGTATGAAGCTGCCTCCACCGCCAAGTTGATGGAACAGTCATTGGCATTAAATGATGTCACAGGTGATGGTGTTAAAAATGAAAGCAAGTCGAAAACACAGCACCTTATTTGACTAAATGTTACTTTGAAAGCCCATGAAAGGGCTGATGATATAGAAAGGTACTGAAACATTTTCTTTGAGTGTTTGCCAGAAGAAGTATCACTGAGGTGAAAACGTCAGTCTGGATTTGAAAGGGCAAAAAAATAGATCTCACCGAAGAAAAAATACAAAAAACAAAACGATTGCACAGTAACATTTCTACAATGACATATACATAGGATGACCGCCGGAGTAGCACTACAAAGACTTTAATGCATATATGGTTGGTTCCCAAATTGAATTTCATCAAGTTTGCTAATGAAGAACTTCGTTATATATGATGTGAGTGTTATCGCAGGCGGCTCCATGCAGCGCAATCTGTGAGAGTTTCTCGGTCCAATGTTAATACAACTTTCTTCACAATGTAAGCACCTACAATGAACTACATCCAATTTTGTTGCTTTTGCCATAAACTAAAGATAAGGACTACATCAGAAAAGCCTGCTTTGGTCTACAAGAACAACCTTTGACCCTCTTGAAGTATATAGTTTGATTTGTTCACTAGCTGCATCGCCTATTATTAAAAAATAATCTTGCATCGAAAGAAAGCCATCTAGTTCCCTACATTGGGGTGTCAACACTTCACATGGTTTGGTCATTTTATTAAAAAAAGAAAAAGGATCGTGCCATAAAGAAATCTTTATTTTATTATTATATTTTTTACCTCAATGACGTCACACTATTTCAGACTTCTTTCTAAACTTTTTATCTCTGCGCCATTACTGACATTCCTGGCAACCCAACCTGTAAAGTTCCCCTTCCCACTTTATACAATCCCATGGAGTTCTCTAAAACACAAATGGCCTTAACTGTTTCAATAATATCTCCTCCCCTCAGGCGGCATTTTGAATTATACTAGTTCCAGATTTGTGTATTCTGCCAGCTATATAACTTCTAAATTTGCAATGTGTGACAATTCATATTGCCAATGAATACTACCGATCCAGATGTCAAAAACCTATACTATCCCATTTACAGAAAATTATAATTCAGATGATTTATTGGGGTTTCACTAAGTGTTTTGGCAAAACTGTGCTGATTGATTTATATATATGGCAGTGTTACATTGATTACGTGCCACACGCAATAGTCACATCTAATTGCTAAAATATTACCATTACTGAGACACTAAATACAACCATAATAGGTACAACGTGCCCTATTGTTATCTTAAAGTGGATTCATAAAACTCCATTGACTGGTGATGGCAAGAACCTCCTGTGTAGCATGAACATAAACTAATGACTGTGTTGTACTTTTAAATCATTCATCAGTTCTGTTTATAATGCTTTATATATGAGCAAAATGTTACCTAGTATTTTTTTAGCATTGTCAATTGCATCGTTCAGCGCTTTTTGCTTTGGTGACATCTAACGAGGGTTCGTAAATACCTCATTTTGTACAGTATCTTAGATCGCTGTAAGATTTGTTTATTGTAGAAGTTGAGATATTAATCTTTATAACCCACTGCACAAAAGTAAGCCGAGTAATGCCTGGGTTTTCAGCATTTCCACTTAGACAGGATTTCTTAATGACTTTTGTTAGACTACAGAGTATGTATGAGGTCCTACCTCAGAAGTACTTTCCCAATTATTGTGAGTTACCAACTGGAAAACTATCAGACTAAAGAGTCAACACAGTGCCAAAATGAAACAACGTGCCAAACCATCCAAGTTCTACAGAAAGATTTACAACTGGTTGTTTCCACAAAGAAAGTATGGAAGAGCCTCAAGTCTGAATGTTACATGATCTGGCAGTATGTTTGAAAATCATTTTACCTATATAAACCTACATCATTTACAGCATTCAGTTGCTCAATAATCTACACAGCTCCTGCCAGAGCATGGAATAGATTAAATAGAAAGTCACAAAAGCCATACTCCACTTTCTATGGAATGTGTACTCTGCTCCTGTGCACTTCAGCCAGTCTTTTGACCTATTGGTGGCGGGCTCAGGACTGGGACCCAACAAGTCTACAAGGAATAGACTATCTATTGAGTCAGTGCTCTGTGTGTGCACTCAGCCAGGAGAGCATGTATGCTTCTGCTCCTGAGTTGCGCACTTCTCGGTAGCATTTTGAGCTATTGGTGTTGGGCTCAAGACCGGGACCCCACAACAGTCTACAAGGAATAGACTAACTATTGAGTCAGTGCTGTGATCTGTGTGTGCACTCAGCTAGGAGAGCCTGTATGCTTCTGCTACTGAGCTGTGCTCTTCTCAGTAGTATTTTGAGCTATTGGTGACGAGCTCAGGATTGGAACCCCACAACACTCTACAAGGAATATACTATCTATTGAATCAGTGTTCTGCTCTGTGTGTGCACTCAGCCAGGAGAGCCTGTATACTTCTGCTCCTGAGCTGCACACTTCTCAGCAGTCTTTTCAGTAATCGGTGGGGGTCTCAGTATCTGAACCCTTACTGATCTTCAAGGAATTTAAGGCGGCAAAAATAATAAATAGCAAAGTTAATTACCTGCTAATGATTTTCTAGCACTATTAAAACCATATTTAGCATAAAAGGCAAAAATTAATTTAAATTTCAGATGTCACTTTTTCCTCTCATGTAAGTTCTTTCTCATTAAAGGGGTTGTCCGGTCTCGAATGAAAAGTCTGCAGTGACTCTGTGTGACTGAAGGCTTGTGAATCGTCCGAGGGCACACACCATGCACTGTGAGGATTTGCCGGTGTGCACAGTGGTTAAGTATGCAATATGCATATTCCCTGCCAGATCCCGTTTAGTGGATGTGGCTCGCTACACACACTTGTGTTTTATTAAAGCGTTTTTCCCTTGTTTGAATATTAAAGGAGTTGTCTTATCATCTGTGCACCGCTTCCCTGTTTAACTGACTACCTGTATCAGGAAGGCGGTGCGCTCCGGAATGTTTTACAGTTCGGACCAGGGGCACAGTTATGTTCTGTAAGGGCTGCACTCCTTCCCTAGAAGATTGATCACCACTGATCGACTGCAGTGTGGTCGGGAACCTAAGCAATGAGCAGTCAATAGACAATAAATTAATATCTACATTCTTGAGAACAAAAAGGATTTCTAATAACAAGTAAATTGCAAAGTTTCTTCTTTTTCCTACATTTTGTAATTTTATCCATTTTTGGTATGAGAATCCAACTTTATCGTGATAGATCACACAAAATATCAGTTTTAATTAATTTATTTTAAAATATTGTACGGAATCTAGATTTTGATGGTACATACTTATGGTTATGGTGTGGTGGTGAGAAATGTGTGCTGTGCACTGATTCTTATGGATTGGTGTCTAGCAGAAATCTGTCTGCTCTCAGTGTATGTTAGGAACCAGAGGGTCTGACTGGGTCACTGAGCATGTGTGACCACCATCTCTAATATGAGAGGGAGTCTAAAGGACACTCGGGGTGGCTTAGTGAGTCTGTAACAACAATAATTCAAAACAGGAAGATTTATTTTATTCAATGTTAAACTGACACCAATTTGTGTGATCCAGCAGAGAAAATTAAAATTTACTTGTGCGATAACATTTTTAAGGTAACAAAATCTTATTTCCAATGAAATTGCAGCAATGTGTGTCATTACTTTCCTATTTTCATAGTTAATCTATATTAAAATCAGATAAGAGAACAGATAACAAGAGCTTTGCTGGTACTGCAGGTTTTTCGAGAAATCACTTTGTAAATTGCTTTCCTTTTTCCTCCTGAAGAAGGAGCCTATTGCCTGGAAAGCTTGCAAACATCGTCTTCTGGCTAGCCAATAAAGGTCTGGATGAAAAAGGATATTTGTGGATATATTCCGCTCTGCTAAATGAATAAAGACATCAGTCCAGAGATGGATAGATGATATTCTACACGTTTTGAAGTTTCAAACACCTCTTCTTCAGGAAGCAGCCACATGTGTGGACTAGCGTATTGGAATGTGTATTAAAACAAATATACTTTATTTAGATTGCGTTAAAAACAATACCATAAAGTGCACGTTCAAAACAAGAAAACAAAAACAGTGCTATTGCACATCCCTTAGATATAGCTGCCGAGGTTGTTCCATGCTGGGAACCATAGTCAAATATCAGTATAATATTGCAATCAGATATCAATTCTCTTGACCAAATAATCTATGCAATATACACCGTATGCAGAATTATTAGGCAAGTTGTATTTGAGAGGATTCTTTTTATTATTGAATAACTATGTTCTCAATCAACCCAAAAGACTAATAGATATCAAAGCTTAATATTTTTGGAAGTTGGAGTGGGGTATTTTTTAGATTAGGCTACCTTAGGAGGATATCTGTTTGTGCAGGTAACTATTACTGTGCATAATTATTAGGCAACTTAATAAAAACCAAATATATACCCATCTCACTTGTTTATTTTCACCAGGTAAACCAATATAACAACACAAAATGTAGAAATAAACATTTCTGACATTCAAAAACAAAACAAAAAAAATCCGGGACCAATATAGCCACCTTTCTTTACGATGACACTCAAAAGCCTTCTATCCATAGATTCTGTCAGTTGCTTGATCTGTTTACGATCAACATTGCGTGCTGCAGCCACCACAGCCTCCCAGACACTGTTCGGAGAGGTGTAATGTTTTCACTCCCTGTAGATCTCACATTTTATGAGGGACCACAGGTTCTCTATGAGGTTCAGATCAGGTGAACAAGGGGGCCATGTCATTATTTTTTCTTCTTTTAGACCTTTACTGGGAAGCCACGCTGTGGAGTATTTGGATGCATGTGATGGAGCATTGTCCTGCATGAAAATCATGTTTTTCTTAAACG
Source organism: Dendrobates tinctorius (assembly GCF_039654945.1). Classification (NCBI taxonomy): domain Eukaryota; kingdom Metazoa; phylum Chordata; class Amphibia; order Anura; family Dendrobatidae; genus Dendrobates; species Dendrobates tinctorius. The sequence goes on along the minus strand of NW_027362016.1, from coordinate 1,153,999 downwards.
ATACTGACTTCTTCCTGTACCACTGCTTGAAGAAGGTGTCTTCCAGAAAATGGCAGTAGGTCTGGGAGTTGAGCTTCACTCCATCCTCAACCCGAAAAGGTCCCACAAGTTCATATTTGATGATACCAGCCCATACCAATACCCCACCTCCACCTTGCTGGCGTCTGAGTCGGAGTGAAGCTCTCTGCCCTTTACTGATCCAGCCTCGGGCCCATCCATCTGGCCAATCAAGAGTCGCTCTCATTTCATCAGTCCATAAAACCTTAGAAAAATCAGTCTTAAGATATTTCTTGTCCCAGTCTTGATGTTTTCTCTTATGTTTCTTGTTGAAAGGTGGTCGTTTTTCAGCCTTCCTTACCTTGGCCATGTCCCTGAGTATGGCACACCTTGAGGTTTTTGATACTCACATTGCAGCTCTGAAATATGGCAAAACTGGTGGCAAATGGCATCTTGGCAGCTTCACACTTGATTTTCCTCAATTCATGGGCAGTTTTTTTGCGCCTTTTTTTATCAACACGCTTCTTGCGACCCTGTTGGATATTTGCCATGAAACGCTTGATTGTTCGGTGATCACACTTCAAAAGTTTGGCAATTTCAAGACTGCTGCATCCCTCTGCAAGACATCTCACAATTTTTGACTTTTCAGAGTCTGTCAAATCTCTCTTCTGACCCATTTTGCCAAAGGAACGGAAGTTTCCTAATAATTAAGCACACCTTATATAGGGTTTTGATGTCATTAGACCACACCCCTCTTCATTACAGAGATGCAAATCACCTGATTTACAGAATTGGCAGTTGGCTTTCTAGCCTATACAGCTTGGATTAGGACAACATGTATAAAAAGGTTGATGTGATCAAAATAATCATTTGCCTAATAATTCTGCACACAGTGTAGTATGTGTAGTCCACAAAAGCACAAAATGCAAGGAGAATGTGTAACTGTTGTATATCAATATTCCATCATTGCATACAGTCACAATCCTCCATTAAGGCATAAGTGCTTATCAAAATCATATGCAATACAAGCATCAAAGTGGTTCATCAACTATAATTATTGCTGATTTTGTAAAAACCAGATTGTTGGGTTACACATTAATTTTGGGTAGCTCCTATAGGGGGTCAGAGCCTAATACGCTTCTGGTGAAATGCAGCACATGGCAAAAAAAATTATGGATCATTTGGCAGTAAATAATAGCATCAGATACGTTCTGCTTGGTCAGTGCAACAATACTGTCCATTGAGCAGACCCATTATATTGCATTATATCATAAAAAGATTAAAGCAACAGCATAAGAGCAAGGAACAATCTCACCCGATTCCAGAGGACCCAAATCAGTCTCCTTCTATAGATCAGTGGTGGACTAGGTTCACTTGCAGTCTTTCTTATCCCGACGCGTTTTATTGCCACTCATCAGGGGAGGCCATAGGGACATATATAGTTATGCTGCAATATTAGTAGGGGCACGTACAAGTGTGTCACCAGGTCAAATTGCCATTGCGGTATAGATGCTGCATGGTTTGTCCTTTTAGCAGGCACCATATCTGGTTCATGAGAAAATGACTTCTTGTTTCTGGACCATGGTACCCTAAGACCTGCGCAGTGACGCCCCCACTCGTCGGCGGCTCTCCCTGACTTAATCGCCCTAGCTTCAAGCTAGTCTAAATGAAAAGAGAGAAGGAAAGTTGTTCATTCAGACCCTTGGGGTGAGTGGTCTGGAGCCAGAAGATCCGTTTTGTTTCTTTCTGCAGGATCATCCGGTCCCAGTTTCCACCCCTAGTAGGGGAAGTATGGTTCATCAACCCCGGGGAATCATGGTCCAGAACCAGGTAGTCATTTTCTCGTGAACCAGATATTGATAACATGGCGCTTGCTAAAAGGACAAACCATGCAGCAAATATATCGCAATAGTAATTTTACCTGGTGGCACGCTTGTACGTGCCCCCACTGATTTTGCAGCATAACTACATACAGTATGTCTTTATGTCTTCCACCGGTGAGTGGCAATGAAACGCATTGGGAGAAGGGAGACTGCAAGTGAACCTAGTCCACCACTGATCATTTACTGCCAAATGATCCTTAATTTTTTGCCATGTGCTGCATTTCACCAGATGGGTTTTAGGCTCTGACCCCATATAGAAGATACACAAAATTAACATGTAACCCAACAATCTGGTTTTTACAAAATCGGCAATAATTATGGTCGATGAACCACTTGATGCTTATATTGCATAGGATTTTGATAAGCACTTATGACTGATATAGTGCTATTGGAGGATTGTGACTGTATGCAATGATGGAATATTGATATACAACAGTTACACATTCTCCTTGCACTTTGTGCTTTTGTGGACTACACATACTATATATTGCATAGATTGTTTGGTCAAGAGTATTGGCATCTATTTGATTCCAATATTATACGGATATTTGACTATGGTTCCCCAAATGAAATATTTTGGGAATAAAAGTATTTCTCTGGCCAATACAGTACCACAATATTATTTTTTACTGTACATCATTTACAATTAGAACAAAAATATCATTCAAGGGTGTATGTTGTTCATTGTATGAAAAGAAATTGTTGGTATTCACTATTATTTCATTAAAGGTATTGTCAGTATAGAATAATGAGCTTTGAAAACAGCTTTAAGAAAAAACAGCTTAAAAATGAAAAATAAGGCAAACTCAACTCACAGATGCACCACTGCTCCCTTTCAGAAGCAGCCTGTCCAATTCATTAAAAATGCTGCCATTCTGTAGGTCAGAAAACATACTCTGACTGGAGTAGCATTTCTGGAGTGGTGTACAGAGCGCACGCCACTCAAAATATGAGCTTAATTAATTTAGTGGAGTACACCTCGTATACGTATTTGGCGCATTGTACTCCAGTGAGTCTTCACAAATTGGATCCTTAGTCCCTTACCATGTTAGGAATAGCTAAAAAGAGCCATGACAGTGTTTGCCCGTCCGAGTCACAGTAATGAGTATATCCCCCATGTCTACCTGCGATGGGAGCATACTGATAGCAAACCTATTCTTCAATAGGTGTCAAAATTCATCTGAATATTTCACCAAGTTCCATTCATCCCATCTTCCAGAGACCCATGAGTAAAGGTAGACCATAGTCTATAGCCAGAATCATGTTTTGTACATAAAGTTCCATTATTTTTTTTATATGTCAGTTTTTTTTATAAGGCGTGTCTGACCTCGGTATTTTATGCTAATTAAAACTAAATTGGGAAACATAATTTTGACAGTTTTTTTGTGACTAGATCTTATCAGCTTTATACTGCATAATTATAAGGACAGCTACAGTATATTGTTAACATAATTCCGAGATATGTTAGCAGCAGCCACATGGACCATGAAAAGCAATAGACTGCAGATGTTCAATGACTTCTATGACAGAGTGTGCTAGGTGGCTCTGTGACCTGTAGAGAAAAGCTGAAGCAGTACGCCGTGACCATTATCTATTGTGAATGCTGTGCTCCTGTGTCATGTACAGTTAGGTGCTAGTGTCTATTGCAATCTTGCCTGTGATGATAATCAGAAGACCCCCAAAAAGTGAGAGCTACAGAAAAAAAGCGGAAGCCTTTTATGAAGCTCAATGAAATGAATGAAAACTGCAAAAGTTTGTTTTAAAATAATTATGACATGAAATTTTGATCAAATTCATAAATAATTATTTAAAAAATATGTTTAACATAAAAACCTAATTTAATCAATAGCTCATTTTCTGATAACATGCTCTCTTTAGGCCAGGGACACTCCAGTGTATATTCTTTCATGTGAGAGAATCGGGCCCATTATCTCAATCACACGCCGAGAAAAGTTTGATCAGAGTGGGATCCATTTCTGTCAGATGAGGAAATGTCTGATCCATCAACATATAACATGGATTAACCCATTCAGTAAAAGCTGAAATGAGAACAAAATCAAAACACCAGAACTGAGGTTTTTTTGGTCACCACACCTCCCTAAAAATACAAGAAAAAGCAATCAAAATGTCTAATGTATCCCAAAATGGTATCAATGAAAACATCACACAGTTCATTGAATGGAAAAGTAAAAATGTTAAGTCTCAAAAAATGGCGCCACAGACTTTTTACAAATTTATGGGTTTTGTAAGAAGAGCAGGAAAAAGCAAAAGTTCAAAATTGCATAGGAGTGCAGGGGTTAAAGAAAGATGTTTTTTTAATTTACTGTGGCCACTAAGCAAAATAATAGACAGAAACTTCTTATTCAGTGCACAGATCCCTGAGGATCACACATTTCCCAATGATGGTGGGTGATGATCAGAGCTCATCGTCTCCACCTCCCTGTACAATGACCATTGCACAGATCACTGAGGATCACACCATTCCCAATGATGGTGGGTGATGATGAGAGATCATCGTCTCCACCTCCCTGTACAATGATAATTGCACAGATCACTGAGGATCATACCATTCCCAATGATGGCGGGTGATGATCAGAGATCATCGTCTCCACCTCCCTGTACAATGATCATTGCACAGATCACTGAGGATCACACCATTCCAAATGATGGCAGGTGATGATCAGAGCTCATCAACTCCATTGTCCTGTACTATGATAATTGCACAGATCACTGAGGATCATACCATTCCCAGTGATGGCGGGTGATGATTAGAGCTCATCATCTCCACCGCCCTGTACAATGATAATTGCACAGATCACTGAGGATCATACCATTACCAGTGATTGCGGGTGATGATTAGAGCTCATCAACTCTATTGTCCTGTACTATGATAATTGCACAGATCACTGAGGATCATACCATTCCCAGTGATTGCGGGTGATGATTAGAGCTCATCAACTCCATTGTCCTGTACAATGATCATTGCACAAATCATCTGCAGATAACTGGCCGATGGAAGTCAGTTAACATTTCCAATCTGTCTTTTTCTGTGGTTTATGTAGTTGCTTTAAAGCATTTCTGTATGTGTTGTTAGCAGCTAAGACACAAAAAACACCCTTATAATCAAATAGAAAAAAAATAAAGTAAAATAAAAAATTTACAGTAAAAAAATAAAAACAAAATAATGTTTATCAGTATCTGATTTAGGCCAGTGTCCCACTTGCAACTGCAATGCGAGAAACTCGCGCGAATCTCTCGCCTCAATACCACTCAGGACCGGAGTGTGCGGCTGCGTGTATCTCTATGCAGCTGAACGCTCCAGTCCGAACCACTGGCAGCAGTGCCAGGTATTGAGGCGAGAGACTCTTGTGAGTTTTTCATGTTGCAGTTGCAAGTGTGAGACCGGCCTTAACAATAAAACCTGAAGATGATACATCCCTTTGAACACAGGGGAAATTTAGCTTTCACCTGATCATGAATGATATCAGCAATGCTGCATTTCCCAGATTTTTCGCACCATACATTTAGCAGGTCATTCTTTAACAGCTTTTATAATCGGAATAAATAAGTGTATTACATGAAGAATTGTGACATTTTCAATGTTGGAATCGAAAGTTTGAATAACAGACCTAATAGATTAAACTTTATAGTGTGCAGTGTGCACATCACTGTCCAAGGTCACATGCAAGACAGAGTTTTCAGTACTTTACATAGTCCCTTATATTTAGTAAACCATATCTTAAACGTGCTTGTGAATATAATTAATCATATTTTTTCTTGTCTATCAAATGTGCTAAGAATAATAAGTAAATGTATATCTCACATAAGGAATTTTAAGATTTAGAAAAAAATAAGACTAAAAGGCACAGCCTGAAGGTTGACAAGCTGTGTATTGAGCCTGTCCTAACTGAGCCTGGAGTGAGACATTTCTCAGCAGAGAGCTGGGGGATCAATGCCTAATGTGTTATGTAAGGAACATTTTTCTTGTAGAGCTAGGTAGGATTTTTAGAATTAGAATTTTCATCAGTAATTGTCATAGAATTGCCAGTGCAGTATATCAGTACGAAGACTCATTTTTTTTTCACGGTCATAATATTTCATGATATCTCTTCTGCTATTTGAACTGATACCTAATTTTGTAATACAGATTATTGGTGTCTTATGCCTAATATTGTGACTATGACCTGGGGACATGGTCTCACTATGTTGTTCCTCCAGGTTGTTTTGCTTCATTCTTTCTATGCTGTGTTTTATTTTCTGACCGTCACTAGCGGTGTTTGTGATATCACTACGCACAGCAGTTGCATTTACACTCATCTACATAACGCATTTTAATTGAACACTTAAAGTTTTGGTTCAAGTACCGTACTTTGCGGTTTATAAGACACAGTAGATTATAAGACGCACCGCAAATTTTGAGGAGGAAGATAGGAAAGCATTTTTCTTTAATAAAATCATGGTGTGTCTTATAATCTGCTTTTACGGTAGCTTACCTGAGTGGGGTCCCAGGTGGCAGGGTCACTTCTGCAGGAAGCTGGTGGTGGCGGAAGCAAGAGATGCTGCGGGCTTGAGGCTTGTAGGAGGTGGTGTTTGATGGTGCTGGTGTTCCACCAAAATTTTGTGAAAGCTCGTAGCATCCCACACGTTCCATACTTTTCAATGTGGTGAACTCTGGGAAAATGCCTGCCAGATACGGCACAAGCGTAAATGAGATCTTGGGAGCTGAACACCCCCACCTACCAGCCTGGGACCCGCAGCATTGGCCCAGTCCTGCCAATGCAGCCAGAATGTTCCTGTAGCAGCGACCCTGGAACCCCACTCCATAGCAGCAAGTAAGCAACATTCGGATTATAAGATGCACCCCCATTTTCCCCAAAGAAACTGGGGAAAAAAGTGTCTTATAATCCAAAAAATATTTATTAATGATTAATTTTTCAGCAACTTTCCTTTTTGAGGGGGTGCACTTTAAATCCTCTTTTTTTAGGATTACTGTCTGTAACAATTAACTTTTCCTGTAATATTTCATCAAGAATTGGTAACATTTACCTTAGCTGCACAGGCGCGTTTTGGTAACTTTGTTATTGCACTACATATTCTATTGAACCATAAAAAGTGTGCTTCCAGGAAGTCTATAATAATAGCTGTACAATGTATCCGTGTAAGCTGGAGAGCAAAGATTTCTCATCCCCACAATTTATCAGTACATTTCTATCAGTTACATTTTTACTAAGCTTCTTAAATATTCCATTACTTTTCCTATTAACAAGATATGACACCTTGGTTTTAACAGGCTGCAGACTGACTATGGGTGACTTTCAGTTACCGCATAAAATTCATACAGCATTAGTTTCATATTTGTGAATCTTTTACCAGCAAAGAGGATATAACATATAAAGTGCTTTATATGACACCTGCACTACATATTATTATATTCATTGTTTATGTGCATTTTACATCCAACTTACAGTTTCTTAAGACTGTGTTTCAGAATTGCAGAAGCTTTTTTCTTCTTCTTCCTATGTGTGTATGTTTGTGTTAGAGACCACCTATAATGGTCTCTGTAAACCTTGTAAGGGCTAATAAATGCTACACAAACCTTTTGCTGCCAATAGGCACCTGCATAAAAGATTGTGTTGGGTGCCATTCCTCAATGTACAAAGTGATCTTTATTTGTCCCACAATTTATTTTTTTTTTCCATTCTTTTGGAATGTCAAATACATATATATCTATGTGAAAAAATGTAGTTACATTGATTTTAATTATACATATAGAGAACCGTTTTGTAACAAATGTTTTGGATTTTTTTTTTAAACAAATGTCCGTGATAGCACAGATTTAGAAGGTTCTTTTTTTATTATTATTTCCATTCCTCTGTTATTTTTACCAACTGAAATGAAATTGAAAATGTGACATTTTGTGTTTTAAGTAAGTCGTTTAACACTGATCCTTCACAATTTAACGTCTTCATTGTAAGTGTCTAATGTTTAAAGTAAGGGTCTATTTTTTATGCTTGCATGCAACTGTATCAAGGTACTTTAGAACTTGTTGTGCTTCCCTCCATGCCATTGTTTGAAGGGTATATAAATTTATAAATTTACTAAAACAAAACTTAGCGTTCTGCCCATCCTGAAATAACTAGAAGCTGAAATACACATGATTCCACAATACTACAGTAATATTCTGCAATATTATGTCTGAACATTGCAAAGTTGCATGATACTGTACAATGGACTACAGACACAATATTTAACCTTTTTTTGTTGCAAGTACAATGTTTAAGGTCACATTCAGAAGAGATCTTGGGCCTTGCACAAAAAGCATGTACTATACCACTTACTGTACCATGCAAATACCACATTGTGGTAACTCTTATGTACGTTTTTAGGTTTGATCACCACCAACTACTTTAAATTTTGTAATTATAACTCAGAAGTCACATAATGTAAAACATTTTTGCTACTATGTAAAAAAAAGGTTAAGATAATTCCACTGTTTTCTAAATTTTGGCTTCTAATCAGATTTTTATTTTCTTTTGTCTTATTCCTGCAAATGAGCCATGTTGTCTAAAAATTATCCCACTTCAATTTATTGTTTGCTGTAATCAATCACATTAAAACATTTTACCTTCATTAAAGACTCTTCTCTACTAACTGACCTCTCCGTGTTCTTGTAAAGATGAGCATCTTGTATCCAACACCTTGAAAAGGGTATAATGCTAAGTCTAGTTATACTTTTTGCTTCATGATGTCCAAAGCATGATAGCTAGGTTTCTTGCAGTAAGACTGAGCCTGCATAGACTTTTTGTAGTGTGACTCGCCAACTTCTCACAGAAATGCTAAGGGGTAACGTTTCTCCTTGTGGAGAGAACCATTCCTGACCATGTCAGGGTAAAACATTACCCCTTATACACCCGTCAGAAGGCTTCTCACACAGCCAAATCAGATCTGCTTTGCACTGATGAGGGGCAGTACACCAAAACACGTCTGCGAATTGAGATTCTGGTTTGGCTACCATCCTAAGTCATGTGGCAAGGCTCATTAAAGGGTTGATATTGACTTTCTGCATTGCTACTTCCAATAGGTGGCATTAGAGTTCAACTCCTCTTCCTCTCTGAAGAGATAATTTGCATATTTCCCAGAAGTGCATATCATCCGTAATATTTATCTGGACTGCAGATGTAGTTTGAAATACTCTGGAACTTGCACTGTTCATGCACATAGACAATGGACTCACACTGAACCACACAATAAAGAGATTCTACTGAAAATAAAAAGTGTATGAAAACGTAGGTTATAAATTATTATTAACAAATTGACAATAAACACATACCAGTGTAATGTTGAGTCTTGACTGAGAGTTCCAGACCTACAGTATGTCATTCCTCCTTCCTATTCTGGTTCTTAGATGTAATAGGGGTAATTGGGAAAAAGAGGTCAGCTAGAGAACTGCACCAAGGGCAAACAGTTGCCGGAAAGACTTCCCTCATAGGTACAAGTTATTGAGGTGCTCCAAGTGAGGGGCGATATATATCACCAGTCCAGGCTAGGCAAATATAGATAAACCTTCCTCTGCCACCAGTTCCTCATTCGATAATAGACTTATATTGGGTCAGGGACCAACCCCAGGGTAGCGTATAATATAACCAACCAAGCGTGCGGACATGGGGATTCATGAATCGACATAAAAGAGCTGCCCAAGATGAATTTTATATTTAATCGCTGAAAAGGCGCACTAGAAAAATGCAGGTATATATACAGGAACAAATATACAGGTATACAGTCAGGAGTGCAGTACTAGGATAGGATACAGATAGATTGCAATTACCGTGTTATGTAGCATGTGACCACAGGGAGTTTCTGATGCATCATAGGTGCAAATCTTTTCTACATAATTCTCTGGCCACATCAGGTAACGGGCCTCCTGCCAGTAGAAAAACTAAGACCAAAATGAGGAGCTGCCTAATATCCCCTAGGCCGCTCCCTCCCACACGCTGCGCCAACCCCTGAGCTGGGCAGCATCCCTCCTCCCATATCTGAAAGTATGGTTTTCCAGGCCAAGACTGTGGATGTCCATAGCTTTAAATGGAACGGCCGCGGCGCCACTGGATTCTGCTGGATTTTATCTGTCCATGTTTGGCACCTGCTACACAGCCAATAGTTATGCAGGGATTGCATAACATTCACTGTAATGCCGTAGCCCTCTTGGTAGTGGCATTACTGTGATTGACTGGCTGCATTACCTCATCAGAGGTTATAAAAGGACTGGCATTGCCACGCTCACCTTTCTGACATCATTGCACAGCTCAGGGACAGTTCTTTTTGGAGAGAGAGCAGTTATCTAGGCCTTTGTGTGAACAGTTTACCTAATCAGAGTCCTCTAGTGTTGATACCGGTGGTTATGCTGAACCATCATATTAACATTCCTTCTAAGGGATAATTTTGGGCTTTCCTGTGTCTATCAGATACATTATACATTTAGCCTAGTGACAGTTGCAGGAACAGGGTGAGTGGCAAAATATAGCCTCTGGGCAGGGCTTAGGGGCTTTGAAGTCCATTGATAAATATATAGCTGCTGCACATGACCACATTCTTTTTTTGGGGGTGTGAAAAAATTGGCTATATTCTCATTCATACAGTTTAAAGTACTTAGTATTATGTTATGTGGTATATAAAACTCCAAAAAACATTCAAAATTTTCTCTGGACTGAATTAGTCATCCACACAGTATAACATGGTTAGTATTTCATTACAGTGGGATATAAAATTGGTAAAAGCAGTCAAATTTTTTGGGGGGATTCAATTAGTCAGCCATAAACTTTAACGCACTGCTTAGTGTTACATTATGGTGGTATATAAAACTCCAAAAAAGTTCAAATCTTTTTTTTGGAATCAATTACTCAGCCATACAATGTGCTCTGCTTAAAATTATGGTCGTTTAAAATTTTTAAAAACCACTTTGCCTTTTACAGTTGACCAAATTTTTTTGTTCATTAAAAATTTTTAGTTTTGATTAATAAAGACCTAGACCTAGTTTCTAGAGACCTGGCAATTAGAAAATGTGTAAATCGTGCAGTAAGGGGTGGGGAATAGAGATGAGTGAACCTTTTAAGGTTCAGTTCAGTTAGTATCGACGAACTTCCCGACGTTTGCTGAACAGTTCACCAAATGTATCCAAAGCCCATTGACTAAAATGGGAGGCACAGCCAAACAGATAAACAACACCTTCAGGAGGGCCCAAAAGCTGCCAAAATGGCTGACATTAGCGGCAGACACCAAGAAAAGTGGTATCAATTAAACCACAGTAGAAATGTTATAATGGTGCAGTAGTCAGGCATGGGCCATGCCCGAGACAGGGTCTGGGCCAGTATTTACAGCTTTGAAATTAAGTTGAAATTAACAGATGGGTGAGGGACGGATAAAGACCTGCTGTGCTGAGAGCCCTGATACCTCATCCAACAGCTCAAACTGTTTTTCTGATCAGCTACACTCAGGTGGCACAAATATCAGCTTAGTACACTACTATTGTTAGAAACATTTAAGGATAATAATATGGGTAGTTGATTGAAATTAAGTGCAGGCAGGCCAATCTGGGAGCCATACTGCTACAGGCAGCACTCAAAAAGGAGACCCAACTTGGAGCCCAAACATTTTAAAAAAATACGGTCAGACACCAGAAAAAGAGTCACCAATTGACCCACAGTATAAATGTTTTAATGGTGCAGCAGTCAGGCATTGGTCATGCATGAGACAGAGTCTGAGCCAGTATTTATAGTTTTGAATTTACGTTAAAATTAAGAGGTGGGTAAGGCATCGGTGTAGGCCTGCTGTGCTGGGGCCCCTGATACCTCATGCAACAACTCAAACTGCTTTTATGCTCAGCCACACTCAGGTGGCAAAAATATCTGCTCCGTGGACTACTATTTTAGAAACATTTAAGAATAGTAACACAGGTAGATAACTGAAAGTACTGTAAGCCCTACTGCTCCAGGCAACACACATGAAGGAGACCCAACTTGGAGTCAAAACATTTCCAAAAAGTTAGGGTCAGACTTCAGAAAAAAAGGCATCAACTGACCCACACTAGAAATGTTATATTGGCGCAGCATATGCAGATGGGACAGGGCCTGGCCCAGCATTTGCATCTTACAAATTGATCAGTAAGAGGTGGATGAGTGACAGGTGTAGGCCTGGTGCTCTGAGACCCCTTTCCCTACAGTCAAGTCACTAGATAGAGACCCAACTTGGAGTCTCCACATTTCTAAAAATTATTGGTACGCACCACTAAAGTATCATCAATTTTTGCCAGGCAAGAAATAGTATAGTGGTGCTCTAAGACCCCTTCGACTACAAGCAACACACAACAAGGAGACCTGAATAAGAGGCTCCATTTACCAAAAATTTGTCTTGCCTCAGGAGGAAGCAAACGGAGGAGGAATAGGAGGAATATTAGTTTTTTTTTTTGTTTTTTTTAAAGGCAAATAGTAAAAGTAACAGCGGTGGAAACACCTTCTGATTGTTGTGTCACCAAGGCACTTGTTAGTAACATCAGCAGCAGTAGCAACAGCAGTGGCAGAAGCCATGACAAAGGACTGAAATAGCTTCAGTCACTTACACAACTGCTCCTTCTAATGTTTTTGTGTTGACAACCCAACATTCCCAGGGTTGCAAGTCTAGTACTAAGATGCACACTGTGTGCCTGACTGCTGTCTTTAAGAAAACCACACTCGCGATTGCCTACAAGTATGATTCGATACTCCAGCATGCGTGCATCCTTTGCAAGGGGGGGGAAGCATCTGGCAAAATTTACTCTTGTCTTGTGGATCTAACAGAGTAGCAACCCAATAGTCAGAACTATTCCTAAACCTAACAACACAAGCATCATGTTGCAGATACTGCAACAAGAATGCCCTCATGTGTCAGGCACTTCCATGATGTCCAAGTTCATGATGTGCTGATGGCAAGGTTACACTCAAGATTGCTTCCTCTGTCCCCTCCCACCAACACAGAGGGGATCATTATGCTATTCATCTTCTGACTGTTGCATTCTGATCAACTTTTCCTCCTCATCTCCCTACATTTGTTCTTCAGCTCTGACACCTTCACTAACAGTTTGTTTGGTACCATGAGCACCCCTCGTTTGCTGTAATCCACCCTCCCATGGCACCCGCCTGTGCGATGACAGTCCACAACTTAGCGATATTATTATCCCTTCTGCATCCTCCTCTGCTTCCTCCTCTTTCTCTAGGACCACCACCTTCTCCCTCAGACTATTCAAAGTGTGCTCCACCATGTAGATGACTAGAATAGTGATGCTGATGATGGCATAGTCAGCACTAACCATCTTAGTAGCCATTTCAAAACTGTGCTGAAGGGTGCAGAGGTCCTTCATCTGTGTCCACTATGTAAGCGTGATCTGCTCCATGTCCATACTGGTAGGCCCAGGCTGTGAAAAATGACATACTGGACCAGGCTGGTCGCTCCAATGCCAATGCAGCCCAAGAGGTGAGAGTGGCAGAAGTGAGCACACAATGATGGTGCTTTCTGCAACATCGCATCCAGGCCCGGGATAGTGGTGGATAATTTACTGTACCACTTGGTTGAGGATGTGAGCCATGGAAGGCATGTGTGTGAGGGTGCTCCAGCATAGGGCCACCACCAGTTTCACACCATTATCACACATGGCCTTCCCTAGCTCCAGGTTCTGTGGAGACAGCCATTGCTCAAACGGCCTGGATAGCTGTCCACAATTCTTGAGCTGTGTGAGTGCAATCTCTAAGGCATTTTAATTTAAACACTGCCAGGTTGTGGTGAGTCCTGGCTGTGCAATACAGAGGTGGGGGGATTCTTTCTTCACTGTTGGAAGACATGTCTCATCCAAGGAGAGGTGAAGGGTGCAGGTGGAGGTCCTAGAGGAGATGGAGTAGGAAGAAGCAGTGGAGGAAGTATTAGATACAGATGTTTTTCCTGCAAGCCATGAGGATTTCAAGACTTGTGAAGCAGCCCCTTCCCTGCTTGCCCCCCACAGCCACCAGAGTCACCCAGTGCCATGTCAGCGAGATGTAAGAGCCCTGGTTGCTCGTCCAGGTGTCAGCGGTGAAGTGCACCCTGTCATACATAAATTTTTTCAAGGAATGAGTGATGCTGTGTGTGATATGCTGGTGTAGCACAGGCACAGCTTTCTTAGAGAAGTATTGGCGACTGGGCAACTCCTCCTACACCTCATCTGCTGAGCTTCTCAGCTGCATACCTTTGAGTTCACACCAAGAGGGATCTGCAACCTCATTGTCATCCTATATGTTCTGCCACTACTCATCCTAAGAGTCACACTCCTCCTCTTCATGCCCTGATAGCACAGTACAGTCCTCATGTGCCTCAGGTATCTGAGTCTCATCAGGATCACCTCCACCTCTGGTAGTTAACATCTTGTAGTGAGGATCTGGATTCTGCTCGGACCCTACTTCATATGGCCCCGGATCCAACTGAAAAAAATGTTAGGCACCTGTGCAGATGCCTTCCTCCTCTTGAGTCTGTGAATGTTTGGAGAAGACCTCTGATTCCTATGGAATATAAAATGTGAACAGCTCTGCAGACTCGCCCATCTGTGGTTCCCCACAGTCAGGTGGGCAGTTGGAGAGTTGTGATGGGGAGGGAAACAAGGGTAATTGGGGTGCCACCTCTGAGGACTGTACTGTGTGATCTTAAGGTGAATAAAAGGAGAAAAGGCCACTTGATGCAGTGCTTGACATCCACTGGAGCACATGCTCTTTTGGCCGTCTGTTATGATTGGGTCACCGAGGAGGAGAGCAAGCCCAAGCTAAGCCACAGAAAACCAGAGAGGTGGGTAACTAAGCTGATCCTATCCATGCAACTAGCAGTAGCCGTGGAGCGTGCCTACGATGATCCTAGATGCCTCGGCACAGCCGGAGAGCTAACTAAGCCTAAAGCAAGAAAGGGGAAATCTAAACTGCCCCAGAGAAGACCCCAAAGGAATAGATAGACCCCAAACATATATTGTCGGTGAGACAAGATTAAAACACAAACGCAGGTAGGAAAATAGACTGAGCAAACGATGGGGCCCACACTGACTAGACAGGACAGGAAAGGAAAGACACTGCCTGCAATCACGCAAAAAACCCTGCAAAAAGGTCCAACGTCTGATGTATCAATACTGAAGTCGCACGACTTCGCCCACTATATCAGCACTCTGGTATATTCTGAAAGCAGAGCAATAAGAGGCTAATCTAATAAGGGACAAAAACAAACTGGCACAAGCAGTAACATATGGATGGTGATTCAGCACAGCCCCACCCAGAGCTGGCTGACCCACACAAAACTGAAATAGACAAAACCAGATCAATGTGAACAGAATAGCAAAGAACACTTAGCTGAGCATGCAGGGACTGAGCTGGAAACTAAGACCTCAGGAGGCAGGAAAAAATCACCAGCAAGGATAGAGGGAGTCGGCTGTCTTAAATCCAGTCTGAAACCCCAGATCTCCAATCGCCGTCCTCATTAACAGGTAGCAAGCCTCTATTAATCAGATAAGCTCCATTACCTCCAGTAACGACCAGAGGAAGCCCAGAAAGAGAACTCGCAACCCCTCTGTCAACCTGACCAGCTCCATCACCTTCAGCAGGAACCAGAGGTAAGCCAGAAAGCGAATTCACAACAGTCGTCACTAGAGATGAGCGACTTTGCCTTTTTTAGGGTCGAGTCGGGTTTCATGAAACCCGACTTTCACAAAAGTATGGTCGAACGAAATCGGCCGACTGTAGCAAAAAGTCGGAGGCCGACTGAAACACGAAACCCAATGCAGGCCAATGGGGAAGCAAAGTCGGCAGGGAGTAGAGGACAGTAAACACACCTACAGTGCCCATTTCAATGCCAAAAACATCAATTCTTATTACTGAAGCTTGTCAACCTTAATTTACTTAATAATAATAGTTACGCATTGAAAACTGGGGGTTATTTGGCTAAAGTTGTGGGGAGGGGGTAGGGCTGGCTACAGGTTTTCGTGTGCCCTGGGACAAAGAGTGTCAGTGCTCCCCTTGAACACACACCACAACTCATGATGCTTTGATATGGCACAGTAATATAGGTATAGTACAATGACAAATACTTCACTGATTACATGACACGACTGATCTATTTTAAATGGTACAATAGCTCAAAAAAAGGACAGTATATTACTCCATACAGTATTATGGCCACTACATTGTGTGCCATACAGAATAATGAGCCCCATATATTTCTCCACACAGAATAATTGGTCACATATAATGTTCCTTACAGTATATGATGAGCTCCACATAATGCTACAGTATATGATGGTCCACAAAGACGATGCTCCAGTGTGTTATGGCCCCAATAATGCTCCATATATAATGGGCCCCATTTGTAATGCTCCAGTGTATAATGTGCCCCATAGATGCTGCTCCAGTGTCTGATCTGCCCCATTTACAATGCTCCAGTATATGATGGGCCTCATAGATGATGCTCCAGTGTATGATGGGCCCTAATAATGCTCAATATATAATGGGCTCCATTGTTAATGCTCCAGTGTATAATGGGCCCCGTAAATGCTGCCCCAGTGTCTGATGTCCCACATTTGGAATGCTCCAGTATATGATGGGTCCCATTTTTAATTAACCCAGGCATGGTATGTGAAAAGAGCTCCATGGAGTAATCTGAAGTGTGTGCTGCCGCATCCTTCACTTTTGGTGTGGGTGAAGAACACAAGGAAAGGGATTGCTCCTGACCAGAAGCCTGCACTGACGACTAGAGTTGAGCGATACCAGCCGATACTTGAAAATATCGGATCGGAATGGATCGGCCGATCTTAAAAAAAAGTATCGGTATCGCCGATTCCGATACCGGGAACCAATGCAAGTCAATGGGGCCAAAATATCGGAATTAAAAAAAACCCTTTCTTTCCTTGTAGGTTAATTCTACATGAAGAAAAACAACTAAGAATAATGTAGAATGTATTGTGGGAGGTGGAGGAGACATTAAAGCCATAGAGGTTTAGCCCAATCAAATGGAATAGCAGGAATTAAACTTTTTTTTTAAAGATGTTAGGAGTTACAAAGATATTGACTATGTTAGCCTCATTTATATTTTGCCAGACATGTATGTCTTCTTCTTCTTTCTTCTTTCTTCTTCTTTCTTATTCTTCTTCCTTTTTTTACCTTCTTCTTCTTCTTCTTATTCCTTTTTTTACATTCTTCTTCTTCTTCTTCCTTTTTTTACATTCTTCTACTTCCTTTTTTTACATTCTTCTTCTTCTTCTTCTTCTTCTTCTTCTTCTTCTTCTTCTTCTTCTTCTTCTTCTTCTTCTTCTTCTTCTTCTTCTTCTTCTTCTTCTTCTTCTTCTTCTTCTTCTTCTTCTTCTTCTTCTTCTTCTTCTTCCTATTCTTCTTCATCATATTCTTATTTGTGTCAGGCATTCCTGTAGTTGTTATCTAGAAAAGTTAGAAGTTTACACCTTCCGTTCTGCCTGTCACAAAAGATTTACAACAGGATTTGTCCGTGTTCAGTTTGGCCTGCAGCAGCAGGCCTTTTCCAGGGGCACCACGAGGAGGAACGGACTCACCCCCATACACTGCTTAGTCTTCTTCTGCTTATAAATAAGATAATATCATTTGCTCAGAGTATTAGTCTTATGCTTAATGTTCTTCTGCTTTGTTTTTTTTATGCTTCTTTGTCTTCTCTCTCTTGTTGTTCTGCATCTTGGTGGTTGTCTTCCTGTTCTTTGTCCTCTTGAACCAGCTGACGGTACTGGCACCCGGAGGGGCAGCAGAAGGAACAAGAGCCAATGGCACTACCGAGGACCAGCTGACGGTGCTGGAACCCGGTTACTAAGCAGGAGGTACCTGTGCTACAAAGCACTACCAAGGACCAGCAGACGTTGCCGGAACTCGGATACCGAGATGGAGGCACCTAGGCCAAAGGCTCTGACGAGAACCAGCTGACGGTGCTGGAACCCGGAGGGGTAGCATAAGCTGCAAGAGCAAATGGAAATAGCGAGGACCAGCTGACAGTGCTGGCACCCGGAGGGGCAGCAGAAGGAATAAGAGCCAATGGCACAACCGAGGACCAGCTGACGGTGCTGGAACCCGGTTACTAAGCAGGAGGTACCTGTGCTACAAAGCACTACCAAGGACCAGCAGACGTTGCCGGAACTCGGATACCGAGATGGAGGCACCTAGGCCAAAGGCTCTGACGAGAACCAGCTGACGGTGCTGGAACCCGGAGGGGTAGCATAAGCTGCAAGAGCAAATGGAAATAGCGAGGACCAGCTGACAGTGCTGGCACCCGGAGGGGCAGCAGAAGGAATAAGAGCCAATGGCACAACCGAGGACCAGCTGACGGTGCTGGAACCCGGTTACTAAGCAGGAGGTACCTGTGCTACAAAGCACTACCAAGGACCAGCAGACGTTGCCGGAACTCGGATACCGAGATGGAGGCACCTAGGCCAAAGGCTCTGACGAGAACCAGCTGACGGTGCTGGAACCCGGAGGGGTATCAGAAGTTACCCCTGAAAAGCAAAGTTGGCATGCCGCAAGCTGGCCGCAGTTACCGAATCACACAGTCCTACAGGGGGTGCTTGTCCTACTGGCACTATGGAACAAGCCTTTCTTACCAGAACCCGCAGTCCACATAGGAAGCACCTAAACTGCTGGCACCCTAGCCTCGGCTAACCCAACCGCAACACGACATGGCAACTTGGGGTGGCAAACTGACATTGACACTTCCCGGAAACAGCAGGCAGGGCTGGAACCAAGCTGGGCAGGAGGGAGTACCCGTGCCAAAGTCAGTTATGAGCAGCAACTGGCGATGTTGGAGCCCAGGACAAGCACTTAGCAGGCTGAGGCCTGATGTGCTGTCAATTGGGAGGCAGCAGGACAGATTGCCATCAAAACAGCAGGGGAACAGCTGACGTTACTGAACCCCACAAACACAGGAGCTAGTGTTTTACTCTGTGAAGACGGCACTTCCGAGCAACAACTGGCTGTGTTGAAGCCCAGGGACAAGCACGGAGCAGGCTGAGGCTGCATTGAAGAAATTTTAAGATCGGTTGTAGACTACTAATTTGAACCAAGCTCCACTTAGGCCTGTGGCTTCACTGATTTTCGTATTTCCCCTGTCCTCCAACCCCGCCAGTTACAGCTCCGAAGTGGCGTCTGCACAATCCACACTTGTTCCTGTGTTACAGGTGTTCAGTCCGGTCAGTTAATCCCCTGATGTGTGTCCGGCAATGTCGCCTGCTCTGTCCACATTCCCATAATGGGAATGTGGACAGAGCAGGCGACATTGCCGGACACACATCAGGGGATTAACTGACCGGACTGAACACCTGTAACACAGGAACAAGTGTGGATTGTGCAGACGCCACTTCGGAGCTGTAACTGGCAGGGTTGGAGGACAGGGGAAATACGAGAGACAGTGGAGCCACAGGCCTAATTGGAGCACGGTTAAAAATCAGTAGTGGTACGACTGTGTAGGCAGCAGGAGACTTTGCCATCCACACAGCAGGGGATCAGCTGACATTACTGAACCCCACTGAGACACGGGAGCAAGTATCTCTTTCCGTGTGGACGGCACTTCCGAACTACAACTGGCTGTGTTGAAGCCCAGGAAATAGGAGGGTGTAGGCAGAGGCCTACTGTATTTTGAATGAGGTGACAGCAGGAGAGACTGCCATCCACACAGCAGGGGATCAGCTGACATTACTGAACCCCACTGAGACACGGGAGCAAGTATCTCTTTCCGTGTGGACGGCACTTCCGAACTACAACTGGCTGTGTTGAAGCCCAGGAAATAGGAGGGTGTAGGCAGAGGCCTACTGTATTTTGAATGAGGTGACAGCAGGAGAGACTGCCATCCACACAGCAGGGGATCAGCTGACATTACTGAACCCCACTGAGACACGGGAGCAAGTATCTCTTTCCGTGTGGACGGCACTTCCGAACTACAACTGGCTGTGTTGAAGCCCAGGAAATAGGAGGGTGTAGGCAGAGGCCTACTGTATTTTGAATGAGGTGACAGCAGGAGAGACTGCCATCCACACAGCAGGGGATCAGCTGACATTACTGAACCCCACTGAGACACGGGAGCAAGTATCTCTTTCTGTGTGGACGGCACTTCCGAACTACAACTGGCTGTGTTGAAGCCCAGGAAATAGGAGGGTGTAGGCAGAGGCCTACTGTATTTTGAATGAGGTGACAGCAGGAGAGACTGCCATCCACACAGCAGGGGATCAGCTGACATTACTGAACCCCACTGAGACACGGGAGCAAGTATCTCTTTCCGTGTGGACGGCACTTCCGAACTACAACTGGCTGTGTTGAAGCCCAGGAAATAGGAGGGTGTAGGCAGAGGCCTACTGTATTTTGAATGAGGTGACAGCAGGAGAGACTGCCATCCACACAGCAGGGGATCAGCTGACGTTACTGAACCCCACTGAGACACGGGAGCAAGTATCTCTTTCCGTGTGGACGGCACTTCCGAACTACAACTGGCTGTGTTGAAGCCCAGGAAATAGGAGGGTGTAGGCAGAGGCCTACTGTATTTTGAATGAGGTGACAGCAGGAGAGACTGCCATCCACACAGCAGGGGATCAGCTGACATTACTGAACCCCACTGAGACCCGGGAGCAAGTATCTCTTTCCGTGTGGACGGCACTTCCGAACTACAACTGGCTGTGTTGAAGCCCAGGAAATAGGAGGGTGTAGGCAGAGGCCTACTGTATTTCGAATGAGGTTACAGCAGGAGAGACTGCCATCCACACAGCAGGGGATCAGCTGACGTTACTGAACCCCACTGAGACACGGGAGCAAGTATCTCTATCCGTGTGGACGGCACTTCCGAACTACAACTGGCTGTGTTGAAGCCCAGGAAATAGGAGGGTGTAGGCAGAGGCCTACTGTATTTTGAATGAGGTGACAGCAGGAGAGACTGCCATCCACACAGCAGGGGATCAGCTGACATTACTGAACCCCACTGAGACACGGGAGCAAGTATCTCTTTCCGTGTGGACGGCACTTCCGAACTACAACTGGCTGTGTTGAAGCCCAGGAAATAGGAGGGTGTAGGCAGAGGCCTACTGTATTTTGAATGAGGTGACAGCAGAAGAGACTGCCATCCACACAGCAGGGGATCAGCTGACATTACTGAACCCCACTGAGACACGGGAGCAAGTATCTCTTTCCGTGTGGACTGCACTTCCGAACTACAACTGGCTGTGTTGAAGCCCAGGAAATAGGAGGGTGTAGGCAGAGGCCTACTGTATTTTGAATGAGGTTACAGCAGGAGAGACTGCCATCCACACAGCAGGGGATCAGCTGACGTTACTGAACCCCACTGAGACACGGGAGCAAGTATCTCTTTCCGTGTGGACGGCACTTCCGAACTACAACTGGCTGTGTTGAAGCCCAGGAAATAGGACGGTGTAGGCAGAGGCCTACTGTATTTTGAATGAGGTGACAGCAGGAGAGACTGCCATCCACACAGCAGGGGATCAGCTGACATTACTGAACCCCACTGAGACACGGGAGCAAGTATCTCTTTCCGTGTGGACGGCACTTCCGAACTACAACTGGCTGTGTTGAAGCCCAGGAAATAGGAGGGTGTAGGCAGAGGCCTACTGTATTTTGAATGAGTTTACAGCAGGAGAGACTGCCATCCACACAGCAGGGGATCAGCTGACGTTACTGAACCCCACTGAGACACGGGAGCAAGTATCTCTTTCCGTGTGGACGGCACTTCCGAACTACAACTGGCTGTGTTGAAGCCCAGGAAATAGGAGGGTGTAGGCAGAGGCCTACTGTATTTTGAATGAGTTTACAGCAGGAGAGACTGCCATCCACACAGCAGGGGATCAGCTGACGTTACTGAACCCCACTGAGACACGGGAGCAAGTATCTCTTTCCGTGTGGACGGCACTTCCGAACTACAACTGGCTGTGTTGAAGCCCAGGAAATAGGAGGGTGTAGGCAGAGGCCTACTGTATTTTGAATGAGTTTACAGCAGGAGAGACTGCCATCCACACAGCAGGGGATCAGCTGACGTTACTGAACCCCACTGAGACACGGGAGCAAGTATCTCTTTCCGTGTGGACGGCACTTCCGAACTACAACTGGCTGTGTTGAAGCCCAGGAAATAGGAGGGTGTAGGCAGAGGCCTACTGTATTTTGAATGAGTTTACAGCAGGAGAGACTGCCATCCACACAGCAGGGGATCAGCTGACGTTACTGAACCCCACTGAGACACGGGAGCAAGTATCTCTTTCCGTGTGGACGGCACTTCCGAACTACAACTGGCTGTGTTGAAGCCCAGGAAATAGGAGGGTGTAGGCAGAGGCCTACTGTATTTTGAATGAGTTTACAGCAGGAGAGACTGCCATCCACACAGCAGGGGATCAGCTGACCTTACTGAACCCCACTGAGACACGGGAGCAAGTATCTCTTTCCGTGTGGACGGCACTTCCGAACTACAACTGGCTGTGTTGAAGCCCAGGAAATAGGAGGGTATAGGCAGAGGCCTACTGTATTTTGAATGAGGTGACAGCAGAAGAGACTGCCATCCACACAGCAGGGGATCAGCTGACATTACTGAACCCCACTGAGACACGGGAGCAAGTATCTCTTTCCGTGTGGACGGCACTTCCGAACTACAACTGGCTGTGTTGAAGCCCAGGAAATAGGAGGGTGTAGGCAAAGGCCTACTGTCTTTGTAATGCGGAGACAGCAGGAGAGACTGCCATCTCCACAGCAGGGGATCAGCTGGCAATGATGAACCCCACTAACACTTGAACGAATGTGTTTGGCTCTGTGGAGACGACACTTCTGAACACCAACTGACGCTGTTGGAGCCCAGGATTAGGCGAGGAGCAGGCTGCGGCCTACTGGATTTTGGCAGGTGAAGGCAGCAGGAGACTTGCCATCTCCACAGCAGGGGAACAGCTGGCAGTGCTGAACCCCACTAACACTCTAACGAAGGTGTTTGTCTCTGCGGAGACGACACTTCTGAACACCAACTGACGCTGTTGGAGCCCAGGATTAGGCGAGGAGCAGGCTGGGGCCTACTGGATTTTGGCAGGTGAAGGCAGCAGGAGACTTGCCATCTCCACAGCAGGGGAACAGCTGGCAGTGCTGAACCCCACTAACACTCTAACGAATGTGTTTGGCTCTGTGGAGACGACACTTCTGAACACCAACTGACGCTGTTGGAGCCCAGGATTAGGCGAGGAGCAGGCTGTGGCCTACTGGATTTTGGCAGGTGAAGGCAGCAGGAGACTTGCCATCTCCACAGCAGGGGAACAGCTGGCAGTGCTGAACCCCACTAACACTCTAACGAATGTGTTTGGCTCTGTGGAGACGACACTTCTGAACACCAACTGACGCTGTTGGAGCCCAGGATTAGGCGAGGAGCAGGCTGGGGCCTACTGGATTTTGGCAGGTGAAGGCAGCAGGAGACTTGCCATCTCCACAGCAGGGGAACAGCTGGCAGTGCTGAACCCCACTAACACTCGAACGAATGTGTTTGGCTCTGTGGAGACGACACTTCTGAACACCAACTGACGCTGTTGGAGCCCAGGATTAGGCGAGGAGCAGGCTGGGGCCTACTGGATTTTGGCAGGTGAAGGCAGCAGGAGACTTGCCATCTCCACAGCAGGGGAACAGCTGGCAGTGCTGAACCCCACTAACACTCGAACGAATGTGTTTGGCTCTGTGGAGACGACACTTCTGAACACCAACTGACGCTGTTGGAGCCCAGGATTAGGCGAGGAGCAGGCTGGGGCCTACTGGATTTTGGCAGGTGAAGGCAGCAGGAGACTTGCCATCTCCACAGCAGGGGAACAGCTGGCAGTGCTGAACCCCACTAACACTCTAACGAAGGTGTTTGGCTCTGTGGAGACGACACTTGTGAACACCAACTGACGCTGTTGGAGCCCAGGATTAGGCGAGGAGCAGGCTGTGGCCTAGAATCATAGAATCATAGAATCGTAGAGTTGGAAGGGACCTCCTGGGCCATCTGGTCCAACCCCCTGCTCAAAGCAGGATTCGCTAAATCATCCCAGTCAGATGTCTGTCCAGCCTCTGTTTGAAGACTTCCATTGAAGGAGAACTCACCACTTCTCGTGGCAGCCTGTTCCACTCATTGATCACTCTAACTGTCAAAAAGTTTTTTCTAATATCTAATCTGTGTCTCTTCCCATTCAGTTTCATCCCATTGCTTCTAGTCTTTCCTTGTGCAAATGAGAATAAAGTTGATCCTTCTACAATGTGACAGCCCTTTAGATATTTGTAGACAGCTATTAAGTCTCCTCTCAGTCTTCTCTTTTGCAAACTAAACATTCCCAAATCCTGCAACCTTTCCTCATAAGACAGGGTTTGCAGACCGGTCACCATTCTGGTCGCTCTTTTCTGAACTTGCTCCAGTTTGTTGATGTCTTTTTTAAAATGTGGTGCCCAAAACTGGACACAATATTCCAGATGAGGTCTGACCAAAGAGGAGTAGAGGGAAATAATGACTTCACGTGATCTAGACTGTATGCTTCTGTTAATACATCCTAGAATTGCATTTGCCTTTTTTGCTGCTGCATCACACTGTTGACTCATATTCAGTCTGTGATCTATTAGTATACCCAAGTCTTTTTCACATGTGCTGTCACTTAGCCCTATTCCTCCCATTCTATATATGCTTTTTTCATTTTTATTGCCCAGATGTAGTACTTTGCATTTCTCCCTGTTAAAAACCATTCTGTTAGTTGCTGCCCACTTCTCCAGTTTATTTAAATCTTTTTGAATCCTCTCTCTCTCTTCTCTAGTATTAGCTATCCCTCCTAGCTTTGTGTCATCAGCAAATTTAATCAGTTTACCCTCAATTCCTTCATCTAAATCATTGATAAAGATGTTGAACAATACAGGGCCCAGGACAGAGCCCTGTGGTACCCCACTTGAGACATTCTTCCAACTGGATGTACAGCCATTTACGACCACTCTTTGGGTCCGATCACTAAGCCAGTTATGAATCCACCTAACAGTTGCCTTGTCCATTCCATACTTAGTCATTTTTTCAATAAGGATTGTATGAGAGACTTTGTCAAATGCTTTGCTGAAGTCAAGATATACTATATCTACAGCATTTCCTTGATCCACCCAATCAGTGATACCGTCATAGAAGGAAATTAAGTTAGTCTGACATGACTTATTAGTTAGAAACCCATGCTGACTCTGTTTAATCACTTCATTCTTATCCAGGTATTGACATACATGTTGTTTAATAATTTGTTCAAAGATCTTTCCTGGTATAGAAGTCAGACTCACCGGCCTATAGTTGCCTGGGTCCACCTTCTTCCCCTTTTTGAAGATAGGAACAACATTTGCTCTTCTCCAGTCTTCTGGCACTTCTCCTGTTCTCCAAGAATTTTCAAAGATTATGGAGAGGGGTTCAAAAATTTCTTCTGCTATCTCCTTCAGTACTCTGGGGTGTAATTCATCTGGACCTGGAGACTTGAATTCATTTAGGTTAGCTAAGTGTTTCCTCACTATCTTTCTGTTTATAGATATCCTGGATTCTTCTATTCCCTTAATAGGACAGTGAATAACAGTTGATGTTGCATTTCCTTTCTGAGAGAAAACAGATGCAAAATAGGAATTTAAAAGTTCAGCCTTCTCAACATCCTGTCTTACCATTTCATCATTTTCATCCTGTAAAAATCCTATAGCATCTTTGACTTTTCTTTTACTTTTGACATATCCCCAAAATCCTTTATTATTGCTTTTGACATCTCTTGCAAGCCTCAGTTCATTTTCAGCTTTAGCTAATCTGATTTGTGCCCTGCAGGTTCTGCAGACAGCATTATATTCTTCTTTAGATATGCCTCCCTCTTTCCATTTTATAAACATTTTTTTCTTCCTTTTTAGCATGTGCTTAAGTTCTGTGTTCATCCATCCTGGTTTCCTTAAATGCTTCCTATTCTTCCCTCTTTTCAGAATTGTTAACAACTGTGCTTTGAGAATTTCATTTTTCAAGATTTCCCATCCTTCCTGGACATTTTTGTCTTTAAGGATATCCAGCCATTGGATCCCTCCAATTCTCTTTCTGAATCCCTTAAAATCTGCCTTTCTGAAATCTAACCTTGACGTCTGAGTCTTCACAGGTCTTCCACCTCTAGTAATCCAAAATTCTAAAATAGCATGGTCGCTACCTCCTAGGGTCCCAGCCACTTTTACCTCCTCAACCATTTCCTCCCTGTTTATAAGGATTAGATCCAAGGTAGCAGTTCCCCTTGTTTTCTCCCTTACCTTTTGGAAGATAAAGTTGTCAGCAAGAGAGGATAAGAATTTCCTTGACCTGTTAGTTTTGCCTGAGAGAGATTCCCAACAAATGTCTGGATAGTTGAAATCTCCCATGACAACTATGTCATATTTTTTGGAGAACTTGGCCATCTGATGCATAAAGAGTTCATCTATATATTCGGCTTGCACAGGCGGCCTGTAGTAAATGCCTACAATGGTGTCCTTTCCATTGTTCTGTCCTTGTATTCTTACCCAAACAGTTTCCACAGAACTCCCAGTCTCTGAAGCTTCAATCTCTGTGCAGATATACGCATTTCGAACATACAATGCGACACCCCCTCCTCGTTTATCAAGTCTGTTTCTTGCAAATAAGTTGTATCCTTCTAGTCTTGTATTCCAATCATGTGTATTGTCCCACCAAGTTTCAGTGATTCCAATTACATCATATTTCTGTTCCTGTGTTAGTAGTTCCAATTCTCCTTGTTTGTTGCCCATGCTTTGTGCATTAGTATAGAAACATTTTAGTTTGTGATTGGTTTCTCTTTCTCCAATATTTTTATTAATTAGATTCTTTCGTCTTTGTTCTTCCTTTCCACTTCTAATAGCAGAGTTCTCAATAGCATTTGTCAGGTGTATGGCTTTTTCTGGTCTTTTGCTTCCCTTCCCATGTTGTTCTAGTTTAAAGCTCTCCTTACAAGTGTAGCAAGGCGACTTCCAAATACATGCTTTCCAGTCTTCGTAAGGTGCACCCCATCTCTAGCAAGTAGTCCATCGTATAAGTAGTTCACTCCGTGATCCAGAAATCCAAATCCTTGCTGACGGCACCATCGACGTAGCCAGTTGTTCACCTGCAGAATCTTATTCCACCTCCTTGTTCCATGGCCATCCACTGGGAGGATGGAAGAGAAGACCACCTGCGCTCCCAGTTCTTTCACTTTCTTGCCTAAGTCTTCAAAGTCTCTGCAGATGATTTCCAGGTCGTTTCTTGCGGTGTCATTTGTCCCCACATGTAGTAGCAGGAATGGGTAGTCATCTGTAGGTCTGAAGAGTCCTGATATCCTGTCAGACACATCTTTAATTTTTGCACCTGGAAGACAGCACATTTCTCTTGTAGTTATATCCGGTCTGCAGATAGCGGCCTCTGTTCCTCTCAGCAGGGAATCCCCCATGACCACCACTCTCCGTTTCTTCTTCACAACATTTTTCTTTCTCCATCCAGGAGGACTCTGAAGGCGTACAAGGTTGCTGTTTGTTGGCAAAGTCTTATCCTGATGTATTTCTTCATCGTTTTCCTGCGTGAGAGCCTGGTACTGGTTTCTGAGCAGTATGGGTGCTGACTGCCTCCTGATCCTCCTGCTTCTCTGGGTCACATGTCTCCATTCCTCTGTTTCTTCAGGTGTACTGGATTTTGGCAGGTGAAGGCAGCAGGAGACTTGCCATCTCCACAGCAGGGGAACAGCTGGCAGTGCTGAACCCCACTAACACTCTAACGAAGGTGTTTGGCTCTGTGGAGACGACACTTCTGAACACCAACTGACGCTGTTGGAGCCCAGGATTAGGCGAGGAGCAGGCTGGGGCCTACTGGATTTTGGCAGGTGAAGGCAGCAAGAGACTTGCCATCTCCACAGCAGGGGAACAGCTGGCAGTGCTGAACCCCACTAACACTCTAACGAAGGTGTTTGGCTCTGTGGAGACGACACTTCTGAACACCAACTGACGCTGTTGGAGCCCAGGATTAGGCGAGGAGCAGGCTGGGGCCTACTGGATTTTGGCAGGTGAAGGCAGCAGGAGACTTGCCATCTCCACAGCAGGGGAACAGCTGGCAGTGCTGAACCCCACTAACACTCTAACGAATGTGTTTGGCTCTGTGGAGACGACACTTCTGAACACCAACTGACGCTGTTGGAGCCCAGGATTAGGCGAGGAGCAGGCTGTGGCCTACTGGATTTTGGCAGGTGAAGGCAGCAGGAGACTTGCCATCTCCACAGCAGGGGAACAGCTGGCAGTGCTGAACCCCACTAACACTCTAACGAAGGTGTTTGGCTCTGTGGAGACGACACTTCTGAACACCAACTGACGCTGTTGGAGCCCAGGATTACGCATGCCGCATGCAGAGGCCAATGGGCAGCGGTTTTTTTGGAGGTTGTGGACTACTACTGATTCTAACCATGCTCCACTTAGGCCTCTGGCTCCACTGTCTCTACTATTTACCCTGGCCTCCAACCCCGCCAGCTACATCTCTGAAGTGGCGTCAGCACAATCTACACTTGTTCCTGTGTTACTGGTGCTCAGTCCCGTCAGTTGATCCCCTGATGTTTGTCCGGCAAGTTCGCCAGCTCTGTCCTCATTCCCACTACTGGTTATGGGAATGTGGACAGAGCAGGAGACCTTGCCGGACACACATCAGGGGATAAACTGATGGGACTGAGCCACAGGAACACAGGAACAAGTGTAGATTGTGCTGACGCCACTTCAGAGATGTAGATGGCGGGGTTGGAGGTCAGGGGAAATAGTAGAGACAGTGGAGCCAGAGACCTAAGTTGGGCACGGTTAAAAATCAGTAGTGGTTTGAATGTTGATGGAGCTGGTGACTTTGCCGTCCACACAGCAGGGGATCAGCTGGCATTACTGAACCCCACTAACACAGGAGCTAGTGTGTTTCTCTGTGCAGACGACACATCTGAGCGACAACTGGCTGTGTTGAAGCAAAGGGATTATAGTTCAGGTGGTAGAAAAATGAACACACCAGCAGACCTGGATACAGTTGCCAACCACTAATTTAGTCTGTAAGAGGAATGGCAAAGTCTTTGGAGATCCAGGCCTTGTTCATTTTCAGAAAAGTCAGCCGGTCAACATTATCGGAAGATAGTCGCGTGCGACGGTCTGTTAGTACACCACCTGCGGCACTAAAGACACGTTCCGATAATACACTGGCAGCAGGGCAAGCCAGCACCTCCAATGCATACTGGCTAAGCTCTGGCCATGTATCCAGCTTAGAGACCCAAAACTTGAAGGGGGAAGAGCCATCTGGGAGTACAGCGACAGGGCAAGACATGTAGTCTGACACCATCTGACGGAAGCGTTGCCTCCTGCTGACTCGAGGCGTCGCTGATGGTGTAGACAATTGTGGTGGACACACAAAACTTTGCCACATTTGGGCCATAGTGGTCTTGCCTTGTGCTGCGGCGCTGCCTCTGCTCCCTCTTTGTGCAGAGTTTCCTCCACTGCCTCGACGCACAGAGCTGCTTTGTAAAGCACTAGCAACAATGCTGTCGGGTGGAATGGAAAACATTATGGACTGCACCAGTGACTCTTCGTACTCCCGCATTTTACGCTCCCGGTTCAACGTTGGTATGAGCCTTTGTACGCTGTCCCGGTAGCGAGGATCTAGGAGGGTGTACACCCAATAATCAGCCGAGACGAGAATGTGGGCGATGCGGCGGTCGTTTCTCAGGCACTGCAGCATGAAATCAACCATGTGCTGCAGACTCCCAACTGCCAAAGAACCGCTGTCCCCTGTTTGAGGCGTGACCTCGGCCTGCTCTGCATCACCCCACCCTCGCTGTACATACTGAGTAGAGGTTTGTGTACCTCCCTCCTCTGGAGAGATGTCTTCCTCCTCCATCGACTCCTCCTCATCCTCCTCACAAAGTGTCCCCTGCCTAGGCCTTTGTGAGGAAACACGTAGCGCAGACTGTCCAGAAGCAGATGGCATTTGGGACTCCTCATCCTCCACCTTTTCTGAAACCTCATCCCTTAGTGCTTGCAGTGTTTGTTGAAGCAGGCAGATAAGGGGGACAGTCATGCTGACTAGTGCATCATCTGCACTCGCCATCCGCGTGGATTCATCGAAGGCACGCAAAACGAGGCAGATGTCCTTCATAGAGGCCCACTCAATGGTGCTGAAGTGTGAACGGCGCACAGTGCGACTTGTTTGCGCCTGATGCAGCTGGTACTCCATGACTGCTGCCTGCTGCTCACACAACCGCTCCAACATATGTAACGTTGAATTCCACCGGGTGGGTAGGTCACATATGATGCGATGTTCCGGAAGGCCAAATCGTCGCTGCAGAGCAGCGAGGCGCGATCTTGCCGTGCTGGAACGTCGCAAGTGAGCGCACTCTATGCGGACCTTGTGCAACAGTGCAGCAAGATCCGGATAGTCCCTCAGAAAGCTCTGCACGACCAAGTTAAGAACATGTGCCAGACATGGGATGTGTGTGAGGTTGCCTAGGCCAAGAGCTGCCACCAGATTTCGGCCATTGTCACACACTACCAAGCCCGGCTGGAGATTCGCTGGCCCAAACCACACATCGCTCTCCAGCTTGATAGCATTCCAGAGCTCCTGCGCTGTGTGGCTTCGATTCCCCAAAGAAATTAATTTGAGTACAGCCTGTTGACGTTTGGCCACGGCTGTGCTCATATCGGTCGTAACAGGCTCCTGCTCTGCTGTTTCTGAGGAACTTGAGTAGGAGGAGGAGTCTATGTGTACAGGACTGGAGTGCTGCAATCCGTGGCGTTGGAAGAACACGTACAGCGCCACTCTCCAGATCCGTACCCGGCTCCACAACATTGACCCAGTGGGCAGTGAGGGAAAGGTATCGTCCCTGTCCATGGTTACTGGTCCACGCATCGGTGGTCAGGTGGACCTTGCTACTAACGGCGTTTAGTAGCGCATGTTTTATTTTGCCCTCAACATGTTTCTGCAGGGCAGGGACGGCTCGCCTGCTGAAATAAAAGCAGCTGGGCACGTTGTATTGGGGGACTGCCAATGCCATTAAGTCCCGGAAGGTGTCAGTGTCCACCAGCCTGAATGACAGCATTTCAACTGCCAGAAGTTTGGCAATGCCAGCATTCAGAGACTGTGCTCGGGGATGGTTTGCCGAGTAAGGGTGCCTTTTATCCCATGCCTGTGCTACCGATGGCTGTGATGGATGGGAACGTGCTGCTATGGGTGTAATCTGACAGGGTCTCCGGACAACAGTGGCAGAGGTTCTTCCTTGGCGATCCTGTGAGGAAGCCGAACCAACAGTGTGTGAGCTGGAGGAAGAGGGCCCAACACGAACTGAAGAGGTGGTAGGTGGTGCTGTACGTTGGCCTACGTCTTCAGGGTGTCTCTGCAACTCCAACTCATGCTTGGTGCGCACATGTTTCCACATATTTGTGGTATTGAGGTTGCTGACATTTCTCCCTCTTTTGACTCTCTGATGACACAGCTTGCATTTGACAAAGCAAATGTCATCTGCAACTGTGTCAAAAAAGGACCACGCACTGCAACTCTTGTGAGCGCCCGGTTTGCCTTTGGAAGGAGGAATGCTCCTAACGGGTGCCGAAGTGGAGGGTACAGGCAACCAAGTCTTCCCCCTCCCTCTGCCTCCTGTTTTGGCCGGTAGGGGAATCTCTTCCTCCGAGCTGCTCCCACCACCTTCCTGTTGCTCACGCCATGATGGGTCAAGGACCTCATCATCTTCCCTCCCCTCTTCAAACAGCTGCTTCTCCGGGGTTGTCTCGCCAGCACCGTACGCACCAGAAAGTGGCAACTGAGTCTCGTCATCATCTGATGCGTACTGAGGTGTGCTGACCATAGGCACTGGCCCACTCGCCTCTTCAGATTCAGAGGGACAAAGAAGTTGCGCATCACTGCATACTCCCTCTTCTTCACATTCAGGAATGCTGCTTGGCTGGCCCCCTCTTTCCAAGCCAACAGATTCCGAGAACAGAAGTAGAGACTGTGATGGCTCCTGTCCATGTCTCTCTGACTGCCTGGGCACTTTGGCAGGTGGTGAAGAGACAGATGGTTGCTCTTCGGTGCTCTGACCCTGAGAGGATGCGGAAGTAATTGAAGTCGATGCGTTAGCTGCCATCCATCCGACAACGGCTTCAATTTGTTCCTCCCGCAGCAGTGGGGTACGTTGAGGTCCTACAAAGCTGCGCATAAAGGACTGTTGCCTGCTAAAACTGGGGGATGCTGATCCACTGGTGCCCGCAGCAGGCCCAGAATCCCCACGTCCTCTACCTGTAGAATCCCCACGTCCTCTCCCTGCAGAATCCCCACGTCCTCTCCCTGCTGAAACTCCACGCCCACACCCACGCCCACGCGCCTTACTCCCTGCCTTCTTCATCTTGTAAGACTGCTTAAGATAGGCAAAAAAGTACAAAGGGGGGCCTTAGTGTGCTTATTCCTGAACAGCTGGTTACAGGTACAAGAAACACTAATTTTATGAAGTGTGTGTGTGTGTGGACTAGACTTTAATAGGAGCTGATGTGGCCTACACAAGTTCAAAATGTAGTGTTTGGTGAACTTTTTTTGTGGTTTCTTTGTTGGAAACAAACTCAAAGTATGTGAACAAAGAATTGAAACTGATAGTATCACCAACTTTTTGGAGCTATTACAATGCAGGCAGGTAACCTACAATGCAAAAGATGAGGCTCCAAAAAAATTGGGTAATACTAATCTGGCTGCGCCGGCAGGGCACAAGCCAGAAAAAAAGGCTCCTCTATCTACTCCTATATAGTGTTTGCAACCAACCAATGTTGATGGATACGGATGGATGCACACTAATAGGAGAAGAAAAAATGAGCTGCACTCAAAGACAAATATGTGTGAGGCAGTGACGCACGTTGAGCGTCCTACAACCAGACGTAGCTGCAGGACACTCTACTCAGCGTGAGCTGCACTCACACACAGTCAGAGGCCTCTCAGACAGCCGTCAACAGTGCAGCTAAGTGGGCACTGGCACTGACAGGCTGCAGAAAGGCTCCGCTGTGTACTCCTTTATAGTGTTTGCAACCACCGTAGATGGAGACGGATGGATGCACACTAATAGAAGAAAAAATGAGCTGCACTCAAATAAAAATATGTGTGAGGCACTGACGCACGCTGAGCGTCCTACAGCCAGACGTAGCTGCAGGACACACTACTCAGCGTGAGCTGCACTCACACACAGTCAGAGACCTCTCAGACAGCCGTGAACAGTGCAGCAAAGTGGACACTAGCACTGAAAGGCTGCAGAAAGGCTCCGCTGTCTACTACTAGTGTTTGCAACCAACGTATATGGATACGGATGGAAGCACACTAGATTGAAATTATGTAAAAAATGCAGCTCAAAAAATAAAAGATGTATGAGGCAGCAGTGATCACACTGGGTGGCCTACAGCCTGACGTGGCTGCAGGACCCACTCCACAGCGTGAGCTGCACTCACACAGCCCTTGCAGACAGCTGTGAACACTGCTGCTAGGGCAAAGAAGGCTACAGTGGTGGTTTATGTAGCCTGGGTAAAGCACTAGATGTTTGGTGGAATCGCTATTTCTAACTGTCCCTCACAGTCTTCTACAGCAGCCTGTCCCTAACTGAATTCACAGCAGAGTGACCAGAAATGGCGGCTGCGGTGGCTTTTATAGTGCATCATGACATCATTTCGGCAGCCAATCACAGCCATGCCAATAGTTAACATGCCTACATGCCTAACAGGATGTGCCCACACTTCGTAGGATTCCCATTGGCTTAATCAAAGCAAGCAGGCTCATAGCATGATGGGAACTTCCTATTCCGATTCCGATTCCGGAATCCGATATGACAAAAGTATCGGAACTAAGTATCGGAATTCCGATACCGCTAATATCGGCCGATACCCGATACTTGCGGTATCGGAATGCTCAACACTACTGACGACTCAGTGCTTGCATTTTTTTAAACTTCAGAAGAGGAGGTGATAGAGCTTGAGGCTGTTTCAGCAATGTAAGCCAAAAACAGTTCCTGATGCTCCGACTTTAAAAGCAGTCTACCTACTCTCAGAAAAGGGAGCCTTACAGGCCTTCCAGAGCTACACCATGACGCAGGCTCAACACCTCCTGCCTTAGCTGCTATTGTGTTTTTGGCACTACCAGCAGATGCACCACCACCATCAGTACCAGATGGCCCCCCACGCCCACATCCACATCCTCTTCCACCATACTTACTCATGTTTTGGAAAATGGACCCAAAATAAAAGCAGATATATGGTACTGTATCAGAAGCGTACAGCTTTATACAGTCTAGGGATAACAGTAAATCTCCGTATATATTTCATGAGTCATACACAGACGCTCACAGGCTTAATATGGAGTACACAATAAAATAAAAAGTTGAAAAAGGGTACAGTAGCACCAGATACAAGGTATATATAGTATAGTGTAAACATTAGGAATCTCCGTATATATTTCAGGAGGCAGACACAAATGTTCTCAGGCTCAGTATGCATTACACAAGAATATGAAAAGCTGTAAATGGGTAATGTAACACAAGTGTACAGCTTTATACAGTGTTGGGGTAATCTTAAAGCTCCAAATATATTTCTGGAGTAACAGACAGACGTTCACAGGCTCATTATGGATTGCACCAGAATCTAAATAGCAAAAAAGGATACTGTAACAGAAGCATACAGCTGTATACATTGTTGGCCAAATTTGAAATCTCGGTATATATTTCCGTAGTCACCCTCAGACGCTCACTCAGTCTGGGTTTGACCATAATAAAAAATGTTGTAAAAAAGGTACTGGATAACAACATAGCAAGTATATATATTATAAGGTACAATTGAAATCTCTGTATACATAGTCCCGTAGTCACTCTAAGATGCTCACTCAGTATGGATTTGACCGTAATACTAAATGTTGAACAAAGGTACTGTATAACAAGTGTGGCAGAGCTAAGGGTCGTGTAATCGATGGGAGATATGTGTCTCATAAATTGCTTGTCTCCATAATGTAAGGCATAACAAATATTGCTGTATTATTATTATTTTGAAGGACCTGTGGTGAGGTCA
Organism: Dendrobates tinctorius; assembly: GCF_039654945.1. Taxonomy (NCBI): domain Eukaryota; kingdom Metazoa; phylum Chordata; class Amphibia; order Anura; family Dendrobatidae; genus Dendrobates; species Dendrobates tinctorius. The sequence goes on along the minus strand of NW_027362016.1, from coordinate 1,119,009 downwards.
CAGTCATGTGACCAGTCAGCTGCCGGGTTCCTGGGTGTGGCTACACCGATATAATATGGCCTGCTCATGAACAAGGCAGCTGTATGTGAGGTGGGTATAAACCTCCTGTGTGCGCTGAGTCTCGCGGACTGAGCCTGAAGGAAAGGACATTTTGATGATATTTTGTCGCCTGAACTGAAGGCTGTTTATTTTGGTGACTTGCTGTTTGGTTTATGACGTAATAAACCGCATGAACTTCAAGGGAACCTGCCTCCTGACTGTCTCCCGTCGCACCTAAGTGAGTAGAATCCCTACACAAGATGCAAGCTGTATCGAGTATAGGGTAAAAATTAGTATCTCCGATTCACCGTATATAGAAGGCGTAAACCACACATGCTCACTCCCAATGGATGATACAGTAATAAAAAATTTTGAACAAAGGTACTGTATCAGCACATACCAGGTGTATCCAGTCTAGGGGTAATTGTAAATTTCCGTCTATACTTCCGGAGTCAGACACAGACACTCACAGGCTCACTATGTATTACATCAGAATTTAAAAAGTAGAAAAAGGGAAAGGTATTCGAAGCGTACAAGAGTATACAGTGTTGTGGTACTTTTAAATCTTCGTTTATATTTCAATCTCAGTAAGCCAGTCCAGACTCTCCGCTACTGGAAACTAAATGGATACAAGTACAGACGGAAAGTTGAGTGTTAGCAGAAATTTGGGAATTACTCACTGAGGGAAAACCTCCCAGTAGATGTTGCAGAGGCGATGCAGACCCTCAATTACCGTGTCTGTGGAGACAGCTAAAACGGTTCTTTGTGAAGAAAGGATAGCTTTATCGCAGTAGCGTGGATCACATAACTGTTACTCGTCTCCATCAAATTGTGATCACAGGGAGAGATGTAGACATGGTCCTCACTGCCTATCATGATGTGTCTGGTCATTTTGGAGTGCAAAAGACAGAAGCCACAGGCCGTAGGCAATTCTATTGGATTGGCATGAGAGGAGACATTGAAAAATGCTGGCAGGAATGTCACACGTCTGTGACTATCACAACTGTGAAAGGTGATCATAAAGCACCACTGGATCCGCTTGTAAGTTGATGTCCATTACAAATGGTAGCCATTGATCATCTGAAGGTAGAGGCCAGCAGGACAGGCCATAGCTACATCTTAACCATCATCGATCAACACACCAAATTTCTAGTGGCCGTCCCTGTGAAGGATTTAACTGCCCAGACTACACAGCGGTGCAACAGGGAGAGGTAAATATTGCCCAATTCTGCCATTTGCAGCAGCTGAATGTCCAGCCTACACATCAACATATGACATTTTTTAAACCTCCCTAACTGGGCTGCCCACCCCCCCAAGGGCTGGGGTCAACACCTGGCGCACCCGGGCAAGTGCCGTTGCTCTGAACAGGTGGATGGGCCCACTGATGGCCGACGGTAGTGGCACAGGGCCCCTCATAGTACGCTGGTGTGTCTGATGGCGAGTGGGCCCCCCCACCGTCAGAGACACTGTATTGTACTATGAAGGGCCCTGTGCCAGTGCCGTCGGCCATCAGTGGGCCCATCCACCTGTTCACAGCAACGGCACTTGCCCGGGTGCGCCAGGTGTTGACCCCAGCCCTTGGGGGGGTGGGCAGCCCAGTTAGGGAGGTTTAAAAAATGTCATATGTTGATGTGTAGGCTGGACATTCAGCTGCTGCAAATGGCAGAATTGGGCAAGTCCGAGGAAGGGGAGGACAAAAGCGAGGCAGTTTTCTGGCAACCTATGTGTCATCAGGGGAAGGTGGGACAAAATCCTTTGAAACCCATGCATGGTTCATTGTTATGATGAGTCACCGAAGGTGGAAAAAACAAAATACCAGCTAAGTCCAGAAAAACCAAAGAGGTTGGCAGCAATCGGATTGCAGACCCCTGAACCTATCCACAACAACTAGCAGTAGCCGTGGGGGGTTCCTACGGTGCCCTAGACCCCTCGATCACAGCCGGAGAGCTACATGGCCTAAAGACAGAAAGGGGAAAAACTAAACTGCCCCAGAGCAGACCCCAAAGCAATAGGCAGCCCCCAACATATAATGACGGTGAAGCAAGATGAAAACACTAACACAGATAGAAAGATAGGTTGAGCAAATGATGGGGCCCAAGCTAACTACATAGGACAGGATAGGAAAGCTGCTGTCTGCCATCCGCAAAAACCCTATCAAAATGAGCCAACCGACTGATAGGAAAAACAGGCCCTGAAGTCGCTAGGCTTCAAAAGACTATATCAGCACTCAATTCCAGCCACCCAGTTATCATCTAGCTGCCCATGTGTTTGGTAATCAGTCTCACTACCTTCCTTCACCAGAGGAGGGAGTTCATCACACCTCAATGATGAAGGGAAAAATGAACTCACAACAGTACCTCCCCCTTGAGGAGGGGTCACCGAACCCTCATCCATGCCACCAGGGCGATCCGGGTGAGCCCGATGAAAGGCACGCACCAATCTTTCGGCATGAATATCAGAGGCAGAGACCCAGGAATCATCCTCCTGACCATAACCCTTCCACTTAACCAAATACTGGAGTCTCCGTCTAGCCAGACGGGAATCCAGTATCTTCTCTACCTCATATTCCATGTTACCTTCAACCAATATAGGGTCAGGAGGTGCCACCACAGGAACTACTGGTTCAACAAACCTCTTCAACAAGGACTTATGAAACACATTATGAATTTTAAATGTGACAGGAAGAGCCAACCGAAAAGAGACCGGATTAATAATCTCCAAAATCTTGTAAGGTCCAATAAATCTAGGCTTAAACTTAGGAGAAGCCACCTTCATAGCGATATTTTTTGAAGACAACCAAACCATATCACCCATCTTAAACTGGGGACCAACGGTCCGACGCCGGTTGGAAAACCACTGGGCCTTTTCCTGGGAGAGAGACAACTTATCCACTACTTGGTCCCAGATCTGGTGCATTCTCTCCACCACAGTGTCAACACCTGGGCACGCAGAAGGCTCCACCTGCCCTGAAGAAAATCGAGGGTGAAAAACCAAAGTTACAAAAAAAGGTGACATCAAAGTGGCAGAACCAGCTCTATTATTTAAAGCAAATTCGGCCAAGGGCAAAAATGAAACCCAATCATCCTGATCGGCAGAAATAAAACATCTCAAATACGACTCCAAAGTCTGGTTTGTTCTCTCCGTCTGCCCATTGGTCTGAGGGTGAAACGCAGAGGAGAAGGACAACTGAATTCCCAGCTTGGAACAGGAAGTCCTCCAAAATCTAGACACAAACTGAACTCCTCTGTCAGATACAATGTTCTCAGGAATCCCGTGCAAGCGAACCACCTGTTGCAAAACCAAGGGCACCAACTCAGAGGAAGATGGCAACTTAGGGAGTGGTACAAGATGGACCATCTTAGAGAATCTATCACAAATCACCCAAATAACAGTCATTCTCTGAGAGACAGGCATATCAGAGATAAAATCCATTGAAATATAGGTCCATGGCCTCCTGGGCACCGGCAAAGGCATCAACAAGCCACGAGAGCGAGAACAAGGTTTAGACCGGGAGCAAGTCCCACAGGACTGCACAAAATTCCTGACATCACGAGACAAGGCGGGCCACCAAAAAGACCGACTCACCAGATCTCTAATACCAAATATACCTGGATGACCAGCCAATGCAGAGCAATGAACTTCAGACATCACTCTCTTCCTCCACTGGTCAGGAACATACAACTTTCCACTGGGACAACGCTCAGGTTTGTCCTCCTGAAACTCTTCCAGAGCACTTCTCAAATCGGGCGAGATGGCAGAAATAACTACCCCCCCGCCTAAGATGGTAGCAGGCTTAGTCACAACAGGAGAATCAGCAAGGAAACTCCTAGAGAGGGCTTCTGCCTTGACATTCTTAGTGCCTGGAAGAAAAGAGACCACAAAATCAAAACGTGTGAAAAACAAGGCCCACCTAGCCTGTCTAGGATTCAAGCGCTTGGCCGACTCCAGGTAAATCAAATTCTTGTGGTCAGTAAGGACCACGACTTGGTGTTTGGCTCCCTCCAACCAATGTCTCCACTCCTCAAATGCCCATTTCATGGCCAACAGTTCCCGATTCCCCACATCATAGTTACGTTCGGATGGGGAGAACTTTCGGGAAAAGAAAGCACAAGGATTCATTTTAGATGTCACAGGATCTTTTTGGGACAACACCGCTCCTGCACCAATCTCAGAAGCGTCCACCTCCACCTGAAACGGGAGTGAGACATCAGGTTGCCGCAAAACCGGAGCAGATGTGAATGTTCGCTTCAGCTCCTGAAAGGAAGAAACAGCCTCCGGAGACAAATTCAGCACATCAGCACCCTTCCTAGTCAAATCCGTCAATGGCTTGGCAATACCAGAAAAATTAGCTATAAATTTCCGATAAAAATTAGCAAAACCCAAAAACTTCTGGAGGGCCTTCAAAGAAGTGGACTGAACCCAATCATAAATGGCCTGTACCTTGGCCGGGTCCATTTCAATAGTTGACGGAGACAAAATAAATCCCAAAAATGAAACTCTCTGTACCCCAAAAAGGCATTTCGATCCCTTGACATACAGGGAATTCTCCCTCAAAATCCGGAACACAGTCCAAACATGTTCCACATGAGAGTCGCAATTCTTGGAGAAGATCAAAATATCATCCAGATAGGTAATCAAAAATTTATCCACAAAGTCTCGAAATATATCGTTCATGAAGCACTGGAAGACAGAAGGGGCATTAGTGAGCCCAAAAGGCATCACCAGGTACTCAAAATGTCCCTCCGGAGTATTAAACGCCGTCTTCCATTCATCCCCATGCTTAATGCGAATAAGATTATACGCCCCCCTGAGGTCAAGCTTGGTAAACCAGCAAGCACCTTTAACTCTGGAGAATAGATCAGAAATCAGGGGTAACGGATACTGATATTTAACAGTAATTTTGTTGAGGGCATGATAGTCAATACAAGGCCTTAATGAACCATCCCTTTTAGCCACGAAAAAAAAAAAAACAGCACCTAAGGGTGAAGAGGATGTCCTAATATGACCCTTCTCCAATGCCTCCTTAATATAGGATCGCATAGCCTCGTGCTCGGGTAGAGATAAATTGAAAAGCCGACCCTTGGGGAATTTACACCCCGGGTTCAGCTCAATTGCACAGTCATAACTCCTATGAGGAGGCAAAGACGCAGACTCATTCTCACTAAATACATCATAAAAGTCAGCCAAATAGTCAGGAACATCATGCAACTGGGGAGAGGTGGAGAAAACAGGAGCATCACTAAGGGCACACCGACAACCCCAACTCACCACAGACAAAGATTTCCAATCCAGAACTGGATTATGGATTTGCAACCAGGGAAACCCCAGAACAATGGTATCATGCAAATTATGCAACACCAAAAATCTGCAATTTTCTTGATGGTCTGGGGCGACCCGCATTACCACCTGGGTCCAAAACTGAGGTTTATTCTTCGCCAAAGGAGTAGCATCAATACCCCTCAAAGGGATAGGTGTCCGCAGAGGTGTCATAGGAAATCCACAACGTTTAGCAAAATCCAAGTCCATCAGGTTCAGAGCTGCTCCTGAATCCACAAAAGCCTTGGCGGAAAATGTGGACAGGGAGCAGATCAGAGTAATTGCCAGAAGAAACTTAGGTTGAACACCACCCACAGAAAACGTGTGTACACAACGTTTCTCTCATTTAGGGCAGACAGAAATAATATGTGAGGCATCTCCACAAAAAAAACACAGCTTATTACGCCTTCTGAACTCCTGACGTTGCACCCTAGACAAAACTCTATCACATTGCACAGGTTCAGACATTTGTTCAACAGGTGGCAACATCTCTCGTGTAGTTTTGCGTTCACATAAACGCCGATCCACCTGAATGGCTAATGACATAGAATCGTCAAGACCAGAGGGAACAGGAAATCCCACCATAGTATCTTTTACAGTTTCTGACAAACCCTTCCGAAAGAGGGCTGCCAAGGCACCATCATTCCAGGTAGTAAGGACCGCCCACTTTCGGAATTTTTGATAGTACAACTCTGCCGAATCCCGACCCTGGCTTAATGCCAACAGGGTCTTTTCAGCCTGATCAATAGCATTAGGTTCACCATACAACAACCCCAAGGCTTGAAAAAATGCGTTCACATTATTCAGAATAGGATCATCAGGTTTCAAAGAAAACGCCCAATCCTGGGGATCGCCGCGCAGCAAAGAGATGACAATTTTAACCTGCTGCGCGGAGTTCCCCGACGAGTTAGGCTTCAAGGCAAAAAAAAATTTACAATTATTCTTGAAATTCAAGAATTTAGACCGATCCCCAAAAAACACATCTGGAGTAGGAATCTTTGGTTCAGCAGCATGTAGATGAGCAAGATAGGCGGAAATTCCCCGCACTTCAGCAGCGAGCTGCTCCACACGATCAGACAATTGCTTCATCTCCATTGAGAGAAAAATTCCCCCTACGGCCTCAGAAATATAGAGGAAAAAATATGCACACAAAAAAAAAAAATTCTGACACTTTTTCCTTTTTTTTTTTTTCCTTTTCTTTCTCTTTTCTCTTTTACAATTCTCTCCTGCTATTGAGTACCCTAGGATCTGCGGTATGGCTGGTGATTCTGTTATGATGAGTCACCGAAGGAGGAAAAAACAAAATACCAGCTAAGTCCAGAAAAACCAGAGAGGTTGGCAGCTATCGGATTGCAGACCCCTGAACCTATCCACAACAAACAGCAGTAGCTGTGGGGGGTTCCTACGGTGCCCTAGACCCCTCGATCACAGCCGGAGAGCTACATAGCCTAAAGACAGAAAGGGGAAAAACTAAACTGCCCCAGAGCAGACCCCAAAGCAATAGGCAGCCCCCAACATATAATGACGGTGAAGCAAGATGAAAACACTAACACAGATAGAAAGATAGGTTGAGCAAATGATGGGGCCCAAGCTAACTACATAGGACAGGATAGGAAAGCTGCTGTCTGCCATCCGCAAAAACCTTATCAAAATGAGCCAACCGACTGATAGGAAAAACAGGCCCTGAAGTCACTAGGCTTCAAAAGACTATATCAGCACTCAGGTATATTCTGAAGACAGAGCAAAAGATCAACAGATCAGAGACAAAAATGGAATTCAGCTCACCCCCGGCCGGGGATGGCAGAACTCCCAAAAAACAAGGCAAAACAAAAACAAAACTGAAGAGTACAAAGCAGAGCAGAAAAACTTAGCTTTGAGACGCAGGAATCAGACTGGTCTCCAAGAATCCAGCAGGAAAATCACCAGCCAGGAAGAAGGGCGTCGGCAGCCTTATCTCTAGTCCTCAATTCCAGCCACCCAGTTATCATCTAGCTGCCCAGGTGTTTGGTAATCAGTCTCACTACCTTCCTTCACCAGAGGAGGGAGTTCATCAGACCTCAATGATGAAGGGAAAAATGAACTCACAACAGTTCATTTTAATGAAGGTTAGATCAGCAACATTTTGGGTCAACAGATGGGTCCTTTTTCTGTCAGGATTGATCCAGCAGCACGGAAGACTAGTGTTGAGCATTCCGATACCGCAAAAATCGGGTATCGGCCGATATTCGCAGTATCGGGATTCCGATACTGAGTTCCGATACTATTTGCATATCGAATACCGGAATTGGAAGTTCCCATAATGCTATCAGCCAGTTTGAATTTATCCAGCCAATGAGGAATCCTCAGAAGTGTGGGCACATCCTTTTAGGCATGTAGGCATGTTAACTAATGGCATGGCTGTGATTGGCTGCTGAAATGATGTCATGATGCACTATAAAAGCCACCGCCGGCATTTCTGGTTCACTCTGCTGTGAATTCAGTTAGGGGCAGGCTGCTGTTCAAGACTGTGAGGGACAGTTAGAGATAGCGATTTGCTACATAATATTGTGCTTTACCCAGGCTACATTATCAATCACTGTAGCTTTCTTTTGCCTTGCAGCGCTGTTCACAGCTGTCTGCAAGGTCTGTTGTGAGTTCATTTTCCCCTTCACCATTGAGGTCTGACGAACTCCCTCTTCTGGTGAAGGAAGGTAGTGAGGCTGATTACCAAGCACCTGAGCAGGATGATGGTGACTGGAATTGCTGACTGGATATAAGGCAGCCGACGTCTTTCTGCCTTGCTGGTGATTTCTCAGAGGGATTCTAGGAGACCAGTCTGATTCCTGCTCCTCAAAAGCTAAGTTTTCTGCTCTGCTTTTTGCATTTGTGTTTTGGCTTTGTTTTGCCTTGTTTTTCTGGATTTCTGCCATTCCCTGCTGGGGTGAGCTGAATTCCTTTTTGCTCTGTCTTCAGAAAATACCTGAGTACTGATATAGTCTTTTTGAAGCCTAGCGTCTTCAGGGCTTTTTTTTCCTATCAGTCTGTTGGCTCTTGTTTTGAGAGGGTTTTGGTGGATTGCAGACAGCAGCTTTTCTATCCTGTCCTATTTAGTTAGCTTGGGCCCCATCATTTGCTCAGCCTATCTTTCTATCTGTGTGAGTGTTTTTTCATCTTGCTTCACTGTCATTATATGTTGGGGGCTGCCTATTGCTTTGGGGTCTGCTCTGGGGCAGTTTAGATTTCCCTTTCTGTCTTTAGGCTATTTAGTTCTCCGGCTGTGATCAAGGGGTCTAGGGCACCGTAGGAACCCCCCACGGCTACTGCTAGTTGTTGTTGATAGGTTCAGGGGTCTGCAATCCGATGGCTGCCAACTTCTCTGGTTTTCTGGACTTAGCTAGTATTTCTGTTTTTGCCTCCTATGGTGACTCATTCATAACAAAGGTCTGTGTGAGTGCAGCTCACGCTGTAGTGTGTCCTGCAGCCACCTCTGGTTGTAGGCCGCTCAGCATGTGTCACTGCCTCATACATATTTATTTTTGTTTTATTGCTGCTCATTTTTCATTAATTCTCCTATTAGTGTGCATCCATCCGTATCCATCTACATTGGTTGCAAACACTATAGGAGTAGACAGCGGAGCCTTTCTGCAGCCTTTCAGTGCTAGTGCCCAGTTCTCTGCACTGTTCACGGCTGTCTGTGAGGTCACTGTGTGTGAGTGCAGCTCACGTTGTAGTGTGTTCTGCACCCACCTCTGGTTGTAGTCCGCTCAGCGCGCGCCACTGCCTCATACATAGTCCTTTTTTTGTTTTATTGCAGCTCATTTTTCCTGATTTTTTTCTCCTATTAGTGTACTTCCATCCATATCCATCTACATTGGTTGGTTGCAAACACTATATAGGAGTAGATAGAGGAGCCTTTTTTCTGTCTTGTGCCCTGCAGCTGCAGCCAGATTAGTATTAGCCTATTTTTGGGAGCCTTATCTATTGCATTGTAGGTTACCTTCCTGCATTGTAATAGCTCCAAAAAGTTTGTGATACTATCGCTTTCACATCTTTGGTCACATCCTTTTTGTTTGTTTTTTAAAAAAAACACGTAAATAAAGTTCACCAAACACTCCACTTGACAGTTGTGTAGGCCACATTAGCTCATATTAAAGTGTAGTCCACACACTTTATAAAATTAGTGTTTCTTATACCTGTTAGCAGCTGTTCAGGAATAAGCACACTGTGCCCCCCCTTTGTACTTTTCTGCCTATCTTTATCAGTCTACCAAAATGAAGAAGGCAGGGAGTAAGGCATGTGGTCGTGGGCATGTAGTTTCAGCAGGGAGAGAACGTGGGGATTCTGTGCCTGCTGCGGGCACCAGTGACTCAGCATCCCCCAGTTTTACCAGGCAACAGTCCTTTATGCGCAGCTTTGTAGGACCTCGCCGTACCCCACTGCTGCGGGACGAGCAAATAGAAGCCGTGGTCGGATGGATGGCAGCTAACGCATCGACTTCAGTTACTTCCACATCCTCTCAGGGCCAGAGCACTGAAGAGCAACCATCTGTCTCTTCACCACCTGCCAAATTGCCCAGGCAGTCAGAGAGCCCTGGACAGGAGCCATCTCTACTTCTGTTCTCTGAATCTCTTGACTTGGAAAGAGGGGGCCAGCCAAGCAGCATTCTAGAATGTGAAGAAGAGGGAGTATGCAGTGATGCGCAACTGCTTTGTCCCTCTGAATCTGAAGAGGCGGGTGGGCCAGTGCCTATGGTCAGCACACCTCAGTATGCATCAGATGATGAGACTCAGGTGCCACTTTCTGGTGCGTACTGTGCTGGCGAGACTACCCAGGAGAAGCAGGTGTTTGAAGAGGGGAGTGTAGATGATGAGGTCCAACAGCTGTGGAATGCCATCAAGCAGAAGAGCGACGTGTGGTTTGTGCCAGCGAATCTCCAGCCAGGCTTGGTAGTGTGTGACAATGGCCGAAATCTGGTGGCAGCTCTGGGCCTAGGCAACCTCACTCACATCCCATGTCTGGCACATGTGCTCAACTTGGTCGTGCAGAGCTTTCTGAGGGACTATCCGGATCTTGATGCACTGCTGCACAAGGTCCACATAGAGTGCGCTCACTTGCAGCGTTCCAGCATGGCAAGATCGCGCATTGCAGCTCTGCAGCGCCGATTCCGCCTTCCGGAACATCGCATCATATGTGACCTACCCACCAGGTGGAATTCAATGTTACATATGTTGGAGCGGTTGTGTGAGCAGCCAGCAGTAATGGAGTACCAGCTGCATCAGGCGCAAACAAGTCGCACTGTGCGCCGGTCACACTTCAGCACCACTGAGTGGGCCTCTATGAAGGACATCTGCCACGTTTTGCGTGCCTTCAATGATTCCACGCGGATGGTGAGTGCAGATGATGCACTAGTCAGCATGACTGTTCTCCTTATCTGCCTGCTTCAAAAAACACTGCAAGCACTAAGGGAGGAGGTTTTGGAAGAGGTGGAGGATGAGGAGTCACAAATGCCATCTGCTTCTGGACAGTCTGTGCAACGTGGTTCCTCACAAAGGCCTAGGCAGGGGACACTTTGTGAGGAGGATGAGGAGTCAATGGAGGAGGAAGACATCTCTCCAGAGGAGGGAGGTACACAGTGCACTAGTAGTCAGTATGTAGAGCGAGGGTGGGGTGATGCAGAGCAGGCAGAGATGACGCCTCAAACAGGGGACAGCGTTTCTTGGGCAGTTGGGAGTCTGCAGCACATGGTTGATTTCATGCTGCAGTGCCTGAGAAACGACCGCCGCATCGCCCACATTCTCAACACGGCTGATTAGTGGGTGTACACACTCCTAGACCCTCGCTACCGGGACAACTTACAAAGCCTCATAACACCGTTGAACCGGGAGCGTAAAATGCGGGAGTACCAAGACACACTGGTAATTCCATCACGTTCTCCATTCCACCCGAGAGCAGTGCTGCTAGTGCTTCACAAAGCTGCTCTGTGCGTCGAGGCAGTGGACGAAGCTCTGCACAAAGAGGGAGCAGAGGCAGCACCTCAGCACAAGGCAAGACCAGTATGGCCCAAATGTGGCAAAGTTTTGTGTGCCCGCCACAAATGTCTACATCATCACAGATGGCTCCAGTCAGCAGGAGGCAACGTTTCCGTCCGATGGTAAAAGACATGTCTTGCCCTCTCAGTGTACTCCAAGACGGCTCTTCCCCCTTCAAGTTTTGGGTCTCTAAGCTGGATACATGGCCAGAGCTTAGCCAGTATGCATTGGAGGTGCTGGCTTGCCCTGCTGCTAGTTTATTATCGGAACGCGTATTTAGTGCCGCAGGTGGTGTACTAACAGACCGTCGCACGCGACTATCCTCCAATAACATTGACTGGCTTACTTTTCTGAAAATTAACAAGGCCTGGATCTCGCCGGAATTTTCCAGTCCTCTTCAAGAATAAATAATTGGTTGGCAACAGTATCCAGTTCTCCTGTTGTGTTCATGTTTCTACCACCTGAACTGTAATCCCTGGGCTCCAACACCGCCAGTTGTTGCTCAGGAGTGCCGTCTTCACAGAGAAAAACACATGCTCTAGTGTTAGTGGGGTTCAGTAACGCCAGCTTCTCCCCTGCTGTGTGTCCGGCAAAGTCTCCTGCTGTCTCCACATTCAAACTACATCAGATATAAAACTTGCTCCAATTAGACCTCAGCCTAAACCCTGATTGAACTTGGGCTCCAACACCGCCAGTTGCTGCTCAGACGTGCCGTCTGCACAGAGAAAAACACTAGCTCCTGTGTTAGTGGGGTTCAGTAACGCCAGCTGCTCCCCTGCTGTGTGTCCGGCTATGTCTACTGCTGCCTCCACATTCACAATACTACTGATTTCAAACTTGCTACAATTAGGCCTCTGGCTCCACTCTGTCTCTAGTATTTACTCTGGCCTCCAACACCGCCAGTTGCTGCTCAGAAGTGCCGTCTGCACAATCAACACTTGTTCCTGTGTTACTGGGGTTCAGGAACGTCAGCTGATCCCCCTGATGTGTGTCCGGCAATGTCTCCTGCTCTGTCCACATTCCCACTACTAGTAGTGGAGCCAGAGGCCTAATTGGAGCACGTTTAAAATCAGTAGTAGTCTACAACCGATATTAAACTTGATGAAATTAGGCCTCAGCCTACACCCTGATTGACCCTGGGCTCCAACATCGCCAGTTGCTGCTCAGAAGTGCCGTCTGCACAGTCAACATATGCTCCAGTGTAATTGGGTTCAGAAATGTCATCTGATCCCCAGCTGTGTGTCCGGCAATTTCTCCTGCTCTGTCCACACTCAAACAACTACAGATTTTAAACTTGCTCCAATTAGGCCTCTGTCTCCACTCTGTTTGTAGTATTTTCCCCGGGTTCCAGCACCACCAGCTGTTTCCCGGCCTTGTCTTTGGCACGGGTACTACCTCCTGCTGAGCCTGGTTCCAGCACGCCTGCTGTTTCCGGGTAGTGTCAACGTCACTTTGCCACCAATGCGTTGTCCTGTCGTGTTGCGGTCGGGTTAGCCGAGTCTATGGTGCCTGCAATTTATGGGCTTCCTATGTGGGCTGCGGGATCTGGCAACAAAGACTGGTTCCGTAGTGCCAATAGGACAAGCACCCCCTGTAGGACTGTGGGTTTAGAAAACTGCGGCCAGCTCGCGGCCTTGCAACTTTGTTTTTCATGGGTACCTTCTGCTACCCATCCGGGTTCCAGCACCATCAGCTGGTTCTCGGCAGTGCCTTTGGCTGAGGTGCCTCCTTCTCGGTAACCGAGTTCCAGCAATGTCTGCTGATCCTCGGTAGTGCTTTCTAGCACAGGTACCTTCTGCATAGTAACCGTGTTCCAGCACCGTCAGCTGGTCCTCGGTAGTGCCATTGGCTCTTGTTCCATCTGCTGCCCCTCCGGATTCCAGCACCGTCAGCTGGTTCTCGCTAGTTCCATTGGCTCTTGCAGCTTCTGCTACCCATCCGGGTTCCAGCATCGTCAGCTGGTTCTCGGCAGTGACTTTGGCTGAGGTGCCTCCTTCTCGGTATCCGAGTTCCAGCAACGTCTGCTGGTCCTTGGTAGTGCTTTCTAGCACAGGCACTTCCTGCTTAGTAACCATGTTCCAGCACCGTCAGCTGATCCTCGGTAGTGCCATTGGCTCTTGTTCCTTCTGCTGACCCTCCGGGTTCCAGCACCGTCAGCTGGTCCTCGGTAGTTCCATTGACTCTTGTAGCTTCTGCTACCCATCCGGGTTACAGCACCATCAGCTGGTTCTCGGCAGTGTCTTTGGCACGGGTACTCCCTCCTGCCCTGCCTGGTTCCAGCACGCCTGCTGTTTCCGGGTAGTGTCAACGTCACTTTGCCACCAATACGTTGTCCTGTCGTGTTGCGGTCGGGTTAGCCGAGTCTATGGTGCCTGCAGTTTATGGGCTTCCTACGTGGGCTGCGGGATCTGGCAACAAAGGCTGGTTCTGTAGTGCCAATAGGACAAGCACCCCCTGTAGGACTGTGGGTTTTGGTAACTGCGGCCTGCTTGCGGCCTTGCAACTTTGTTTTTCATGGGTACCTTATGCTACCCATCCGGGTTCCAGTACCGTCAGATGGTTCTCGGCATGCCTTTGGCTTAGGTGCCTCCTTCTCTGTATCCGAGTTCCAGCAACGTCTGCTGTTCATTGGTAGTGCTTTCTAGCACAGATACCTCTTGCTTAGTAACCATGTTCCAGTATCGTCAGCTGGTCCTTGGTAGTGCCATTGGCTCTTGTTCCTTCTGCTGCCCCTCCGGGTTCCAGCACCGTCAGCTGGTTCTCGGCAGTGCCTTTGGCTTAGGTGCCTCCTTCTCAGTATCCGAGTTCCAGCAACGTCTGCTGGTCCTTGGTAGTGCTTTCTAGCACAGGTACCTCCTGCTTAGTAACCGGGTTCCAGTACCATCAGCTGGTCCTCGGTAGTGCCATTGGCTCTTGTTCCTTCTGCTACCCATCCGGGTTCCAGTACCATCAGCAGGTTCTCGGCAGTTCCTCAGACTTCTTGTACCTTCTGCTACATTTCCAAGTTCAAGCTTTTGGAAATGGTTTTTGGTTATCACTCTGGATCTCCCTGACGACGACCCTGAAGACCACCCCGAAGAAGACGACGACCACGAAAACGATGACACTGAAGACGACAACCCGGAAGACCACCCAGAAGAAGACCAAAAAGATGACCCTGAAGAAGATGACCAAGTGGACAATGAACATGAAGACAACCACCAAGATACAGAACAACAAGAGACAGAAGACCAAGAAGCAGAAGACCAAGAAGCAGAAGAACAAAAAGCAGAAGAACATTAAGCATAAGACTAAAAATCAGAGTAAAAGATATTATCTAAATTATAAGCAGAAGAAGACTAAGCAGTGTATGGGGGTGAGTCCGTTCCTCCTCGTGGTGCCCCTGGAAAATGCCTGCTGCTGCAGGCCAAACTGAACGCGGACAACTCCTGTTGTAAATCTTTTGTGACATGCAGAACAGAAGGTGTAATTTTCAAACTTTTATAGATAACAACTACAGGAATGCCTGTCACAAATAAGAATGATGAAGAAGAATAGGAAGAAGATGAAGAAGTAGAATATGAAGGAGAATAATAGTTGAATAAGAAGAATATGAAGAATGTAAAAAAAAAGAATAATAGGAAGAAGGTGAAGAAGAAGAAGAAGAAGATGAATAAGGTGAAGAAGAAGTTGATGAAAAAGATGCTGCTGCTGCTGCTGAGGATCATGAAGGAGAAAGTGTGGGAGAAGTAAAAAAGAAGGTGAAGAGCATGGAAGTAGTGAAACATACATATCTGACAAAATATAAACATAGTCAATATCTTTGTAACTCCGAACGTCTTAAAAAAAAAAAAATTATTCCTGCTATTCCATTTGATTGGGCTAAACCTCTATGCCTTTTAATGTCTCCTCCACCTCCCCCAATACATTCTATATTATTATTAGCTGTTTTTCTTCATGTAGAATTAACCTACAAGGAAAGAAAGGGTTTATTTTAATTCCGATATTTCTGTCCCATTGACTTGCATTGGTTTCCGGTATCGGAATCGGCGATATCCGATACTTTTTGGGTATCGGTCCGATCCAATCCGATCCGATATTTCACGATATCGGATGGTATCGCTCAACACTAGAGATGACCGACTTTGCCTTTTTTCGGGTCGAGTTGGGTTTCGCGAAACCCGACTTTCGCAAAAGTCGGGTCGAACGAAATCGGCCAACTATAGGGAAAAGGCGGGGGTCCGACTGAAACATGAAACCCAATGTAAGTCAATGGGGAAGAAAAGTCGGCAGTGAGAGGAGGACAGGAAACACACTTAAAGTGCCCATTTGAATGCCAAAAGCATAAATTCTTATTACTGAAGCTTGTCACCTTTATTTACTTCATAATACTAGTTACACACTGAAAAATGGGGGTTATTTGGCTAAAGTTGTGGGGGGGTAGGGCTGGCTCCAGGTTTTCATGTGCCCTGGGCGATAGAGCGCCCCTTTACCACATACCACAACTCATGCTGCTCTGATACGGCAGAGAAATAGTGGTAAACTACAAAGAAAAATACTTCACTTTTTATATCTCATGACGAGGCCCATCTATTTCTCCATACAGAATCATTGGTCCCATATAATGTTTGAAACAGTATATGATGAGCTCCACATAATGCTACAGTATATGTTGGTCCCCATGGATGAAGCTCCACTGTCTTATGGACCCAAATAATGCTCCATACATAATGGGTCCCATTTCTAATGCTCTAGTGTATAATGAGCCCTGTAAATGCTGCTCCAGTGTCTGATGTCCACCTTTGGAATGTTCCAGTGTATGTGGACCTCATCTATAATTCTCCAGAGTATAGTGCTCCCCAAAAATTGCTGTCCCAACATTGAAAACAATGAAATAAGTCTCCTCGCTAGGGAATCCCTGTACTAGTCTGGACTCCTCGTCGTCCCCATCTTCCATCTCACTGCAAAGTATTTCAACCTTGCAAGTGCTGTGATCCTGAGCAAGCAGGGGGGGCCCACTCGTTGGCGACGGCACTGGCACAGGGCCCCTGATAGTACGGTGGTGTGTCTGACGGCGGGTGGGCCGAACCTGCACTTTCATCTGCAGCTTCCTCTTTGTCACCGTGTAAGATGGAACAGTATATGGGAAGGGTCAGATTCAGGGTCAGATTCAGGCCGTGTAGAGTGCGAGGGGAATGTAGTGGTCTGGGTCAATGTACCAGCAGATTCATCGAGCAGTGGCTGGGTATCAGTGCACTTGTGTCGCCCCCAGGAGTACGGTCACCACAGTGGCATTACCTTCCTTCTAGGGAGTGTGATGTCATGCTTGGGAGCAACGAAGGATTTCTCTAGCAGGTTAACTGATTGGGCGGCATTATTCCCACGAGTCACGACCCTCCAAACAGCGTTCATGAAGGCAAAGTGTTTGTTTTACGTGGGCAGTATGGTTGCAAAGCTGAACCTTAAAGGAATGTCCAGAAGGGCACCACCAGGAGTGGAGCCTGCGGCGTAATTTGACTCAACACGGGCAACCTCAACCATCCAGCTACAAAAAAGATGCACACATTGCAAGCTTAATTCCGTTAACGAATGAGACTCCGTCATGCCCCACGGTCCGAGTCCGACTTACTAGAGGGACACGCGAGGCTCTGGCACGTGAGATTGGCCAATAACTGGTGTGTCATGCGCTTACATGTCCGTGGCTGCATGTGCGCTACACTGAAAGGGCCAGCGTTTGTCGCTTACAGGTGCAGATAACCCGCTGAACACCGTTAGTGATGGGGATCTGGGATTACAATTATTACCCGCGAACGATGATTTTCCAGTAAGTGCAGGTCAACCGCAGTTCCGGAATTAGGCCTAACCGTCATTCCTGAAAAAATGAAAAACTTACGTGTGCAAACCACAGGTGCTGTAGCTTGCTTAACAGCTCACCAGCCGTTCTCAGGCACAGTATGGATTACACGTGATTGCACAAAGTTGAGAAAGGGTACCGTATCACCGAATAACATGTATGGATAGCATAGTGTACACATTCAAAATATATGTCTATAGATCAGGAGGCAGGCTCAGACGGTGTCAGGCCCAGTATGGATTACACGTGATTGCATAAAGGTGAGAAAGGGTACCGTATCACCGGATAACATGTATGGATAGCATAGTGTACACATTCAAAATATATGTCTATAGATCAGGAGGCAGGCTCAGACGGTGTCAGGCCCAGTATGGATTACACGTGATTGCATAAAGGTGAGAAAGGGTACCGTATCACTGGATAACATGTATGGATAGCTTAGTGTACACATTCAAAATATATGTCTATAGATCAGGAGGCAGGCTCAGATGGTGTCAGGCCCAGTATGGATTTGACAGCCCAGACTACACAGCGGAGGAGCAGGGAGAGGTAAGGATTGCAAATGCTGGGGCCCTGCCCAAGCAAGGGGGGCCCACTCGTGGGCGTCGGTACTGGCACTGGGCCCCTCATAGTACGGTGGTGTGTCTGACGGCGGGTGTGCACCACCACCGTCAGAGACACTTGACTGCGCTATGAGGGACCCTGTGCCAGTGCCCGCGCCCAAGAGTCAGCCTACCCACCTGTCCAGGGCAACGGCACTCGCACGGTTTCGTGTGCTAGGTGGTGACCCCGGCCATGGGGGGGGCAGCACAGTTAGGGAGTTTTAGAAAGTGGCATATGTTGATGTTGGACATTCAGCTGATGCAAAAGGCGAAATTGTTGAAGTCCCAGGAACAGGAGGACCAAAGCAAGCCATTTTTCTGTCAACCTATGTGTCATCAGGGGAAGGTGGGACAAAATCCTTGGAAACCCATGCATGGTTCATTTTAATGAAGGTTAGATCATCCACATTTTGGGTCGACAGACAGGTCCTTTTTTCTGTCAGGATTGATCCAGCAGCACTGAAGACTCTTTCCGATAGCACACTTGCAGCTGGGCAAGCGAGCTCCTGTAGCGCATATTGTGCCAATTCAGGCCAGGTGTCCAGTTTAGCGGCCCAATAGTCAAAGGGGAATGACCTGTGAGGGAGAACATCGACATGGGAGGAAAAGTAGTTTGTAACCATAGTTGACAAGTGCTGTCTCCTGTCACTTTCCATCGATGCAGTATTACCAGTCGTGTGAGCAGGACTTGAAAAATCAGTCCACAACATGGTCATTAAAACCCTGTCTCCAACGCCACTTCTGATGTGTGCAACACGAACACCTGGCCCCTACGGCTCATGTGAGAACCATCACCGCTGCTGTGTGCTCGGAATGCCTCAACCAACCGGTTTACCAGAGTAGCTTGTTTATTAGCCAATATTAGGTCAAGGTTCTCCTGTGGCATGATGTTTTGGAATTTGCCTTTATAGCGTGGATCCAGGATACTGGCCAACCAGTAGTCGTCATCGTTCATCATTTTGGCAATGCGGGGGTCCCTTTTTAGGATCTGCAAGGCATAATCTGACATGTGGGCCAATGTTCCCGGTGTCAATGATGCAGTGCGACTGCTTGGTGGAGGAGCACTTTCTGGCAAATCCACATCCCTCCAGTCACACACAAACCCTATACCAGACCTTGCCATGCCAACATTTTCTCTGGACACACGAGAAGCATCCTCCTCCCCTAAATAATCATCCCCATCATCACCCTCCTCCTCCTCTTCCTCTTCTTCCTCCACCTCGTCCAGGAGAGGTCCCGGAGCAGACAATGGCTGACTGTCATCAAGGATTTCCTCCTCCTCTTCCCCTTCGTCAACCTCGGCTGCAGACGCCTGCTCCTTAATGTGCGTCAAAGGTTGCATGAGCAGACGCATAAGTGGGATGCTCATGCTTATGATGGCGTCGTCTGCGCTTACCAGCCGTGTGCATTCCTCAAAACACTGAAGGACTTTACAGAGGTCTTTCAGCTTTGACCACTGCACACCTGTCAACTCCATATCTGCCCTCAAAGTGCCTGTCCGGGTATCCTCCCACAAATGCATTATGGCCTGCCTCTGTTCGCACAGCCGCTCAACCATGTGCAGGGTGGAGTTCCACCTTGTTGCAACATCGATAATTAGCCGGTGCTTGGGAAGGTGTAGCAATTGCTGCAGCTTCTGCATACGACTGGAGTGTACGGGCGACCGGCGGATGTGCGAGCACAGTTTTCGAACCTTCTGGAGCAGGCCTGTTAACTCCTGGTAATTATTGAGGAAGCACTGCACCACCAGGTTCAAGGTGTGAGCCAGACAAGGTATGTGTCTGAGTTTTGAAAGGGCTATGGCTGCCACAAAATTCCAGCCGTTATCACTAACAACCTTGCCTGCCTCAAGATGTAGACTGCCCAGCCATGAATCAGTTTGTCGCTGCAAGTAGTCGGCCAGTACCTCCGCGGTGTGTCTGTTGTTGCCCAAACACATCATCTTCAACACAGCCTGCTGACGCTTACCACTAGCTGTTCGATAGTGGGACACCTCGTGTGCAACACTGGCAGCTGCAGATGGAGTACTCGTGCGACTGCGCTCTGTGGACGAGCTTTCGCTTCTGGAGGAGGAGGAGGAGGGTCGAACGCCTACAGCCAACTGTTTCCTATACCGTGGGCTAGGCAGCACTGTCCCACCACCGCTGTCCAATGTGGACCCTGCATCCACCACATTAACCCAGTGCACAGTGATGGACACGTAACGGCCCTGGCCATGCCTACTGGACCATGCATCAGTTGTGAGGTGCACCTTTCCACTCACTGATTGCTTGAGTGCATGGGCAATGCGGTCCTTCACATGAAGGTGGAGGGCTGGGATGGCTTTGAAAGAAAAGAAGTGCCGACTGGGTAGTTCATA
The DNA here is from genome assembly GCF_039654945.1 of Dendrobates tinctorius. Classification (NCBI taxonomy): domain Eukaryota; kingdom Metazoa; phylum Chordata; class Amphibia; order Anura; family Dendrobatidae; genus Dendrobates; species Dendrobates tinctorius. The sequence continues at coordinate 1,098,852 of NW_027362016.1, read as the reverse complement.
GCGTGGTACTGCGTAGGCCATGAGTTCAAGGAAAGCTGCACTTTCCACCAACCGATAGGGCATCATCTGTAACGAGATTAGTTTGGCAATGTGGGCGTTCAAACCCAGTGTACGCGGATGAGAGGATGAGTACTTTCTTGTCCTACTCATAGTCTCTGGCAGGGTGAGCTAGACTTGAGAGATGCCTATGGTGGAACTAGCGGTGGACAGGGCGGACTGAGAGAGGGTTGATGATGGTGATGGAGTTGGTGTTCCTTCTGATGGCCTAGATTCAGTCTTTCGTTGATATAACATTGTGATTCCCTGACAGCTTTGGCTTTGCAACGACACCTCAACATTTGCTGCTGTGCTAACCGGTGGGCTTACAGTGGGGGAAACAATGTAGCGTTGCTGACTACCTTCTTTGGGAGCATTTGCACATGTAGTACTTGAGGTTTGGTGTTCCGTCCACGCTTGCAAGTGCATGGTGGTTAAATGTCTAAGCATGCAACTGGTATTCAAATTTTTCAGATTTTTCCCTCGACTAAAGGTCTTTGCGCACTTCTTACAGATAACCTTGGCCTAATCATTAGGATTTTGTTCAAAAAAGTGCCACACTGCACTCTTCCTACTATGGAAGACATTTTGCGTCCTTGCACGCTGTGCTATTTTGACCGTCTGGCCAAGCAGTCCAGCAACTTTTTGGCTTTTTGTAACCCGTTTTTGGACTGCTCTGTGCCTGCCAGATAACAGCTGTTGCAATGTCGATGCCTGCTGTGGATGATCCTCCTCCTCTTCGGAGCTATTGGCAGCGGCACCCTCTTCCCCCAGTGGATGCCAATCTGGGTCAACAACTGGGTCATCCATCACCTCCTCTTCAATGTCATGTGCACCTTCCTCTCTGTCACCGTGTACGGTGGTATAGTATGCGGGAAGGGGCACCTGAGTTTCATCAGGGTCAGAATCTGGCTCAGTACACTGCGAGGACAATGTCGTGCTCTGAGTGAATGTACCAGCAGAATCATCTATCAGTGGCTGTGCATCAGTGCACTCCATGTCAGATTCATCTTGGCCTGGGTAATTCACCATTTCACTTGATAACCCAGGCATGGTATGTGAAAACAGCTCCATGGAGTAATCTGTTGTGTGGCCTGCCGCATTCTTCAATTTTGGTTGGGGTGAAGGACACAAAGAAAGGTGTGGTTCATGACCATGAGCCTCCAAAGACGACTCAGTGCTTTTATTTTTTACAAGTTCAGAAGAGGAGGCGATAGAGCTGGAGGCCGAGTCAGCAATGTAGGCCAAAACTTGTTCCTGAAGCTCCGGCTTTAAAAGCGGTTTACCTACTCCCTGAAAAGGAAGCCTTCGAGGCCTTGTGGAGCCAGACGATGACGCAGGCTTAACACCTCCTGCATTAGGTGTTATTTTGCTTTTGCCACTACCAGCAGATCCAACACCAACACCATCATTAACAGCTGGCAACCCCCGCCCACTAACACGGCCTCTTACACCACACTTCCTCATTTTTTTGAAAAATGTACCCACAATTCCGCCAACGATATGGAACTGTAAAACAAGGTACAAGGTGTATATAGGACAGGGGAGAATTTAATTCTCCTACCACTTCTGGACACTGATGTATTGTGTCAGGCCAGTGTATATCACACCGCTGTATGACAGGCTGAATTTGGCTGTTGTGTAAAATGTGATATATGACGGGAGAAATGGAATGTCCTTACACACTTCTGGACACTGATGTATTGTGTCAGGCCAGTGTATATCACACCGCTGTATGACAGGCTGAATTTGGCTGGTGTGTAAAATGTGATATATGACGGGAGAAATGGAATGTCCTTACACACTTCTGGACACTGATGTATTGTGTCAGGCCAGTGTATATCACACCGCTGTATGACAGGCTGAATTTGGCTGGTGTGTAAAATGTGATATATGACGGGAGAAATGGAATGTCCTTACACACTTCTGGACACTGATGTATTGTGTCAGGCCCAGTGTATATCACACCGCTGTATGACAGGATGAATTTGGCAGGTGTGAAAAATGTTATATAGGATGGGAGAAATGGAATGTCCTTACACACTTCTGGACACTGATGTATTGTGTCAGGCCAGTGTATATTACACCGCTGTATGACAGGCTGAATTTGGCTGGTGTGTAAAATGTGATATATGACGGCAGAAATGGAATGTCCTTACACACTTCTGGACACTGATGTATTGTGTGAGGCCCAATGTATATCACACCGCTGTATGACAGACTGAATTAGGCTGGTGTGAAAAATGTGACATAGGACGGCAGAAATGGATTGTCCTTACACACTTCTGGACACTGATGTATTGTGTGAGGCCCAATGTATATCACACCGCTGTATGACAGGATGAATTTGGCAGGTGTGAAAAATGTTATATAGGATGGGAGAAATGGAATGTCCTTACACACTTCTGGACACTGATGTATTATGTCAGGTCCAGTGTATATCACACCGCTGTATGACAGGATGAATTTGGCAGGTGTGAAAAATGTTATATAGGACGGGAGAAATGGAATGTCCTTACACACTTCTGGACACTGATGTATTGTGTCAGGCCCAGTGTATATCACACCGCTGTATGACATGATGAATTTGGCTGGTGTGAAAAATGTTATATAGGACAGGGCAGGATTGGAATCTCCCTAGAGTGTAGGTCTGTAAGAACGGAACAACTCTTCGACTTATCCTTACAGAGTCACACCCTTAGCTTCACTGTGGCCGTGATAACAGCCGTTACACGGTATTGAGAGAGCAGCTTGCACGTACACCGCTGTCCGGTGTATGTTAAATTGTCAAGCTCCGTGTTTTTTTAGTATATGGACTGACACACGCTGTCTCTCTATAGTTTTGAATGTAATCAAACAGCAAATAGAGTAGACTGTTTGAAAAACAGACAAAACTATAAGGTGGAGGTCAGTAAAAACAGAACAACTCCTCGACTTATCCTTACAGAGTCACACCCTTAGCTTTACTGTGGCCGTGATAACAGCCGTTACACGGTACTGAGAGAGCAGCGTGCACGTACACCGCTGTCCGGTGTATGTTAAATTGTCAAGCTCCGTGTTTTTTTAGTATACGGACTGACACATGGTGTCTCTCTATAGTTTTGAATGTAATCAAACAGCAAATAGACTAGACTGTTTGAAAAACAGACAAAACTATAAGGTGGAGGTCTGTAAGAACGGAACAACTCCTCGACTTATCCTTATAGAGTCACACCCTTAGCTTCACTGTGGCCGTGATAACAGCTGTTACACGGTACTGAGAGAGCAGCGCGCACGTACACCACTGTCCAGTGTATGTTAAATTGTCAAGCTCCGTGATTTTTTAGTATACGGACTGACACACGCTGTCTCTCTATAGTTTTGAATGTAATCAAACAGCAAATAGACTAGACTGTTTGAAAAACAGACAAAACTATAAGGTGGAGGTCTGTAAGAACGGAACAACTCCTCGACTTTTCCTTACAGGGTCACACCCTTAGCTTCACTGTGGCCGTTATAACAGCCATTACATGGTACTGAGAGAGCAGCGTACATCGCTGTACGGTGTGAAAAAATGCATGCTCAGTATCTCACCAGGACAAAAAAAAGGATTGCTTTTAAAAAAGCAGTTTGCAAAGCAGTGTGAAACCAGCAATGCAGCTATCAGGTAGCCTTATAAGGCAGCCTAACAAGCAACAGAGCTGATCCACCAAAATATAGCCTCCCCTTGCACTGCACAGTGACTGGTGTGTTGTACAGGCAAAATCAATAGCAGCAGCAGCTGATTTTTTTTCTTCTTCCCTGCCTAACGCTCTCCCTACAGAATCTGCAGCGGCAGCATCTCTCCCTATACTGAGATCAGCAGAAGTAGGATGGCGGTCGGCATGCACGCCCTTTTATACCCCCTGTGACGCCCCCCAAAGCAAGCCAATCACTTGCATGCCCTTCTCAAAGATGGTGGGGACCGCTGCCTATGTCATCACGTTGCCCACAGTGTCCGTTCTTCCTCATTGGCTGAAAAAGGGCGCTGAAGCATGTTTTGAAATGCGACTTTGGCGCTAAAGTCGCCGACTTCGTGGCCGACCTCACGCTGAGGTCGGGTTTCGTTTCATGAAACCCGACTTTGGCGAAAGTCGGCAACTTTTCAATTTTTTCGACCCGTTTCGCTCAACTCTACTCAACACTAGTCATTGTTCATCATTTTGGCAATGCGGGGGCCCCTTTTTAGGATCTGCAAGGCATAATCACACATGTGGGCCAATGTTCCAGATGTCAATGATGCACTGCTAGTGCTGGGTGGAGAAGCACTTTCTGGCAAATCCACATCCCTCCAGTCACGCACAAACCCTGTACCTGTCCTTGCCAAGCCAACATTTTCTCTTGCCCCTTGAGAAGCATCCTCCTCCTCCTCTTCTTCCTTTTCTTCCTCCACCTCGTCCAGGAGAGTTCCCTGAGCAGACAATGACTGACTGTCATCAAGGCTTCCCTCCTTCTCTTCCTCCTCGGCTGCAGACGCCTGCTCCTTAACCTCTTCACCCCCCAGGGTGGTTTGCACGTTCATGACCGGGCCAATTTTTACATTTCTGACCACTGTCCCTTTATGAGTTAATAACTCTGAAACGCTTCCATGGATCCCGGTGATTCTGACATCGTTTTCTCGTGACATATTGTACTTCATGTTAGTGGTAAAATTTAATTCATAAAACTTACGTTTATTTGTGAAAAAAACGGAAATTTGGTCTAAATTTTGAAAATTTCGAAATTTTCCAAATTTGAATTTTTATGCCCTTAAATCACAGTGATACAGCACACAAAAAACTTACTAAGTAACATTTCGCACAAGTTTACTTTACATCAGCACAATTTTGGAACCAAAATTTTTTTTGTTAGGAAGTTATAAGGGTTAAAAGTTGACCAGCGATTTCTCATTTTTACAACACCATTTTATTTTTCATTTGAAGCCACTTTGAGGGGTCTATATGATAGAACATACCCAAAAGTGACACCATTCTAAAAACTGTACCCCTCAAGGTGCTCTAAACCACATTCAAGAAGTTTATTAACCCTTCAGGTGCTTCACAGGAATTTTTTGAATATTTAAAAGAAAAATGAAAATTTAACTTTTTTTCGCAAAAAAAATAATTCAGGTTCAATTTTTTTATTTTACCAAGGGTAAAAGGAGAAATTGGACTGGAATAGTTATTGTGCAATTTGTCCTGAGTACGCTGATACCGATATGTGGGGGGGGAACCACTATTTCGGTGCATGGCAGAGCTCAGAAGGGAAGGAGCGCCGTTTGACTTTTTCAATGCAAAATTGGCTGCAATTCTGATCGGATGCCATGTCACGTTTGCGGAGCCCCTGATGTACCTAAACAGTGGAAACCCCCCACAAGTGACCCCATTTTGGAAACTAGACCCCCCAAGGAACTTATCTAGATATGTGGTGAGAACTTTTAACCCACAAGGGCTTCACAGAAGTTTATAACGTACAGCGGTACAATTAAAAAATCATATTTTTTCCACAAAAATGATCTTTTCACCCCCAATTTTTATTTTCCCAAGGGTAACAGGACCCTCAAATTTATTGTGCAATTTGTCCTGAGTACGCTGATACTCCACATGTGGGGGTAAACCACTATTTGGGCGCATGGCAACGCTCGGAAGGGAAACAGCGCCATTTGACTTTTTTGGCTGGAATTGAGATCGGACACCATGTCGCGTTTGGAAAGCCCCTGATGTACCTAAACAGTGGAATCCCCCAACAAGTGACCCCATTTTGGAAACTAGACCCCCCTAAGGAACTTATCTAGATGTGTGGTGAGCACTTTGAAGTCCCTCAGTGCTTCACAGAAGTTTATAACGCCAGGGCGTGAAAATAAAAAAATAGTATTGTTTCCACAATCATGATCATTTAGTCCCCATTTTTTTTATTTTCCCAAGGGTACCAGGAGAAAATGGACCCCAAAAGTTGTTGTCCAATTTGTCCTGAGTACACTGATACCCCATATGTGGGAGAAAACTACTGTATGGGCCCACGTCGAGGCTCGGAAGGGAAGTAGTGACATTTTGGAATGCAGACTTTGATGGAATAGTCAGCGGGTGTCATGTTGCCTTTGTAAAGCCCCTAATGTACCTAAACAGTGGAAACCCCCACAAATGACACCATTTTGGAAATTAGACCCCCTAAGGAACTTATCTAGATGTGTGGTGAGCACTTTGAACCCCCAAGGGCTTCACAGAAGTTTATAACGCCCCGGCGTGAGAATAAAAAAATTGTATTTTTTCCACAAACATGATCATTTAGTTCCCAATTTTTTTATTTTCCCAAGGGTACCAGGAGAAAATGGACCCCAAAAGTTGTTGTCCAATTTGTCCTGAGTACCCTGATACCCCATATGTGGGAGAAAACTACTGTATGGGCCCACGTCGGGGCTCGGAAGGGAAGTAGTGACGTTTTGGAATGCAGACATTGATGGAATGCTCTGCAGGTTTCATGTTGCCTTTGGAGAGCCCCTAATGTACCTAAACAGTGGAAACTCCCCACAAGTGACCCCATTTTGGAAACTAGACCCCCCACGGAACTTATCTAGATGTGTGATGAGCACTTTGAACCCCCAAGGGCTTCACAGAATTTTATAACACCCGGGAGTGAAAATAAAAAAATCATATTTTTTTTCCCACAAAAATGATATTTTTGCCCCCAATTTTTTATTTTTCTAAGGGCAACTGGAGAAAATGGACCACAAAAGTTGTTTTGCAATTTGTCCTGAGTAGGCTGATACCCCATATGTGGGGGTAAAACACTGTTTGGGCGCATGGCAGAGCTCAGAAGGGAAGGAGCACTATTTGACTTTTTCAACGCAGAATTGGCTGGAATTGAGATGAGACGCCATGTTGCGTTTGGAGAGCACCTCATGTGCCCAAACAGTGGAAACCTCCCAATTCTAACTCCAACCCTAACCCCAACACACTCCTAACCCTAATCTCAGCCCTAACCCTAGCCCCAACCCTAGCCCTAGCCCTAACCCTAGCCTTAAACCAAGCCCTAGCCCTAACCCTAACCCTAGCCCTAGCCCTAATGGGAAAATGGAAATAAATACATTTTTTTAATTTTATTATTTTTCCCTAACTAAGGCTAGTTTCACACTTGCTTTTTTTTGCAGCGCGTTTTTCCCGCAAAAAAACGCATTGAAAAAACGCATACAAAAGCATACAACTGCTGCGTTTTTTTCAAGCATTTTTATGAGCATGCATGAAAAAAACGCAGCGTTTTTATGCGTTTGTATGCGTTTTTAGTGCGTTTTTACCGCGTTTGCGTTTTTTTCCAACATTAGGTGGCCCCTCACACTAACCCAAACCATGACTTTACTAACCCTAACCCTGACCCTAACCCTAACCCTAACCCTGACCCTAACCCTAACCCTAACCCTGACCCTAACCCTTAACCAAATCATACTTAACCCTAACCCAAACCCTAAACCCTAACTAACCCTAACCCTGACCCTAACCCTGACCCTAACCCTAACCCTAACCCTGACCCTAACCCTTAACCAAACCATACTTAACCCTAATCCTGACCCTAACCCTGACCCTAACCCTTAACAAAACCATACTTAACCCTAACCCTGACCCTTACCCTAACCCTAACCCTAACCCTGACCCTAACCCTGACCCTAACCCTAACCCTGACCCTAACCCTTAACCAAACCATACTTAACCCTAATCCTGACCCTAACCCTGACCCTAACCCTTAACAAAACCATACTTAACCCTAACCCTGACCCTAACCCTAACCCTAACCCTAACCCTGACCCTAACCCTAACCCTAACCCTGACCCTAACCCTTAACCAAACCATACTTAACCCTAATCCTGACGCTAACCCTGACCCTAACCCTTAACAAAACCATACTTAACCCTAACCCTGACCCTAACCCTAACCCTAACCCTAACCCTGACCCTAACCCTTAACCAAACCATACTTAACCCTAATCCTGACCCTAACCCTGACACTAACCCTTAACCAAACCATACTTAACCCTAATCCTGACCCTAACCCTGACCCTAACCCTTAACCAAACCATACTTAACCCTAACCCTGACCCAAACCCCAACCCTAACCCTGACCCTGACCCTAACCCTAACCCTAAACCCCCTTAACTAACCCTAACTCTAACCCAAACCCCTAAATTCCATGGTTAAAAAAAAAAAACGCATATGCAAAAAAACGCATACATGAGCATGCCAGTGCGCACATATGCGCATCCATAGGCTATAATGGCCATTTTTAGAGCAAAACGTGCGCATATGTGCGCATGCGCTTTTTTGCAGGGCCAAAAAATGCAACATGCTGCGTCTGGAAAATACAAACGCACACCCCAAAAAAACGCAGCGCATGAAAATCGCATACATGCGCTTACAAGCGCGCAGGTATGCGCACCCATGTTAAATATAGGGGAAAAAACGCATGCGCACATATGCGTTTTTTTCCAGCGCTAAAAAACGCAAATGTGAAACCAGCCTAAGGGGGTGATAACGGGGGGTTTGATTTACTATTTATGGCGGTTTTTATTTTTAGCAGCTGTCACACGCTAAAAGACGCTTTTTATTGCAAAAATAGTTTTTGCATCACCACATATTGAGAGCTATAATTTTTCCGTATTTTGACCCAGTGACTCATGTGAGGTCTTATTTTTTGTGGGATGAGTTGGTATCATGGTATTGGTATCATGTCCGGGCACGTGACATATTTTGATCGCTTTTTATTCCGATTTTTGGGACGCAGAATGAACAAAAACCAGTGTTTCATGAATTTCTTTTGGGGGGTGCGTTTACACCGTTCCGCGTGCGGTAAAATTGATAAAGCTGTTTTATTCTTCGAGCCAGTACGTTTACAGCGATACCTCACTTATGTCTTTTTTTATGTTTTGGCGCTTTTATGCAATAAAAACAATTTTATATAAAAAATAATTATTTTTACATCGCTTTATTCTGCGAGCTATAACTTTTTTATTTTTTCTCTGATGATGCTGTGTGGTGGCTCGTTTTTTGTGGGACAAGATGTTGTTTTCAGCGGTACCATGGATATTTATATGTGTCTATTTGATCGCGCGTTATTGCACTTTTTGTTCAGCGGTATGATAATAAATCATTATTTTTTGCTTTGTTTTTTATTTTTATTTATTAAGGGGTTCACTAAAGGGGTTAAGTAATGGGACAGTTTTATAGGGAAGGTCGTTACGGCCGCGGCGATACCAAATATGTGTACTTTTATTGGTTTTTTTTATTTCCAAAAAATGAATTTATTAGGGAATTTTTTTTTTTTTTAAATTTATTTAGCGATTTATTTTAAAATTATTTTTACACCTTTTTTTTTTTAACTTTATTAGGTTATCCCAGGGGGGACATCACTGTCCTGTGACAGATCGCTGATTTGTCACATCACAGATCACTGTGACAGATCAGCAATCTGTCACAGGCAGTGCAGAAGGCTTCCTCATGCCTGCGCTTTGCAGGCACTGAGGAAGCCAGCTCCCTGCAGGCCCTCGAAGGTCCCCGTTGCCATCTTGGATCTGGGGGCCTGTAGGGAAAGAGCCCCCCGCAGCAGCGCTGCACATTGCGCTGCAGCGGGGGGCTCAGGGAAGCACGGAGGGAGCCCCCTCCCTGCTGATGCTTCCCTTTAACCCCCGGTACACCGCGATCGTGATTGATCACGGTGTGCAAGGGGTTAACGTGTCGGGGGCGGTCCGTGACCGCCCCTGACACATAGTGCCGGGTGTCAGCTGTGATAATCAGCTGACACCCGGCCGCGATCAGTGTCGCTCACCACCTGGGCGCCGCTGATCGCGCTAGACGTACTATCCCGTCCATGGGCATAGGGGCCTGGGTCCCATGGACAGGATAGTACCTCTGATGTCAGAAAGGGGTTAATGTGCATCAAAGTTTGCATGAGCAGACGCATAAGTGGGATGCTCATGCTTATGATGACGTCGTCTGCGCTTACCAGCCATGTGCATTCCTCAAAACACTGAAGGACTTTACAGAGGTCTTTCAGCTTCGATCACTGCACACCCGACAACTCCATGTCGGTCCTCAAACTGCCTGCCCATGTATCCTCCCACAAATGCATTACAGCCTGCCTCTGTTCACACAGCCTCTCAACCATGTGCAGGGTGGAGTTCCACCTTGTTGCAATGTCGATAATTAGGCGGTGCTTGGGAAGGTGGAGCAATCGCTGCAGCTTCTGCATACGACTGGAGTGTACGGGCGACCAGCGGATGTGCGAGCACAGTCTTCGCACCTTATGGAGCAGGGCTGTTAACTCCTGATAATTATTGAGGAAGCACTGCACCACCAGGTTCAAGGTGTGAGCCAGACAAGGTATGTGTCTGAGTTTTGAAAGGGCTATGGCTGCCACAAAATTCCAGCCATTATCACTAACAACCTTGCCTGCCTCAAGATGTAGACTGCCCAGCCATGAATCAGTTTGTCGCTGCAAGTAGTCGGCCAGTACCTCCGCGGTGTGTCTGTTGTTGCCCAAACACATCATCTTCAACACAGCCTGCTGACGCTTACCACTAGCTGTTCGATAGTGGGACACCTCGTGTGCAACACTGGCAGCTGCAGATGGAGTGCTCGTGCGACTGCGCTCTGTGGACGAGCTTTCGCTTCTGGAGGAGGAGGAGGAGGAGGGTCGAACGCCTACAGCCAACTGTTTCCTATACCGTGGGCTAGGCAGCACTGTCCCACCGCCGCTGTCCAATGTGGACCCTGCATCCACCACATTAACCCAGTGCGCAGTGATGGACACGTAACGGCCCTGGCCATGCCTACTGGACCATGCATCTGTTGTGAGATGTACCTTTCCACTCACTGATGGCTTGAGTGCATGGACAATGCAGTCTTTCACATGCAGATGGAGGGCTGGGATGGATTTTCGAGAAAAGAAGTGCCGACTGGGTGGGTCATAGGGTGGTACTGCGCATGCCATGAGCTCGCGGAAAGCTTCGCTTTCAACCAACCGGGAGGGCATCATCTCTAATGAGATTAGTTTGGCAATGTGGGTGTTCAAACACACTACCTTCATTCGGAGCAGGTGCACTTGTGGTACGTGAGGTTTGGTAGTCCGTCCACGCTTGCAAGTGCATGGTGGTTAAATGTCTAAGCATGCAACTGGTATTCAAATTTCTCAGATTTTTCCCTCAGCTAGAGGTCTTTGCGCACTTCTTACAGATAACCTTTGCCTGATCATTAGGATTTTGTTCAAAAAAGTGCCACACTGCACTCTTCCTGACCGTCTGGCCAAGCTGTCCTGCAACTCTTTTGGTTTTTGTAATCCGTTTTTGGACTGCCACGGGCCTGCCAGATAACAGCTGTTGCGATGTCGATGCCAGCTGCGGATCCTCCTCCTCCTCTTCTGAGCTATTGGCAGCGGCACCCTCTTCCCCCAATGGATGCCAATCTGGGTCATCCATCACCTCCTCTTCAATTTCATGCGCACCTTCCTCTGTGTCATCGTGTAAGGTGGTATAGTATGCGGGAAGGGGAACCTGAGTTTCATCAGGGTCAGATTCTGGCTCTGTACACTGCAAGGACATTGTAGTGCTCTGAGTGAATGTACCAGCAGAAAAATCTAGCAGTGGCTGTGCATCAGTGCACTCCATGTCAGATTCATCTTGGCCTGGGGAATTCACGATTTGACTTGATAACCCAAGCATGGTATGTGAAAAGAGCTCCATGGAGTAATCTGTAATGTGGCCTGCCGCATCCTTCAATTTTGGTAAGGGTGAAGGACACATGGAAAGGTGTTGTTCCTGACCAGGAGCTTCCACTGACGACTCAGTGCTTTTATTTTTTGAAACTTCAGAAGAGGAGGTGATAGAGCTGGAGGCTGTGTCAGCAATGAAAGCCAAAACTTGTTCCTGAAGCTCTGGCTTTAAAAGCGGATTACCTACTCCAAGAAAAGGGAGCCTTCGAGGCCTTGTGGAGCCAGACGATGACGCAGGCTCAACACCTCCTGCCTTAGGTGCTATTGTGCTTTTGCCACTACCAGCAGATGCACCACCACCATCGGTACCAGCTGGCAACCCCCGCCCACTTACATGGCATCTTCCACCATACTTCCTCATTTTTGAGAAAATGTACCCAAAATACCAGCAGCTATATGGTACTGTAAAACAAGGTACACGTTGTATATAGTATTGGGGAGAATTTGAATCTCCCTAGAGATTTTAGGAGGCTGAACTATTATCTCAGGCCCACTATAGATTACACCTCAATGTAACAGGCTGAAATAGGCTGGTGTATGACAAGGTGTATATAGTATTGGGGAGAATTTCAGTCTCCCTAGAGATTTTAGGAGGCTGAACTATTATCTCAGGCCCACTAAAGATTACACCTCAATTTAACAGGCTGAAATTGGCTGGTGTATGACAAGGTACAAGGAGTATATAGTTTTGGGGAGAATTTGAATCTCCCTAGAGATTTTAGGAGGCTGAACTATTATCTCAGGCCCACTATAGATTACGCCTCAATTTAACAGGCTGAAATTGGCTGGTGTATGACAAGGTACAAGGTGTATATAGTATTGGGGAGAATTTGAATCTCCCTAGAGATTTTAGGAGGCTGACAATGATACTCACAGTCCAAGTATGGCAGCAGGCAGCCTAATAAGCAGGACTGCTGCACACAAAAGTGTGGAAAAATGAACGCTTGGTGACTGTGCAGAAAAGAGGAAGAAAAGTATTTTTGCTTTTAAAAAAGCAGTTTGCACAGCAGTGAGCAAACAGCAATGCAGCTATCAGGGAGCCTTATAAGGCAGCCTAATAGCCAACAGAGCTGATGCACAAAAATATATCCTCCCCTGTCACTGTACACAAACTGTTGTGTTGTACAGTGAAAATCGCTACCAGCAGAAGCAGTTTTTTTTTCTTCTTCCCTGCCTAACGCTCTCCCTTATTCAGAATCAGCAGCAGCAACCTCTCCCTATGCTAAGATCGGCAGAAGTAAGATGGCAGTCGGCATGCACACCCTTTTATAGCCCTTGTGACGCCACACAAAGCAAGCCAATCACTTGCATGCCCTTCTCAAAGATGGTGGTGACCGCTGCCCATGTCATCGCGTTGCCCACAGTGTGCGTCCTCCATCATTGGCTGAAAAAGGGCGCTGGAAGCATCATTTGAAACGTGACTTTGGCGCTCTGGTCGCCGACCTCATGGCCGACCTCACGCTATGGTCGGGATTCGTTTCATGAAACCCGACTTTAGCGAAAGTCGGCGACTTATGAATTTGACCGACCCGTTTCGCTCAACTCTAGACAGCAGTACTTACAGCGTCCGGAAGCAAGGCAAAGTGACAGTGATACAGCAGGGCTGGGGTAAGCAGAGCACCGGGTAGTGAGTACACTGATAGGACCTGTGACATGTGACCGCAAGAAAGTGGGGCCTATCATGCTGCTGCTGGAGATGAGTGCAGGATGCTACAGAGACCCTGGGGCAGAGGAGAGGGGAGAGGGAACCACCAGACACAAGGGGAATGATGGAGCACAAGGGGAAAGCGTAATCCATGACGAGCCGAGGTCAGTAAAAATAGAGAGACAAACGCAGTACACAAGGAGCAGGCTAATCAGGAATAGTCAAGGACGTAGCAGGAGTCAGAATCCAGGGAAGCAGATACACAGTACAGAATCAGAGGGCAAAATCACAATGGAGGACAGAACTGAGTCAGAACCATACAAGCAAGCTAGAACACAGGCAGAAGGCACACAGGGGTCGACACACTCAGCCAAGGGAAAAAGTATAACCAACAAAGCATGGCCCCATAAAGAGACTATAAAAAGCCACAGAGAAGCCAAAAGGAGGCTATCTGGATTTAACCCTAAACACTCTAAGCAGAATATAGCTAGCAGACCATGACAGAGACATTTCAAACACCAGCAGCACTGGGAAGAGGTGGTGACACCGGGCAAGTTTTTAAAGTCTAGTCTTTGAAGTATATTTTCTCTGAAATGATGAATCATTTCAGAAAATAATATATCTGGCTGCAATCATACAGTTAGGGCTGGGACAATGCCTTTTGGTGCCCTAGGCAGATGAAGCTGATGGTGCCCCACTGAACTTTCTCGATGAATCCTTAGGTACCAAGTAAAGGAATGGGTCAGAGACTAAGGTAACAGGATCTCTAACACACTCCCTTGCCCCTCTGATGGGCCAGGTAACAAGTTTTGATGATCACTTGCACTAGTATTGTTACATTTTTAACCAAAAAACACCAGCAAAAGTTAAAAAAATCAGGTGTAATTAGGGGTGAGACTCAACAGGGAGTGTGTTTTCAAAGTTAGATATAGAATTGCTGTTTGCGGACCATTTACACAATATGAGAGACAAATAGCAATATTTATCCCTGATGTCCTATATTGTAAATGTCAGACCCAAAATTGGTCCCGGAAACTATCATTGGGGCTATTTTGTTTCAATATGGGATGTCCAGCATTTGGAAGATATCCTAATGGAAACTAAACAGACACTATTATAGATAAAGGGATATGTATGATGGTTTTTAATCTCACCATGCTTCAAATACAGTTTGCAACAAAACAGATGGCAGTTCTGCACACAAATTCATGTACGGATGGTGGTTCTTCAGCCATATTCATCACCAGAACCATCACCAGTACATAAACAGAACATCAGAGCCATCAACAGTACATAAATACGTCATCAGAACCATCATCATTAAATAAACAGGTGACTAGAACCACCATCAGTACATGACAACAGCATCAGAACCATAATAAGTACATGAATAATTCACCAGAACCACTACCAGTACATTAATGCATCATGAGAACCACTATCAGTAAATATATACAGCACTAATGCCATTATAAAAACATGTACACGTCGCCAAAACCATTATAAGTACATGAACAGATCATCAAGCTTAGTACAGCAACCATGGTAAAGTCAGGCCCATATATATTTATATTTCATGAACTTACAACTCCCAGTATGTACTTACCAATGGTAAGGAGATGCTGTGAGCCGTTATCAGTCATTATCAGACTGCAGACCATACAGGAACAACAGTACTGATGAGATGTAGTCAATATCAAAAAGTAAACATTTACATCCAGGGGCCTTATATGTGTCATCTTCTCCGATTGAGTAATTTCTTTCTTAATTTCATCTCCTTGTGGTCCAGATGCCTTGATGGCTTTCACATCCACAGCTTCCATGTTCTCGGATCTTCTGCTGAAAATCCCAACACGGTGCCCTTAAAAATAAGTGTTATTAACCCCTTAACCCCCAAGGGTGGTTTGCACGTTCATGACTGGGCCAATTTTTACAATTCTGACCACTGTCCCTTTATGAGGTAATAACTCTGAAACGCTTCCATGGATCCCGGTGATTCTGAAAATGTTTTCTTGAGACATATTGTATTTCATGTTAGTGGTAAAAATTCATTCAAATAACTTGCGTTTATTTGTGAAAAAAATGGAAATTTGGCAAAAATTTTGAAAATTTCGCAATTTTCCAACATTGAATTTTTATGCCCTTAAATCACAGACATATGACACACAAAAAACTTAATAAGTAACACTTCACATATGTTTACTTTAGATCAGCACAATTTTGGAACAAAAATTTTTTTGTTAGGAAGTTATAAGGGTTAAAAGTTGACCAGCGATTTCTCATTTTTGCAACACCATTTTATTTTTACGAACCACATCACATTTGAAGTCACTTTGACGGGTCTATATGATAGAAAATACCCAAAAGTGACAACATTCTAAAAACTGCACCT
The DNA here is from genome assembly GCF_039654945.1 of Dendrobates tinctorius. NCBI lineage: Eukaryota > Metazoa > Chordata > Amphibia > Anura > Dendrobatidae > Dendrobates > Dendrobates tinctorius. The sequence continues at coordinate 1,083,032 of NW_027362016.1, read as the reverse complement.
CTCAAGGTGCTCAAAACCACATTCAAGAAGTTTATTAACCCTTCAGGTGCTTCACTGGAATTTTTTGAATGTTTAAAAAAAATGAACATTTTACTTTTTTTCACAAAAAAATTACTTCAGGTCCAATTTTTTTTATTTTACCAAGGGTAACAGGAGAAATTGGACTGCTAAAGTTATTGTGCAATTTGTACTGAGTATGCTGATACCTGATATGTGGGGGGGAACCACTGTTTCGGCACATGGCAGAGCTCAGAAGGGAAGGAGTGCCATTTGACTTTTTCAATGCAAAATTGGCTGGAATTCAGATCAGATGCCATGTCACGTTTGGAGAGCCCCTGATGTACCTAAACAGTGGAAACCCCCCACAAGTGACCCCATTTTGGAAACTAAACCCCCAAGGAACTTATCTAGATATGTGGTGAGAACTTTGAACCCACAAGGGCTTCATAGAAGTTTATAATGAACAGCCGTACAATTAAAAAATCATATTTTTTCCACAAAAATGATCTTTTTACCCTCAATTTTTATTTTCCCAAGGGTAACAGGACCCTAAAAATTATTGTGCAATTTGTCCTGAGTACGCTGATACCCCATATGTGGGTGTAAACAACTATTTGGGCACATGGCAGAGCTCGGAAGGGAAGCAGCGCCATTTTACTTTTTTGGCTGGAATTGAGATCAATCACTATGTCGCGTTTGGAAAGCCCCTGATGTACCAAAACAGTGGAAACCCCCCACAAATGACACCATTTTGGAAAATAGACCCCCCAAAGGAACTTATCTAGATGTGTGGTGAGAACTTTGAACCCCCAAGGGCTTCACAGAAGTTTATAACGTACAGCCGTACAATTAAAAAATCATATTTTTTCCACAAAAATGATCTTTTCACCCTCAATTTTTATTTTCTCAAGGGTAACAGGACCCTAAAAGTTATTGTGCAATTTGTACTGAGTACACTGATACCCCATATGTGGGGGTAAAACACTATTTGGGTGCATGGCAGAGCTCGGAAGGGAAGCAGTGCCATTTGACTTTTTTGGCTGGAATTGGGACTGGACGCCATGCCGCGTTTGGAAAGCCCCCGATGTGCCTGAACAGTGGAAACCCCCCACAAATGACTCCATTTTGGAAACTAGACCCCCCAAGGAACTTATCTAGATGTGTGGTGAGCCCTTTGAACCCCCAAGGGCTTCACAGAAGTTTATAATGCCCGGGCGTGAAAATATAAAAATAATATTTTTTCCACAAACATGATCTTTTAGTACCCAATTTTTTTATTTTCCCAAGGGTAACAGGAGAAATTGGTCCCCAAAAGTTGTTGTCCAATTTGTTCTGAGTATGCTGATACCTCATATGTGGTAGAAAACTACTGTATGGGCACACGTCAGGGCTTGGAAGGGAAGTAGTGACGTTTTGGAATGCAGACTTTGATGGAATGGTCTGCGGGTGTCATGTTGCCTTTGGAGAGCCCGTGATGTATCTAAACAGTGGAAACCCCACACAAGTGACCCCATTTTGGAAAATAGACCCCCTAAGTAACTTATCTAGATGTGTGGTGAGCACTTTGAACCCCCCAGTGCTTCACAGAAGTTTATAACGCCCGGGCGTGAAAATAAAAAAATAGTATTTTTTCCACAATCATGATCATTTAGTCCCCATTTTTTCTATTTTCCCAAGGGTACCAGGAGAAAATGGACCCCAAAAGTTGTTGTCCAATTTGTCTTGAGTACGCTGATACCTCATATGTGGGAGAAAACTACTGTATGGGCACACGTCGGGGCTCGGAAGGGAAGTAGTGACGTTTTGGAATGCAGACTTTGATAGAATTGTCTGCTGGTGTCATGTCGCGTCTGTTGAAACTCCCCACAAGTGACCCCATTTTGGAAACTAGACCCCCCATGGAACTTATCTAGATGTGTGGTGAGCACTTTGAACCCCCAAGTGCTTCACAGAATTTTATAACGCCCGGGCGTGAAAATAAAAAAATCATATTTTTTTCCGCAAAAATGATATTTTTGCCCCCAATTTTTTATTTCCCTAAGGGTAACAGGGGAAATTGGACCCCAAAAGTTGTTGTGCAATTTGTCCTGAGTAGGCTGATACTCCATATGTGGGGGTAAACACTGTTTGGATGCATGGCAGAGCTTGGAAGGGAAGGAGCACCATTTGACTTTTTTAGCACAGAATTGGCTGGAATTGATGCCTGGAGAGCACCAGAACAGTGGAAACCCCCCAATTCTAACTCCAACCCGAACCCCAACACACCCTAACCCTAATCTCAGCCCTAACCCTAACCCTAGCCCTAACTCTAACCCTAATGGGAAAATGGAAATAAATGCATTTTTTTAATTTTATTATTTTTCCCTAACTAAGGGGGTGATAATGGGGAGTTTGATTTACTATTTATTGCGGGTTTTTATGTTTGGCGGCTGTCACATGCTAAAAGATGCTTTTTATTGTAAAAATAGTTTTTGAATCACCACATTTTGAGAGCTATAATTTTTCCGTATTTTGACCCACGGAGTCATGTGAGGTCTTATTTTTTGCGGAGCGAGATGACGTTTTTATTGGTACCATTTTGGGCATGTGACACTTTTTGATCGCTTTTTATTCTGATTTTTGGGACGCAGAATGAACAAAAACCAGCATTTCATGAATTTCTTTTGGGGGGTGCCTTTACACCGTTCCGCGTGTGGTAAAATTGATAAAGCGGTTTTATTTTTCGGGTCAGTATGATTACAGTGATACCTCATTTATGTCTTTTTTATGTTTTGGCGCTTTCATGCAATGAAAACAATTTTGTATAAAAAATAATTATTATTTTTGCATCGCTTTATTCTGCGAGCTATAACTTTTTTTTTCTGCTGATGACGCTGTAAGGCATTTTTTGCAGGACAAGATGACGTTTTCAGAGCTACCATGGTTATTTATATCCGTCTTTTTGATCGCGCGTTATTGCACTTTTTGTTCAGCGGTATGATAATAAAGCATTATTTTTTGCTTTGTCTTTTATTTTTTATTTTTTAAGGGGTTTGCTAAAGGGGTTAACTAATGGGACAGTTTTATAGGGCGGGATACCAAATATGTGTACTTTTATTGGGTTTTTTTTATTTCCAACAAATGAATTTATTAGGGAATATATATTTTTTTTATTTATTTAGCGATTTTTTATAAATTATTTTTACACTTTTTTTTTTTTTTACTTTATTACATTTTCCCAGGGGGGACATCACTGTCATGTGACAGATTGCTGATCTGTCACATCACAGATTGCTGTGACAGATCAGCGATCTGACACTGGCGCTTCACAAGCTTCCTCATGCCTGCGCTCTGCAGGCCCCCGAAGGTCCCTGCCACCATATTAGATCCGGGGAGCTGCAGGGAAGGAGGCCCCCGGAGCAGCGCAGCACATCGCGCTGCTCCGGGGGGGCTCAGGGAAGCACGGTGGGAGCCCCCTCCCTGCCGATGCTTCCCTAAACCCCGGTACACTGCAATCGTGTTTGATCGCAGTGTGGTCCATGACCGCCCCTGACACATAGTGCCGGGTGTCTGCTGTGATAATCAGCTGACACCCGGCCGCGATCTGTGGCGCTCACCATGTGAGCGCCGCTGATCGCTGTGACGTACTATCCCGTCCCTGGGAATTAAGTCCCAGGGCACATGGACGGGATAGTACATCATATGGCAGAAAGGGGTTAAAATGCCTTGTGCATAAAAATATTTTTCCATAATATGCCCTGAATAAGCCTCCTATTGTATTTGACCTTCACACAATCCACCATTATCAGCTATGACCACCACACCATCTGCCCTTAAAGTGAATCTGTCACCCTTTTTTTCCCCTATTAGCTGCCGGCATAGACATATAGACATCGGGGGCTTATCTACAGCATTCTTTAATGCTTTAATCACAAAGAAAAGAGCGATCAAACAAATCCAAAAAGACTGGGTGTATATGAAACATATAAAATAAATCTTTATTATGATAAGAGCAGGAAAACAGGACAGGGAATTGAGTCAAAAGTTGACCATGGCAGCACGCAGGCAACCAAGTGGGGCATTCATGGAGTGCAGGACCAAATAGGAACACAGGTACCAAACATATAACTATGATGGCATAATTGAAAACATAATGTACCAGTTCCAGGAAAAGACAATGATACAACCAAACAGGATAAATAGGTAAATGTAAATATTATAAGCAGATGTTCAGTAAAGGTCTTATTACCTGTTTGGATAATGTGTAGCGGTCCACCCCAGTACGACCCCCCCAATGCACGTTTCGGCAGATGGCCTTTCTCAAGGGGTAAAGGGAAAAGGGGAAGTGAGGGATATTTAAGATAGAGTCGACCAATCAGCTTGAAAAATCAAACCCATGTGATCATTCACCAATAATACATGCATACAAAGGTTCCTCCCAGTGATGGCATCCGTTGTCATGGCTACAAGCCGTCAAACCTCTCTAAAGTATACTAGTAATCTGAATCTTGACAGGTAAGCCACTTTAGAACAAGAGAACAATCAATATATTCCACCAAATTTTATTGATATGATAAAGATCGCTGCTTGAATGCAGATTTATTTTATATGTTTCATATACACCCAGTCTTTTTGGATTTGTTTGATCGCTCTTTTTTCTTTGTGATTAATACATTTTTGCGATTATCCTCATATATATATCCTTATTTAATCCTATTAGATGTTTCCTTTGGTTATTAAAGGATTGCTATATTTACATTAATGGGATTTTTATCCTTACTATGGTTATGTTCTAGCATTCTTTAATGCTGTAGATAAGCCCCCGATGTTACCTGACAGAGAAGAGAAACACGTTATATTATACTCACCGAGGTGGGCGGTCCGGTCCGATGGGTGTTGCGATCCGGTCCGGCGCCTCCCTTCTTCATGCGATGACGTCCTCTTCTCCCGTCCTGATGCTCTCTCCTCCATCATTGCTTTGAACTGTACCGCCGTCTATGACACCGGTATAGTTCACTGCGGCGGAGGGGGGAGTCGGCCCTGGGGCATGTGGGCCTCCCTGCCTCACAGGGGCTCCATAGCGGCTGTGTGATGTGCCGCTAGCTGGGGACCCCAGGGGGAGTGGGGGCCGTAGGCAGCTGCCTGGTCTGCCTGTCTCTAACACCGACCCTGGACATACAGTTAGGTCCATATATATTTGGACAGAGGCAACATTTTTCTAATTTTGGTTCTAGACATTACCACAATGAATTTTAAACAAAACAATTCAGATGCAGTTGAAGTTCAGACTTTCAGCTTTCATTTGAGGGTATCTACATTAAAATTGGATGAAGGGTTTAGGAGTTTCGGCTCCTTAACATGTGCCACCCTGTTTTTAAAGGGACCAAAAGTAATTGGACAATTCACTCCAAAGCTATTTCATGGACAAGTGTGGGCAATCCCTTCGTTATGTCATTCTCAATTAAGCAGATAAAAGGCCTGGAGTTGATTTGAGGTGTGGTGCTTGCATTTGGAAGGTTTTGCTGTGAAGGAAACAAGCGGTCAAAGGAGCTCTCCATGCAGGTGAAAGAAGCCATCCTTAAGCTGCAAAAATAGAAAAAACCCATCCGAGAAATTGCTACAACATTAGGAGTGGCAAAATCTACAGTTTGGTACATCCTGAGAAAGAAAGCACTGGTGAACTAATCAATGCAAAAAGACCACACGGAAGACAACAGTGGTGGTTGATCGTAGAATAATCTCCATGGTGAAGAGAGACCCCTTCACAACAGCCAACCAAGTGAACAATACTCTCCAGGAGGTAGGCGTATCAATATCCAAATCTACCATAAAGAGAAGACTGCATGAAAGTAAATACAGAGGGTTCACTGCACGGTGCAAGCCAGTCAAAAGCATCAAGAATGAAAAAGGCTAGTCTGGACTTTGCTAAAAAACATCTAAAAAAGCCAGCACAGTTCTGGAAGAACATTCTTTGGACAGATGAAACCAAGATCAACCTCTACCAGAATGATGGAAAGAGAAAAGTATGGCAAAGGCGTGGTACAGCTCATGATCCAAAGCATACCACATCATCTGTAAAACACGGCGGAGGCAGTGTGATGGCTTGGGCATGCATGGCTGCCAGTGGCACTGGGTCACTAGTGTTTATTGATGATGTGACACAGGACAGAAGCAGCCGAATGAATTCTGAGGTATTCAGAGCGATACTGTGTGCTCAGATCCAGCCAAATGCAGCCAAAGTGATTGGTCGTTGTTTCATACTACAGATGGACAATGACCCAAAACATAAAGCCAAAGCAACCCAGGAGTTTATTAAAGCAAAGAAGTGGAATATTCTTGAATGGCCAAGTCAGTCACCTGATCTCAACCCAATTGAGCATGCATTTCACTTTTTAAAGACTAAACTTCAGACAGAAAGGCCCACAAACAAACAGCAACTGAAAACCACCGCAGTGAAGGCCTGACAGAGCATCAAAAAGGAGGAAACACAGCGTCTGGTGATGTCCATGAGTTCAAGACTTCAGGCAGTCATTGCCAACAAAGGGTTTTCAACCAAGTACTAGAAATGAACATTTTATTTACAATTATTTAATCTGTCTAATTACTTTTGGTCCCTTTAAAAGCAGGGTGGCACATGTTAAGGAGCTGAAGCTCCTAAACCCTTCATCCAATTTTAATGTGGATACCCTCAAATGAAAGCTGAAAGTCTGAAGTTCAACTGCATCTGAATTGTTTTGTTTAAAATTCATTGTGGTAATGTCTAGAACCAAAATTAGAAAAATGTTGTCCCTGTCCAAATATACATGGACCCAACTGTACACTACCGTTCAAAAGTTTGGGGTCACCCAGAAAATTTTGTGCTTTCCATGAAAACTCATATTTTCATTAATCAAATGAGTTGTCGAATTAATATAAAATCTAGTACAGACATTGACAAAGTTCGAAAAAAAGATTTTTATTTGAAATAATAATTTTCTCCTTAAAACTTTGCTTTCATCAAAGAATGCTCCCTTTGCAACAATTACAGCATTGCAGACCTTTGGCATTCTAGCAGTTAATTACCTGAGGTAATCTGGAGAAATTTTACCTCATGCTTCCAGAAGCCCCTTCCACAAGTTGGTTTGGCTTGATGGGCACTTTTTGCGTACCATACGGTCAAGCTGCTCCCACAACAGCTCAATGGGGTTGAGATCTGGTGACTGCGCTGGCCACTCCATTACAGATAAACCAACTGCCTGCTTCTTCCCTAAATAGTTCTTGCATAATTTGGAGGTGTGCTTTGGGTCATGGTCCTGTTGTAGGATGAAATTGGCTCCAATCAAGCGCTCTCCACAGGGTATGGCAAGGCGTTGCAAAATGAAGTGATAGCCTTCCTTATTCAAAATCCCCTTTACCTCTACAAATCTCTCACTTTACCACCACCAAAGCAAACCCAGACCATCACATTACCTCCAACATGCTTGACAGATGACTCCAGGCACTCTTCCAGCATCTTTTCAGTTGTTCTGTGTCTCATAAATGTACTTCTGTGTGATCCAAACACCTCAAGCTTGGATTTGTCTGTCCATAACACTTTTTCCAATCTTCCTCTGTCCAATGTCTGTGTTCTTTTGCCCATATTAATCTTTTCCTTTTATTAGACAGTCTCAGATATGGCTTTTGCTTTGCCACTCTGCCCTGAAGCCAGCATCCGGGAGTCGCCTCTTCACTCTAGACATTGACACTGGCGTTTTGCGTGTACTATTTAATGAAGCTGCCAGTTGAGGACCTGTGAGGTGTCGATTTCTCAAACTTCAGACTCTAATGTACTTGTCTTGTTGCTCAGTTGTGCAGCGGGGCCTCCCACTTCTCTTTCTACTCTGGTTAGAGCCTGTTTGTGTTCTCCTCTGAAGGGAGTAGTACACACTGTTGTAGGAAATCTTGAGTATCTTGGCAATTTCTTGCATGGAATAGCATTCATTTCTAAGAACAAGAATAGACTGTCGAGTTTCACATGAAAGTTCTTTTTTTCTGGCCATTTTGAGAGTTTAATGGAACCAACAAATGTAATGCTCCAGATTCTCAACTAGCTCAAAGGAAGGTCAGGTTTATAGCTTCTCTAATCAGCCAACCTGTTTTTAGCTGTGCTAACATACTTGAACAAGGGTTTTCAAGGGTATTCTAACCATCAACTAGCCTTCTTACACAGTTAGCAAACACAAAGTACCATAAGAACACTTGAGTGATGGTTGTTGGAAATGGACCTCTATACACCTATGAAGATATTGCAATACAAACCAGAAGTTTGCAGCTAAAATAGTCATTTACCACATTAACAATGTATCGAGTGTATTTCTGAATCATTTAATGTTAGCTTCTTTGGAAAAAACTGCTTTTCTTTTAAAAATAAGGAAATTTCTAAGTGACACTAAACTTTTGACCGGTGGTGTAGTACTGGTGACTGAGGTCTGAGTGTGGCTTCTAAGTGTGGTTTTATAAGTGTGCTGCAGTAATATACCAGGAATAAACCAAAAGGGAACAGTAAGTACTTCTTATTACTTGGACCTAACTTTTGTTTTAACCCACTTTTACTACTTCAGCATGCTTACATATGTCCTCAAAGTTTTTGCTCCACTAATCCTAATCCTCACTCTACTTCACTATCCTCATACCCCAGCACCCTCTAATTAAATAATCGTCTCTCCTTCCCTCTTACCTCCCCACCTGACCTATTCTGCAGACCTGCTCCTCAACCTCATATCTCCTACTAAATCATAAAACAAGCTTGCCACTTTCCTTTTCTCAGCGGCTCTCCCACTTTCTGCTTCTCCTCACTGCTGGCAACATATCTCCAAATCCTGGACCCCCATAGCTGATACTTCACATTAATTCCCCCTTCTATCACTCCCAAACTAATATGAGTTAATGCAATCTCTCCTATGTAAAACCTGTGCCCCTAACACCCACCTTCCTGCTCCCTCTCTCTGGAGCTCTCTGGAATAATTTTCATGTGATTCATGACCTCTTTATTTCTCGCCATCTTTCCTGCCTGGGTGTCACAAAAACATGGCTGACACAATCCGACACGGCCTCCCCTGCTGCACTGTGTTATGATGGTCTCCTCTTCACCCACACTCCTTGCCCTGGCAACAGACATAGTGGAGGAAAGGAGTGTGTCATCTCTCTACCAACTGCATCTTTCACTGAATCCCACCTCTAACATCCCTTTTCCTGCCTTCTTTTGAAGTCCACTCTGTCCACATCTCCTCTCCCTCCATCCTCGAAGTGGACATCATATACCGACCTCCAGGTCCAGCCACTGCCCTTATTGACGAATTTTCCATCTGACTTCCTCACTTTCTCTCCACTAACATTCACACCATCATCATGGATGACTTCAACATCCCTTACAGATACCCTCCAGTCAACAGCCTCCAAACTCCTATCGCTTTCTTCTTCTTTTGGCGTTACACAGTGGTCCTCCTCATCGACTCACATAGATGGACATACATTAAACCTGACCTTCACCTGTCTCTGCTCCTTATCTAACTTCACAACCTCCCCTCTCCCCCTAACTGAACCACCATCTACTGTCACCCATCCCTGTCACCCATGTCAAGCAACTAGCACATCTCAGCTGAAACCTCACGGACACTCACACACTTTCTAACTGTATTCTACCACTGGCGTCCATATCTTCACTCCACAACACAAACAGTGCCACTGCTTTCTACAATGCCACTCTCGCATTAGCTATTGACGTGGTCGCCCCTCCCATGCATGTCAGATTGCAGCTAATCAATAGACAACCCTGACACAATAACCTCACTAAAAAGCTTTCTGAAGTGTACAGGGTTGCGGAGTGACGTTGGAAGAAATTGCATTCGTAAGTGACACATTCACATTCGTGAATTCACTGCATTCAAACAAGCAACACTCGTTTTCAAATAATCCCTCACCTCTGCTAAACAGGCCTACTTCACAAACCTTATATCTTCCTTACGCTACAACCCCAACAGTTATTCAACACTTTTGACCCCCTCATCTCTGCTGAGGACTTTGCCACACACGTCAAAAAAAAGATTGACCAAATATACCACATGCCCATTACATCACTAGGCAAATTTATTGAATAGTATTGCTTGATAAATGGGATTACTTTTAGATGGATACTACTGTTCTGACATCTCAGGGGTTCTGCAATAGCACAAGGAAGCCATTTTAGCAATATCAGCATTACAATATGGTGCTCCTTCCTTTCTGAGCTTTGCAGTAGTTTCTGACCACATATTGGAAATCTGCATAATCGGGAGAAATGTTGTTACAAATTCTGGAGTCTTTTGGCCCCGTTTGCAAAGTTTGGTGCTAAAGCAACACATTAGTGGAAAAAATTTCATTTTTCATTTTTACTTCCAAGTGTTATAAAATTAAATGAATCACCTCTGGATTTACTCAAGATGCTTAGTACACCCCTAGATTAAATAGTTAAGAACTGTACTTTTTTTAAATAGGGTCACTTTTGGGAGTTTCTGCTGTTCTGCACTTCAGGTGTTTACAATCTATTGAAGCCAAAATTTCACACCAAAAGATAAATAGTGTCCCTTCAATTCACTGCCTTGCCATGTATCCAAGCATTAGTTTTTGACCACATATGAAGTATCTATGGAGTATCTATATGGAGGGAAAGGAAGATAAACTAATCAAATTTGCACATGATGCAAAGCTAAAAGGGATAGCTAACACATGAGAAGACAGACAAAGGATTCCAAAGGATCTAGATAAGCTTGAACAATGAGAAGCAACTAATAGATATTTAACAGGGAGAAATGCAAGATAATACATTTGGGCAAGAAAACCAAAAATTACTTCTTCAGAATGGGAGGAATAGCACTAAGCAACAGCTTGTGTGAAAAAGACTTGGGTATACTAATAGATTACAGACTGCATGTGAGTCAGCAGTGTGATGCAACTGCAAATACAAGGCACTGGAATATATTAAGAGAAGCATAGAGTCTAGATCACCGGAAGTAATTCCCCCTCTTCTCATCCTTGGTCAGACCTCATATGCAATACTGTGTCCAGTTCTGAGCACCACATTTTAAAAAAAGATATTGAAAAACTAGAGCAAGTACAGAAAACAGCTACCAAGATGGTGAGCTGACTGCAAACTATAGCCTACGAGGAATGTTTAAAAGGAACCTCTCAGCTGGACTATATGTGGGCAGGAATGGCGCTGTCATACAGATTTAATACATACCTTTTGAGTAAAATCTGCTGCCTAGTTTTCACTAAGTCATCATGAGAAATTTCGGTTTCCTCAGCGCTTTGTGCTTTGTGTATCTGGGAATGTTTAGCTTGCAAAAAAAAGAAGGCTAAGAGGAGACTTAATAGCTGTCTACAAATATCTGAAGGGATATCATAATGTAGAGGGATCACCTTTATTCTCATTTGCACATGGAAAGACTAGAAGCAATGGCATTAAACTGAAAGGGAGAAGATAGAGATTTGATATTAGAAAACTTTTTGACAGAGAGGGATTGGACACGATGAATCTGGTGGTCCCTTCCAATTCTAACATTCTATGATTCTATCATTGTACTTAAAAGAAATTGCACAACAAATTGAGTGGTCCTATTTTCTTGTGAAAATGAAAAATTTGGGGCTAAAACAACATCTTAGTGGAAATATCATTTTTTCATTTTCACAGTTCAGTATTATAAAATTCTGTTAAGCACTTTTAGCTTCAAGGTGCTCATCACACCCCTAGATGAATTCTTTGAGGGGTTTATATTCCAAAATGCAGTCACTTATGATGGGTTTCTGTGGTTTTGGAACCTCGGGGTGCTTTGTAAATGCAACATTCTGGATACAAGTAAGCTGAGCAGCAGTACTCAATGTCAAGTAGCAGACGCAAAATCAAACATAATTATAGGATTTTTTAAAATAGAAATAAAATCCTGCAATCTCAACATATTGTTATCCCTTTATAAATTGCTGGTGAGGCCACATCTAGAATATGGGATCCAGTTTTGGGCTCCAGATTTTACAAGGGATACAGAAGTTAGAGTCAATCCAAAGAAGGGCAACTAAATTATTACAAAGGGATGGAAGACCTCTCATATGATGAGAGGTTGGAACAATTGGGCTTGTTTAGCTTAAAAAAAAACGCCTCATAGGAGATCTCATTTACATGTATAAATATATGTGTGGTCAAGTACAAAGGACTGGCTCATTAATTATTCCTTTCAAAGACCATATTAAGATACTAAGAACCAAGGGGCAAGCATTATGGCTGGAAGAAAGGCAATTCTGGCAGCTACCATAAATAAGAAATAGGGAATGTGGAATGCCCTATCACAAGAGGTAGTAATGGCAGACTCTATGACAGGTTTTAAAAAAGGTCAGAATGATTTCCTCGATTCACATAACACTGCGGGTTATAGTTAATTTAGTGACAGAATGTATAATTGGTGGAGAAAGGCAGAACTTGATGGACCTAGGTCTTTTTTCAGACTATGTAACTATGCAACATGGTATCCACAATCTATTCCAGTCAAAATTGTGCTTCAACAGTCAAATACCGCTCCTACATATCGGTGTTCTACAGTGTGCTGAAACAATGTGCCCACATATGGGGTATCATTGTAGTCAGGAGAAATTGCACAATAAATTCTGTGTGCAATTTTTTTCTGTTATCCTTGTGGAAATGAAATATTTAGAGCTAAATTAACATTTTAATGGATTTAATTAAATTTTTCATTCCACCGTTAATTCATGCAAAGCATCTGAAGCGGTAATAAACAATAAATTTTTGAGCAGCATGAAAAGTGCAGTTTATAATATTTGGTCTTGCTCGGGAAGGGGGGAGGTTCTAATATATAGGCCCCTAAAAGTCACAACCAAAGTAAAGTGGTCCCTAAAAATGTTGTTGAAAAAATGAAAAATTGCTTTTAAACTTTCAAAAATGATATTGACATAAAAAGACATATGGTGAATGTTATTTATTAACTATTTTTGAGGTATCACTATCTGTTTTAAGAGCATAAAAATTAAAGGTCCAAAAAAATAATTAATTAGCAGTAATTTAATTTTCTGAAATCCACAACACTACCTGAGATGGAAGGTCCTGCCCTATTACTGGACAGAAAGCCAAGAGCAAAAAATAAAAAGGCAACTCCCACTTTCTCCTTCAAAGTGGTTTCCAAGTAGTCAAGTACGAGTCACCTAAATTTATCATCATCAGTGTTATTATTATTTATACATTCACTTAAGTTCATTCTTCACTGAGAGCCCAAAATCTCAACTATCACAAACCAGAGAGAGGGAATGAATAGGAGAGCTATTACAGGAATATCAAATTACCAGTAAGTAACTATCATATTTCTCCTCACCCATGACCATGGTCGGACTGGCCCACTGGAAGATCGGAGAATCCTCCGGTGGGCCCACCCCCAGTGTGCCCTCCCCCTTACCAGCACCAGACTCCTATCTTATTCATTAGTGCCTGCTCTGCCCTGTGTTAGGATTGCGTGCACCCAACGGTGAGCGCGTTATTCCTTACCCGGTGCTGGCTGGCTGTCTGCACTGCTCAGCAACAAGTGATGTGAAGTGAGAGCTTTCTCATGACCTGCTCCTGCCGGCTTCTACCAATCTTGTGGCGCTCACTGCTCTCTCAGCTGTGGAGTACTCGATGAGATTAACAGAAGCTGGCAGCAGCAGGTGATGAGAAAGCGCTCACTTCCACATCACTTGTTGCTGAGCAGTGCAGACAGCCAGCCGGCACTGGGTATGGAATAGCACACCACGCACAGCTAAGCCAGCACAGAGCCACAGACTGTGAGACTGCAATCAGCACGGGAGCATCTAGAACATAGTTGATTTTTTGAGGCAATATTGTCACCGAAAGGAGCTGGGCCTCCATCAGACCAGTGAAGACCTGATAGAAGAAGCAATGCTGTGTAGAGGCTGCTGGAGAGGAAGGAAATGAGAGGCTGCAGCTGGAGCCCTGTGAGGAGAGGACTGAGGGGCTGCAAAGTGGACCCTCGTACAGATAGGAATGAAGACCCAGGACTCAGTGTGAGTGGTCAGGGGATGCATTTTGGAAAGGGTTGATGTAACTTGAGTGGAGCTGCATAGGGAAGGTGATGAGGGGCTGTGTGGAAAAGGAGGATGATGAGGGGCTGTGTGGAAAAGGGGGCATGCTAATGCAGGTCTGTGTGGAAAAAGGGGCATGATGATGGGCTGTGTGGAAAGGGTGTCATGATGATGAGGGGCTATGTGGAAAATGGGGGGTAATGAGGGGCTATATGGAAAAGGGGGGGTGATGATGGACTGTGTGGAAAAGGGGGGATGATGAGGTTTGTGGAAAAGGGGGGGTGATCAGGGGCTGTGTTAGAAGGGGGAGTGAGAAAAAGCCTCTTGGTGCATTGGTGAGTTCACCGGGAGAAATTATTCAAAGTGAACTGTGGTGAACTCGCCTCTGCACGCTGGGACTTTCTCACTGTGCTAGTGGGGACCTTACCAAGGTCACTGCAGTTCTGGGGCCCGGCTGGGAACACATTCTCAGAGACCTGCCGTAACCTCGATGAGGTTACCGCTGGTCAGCTCGCAGCAGCTCAATCCTGAGTGGTTCTCAGCCTGGACAGTCGCATCTTGGCACAGTCCAGGTTGAAACTGTTTATCCCCAGAAATGGATTACAGCGTGGGACAGAACGACGGACAGGTGAGGGATATTTTTTTATTTTTGCTTTACTACAGGAGACGAGGGATTAATAATCTTTAATAATAATCTTTATATAGCGCCAACATATTCTGCAGGGCTTTACAGTTTAACAGTTTCAAACACAACAGTCATAAGTGACGTTAACAATACAATAATTAAAGCAAAATAAGACGACCCTGCTCATGAGAGCTTACAATCTACAATGAGGTGGGGGATATACAAAGCACAGGTGTGTCTTTACCATGATGTTCCAGGCATCTTGAGGGAGTGGGTGGCAGATAGAGATAGTGAATGGGCTACACACACACACTTACACATAAAATGACTTTGATTAGGGAACGTGATAGGCCTCTCTGAACAAATGTGTTTTGAGGGAGCGCCTAAAACTGCATGTTGTGGATGGTCCTTGGGGTAGAGCATTCCAGAGGATTGGTGCATCACGGGAGAAGTCTTGGAGTCGGGAGTGGGAGGTATGGATTAGTGCAGACGTTAGTCAAAAGTCGTTTGCAGAGCACAGCGATCGGCTAGGCCGATAAACAGAAATGAAAGAGGAGATGTAAGGGGGTGTTGCACTGTGGAGAGCTTTGTGGGTGAGAACAAGTACTTTGAATTGGATCCTGTAATGAAAGAGCAGCCAGTGTAATGACTGGCGAAGAGCGGACACGTCTGAGTACCTATTAGCCAGATGGACGACCCTGGCTGCTGCATTAAGGATTGACTACAGAGAGGAAAGTCGAGTAACAGGGAGGCCAGTTAATAGAGCATTGCAGTAGCCAAGGCAGGAGTGGATCAATGCGACAGTGAAGGTTTTTGTTGTTTCCATGGTGAGAAAAGGGCAGACAGACAGTTACTGGCGTTCTCTAGTATAGCGCGGTAAGGTCAGGGGATGACGTGTATAGTTATGTGTGTCATCAGCATAAAGATGATACTGAAAGCCAAATCTTCTGATGGTCTGTCCAATTGGAGCCATGTAGAGAGACAAGGGAGCCAAGGACTGAGCCCTGAGGTACCCCAACAGTGAGAGGAAGAGAAGATGAAGTGGAGCCAGCGCACAAAACACTGAAGGAGCGGTCAGAAAGATAGGACAAGAACAAGGAAAGGGCAGTGTCCTTAATGCCTAGTGACTTGAGCCTAGAGAGTAGGAGACGGTGGTCAACAGTGTCTAAAGCTGCAGAAAGGTCGAGAAGAATGAGCAGAGAGTGGTCACCGTTACATTTTGCTGTCAGAAGGTCATTGGTCACTTTGTTGAGTGCAGTTTCTGTCGAATGTAGGGGTGGAAGCCGGACTGTGAAGGGTCTAGGAGTGAATGAGTAGAGGGATTCACTGGAATGGTTGATGATGTAAGTATGGTTTAATTTAGAATCATTAAAGGAGTCTGTGTCACTCCTTCATTTAAAACATGCAAAACAGAAGCCGCGGAGACACCATCACATGTTTCTCAACGCAAGCAATGACTAGCCAGGTCTTTCACCGGGAAGGAACAACCACGGGAAGAGCAGTCTCCAATGAAGGAAACCACCTATGCCAAAACATGGTATCCATCCACAGACAGCTGTTTCGGGGTATTTGCCCCTCATCAGTGTGGAGTAGGAAACTGGCTAGTAGGAGCAATGCCTAGTAGAAGACTGTGAAAAATGAGGATGATTGACCTCATGGAGATCAACATCCAACACTGCAGAGACACCATCACGTGTTTCTCAACTCAGTGATTCTAGAGCACTGCCCCCATCCCTTATGGGAAATATGCAAAACATGCAAAGCAGAAGCCGCGGAGACACCATCACATGTTTCTCAACGCAAGCAATGACTATCCAGGTCTTTCACCGGGAAGGAACAACCACGGGAAGGACAGTCTTCTACTAGGCATTGCTCCTACTAGCCAGTTTCCTACTCCACACTGATGAGGGGCAAATACCCCGAAACAGCTGTCTGTGGATGGATACCATGTTTTGGCATAGGTGGTTTCCTTCATTGGAGACTGCCCTTCCCGTGGTTGTTCCTTCCCGGTGAAAGACCTGGCTAGTCATTGCTTGCATTGAGAAACATGTGATGGTGTCTCCGCAGCTTCTGTTTTGCATGTTTTGCATATTTCCCATAAGGGATGGGGGCAGTGCTCTAGAATCACTGCGTTGAGAAACACGTGATGGTGTCTCCGCAGTGTTGGATGTTGATCTCCATGAGGTCAATCATCCTCATTTTTCACAGTCTTCTACTAGGCATTGCTCCTACTAGCCAGCTTCCTACTCCACACTGATGAGGGGCAAATACCCCAAAACAGCTGTCTGTGGATGGATACCATGTTTTGGCATAGGTGGTTTCCTTCATTGGAGACTGCCCTTCCCGTGGTTGTTCCTTCCCGGTGAAAGACCTGGCTAGTCATTGCTTGCATTGAGAAACATGTGATGGTGTCTCTGCGGCTTCTGTTTTGCATGTTTTGCATATTTCCCATAAGGGATGGGGCAGTGCTCTAGAATCACTGCGTTGAGAAACACGTGATGGTGTCTCCGCAGTGTTGGATGTTGATCTCCATGAGGTCAATCATCCTCATTTTTCACAGTCTTCTACTAGGCATTGCTCCTACTAGCCAGTTTCCTACTCCACACTGATGAGGGGCAAATACCCCGAAACAGCTGTCTGTGGATGGATACCATGTTTTGGCATAGGTGGTTTCCTTCATTGGAGACTGCCCTTCCCGTGGTTGTTCCTTCCCGGTGAAAGACCTGGCTAGTCATTGCTTGCATTGAGAAACATGTGATGGTGTCTCCGCGGCTTCTGTTTTGCATGTTTTGCATATTTCCCATAAGGGATGGGGGCAGTGCTCTAGAATCACTGCATTGAGAAACACGTGATGGTGTCTCCGCAGTGTTGAATGTTGATCTCCATGAGGTCAATCATCCTCATTTTTCACAAACTCCTTCATTTAAAGACTTTATTCTGGCCGGGAAAATTTACCAGCCTGAAAATACCAGCCCCCAGCAGCTTTAGCAAGGCTGGTTGTCAAAAATGGGTGTGGGTCCCACATCGTTTTTTAAAATTATGTATTTAAATAATAAAAAAAAACAGCGTGGGGAGCCCTCTATTCTCGATAACCAGCGTAGCTGAAGCGGACAGCTAAGGGTTAAAAACACATGTGACAAGCACAAATATGAACAAGTCGGTCGGGCAGTGTTCACACCACCCACTGACTGAAACACAAAAAGAAAACAAAGAATGACAAATGTGCAAAAATACCCTTCAGTAAAAAATATGACAGTAGCCAGCAAGTTCAGGTAAAAAGATAACAAATAAAGGGTATTTAGTCAATACGCTGTTTTTTTTTTTTAATTTATTTAAAGCCCGGACGCCGACTGATGAATACACCCATCAGCAGCTCCTGCTGTCGCTGTTATTAGCAGCAGGCGTAGGCTGATGGGAGCATTAGTCCCATTAACCGACGCCAGTGCCCAGCACCTCTGATCACAACTGCGGGCACACATCATTTGACAGTGTGTGAGCCTTAGCTGTCTGACCGGCGGTAATGATTTTACCACCGAATAGAAGCAGTGTTTGCTGCGCTGTCTTGCACCTGACAGTATGGTAAACACTGGATGTTCGGGCCCCCCATTCAAGTGAATGGGGTCCGGGTACTGTTCTGGTACCCGAACCTGGACTTTTTTTAACTGTTCGGCCAGACCCGAACATCCAGGGGTCCGCTCATCTCTAATCCTGTGTCTAGTGTGTGACTGGTGTTTGTATGTCATGTGTGTGTGTGTGTTTCATGTGTCTATCATGTGACTGATGTGTGTCACGTGTATGTATCCTGTGTCTAGCGTGTGACTGGCGTGTAATAGTCATGTCTAGTGTGTGTATATGGCACATGTCTAAATAATAAAATCTTTCTGTGCTTATAGAATATCACTGTTCTCAGCAGCACTTGCCTTGTTTACACAAAATTATCTGCTGCCGATAAGGGTGCTTGACTAGATGGAAGCTAAGTGAAGACTCTGCAGCTAGTACCCCTTAAGCATGGTGGGCCCGAACTACTCCAGTCCGACGCTGCCCATGACAGTACCTGAGAGATAAGAAAAGAATCCTCTGGTAGGGAGAGAACATCCCTTGTGAGATATTACACCTGAGGAAAGATCCCAAAAATATCCAGATTCAGATTTAAGAAAAATAGATGACAGTTCTAGATATCATTTAATCAAGACAATAACTTTTTGGTTAGAAGACCTGACAAAAAAAAAGTGTCTACAAAAGCACTGGAGACACATGACCCGATAATAAAGATTGTCAACAGGTTACAACCAGAACTTCTTTTTTTTATCTTTTTAAGGAGAGGATCTATATTTTTAAACTTTCCTGACATGTATGCTTGGTTATAGTCTCGGATTCAATTAGATATTTTGTACTTACACTGTTTAACCAATAAGTTAAGTATTTAGGAACCAGTACTAAAATTTAGCATGTTAATGGAAGCAGAAGTCAAGTGATCCAAGGAACCCAGTAAGCTTAACTAGAACCAAAATAGGGTTCCAAGTGGGACGACCGGCCCAACAACTTCACTTAGTCAACAATTAAACATCAATCCGAATATTGCTGACATTTCTGCATTAAAATGAGGCCTCCTAAGGCCAAGATATGAACCTTAACCCCTTTCTGACATTTGATGTACTATCCCATCCATGTGCCCTGGGCCTGTATGCCCATGGACGGGATAGTATGTCATAGCGATCAGCTGCGCTCACGGGGGAGTGCAGCAGATCACGGCCAGGTGTCAGCTGATTATCACAGCTAACACCTGAGCGGTCATGGATCACTCCCGGCACATTAACCTGACACACTGTGATCAAACATGATCGCAGTGTTCCGGGGGCATAGGGAAGCATCGCGCAGGGAGGGGGCTCCCTGCATGCTTCCCTGAGACCCTCAGAACAACACAACATGCTCACGTTGTTCCGAAGGCCTCCTCCCTGCAGACCCCTGGATCCAAGATGGCCACAGGGTCCTTCCGGGTAATGCAGGGAGTTGGCTTCTCAGTGCCTGCTGAGAGCAGGCGCTGAGAAGCCTCCTACACTGCCTGTGAGATCGCTGATCTGACACAGTGCAGTGCAAAGTGTCAGATCAGTGATCTGACACTATAGTGATGTTCGACCCTGGGACAAATTAAAAAAGTTTGAAAAAAAATAAATAATAACATGTGTAAAAATAATTTTTTAAAAATTCCTAAATAAAGAAAAAAAAATATTCTCCAATAAATTCATTTCTTTTTGTAAATAAAAAAAACAATAAAAGTACACATACTTAGTATCGCCGTGTCTGTAATGACCCACCCTATAAAACTGTCCCACTAGTTAACCCCATAAGTGAAAACAAGTAAAAAAACAATGCTTTATCATCATACCGCCGAACAAAAAGTGCAATAACACGCGATCAAAAAGACGAATATAAATAAACATGGTACCGCTGAAAACATCATCTTGTCCCGTAAAAAACAAGCCGCCATATAGCATCATCAGCACAAAAATAAAAAAAAGTTATAGCTCGCAGAATAAAGCGATGCAAAAATAATTATTTTTTATATAAAATTGTATTTACTGTATAAAAGCGCCAAAATATAAAAAAATTTGGTATTGCTGTCATCATACTGCCTGAAGAATAAAACTGCTTTATTAATTTTACCACACGCGGAACGGTGCAAACGCCCCCACCCCCCAAAAGAAATTCATGAATTGCTGGTTTTTGTTCATTCTGTGTCCCAAAAATCAGAATAAAAAGTGAACAAAAAATGTAGTGTGCCCGAAAATAGCACCAATAAAAACATCAACTTGTCCCGCAAAAGATAAGACCTCACATGAATCTGTGGGCCAAAATATGGAAAAATTATAGCTCTCAAAATATGGTAATGCAAAAACTATTTTTGCAGTAAAAAGTGGTTTTTAGCGTGTGACAGCTGCCTAGCATAAAAACCCACTATAAATAGTAAATCAAACCCCCCTACTTCCCTTCCGAGCCCCGACGTGTGTTGGGGTTAGGTTTGGAGTTAGAATTGGGGGGTTTCCACTGTTCAGGTACATCAGGGGTTCTCCAAACGCGACATGGCATCTGATCTCAATTCCAGCCAATTTTGCACTGAGTTTCCACTGTTTAGGCACATCAGGGGCTCTCCAAATGCGTCACTACTTCACTTCCGAGCCCCGATGTGTGCCCATACAGTAGATTACTCCCACATATGGGGTACCAGCGTACTCAGGACAAATTGGACAACAACCTTTGGGGTCCAATATCTCCTGTTACCCTTAGGAAAATAAAAAAATGGACTAAAAATCATGGTTGTGGAAAAAATATGATTTTTTCATTTTCACGCCTGGGTGTTATAAACTTCTGTGAAGCATTTGGGGGTTCAAAGTGCTCACCACACATCTAAATAAGTTCCTTGGGAGGTCTAGTTTGCAAAATGGGGTCACTTGTGGGGGGTTTCCACTGTTTAAGCATATCAGGGGCTCTCCAAAAGCAACATGGTGTCCAATCTCAATTCCAGCCAATTTTGCGTTGAAAAGGTCAAACGGCGCTCCTTCCCTTCCGAGATCTGCTATGCGCCGAAACAACGGTTCCCCCCACATATCAGATTTCAGCGTACTCAGGACAAATTGCGCAATAACTTTTGGGGTCCAATTTCTCCTCTCACCCTTGGTAAACTAAAAAAAATTGGACCTGAAGTAAGTTTTTTTTGTGAAAAAAAAGTTAAATGTTCATTTTTTTTTTAAACATTCAAAAAATTCCTGTGAAGCACCTGAAGGGTTAATAAACTTCTTGAATGTGGTTTTGAGCACCTTGAGGGGTGCAGTTTTTAGAATGGTGTCACTTTTGGGTATTTTCTATCAAATGTGATGTGGTCCCTAAATAAAATGGTGTGGTAAAAATGAGAAATCACTGGTCAACTGGTCAACCCTTATAACTTCCTAACAAAAAAAAATTTTGGTTTCAAAATTGTGCTGATGTGAAGTAAACATGTGGGATATGCTACTTATTAAGTATTTTGTGTGCCATATCTCTGTGATTTAAGGGCATGAAAATCCAAATTTGGAAAATTGCAAAATTTTCAAAATTTTTGCCAAATTTTCGTTTTTTTTTCACAAATAAATGCAAGTTATATCAAAGAAATTTTACCACTAACACGAAGTACCATATGTCACGAGAAAACAATGACATTAACGTGCAAACCACCCTTGGGGGTTAAGGGGTTAAAGACACCCTTTTAGTTTTTCTGACAGTAGAACATAATTCAGCCATTAGCAATTTGCAAATTGATTTTAAAGGGAACCTGTCAACAGGATTGTGCATAGTATCCTACGCACAGTGTCAGGTGGGCGCTTTTATACTGAACAAAATGATACCTTGGTTGATGAAATCCATCTTGTGGCTGTATATTTATTTTCAAGTTTGTGTTAATGATGTGCTCGTATCCTAAGGCAGGGTTCATGTATGTGGTGCTCTGATTAGGTATTCATAATGCAGAAAGCTCTCAATCTGCACATGTGCGGCCACTGTGTTCTGAGGGCCAGTGCAGGAGCGCACACAAAAGGAAATCGTCGCCACTGAACACTGACACGTGTTTTGCGCTCTGGTCTCCGGAACACAGTGGGCAGCGCATGCGCACATTGAGAGCATCACTTGCTGATAGATGCTACTGCTCATGCACCGCCGATGGCGCCATTTTGTTGAGGCATTTTTTTTAAACCAGAATATTAAATGCGCAGGCGCAGTATTTAAAATAGGAGGCAGGTCTCTGAAGGTTAAAGGATGCTTATAATCCAGTCCAATCATGAAGATTGTTAACTGAAAAGGTTTAATGCAAAACTGATTATCTTCGGGTAAAAAGACCAAAAAAAAACAAGTGTTAACCATTAACCCTGTGAGTTAAAACCAAAAAAACAAACAAAAAAACCCCAACCCTTTAGTTTACTGTTTCACATGAGGAAACAACTCAGGCAGAGAGAGATAGAGATTAGAGATGAGCGAACTTGTTTGGAAAACATTTACCAATCTCAAAATCAGCACAAACGTTGCGCATCCAGATTCGTGTTCAAATTCACAAGCATTTTTCTCAAAATTGGCAAAATTAAGCCAAAATTCCATAAATGATTGATTTTCCACTAAGGCTGTGTGCACACGTTGACTCTGATCAGCAGTAACATTACCATCTGTAAGATCGTTACCGGAGGTAACCTCTATGACGTCACCCTCAGTTACTGACGCTGCATTCCCAGCTGGGCTGAGCTGCGGTAACTTCGGTGAGATCCCCGCTAGCACCGTGAGCGCTTACTGCGTGGGACAGAACGACAGACAGGTATGGTATATTGTTAGTTTTTTATTTTATTTTTATTACAGGAGATCGAGGCTTTGCTTGGATTAGGCGTTCAGTAAGTATGGTTTAATTGAGATTAACAAAAGAGTCTGTGTCATTTTTTTCAAATAAAGACCTTATTCTGGCTGTGTCTTTATTTACAATACAACTATAGGATTAGTAATGGATGGATGTCTTATAGACACCTCTTCATTACTAAACCGTCGGCTTGATGTCACCTGACAACACAAAGGTGACATTAACCCCAGAAATATTACCCCACTTGCCACCACTACAGGGCTAGTGGGAAGAGCTGGGCAAAGCGCCAGAATTGGCGCATCTAATAGATGTGCCTTTTCTGGGCAGCTTCGGGCTGCTATTTTTAGGCTGGGGGGTCAACATCAATGACCCCTTACCGGCCTGAGAATACCAGCCCCCAGCTGTGAGCTTTAGCAAGGCTGGTTGTCAAAAATGGGGGGAGCCCCAAGCCGTTTCTTTAAATAATTAAAAAAAAAAAGTGGGGACCCCACTATTCTTGAAAGCCAGCCTTGCTGAAGCAAACAGCTGAGGGTTGCAGCCCCCAGCTTTGAGTTTTGTCTGGCTAGTTATCAAAAATAGGGGTGAACCCATGCCACTTTTTTTTTTAATTACCATATTTATTTGCAGCGCAGGAATGGCAGATGAATACTTCCATCCGCCGCTCCTGCTGTCACTGATATTAGCAGCAGCAGGGTAAGGCCTCTTTCACACATCAGGTTTTCGGCGTCAGGCACGATCCGGCGCTTTTGACTAAAACCGGATCCGGCGAAATGCAATGCCGGATCCGGTTTCCCCCCCATTGACTTGCATTAGAGCCGGATCGAGCCGGATGGCCATGCGTTTCATCCGATTTTCGCCGGATCCGGCAATGTGACGCGATCCGGCGTCTGGAAAAAACGGCTACTGTAACGTTTTTTGTCTCCGGCGAAAAAGCCGGACACGCCGGATCCGGCGTGTCCGGCTTTTTCATACAATGAAAGCCTATGAGCGCCACAATGCGCCTGATCCGGCGACAGCCGGATCCGGCGGCCGGATCCGGTTTCTTTGGTCTGAGCATGCTCAGTAGCTCTGCCCACAGGACATATATAAAAGCAAGACAATGGGACCCTCAGCCACACCCAACATGCCACCCAAGCCAAGAACCAGGAGCAGGAGAAGGCAGCAGACATCTGCAGCAGCAGCACCATCAGCACCACCCCAAATGGAGCAGCATGCTGAACAACGGGAGGGGAGTCCAGCAGCAGATGAGAGACGGTAATTATCAAATCCCCCATTCCTCCAAACTAGGGCTATGGAATATCAAGATATTCATTGGCCCTTTGTTTCTCTTTATTCAACAGCCGCCCAATAGATGCAGCAGCAGCAGCAATGGCAGCAGCAGAAACACCACCCACAGCCATGGAGTCTGGCCATGAGGAAGACAGCACATCTTCTGGGAGCCCTCCCTCGCATCGTCAGTGTTTGACGGTAAGTTTTTATTTCCAAAATCCATCATCTCTGTAATATATGTGTATTCATTGCCTTTTATTTCAAAACAGGAATCACAAGATGAAGAGGAGCTCCCAGAAGAAGAAGGAAGGGGTGGACAGACACTTGGAGTGGGCTCACAATTGGTAAGTTTTTTGCATCAAACGCAGAAACACAACATCACACTACACACAACACATAGAAAACAATGTTCTGCAGACCACACACAGCAAACAAATGCCTACATCCAAAGACATAACATTTTTTGTTTTCTTCTCTAGTCTTCCCAATCTGGTGCTCGGCCAAGAGGTCCTCGCAGTGCCTCCCAGGGTCGTCGGCGACAGCAACGCGGCGGTCACCAGCGTGTAAGTATAAATATTTTTGCTTTGTTTTTTTTGCACTTTTTATTTCATTTCTTTTGTGGAGGCTAATTATGTTATTTTTGTCTTTTTCTTTAACAGCTTTCACAGCATGCTCCCGACTCTGACGGTGAGGATGGAGGGATTGATGTGGACCGCCTCATCGATCTCATCAGAGAAAGGGAGCCGCTCTGGAATATGGCTGACCGCCGCCATGCTGACCTGATCGTTACCCGACGACTCTGGGAGGAAATCTGTTCGCTCCTTGTGGACCGCTGGGAGGACCTCGAAGCTCGGGCCCAGATTAAAGAGCGTAAGTATATACAGTACCGGTTGCTTGATTTAAACCAGTGTTTCCCGAACTCCAGTCCTCGTGGTCCCCACGGATCATGTGTTCAGGATTTCTATTTACTTTGGAAATCCTGAAAACATGACCCCTGGGGACCATGAGGACTGGAGTTTGGGAAACACTGATGTTGTATACTAACCACTTTGTCCTTTCTCGTTTCAGGGGAGAGAATTGTGAAGCGGTGGCGGTCTGTGAGGGATCGTTTCAAGAAGGAGTTCAATAAAGAGATGCGGGCCCCGAGTGGATCTGGAGGACGCAGGAGCAAGTACAAGTACGCACGAGCCCTGTCGTTCCTCCGGGAGACAATGCTCACCAGAAGGTAAATATTACACACCACATGTGACAAAAAAATGTTTAGATGTAACTTTTTTTTTTTCAGCCAGGGCCATACCATGTCACTATTGTTTTTTTTTCTCTTTATTCCACAGCACGGTGAGCAGCACTCGGGAGCCTGCACGATTGGACCCTTCTGAGGCGATCCCTGAGGAGACCGGCACCGAGGGACACTTCGACCGCACCGGTACATCTGCACCTTCCCAGCCTTCCCACACATTCGACCCATCTGTCCCATCCACCAGCACAGGAGCATCGTGGCCGCCTACATTACATGAAGCTGCTGGTGAGGAGATCGCTTTCCCTTTACCCCACCCTTCTGCCCCTGCCACCTCTGGTACACCTGCGGGTACTGGGCGGCAGCGGCAGAGGGGTCAGGAAAAGAGTTATGCGCCAGAGTTCTTGCATCTGAATGCATCTTTCCAGAACTGTCTAAAAGTCTTGTCAGAGCAAATCTCCGCAGGCTTTCAGCAGATCAACTCCAGCATTCTGGAGGTGAAGACACTTCTGCAAACCATGCATTCAGAAGCAAGTTCTTCGCCAAACCACACCTTTTTCAGGTTTGTTGTGGAGCGCATGGCAACACTATCTCCTACCCAGCAGATGCATGTAATGCATTCGTGCCACGGTGCTTTACAGCAGGTTACCTCCCAACCTCCACCTCCCACCACTGTAGTTCCTCCACCTGCACCCCCTCCAGCCACTTTCCATCCTCCCCCTCCTATTACATCTGCACCCCCTCCAGCCACTTTCCATCCTCCCCCTCCTATTACATACCAGCAACCTCCCCAGTACCAGCAACCTCCCCAGTACCAGTCATCTCCCCACTTCCAGCAACCTGCCCCGCATCAAACTCCTTCCCCGTACCAAACTCCTTCCCCGTACCAAACTCCTTCCCCGTACAACTTTCCATCAACATCATCTGCTCCTACAGTCCCTGCCCAACCCTCCACTCCACCGCCCACCACCTCTTCTGCCTCCCACATGTCCACCCATTCTGTAGCTTTTTCCACACCATCACCTCTAACTGTTCCTTCCCCACCACGATCCCAATCCTCTCTCCACACTCCCAGTGTCGAAGTGTCCCGCAGCCCCTCCAGCAGTATTTCCACCCCACACTACACAGATTTATGATGTGTTTTGTAATAAAAATGCCCATGTTTTTTTCAAACCTTTATTAAAAAAGTTTTTTTAACTTTAAAAACAGTTTACAAACAAAAAAATATTTTAAATAAAAAGTTAAATTATTGTTTACACTGGTTGTCTGTCATTTCTTTCTGCGGCGAAATATGTTTAAAAAAAAGGTTAAATAAAGGGTATTTAAAAGGTAAAAAGGTATTCAAAACCAGGTATATAACTGTGGGTAAATTTTAGCTTTTTGCCACAGTTGTGTTCCTGGTTGTGTTTGAAGCAAAGTATTTAACCTAAAAAGTTGTGTTTATTGTTGGTGATTTCATAACAATGTACACAACTTTTGTTAAAAGGTGAAATACTTTGCATAAAACACAACCAGGTACACACCTGTGGCCTAAAGCTAAAAATAGAGACCATGACAAGATAGCCAACTTTGGTTGGCAAAGGTATATACTGTTGGTACAGAAGGTACACAAGTTTGGTTTGGGCACAAATCTTTCACACTCTGTCATCCTGCCTGTGTACTCTGCCTTGAGGTGACAAAGTATAGTGCAAAATTGTCCCTCATTACTGAAACCGTCACAGAACTTCTAGTGGTAATGTCATGGTAATCTTGCAAGGTGGTTTCTTCAGAGGTGTCCTCAATGGAAATGGGTTCCTTGCAGATAACAAAATTGTGGAGTACCACGCAAGCTTTGATCACCTCGTCAACAGTTTCTGTCTTGAGGTTGATCGCAGTCAATAGGACCCGCCATTTGGCTGTCAGAATACCAAAGGTACATTCAACCATTGTTCTTGCTCTTGTGAGGCGGTAATTAAAAATGCGTTTTGGTCTTGTCAATCCTCTGCTAGAGTATGGTTTCAAAAGGTGTTCTGACAGCTGGAAGGCTTCATCCCCTACACAGACAAATGGCATAGGTGGACCAGATGTTTGCGGCAGCGGTCTAGGGGGTGGGAACTGGAAGGTGTTTCCATACAGTTTATGCCCCATGGCAGACAGTTTGAAGACTTGAGAGTCATTGGAGCGGCCATAGGCCCCAATATCCACAGCAATAAATTTGTATGCCGCATCAGCGATGGCCATGAGGACAATTGAAAAATATTTCTTGTAATTGAAATATTCCGATCCCGATGGCTTTACAATGCGGATATGTTTCCCGTCCACAGCGCCCAAGCAGTTGGGAAACTGACATATCTGTTGAAACTTGTCAGCAATTTCAATCCACCTCTCTGTTGTGGGCTCTGGTAAAAACTCTTCAGCTAAGGAGTCCCACAGTGCACGGCATGTGTACTTCACTATTCCTGATATGGTGGAAATCCCGAGTCTGTACTGGAAATGCAGTGACGAAAGGGATTCTCCAGTTGCAAGAAATCTGTGGGGAATTAAAAAACAATCAATTAGTTTAAAATCACAGCATTACATACCAAAACTCAGCTATAACACTTGGAGCTACAAACTACCACCAACAAGATTGCAGTGAAAGTGTGCTCTGATGCGATCACATCCAATAAATGTGGCTTACCTTAAAGTCACCATCAGACGCTCTGCGGGTGAAACAGAGAAGCGGCAATAGGTGTCTGCTTTTCTTATGAGGTGTGCAATGCGCTCCACCAAGTAATCAAAATTCTCCATTTTCATCCGAACATATCCAAAAAATTTATCTGGGTTTCGTCGAAGGTCCATGCAGAGTGTAGAATAGATCCCACGCGTCATTCTCTTGGCTGTGATGGGGTGGATCCACAAACGTCGTCTACGATGCCTGATGCGCTGCTGTCTCGCTCTCTCCTTCTCCAGAACAATCACCCTCAAACGATTCGCCTCCGCTGTAAAATCCGCCAAATTCTTCAAAATATTTCCAATGACAACATCCATCTTCGCCAGTAACTTGCTCTTCTCTCCAACCTGCACTTTCTCCTCGACAACCTGTCAAAGAAGGGCTGTAGGAACACTCTTTATATAGTTTTCCAGTAGCCAATCCCGTTCGGAAGGCCACAAGGGTCAATTTTAAAAACCGGATCCGGCGTAATCCGTTGAAAAACGGATAGAAAAACGGATGAACCGGATGAGACGGATCCGGTTTTGTCTGTCAAGAAAAAGACGGATCCGGCAGAAAACCGGATCCGTCACATCCGGTTTTACTAAACATTTGCCGGATCCAGCGTTCCGGCACGACGCCGGATCGCGCCTGACGCCGAAAACCTGATGTGTGAAAGTAGCCTTATGCTGATGGGAGTAATAGTTCCATCAGCCGCCACCTGCTCTCTTATATTACTTAAATGTAACTCTCATCACATTCTCCCTTGCTTGCAACGATCACTGGCAGTGTGGGTGAGAACGAGGAAAGCCATGTTCAGCACCCGGCGCAGGAAACAGCGCTTACTGTAACACTTCTTCCCTGGCGCCAATGCGTGTCACATGGATGACATCAATGTGTGTTATGTGTATGCACGTGTGTGGGACATTTTTTGTCCCGTGCTGACTTTAAAAAACAGACATGTCAGCGTGTTTTGCCCACGGACACATGGTTCGTGGAAACACACTGACATGTGCACAGACCCTTTCATTTGAATGGGCAAATAGCACTCCATTCCCCCTGAGTCTCTCCGCATGGCTAAGTAGTGCTGTAGTAGTACATCAGGGGCTCCCCAAACGCAACATGGCGTCCGATCTTAATTCCAGCCAATTTTGTATTGATAAGTCAAATGGTACTCCTTCGCTTCCGAGCTCTGCCATGCGCCCAAACAGTGGTTTACCTGCACATATGGGGTATCGGCGTACTCAGTACAAATTGCACAACTTTTGGGATCCAATTTCTCCTGTTGCCCTTGGTAAAATAAAAAGAATTGGATCTGATGTAGATTTTTTGTGAGAAAATGTTAAATGTTCATTTTTTTTAAACATTCCAAACATTCCTGTGAAGCACCTGAAGGGTTAATAAACTTCTTGAATGTGGTTTTGAGCACCTTGAGGGGTGCAGTTTTTAGAATGGTGTCACTTTTGGGTATTTTCTATCATATAGACCCCTCAAAGTGACTTCAAATGTGATGTGGTCCGTAAAAATAAAATGGTGTTGTAAAAATGAGAAATCGCTGGTCAACTTTTAACCCTTATAACGTCCTAAGAAAAAAAAATGTTAGTTCCAAAACTGTGCTGATATAAAGTAAACATGGGGGAAATGTTACTTATTAAGCATTTTATGTGACATATCTCTGTGATTTAAGGGCATGAAAATTCAAAGTTGTAAAATTGCTAAATTTTCAAAGTTTTTCCCAAATTTGTTTTTTTTTTTCACAAATACACGCAAGTCATGTCAAAGAAATTTTACTACAATCATGAAGTACTATATGTCATGAGAAAACAATGTCAGAATCACCAGGATCCATGGAAGTGTTCCAGAGTTATTACCTCATAAAGGGACTGTGGTCAGAATTGTAAAAATTGGCCCGGGCATTAACATGCAAACCACCCTTGGGGGTAAAGGGTTTAAAATTAACCTACCTTTAAAATTATAGACTGTTCATGTCTGTTAGGGCTGGTGGAATGCACCAAATTATAAAATAATAGTAGGTGCGTTCGCAGCCCAGGGTCCACCGTGCAGAGGTGGTACACTGCTGCTAGGTAATGGCGGAAGAATAGAGCGGTGTAAAACAGTCACACGTGGGTTGCGTCACCCAATGTGAACAGGTGCGAACTCTGTTAATGCACAGAGTCGCACAACCGCTGAACGTAAATGCCGGAGCCTGTTTAGCTCACAGAGCCCGGCCAATAGAGCACACAGCGTACGGCCACAGAACTCTACCCCAAGGACACGGGGTTAGAGTCCCTCTAGGCCCACTGCGCATGTGGCATCGCTGCCGCGAGCGCCACTATAGACTCTGGCTATGAAGTGGAGCACGTGCACTGAGGCGTGCCGAGTCCCTGGTAAGGACTGATGCCTGACTCAACCTCTGTCCTACCTACACCTAAGCCTGGGCGCTAGCAGGCTAGGCTGCACAACACATGCGTACCAAGGGTAGGGGTTTCTTAATTAGTAATTCGCCAGAGACATTCATACGTGCATACATCACTCACTCCATATAATCTGTAAATACAGTGGCCATGCGAACCTTTTATAGCCGCGGGCATCCAGGACCTTCCTGGCTTCTCGGATGGGCCAATCCGAGCAGGAGCAGGACCTGAGCATGTGACCTTCGATCTCCAATGGGAGATCACTCCACAGGCATGCTCAGTGGCCCGACATGGGGACTTAGTCCCTGGAGAATCTCGCTGCTGAGCAGCATGTATTGTCATAGCTGCGCCAGAGGCCGGCTACAGACTCGAGGGCGACAGGAGCCACGGTCCTCAGGCTCTCAGACGGGACTATCAGCCGAGGCGCCTCCTCCGATGACACCAAGGAGTGGGAGAGAGCATCGGCATGGACGTTCTTCTCCCCAGAGAGAAAATGCAGGGTGAAGTGGAAACGGGAGAAGAACAAGGACCATTTGGTCTGGCGAGAATTCAGCCGCTGGGCTGTTTGTAAATAGACCAAATTCTTGAGGTCGGTGAACACCTGGAAAGGGTGGCGAGCCCCCTCCAGGAGGTGACTCCACTCTGAAAAGGCCAACTTCATTGCTAGCAACTCCCGGTCCCCGATGGAATAATCCCTCTCCGCCGGTGTGAAGGTCTTGGAGAAGAAGAAGCATGGGTGCTTCCGACCTTGCGAGTCCTTCTGGAACAGGAATGCTCCAGCACCGATGGAAGAGGCATCCACCTCCAAAATGAAGGGTTTATCCACATCGGGGCGATGTAGAATGGGAGCGCTAGCGAAATGGGATTTAATAGAGGAGAAGGCCTTGGAGACAGGTTCTGACTACAACTTGGGGTTTGAGCCCTTCTTGGTGAGGGCTACCAAGGACGCTCCCAAAGTTGAAAAGTGAGGAATGAATTGGCGATAGTAATTTATGAACCCCATAAAGCGCTGCACCGCTTTGAGAGAATGGGGTTCCTGCCAATCCATTACCACCTGTAGCTTGGCAGGATCCATGGCCAAACCCTGGGCTGAGATGATATAGCCCAAGAAAGGCAAGGACTCCTGCTCAAACACACACTTCTCCAACTTGGTATAGAGGGAGTTTGCCCGCAGGAGGTTGAAAACTTTGTAAACATCTCTCCGGTGGGAGTCAATATCTGGATACTAGATGAGAATATCATCCAGATAGACTACTACCGAGGTGGTAAGCATATCCCAGAAGATATATCGTTCACAAAGTCTTGGAAGGTGGCTGGGGCATTACAGAGTCCGAAGGGCATCACCAGATATTCATAGTGCCCGTCTCTGGTGTTAAATTCCGTCTTCCATTCGTCCCCATCACGGATGCGAATCAGGTTGTAAGCCCCCCGCAGATCAAGTTTGGTAAACACTCTCGCTCCCCGTAGCTTATCAAACAGCTCCGATATCAGGGGAAGCGAGGAAAGACCTGCGGGGGACTCGGTGGAGGCAACCTGGATGCATTCCCTCAGACATCTACCCTCACATGACTTACTCCAACCAAGAATTCTCCCAGAGGCCCACTCTATATGGGGAGAGTGATACCGCAACCAGAGGACCCCTAGAAGGACCTGGTCAATACCCTCAGGCATGACGAGGAGGGATATCGTCTCCTGATGAGATGGAGACACCGAGTGGAGCGGTTTGGTGGGTAATCTGTGAGGGCAGAGTCGCGCCATTCACTACTCTGACGGTGACTGGTGTAGACATCATAACCAGGGGTATAGCGTGCCGTTGAGCGAAGGCAGATGACATAAAATTGCCCTCCGCTCCAGAATCCACGCAAACCTCTACCGCCAGAGTGGAAGAACCAAACCCAAGTGTCCCCCTTAAAGGACAACTTGGAGGAAAACGCCGCTGATTCTAGTGAGCCGCCTCCTACGGCCACTAGGGGCGAGCATCTTTCCAGCCGCTGTGGGCACTGGTTGGCAAAGTGACCGGACTGCCGGCAACCATGACAGATCACAGGGGCTCGAGCGGGCCGGGGCCTGGATCCCTCGCGGGAAGCCCCCTGACGCTAGGACGCCCGATCGGGAGATTCCAGAGGTTTGGCAAAACTGGGTGCCAACCTAAAGCTCTGCCTACATTGGGCCCGCTCCAACCTTCGCTCGACAAAGCGAAGGTCTATACGGGTGGAGACGGTGATAAGCTCCTCCAGTGTAGCAGGAATCTCCCTGGTGGCCAGAGCGTCCTTCACATGGCCAGCCAAACCTCTCCAGAATGCCAGAATGAGGACCTTATCTGGCCACTCTAATTCCGAGGCCAGCGTCCGGAACTGGATGGCAAAGTGGCTGTCCATGGACAAACCCTGTGACAATGCCAGCAGCCGGAGCGCGGTGTCATGGGTGACTCGCGGTCCCAGGAAGACATGCTTCAGAGTGTCCAGGAACCGAGAGGCACTCTGCACCACATGATCACTACGCTCCCACAGCGGTGTGGCCCACTCCAAAGCCCTGCTCGACAAGAGGGAAATAATAAATCCCACTTTGGCCCACTCGGAGGGGAATCGTGCTGCCAGCAGCTCCAGCTGTATCGAGCACTGGCTCACGAAACCCCTACAAGAGGCACTATCACCCGAGAACTTCTCGGGCAGTAGGAGACGGGACAAAGTCGGGGCAGGGATGGCAGAGGTCACACGGGAGACAGCATCTGTGGCTGCCTGAACAGCGACCGCAGTAACATCCGCAGCTGAGGCTGGACGTTCGAGAGCCGCCAACCTGCCCTGCAGCTGCCAGATGTACTGCAGCAGTCGCTGTTCATCCACCATTACTAGCCAGACCCTGGCGCTAGGATAATGTTAGGGCTGGCGGAACGCACCAAATTATAAAATAATAGTAGGTGCATTCGCAGCCCAGGGTCCACCATGCAGAGGTGGTACACTGCTGCTAAGTAATGGCGGAAGATTAGAGCAACGTAAAACAGTCACACGTGGGTTACGTCACCCAATGTGAACAGGTACGAACTCTGTTAATGCACAGAGCCGCACAACCGCTGAACGTAAATGCCGGAGCCTGTTTAGCTCACAGAGCCCGGCCAATAGAGCGCACAGCGTACGGCCACAGAACTCTACCCCAATGACACGGGGTTAGAGTCCCTCTAGGCCCACTGAGCGCGCGGCGTCGCTGCCGTGAGCGCCACTATAGACGCTGGCTATGAAGTGGAGCACATGCACTGAGGCGTGCAGAGTCTCTGGTGAGGACTGATGCCTGACTCAACCTCTGTCCTACCTACACCTAAGCCTGGCGCTAGAAGGCTAGGCCGCACAACACATGCGTACCAAGGGTAGGGGTTTCTTAATGAGTCATTCACCAGAGACATTCATACGTGCATACATCACTCACTCCATTTAGTCTGTAAATACAGTCTTATCCTAGCGCATGGCCGAGCGGCCATGTGAACCTTTTATAGCAGTGGTCCCCAACCTTTTTTGCACCAGGGACCGGCATCAAGCAAGACCATTCTTCCATGGCCCGGCAGGGCGGGGATGGAGGTGTGACAGGGGCGGGGCTTTGTTCATAAGGGGGCGGTGCTATGGACGCGGTTGTAGTTTAGCAGTGCATACTTATCATTTAATTATAACATTTTTAATGTGACTCAACTCACCATAGGTTTTGAATGAGTGGGAGCACCTGGCTTGTTTCTCTGTTTCAGTGGGAGCACTGGGCTACTTCTACTGATGACCGTCACTTCTAATGATGATTGGAACCTACAAGGAAATGGAGCATTGAGCACTTAAGAAAAATTATACTGGAGTACTGTACATGCTGATTATTTTCTAATCATCAGAAAATGTATGTGTGGTCCCCCCCGTCCTGTCCAGCTCTGTGTGGCTCCCCCTGTTGTATGCATGGCTCCCCTGTCCCATCCTTGTATACATGGCTCTGCTCCCACTCTCCCATCCTGTATACATGTCTCTGCTCCCCTGTCCCATCCTGTATACATGGCTCTGCTCCCACTCTCCCATCCTGTATACATGGCTCCCCTGTCCCATCCTGTATACATGGCTCTGCTTCCACTCTCCCTCCCTTATATATATGGCTCGGCTCCCACTCTCCCTCCCTTGTATATATGGCTCGGCTCCCACTCTCCCTCCCTTGTATATATGGCTCGGCTCCCACTCTCCCTCCCTTGTATATATGGCTCGGCTCCCACTCTCCCTCCCTTGTATATATGGCTATGCTCCCACTCTCACTCCCTTGTATATATGGCTCTGCTCCCACTCTCCCGGCCTCCCCTGTATATATGGCTCCGCTCCCACTCTCCTGGCCTCCCTTGTATATGGCTCCACTCCCACTCTTCCCTGTATATATGGCTCCGCTCCCAGTCTCCCGGCCTCCCTTGTATATATGGCTCCGCTCCCAGTCTCCCGGCCTCCCTTGTATATATGGCTCCGCTCCCAGTCTCCCGGCCTCCCTTGTATATATGGCTCCGCTCCCAGTCTCCCGGCCTCCCCTGTATATATGGCTCCGCTCCCAGTCTCCCGGCCTCCCTTGTATACATGGCTCCGCTCCCACTCTCCCTCCCTTGTATATATGGCTCCGCTCCCACTCTCCCGGCCTCCCCTGTATATATGGCTCCGCTCCCACTCTCCCGGCCTCCCTTGTATATATGGCTCCGCTCCCAGTCTCCCGGCCTCCCTTGTATATATGGCTCCGCTCCCAGTCTCCCGGCCTCCCTTGTATATATGGCTCCGCTCCCAGTCTCCCGGCCTCCCTTGTATATATGGCTCCGCTCCCAGTCTCCCGGCTTCCCTTGTTTTATAGCCACGGGCGTCCAGGACCTTCCTGGCTTCTCGGATGGGCCAATCCGAGCAGGAGCAGGACCTGAGCATGTGACCTTCGATCTCCAATGGGAGATCACTCCACGGGCATGCTCAGTGGCCCAACATGGGGACTTAGTCCATGGAGAATCTCGCTGCTGAGCAGCATGTATTGTCATAGCTGCGCCGGAGGTGGCAGCAGCAAGCAAACCCACGGAGCTGGTCTGGGCAGAGCGCCTGGACCGATGAGTTTGCTGAGCAACCTCCTCTGCGGCTGGAGAGGAATGAGAGACCGCTGGAAGCAAGGCTCGGGATTCTCGCTGTGCAATGACAGAAATCTGACGCCTAACAATGTCTTTGTCAGTGAGCAAACTTACATAATCAGCAAGTGATCAAATACTTATTTCCATCACTGTATCTAGTATAACCATGTCTCCAACTAAGAGGATATATTGATAGTTTACCTGTCCAATACCAACAAGTCCAATTTTTCACGACAGACTAAGGCCGGGGTCATACTTGTGAGAAACTCGCACGAGTCTCGCATCTCAATACCCGGCACTGCCACCAGCACTCGGGACCGAAGTGTGCGGCTGCATGTATTTCTATGCAGCTGAGCACTCCGGTCCGAGTGCCGGTGGCAGTGCCTGGTATCGAGACGCAAGACTCATGCGAGTTTCTCGCCAGTGTGACCCCGGCCTAATACTTAGAATAGTATTGTCAGACTTAGCGTTATCAATTCCTTTTTATCACTCCAAGCTAGGATTGGTTGAACTGTTGAATTTTTAACAATTCAGTGTCTATAAGTACGTCTTAAGACTCCAGACTAGGAGAATTGACTGGATTTAATATGGTTTTATTTGGATTAGCGCAACCTTGTCCACCTTACAACTCCAACTAGAAGGATAAATTGGGACATAGATGTTTACCAACTAAATGGCAACCAGTCCAATTTATGACTAACTAGAAGGATCAACTAGACTTATAGTACAATGGTTTCATTCGGCCTAGCACCACTATGTGATCATACAACTCCAAAAAGGAGGATAAACTGGGACATACAGTAGATGTTTATCGACTGAAGTGTTGACCAGTCCATTGTATAACTCCAAACTCAGATCATTAACTGGACTTACAATAGTATTATTCGGTTTAGTGCAACCATATCCATCTTACAATTCCAAATAGGAGGATAAACTGAGACATATAAATTAAATGCTGACCAGTCCATTTTATGAATCCAGACTAAGAACATTTACTGAATTTACAATGGTTTGTTTGGCTTAGCGCAGCCATGTCCATCTTGAAACTCCAACCAGAAGGATAAACTGGGACATAGATGGTTTACCAAATTAAATTCTGACTGGTTCATTTTATGACTTCAGAATTAGGAAAAATGTCTGGGCTTACAATAGTTACATTTGATTTTATGCAATATGCACATACAAAGTAGGAATATACTGGGAATCTGTTGGGCAAACCAGCTTCATGCAGGACTGAAATTTTTGAAGGCTAGTACTGACTGGCCACCTCTTTATTTACAACAGACCCCTAGTATAATCTGGAATTCATTCTTCACCTAGCTCAAGGGCATTAGATTGCAGTAAAAAGGTAAAATGCAACACGTCAAAAAATCATGTTGAAGCAGTAGTGAAAAAACATAGCTGCAAACATGAGTCAGGTGGCTAACCATGCAAAGCCATTTAGCCCAATTTTAATTTACACCCCCAAAGGTCATACCTGGCCGAAGGCCACAACATGCCAAGCCATGAGGCAAAAACAGCAGGCCAATCACCAGACATGAAGTGTTTGGCCAAAACACAAGGCTATAGGCCAAATACCTAACAGAAGGCTGCGGGTCAAATGCCTAATACAAGGCTGCAGGCCAAATGCATAACTCGAGGCTGTAGGTCAAAGGTTATACATGAGTTAGCAGGTACTGGAGGCATATAATCCAGATTTTCCCAAGATAATGTTAACATTTTAGTGCCCAGCTATGTCAATGTAGTCACTGCAATTCTGACACTCTTAGGGCATTCTGTTCCTAGAGAACACCCTAAGGGTATGTGCACACGTTATGGATTGTGCTGCGGATTTTTCCGCGCAGATTTTGCTAAATCTGCAGGTAAAATGACCTGCATTTTACCTGCGGATTTTCTATAGATTTTGTGCGGATTTCCCCTCCATTTTTATACCTGCGGATTTCTATAATGAAAGAGGAGTAAAAATGCTGCGGAATCCGCACAAAGAATTGGCATGCTGCAGAAAATAAACCGGAATTTTCCGCAGCATGTGCACAGCGGATTTTGTTTCCCAAAGGTTTACATGGTACTGTACACCACATGGAAAACTGCTGCGGATCCACAGATGAATCCGCAATGTGTGCACAGACCATAAGGGTGCTCTAGTAGATTGCTGAAGGCTCCTCTGTCCGAAGGACTGGATACCATAATGAAGGAGGAAGTGGGAGTTGCTTTATCATTTTTTTCTCTTTGCTTCCTATCCAGTGATTGGATGGATCCTTCTATATCATGTGCCGTCAAGGAAGGGAAAATTTGAGAATTTTTCTAAATTTTTGTCAAATTTCCAATATATTTATATACAAATCATTCTGACCTAATTGTACCATGATTATAAAATACGATGTGTAACAGAAATATAATCTCACAATCTCCAGGATATGTAGAAATATTCCAGGATATAATCAAGTAAAGTACAAGGTGTCACGAAAAAAAACAATTTCAGAATCACTGGATACCTTGAATCGATCCAGTTATTACCACATAAAGGTGAAAATTGGTTTTGGCATTAAATCTCCTGCTCGTGAAGAACAAGTGCGCAGCCAATCAGGGGCAGTCATCACGCGACCCTGTGGTGCTGCATGCTTAAACAGCATGCATGACTTCTGTTCCAGAATGCCAAATGGAAGTGGCCGTTATCCAAGCCACAGTGACATCATCAGACTTCCCCAGAGCCGCTTGAACAGCGCCTTCTAGTGGCTCCTCAGGATTGCTGCTGCATAAGCACACAGGAGGAAACTACTGCCAGGTAGGAAATAAAAACCCGTAGTGTAGACTTTACTGGCAGCCACATGGGACTGCAGGCTTCCTAAACACACTGAGGCATTCAATGATCCTTCACCCTTGTTATTCTTCCTGTTTTTCAGGAGGGCAGATGCTTTCATTCTATGTTTTTGATGAGGCCAGGGTGCAAAAAACATTCTCATTTCACTTTGCCTGTACAAAAAATGAAGTAGAAAGTGATGAAAAGTTGTATGAACCGCAAAATGGTACCAATAAAAACTACAGCTTACACGAGAAATAACATATGTCCCCACACAGCTCAATTAACTAAATTACATAAAAATAAAAAAATCAGCGTATAGTGACACGAACCAAATTCTTTTAAGATTTTTTTTAATGCAGTAAAATATACATATATAAATAAAAAAAATCAGTTTAACCACAATCGTGCACAAGATACCAGGTGACCTTTACTCCATAGTAATACCACCAAGCAAGAGTATTTTTTTTTCTCCATTGTACCTCACAAAGCATTTTTTTTCCTGTTTTCAGTTTATTATATGGTAAATACCATATGTAATTCAGAAATACAACTTGACCACACAAAAATAAAAAGCCCTCATACAAATATTTGGGTAGAAAAATAAAAAAGTTCTTGCTTTCAGAATGGTATGAAGACAAGCGTGAAAAATGGCCATGGCAGGAATGAGTTAATAAGGGTTGTGTGATGTCGGTTTCTTGCAGAGTAAAGCTGGGTTAAAGGGGTTGGATAGTTTTTAATTTCCATGAACTTGATGGCATCAAGTTTTGGCCATTAGACCCTCAGTCACACCGAGATGTGTGGTTGTATCAGACTATGGTGTAAAATGAAGCCACATTAAAGTGCCGTTCCCGCAATTTGTAAAATCTCCAGTGAGGTATGTAGTAAAATACTTACCGGTCGCCATCTGATCCCTCTCCGCCATCTTACGACCGCAGCTCTGACTGGTGGGAAATATCTGCCAACCATTACTTTTCCTCAATGTAAGTCTATGAAAGCCTTGCTCTGATTCTCATAGATTCATTGAGAAGATCGAGCTGGTGAGAACGGCAATCACATAGTGCAGAGGACCACCACAGCGGCACTGGAAATGTGAAGACTGCGACCAGCAATGACTTTACTACTCATGGGGGGGAAAGCTGGAGAGGTACATGAACACCTTAGCAGTTCTGGGTGTGGAATTGGAGAGCGGAGAAATACTAACAATTTACATCTCGGCTCACTTCTTTCATGTATGTGCTGGATCAGATTATCAGTTTTTGGTCTGTAATAGTTTTTGATATCATCCGTTTTCTCAAGGAAAAAAATGTCAGTTCCAAAATTTCTCTTAGTAACTAGTGAAAAGCAGACTGTTTTAGGATAGCGTCAGCATGCGGTCCTTTTTTTCCCCTCCACTGACAAGTCTCTTGAAGGGATCAGTTCAGTCTGCAAAATAATTAGCACAATTTTCATTTTTTTTATGCTGACCAATCGACAAAATAAAACTTCACACCTGACTGATATAGCCAAGAATAGAATGTGTCAGTGCCCTGTTAGAGAAACACGGAGGTGTAGAGAGGACAGGATCGCTTCCCGTAACCCTGGTCCACATTAGTGCTCTCTGGCTGTGGACAGAATCGACAAGCATTTCTTTAACCCCTTCACTACCAAGGGTGGTTTGCACGTTCATGCCCAGGCCAATTTTTACAATTCTGACCACTGTCCTTTTATGAGGCCATAACTCTGAAACGCTTCCATGGATCCCGGTGATTCTGTCATTGTTTTCTTGTGACATATTGTACTTCATGTTAGGGGTAAAATTTCATTCAAATAACTTGTGTTTATCTGTGTAAAAAACAGAAATTTGGCGAAAATTTTGAAAATTTCGCAATTTTCCAACTTTGAATTTTTATGCTCTTAAATCAAAGAGATACGGCACACAAAAAACTTAATAAGTAACATTTCCCACATGCTTACTTTACATCAGCACAATTTTGTAACCAAAATTTTTTTTTGTTAGGAAGTTATAAGGGTTAAAAGTTGACCAGCGATTTCTCATTTTTGCAACACCATTTTATTTTTCATGGACCACATCACATTTGAAGCCACTTTGAGGGGTCTATATGATAGAAAATACCCAAAAGTGACACCATTCTAAAAACTGCACCCCTTAAGGTGCTCAAAACCACATTCAAAAAGTTTATTAACCCTTCAGGTGCTTCCCAGGAAATTTTTGAATATTTAAAAAAAAAATGAACATTTAACTTTTTTTCACACAAAAAATACTTCAGGTTCAATTTTTTTTTATTTTACCAAGGGTAACAGGAGAAATTGGAATGCAAAAGTTATTGTGCAATTTGTCCTGAGTACGCTGATACCTGATATGTGGGGGGGAACCACTGTTTCGGTGCATGGCAGAGCTCGGAAGGGAAGGAGCGCCGTTTGACTTTTTCAATGCAAAATTGGCTGGAATTCAGATCGGACGCCATGTCACGTTTGGAGAGCCCCTGATGTACCTAACAGTGGAAACCCCCCACAAGTGACCCCATTTTGGAAACTAGACCCCCCAAGGAACTTATCTAGATGTGTGGTGAGAACTTTGAACCCCCAATGGCTTCACAGAAGTTTATAACGTACAGCCGTACAATTGAAAAATCATATTTTTTCCACAAAAATGATCATTCACCCTCAATTCTTATTTTTCCAAGGGTAACAGGACCCTAAAAGTTATTGTACCATTTGTCCTGAGTACACTGATACCCCATATGTAGGTGTAAACGACTATTTGGGTGCATGGCAGAGCTCGGAAGGGAGGCAGCGCCATTTGACGTTTTTGGCTGGAATTGAGATCGGACACCATGTCGCATTTGGAAAGCCCCTGATGTACCAAAACCGTGGAAACCCCCCACAAATGACACCATTTTGGAAACTAGACCCCCCAAGGAACTTATCTAGATTTGTGGTGAGAACTTTGAACCCCCAAGGGCTTCACAGAAGTTTATAACGAACAGCGGTACAATTAAAAAATCATTTTTTCCATAAAAATGATGTTTTCACCCTCAATTCTTATTTTTCCAAGGGTAACAGGACCCTAAAAGTTATTGTGCAATTTGTCCCGAGTTTTTCCACAAACATGATCATTTAGTCCCCAATTTTTTTATTTTCCCAAGGGTACCAGGAGAAATTGGACCCCAAAAGTTGTTGTCCAATTTGTCCTGAGTACGCTGATACCTCATATGTGGGAGAAAACTACTGTATGGGCACTCGTCAGGGCTCGGAAGGGAAGTAGTGACGTTTTGGAATGCAGACTTTGATGGAATGGTCTGCGGGTGTCATGTTGCCTTTGGAGAGCACCTGATGTACCTAAACAGTGGAAACCCCCCACAAATGACACCATTTTGGAAACTAGACCCTCTAAGGAACTTATCTAGATGTGTGGTGAGCACTTTGAACCCCCAAGGGCTTCACAGAAGTTTATAATGCCCGGGCGTGAAAATAAAAAAATCATATTTTTTCCACAAACATGATCATTTAGTCCCCAATTTTTTTATTTTCCCAAGGGTACCAGGAGAAATTGGACTGCAAAAGTTGTTGTCCAATTTGTCCTGAGTACACTGATACCTCATATGTGGGAGAAAACTACTGTATGGGCACACGTCGGGGCTCGGAAGGGAAGGGGTGACGTTTTGGAATGCAGACTTTGATGGAATGGTCTGCGGGTGTCATGTGCATTTGGAGAGCCTCTGATGTGCCTACACTATTCAAACTCCCCACAAGTGACCCCATTTTGGAAACTAGACCCCCCACGGAACTTATCTAGATGTGTGGTGAGCACTTTGAACCCCCAAGTGCTACACAGAAGTTTATAACGCCCGGGCGTGAAAATAAAAAAATCATATTTTTTCCCACAAAAATGATATTTTTGCCCCCAATTTTTTATTTTCCCAAGGGTAACGGGAGAAATTGGACCCCAAAAGTTGTTTTGCAATTTGTCCTGAGTAGGCTGATACCCTATATGTGGGGGTAAAACACTGTTTGGGCACATGGCAGAGCTTGGAAGGGAAGAAGCACGATTTGACTTTTCCAAAGCAGAATTGACAGGAATTGAGATCAGATGCCATGTTGCGTTTGGAGGGCACCTGATGTGCCCAAACATTGGAAACCCCACAATTCTAACTCCAACCCTAACCCCAACACACCCCTAACCCTTATCTCAGCCCTAACCCTAGCCCTTACCCTAATGGGAAAATGGAAATAAATACATTTTTTTTATTTTATTATTTTTCCCTAACTAAGGGGGTGATAACGGGGGGTTTGATTTACTATTTATGGCGGTTTTTATGTTTGGCGGCTGTCGCACGCTAAAAGACGCTTTTTATTGTAAAAATAGTTTTTGCATCACCACATATTGAGAGCTATAATTTTTCCGTATTTTGACCCACCGAGTCATGTGAGGTCTTATTTTTTGCGGGACGAGTTGACGTTTTTATTGGTATCATTTTCGGGCATGTGACATCTTTTGATCGCTTTTTAGCTTTTTATTCCGTTTTTTGGGACGAAGAATGAACAAAAACCAGCGTTTCATGAATTTCTTTTGGGGGGTGCGTTTACACCGTTCCGCATGAGGTAAAATTGATAAAGCGGTTTTATTCTTCGGGTCAGTACGGTTACAGCGATACCTCATTTATGTAGTTTTTTTATGTTTTAGCGCTTTTATGCAATGAAAACAATTTTATATAAAAAACAATTATTTTTGTATTGCTTTATTCTGCGAGCTATAACTTTTTTATTTTTTCTCTGATGATGCTGTGTGGTGGCTCGTTTTTTGCGGGACAAGATGACGTTTTCAGCGGTACCATGGATATTTATATGCGTCTTTTTGATCGCGCGCTATTGCACTTTTTGTTCGGTGGTATGATAATAAATCATTATTTTTTGCTTCGTTTTTTATTTTTTAAGGGGTTTGCTAAAGGGGCTAACTAATGGGACAGTTTTATAAGGCGGGTCATTATGGACGCTGCGATACCAAATATGTGTACTTTTGTTTTGTTTTTTTATTTCCAAAAAATGAATTTATTAGGGAATATTTTTTTTTTAAAATTTATTTAGCGATTTTTTTAAAATTATTTTTACACTTTTTTTTAAACTTTATTAGGTTGTCCCAGGTGGGACATCACTGTCCTGTGACAGATCACTGATCTGTCACATCACAGATCACTGTGACAGATCAGCGATCTGTCACAGGCACTGCTGCAGACTTCCTCATGCCTGCGCTTTGCAGGCACTGAGGAAGCCAGCTCCCTGCAGGCCCCCGAAGGTCCCTGTCGCCATCTTGGATTCAGGGACCTGCAGGGATGGAGCCCCCCGCAGCAGCGCTGCACATTGCGCTGCTGTGGGGGGCTCAGGGAAGCACGGAGAGAGCCCCCTCCTTGTCGGTGCTTCCCTTTAAACTCCGGTACACCGCAATCGTGTTTAATCGTGGTGGTCCGTGACCGCCCCTGACACATTGTGCCGGGTTGTCAGCTGTGATAATCAACTGACACCCGGCCGCGATTAGCGGCGTTCACCATGTGGGCGCCGCTGATCGCTATGATGTAATATTCCGTCCATGGGACTTAGGTCCCAGGTCACATGGACAGAATATTACGTCCATTGTAGGAAAGGGGTTAAAGGGAACCCGTCACCCCCCCCCCAGGCGTTTTTAAGTAAAGGAGCCACCTTGTGCAGCACTAATGCTGCATTCTGTCAAGGTGGCTCTTTTATTTAGGGTCCCTTCCACCGCAGAAATAATTGTTTTTAAAATTGGTCAAAAATACCTGAATTTTGACAGGGGGGGCAGGTCTTTCCCCCTCTGACAGATGCCTCGCATCCGTCACTCATTTCTTTCTTCAGTATTTGGCGCCGCCTCCTCAGCTTCTGTTGAAATCCTGGCGCCTGCGCTGTACTATATCTTCTTGTGCATGCGCAGTTAGCGCTGGCCGTGCTCTCACAGCACATCATGGCCTTCCTATCGCACGACCAGAGATCCCGCCCCGCAGTCGCTTAT
This sequence comes from Dendrobates tinctorius, assembly GCF_039654945.1. Lineage (NCBI taxonomy): Eukaryota > Metazoa > Chordata > Amphibia > Anura > Dendrobatidae > Dendrobates > Dendrobates tinctorius. Next base: position 1,038,470 of record NW_027362016.1, on the reverse strand, counting down.
GACTTATTCACACTGCGGGGCGGGATCTCTGGCAGCGCATCCACGCAGGCACGATAGGAAGGCCAGGATGTGATGAGACAGAACCGGCAGCGCTCACTGCGCATGCCCAAGAAGATATAGCACAGCGCAGGCGCCAGGATTTCAAAAGAAGCTGAGGAGGCGGCGCCAAATACTGAAGAAAGAAATGAGTGACGTATGTGAGGCATCTGTCAGAGGGGGAAAGACCCCCCCCCCCGTCAAGCTTCAGGTATTTTTGACCAATTTTAAAAACAATTATTTCTGCGGTGGAAGGGACGCTGAATAAAAGAGCCGCCTTTACAGAATGCAGCATTAGTGTTGCACAAGGTGGCTCTTTTACTTAAAAACGCCTGCGGAGGGCGACAGGTTCCCTTTAACTTCCAGGATCCCAGGCTCAACTTAAGCCAGTGGGGACCACCAACTATGTGCTGCATGGGTGATGTCACACCAATAAATCAAACACTGTGCAGGGCAACCCAGAAGCTCTGGGGAAGCATGCAGAGTCTACGTTCAGGAAGCCCTGACCTGGATGCATGGTTGTGCAGTGATCCACTCATCTCTACTGGTGTGCTAATGAGTAGAGAAGGGCAAACCCAAACAGAAAAAAATCACCAGGAAGTCCATTTTACTGTTCGGGTTTGACACCCCAAACACCCGTGGCTCTGAATGGCGGTAAAATCATTACATTACTAACCCCTTAATGACCAGAGCTTTTTTCGGTTTTGCATTTTCATTTTTCACTCCCCTTCTTTCCAGAGCCATAACTTTATTTTTCCGTCTATACGGCCATGTGAGGGCTTATTTTTTGCAGGACGAGTTGTACTTTTGAACACCACCATTGGTTTTACCATATCGTGTACTCGAAAATGGGAGAAAAATTCCAAGTGCGGTGAAATTGCAAAATAAAATGCATTCCAACACTTGTTTTTTGCTTGGCTTTTTTTTTTTTTACTAAATGCTAAAACTGATCTGTCATTATGATTCTCCTGGTCATTAAACGTTCATAGACACCAAACATGTCTAGGTTCTCTTTTATCTAAGGCCTGTTTCACACATCAGTTTTTTGAAATCCGTCAAAATCTGCAGTTGCGCAAAAAAACCGCATCCGCCATTTTGCTTGGCGGATGTTTTTTTTCCCATTGAGTTGCATTACCGGCGGATCTTGACGAATGGCCATCCGTTCGATCAGTTTTTTGGCAGATCCGCCAAAATTTTGGCGTCCGCCGACATGCCTGAACAGACCATGCAACGTTTTTTCGGCGGCCGGATCCGCATTTGACATTGCGCATGCCTGGAGGATTTGGCTCGCTCTGAAATCTAACCCTAAACTCTGTTCTGGCAGCGAAAAAATTCTCTCTTCCCCAGTCAGCGTTCCTTTAAAATTCTTCCTTCGACGGATCCATTAAAATAACGGTCCAGTGACAAACGCGGTCATCAGTCCAAGAACGGATCCGTTGTCCGCCATTTTAGCAGATTTTAACTGAAGCAAAAAACTGATGTGTGAAACAGGTTAAGTGGTGAAAAAAAATACCAAAGTTTGCAAAGAAAAGAAAAATTGCACAATTTTTCAAGACCCATAGCGTCTCCATTTTTCGTGATCTCGGGCTGGGTGAGGGCTTATTTTTTGCGTGCCGAGCTGACGTTTTTAATGATACTACATTTGTGCAGATACTTTCTTTTGATCGCCCATTATTGTATTTTAATGCAATGTCACAGTAACCAAAAAACAATTCTGACATCTTGATTTTTTTTGTGGCTACACCGTTTAGAGATTGGGCTAATCCTTTTTTATATTGATAGATCAGGCTATTCTGAACGCAGAGATACCAAATATGTGTAGGTTTGATTTTTTTGTTTTATTTTGAATGGGGCAAAAGGGGGGTGATTTTTTTTTTTTTTTTAACTTTTTGCATGCTTCAATGGGGGGCTAGAAGCTGCCACTACTTGATCGCCTCTGCTACATAGAGGTGATGCTCAGATCCCCACTTTTTTTTATTTGCATACATTTTTAACCGCATGGGGTACCCCCTCATTTTTGACAATCAGCCAAGCTAAAGCAAACAACTGGAGGCTAATAAGGGGCCATGGATATTGCCCCCACCCCAGCCTAAAAAAGTCAGCTGGCAGCTGCCCAGGAAAGGCATATCTATTAGATGGGGTTCATATTTAGTGGGGTTCATATTTGTGGTGTTGATGTCACCTTTGTATTGTTCGGTGACATGAAGCCAATGCTTCAGCTTAGTAATGTAATGGAGAGGCGTCATCAATAGGACACCTATTCATTTCTAATCCTATAGTTAAATTGTAAATAAACACAGCAAAAATAGAGTCCTGTATTTGAAATATTGAAAAAACACTTATCTAAAATAAAAACAAACACTTAAACTCACCTAACGCCCATTCCGTTGAAGCCCTTGTCTGTTGTAATTAAAAAAAAAAAAAAAAAAAACCATATCCCTCTCCTATCTGTCATTCTGTTCCACACTGTAAACCATGTCTGGGAAGAAACAGTTTTCAACCTGGACGGTGCCCAGATGTGACCATCCAGGCTGAGAGCCACTGAGAAATTAGCTGCTGCAATCTCCGCCTCAGCGACTAGCAATGAAATCAAAGAGGTTGCCACAGGCACGGAGGTCAATGATGCATTGTGAGACTTTCTCCTGGTGCTAGTGGTGATCTCACCGAGTTCCCCCGTAGTTGAGATGTCCAGCTAGGAACGAAGCCTCAATGACCTGCAGTAACCTCAATGAGGTCACCGCTAGTAACAGAGGTTGAGCTAACAGCAGCTCATTCCCGTGATTCTCAGCCAGGAAGGTCGCATCTTGGCACAGCCAGGTTGAAGACTGTTTATCCATAGACATGGATTACAACATGCTATGGATATGTGAGGGATTTTTTTTTAATTACATGAGACCATGGCTTCAATGGTTTGGGTGTTAGGGAGTATAACTTATTTTTAAATACAAAAAGGAAGTTTTTTTTTATTTCAAATAAAGGACTTTATACTGGCTGTGTTTATTTACAATATAACACTAGGCTTAGTAATGCAGAGGTGTCTTATAGACACCTCTGCATTACTAAGCCGTGAGCTTAATGTCACCGGACAATACAAAGGTGACATCAATCCCAAAAATTGTGAACCCCACTTGCCACCGCCACAGGGCAAGTGGGAAGAGTCTGAAAGCACCAGATTTGGCGCATGTAAAAGACAAGTCTTTTATGGGCAGCTGCAAGATGCTATCCTTTGGTTGGGGGGCCCAATATCCATAGTCTCTTACCAGCCAGCTGTCTGCCTTTAGCTTGGCTGGTTGTCAAAAATATAGCGGAACCCACAGGTTTTCATCTTATTTTATTTTTTTTTTAAGACTTAATACTCCAATCAGCCGCCACCTGCTCTCGCTGTTAATAGTGGCAGTAAGCGTAGGCTGCTTAGAGTAGTCCCTTCAGCTGACGCCAGTGGTCGAAATTAAACTTTTTACCTCTGATCATAACTTAGGGCTCACACTGTCATTTGATAGCATGGGAACCACAGCTCTGACCAGCAGTTGATTTTACTGCTGATCAAAGGCAGTGCCATTCTGCAGCTAGCTCAGCAATTTAAAAAAAGTTATATCAGCATGCAATAGAAAAAGGCTATCAGTTCCTTCCATGCAAAAACCAATATTGGTCTCATTTGTTTATTTTTTACCTCTCAACCACAAAATATTTTTTATTTTATTTTGGTTTGGCCATAGTCATACTGACATGAACAATCACTTGGCCAGGTTGTTTCTATTGCACAATGAAAGTCAATAAAAACAAAACTCAAAACACTATGGCAGAATTGCACTTTTTTCTAACCATTTCACCACTTTGATTTTTTTCCGCCTACTTTTCAGTATTTTTATATTTTAAAGTTTATTGTGATATTCAAAATTGAAAAAACAAGTATAGCCAAGTGGATGGAAAAATAAGTTAGGTCTCTTAGAAGAGAGGAAAAAGTGAAAATGTCTGGGTCCGATTGAGAAATCACAGCAAGCACTACTTGATCTGATCTTCAGATGAGACTCAATCAAGTCCATGGGTAAAAACAAAAAATCACAACACACCTGTGTTGCCTCAAATTTTTAGATATATTTCTATTATAAATTTAGGGAATTGTACAGTATATTATGAAACTGCACCCTTTAAATATTCAAAGACGCATTCAGAACGTTTAACCCTTTAGGTGCTTCACAAAAATTAACAAAATGGAAATAAATGAAAATGAAGGTATGTCCTCTTAGATGTTACGTTACCCTAATTTTTTTTTTTCATTTTCACAAAGAAAACAAGACAATGGACCCCAGAGTTTTCTCCAGAGCACACAGATATCCCACATGTGGATGGAAGCTGCTGTTCTGTCTGTTCGGGTAACACCGCACAGCTCAAAAAGGGAAGGAGCCATTTAAGGCTACACAACCACAATGAATATTTGGGACATTTTTGAGGTTAGTTTTTTGCCTCCTTTTAGGTAAATTAGGTTTCTTGCATTTTTTCATTGCACTTTAGATGCTGTTTTTTGCCTCGTTGAAAGGTCATTTTATAAAAGGCTGCTTTGTTTTTGACACGTTTGGCTTTGACAAAACTAGTGATAGCCATGATTGGATTACAAGCGGTGTTGATGCATTTTTTGCTGCAAATTTTCTGCATCTAATGGAATTTTATGGGGAAAATCTGCACCTGAAACTCTGTAACACAAGAGAAATTGGCTCCAGATTTTTTATTTTCACCAAGGTTAATCAGAAGAAATGGTGTAACAAATTGCAGGGTTTATCTTCACCTAACAGGGGATGCCCCATGTGGTTGGAAACTAATGTGTGCATGCAGCGGGTCTCAGAAACAAAGCGCATTTGGACTTTTGTAATGAAGATTTTCCTGGAATAATCTTCTGTCACCCAAACAAATGTTGGTCGCACAATCACCCACTCATGTCAACTTTTTTGGGGAAATTTCACACCTCTGGGAATTCAAATACCAATCTAAAGACTTGTGACTTCACAAGTGATTTCCAGATACAAGCATTAAGTTGGTGTTGCAAAGGGAGAATGGCAATTATACCATTGTAGTGTCCAGCTTGTGCATTTCACAGAGACCTTGAAAAATGAAAAGGGACCAGTCAAGTCAGAAATGCTATTTGCCTACAGATAGTGTTAATCATCTGCAGGTAAACAGCATTACAAGCCTGCCTGCTTTAATGGAGCAGCAGCTACACATATTGAACTTGTATCCTCACTGTAGCCATTGGCTTTCAGTCACCATCCACAATATCGTAGAAGGCAGCTGTAATTATTTCCCCTCTATTTTGATAGCTGGCTGCGCAGAAACATGCTACAAAGCCACCTATCAAGTATCGGGGAAATACTACAGCCAACACTCAATAGCGGGTGGTGACTGGAGTCACTGCCTACGTGCCCATGTCTGACGGTCAGCGGCTACAGTGAGGACACAAGTTCATTTTCTCACCACAGTTGCGCTTCTCAGAAAGGTAGTAGGATTTTAATGCCATTTATCTGCACACTGACCCTGTATCAGCAGGTAAATGGCATTTCCCAGTATGGCAGATTCTCTGGAAGCCGTACACCTCCACTTTCACCAGTAAGCTTTTATAGCGCAGGACTCTGCAGTGTGATTTATTTTCTAATTTCTATCAGCGATCTTTTGCTGATAATCTGCACCTCAGATCACCTGAAGTTAGAACTGCAGACTTAACTAAAGTAAGCATCCTGATGCCAGTGTCCAGTGCAGGAGCGGGTGTCATAGGATGTTACAGCTGCTTGGTTTAGTGCAGCCCAAAACTCAGACTTCCAGTGGTTCATGCTGCGGGTTATCACCAAAAGATCGCTAGTAGAAATTAGAAAAATATGTCTGGCATTATAATCATTTTCTTGAGAAATTGGGAGACCAGCTCTCTAATACCACAATGACATGCATGTGTACACTATCGGCAGTTTAGGCACACTGTGGGGTGCAGAAGTGACAGGCAACTGAGAACAGATTTCCCAGGATTTTTTGTGGGGAGTCATGACACTTATCCAAAGCCTTTTCGCTGCCAGTAACCTAGGTTTAAACTGATAGACCTTGGTTGTCTTTTTTGGGTTTATTGTTTATTTGTACCATTTTGGGGTACATTATATTTTGGCTCAGATCACATTTATCCTGTGCTCTAAAGGCTGATTTCAGATTTGCGGATGTGAAAGCAGCGTAGTTCCTCCGTGAAGCTCCGCCCACTGCCACACCCCCTCCAATCAGCTCCGCCTGCATCTTCATACAGCCTGCGTACCTATCTTTAACATTGAAGACAAGAAATAGAGCAGCACAAAAAAAATACAAGAGTCCAGGTTCAAAGCTCACAAAAGGCATGTACCAAACCTTTATGATGCAAAAAATCCAGAAAGCAGGAACAGCACACTGGTTTTTCAGGGTTAAATAAGCTGTATTTAGCCCATAAGAGCCTTTTCAAGCTTGAAAAAGGTTCGCCACTTAAACCGAAACGTTAGGGCTAAATACAGCTCTCATTTAACCCTGAAAAACCAATGTGTTGTTCCTTCGCCGCATCATCAAAACGACACATGCGGAGGCATCCACATGGCCTGTGTACCCAATATTAAAGATAGGTACGCAGGCCGCACGCAGACAGAGCTGAACGGAGGTGCAGCAGTGGGCAGAACGTCACGGAGGAATTATACACAGCCCTCCGCAGCACTGCCGAATGCTAGTGTGAAACTAGCCTAAGCTGAGCATTTAGGTCCAAGTTTCTGGTCTAATCTAGTTCCTACAGAATCACTGTACTGACAGAGATGGAGTCACTTTGGACTCTCCCCTGGCCTCTGTCCCAATGGCATCTCTTTAGAGGTGCAGAAAATTGTGGTCAATAGCAGAGTTTAGTGGCTCAGTCTGACACAGCAAACCTGTTTGCTGTACTTATTTTCTATGGGTGAAATACTGCAAAAATGACGAAATTGACATGCTGCAGATTTCAAGACACTACAGAGTTCAAACTGTCAGGAAATAAAAAAAAAACAAAAAAACAAGCGTGCATGAGAGTAGTGTAAAAGCCAGCGTCTTACCATAAAACGTGCCAAATATGTTGAATGTAGTAATCTATAAGTCTGATATTGCCATTATTGTACTGACCAGCAGAAAAATTTTATCAGTTAACACTGTTACACAAAATAATTAAAATTATGAATCTATTATCAGGGCTGTGGAGTCGGAGTCGGTGCTCATTTTGGTGGAGTCGGTATAAAATGGACCGACTCAGACTCCTAAAATATATAATAAATTGGGTACAGTAATTCAATGCAGGATGTGCTGAATATTTTTTCATAGGAGTTTGGGAAAGTTATGAAATGTCCTGTAAATGGCTGTTCTATTCCTGATCTAAGGCTACATTCACACACAGCATTTTTCCTGTGTTTTTTGAGGATACGTTTTTCAGCTGCAAAAGCTGATCAGCTTTTTAAAAAACTGCATCACCTGAAAGGTTTTTGAGCTCATAGATAATGTTTTCAATAGCAAAAGCAGATTAGAAATCTGCTCTATCTATCCATTTATCCATATCTGTCTATCCATATCGTATCTGTACCAAAAAGAATGAAAACCGGGTAGTACACCAATATATATTCTGTTCTAAATATCTTGATTATTGGATCATAAAAATGATTAAATGTCTGAGGTTCACATTGTTCTACAATAAATTTTTCACTTAAATATAAGCAATATGTGTGGGAGTCGGAGTCGTGGAGTTGGAGTCGGTGGAAGGGAAATTGAGGAGTCGGAGTCGCAGGTTTGGCTTACCGACTCCACAGCCCTGTCTATTATAACCCACAGGGATTGGTTCTGCTTTTAAGTCCATTGTCTGGTACATTAAACTGCCATTAAACGCAATTCTGGCTGCAAAACACAAGTCTTCCAATGGCTGAGTAATATGAAAAATATAATTCTGGTTTTGGGGAAAAAAAACACTGTGGTGGGAACCCTTAATCAAAAGACCCTCATTTTGAGTATATTTCATTTTGTCAGACTAGTTTAGTTCACTAGTTTCAGAGAATCCGTTTTCCCTTTGTTCAGGCATGTATCCTTTTTGCTTTTCAGTATTTGATGTCAGGCTGCTCACACAGATATACATTTGATCTCTATCCTCAAAGACTTTTCTTTCTAGATAGATTGTTTTGTTTGTGCTTTTTCTGCATCACCAACCCAAAAGCTGCGAATTTAACCCCTTCACCCCCAAGGGTGGTTTGCACGTTCATGACCGGGCCAATTTTTACAATTCTGACCACTGTACCTTTATGAGGTCATAACTCTGGAACACTTCCATTGATCCCAGTGATTCTCACATTGTTTTCTCGTGACATTGTACTTCATGTTAGTGGTAAAATTTCATTCAAATAACTTGCGTTTATTTGTGAAAAAAATGGAAATTTGGCAAAAATTTTGAAAATTTCGCAATTTTCCAACTTTGAATTTTTATGCCCTTAAATCACAGAGATACGGCACACAAAAAACTTGATAAGTAACATTTCCCACATGTTTACTTTACATCAGCACAATTTTGGAACCAAATTTTTTTTTTGTTAGGAAGTTATAAGGGTTAAAAGTTGACCAGCGATTTCTCATTTTTACAACACCATTTTATTTTTAGGACCACATCACATTTGAAGCCACTTTGAGGGGTCTATATGATAGAAAATACCCAAAAGTGACACCATTCTAAAAACTGAACCCCTTAAGGTGCTCAAAACCACATTCAAGAAGTTTATTAACCCATTAGGTGCGTCACAGGAATTTTTTTGAATATTTAAAAAGAAATGAACATCTAACTTTTTTTCACAAAAAAAACACTTCAGGTTCAATTTTTTTTATTTTACCAAGGGTAACAGGAGAAATTAGACTGCAAAAGTTATTGTGCAATTTGTCCTGAGTACGCTGATACCTGATTTGTGGGGGGGAACGACTGTTTCGGCGCATGGCAGAGCTCAGAATGGAAGGAGCGCCGTTTGACTTTTTCAATGCAAAATTGGCTGGAATTCAGATCGGACGCCATGTCACGTTTGGAGAGTAGAGTCCCTGATGTACCTAAACAGTGGAAACCCCCTACAAGTGACCCCATTTTGGAAACTAGACCCCCCAAGGAACTTATCTAGATATGTGGTGAGAACTTTGAACCCACAAGGGCTTTACAGAAGTTTATAACGTACAGCGGTACAATTAAAAAATCATATTTTTTCCACAAAAATGATCTTTTCACCCCAATTTTTATTTTCCCAAGGGTAACAGGACCCTAAAAGTTATTGTGCAATTTGTCCTGAGTACGCTGATACCCCACATGTGGGGGTAAACCACTATTTGGGCGCATGGCAGAGCTCGGAAGGGAAGCAATGCCATTTGACGTTTTTGGCTGGAATTGAGATCGGACACCATGTCGCGTTTGGAAAACCCCTGATGTACCAAAACAGTGGAAACCCCCCACAAATGACACCATTTTGGAAACTAGACCCCCCAAGGAACTTATCTAGATGTGTGGTGAGCACTTTGACCCCCCCAGTGCTTCACAGAAGTTTATAACGCTCGGGCGTGAAAATAAAAAATTTGTATTTTTTCCACAAACATGATCTTTTAGTCACCATTTTTTTATTTTCCCAAGGGTACCAGGAGAAATTGAACCCCAAAAGTTGTTGTCCAATTTGTCCTGAGTATGCTGATACCCCATATGTGGGTGAAAACTACTGTATGGGCACACGTCGGGGCTCGGAAGGGAAGTAGTGACGTTTTGGTATGCAGACTTTGATGGAATGGTCTGCGGGTGTCATGTTGCCTTTGGAGAGCCCCTAATGTACCTAAACAGTGGAAACCCCCCACAAATGACCCCCATTTTGAAAACTAGACCCACTAAGGAACTTATCTAGATGTGAGGTGAGCACTTTGAACCCCCAAGGTCTTCACAGAAGTTTATAATGCCAGGGCATGAAAATAAAAAAATCGTATTTTTTCCAGAAACATGATCAATTAGTCCGCAATTTTTTCATTTTCCCAAGGGTAACAGGAGAAATTGGACCCCAAAAGTTGTTGTCCAATTTGGCCCGAGTACGCTGACACCCCATATGTGGGAGAAAACTACTGTATGGACACACGTCGGGGCTCGGAAGGGAAGCAGTGACGTTTTGGAATGCAGACTTTGATGGAATGGTGTGCGGGTGTCATGTGCGTTTGGAGAGCCCCTGATGTACCTAAACTATTGAAACTCCCCACAAGTGACCCCATTTTGGACACTAGACCCCCCACGGAACTTATCTAGATGTGTGGTGAGCACTTTGAACCCCCAAGTGTTTCACAGAAGTTTATAACACTCGGACGTGAAAATAAAAAAATCATTTTTTTCCACAAAAATGATATTTTTGCCCCCAATTTTTTATTTTCCTAAGGGTAACAGGAGAAATTGGACCCCAAAAATTGTTTTGCAATTTGTCCTGAGTAGGCTGATACCCTACATGTGGGGGTAAAACACTGTTTGGGCGCATGGCAGAGCTTGGAAGGGAAGGAGCACCATTTGACTTTTTCAACTCAGAATTGGCTGGAATTGAGATCAGACGCCATGTTGCATTTGGAGAGCCCCTGATGTGCCCAAACAGTGGAAACCCCCAATTATAACTCCAACCCTAACCCCAACACACCCCTAACCCTAATCTGAGCCCTAACCCTAAGGCTGTGTGCACACGCTGCGGATTTTGCTGCGGTTCCGCAGCGGTTTTGGCTGCTGCGGACCCCAGTACCATGATTCCCTATGGGAATCAAAAACCGCAGTGCAGACGGTGCGGAATTTTCCGCGCGGATTATCTGCGGTTTTCAATCCGCAGAAAGAATTGACATGTCAATTCTTTCTGCGGATTCTCCTGCGGTTTGCCATCTCCTCTATTGAGGAGATGAAAAACCGCAGGACAAAACCGCAGAGCAATCTGCAGGTAAAACCGCAGGTCTTTTGACCTGCGGATTTTACAAAATCCGCGCGGATGAATCCGCACCTAATCGGCAGCGTGTGCACACAGCCTTACCCTAACGGGAAAATGGAGATAAATACTTTTTTTTTAGTTTTATTATTTTTCCCTAACTAAGGGGGTGATAACGGGGGGTTGATTTACTATTTATGGCGGTTTTTATTTTTGGCGGCTGTCACACGCTAAAAGACGCTTTTTATTGTAAAAATAGTTTTTGCATCACCACATTTTGAGAGCTATAATTTTTCCGTATTTTGACCCACTGAGTCATGTGAGGTCTTATTTTTTGCGGGACGAGTTGACATTTTTATTGGTACCATTTTCGGGCACGTGACATTTTTTGATCGCTTTTTATTCCTATTTTTGGGACGCAGAATGAACAAAAACCAGCGTTTCATGAATTTCTTTTGGGGGGGTGCGTTTACACCGTTCCGCGTGCGGTAAAATTGATAAGGCGGTTTTATTCTTCGGGTCAGTACGGTTACAGCGATACCTCATTTAGGTCGTTTTTTTATGTTTTTGTCGGTTTTATGCAATGAAAACTATTTTATATAAAAAATAATTATTTTTGCATCGCTTTATTCTGTGAGCTATAACTTTTTTATTTTTTCGCTGATGATGCTGTGTGGTGGCTCGTTTTTTGCGGGACAAGATGACGTTTTCAGCGGTACCATGGATATTTATATGCGTCTTTTTGATCGCGCGTTATTACACTTTTTGTTTGGCGGTATGATAATAAATCATTATTTTTTGCTTCGTTTTTTATTTTTTAAGGGGTTCGCTAAAAGGGTTAACTAATGGGAAGGTTTTATAGGGCGGGTCATTACGGACGCGGCGATACCTAATATATGTACTTTTATTGGTTTTTTTTTATTTTCAAAAAATGAATTTATTGGGGAATATTTTTTTTTTACTAATTTGGCGATTTTTTTAAATTTATTTTTACATTTTTTTTTAATTTTTTTTTTACTTTATTACATAGTCCCAGGTGGGACATCACTGTCCTGTGACAGATCGCTGATCTGTCACATCACAGATCACTGTGACAGATCAGCAATCTGTCACAGGCATTGAAGCAGACTTCCTCTTGCCTGCGCTTTGCAGGCACTGAGGAAGCCAGCTTCCTCAGGTCCCCGTCGCCATCTTGGATTCGGGGGCCTGGAGGATAGGAGCCCCCCGCAGCAGCGCTGCACATTGTGCTGCCGTGGGGGGCTCAGGGAAGCATGGAGGGAGCCCCCTCCCTGCCGATGCTTCCCTTTAACTCCCGGTACACCGCGATCATGTTTGATCGCGGTGTGCAAGGGGTTAACGTGTCGGGGGCGGTCCGTGACCGCCCCTGACACATAGTGCCGGGTGTCAGCTGTGATAATCAGCTGACACCCGGCCGCGATCAGCGGCGCTCACCACGTGGGCGCCGCTGATCGCGGTAGACGTACTATCCCGTCCACGGTCATACGGGCCCGGGTACCGTGGACGGGATAGTACGTCGGATGTCAGGAAGGGGTTAAAGTTAAATGTGGGACACTACATTACATATGTCTCACAAAAATAATGCAAAGGAGTTAGTCTGAAATGTAAGGTAAGAAAATTTTTAGCATGCCAAAAATAAAGTAACGTTCACTTCCCTTCATTAACCAAAAGCTTGTTTCATACAGAATGCTTGAAATAAAAGTTCAAATAAAATCAGATTTCTTTATGAAAAACTGTATTTTAATAGAGGTATAATTTAAATAACTTAGATTGGAAAAAACTAACAAAAGCAGGCTTTAAAAAAAAAGAAAACAAAAGGGGAAAAATAGGATATGAATTTTTTACTTCCCCAAAACTTGTTGCACGGTCCCTCCCTACCTGGTCTAAAAGTTCACTCCAACCTCAACCCTCCTGAGACTTCCACCTAAAGTCGCCGCAATGCTCTCTTTTTGTCTGTCTTCTTTTTTGCGGCCAGTTTCTTGTCACGGTCCCCAGCATGTTTCTTGGCCATTGGCCCATCCCCAACGGCCACTGCAGCCGATGCAGATGAGCAGGGGTCCGTGGCATCTTTGCCCCTTAAAGATGAGCTCTGGGCATGAATCTCTGTCATTAGTCTTGCACGGGATGCATACTCTTCATAGTTCTCCAGTAAAAGACGGCCAGCCTCTTCATTCAGTGCTGATTCAGGGTTCGGATGAATCAACAAACACTTTATGGTCTGTGATGAGAGATAAAAAAAAACATCAGTAAGATCACTGGTACATCAGCAGCCTGCAGCTGCACTTTCATCTGCAGAGTAACTGAGGGGTTTCCACTGATGGACTACTTATAATAGCTTATTTTATATTCATAAATCAATAGTACGTGCAAATATTGTAATTCTATTTCTAAGCACTGTTTTTCGGTGGTTATTTTGTATCCCCGTTCATACTGCACCCACACACGATACACCATTTGAAAAGTAAACGTGCCCTTTTCAGCAAGAAAATAGCCAAACCACACATCCACGATTTGATCACAAAATACAGTTTAAACATTTTCATAAACCTGCAGTAAGGAAAAATGACCTGCAGGTGACATTACAGTACCCCAAAGCACACTACCAACACTTTTGTAAAAATGCACTCTTTCGCCGATTACTTCACCCCACACCATTTCAAAGGTAAACTTGCTCCCTTCAGCAAGAAAAGAGCCAAACAAACCACACATTCACGATTTTCATCACTAAATACAGTTTAAACATTCATTTCATAAACCTGCAGAAAGAAACAATGACCTGCAGGTGGCACCTCAATTCGAAAACATTTTTTGGCATCAACTTAATTTATTGTATTACCAATCTACATATATAATTACCTTTAGTCTTTAGTGGTTAAACACAAATCTGGACCTGAATCCACAGGAATACCCACATAAGATTATAGGTTAATGCATGTGGAAACTTCAGTACACAGATTTACAAAAAAGTTTAAGGCTGGGTTCACACCTAGCGGAACTCCCGCAGACGTTACCGCGAGAATTCCGGAATTCCATTCCGTGGGAAAAATCGCATTTTAAATTCCCGCGATTTTCACTCAGAAAAACTAGCGATTTTCAAGTGTAATTAGCTTGCAGAATAATAGCGATCTGTAGCATCGCTTGGAGAACTGATTGACAGGTTGGTCACACTCGTCAAACTAGTGTGACCAACTTTTTACTATTGAGGCTGCCTATACTCCAGTATAGTGTCTCTTCGAAAACCCTCCAGGATTTTACCCACAGTTGAGGTTAAACTTACTGGCCTATAATTTCCAAGTTCAGTTTTTGTCCCCTTTTTGAATATTGGCACCACATTTGCTATACGCCAGTCCTGTGGTACAGACCCTGTTATTATGTAATCTTTAAAGATTAAAAATAATGGTCTATGACTGTGCTTAATTCCTGCAGTACTCGGGGGTGTATCTCATCCGGGCCCAGGGATTTGTCAATTTTAGTGATTTTTAAATGCAACCGTAATTCCTGCTGGGTTAAGCAGGTGACAAAGGCTATAGGCCCACGTAGCGTTTTAAAACGCACAATGAGAACCAGACTCCTTCCCAGAAATCGAGCGGCTTTTTCCGCGCAATTTCACCGCGATTCTGTTCGCGATTTTCTCAAGCACTTTCCAGGCGATTTGAAGCATCGCTTGGAAAGTGATTGACAGGTTGGTCACACTCGTCAAACAGTGTTTGACAAGTGTGACCAGCTTTTTCTATTGAGGCCGCCTATGCGGCATCAATAGTAAAAGATAAAATGTTAAAAATGATTAAAAAAAAAATAAAAAGATCGGGGTATATTTACCTTCCGACGTCCCGCGCTGCCATCTCGGGCCTCAGCGTTCCCAGCGATGCCTTGCGAGACCTGTGATGACGTTGGTCTCGCGTTACTATAGTGATCTCGCGAGACCACTAGAGTCACGCGAGACTACGTCATCACAGGACCTTGCCGCAAGGCATTACTGGGAACGCTGAGGCCCGGGATGGCAGCGCGGGACGTCGGAAAGTAAATATACCCCGATTTTTTTATTCTTTTTTTACAGGGGTATGGTACCCAGGGCCTGGAGGACAGTCTCCTCTCCTTCACACCGTGGGTACCAACCGCACATGAGACGCTTAACCTCCCGCATGGTGGGCATAGCCACGTGCGGGAAATAAGCGATTCTCACGCATTCCTATGGGTGCGGAATCGCGGCAATTCTTTGCGATTCTGCACAAAAGAATGATCATGCTGCGATTTTTTTCCACGATGCGATTCCGCCGCGGAAAAAAGCGCAGCATTAGCACAGCATGTGCGGAATGCCATAGGAATGCATGGGGTGCGTCATGCACAAGATTTTTAAACGTTTTCACACCGAAAATCGTGGCAAAAACGCTTAAAAATCGCATCGTGGGCACACAGCCTTAATGGAGAATTTTGTCATGGGATTTTCTTGTGTAAATACTGTTGAAATAAAATCATTTAGCATATTGGCTTTTCCCTCATCCACCATTTCACCCAGACTATTTTTAAGGGGGGCCCAACACTATCATTTTTTATCATTTGTTGCGGTCCAGTCCAACACATCCCATCTTCATACGATGCAGTCATCTTTTTCCCTTACTGTAGTGGCTCCGGCGCACTGCTCTGCCCTGTTGAGGGCAGAGCAGATTCCTGCAGTGCGCAGGAGTCGGGAGAGGTCCGGTGCCTGTGCACTGCAGGATTCTGCTCTGCCCTCAACAGGGCAGAGCAGTGCACCTGCACCAGAGCTACTACAGGAAGGGAAGAAAAGGACAGCATTGTATGAAGATGGGAGGCGTCGGACCGGACCACGACACCCATCGGACCGGACCGCCCCCTCCGGTGAGTATAATCTAACGTGTTTTTCTTATCTTTCAGGTTACATTGGAGGCTTATCTACAGCATTACAGAATGCTGTAGATAAGCCCCTGAAGTCAATACCAGCAGTTCATAGAGCAAAAAAAAGGGTGACAGATTCCCTTTAAACAACATTATCCAGTATTCTATTAAAGAGCAGTAAAAACGTAAGGGAAATTCATCAGAAACCACGCACGTTTGTGCGCTGACATTACTTATGGTGGACACAGATTTGTTCTTACCAGTAACACGTGTCTAATGCCAAGTTCTGCTTTCCAGTCTTTCTTTAAAACATTTACACAAATTTCTCCATTGTTGCTAACATTTGGATGAAATATTTTGGTAAGGAAATATCCCTTTGGAGGGGCAGCAGGGAAATCTTTGCCCAAGATTAACTTCATTCTGAAAATCCCCCCTGAATATGGAGTTCCCTCTGCAAAACAAAAAACAAGGTTGACATTAATAACTTACAGGTAAGAAACCAACAAGCACATTAAGATCACTGCAAGGACGCGTTCAGATAGCCACAGTGAAAGTCAGGCTAGTCGTGATAGGCTGTGCACTCATCCACGGAGCTGTCTTTACATTATTCTGGTATGTAAAATGGACAATATTCACATAAATCCAGACAAACCTTAGTCTGGGTGGAAAAGTCAGCCACATACACTGGCAATAAAGGGTCTGTGTGCGGTCCATTGAACACAGACTGATCGGTCGCTTGTCTGAATCCTCCTTTATTGTTGCCCTAAGGCTATGTTCACACGTTGCGTTTTTGCAGCTTTTTTAATGCAAATTTTAAGCTGCGTTTTATAGTACTCAGCAAAGTTCAGAAAACAATTTTTTTTTTCCTGACTGATTGACAAAAAAGCATGTCACTCATTTTTCACCCATAGAAAGAAATGAGTAAGCGTTTTTAGTTAAAAAAACAAAAAAAAAACAAGCAGGTACAGCAGTATCTGAAATTAATTTGTGATTTTCCCAAGTTTAAACCATACTGTCTTGAGGGGGTTTTACACTAAGCAATATCGCTAGCAATATCGCTAAAACGTCACTGGTTTTGTGACGTTATAGCGACATTGCTAGTGATATCGCTATGTGTGATACTTACCAGCGACCGGCTCCCCCGCTGCTCATCGCTGATCGCGCGAGAATGTCCGGCTCCATTTCTCGTCGTCTGCTTCCTGCTGGGCTTCCTGCTGTGACGTCCAGCGACGCGTGGAGGCGGGCGGGAGGACGCAGGATCGCTGTGTGTGAATGGTAAGTATCGTGCGCTGCGTCGCTGCTGCATCGCTGTGAGATCTTTCTGTATGAAAGCTCACTAGCGATCATTTAGCGATGCACCAGCGATCCTGACCGGGTCGGATCGCTGGTTGGATCGCTGGTGCATCGCTAAATGTAAAAGGGCCTTTGGTCTCCTCACATTAGCATGTTTGTTAGGATAAGTCCAGGGTAATTAAATTAGGGATGTGAACAAAGTAAAAAAAAAAAACATTGGCCAAGGTGTGATTGAACAATGCCTGGGTCCCATGAAAGTGTAAAGTAAACAGTGTCCTAACAAGCTGAATGCTTCTGTCCATGTCTTAGGTACACTATTCCCAACCAGTTCACCCCCCCCCCGCTGTTACATTTGTAACTGTGTATTTTTTCTTGAACTCATGTAAACTTTTTGGTTCATAATAGCCACTTTTTTCAGACAAAAAAAAACACCTTCCACCAATTGATGAAATTGCCCATTTTCCAAAAATGGTTTCATGGTTTCACAAGTGTCTTGCATTGCTGAACTGTGTTCATGCTTCTCTGGTGGAAGCAAAGCTGAACTTTGGGACCCAGAAAAATAAAGCAAAACCTGCTTTTTGCAAAAAGTTTCTTTACTGCCAAGAGAGCAGGTTTTGCCTGCAGAAAAAAATGGCAAAACCGCAATGTGTGAACATGGCCTAAGGCTAGGTTCATATTAGTGTATCGGGGCTCTGCGGAGGGCTGCATACTTCCTCCCTGAAGCTCCGCCCACTTCTGCACTTCCATTTAGGTTCACTTCTGCATGCGTTCTGCGTACCTATCTTTAACAATGGGTACGCACGTGTATGCGGATGCGTTGACGCGCCCGCCGACCGCACGGGAATGCAAGTTGCGTTTTGCGCAGACGCGTCAAAACAACGCATCCGCATGTCCTGCGTACCCAATGTTAAAGATAGGTACGCAGGACGCATGCAGAAGTAGGCGAACGGAAGTGTGGGGAGCTTCAGGGAGGAAATACGCAGCTCTCCAGAGCCCTGGTACGCTAATGTGAGACCAGCCTAAGATAGCAGCTTGTATGTCACACCACTGACCAGCTGAAATAACAAGATGTATATAGTAAAAAGTCACTAGCATAACTAAATTTTATTTCTATAGCGCCAACATATTCCGCAGCACTTTACATTTTAGAGGGGACGTGTACAGACAATAAAAAGACATTACAGAATAACAATAATCACATAAATCAACAAATACCAAAAGGAATGAGGGCTCTGGCTTACAATGTATGAATTACCAGATGATTAACTCTGGTGTCACAGCAAGTTTTGGCCTTTATGGCAAACCATATTTTTTCTTCTTTTCTATTGCCACATTTCAAGAGTAAATTTTTGATTAAATAAAATTCAGTAGATATATATAAAAAAAAAAGCGTACACACCATTGGTAAAATGCCAGGATTTTGACATGTAAAATCATATGAACAATCATTTGAAAACCTTATCCACTTTTAATGTCACCCATAATCTGTACAGTTCATTGAGAAAATTTATTTTGGAGGGAGAAAAAAAAAATGTGGCTGCATAAGTATGAAGACCCGCTTATTGGGGCTGTGGTTGTATTCAGAATTAGCCAATCACATTTACACTTATGGTAAATAATCAGTACACCGTGGTAATTTGATCTGTCACTCCTTTTTACAAATATGAGCTGCCGGCACCAACATCAGGGACTTATCTACAGCATTCTGTAATGCTGTAGATAAGCCCCCGATGTAACCTGAAAGAAAAGGAAAAAAGTTATCTTATACTCACCCCGGCGTCCGTTCCGGTCCGATGGGTGTCGTGGTCCGGTGCCTCCCATCTTCATACGACGCCACCCTTTTCTTTCCTTCCTGTCGTGGCTCCAACGCAGGCTCACTGCTCTGCCCACACCCATCCCCCCTTTGAGCAGGGGGTTGGACCAGATGGCCCAGGAGGTCCCTTCCAACTCTACGATTCTATGATCCATACTTGCAGGGATTAGCCTTACCTGGAGGTGTCTTCAGACAGGTTTATTAAGGAATAAACCTTGTCCCCAGCATCAATGTGATTTTCCCTCCTCCCCCTCCAGGTCCAGAGCAGGAGTCAGCAAGTGTGTGTTCTGTAAGTCGTTTCACTTCCGGGTTGCGTTTGAACGGCGTTGCATGAAGGGAAGGAAGCCGGAGAGGTCAGGGAGGCCTCCGACTACCCCCAAGTGGGAGCGTAGGTGGGCCAGGTCCCAAATCTTCTGCAAGTCAGGGAGACAGGAGCAGCATGTAGGAGTGAAGCCCACGAACACCACTGCCCGGCTTCAGCAGCAAAAACAGGTACACTGCGGTTGCTGGCCACACAGCATACAGAAAACCTCTCCACGCCCTATTAGGGACAGGAAAGACTGGTGAGTAGGAGGGGCTTTTAACCTCTGCTTCCTGTACCCCATTAGGCTGTGGAGACACCTCCTATGTTGTGGAAGGGAACTAGAGAAAAAACTTCTCCCAGGAGCCACCAGCTTTCAATCATGGGAGAGTGGTATGTGCACACTATCAGAAAACACTGCAGGTTTCAAGAAATCTCATGCCCACTATGCGTGCAGAGACCGACATTCGGCGAGTCTTTCCAGACCACAGCATTTCTATCTTGCGGAGATGCAAGCCTCCAATACATTTCACCTGTACAGTGTATTAGACGCGGTGAATACACATAGTTCAACAAACAAAAGCAGCTTCACAAGTGATCAATGGCCGGCAGCTCTTTGGATGCACCGGACAAAGCGCTGCCAATTCCTGAACATGTGTGCACATACCCTTAGGGCCCCGTCACAACTCACCAGCGATCCCGACAACGATAGCTTGTCAGGATCGCTGGTGAGCTGTCAGACAGCTTCACCAGCTATCAGCACTAGCGACGCCAAGCGCGCGGCGTCGAATTATACTTTAGTTACACTTAGAAACCCGATGTGTACCTTGGCTACCAGCTCCCTCCATCAGCGTGCTGGAAACTAAGGTACACATCAGGTTTCTAAGCACAGCCCGGTGCTTAGAAACCCTGCGTTTACCTTAGTTACCAGTGCGCTGATCGTTGGTCTCCCGCCTGTCACACGCAGCGATGAGTGCTGGCCAGCGGGAGACTACCGACCAAAAAAATGTCCAGGGCTTTCCATCAACGATACCGGCAGGGGGGCCGGTCGCTGATACATGTCACACACAGCGATCTCGCTGTTGAGATCGCTGTTGCGTCACAAAACTTGTGACTCAGCAGCGATCTCGCAAGCAAGATCGGTATGTGTGACAGGGGCTTTAGTCATCGCTCAACTGACTATACAGCAGGTGGTCCCTGTAATCATACCCCAGTGCTTTGACAGCTCGCAGGGTGTTTTTTTTTCAGAGCTGGTTTGTCAAAGTGCCAGTGCATGGATACAGTCAACGAAAACACAGTATAGCAAGAAGTGACTAACTGCTTCCAAGAGGAGAGTTCTTTTTCCTCAAGGATCCACACTTTCAGTAAGGCGGACAGAGCACTGGAATGCCATTTATCTGCAGGTAACTAGCCTTTTATATGGTGACAGGTTCCCATTAAAGTGCTGGGGGATTTGTGTAGCAGCCCATGCAGGAGTCTGGCCGTACAGCAGCCAGGCTCCTGCTGTGGATGCACAGGCACAACCCTCATACGTTATTTTACATTAGAAGAGACGCTTCGTGTTCACTTTTCTATAAGTGGAAAATCCCCATGAAAGAATGGTCAGTATAGTATACTAACCTGGCCCTTCAATGCTAACTTGTACATCAGTTATATCATCTTCATTTGGAATGATTTTTATGCCTTCTGGAGGGTCAGATGTCAAAGTAGAGACCTCTTTGTAAACCTGGCGAATTATATGTGGAGGCAAGTTTTCAACGTTTGAATTCTGCAAAGAGAAAGCAAAAGAAAACCCCATCAGTATATCAAATGGAAGAGTAAGAATTCACACTCCAGCAAAACATGCAAGCTTCTAGTACAGCTAAAACATGAAAAGATTCCTCAGTGAAGCTAAAAAACTAAAGTGGCACATATCTAATGTTCTGCTTCAGCTGTGGTTTGTTAGGGAGAACCTGCCATGACAGTATGGCATCCACACAGAGCCCCACTGATGGGAGCAAATTAACTTTATTCCCCCTGGAAGCCTCAGCCTTTTATTCAGTGCTCAGTGTATTGACTGTACCCATAACCCCAGCACCCTAATGCTGAGCTGGCTGTCACTCAGTGTGGGGGGCACGGGTGCAGCCACCATACACCGAGCTGTGACTGAAGCCGAGCTGGCACCAACCCTATGAGTGGGAGCCAAATGCTGCTGGTAGGAATAAAATTAATTTCCTCCAGGCAGAGAGGCTCTCAGTGTGAGCACTGTAAGGTGTCAAATTGCTCTTAACATGCTGATTAAAGCAAATTAGCATTATTTTACATGACAGGTGCCCATTAAAATTTCAATCCCTGCCGTACTTTCCTTCCCCAGGTGCAACAATTAAATTGTACAGACGTCCAGGTTCTAGCATTGGCTGCGAAGATGAAGGCGCAGTTGCCAGTAAACTCTAGTAGGGTCAACAGAAAGCCCCCCTCCGATGAGATGAGGATGTGACGTCAGCGCCGCAGCTAATGCCAGAGCAGCAGCGGAGACTCACAGGCGGACCTGGGAAAGGAGAGTAAAGCACAATATTTTTCCACAAACTGAAGCCAAAGGAGGACAGATTGAAGGGACAGCCTTTATATTTTCAGAAGAAGCCTATAAGACTTCCTACTGCTTATTTATACGTTTGTCTAATCATATTGGCAGCTTGGACTCACGTGGCTCATGGATCAGGCAACATGGAGGTGGTGACCTGCTGCACGAGTGTGAGGTGCAACTAAGGAGTCAGTCAGCAATAGGATGGTGGCAGCACTGCATGCAGCACCACTGACCCCATCAGGAAGGACACCCTGCACCCCAACACTGTACAGCCCTTTATGGCAAGCCTTACCCAGAAGGCATGGGACGCGGCACATGTACACACTGTGGGGCTCGGCTCAGGTCCTGGCTGGTGCCCTGGGGAAGCGTCCCCAGCCGGGACCCTGTCACGAGGAGGCCGCAGGAATGACACCCTGCACCCCAACACTGTACAGACCTTTATGGCAAGCCTCACCTAGAGGGCATGGGACGCGGCGCATGTACACACCGTGGGGCTCAGCCCACCACCCCATGGCACCAGCCAGGACCCTGTCACGAGGAGGCCGCAGGAAGGACACCCTGCACCCCAACACTGTACAGCCCTTTATGGCAAGCCTCACCTAGAGGGCATGGGACGCGGCACATGTACACACCGTGGGGCTCAGCCCACCACCCCATGGCACCAGCCGGGACCCTGTCACGAGGAGGCCGCAGGAATGACACCCTGCACCCCAACACTGTACAGACCTTTATGGCAAGCCTCACCTAGAGGGCATGGGACGCGGCACATGTACACACCGTGGGGCTCAGCCCACCACCCCATGGCACGATCCAGGACCCTGTCATGAGGAGGCCGCAGGAAGGACACCCTGCACCCCAACACTGTACAGCCCTTTATGGCAAGCCTCACCTAGAGGGCATGGGACGCGGCACATGTACACACCGTGGGGCTCAGCCCACCACCCCATGGCACCAGCCAGGACCCTGTCACGAGGAGGCCGCAGGAAGGACACCCTGCACCCCAACACTGTACAGCCCTTTATGGCAAGCCTCACCTAGAGGACATGGGACGCGGCACATGTACACACCGTGGGGCTCAGCCCACCACCCCATGGCACCAGCCAGGACCCTGTCACGAGGAGGCCGCAGGAATGACACCCTGCACCCCAACACAGCACCTTATGGTCAGCCTTACCCAGAGGGTCCCGGGACACACACCGTGGGGCTCAGCCCGCCTCCTCCGGGCACCAGCCAGGACCCGGTCATGAGGCCGCAGACAATGGGAGACTCCGCACAAGGCCCGGGCACACACTCACCATGCCGCAGGAGGTTACGGGCAGCCACAGACGATACCGCGCTCTCCTCCGGTGTGTACAGCGCTCCAGTAAGGGGAATCCGGAAACACGGGCCTGGTAGCAGCTAACGAGAAGGAAATGGAAGTGACGCTGATGCCAAGCTGGGGCCTAGTTTACACCAACACCCGTAGACGTTCTTCTCTAGTCCGTTAGCTCACGGGACCCACCCCTTACCGTCCAGCCTGGCCTCCCAACAACCAGGCCTCCCGTGCTCGCTTTGGCTCCCCGGCACTAAGCCTCCACGGCCCACCGACACCCCTTCATATAACCTTCGTCTATTTTCTGGACACGCCCACTCCAAACCGTTCCCCCCGTCCTATCAGAGAGCTTGCGACGTCACACCTGTTAACCAATAGCCGTACACATAAACGAATTTTGATCCGTAGCTGTTTTCACGTAATGATTGGCATTCACAGCGTCCAATCACAGGGTGCAGTGCAAGAGCGCGGGCCCGCACCAAAGAACACGGCTCTGGATTGGACGGTTTGAATATCGCAGAGTGACGCTGACCTGAAGTACCTGGGAAGTAGTAAGCTGCGGCTGTCATTAGCGGCCGCGGTGGCCCTCGGGAGTGGGTGGGTGGTCGGTCTCGGAGCTGACTCCCACATGGCGGAATCTATGGGGGTGCGCCATAGACGGACGGAACGTCAAGGAAGCGCAGCACTGGCGCGTACGCGTTCTGCTACACACGGCTCATTCTGTAGAAACACGTGAATTTAATTCACAGACACGTGTCAGGTCACTGTATTAACCCTTTCTGCAATCCACAGCCATTCCCGATCACTGGGGGCGGACAGTAAGGGCTAGAGCAGTGATCGCTGTGTCCGGGAGTCCCAGTACGGGTGACTGGATCTTCTGATTCGCCATGTCTTGTTCCACATTGCAGGACCTTGGGTATCCAGGGTTACAACCACTGATATAGTGACAACTTGCTGTAACCATGGATACCTAAGGTTCTGTGATGTGGAACAAGACATAGCGAATCAGAAGAACTATGCTACTTGTCTAATTGAAGGTATTGTTAATATTACACTTACTACATATTGTGATGTGGTCTTGGAGATGGGAAAACATCTTTGATTCATAACTTTTCTAAAATCCACATTTTTTTTCAATGTGTAAGTGAGGCTGTAAGTGCTCTGGGTGTGACGGAGCACTTCCCGATCCCCTGCCTCCCACATCTGCTTGACTAGCCTGAGCTGTCAGTCATCAGCATAAGGAGGCTCAAGGCAAGGACCTGAGCTGGGAAGGCAGGAAAAAAACAGGATTATTCGATTATGGAGCTGTAGATTTTATAATGAAAGGTATGGACTGACTTCTCCTTACAAGAGCTACCTGACCATACAGCTGATGTGGAGGAGCACCCTGATGTCATGTTCCTGTTTAAAAGAAATATTTTTATATTAAAAGTTTTTGATTAGAGATGAGTGAGCACTAAAATCCTTGGGTGCTCGTTGCGCAAACCGAGCAATTCCTAATACCCGCATGCTCATGTCAAATAACAAGTATAATGGGAGTCAATGGGAAACCCGAGCATTTTTCCTACAGACCCCACAAAGAGGACTGGGGTGGGAAGGGGGTCAGTGAAAATGGGTGAAAAAAGTGCTGACTGGAAGAACAGCCTGGGGAAGACGCCTGGAAGCATCTCTGACTCCCACATTAGTGCTGAGAACAATGGGGGCACGCTTTTACTCCACTTTAAGAACTGACAATAAAACATTCCAAACCAATGAGAAATTGGAGTTTACAGGAAAAAATAAATGTTAAAGCGAACCTGTCAGCAGTTTTGGCCAATATAAGATGCGGCCACCGCCTTTCAAGGCTTATCTACAGCATTTCTATAAGAAAAATAAGTTTTATTATACTCACCCGGGGGGCGATCCAATCCCCTGGGTGTCGCAGGTCCAGGTCCGGCACCTCCCATCTTACGACACTGCCCTTCTGCCTGCTACATGGCTCGTCAGCATTGCACTCCTGCGCAGGTGCACTGATCTGTCCTGTTGAGGGCAGAGTAAAGTACTGCAGTGCACAGGCACTGGGCCTCTCTGACCTTTCCTGGTGCCTGCGCACTGCAGTACTTTAATCTGCCCTCAACAGGAGCACTATGGCCCCGAAGCGATGATGCAAGCAGCAAGGCTGCATTGAAAGAAGATTGGAGGTGGCAGACACGGACATGCGACACCCATCGGACCGGATCGTGCCCCCTGGGTGAGTATAATAAAACTTATTTGTCTTATCTTGCAGGTCGGACCAGGGGTTTATCTACAGCATTATAGAATGTAAGATAAGCCCTGAAAGGCAGTGGCCGTATCTTATATCAGCCAAAACAGGTGACAGGTGCACTTTAAATTGTCATGTATTGGGACTACTAGACTCATAAAGGCTTTGCACTGAGTGCAAAGCCTGCCATAAATTACAAGCAAGGTCATCCATACACCCTTCAAGGTGCCAACTGTAGTGCGTCATTCAGATATTATCAAAAAAGTATAGTTGTGGTACTTCTACACTCAGAAAGGCTCTGCACACACTGCAAATCCAGAAACAAATTCTAATGACGATCATCCAGTCATCCTTAGACCCTTGAAAGCAACAGCTGGAGGGCCTCAATCAAAATTGAAGATTAAAAGCACTTTATGTGCTGCTGTCATGAGGAAAAGTCGAGGCTAAGCCAGGTTTTGTTCATTTTTATCAGAGTGAGCTTGTCAGCATTTTCTCTTGACAGGTGAAAGCGCCTGTCTGTTATGAACCCCCTCGCCGCACAAAAAACCCACTCAGACAAGACGCTAGCAGAAGGGAAGCACAACACCTCCAAGCAGTAGCATCGCTACCAGGGGGAAGGGGGGCAGAAGGCCACTCCGGGCCTCGCGCTCTCAGGTGGTTCACCCGGAGCTAGGCTACTGTAACTGTATCGGTGTTCTGCGCATGCCCATACAGCTACATTCTGCGGCAGAACTGGGAGAATCGATCTCCCTGCTCTGCCACCCGGCCACTATGGGGCCCATAAACAGGAGGGGGGCCCCATGCCAGCAGTGGGCCCCCCGCCCGTCATCGCAGTTTAAGCTGTAGCGGCTAGATGCCGCTACAGCTGACCGCATTGATGAGAGAAGGATCATTCCCCTCCCTCTCCCATCATCCCTCTGTCATCGTCTGATGTCCCTGAAGCAGACACTGACAGTGGATGTGATGACATCACTACTTGGCGCCCGCTGTCCGGAGATGTGCGGGAGCTCGGAGGAACCAGGAGGAAGAGAGGTGAGTATTGTATTTATTTTTTATTGAGGTGCATTATACTATATAGGCCTAAGGGGGTCCATTATATTACAGTCTGCCTATGGGGGCATGCATTATACTATCGAGTCAGCCTATGGGGGGTGCCTTATACCATATAGAGTCTGTCTATGGGGGGTGCATTATACTATAAAGTCTGCCTATGGGTGGGGGGTGCATTATACTATAGAGTCTTCCTATAGGGAATTCATTATACTTTTGAGTCTGACTATGGGGAGTTCATTATACTATATAGAGGTCTATGGGGAGTGCATTATACTATATTGAGGACTACCTGGTGCATTATACTGTATGTAGGATGTCTAGGGGTCATCATACAGTGTGGGGATTACAGTGTTGGAGCTATCAAACAGTTTGGGGTATACCGAGGGGGTCAGTATATATACAGTGTATAGGTGTGCTGTACAGGGGGGAGACTCAAGACATTTCTAAATGTAAAGTGGGCACTTATTGTTATGGGGAACTCAGGTTACTATGACTTTCAAATGGGCACACAGAGCGAATTATTATTTTCTATGGGACAAAAGGTGGGCACTGTTTTCTAGGGCACTTGCACCCGGCATTACTATTTTCTAGATTGGTGCTTTAGAATTTAAAGGGCACAGAGAACCACACACTAGGTGCAGTAATAGGGACACATACGGCAGCAGCGGCTCAGCATTGGGGTATCAGTAGGATAAGGAGTTTGTGCTGGCTGGGAATAGTTCCATTGAGGACAGTGCTGAAAATATGAGAAGTGAAATGTGTTTTTGTTGTATTCTCTGCAGCTGAGTCCTGGCTCGAAGAAGCCGTCATATCGGTCTGGGCCAGATGGAAAAGTGAACATTTCCATCAGAAAGAACGTTCTCTGTAAGTCAGCATCTATAACTGTGCTGTGATCCCTTATACAGTGGGTATGGAAAGTATTCAGACCCCTTTAAATTTTTCACTCTATTTCATTGCAGCCACTTGGTAAATTTGTAAAAGTTAATTTTTTTCTCATTAATGTACACTCTGCACTCCATCTTGACTGAAAAAAGCAGAAATGTAGAAATTTTTGCAAATTTATTGAAAAAGAAAAACTGATATATCACATGGTCATAAGAATTCAGTCCCTTTGCTCAGACACTGATATTTAAGTCACATGTTGTCATTTCCTTGTGATCCTCCTTGAGATGGTTCTACTCCTTCATTGGAGTCCACCCGTGTTTAATTAAACTGATAGGACTTAACTTGGAAAAGCACACACCTGTCTATATAAGAGCTCACAGTCCACATCAGACCAAATTAGAATCATGAGGTCAAAGGAGCTGGCCAAGGAGCTCAGAGACAGAATTGTTGCAAGGCACAGATCTGGCCAAGGATACAAAAGAATTTCTGCAGTACTTAAGGTTCATAAGAGCGAGGCCACTGTGCTCTTATGAACCTTAAGTACTGCAGAAATTCTTTTGTGGACATAATCCTTAAATGAAAGAAGTTTGGGACCACCAGACATCTTCCTAAACCTGGCCGTCCAGCCAAACTGCAATCGTGGGAGAAGAACCTTGGTGAAATAGGTAAAGAAGAACCCCAAGATCAATGTGGCTGAGCTCCACAGATGCAGTAGGGAGATGGGAAAAAGTTCCACAAAGTCAATCACTGCAGCCCTCCACTAGTCGGGTCTTTATGGCAGAGTGGCCCAACGGAAGTCTCTCCTCAGTGCAAGACATATGAAAGCCCAGATAGAGTTTGCTAAAAAAAACACTTAAAGGACTCCAAGACTATGAGAACTAAGATTCTCTGGTCTGATGAGACGAAAATAGAACTTTTTGGTGATAGTTCTAATCGGTATGTGTGGAGAAAAGCAGGCACTGCTCATCGCCTGCCCAATACAATCCCAACAGGGAGACATGGTGGTGGCAGCATACTATGGGGGTGTTTTTCAGTGCAGGGACAGGACGACTGGTTGCAATTGAAGGAAACATGAATGCGGCCAAGTACAGAGATATCCTAGATGAAAACCTCTTCCAGAGTGCTCTGGACCTCAGACTTGGCCTAAGCACAAAGCTAAAATAACAAAGGAGTGGTTCAGAACAACTCTGTGACCATTCTTGACTGGTCCAGGGAGAGCCCTGACCTAAACCCAATTAAGCATCTTTGGAAAGACCTCAAAATGGCTGTCCACCAATATTCACATCCAACCTGATGGAACTGGAGAGGATCTGCAAGGAAGAATGGCAGAGGATCCTCAAATCCAGGTGTGAAAAACTTGTTGCATCATTCCCAAGAAGACTCATGGCTGTACAAACTCCCAACATTCACATCCAACCTGATGGAAGTGGAGAGGATCTGAAAGGAAGAATGGCAGAGGATCCCCAAATCCAGGTGTGAAAAACTTGTTGCATCATTCCCAAGAAGAGTCATGGCTGTACAAGCTCAAAAGGGTGCTTCTACTCAATACTGAGCAAAGGGTCTGAATACTTATGACCATGTGATATTTTAAATTTTCTTTTTTAATACATTTGCAAAAAAATTCTACATTTCTGTTTTTTTTCAGTCAAGATGGGGTGCAGAGTGTACATTAACCCCTTAAGCCCCAAGGGTGGTTTGCACGTTCATGACCGGGCCAATTTTTACAATTCTGACCACAGTCCCTTTATGAGGTCATAACTCTGAAACGCTTCCATGGATCCCGGTGATTCTGACATTGTTTTCTCGAGACATATTGTACTTCATGTTAGTGGTAAAATTTCATTCATATAACTTGCGTTTATTTGTGAAAAAAATGGAAATTTGGCGAAAATTTTGAAAATTTCGCAATTTTCCAAATTTGAATTTTTATCCCCTTAAATCACAGAGATACGGCACACAAAAAAACTTAATAAATAACATTTTCCACATGTTTACTTTACATCAGCATAATTTTAGAATCAAAATTTTTTTTTGTTAGGAAGTTATAAGGGTTAAAAATTGACCAGCGATTTCTCATTTTTGCAATACCATTTTATTTTTACGGACCACATCACATTTGAAGCCACTTTGAGGGGTCGATATGATAGAAAATACCCAAAAGTGACACCATTCTAAAAACTGCACCCCTTAAAGTGCTCAAAACCACATTCAAGAAGTTTATTAACCCTTTAGGTGCGTCACAGGAATTTTTTGAACATTTAACTTCAGGTTAATTCAGGCTCAATTTTTTTTATTTTACCAAGGGTAACAGGAGAAATTGGACTGCAAATGTTATTGTGCAATTTGTCCTGAGTACGCTGATACCTGATATGTGGGGGGGAACCACTGTTTCGGCGCATGGCAGACCTCAGAAAGGAAGGAGCGCCGTTTGACTTTTTTAATGCAAAATTGGCTGGAATTCAGATCGGACACAATGTCGCGTTTGGAGAGCCCCTGATGTACCTAAACAGTGGATACCCCCCACAAGTGACCCCATTTTGGAAACTAGACCCCCCCAAGGAACTTATCTAGATATGTGGTGAGAACTTTGAACCCACAAGGGCTTCACAGAAGTTTATAACGTACAGAGGTACAATTGAAAAATCATATTTTTTCCACAAAAATGATCTTTTCACCCCCAATTTTTATTTTTCCAAGGGTAACAGGACCCTAAAAGTTATTGTGCAACTTGTCCTGAGTACGCTGATACCCCATATGTGGGTGTAAATAACTATTTGGGCGCATGGCAAAGCTCGGAAGGGAAGTAGCGCCATTTGACGTTTTTGGCTGGAATTAAGATCGGACACCATGTCGCGATTGGAAAACCCCTGATGTACCAAAACAGTGGAAAACCCCCACAAATGACACCATTTTGGAAACTAGACCCCCCAAGGAACTTATCTAGATGTGTGGTGAGAACTTTGAACCCCCAAGGGCTTCACAGAAGTTTATAACAAACAGCCGTACAATTAAAAAATCATATTTTTTCCACAAAAATGATCTTTTCACCCTCAATTCTTATTTTTCCAAGGGTAACAAGACCCTAAAAGATATTGTGCAATTTGTCCTGAGTGCGCTGATACCCCACATGTGGGGGTAAACCAATATTTGGGCGCATGGCAGAGCTCGGAAGGGAAGCAGCGCCATTTGACGTTTTTGGCTGGAATTGATCGGACACCATGTCGCGTTTGGAAAGCCCCTGATGTATCAAAACAGTAGAAACCCCCCACAAATGACACCATTTTGAAAACTAGACCCCCAAAGGAACTTATCTAGATGTGTGGTGAGCACTTTGAACCCCCCAGTGCTTCACAGAAGTTTATAATGCCTGGGCGTGAAAATAAAAAAAATCGTATTTTTTCCACAAACATGATCTTTTAGTCACCAATTTTTTTAATTTCCCAAGGGTACAAGGAGAAATTGGACCCCAAAACTTGTTGTACAATTTGTCCTGAGTACGCTGATACCTCATATGTGGGAGAAAACTACTGTATGGGCACACGTCGGGGCTCGGAAGGGAAGTAGTGACATTTTGGAATGCAGACTTTGATGGAATGGTCTGCAGGTATCATGTTGCCTTTGGAGAGCCCCTAATGTACCTAAACAGTGGAAACCCCCCACAAATGACCCCATTTTGGAAAATAGTCCCCCTATGGAACTTATCTAGATGTGTGGTGAGCACTTTGAACCCCCCAGTGCTTCACAGAAGTTCATAACGACCGGGCGTGAAAATAAAAATATCATATTTTTTACACAAACATGATCATTTGGTCCCCATTTTTTTTATTTTCCCAAGGGTAACAGGAGAAATTGGACCCCAAAAGTTGTTGTCCAATTTGTCCTGAGTACGCTGACACCCCATATGTGGGAGAAAACTACTGTATGGGCACACGTCGGGGCTCGGAAGGGAAGTAGTGATGTTTTGGAATGTAGACTTTGATGGAATGGTCTGCAGGTGTCATGTTGCCTTTGGAGAGCCCCTAATGTACCTAAACAGTGGAAACCCCCCACAAATGACCCCATTTTGGAAACTAGACCCCCTAAGGAACTTATCTAGATGTGTGGTGAGCACTTTAAACCCCCAAGGGCTTCACAGAAGTTTATAATGCCTAGGCAAGAAAATAAAAAAATCGTATTTTTTCCACAAACATCAGTCTCCAATTGTTTTATTTTCCCAAGGGTCTTTTTTTATGTTTTAGTGGTTTTATGCAATAAAAACTATTTTATATAAAAAATAATTATTTTTGCATCACTTTATTCTGCGAGCTATAACTTTTTTATTTTTTTACAGATGACACTGTGTGGTGGCTCGTTTTTTGCGGGACAAGCTCTATGACGTTCTATCCCGTCCCTGGGAATTAAGTCCCAGGGCACATGGATGGGATAGTACGTCTCATGGCAGAAAGGGGTTAATGAGAAAAAAGTAAACTTTTTTTAAATTTACCAATTGGCTGCAATGAAACAAAGAGTGAAAAATTTAAAGGGGTCTGAATGCTTTCTGTACAAATTGAATGTTCCGTAAGACTTGTATCTACCACTGACCATATAGCAATAATATCAGTGTTGGTCTTTATATAGAGATTATTTTCAGTAACAACGCGGTTCTCTTACATCCACTATTAGGGTGCGTCACCAGGTTATAATCAAGGTTACCTGGTTAGGGGCCCCCTCAGAAGTTTCGCCTCCCCCCGAATCAAAACTTTAGCTACACCTCTGCCTACAAGGCATAGAGGGACAGCTCATGCCAGGTGTCCAGATTTGAGACCCAATAGTTGAAGGTTGCAGAGGAATTATGGAGTACGCTGTTTTTTTGGCATTGCTTGACCATCTTTAAAGGGAATCTGTCACCCCATTTTCGCCCTATCAGCTGCCGGCACCACCATCAGGGGACTATACAGAATTCTGTAATGCTGTAGATAAGCCCCCGATGTAACCTGAACGATAAGAAAAACAAGTTAGATTATACTTACCGGGGGGCGGGGTCAGATGTGGTGGGTGTAGCGGTCCGGTCCGGCACCTCCCATCTTCTAGCGATGCCGTCCTCCTTCTCAGGGCTGCCATCAGGGCATGACAGCCCTTACTGCTGTATGGGGTCCGGTGAACAGCAGTACAGAAGGGGGCCCCGCAGATCAGGGGCCCGCTCCTGTGCTTCTAGTGATTGGGCCCCAAGTGCTGTGTGTCATCAGGCGCCGGGCGAGCCCCAAGTGTGCCCTGCGGCTGGGCCTGCAGCGCACACATCAGCAGAGCCGCCACAGCGGACGACATCAGAGCTACAGAAGTGCTGAAGGACCTGTGGTGATGTCATCATTACCACAGGCCTTCACCATTGATCAGTCCGCCCCCTGATCACATGACGATGACGTCACCACAGGTCCTTTCAGCTCACACAGCAGCAGCTTCATCATTACCGCAGGAGCGCGGCGAGGTAAGAAGAAAGTTTTTATTTTATTTTATTATTAAAAGGGGTAAAATGTTTCCCTGGCAGAATGGAGACACACAGGGGCAGAATGGAGAAATGACAGAATGCAAGACATGGGGGCAGAATGCAAGAGATGGGGGCAAAATGCAAGACATCTGGGCAGAATGCAAGACATCAGGCAGAATGCAAGACAGGCAGAATGCAAGACATGGGAAAGAAGGCAGACATGGAGGCAGAATGCAGCCATGATGTGGGCAGAATGCAGACATGATGG
Organism: Dendrobates tinctorius; assembly: GCF_039654945.1. Taxonomy (NCBI): domain Eukaryota; kingdom Metazoa; phylum Chordata; class Amphibia; order Anura; family Dendrobatidae; genus Dendrobates; species Dendrobates tinctorius. Next base: position 1,005,419 of record NW_027362016.1, on the reverse strand, counting down.
GGCAAAATGTAAGACATGATGGGGCAGAATGCAAGACATGGGGGCAGATTACGAGACATGATGGGGCAGAATGCCAACATGGGGGCAGAATGCAGACATGATGGGGGCAGAATGCAAGACATGGGGGCAGATTACGAGACATGATGGGGGCAGAATGCCAACATGGGGGCAGAATGCAGACATGATGGGGGCAGAATGCAAGACATGATGGGGGCAGAATGCAAGACATGATGGGGCAGAATGCAAGACATGGGGCAGAATGCAGACATGATGGCAGAATGCAAGACATGACGGGGGCAGAATGCAAGACATGACGGGGGCAGAATGCAAGACATGGGGGCAGAATGCCAACACAGGGGCAGAATGCAGACATGATGGGGGCAGAATGCAAGACATGATGGGGGCAGAATGCAAGACATGATGGGGCAGAATGCAAGACATGGGGCAGAATGCAGACATGATGGCAGAATGCAAGACATGGGGGCAGAATGCAAGACATGGGGGAAGAATGTGCCAGTAAGACAGGAATGGGGCAGAATGTGACAGTGAGACACAGGAGGGGGCAGAAAGTGAGACATGTGAGCAGAATGCAAGACATGGGGGCAGAATGTGACAGTACACAGCAGGAGGCAAAACGTGACAGTGAGACACAGGAGGGGGCAGAATGCGAGACATGGGGGAAGAATGTAAATAGAAGAGTCAAGTGGGCACCATCTTTATAATAACAAGAGCAATAAACCCCCTGGGATCACTAAAATGCATGTACTGAACATGCCAAGTAAACAAGAAAAAAAGACCATGCATATATGGATATAGGATCACCAGTACACAATAGCAATATATTTAGCAAAACCAAGAAAGGCTACACACACATAAAAACACTTAAAGTCCAGAGGACTGGAACATACATAATGCACAGAAATGCAATATCCAAGTTACAATACTACTAGTCCATCAAAAATTTATTATTATGCTGAAAATGTATCATATGAACATGCTACTAATACAAGCTCCAAAAATATATATGAGATGTGGTCAAAATGTAATCCACATTCTCAATGCGGCGACATACATGAAGGTAATGGCAGCTAGCAATCAAATCCCACTAAGTACTTCACTCATGAACTCTGAGTATAATGGTGGAAGGAGCTGCCTATCCAACATGAAAACTAATAGATCACCATAATTCAGTCCAGTCAAATAAAGATAGAAGCGGTCGCCCCGTCATCTAATGATCAGCCATGCAGCAAGAGCGGTATGAAGAGACCAGCGGTATAAGGAACCCACACGTTCCAACAATCAAGGTGTCTTATTCAAGGTGAGCGTTTCTTTGCATAGAGATTTTAAAATAGCGTTATATGCAGATGATATAATTCTTACCCTTACCGATCCAAGCAACTCTGTCGCTGCTTTACAAACTCTTATCCAGACTTTTTCCAAGGTCTCTTATTTTAAAATAAACGACTCTAAATCCAAAATACTTGGCTTTAACCTGGGAATAGACCAAGAAAAAATTGAGGGCCTCTCGCCTTGGGGTTGGGCTACTGATGGGCTGACATACCTAGGTCTAAAAATTGTCAAAAATATAAACTCTCTTATAAAATTAAACTTAGAGATTCTTACCAAAAAGCTTTTTAATGAATTTTGTATATCTAGAGATGATGGACTCTCTTGGTGGGGAAGAATCATGATGGTTAAATCATACATCTTCCCAAAAATCCTATATCTACTTCGCTCTCTTCCTTTAAAAGTTCCCACTTCTTCTCTTACAAATCTCCAAGCCTCATTGAATTCCTTTATATGGAATAACAAAAGACCCAGAATAGCAAAAAACATTCTCTACAATCATAAATCTTATGGTGGAGCTGGTTCCCCAAATATCACGGCTTATTACACTGCAAATTTAGTCAAACAAAGCGCATTCTGGTGGCCACATGATAAGACACCAGCTTGGCATGAACTAGAATTGTATTTTAACAATTATAAATCTCTTCACCTACTAATTCTGAACCAAATCCTTCATAAAAAATTAATTGAAAACTCTCATCCAATTTTTCAAGCTATTTCTGAAGCTTGGAAAAAATTTTCAGTTCCAAAAAGAGGCTCTAATAAAGAAGTCACATTAAAAAATTTGACCTTATCAGCTATTTTTCAAGAATCCAATCAGACTATTGACCCCGTTTGGTCTTCACTTGGTCTCAAAAGACTCAAAGATTTATACGATGGTGCTCTTTGTACACCTTATAACAAACTCAAGAATAGATTTCAATCTACTACTCCTGCTTTCTTACAATATGTCATCCTTAAAGACAAACTCCATGAGTTCCTTGCTATTTCACCAAGAATTTCTGAACCAGCAGTTAATCTTATTTGTAATATAGACCATAATATTTTCTGGAGTTTTGAGTATACTTACAAGTGGTGTAATAATAGCTTTGCAGTGGTCAAGACTCAAAATATTATCAAATGGGAAAACGAATTACAATAATTGACCCTCCTGACCTTGAACAGGCATGCTCCCTCTCGTACGCCTCTACCATTTCCTTATCACCACAAGAGACCCACTTCAAACTTTTAAAGAGATGGTATTATATCCCTGTAAGACTCCATAGAATCAACCCTGACAATTCTCCGCTCTGTTGGAGGGGTTGTGGAAGGCCAGGAAATATTTTGCATATATTTTGGCAATGTCCCAAAATGGTTCCCTTTTGGAGAAAGGTTTCAAATCTTATCGATTTTATATTAGGAACGCGACTTATTTTGTCTCCTCGTCTGACCCTTCTTTCTCTAGACGCTGACAAAATTGACCCTACTAACAGGCTGTTGATTATGCACATTTTACTAGTTTCCAAACACAATATCACTTTCCTTTGGAAAAATCCAAAACCTCCACAAATTAACGATATTATAGACAAAATTAGCCTTCATCATTCCTTTGAACTGAAATTTGCACATATGCATGATCAATTTGCCAAACATGCTAGGAAATGGTCTAGATGGCTGGAGCTGTTCTCTTAAGGTCTTCAACCAGAGTGCGCCTGCCTAGGCCCCCTTGGGGTTAGGTCTTTGGCTTGGAATAAATTTAATATATTATATGCTTAAATACTTACCTTTGTAATAGTTCATTGTATAATATGCTTCTGCATTAACATGTTACATTTTATGTATTCTTCACATTTGGACATTGTTGTCCTTCCTCTTTTCCTTCTTTTCCTTTTCATCTTTCCTTCCGTCCCCTACACCTTCCCCATTTATTAAAACTCCAATAAAACGTTTGGAAAACAAGGTGAGCGTATCTGGCTCTGCCAAGCCTATCTATATAAACATAAATAATTAACCACAGATTCTTACCAGCTGACAGCCGGCGGCAGGAGATCGGCGTAAAGCATTGCGGTGACGCACAGTGGGCGACCCGGAAGTTGTTACTGATCGGGGTTAAAACACCTAGTGTGCTTGCGCGCTCTTAGTATCTTGTGTAAGTCACAAATATGAATCCAGCACCTGCGCAGTATCTTGCCTGCAGGCACTATAGGCAATGTTATTTTAGCAAATGCGCATGCTCGCGGTGATGTGCGAGCAGACATCGGGATCATAGCACCTAATACGCTTGCGCACTGTAAGTATCTTGTAACGGTCACATAAGTGAACCAGGCGCCTGCGTGGTGTCTTGCCTGCAAACACTATTGACAGTGTTACTTCTCAGAATCGCCTATAGGAGTCCAGTATATACACAAATATTTCATTCACAGAAGAATATGGTAACGCTATGGCATCTGTATTTCATAAAGATATAAAGCACAAGGTAGAGACAAATGTACCTAACCGCTACATATTTAAAAAAAATCATAACAGAATATATAACATTTCGAAACGTACATAGTTAGAAAGTCTATTATATTGTGCAAAACTTATACCTACTTGCAATGGCTAAAGATAGTAGTAGCAGCCAATTTTTTGGCAATAATGGAGAAAAACCCATATAGATATAAATACACAATAATATAATCGGTATGAATACATATAACTCCAATGTGATATAACAAACTAAGGTTACTTGATAAAAGTTCGGCAATGCGCAGTGTCCCATTACCAAAGGAGTATATTATTCTTATTGCTATTTGCCCTGAGCATGTAAATTTCACAAAGGAACAAGATACCTAGCAAAAACAGGTACAATAATTATAGTACCTGGCCAAGGCATATATAAAGATGTTAATTGAATAGTCCATTTCGTCTAATATATTTATACAGGCCTAGGCCTAATCATGTTGACAGAAAAGAGAACATAGCAGCCCATATTAGCTCATATGTATTGTGAGAGATTGGGTCTTATACCCCGTGGTTTGAGAGTTCAGATTTTCCCGGCATTGGAGGATGACCAAGGTTTTAAGGACATGTGGGAAAATAGTCTTAAGAAAAGCTCTTATATAATCATTGACAAGCTTATTGAGCAGGATCGGGTGTTTTTGTCCAAGATCAGGGAAGATATCAAGGATAGGGAGTCCAAATAGGAAGATTTTGATAAAAAAATACAAATACAGGTGGATCCTTTCAAAATCCATCTTAAGGAACTGATAGGCCGCTATGAGAACGATATTAGTAGGGGAAAAAAGAGCAAGTTCCAACGTGATAAGACTGATCTAGATAAACAAAGGGTATTTAAGTGGTCCCATCAGGGAAATATGAGAAGGAAAATCATTAAGAATTTTGATAACAAGACTAATGAAACCGATAATGGACTAGCACCCACTTTAAGCAGTGATTTTTTATCAACCGACATGAGCGACAGGGAAAGCAGCATAGAAGGGGGTGAAGGAAGCCTAAGACCCCGCACAAAAAGAACTTTCAAGCTTGGTCACCGAGCTCGAAAAGGGAGACGAGGTTCAACAACAGGAGACGGTATTAGATCTGAACCTCCAAAATGACCATAATTCTGATAAAGGTGAGCTGCGTATCATTAACCTCTCGTCCTATGAACTCTCTGAGGTCGAGGTCAATCTACTCACAAAGGGATTATCCTTCTCGCCTACGAACTGTCTTGATAAATTTGAATTAACGAAGGATTTATACTTGTTTTGTAGACAACTGACGCTTAAGTTGCTCTACCATCAGCCGTCACTTATTGATGAACTTCTAGACCAAGACAGACAAGTATTTTGTGACCTACTAGATCTATTAACAGAAAATGAGAGTGAACTGAATAGAAGGAGATTTAATGGCAGATTACCGTCACAGGCAACTCCTAAGTTTTCTATGTTTCCGGTAATTCAAATTTTCTTTGACAAGACCTGCAGGGACATTAGGGGATTGAAATTAGACAAATCCCGTCAAAACAATTTGAGCAAGGATGAAAGATTTGCCCTTAATAAGTTAAAAAATAATGATCTTTTTGAAATGAAAGAAGCAGATAAGGGCGGAAATATTGTCCTGTGGCCCAAAACTAAAGGACAGTTCGATAGACTACTATCGAGGGCTCATTCCTGTGGTATCATCAAAAAAAAAAAAGAATTGGATTTCTTGTCTACTAGTTACCCTGTGGTACCAACTTTATATATGCTACCTACAGTGCATAAATCTACAACTAGGCCTCCAGGTAGGCCAATTATTTCAGGGTTGGGGGGACTGTATGAGAAACCTTGTTCTTATCTAGACTATTTCTTGCAGCGCATGGTACTGGTTCTGGAATCCTACGTCCGAGACTCGTCACATCTTATACTCCTTTTTGAGACTTTGGAGATACCTGATGATGCCATTTTGGCCACTCTAGATGTAGAAGCACTATATACCAACATTGAACATCAGCTAGGTATTGAAGCAGTTTCATACTTCTTAGAATGCCTGACCACAGGGGATAGAGGTCATGATGCCTTTATTCTGGAATTATTGAAATTCGCTCTGGAGAAAAATTATTTTGTGTTTGATAGAGCATACTATAAACAGGTGTCAGGGACCGCTATGGGGGCTAAATGTGCACCCTCCTACGCAAACATATTCATAGGTTGGTGGGAGGAGACACATGTGTACAAACAGGACTTTTTCTCCAGATTCGTAGTCAAGTGGCATCGTTGTTATGAATGAGTCACCGAAGGAGGAAAAAACAAAAATACAAGCTAAGTCCAGAAAACCGGAGAGGTTGGTAGCTATCGGATTGCAGACCCCTGATCCTATCCACAACAACTAGCAGTAGCCGTGGGGGGTTCCTACGATGCCCTAGACCCCTCGATCACAGCCAGAGAACTAAATAGGCCTAAAGAAAGAAAAGGGAAATCTAAACTGCCCCAGAGCAGACCCCAAAGCAATAGGCAGCCCCCAACATATAATGACGGTGAAGCAAGATGAAAACACTAACACAGATAGAAAGATAGGTTGAGCAAACGATGGGGCCCAAGCTAACTAAAAAGGACAGGATAGAAAAGCTGCTGTCTGCAATCCGTAAAAAACCCTACCAAAAAATGTCCCAACCGTCTGATAGGAAAAACAGGCCCTGAAGTCGCTAGGACCTCAAAAAGACTATATCAGCACTCAGGTAAATTCTGAAGACAGAGCAAGAAACAAACTGATCACAGACAAAAATGGAACTCAGCACACCCCCGACCGGGGATGGCTGAACTCCAAAAAACAAGGTAAACAAAACAAAACTAATAAGTTCAATAGTAGAGCAAAAACTTATCTTTGGGAAGCAGGAATCAGACTGGTCTCCAAGAATCCAGCAGAAAAATCACCAGCGACTCAGAAGGGCATTGGCTGCCTTATATCCAGTCAGAATTTCCTGTTACCCAGTCATCATCTACCAGATCAGGTGTTTGGTAATCAGCCTCACTACCTTCCTTCTCCAGAAGAGGGAGTTCATCAGACATCGACGGTGAAGGGGAAAATGAACTCACAACACATCGTTATATCGATGACATTGTCATCGTTTGGTCTGGGACTCGGGAGCAACTTGAGGCCTTTATTGGCGAATTAAATAACAATTGTTGGAATATTAGATTAAGATCCTCTATTTCTTCCAGCTCAGTTGATTTCCTGGACCTGAGACTACAGATCTGTCAAAATCGTATCGTCACTACGCTATTCCGTAAGGAAACGGCTACGAACAATGTGCTGCACTTTAACAACTTTCATCCTGCACATCTACGGAAGGGAATTGTAGCCACACTGATGATTTTATTAATGAATCCCGTCAACTCACTATCAGGTTCCGTGAAAGGGGGTAGCCGAAGAGGATCATATTGGGAGCTTTTGAATTCTCAATGAATAAATCCAGAGAGGATGCCCTAAAACCGCGGGTAAGGATTACACACAATAGAATTAGCCTAATTACGAGGTTTAATAATCAGTGGAGTGACATATACCGGATCCTTGGGAATAACTGGGGCATCTTATTGAGTGAACCAAGACTACGGCATTTTATTGGCATTTTATTGGTGAACGGCCCACAGTGGTAGCCAGGAGAGCGAAGAACTTAAAGGACCATTTAACTAATAGTCATTTTAGACGTCCTGTAACCAGAATAATAACGAGTCATGATAACAGAGGGCCTTCCTTGTGGAGGTTGCTCCATTTGCCCCTTGATCATTTCAAACCGAGCTGTTTCTCTGCTTCATCTGCCCACACCGCTACAGTTGAAGGCGTACCTCAATTGCCGATCTCGTAATTTGGTCTATGCTCTGGTCTGTGGATGCAAGAAAATCTATGTTGGGCAGTCAACGCAAGAACTGCGGCGCAGAACGCAACAACATATATCGAACATATCAACAGCAAGATCCGATAAGGGCAAAGGTAAACCCATCACATCTGTGACTGCTCATTTTCTAGAGCAACACAGGGGCTCCTTTGACTCCCTCAGAGTTATGGGTTTGGAGGGGGTCCACATTAATATCAGGGGGGGCAATGTTACAGATGAGCTCCTCCAACGAGAAGCTAGATGGATTTACCATTTGGGCTGCCTCTCACCAGATGGACTCAATGAGGAATTGCTGTACACCGATTTTTACAGGAAGAGCTAGATCTTTTCTACTTTTTCCTCTTGGACTGGTGTGTAGCAATGGTTGGGTGCATAGAACCCTTGATTTATTCATTTATCTTTCCCTTCTCTTACAGAGCCTTTCTTGTGTTTTCTCTTTTTTTAGATTTCTCTTTGTTTAGATCCAATTCTAAAACGCTATCTTGATGGATCTACACTACTTGAGATGAAGAAACCATCATGAACTCCTCAAGATTTTTGTTGCATAGTTATTGGACACTTGACTATTTGATTGCTGTTTTTCTTTTCCTTTTGTATTTTGAATAAGATGATCTGTTAGCTGTAACACCTTTTTGTGGGCCAAGGTTATCACCTTATGGGGGTTTTTGACCATGTGGCCATGCTGCTAGTACATGGCATATTGCTTTATTAAATTTCCATTCAATATTTTACAAGTTAGTACTTGCTTCAAAAACTCAACAACTTTTTTCTCAGTACTTCATTTTGAGTGGGCCAAACGGTTACCCCTATGTTATATAACATTTATTGGAACAAGTGGAGTTTGAATGGTTGTTTTTATAAATGCTTATGCATTTTCATTTTTTATACTACAGTTATGTCTTTGCGCCCTTGATTTGCTATTTGATTTGGGTTTTCAGGACTTTAGCTTATAGGGCCTTTGACACATGGTCATGCTGCTAATATTCTGCCTACCATTGGTGTATAAAAAAATTCTCTGGAAGATGTTCTGTCTTCCTAAGTTTGATGCCTTAACATGGTACATCTTTGAGCTGAGCTAGTGGTTACTTTTTGGAAACAGCTATATGTCTATGCCACATTGGAACATGTACACCTTTATATTTGTCTGTATGAATTTATATACATCTTTGCGCATACAGGCTTTTAGTACTTATTATAGTCTGTATTGGTTGTTAGTACCACCTTTAGCCATCAACAACAGGCCGAGGCCTGTGCAACATACTGAATAAAATGGACTACCTAAGTACACATTGTGGTGTAGTGACCACTATGTCCACTAGGGGGCGCTGTATGGATGTCCCAGGAGAGTGGATGAATGGCAAGATACTGAATGACCGTTATGTATCTCAAGGTGGGTGGCCTTGAGATGGAGATTTATGTGTTTGTTAATCAGCAGTGATACTGCTGAGGTGCTGGTTCAATGTGTCAGGGACTAGTTACCTACAAACCCACAACAGGGGGTGTGTTTAATAACGCTATTGTAACGTGTATATGTGTGTGTGAAGGACCTCTGATGAGGTCATAGACATGTGACCCGGTGGGCCTGGCTATGAACCATATAAGGTGGCCAGGGTAGGTCACATGGGTGAATGCTGGGACCCGATTGGTCCAGTGTGGAAGGTCCCGCTGAGATGGAGCTTCCTGGCTAACAGCCTGTGAAGTGGCTGTGGTGAATGGCTGCACGTGTCTGAGAGTTCCCAGGGGAGGGAATGAACGTCTGCAGTAAGCTGAAGCAGCCATGAGGAAACCTGGACGTGGGTGAGATAAGTGAGGCTAAGAGAGCCTGTATGCTGGCCATTGTACAACCTGTGTGAACACAGGGTTTACAGAGTGAAACTCTGCTATGGACGCTCTGCTGTTTATATGAAGTTTTATTGCTGCTGTGGGTTTATGATGTTGAATAAACCGCATGGACTATGCTTGCTTTATGGAAAATCTTTGCCGGATCTGATTTTGTGGCTGCTGAGCGAGTATCCCCTACCCGAATAACAGCGCTACCTCACAATATGTTTGAAAAACCTTATACTCTTTTATGAGGGTGTTATTGCGCATATGCTGAATTTTATCAGGCGTTTTTTGATCTGTCAAAAAGGCCTGTATAAATATATTAGACGAAATGGACTATTCAATTAACATCTTTATATATGCCTTGGCCAGGTACTATAATTATTGTACCTGTTTTTGCTAGGTATCTTGTTCCTTTGTGAAATTTACATGCTCAGGGCAAATAGCAATAAGAATAATATACTCCTTTGGTAATGGGACACTGCGCATTGCCGAACTTTTATCAAGTAACCTTAGTTTGTTATATCACATTGGAGTTATATGTATTCATACCGATTATATTATTGTGTATTTATATCTATATGGGTTTTTCTCCATTATTGCCAAAAAATTGGCTGCTACTACTATCTTTAGCCATTGCAAGTAGGTATAAGTTTTGCACAATATAATAGACTTTCTAACTATGTACGTTTCGAAATGTTATATATTCTGTTATGATTTTTTTGAAATATGTAGCGGTTAGGTACATTTGTCTTTACCTTGTGCTTTATATCTTTATGAAATACAGATGCCATAGCGTTACCATATTCTTCTGTGAATGAAATATTTGTGTATATACTGGACTCCTATAGGCGATTCTGAGAAGTAACACTGTCAATAGTGTTTGCAGGCAAGACACCACGCAGGCGCCTGGTTCACTTATGTTACCTTTACAAGATACTTAGAGGACGTCACCGTTAGAAGATGGGAAGCGCCGGACGGGGCGGCGACATCCATCGGACCAGACCGAATGCCGGGGTGAGTATAATCTAACTCTTTTTTCTTATCCTTCAGGTTACATCGGGGCTTATCTACAGCATTACAGAATGCTGTAGATAAGCCCCTGATGGCGGTGCCAGCAGCTGGTAGGCGAAAAATAGGGTGACAGATTCCCTTTAAACTGAAGTTGGTCCCTATGGGTTTAAGGATACAAATTTTTCCTGCTTGGAAAGTAGAATCTGGGTTTAGACAATCGTGGGAGACTGGTTTGTTTCAGTGCTCAACGATTTTGATTAATATGCTTATAGAGCATGACAAGGCATTATTACTTGATTTGAAGGAGAGAGTGAAGGTTGGTGAAACCAAATTAAAAACCTATGATATGGAGTCTGTGATTTTACCGTTTCAACAAAGACTCAAGGATATAATGGATAAATATGAGAAAGAGATAATATGTGGCAAGAAACTCAGGTTTGCTAGAGATAAAAATGTTTTTGATGAGAAGAAAGCCTATAAATGGACAAACACTGGTAATCGCAGACAGAGGAGGGGTACTCTCCCTACAACTAAATCAGTGGATTTGAGTTTAGCCCCTTTTCAGGATCCACCATCTTCTAGTGATTTTTTGTCATTAAACAACAATCAAGAAAATCCAACAGGAGCGGCAAGCCCACCCAATCCAAAGAAAGGGCATCGGCAATACAGAACATGGTCCCCGACTTACTGGAGGGAGACGAGGCAGAACCGGATTGAGTGATTTGGCTGCAGGTAAATTCCAAGTCATTAAAGGGGTTGTCCAGGCTTTTCACATAATCTCAGTACATATCTGGGCTGCAGAATTATGACAATAAGTAATTTACATTCTGTCACTAGTTTGAACAGTTTTCTAGATATTCTGAACAGAACGTCCAAGGGGGGTGTGTTATGGCATTGAAATGAGAACTAGTCGTAACCTCCTACTCTACTCCAAACATGCCCTCTATAGCAACAACCACACCCTCCATAGCTACAGGCCCTTCCTATCCACATGAAGAAGCCCTCATCACACAAATCCTCCCCCTCTAGCAGCCTCACTGCAGAGAGCAGACCACCCAGCTGCTCCTCCTCCAGACACACGCTCAAGTGTTCTATGGAAAGTGAAACCAGTGAGGAGGGATAATCGTCCTGTATTCTGGGACAGGCTGCTCCCATCAGTATTTGTGTCATTAGAGACACAGTGCTCACACATACACTGCACCAAATCTGCTGATCAGTGACACAGAGCTGTCTCATTCACACAGCAGAGGCTTTGTCACACAACAGATTACATCAGTGACTGCAATCCCCTGAGTAGATTAGAAGCTGCAGACCCCCATCACTGGCCATCACACAGTCTGTTCTCACTGCTGCCAGCAACCTGAGACAGTGAGGGAAGGAATTACTGATAATGAGTTATGTATTGTAATCATGGAGTGGCCCAGAACACAGGACGATTTTCCCTCCTCACTAGTTTCACTTTCCACAGATCACTGTTCAGTGTGTGTCTGGGGGAGGAGCAGCTTCTCTCTGCAGTGAGGCTGCTAGAGGGGGAGGATTTGTTACTGTGTGATGAGGGCTTCTTCATGTGGACGGGGAGGGCCTGTAGCTATGGAGGGTGGGTTTGTTGCTATAGAGGGCATGTTTGGAGTAGAGTAGGAGGAGAGGATTATCATTTTCGCCTACCAAAATACTCGACAAATTTGAATTAATTAAAGATTTATATCTTTTTTATAGACAGGTCACCTTCAAATTGATGTACCACCAACCATCCATTATCGACACTCTTTGAGAGGAAGATCGAAAAACGTTTTGCTGACCGAAAATTAGAACGGTCCAAATAAGATAACCATGTTCTCTCAGAGGTTGCCATCTCAAGCCATGCCCTCTCTTTCCCTATTTCCGGCGGTGGAAATTTTTTTATAACACCACTTGTCGTGATATTCAAAATCTTTCTGTGGACAATAATAAGGGTACCAACTTGAGTAAGGAAGGAAAACAGGCCTTAAAAAACTTACAGGACATCAAATCCTTCCTGATAAAAGAGGCAGATAAGGGGGGAAATGTTGTCCTCTGGCCAGTGGAAATGTACTTGAAGGAGGCTCGTAGGCAATTGAGCCATGCCAAGTGTTATAGGATATTACCCTCTGATCCCACAGAAACATTCAAAATCAAGATTGACAGGCTATTGAAAAGGGCTTTTGATTTGGGCACTATAAATAAAAAAGAAAGTTAATTTTTTTAACTACGAAACATCCAATAGTGCCCACTTTCTACATGCTTCCAAAAGTCCAAAAATCGATACAGGAACCACCGGGACGACCTATTGTCTCGGAAATTGGAAGTCTATTTGAGTGTCCTTGCATTTATCTGGATTGATATCTGCAGCCTCTTTTTCTTTCTTTAGGCTCGTATACAGAGATTCTTCTTATCTTGTCAACCAATTGGATGGACTCATGCTGAATGAAAATGTTCTGATGATTACGATGGATGTTGAATCCCTTTACACTTGTATAGAACACTCGTTGGGTCTCCAAGCTGTTTCATATTTCTTGGATTTGAGACCGTCATGGGATCCTTTACATGACTCCTTTATTTTTGACTCATTAAGGTTTGTGCTTGAAAATCATTATTTTGTTTTTGATCGCACATTCTTTAAACAGACATCCGTCACCGCAATGGGTGCTAGGTGTGTGTCTTCTTACGCCAACCTATTTTTAGGTTGGTGGGAGGACACATACGTACGTCATCTACCCCTGTTTCGGGCACATGTCATCAAATGGTACCGTTATATCGATAATGTTTTGTTTTTTTGGTCGGGCTCTTTGGCTGAGTGTGAGAAGTTCATTTCAGATCTGAATTGTAATTCTTGGAACATTTCTCTCACGTCTAGCATCTCCAGTGATTCTGTGGATTTTCTGGATTTACGGATTATCAAAATTGGAGAATGGGTCTGCACTTCTCTTTTTCGGAAAGCTACAGCTTCAAACAGTCTGCTTCATTACAGTAGCTTTCATCCTCCACATGTCCGTAATGGTATACCAAGAGGACAGTTCTATAGAATCAAAAGAAATTGCAGTGAGCAGAGCCAGATCACTTTCTGCCCACTTTAAGGAAAGGGGTTATCGTAGGCGAATTATCGCCCAAGCTTTTCAGGCTTCTGATCGTAAGGAATGCAAAGAATTACTTGAACCGAGACAGCGGAAAGAATTTTCAAGCACTAACATAATCACCACTTACAATAATCGTTGGACTGAAGTCTATGATATTCTTTGTAAGAATTGGAATATTTTGTTAAGTGAACCTAAAGTGACTTTGTTCATCAGCAAACGCCCTAGACTCATGGCAAACGAGCCAGGAACCTAAAGGACTCTTTATATGTGAGTCATTTCAGACGTCCCACTGAGTCTCTGGGTAGGGGAACAAAATTGGTAGGTACAGGTAGGTATCTAACAAAATTTTGAATTTATCGGTTTTCCCAGGATGTATCCAGACCAACCTTTACTCGAACTGTCGTACTCGTAATGTTGTCTACATTATTGTTTGCAGTTGCCCTAAAATTTATGTAGGCCAAACGAGCCAGGAATTAAGGCGACGTATTCAGCATCATTTTTCAAACATTACATGTGCATGAAAGGATCAGGGACATTGAAAACTGATTACCTCATTGGCTAATCATTTTCTCCTTCATCATAATGGAATTCCAGGGAAAACACGTATCATGGTGGTGCATAAAGTCGAGACATCAATAAGGGGGTGACGCTATACTGATGAGCTATTAAGGAAAGAGTCAGATAGATCTTTAATCTACATGGTCCAGTGCTGGATGGCCTAAATGAAGAACTGTTATTTACTGTTTTTTACAAGAAATAGATATTAAGATTTTTTTTTTGTTTTATGCTCATTCTGCTCCTCCAGTCTGCTAAGCAATTTTTTGCCTACTTGGAATACTGTAGTTATTGGCACATGACACAATATGCCTCCAAAAATGTCTTATAATTTGTTTTTGCATATGTGCACTATCTATATATTGTTTGCGCAATGTGTTCTATTGGGACATATTGTATACAAGTACATTAAATACATCTATTAAAGATGGCCATAGATCGAAATTTCCATGTTAATTATTTGTGTCCATAGTGTCATTATTAGTTCTTTATGCCAAGGATGCAAGTGTGCACACTTGATTTTACTATGTACCTTGTGCTCCCCCCTATATGAGGAGATTCACAATCTCATTGGAAGAGTTTAAAACCCTAAAATCTTTTAGCTTGCACTTTAGTTGTATTTTTTTGCACTGTCTGGCATGTCTGGTCGAATACAGCACTTGATATTTATTTTGCCACCTTTAAAATAAAAATATAGGGTGTTCATATAAAATACAAGTTGGACTGGGATTACATGTGGGGGAGGAGTTTCCTAAAAAATGCCTAAAAAATTTATGTTTGTTATTGGCAATTATAGCTGCCATGTCATATTTATTACGCCAGCTACCGCTGATATATACTGATTACATTTTGCGTCTACGTTTGCATTTTGTGTTCACTATTGGTGGCCACAGTAATTATATACTGACTGCATATTTTGACTGTGCTTGTATTGTTTATTTACTAATGGTAGTCTCAGGAATCTATGTTTTATTTTTGCCGTATTAGCGCAATTAGGGTCTTTATACATCGGAATTTTGGCAGGATACTTTGAAGTACACATACGCAGAAATGTTTGCTTTTCATTTACGGTATATCCAGAGTTGGAATGCCCCACTCACTCTTATTTTTGTCATTTCCACTAGGTGTCAGTTTTATACTGCGCTTGCGCAAGTAGTTTTGTTTATTATCTATGGTCTCAGTCGCCAGTGCTTTATTTGTTGCGCTTGCACAATCACTGCTATTGGGCGCCTGCGCATAAACTCTTCTTTCAGTGGCCATTACAGCCGATCAGCTTTGCCGCGCTTGCGCAGGTATGCCTGCTGGATGTCGGCTTCATACTGCGCCTGCGCTATTGCCTTTGTTTACTACTTTGTTTACTTCTACCGGGCTCAACCATCTGAGTGTCATCTGCTGTGCTTGCGCAGCCATTATTTCCGGACGCCGGTCCCATGCATGCTAAACAAGCCTCTCACATGTAAGTAATTTATACTAATCTAATGGTACTTAAAAAGACGCCGCTTATGACTGTTGGTTCACCTCCATTCCCCCTGAGGAAGCCACGCTGAGGTTGGCGATACGCATGGGGTCTCCCCCTCCTCCTCCTGTTACATCATGCGGGCATTAGGTTTTTTCCAGGACTTTTTGAGGACGCATCTCACTCATGCGTCTGTAGCTTATAGGCATCCTCTCCATTCCTATATCTCTTATCTTTGAGATATATGCAAGCTTTGCCATAGGAAGTTCTAAATAGCTTGCTTTCCGCCTAAACAAGCTTTATATTCTTTTTTCTTGTTTCCACTTATTTATATTCAGAAACTCATAGGTTTCGTAGTGGTTTATATGGCATAGATCTTTGTTCATTTGGCAGTTTGCATTAGTAACATCAGATCACCCTTGGTGATATGCACTTTGTTGCTTATCTAATATATAAAGCTCAAGTGTGTGTATGTATGTACTGTATGTATGTGTGTATGTCCGGGATTGGCATCCCCACCGTCGCAGCTACAGCCTCAAAATTTGGCACAGTCACACGTCTGAACCCCGAGAGTGTCCTAGGTTATGTTGTGAGGCGAAATTTTAACCCCGCGCGTTCCAATTCACAAAACAATTTTGCCCCTATCTACATAATGGGGAAAAAGTGTGTGTGTATCAAGCCCCACCCCTCATTATGATGTCATAATGGTTGCCATGGTGATGCTGATGTCATCATAGGTTGCAAGCCCCGCCGCTCATTATGATGTCATAATGGTTGACTGTGGGATGAAGGATGTGTGATGGGTATATGGGCACTGGACTATGGGATAGAGGATATGTATGACGGGTATATGGGCATGGGACTATGGGATGGAGGATGTATGACTGATGGGTATATGGGCACTGGACTATGGGATGAAGGATGTGTGATGGGTATATGGGCACGGGACTATGGGATGGCGGATATGTATGATGGGTATATGGGCACGGGACTATGGGATGGAGGATATGTATCTTGGGTATATGGGCATGGGACTATGAGATGAAGGATGTGTGATGGGTATATGGGCACTCGACTATGGGATGGCGAATATGTATGATATGTATATGGGCATAGGACTATGGGATGGAGCATGTGTGATGGGTATATGGGCACGGGACCATGGGATGGAGGATGTTTGATGGGTATATGGGTACTGGACTATGGGATGGAGGATATGTATGATGGGTATATGGGCATGGGACTATGGGATGGAGGATGTGTGATGGGTATATGGGCACTGGACTATGGGATCGTGGATATGTATGATGGGTATATGGGCACGGGACTATGGGATGGAGGATAATTAAAATTTGCTATAACTAACCACAGTTAGTTACTATGCCCGAGCAGTGCCAGGCTTTTCAGCTAGTCTAATATATAAAGCTCAATGTGGGTGTGTATGTATGTGTGTATGTCCGGGATTGGCATCTGCACCATCGCACCTACAGCCACAAAATTTTGCACAGTCACACATCTGGACCCCGAGAGCGTCATAGGCTATGTTGTGAGGTAAAATTTTAACCCCGCGTATTCCAATTCACCAAACAATTTTGCCTATTATTCTTATCATTTCTATGGTGTTATCGTTCTTCTGTAAAGCTGGAAATAACACAATTTATTACCGTGCCAACACAGACCACACTCTGACACAGACTGCGGGGGGAGCCCAGTATCACACAGGATAGGATTAGATACAGAGCTCAGCAGTCAGTATCACACAGGATAGGATTAGATACACAGCTCAGCAGTCAGTATCACACAGGAGAGGATTAGACACATGGCTCAGCAAGCAGTATCACACAGGATAGGATTAGATACACAGCTCAGCACACAGTATCACACAGGATAGGGTTAGATACACGGCTCAGCAGATGGTATCACACAGGATAGGATTAGATACACGGCTCAGCAGTCAGTATCACACAGGATAGGATTAGATGCATGGCCCAGCAGTCAGTATCACACAGGATAGGATAAGAAACACGGCTCAGCAGTCAGTATCACACAGGATAGGATTAGATACACAGCTCAGCAGTCAGTATGACACAGGATAGGATTAGATACACAGCTCAGAGGTCAGTATCACACAGGATAGGAATAGATGCACAGCTCAGCAGACAGTATCACATAGGATAGGATTAGATACGCGGCTGAGCAGTCAGTATCACACAGGATAGGATTAGATACATGGCTCAGCAGACAGTATCACACAGAATAGGATTAGATACACGGCTCAGCAGACAATATCACACAGAATAGGATTAGTTATACGGCTCAGCAGTCAGTATCACACAGGATAGGGTTAGATACACGACTCAGCAGATGGTATAACACAGGATAGGATTAGATACACTGCTCAGCAGTCAGTATCACACAGGATAGGATTAGATACACGGCTCAGCAGTCAGTAACACACGATAGGATTAGATACACAGCTCAGCAGAAGGTATCACACAGGAGAGGATTAGGTACACAGCACAACAGATATTATCACACAGGATAGGGTTAGATACACAGATACACGTGTTGTTTATCAAAAGGCTCTTGAATGAGTTGAAAATAAAATACTATCAATACTTGGGTAATCATTTAGTTAATTTGTGTTGCAAATCTGTAGTGTTGAATATATGATGTGAAATGTTTTTATGTGCAATATAATCATTATAATTTGTTTTAACTAACCACAGTTGGTTACTATGCCCAGGCAACGCCGGGCTCTTCAGCTAGTTTTTATATAATGGCATAGATCTTTTCTCTTTTGGCAGCTTGCAGTAGTTAAATCAGATCATTTCTAGTGGTATGCACTTTATTGTTCATTTGCACATAATGCCTTGTCATGCTATGTATTATCATCATGTTTGACATATGTTCCACTTGAGTCTTGTATGTTGTGAATATTTGCACATTTATTATATGTACGATTACGTGTTATATGTGCCTTTTGCGTAGCATATTGGAGGAGGTGAGCATTAGATTCTTACTTTGGAACCTTTTTCTTTGGAGTGTCACACACAGCCAATTTGTTCTGGCCTTTTTTAATTGTTTTCAATTTAACCGATGTCACTTTTGTGTGAATTTTTTTGTATGTGAATAAAATTTACTATTTTTCATGTTATATTGTAGTCATGATTATGGGGTTGATCGTGCTCGTTGTACACACTTCTTTCTTTTGTTCCTTGTTCTCATTGTCAAGTGTGTGGTCATCAGTCCCCCATAACATTTTGTAGTGCCCTCAAGTTTTCTGCTTTTAAGAAGTAAGAAGGAGGATGGCATCACTAGAAGATGGGAGGCGACGGACCAGACCGCGACACCCATCGGCCCGAACCTGACGCCAGAGTGAGTATAATCTAAAGGGCCCATTACACACAGATTTTGTGACACATCAGCAATCTCTCCAGCGAGATCGCTGTGTGTGACATCCAGAAGCGATCAGCCCCCCCTGCGGGGTATCGCTGATCGTGCTGGATCGTCCTGGCCCATTTTTTCGTCACTGGACTCCCGCTGGCCAGCGCGCATCGCTGCGTGTGGCAGCGGGAGCCAGCGATGAGCGACGCTGCACGTTGGTTACCAACGTAAACATCGGGTTTCTAAAGGCCTAGATACCAGTGTGCACTGCAGGCAGGGCGGGAGGTGGAGGCAGAGTGGCGCACAGACCAGAGTAGCTCTGCTATCTGCTACTCCAGTCTGTCAGTGGTGCCAGCAGCTGAAATGGGGTGACAAACCTTTCCTTTGTTGTCAAAAATACACGGTCATCAGGGCCTGGACACTGAGAGGGTGTCATGAAATTAGCCAGGGCCTTTGACAGTGTACCCCTGCCTCTGCCATATCTGGTGTGTCTCCCTCACCTCTCCTCCTTGGTTGGGAAAGGAAACATGCATCCTGCTGCTAGCATTGTCTGATGGGAATTTTTTTAACATATTTTCTACTAGGCCTTTTGCTATAGTACCATTTTAGAAGACCTCTCCACCACAGGTAGGAGAGATGCAAGGTTCTCCTTGTAGTGTGGGTCTAGCAGAGTGAACAACCAGTATACTTTTTTGCCCAAGATGAATGTAACGCAAGGGTCACGGGAAAGGCTGCAGTACATAAAGTCGACCATATTTGCCAAGGTCCCTACAGTCAACACTTCCCTGTCTCCATCATGATGACAATTCTCCCTTCTCCTCCTCCCTCTCTTCCTCCTCATTCCCCAAACCATCCACATAGGAGAGATGGAAGAAAGCTTGTGTGGGTACTGTTGTGCTAGCAACCAGCTACTAGTTCTTTCTCAGCCACCTCAGCGTTACCCAATCAGCGCTTAGCAGAAGAAATGAGGCTGGACTGCGTAGTATCTGCCTGTCTCATGTCTTCCTCCCATGGTGTACGATTTGTCACCTAGACAAATTAGCATCATTGCCACTTCTCTGAGGCAGTGCTGCAGAGGTTCCAGATTCCGACTGATGTGGACAACATGCTCTGAGATAACACATTAGAAATGGAGGATGAGGAGGATCAGGAGGGGGTGCAGGAACTGCTGTGTAAGGATGGAGGAAACCCAGCAATCCTTGGCATTGGGTGCACATGGGCCATTCCAGGATGGGTCTCAGCTCCAGCCTCCAAAGTGTTCCCCCAGTGTGCCATAAGGGAAATGTAGTATCCCTGGCCACAAGCATTGTCCACTTAACGCATGTTTGTCGTTAAGTGGACAGTGCCATTAAGTGCGTTAGTAAGTGCATGGGTGATGTTCCTGGATACGTGCTCATACAATGTGAGGACGCTACTCTGGGAGAAATAGTGGCGCTGAGGACCGAGGGATGGCTGCCATTATGAGTCAGCAGAAATTGTCTGTGTTTACAAGCATAAACAGCAACATTTCCATGGCAAGCAGCCTGGAAATGTGCCCATTTAGCATTTTGGCCTGTAGACGGCTGTGAACTTTCATTTTCATTACAAAGCCTTGGGTAGGGACAGCTAAACGCTGTGCTGGGACAATGATTTGGAAGTGCCTAATGATAGTGCCTAAGAATGTGCAAGGACAGGTTCAGGGTGAGAGGCATCTGGGCCAATATCATGAACATGGCATTGGCAAGCACATAGCACAGGGGAGGAGGCAGTGATGTCACCTGCTAGCACAAATTGTGGACCCAGGTTTTCAGCTCACTGAGACCGGTGCTTACTAGTGTTGAGCGATACCTTCCAATATCGGGAAATATCAGATCTGATTGGATCGGACCGATACCCCAAAAATATCGGATATCGCCGATTCCAATACCGGAAATCAATGCAAGTCAATGGGACACAAATATCGGAATGAAAATAAACGCTTACTTTCCTTGTAGGTTAATTCTACATGAAGGAAAACAACTAAGAATAATGTAGAATGTATTGGGGGACTTGGAGGAGACATTAAAGGCATAGAGGTTTAGCCCAATCAAATGGAATAGCAGGAATTAATTTTTTTTTTAAGACGTTCGGAGTTACAAAGATATTGACTATGTTAAGCTTTTTTATATTTTGTCAGATATTTATGTTTCACTACTTCCATGCTCTTCACCTTCTTTTTTACTTCTCCCACACTTTCGCCATCATCCTCAGCAGCAGCATCTTTTTCATCAACTTCTTCACCTTATTCATCTTCTTCTTCTTCACCTTCTTCTCATTCTTCTTTTTTTTTACATTCTTCATATTCTTCATATTCTACTTCTTCATCTTCTTCATATTCTACATCTTCATCTTCTTCATATTATTCTTCTTCTTCATCATATTCTTATTTGTGACAGGCATTCCTGTAGTTGTTATCTATAAAAGTTTGAAGATTACACCTTCCGTTCTGCCTGTCACAAAAGATTTACAACAGGATTTGTCCGTGTTCAGTTTTGCCTACAGCAGCAGGTATTTTCCAGGGGCACCACGAGGAGGAACGGATTCATCCCCATACACTGCTTAGTCTTCTTCTGCTTATAATTTAGATAATATCTTTTGCTCTGATTTTTAGTCTTATGCTTAATGTTCTTCTGCTTTTTGTTCTGCAGCTTCTTGTTCGTCTGCTTCTTGGTCTTCTGTCTCTTGTTCTTCTGTATCTTGGTGCTTGTCTTCTTGTTCTTTGTTCTCTTGGTCATCTTGTTCAGGGTCATCTTCTTGGTCTTCTTCAGGGTGGTCTTCAGGGTTGTCATCAGGGAGATCCAGAGTGATTACAAAAAAAACATTTCAAAAAGCTTGAATTTGGAAATGTAGCAGAAGGTACAAGAAGGCTGAGGAACTGCTGAGAACCAGCTGACGGTACTGGAACCTGGATGGGTAGCCGAAGGTACAAGAGCCAATGGAACTACCAAGGACCAGCTGATGGTACTGGAACCCGGTTACTAAGCAGGAGGTACCTGTGCCATAAAGCACTACCAAGGACCAGCAGACGCTGGTGGAACTCGTACACCGAGAAGGAGGCACCTAAGCCAAAGGCTCTGCCTGGAACCAGCTGACGTTACTGGAACCCAGGGGGACATATTCAAGATTGACTTCCAAAGAACCAGCTAATGGTACTGGAACTCAGATAGGCAGCAGAAGGTACACATGAAAAAAAAAGTTGCAAGGCTGCGAGCCGGATGGAGTTACCGAAACCCACAGTCCTACAGTGGGAGCTTGTCCTATTGGCACTACGGAACCAGCCTTCATTGCCAGATCCCGCAGCCCACATAGGAAGCACCTAAACTGCAGGCACCATAGAGTCGGCTAACCCGACCGCAACATGACAGGACAACGTATTGGAGGCAAAGTGACGTTGACGCTACCCAGAAACAGCTGGCGTGCTGCAACTGTGCCGCCCCCAGGAGTATGGCTGCCACAATGGCATTGCCTTCCTCCAGGGAGGGTGATGTCATGCTTGGAAGCAATGAAGGGTCTCTCTAACAGTTAACCATGTCATGCAACACAGTTCCCACTCCAGGCCAGCAGAGGGAGCTCTGAACCAGAATTGGGGGAGGAGTGCTCTCTGAGGGCCAGGAGGGGAAATGGTCAGTTAGTGTGAGGAGGGCAACGTGTGTAGACATGTGGAGAGAAGCTGGAGGTTGAGCTGAGGATAGAGAGATCCCTCCCAGTGATAGCGCATGATCTGGAGTCTGGTTTCCACGGTTGTATGGATGCTGAAGGTCCTGCAACAGATACCAGAGGAATAGGAAGCTGTAAATGCTCTATTCCCAACTAAGACTCGGAGGCACAACAGTGACGGGTGAGCCAAGAGAGATAGAGGGCTACAGCTGTCTGCCATACGAGGAAGTTCTAAGAGAAGATAAGAAGTAGGAACTTCAGAGTAACACTGTACTGCATGTACCTCAAGCCAGCGCTAGGAAGGAGACTACACAACCCATCTGATAGAGAGATTCCTGAGTTGCTTCCAGGCTAGCTTGCTCCTGTGCCATCTGTAATCAAGACCCTGGACTACGTTTGCCAAGTAAAAGTAAAGAAACTGCACCCTGTTGTGTCCTTGCCTCCTTCCTGCAACATCCTCAGCACTGCTACATCTCTGTACCAAACACTGCACCCTCTTCCTAACATTCCGCTACACTGCCCTGGGACCAACAGCCCTACCTGTGGAGGGCTACAACATCATTGCTGCACCACACCATCTGTCCCAGAGGATCTGTCTGCAGCGTCGGCTTAACACCTCCCTTGCCGAACACCACAGGTGGCATCACAAATCACTTATAAACTTTGTTCCCAACTCAACCCCTCTTACATGGGCGCCCAGGGCCATGGACCGGGTCACTGCTGCTGTTACAATCCCCTCTGAGAGACCGGCCCGGTACCGAGTACCCCACAGCCATGGGAGGGCGACCAAGAACCAGGCTGGGCAGGAGGGAGTACCCGTGCCAAAGACACTTCTGAGCAGCAACTGGCGGTGTTGGAACCCAGGGTAAATACTAGAAACAGAGTGTAGCCAGAGGCCTAATTGGAGCAAGTTTAATATCTGCAGTAGTGTGAGTGTGGTCGGAGCAGGAGAAATTGCCGGACACACAGTAGGGGATCAGCTGACGTTACTGAACCCCAATAACACAGGAGCAAGTGTTGACTGTGCAGCAACTGGCGGTGTTGGAGCCCATGGATTACAGGAGAAACAGAGTGTAGCCAGAGGCCTAATTGGAGCAAGTTTAATATCTGTAGTAGTGTGAATGTGGACAGAGCAGGAGAAATTGCCGGACACACAGCAGGGGATCAGCTGACGTTACTGAACCCCAATAACACTGGAGCATGTGTTGACTGTGCAGACGGCACTTCTGAGCAGCAACTGGCGGTGTTGGAGCCCAGGGACTACAGGAGAAACAGGTGGTAGAAACATGACCTGGATACTGTTGCCAACCAATTATTTAATCTGGAAGAGGACTGGCAAATTCCTGCGAGATCCAGGCCTTGTTCATTTTCAGAAAAGTAAGCCGGTCAACGTTATCGGAGGATAGTTGCATGCGACGGTCTGTTAGTACACCACCTGCGGCACTAAAGACGCGTTCTGATAATACACCAGCAGCAGGGCAAGCCAACACCTCCAATGCATACTGGCTAAGCTCTGGCCATGTATCCAGATTAGAGACCCAAAACTTGAAGGTGGAAGAGCCGTCTGGGAGAACATTGAGAGGGCAAGACATGTAGTCTGTCAACATCTGACGGAAACGTTGCCTCCTGCTGACTGGAGCCGTCTGTGATGGTGTAGACATTTGTGGCGGGGACACAAAACTTTGCCACATTTGGGCCATACTGGCCTTGCCTTGTGCTGAGGCACTGCTTCTGCTCCCTCTTTGTGCAGAGCTTCCTCCACTGCCTCGACGCACTGAGCTGCTTTGTAAAGCAATAGCAGCACTGCTCTCGGGTGGAATGGAGAACATGATGGAATGCACCAGTGTGTCTTGGTACTCCCGCATTTTATGCTCCCGGTTCAACGGTGTTATGAGGCTTTGTAAGTTGTCCCGGTAGCGAGGATCTAGGAGGGTGTACACCCAATAATCAGCCGTGTTGAGAATGTGGGCGATGCGGCGGTCATTTCTCAGGCACTGCAGCATGAAATCAACCATGTGCTGCAGACTGCCAACTGGCCAAGAAACGCTGTCCCCTGCTTGAGGCGTCATCTCTGCCTGCTCTGCATCACCCCACCCTTGCTCTGCATACTGACTACTAGAGCATTGTGTACCTCCCTCCTCTGGACAGATGTCTTCCTCCTCTATTGACTCCTCCTCATCATCCTCACAAAGTGTGCCCTGCCTAGGCCTTTGTGAGGAACCACATTGCGCAGACTGTCCAAAAGCAGATGGCATTTGTGACTCCTCATCCTCCACCTCTTCCACAACCTCCTCCCTTAGTGCTTGCAGTGTTTTTTCAAGCAGGCAGATAAAGGGGATAGTCATGCTGACTAGTGCATCATCTGCACTCGCCATCTGCGTGGAATCATCGAAGGCACGCAAAACGTGGCAGATGTCCTTCATAGAGGCCCACTCAGTGGTGGTGAAGTGTGAACGGCGCACAGTGCGACTTGTTTGCGCCTGATGCAGCTGGTACTCCATTACTGCTGCCTGCTGCTCACACAACCTTTCCAACATATGTAACGTTGAATTCCACCTGGTGGATAGGTCACATATGATGCGATGCACCGGAAGGCGGAATCGGCGCTCCAGAGCTGCAATGCGCGATCTTGCCATGCTGGAACGCCGCAAGTGAGCGCACTCTATGCGGACCTTGTGCAGCAGTGCATCAAGATCCAGATAGTCCCTCAAAAAACTCTGCACGACCAAGTTGAGCACATGTGCCAGACATGGGATGTGAGTGAGGTTGCCTAGGCTCAGAGCTGCCACCAGATTTCGGCCATTGCCACACACTACCATGCCTGGCTGGAGATTCGCTGGCACAAACCACACGTCACTCTCCTGCTTGATAGCATTCCAGAGCTCCTGCGCTGTGTGGCTTCGATTCCCCAGAGAAAATAATTTCAATATGGCCTGTTGACGTTTGGCCACGGCTGTGCTCATATCGGTCGTAACAGGTAAGCGTTCACGGGTCCATGTGGAGGTAGACTGTGACACCTCCTGCAGCGCTGATTCAGAGGAACTGGAGTATGAGGAGAAGTCAATGTGTACAGAGTGGATTCCTGCAATCCTTGGAGTTGGCAGAACACGTACAGCGCCACTCTCAAGATCTGTACCCGGCTCCACAACATTTACCCAATGGGCAGTGAGGGAAAGATATTGTCCCTGTCCATGGTTACTGGTCCACACATCGGTGGTCAGGTCGACCTTGCTACTGACGGCGTTTAGTAGCGCATGTTTAACTTTTCCCTCCACATGCTTTTGCAGGGCAGGGACGGCTTGCCTGCTGAAATAAAAGTGGCTGGGCACATTGTCTTGTGGGACTGCCAATGCCATGAAGTTATGGAAGGTGTCAGTCTCCACCAGCCTGAATGAGAGCATTTCAAGGGACAGTAGTTTTACAAAGACCGCAATCAGAGCCTGTGCTCGGGGGTGATTTGCCGAGTATGGGTGCCTTTTCTCCCATGCCTGTGCTACCGATGGCTGTAGACTGGCCTGGGAGTGTGAGGATGACAGGGAACGTGGTGCTGTGGGTGGAATGACACTGTGTCTCTGTACAACAGTGCCAGAGGTTCTTCCATGGCGATCCTGTGAGGAAGCCGAACCAGCTGTGTGTGAGCTGGAGGAAGAGGCTACAACACGAGCTGAAAAGGTGGTATGTGGCGCTGTAGGTTGGCCTAGGTCTTCAGTGTGTCTTTGTAACTCCACCACGTGCTTGGTCCACACATGTTTCCACATATTTGTGGTATTGAGGTTGCTGACACTTTTCCCTCTTTTCACTTTCTGATTACATAGCTTGCATTTGACAAAGCAAATGTCATCTGCAACTGTGTCAAAAAAGGACCAGGCACTGCAAGTCTTGGGAGCGCCCTTTTTTGGTTTTGGAAGAGGCATGCTCCTAATGGGTGCTGAAGTGGAGGCTACAGGCAACTGAGTCTGCCCCCTCCCTCTCCCTCCTTTTTTGGCCGTTCGGGGAATCTCTTCCTCAGAGCTGCTCCCACCACCTTCCTGTATCTCACGCCATGATGGGTTAAAGGACCTCATCATCTACACTACCCTCTTCAAACGACTGCTTCTCCTGGGTAGTCTCGACAGCACAGTCCACACCAGAAAGTGGCACCTGAGTCTCATCATCAGATGCGTACTGTGGTGTGCTGACCATAGGCACTGGCCCACCCGCCTCTTCAGATTCAGAGAGACAAAGCTGTAGCGCATCACTGCATACTACCTCTTCTTCAAATTCTCGAATGCTGCTTGGCTGGCCCCCTCTTTCCAAGCCAACAGATTCAGAGAACAGAAGTAGAGATGGCTCCTGTCCAGGGCTCTCTGACTGCCTGGGCAATTTGGCAGGTGGTGAAGGGACAGATGGGTGCTCTTTAGTGCTCTGGACCTGAGAAGATATGGAACTAATTGAAGTCGATGCGTTAGCTGCCATCCATCCAACAACAGCTTCAGTTTGTTCGTCCCGCAGCAGTGGGGTATGGCGAGCTCCTACAAAGCTGCGCATAAAGGACTGTTCCCTGGTAAAACTGGGGGATGCTGAGTCACTGGTGTCCACAGCAGGCACAGAATCCCCACATCCTCTCCCTGCAGAAACTCCATGCCCACGACCACGTGCCTTACTCCCTGCCTTCTTCATTTTGTTAGACTGATAAAGATAGGCAGAAAAGTACTAAGGGCTTAGTGTGCTTATTCCTGAACAGCTGCTAACATGTATAAGAAACACTAATTTTATAAAGTGTGGACTAGACTTAATATGAGCTAATGTGGCCTATAGAGTTGAGCGAAACGGGTTGAAAAATTTCAAAAGTCGCCGACTTTTGGCAAAGTCGGGTTTCATGAAACGAAACTCGACCCTAGGATGAGGTCGGCCACGAGGTCGGAGACTTAAGCGCCAAAGTCGCGTTTCAAAAGTTTGTTTTGCGCTCTTTTTCAGCCAATTAGGATCCACGGACACTGTGGGCAACGTGATGACATAGGCAGGAGTCACCACCATCTTTCAGAAGGGCATGCAAGTGATTGGCTTGCTTTGGTGGGCGTCACAGGGGGTATAAAAGGGCGTGCACGCCGACCGCCATGTTACTCATGCTGATCTCAGAATAGGGAGAGCTGCTGCTGCTGATGATTTTGTAGGGAGAGCGTTAGGCAGGGAAGAAGACACCAAAAACTGCTTCTGCTGCTAGCGATTTTGCCTGTACAACACACCAGTCACTGTGTGTGCAGTGCAAGTGGAGGCTATATTTTGCTGGATCAGCGGTGTTGGTTGTTAGGCTGACTTCTAAGGCTTCCTGACGGCTGCATTGCTGTTTACCCACTGCTCTGCAAACTGCTTTTTTAAAAGCAATCCCAATCTTTTTTTTTGTCCTGGTGAGGTACTGAGCGTGCATTTTTTCACACCATACAGCGGTGCACACTCCTCACACAGTACCGTGTAACGGCTGTTATCACAGCCACAGTGAAGCTATCTGTGTGTCACTCTGTAAGGATAAGTCGAGGACATGTTCCGTTCTTACAGACCTGCACCTTCTAGTTTTGTTTAGCTTTCAAACAGTTAAATATATTTGCTGTTTGATCACATTCAAAACTATAGAGAGACAGCGTGTGTCAGTCCGTATACTTAAAAAACACGGAGCTTGACAATTTTACGTACACCGGACAGCCGTGTACGTGCACGCTCCTCTCTCAGTACCGTGTAACGGCTGTTTTCACGGCCACAGTGAAGCTATCTGTGTGTCGCTCTGTAAGGATAAGTCGAGGATATGTTCCCTTCTTACAGACCTGCACCTTCTAGTTTTGTCTAGTTTTCAAACAGTTAAATATATTTGCTGTTTGATCACATTCAAAACTATAGAGAGACAGCGTGTGTCAATCCGTATACTTAAAAAACACGGAGCTTGACAATTTTACATACACCAGACAGCCGTGTACGTCTACAAGTGTGTGCAGAAAATCAAAATCTCCGTTATCCTCTAGTGACATTTTTCACACCTGCGACATCGAGCCTGTGACATAGCGCTGTGATATTCAATGGGCCTCACACAATCCAAAAGTGTCCAGTGTCCACAAGTGTGTGCAGAAATTCAAAATCTCCGTTATCCTCTAGTGACATTTTTCACACCTGCGACATCGAGCCTGTGACATAGCGCTGTGATATTCAGTGGGCCTCACACAATCCAAAAGTGTCCAGTGTCCTTAAGGAGCAGGCGTCTGCAGCCAATGTTGACGAGGAGGAAGAGGTGGAGGGAATCCTTGATGACATTCAGCCATTGTCTGCTCAGGGACCTCTCCTGGACGAGGTGGAGGAAGAAGAGGAGGAGGAGGATGATGATGGGGATGATTACTTAGGGGAGGAGGATGCATCTCATGGGGCAAGTGAAAATGTTGGCGTGGCAAGGTCTGGTACAGGTTTTGTGCGTGACTGGAGGGATGTGGATTTGCCAGAAAGTGCTCCTCCACCCAGCACTCGCAGTGCATCATTGACACCGGGAACATTGGCCCACATGTCAGATTATGCCTTGCGGATCCTAAAAAGGGACCCACGCATTGCCAAAATGATGAACGATGACGACTACTGGTTGGCCAGCATCCTGGATCCACGCTATAAAGGCAAATTACAAAACATCATGCCACAGGAGAACCTTGACCTAATATTGGCTACTAAACAAGCAACTCTGGTTAACCGGTTGGTTGAGGCATTCCCAGCACACAGCAGTGGTGATGGTTCTCACACGAGCCGTACGGGCCGGGGGCAGCTTGGCAGAGGTGTTCGTGGTGCACACAGCAGAAGTGGCATTGGAGACAGGGGTTTCATGACAATGTTGTGGACTGATTTTTCACGGACCGCTCACACAACTGGTAATACTGCATCGATGGAAAGTGACAGGAGACAGCAGTTGTCAACTATGGTTAACAACTACTTTTCCTCCCATATCGATGTTCTCCCGCACAGGTCATTCCCCTTTGACTATTGGGCCGCTAAACTGGACACCTGGCCTGAATTGGCACAATATGCCTTACAGGAGCTCGCTTGCCCAGCTGCAAGTGTGCTATCGGAAAGAGTCTTCAGTGCAGCTTGATCAATCCTGACAGGGAAAAGGACCCGTCTGTCAACCCAAAATGTGGATGATCTAACCTTCATCAAAATGAACCATGCATGGGTTTCCAAGGATTTTGTCCCACCTTCCCTTGATGACACATAGGTTGCCAGAAAAATGGCTTGCTTTGGTCCTCCTCCTATTCCGCGAACTTGACCTATTTCGCCTTTTGCAGCAGCTGAATGACCCACATCTACATATGCCACTTTGTAAACCTCCCTAAGTGGGCGGCCCCCCCATGGCCGGGGTCACCACCTAGCGCACAAAACCGTGCGAGTGCCGTTGCCCTGGACAGGTGGGTAGGCCGACTCTTGGGCGCTGGCACTGGCATAGGGTCCCTC
This sequence comes from Dendrobates tinctorius, assembly GCF_039654945.1. NCBI lineage: Eukaryota > Metazoa > Chordata > Amphibia > Anura > Dendrobatidae > Dendrobates > Dendrobates tinctorius. The sequence continues at coordinate 975,277 of NW_027362016.1, read as the reverse complement.
ATAGTGCAATCAAGTGTCTCTGACAGTAGTGGTGCACACCCGCTGTCAGACACACCGCCATACTATGAGGGGCCCAGTGCCAGTACTGACGCCCATGAGTGTGCCCCCCTTGCTCATTTGCAATGTTTACCTCTCCCTGCTCCTCCGCTGTGTAGTCTGGCCTGTCAAATCCTTCACTGGGACTGCCACTACAAATTGATTGAACTGAAAGATGATGGTTAAGATGTAGCTATGCCCTGTCCTGCTGGCCGGGCTCTAGCTCCAGATGATCAGTGGCTTCTATTTCTTATGGACATCGACTCACAATTACATGCAGTGGTGGTTTATCATCAGCTTTCACAGTTTTCCTACTCACAAACGTGTGACATTCCGGCGCACATTTCAAAATGTGCCCTCTCATGCCAATCAAATAGAATCGCCTACGGCCTGTGGCTTCTGTCTTTTGCACTCCAAAGTTACGTGACAGATCATGATAGCCATTGAGCACCATGTGTGACGTTTTTCGGGAAAGGACGTCCGAGAGTGGACCCTCTGGGTCGCGGATCTGGAGCCCCGGGGATCGAGCGCTCCAGGTGAGGACCGACCCCTATACAGGGATCGTTTGGGGAAAGACCACCGAGGACAGAACCGCGACAGCCGGTACCAGGAGGGGCGGCTCAAGGATAAGAGGCGCCCGTAGGCAGGAGTACAGGACTGAGAGGTAGAGGACCAAACATGACTACTGGATGGGTAGACAGACAGGGAGCAGGTACTAGAGGGGAGAGGACCGGGAGGAAGCACACAAGGGGTTACCAGAAGGGAGAACAGAGCGGGCATGCAGGGAACGAACACTGGGAACAAGGCTGAAGAGCGGGGACTGGAAGCCAAGGGGGAGACAGACAGGAAACAGGCGGCACTATAGGAACCTGAAGGGGGCCAAAGCGCAACGTGGCGAGCGCACAGAAACACTCAGGCGTCCTCTCAATAGAGAGCGCGCCAGAAATACCCTAGGGTCCGGAAGCGGGCGGTACGTGCCGCCCCCGGCGCCACCCCCCGTAGGCGGAAGAGGGAGCGCTGGTGCGCGCGCGCGCCCTAAGGAAGGAGCGCGGTGCCGTCACAGGAGGGGAGGCAGAGCATGGGATCGCGCCGCGGCGAGGACGCCGGTAGGAGGAGGAGGCGGCGGTCGCCGCTGGAGGAGGGGCGGGAGCGGGTGCAGCCGTGACCGCCGACCTGACAGTACCCCCCTCTTTACATCCCCCCTTTCTGAGATTGGCCAGAAACTTTTTTAGGATTAGAGGAGCGTTGATATTCTTTTGAGGCTCCCAAGACCTTTCCTCAGGACCAAATCCCTTCCACTCAATGAGAAAGAAAGTCTTCCCCCTGACTCTCTTCATGGCTAAAATATCTTTTACTTCAAAGATGTCATCCGACCCAATAGGTAAAGGAGGGGCAACGAAGACCGGTTGGAACCGATTCAGAACTACAGGTTTCAAGAGCGAGACGTGAAAGGCGTTAGGGACCCGGAGAGAAGCCGGCAACCTCAGTTTGTAAGACACTTCATTGATGGGTTTTAGTACCTCGAAGGGACCGATGTAACGAGGACACAGCTTATAGGAAGGAACTTTCAGGCGGATGTGCTTGGTTGAGAGCCAGACCTTATCACCAGGGTGGTACGGGGGAAGGTCCCTCCGTCTCTTGTCTGCATGTCTTTTGATTCGGGCACTGGTCTTCACCAGAGCCTCTCTGGTCTCCTTCCAAATATTCAAAAATTATGTGGCGAGGGCATCAGCTGCAGGAACTCCTGAAGAGGCGACAAAGGGTAGTGGAACACCAGGATTGCGACCAGAAACCACAAAGAACGGAGTTTTGGTGGTAGACTCACTGGGGTGGTTATTATGGGCGAATTCAGCCCAGGGTAGAAGAGAGACCCAATTATCCTGATGGGCGTTGGAGAAGTGGCGCAGGTAAGTCGTTAGGTCCTGGTTAATCCGTTCTACCTGCCCATTGGTCTGCGGGTGATAGGCGGAGGAGAAGTCGAGGGACGTACCCATGAGCTGACATAGAGCCCTCCAGAAGCGAGAAGTAAATTGGACCCCTCGATCAGACACAATCCGTAGGGGAAGACCATGCAACCTGAAGATCTGATGGATGAAGATCTCGGCCAACTTCGGAGCGGAGGGCAGCCCGGCCAGGGGGATAAAATGAGCCATCTTAGAGAAGCGGTCCGCCACGACTAAGATGGTGGTGCAACCAGCTGAGCAGGGCAAGTCGGTTATAAAGTCCATGGCAATTTGTTGCCAAGGAGCCTCCGGCACCGGCAACGGATGGAGAAGACCGGAGGGCAAAGTTCTTGGAACCTTGTTCTGCGCACAGGTTGAGCAAGAGGCAACAAAATCTGCCACGTCTTGGCGAAGGGTAGCCCACCAGTAATAACGTGAGAGAAGCGATAGAGTCTTCTTGGACCCCACGTGCCCCGCAACCTTGGAGGAGTGCCCCCAGCGCAACACCTCCAGACGTTTATTCTGAGGCACGAAGGTCTTGCCTGGTGGAGGAGTAGAAAAGTTCACCGGGGCCACGGTGATCACTTTGGCAGGCTCAATAATATACGAGGGGCTCTCGTCCTCTTCTGGCGACTGTAGAGATCTGGAAAGTGCATCTGCTTTGGTGTTCTTATTACCGGGCCGGAAGTGAAGCTGGAAGTCGAATCGAGAAAAATACAAGGCCCATCTGGCTTGTCTGGAATTGAGCCTTTGGGCGGACTGCAGATAGGCCAAATTTTTGTGGTCCGTGAAGATGGTAAAGGGGTGCACAGCCCCCTCAAGCAGGTACCGCCACTCTTCCAGAGCCATCTTGATGGCCAGCAACTCCCGATCACCGATGGAGTAGTTGCACTCTGCTGGCGAAAAGGACTTGGAAAAGAACCCGCAGGGGACCAGACGTCCAGGGGGAACTCGCTGGGAGAGGACCGCCCCAGCTCCGGTGGAGGAGGCGTCTACTTCAAGAACAAAAGGCCTACTGGCCACCGGCCGATGTAGGACCGGTGCTGCTGCAAAGGAGCGTTTCAGCGCCAGAAAGGCATCTTCCGCCTCGGAGGGCCAGTGATCAGGCTTAGTTCCTTTGCGGGTCAAGGCCGAGATAGGTTTGGTCAACGAGGAAAAATGCGGCACGAACTGTCGGTAATAATTTGCGAATCCGAGGAAACGCTGGATGGCTTTGATTCCGACAGGACGGGGCCACTTGAGTACCGCCGAGAGTTTCTCGGGATCCATCTTCAGACCGGAAACTGTGATGACATGCCCCAAGAAGGGTAACGAGGTCTGCTCGAAGAGACACTTCTCAATCTTGGCGTAGAGGTGATTCTCCCGGAGACGGTGCAGGACCATGCGTACGCTTCTCCGATGGGAGGGAAGGTCAGGCGAGAAGATGAGGATATCGTCTAAATACACTATTACGCAAGTGTACAGAAGGTCCCGAAACACCTCATTAACGAACTCCTGGAAGACAGCTGGAGCATTGCAGAGACCAAACGGCATGACTAAATACTCGTAATGACCATCACGGGTATTGAAGGCCGTCTTCCATTCGTCGCCTGCGCGAATCCGGATCAAATTGTAGGCTCCCCGCAGGTCCAGCTTCGTGAAGATTCGAGCCCCTCTCAGCCGGTCAAAGAGTTCTGGGATGAGTGGAAGTGGGTATCGATTCTTAACTGTGATATTGTTCAGGCCCCGGTAGTCGATACATGGTCTAAGAGATCCGTCTTTCTTCCGAACAAAGAAGAAGCCTGCACCAGCTGGGGACGAGGACTTTCGGATGAACCCCTTCGCCAAGTTCTCCCGGATGTATTCAGTCATGGCCGAGGTCTCTGCTGGAGATAGGGGATACGTCCTCCCCCTGGGCGGAGTGGCTCCAGGAAGCAAGTTAATAGGGCAGTCATAGGCCCGATGCGGAGGCAGAGACTCCGCATCTTTTTTACTGAAAACATCGGCGTACGCGTAGTACGGTACGGGGAGACCCGTGAGATTGGTCGGCGTAGGCAGGAGACGAGGATGGAGGACGGATTGCAAACGAGTGTGGCAGGATTGACCCCAGCGGAGGATCTCCCCTGAGCGCCAGTCGACAACTGGCTCGTGCAGCCGAAGCCAGGGTAATCCGAGGAGGACAGCGTGAGACAATTTAGGCAGCACATAGAAGGCTATCTTTTCAAAATGAAGTGCTCCAATTTGTAAGTCCACTTCGGTCGTGATCCTGGTAACGAGCCCGGGAAGGGGTGTTCCATCGACGGAGGTGATAGCCCGTGGGTCTTTTAGGATAACCACCGGAATCTGAAGTTGGTCCACCTCTTGCTGCCGGATGAAATTGCCAGCCGCACCCGAGTCCACATACGCCTCCACAGATCTGCGCTCCCGTCCTGAAATAATTAAGGCTGAAAGGGTAAGAGGCAGAGAGGAATTATGATCACCTAGGGAGACCTCTCTTACCTGACCTAGGTGGAGGCGTTTCCCGGCCTCTCAGGACAAGTGCGGATGAAATGATTAGCCCCACCACAGTACAGGCAGAGCCCGTTAGTCATCCTCTCTCTGCGACGCTGCTCAGTCAACCTGACCCGATCAACCTGCATGGGCTCGGGGACGCTGCTAGTAGAAGGAGCAGCAGAGCGTAGAATGGGCGCTTGATATAGCCTGAAGGGTCTGCGTTCTCTAACCGATTCCCGCGAGCGCTCCAAAAAACGGAGGTCTATGCGCGTAGCCAGGACTATAAGGTCCTCCAGAGAGGTGGGGGTATCCCGACCGGCTAGCTCGTCTTTAATCTTGCTAGAAAGGCCTCTCCAGAAGGCACCCACAAGTGCCTCATTATTCCATCCGAGTTCAGACGACAAGGTCCGAAAACGGATGGCGTACTGCCCCACCGTAAGCGACCCTTGGCGGAGATTAAAGAGAGCTTCTGTGGTAGAAGCCAAGCGGCCGGGTTCGTCAAACACCCTACGAAATGTTTCCAGGAAGTTCTGGATATTCACTACGACGGGATCATCCCTCTCCCAAAGAGGGTTCACCCAGGACAGGGCTTCTCCTTCGAGGTGGGATACTATGAACGCCACCTTGGCGCGATCCGTGGGATATTGTTGGGGCAACAGCTCGAAGTGCAGTCTGCACTGGTTTAAAAAGCCCCGACAAAGTTTAGGATCTCCACCATATCTGGGAGGCTTACCCAGGCGGGGGGGCGGAGAGGAGACGGCGTCCCTGGGAGGGTTAGAGACGACTGCAGCGGACTGCAAGGCAAGCAGTCGGTCATCGATGGACGCCATATATGCCAAAACGTGGGACTGGGCATCGCGCTGCTGCGCGAGCTCCTGCTGCAGGCTGGCTAGGAGGGGAGCATGCCCGGGGTCAGAGGTCTGCATAGCGGACAAACGGGTGTCCATGGACTTCATAAAAGCCATGATTCGGGCCTGATTTTCACGCAGGAACAACAGTTCCTTCTGCGTGGCAGCCGTGGCACCAGCGGGGTCCATGGCCTGAGTGTACTGTGACGTTTTTCGGGAAAGGACGTCCGAGAGTGGACCCTCTGGGTCGCGGATCTGGAGCCCCGGGGATCGAGCGCTCCAGGTGAGGACCGACCCCTATACAGGGATCGTTTGGGGCAAGACCACCGAGGACAGAACCGCGACAGCCGGTACCAGGAGGGGCGGCTCAAGGATAAGAGGCGCCCGTAGGCAGGAGTACAGGACTGAGAGGTAGAGGACCAAACAGGACTACTGGATGGGTAGACAGACAGGGAGCAGGTACTAGAGGGGAGAGGACCGGGAGGAAGCACACAAGGGGTTACCAGAAGGGAGAACAGAGCGGGCATGCAGGGAACGAACACTGGGAACAAGGATGAAGAGCGGGGACTGGAAGCCAAGGGGGAGACAGACAGGAAACAGGCGGCACTATAGGAACCTGAAGGGGGCCAAAGCGCAACGTGGCGAGCGCACAGAAACACTCAGGCGTCCTCTCAATAGAGAGCGCGCCAGAAATACCCTAGGGTCCGGAAGCGGGCGGTACGTGCCGCCCCCGGCGCCACCCCCCGTAGGCGGAAGAGGGAGCGCTGGTGCGCGCGCGCGCCCTAAGGAAGGAGCGCGGTGCCGTCACAGGAGGGGAGGCAGAGCATGGGATCGCGCCGCGGCGAGGACGCCGGTAGGAGGAGGAGGCGGCGGTCGCCGCTGGAGGAGGGGCGGGAGCGGGTGCAGCCGTGACCGCCAACCTGACACCATGTTTACATCGCTCCCTGTGATAAAAATTGGATTGAGATGAGTAACAGTGATGGAATCAAAGGAAGTGCGATTACAGCAAGACTTTATTCACAAAAAATGTTTTCACTGTCTCAACACACAAATTAATTGAGGGTCAGCATCGCCTATGAGAATAGTGATGGAAGTTTTTCCCGTGAATAATAATTCCAAGATTTCTGCAATCAATAGCCTTTATGTCACTAATTGTATGCATCTCATTTCCTATTGCGGAGAGGCTGGACTGTATTACTGAGACAGAAATATATATGAAAATTTAAAAATAACACCAAAAGTATATAGTTGTGTACGCCTCAAATGCATTTCCTTTTTTCCACTTTTTAGATTGCTGTGTAATCCATACTGAGAACACGGAGATTTTACATGTTTAAACTATGCTATATATACCTGCTATCCAGAGATAAAGTACCCTTTCTCAACTTTGTACAATCTGGTCAAATAAATACTGGGCCTGAGAACATCTGAGTCTGCCTCCTGATCTATAGACATATATTTTTAATGTGTAAACTAGGCTACATATATACGTGTTATCCGGTGAAACTGTACCCTTTATCAACTTTCTACAATGTTGTTGAATCCATACTGGGCCTGAGAACGACTGCCGAGCTGTTAAGCAAGCTACAGCACCTGTGGTTTGGACACGTAATTTTTTCAGGAATGACGGTTAGGCCTAACTCCGGAATTGCGGTTGACCTGAACTTACTGGGAAATCATCGTTCGCGGGGAATAATCTGAAACCCAGATCCCCATCACTAACGGAGTTCAGCAGGTTATCTGCACCTGTAAGCGATAAAAGCTGGTCCTTTCAGTGTAGCGTGCATGCAGCCCCGGACATGTACTGGAATGCTAGACCTGTTATTGCTCGATCCCACGTGCCACAGCCTCGCGTATCCCTCTAGTAAGCTTGACGCGTACCGCGGGGCCATGCCGGAGTCTCGGTCGTTAACGGAATAAAGCTGAGAAATCGCTAGCACAACTACAAACGGACATACCACACCACACACAGAATCGACAAAGCTTGCAATCTGTCCATCTTTTCTGTAGCTTGTATGGTAGTGGTTTCCCGGGTGCATTCCAATTAAGCCACAGGCTCCACTCCTGGTGGTGCCCTTTTGGACATTCCTTTAAGGTTCAGCTTTGCAATCATACTGCCCCCGGAAACCAAAAACTTTGCCTTCAGGGACGCTGTTTGGAGGTTCGTGGGAATAACGCCGCCCGATCAGCAGTCGGCATATGGGTCGCCCTCCCAGGGCTGTGGGGTACTCGGTACCAGGCCGGTGTCAGTGGGATGTGTCACAGCAGCGGTGACCCGGACGGTGACCCTGGGCGCCCATGTAAATGGCATGGTATAATGGTAAAGAGTTTACATAGATAGTTTGACGCCACCTGTGGTGTTCGGCAACATAGATGTTAGGCCGGCGCTGCATGCAGATCCTCTGGGACTGATGGTGTAGTGCAGCCAAGATGGTGAAGCTCCCCACAGGTGGAGCTGGAGTCCCAGGGAAGTGTAGATGTAGTGATGGGGGAAAGGCACAGGCGGTGTAAGTGCTGGTACCCAGATGTAGCGGTGATAGAATAACTGTAGGACACCAGAGCGTGCAGTTCCAAAGCTTAACTCACAGTCTGCAGGTTACACAGATGCCTGCCTCCATGCTGTGTCCTCCGGGTCAGGACGTCTGCCAACCTCCGGGACCAGAATGGAAAGCTCCCTTCCAACACTCCGCCAACATGTACCTTCCTGAACGTCTCCTTTCTAGCGCTTGTGGGGGAAGCACTCACAGGACCGTGGTTCACTGAAATGCCTCCTGTCTAACAGATGTTCCTCAGACTTTACTTGTATGGCAGACAGCTGTAGCCTTTTCCTTCTGCCTCGCACACGTCGATGCTGGGGCCTCCGAGCCTTAGTTGGGTACAGAGCATTTATAGCTGCTACTTCCCCCGGTTTCTGCTGCAGGAACGTCAGTGTCCCTACAAACTCGGAGACCGGAATCCGGACCATGCGCTCCAGCTAGGAGTGAGCCTTAACTCTCACAAAATTCAAGATAAAAAGCGGACGGCACCGCTGTTACCGTGTGACTTCAAATGATGTGCGGCATACAGAAGCCCAGCAGCTGGGAATCTTGGGTGCCAGACTTGGAAACAGTCAATCCTGGGAATCCAGGCAAAGAGAAAAGGTCGCACTCATCGAGATGGAAGTTTCACTGGTTTATTGACATATCATGAACATGTCAAATCGGGGGAGTGACATAAGGAGTGCAAGGAGGACTTCCTTGCACTCCTTATGTCACTCCCCCGATTTGACATGTTCATGATATGTCAATAAACCAGTGAAACTTCCATCTCGATGAGTGAGCCTTAACTCTGCTCATCCTCCAGCTCCCCTTCTCACGTCCACACACTTCCCCTTGCCTGCACAGAGTGCCCTAATTTACATCCGACAACAGAGAGCAGCTCCTCAGCAGTCAGGTTCAGAGGTCTCCCTGCTGGCCTGGAGTGGGAAATGTGTTGTGTGTTGGTTTCACTGCTAGAGAGATCCTTCGTTGCTCCCAAGTTTGACAACACACTCCCTAGGAGGAAGGCAATGCCACAGTGGCGACCGTACTCTTGGGGACGCCACAAGTGCACTGAGGCCCAGCCACTGCTGGATGATGCTGCTGGTACATTGACCCAGACCACTACATTCCCCTCGCACTCTACACAGCCAGAACCTGACCCAGAGGAAACTCAGGTTCCCCTTCCCGCATACTATACCACCTTACACGGTGACAAAGAGGATGGTGCAGATGAAAGTGCAGGTTCCTTGAGCAGGTGGGGGGGCATACTCATGGGCGATGGCTCTGGCACAGGGCACCGCATAGTACGCAAAAGTGTCTCTGCCGGTGGGAGGGCCTAAACAGCCAAGTGCAGTGAGATGGAAGATGGGGACGACAAGGAGTTCAGAGTAGTGCAGGGATTCCCTAGCAAGGAGACTTATGTAATTGTTTTCAATGTTGGGACAGCAATTTTTGGGGAGCACTATACTCTGGTGAATGATATATGGGGCCCACCATACACTGGAGCATTCCAAAGGTGGACATCAGACACTGGAGCAGCATTTACAGGGCCCATTATACACTAGAGCAGTAGAAATGGGGCCCATTATATATGGAGCATTATTTGGGCCCATAAGACAGTGGAGCTTCATCCATTGGGACCAACATATACTGTAGCATTATGTGGAGCTCATCATATACGGTTTGAAACATTATATGGGAATAATGATTCCGTATGGAGAAATATATGGGCCTCTTTACTCTGTATAGCGCACTAAGGGCTGGCCATAATACTGTATGGAGTTATATACTGTCCGTTTTTGGAGGTATTGGAGAATTTAAAATGGATATCAGTCATGAGATGTAATAAGTGAAGTATTTTTCATTGTACTATACTGCTATTTCTCTGCCGTATCGGAGCATCATGAATTGTGGTATGTGTTAAAGGGGCGCTCTTTAGCCCTGGGCCCACGAAAACCTGCAGCCAGCCCTCCCCCCCCCACAACTTTAGCCAAATAACCCACATTTTTCAGTGCGTAACTAGTATTATGAAGTTAATTAAGGTTGACAAGCTTCAGCAACAAGAATTTATGCTTTTGGCATTCAAATGGGCACTGTAGGTGTGTTTCCTGTCCTCCTTTCACTACCGACTTTAATTCTCCATTGACTTACATTGGGTTTCGTGTTTCGGGACGACCCCGACTTTTCCCTATAGTCGGCCGATTTTGCTCGACCCGACTTTTGGAAAAGTCGGGTTTCATGAAACGAAACTCGACCATAAAAAACCAGTCGCTCAACACTAGTGGCCTACACAACTGTAAAGTGGAGTGTTTGGTGAACTTTATTAACTTTTTTTTTTTTCACAAAAAGACACTGGATGTGCCCAAAGATGTAAAACCGATAGTATCACGAACTTTTTGTAGCTATTACAATGCAGGAAGGTAACCTACAATGCAATAGATGAGGCTCCAAAAAATAGGCTAATACTAATCTGGCTGGGGCTGCATGGCACAAGCCAGCAGAAAGGCTCCTCTATCTACTCCTATATAGTGTTTGCAAATATTCTAGCTGGATACGGATGGAACCACACTAATAAGAGAAATCTGGAAAAATGAACAGCACTAATGCAAAAAAGGACAATGTATGAGGCAGTGACGCACGCTGAGCAGACTACAACCGGAGGTGGCTTCAGAACACACTACAGCGTGAGTTGCCCTCACACACAGAGACCTCGCAGACAGCCGTGAACAGTGTTGCAAGGCAAAAGAAAGCTTCTCACACAGCGGTTGCTAAAGTAGCCTGGGTAAAGCACAATAAAGCAAAATCGCTAGCTCAAACTGTCCCTCAGAGTCAGAACAGCAGCGTCCTGTCCCTAAGTAAATTCACAGCAGAGTGAACCCAAAATGGCGGCGGCTTTTATAGTGCATCATGACTTCATTTCAGCAGCCAATCACAGCCATGCCATTAGTTAACATGCCTAACATGCATAACAGGATGTGCCCACACTTCTTAGGATTCCTCATTGGCTAAATAAAATCAAACTGGCTCATTGCATTATGGGAACTTCCGATTCAGGTATTCGATATTCTAAAAGTATCGGAACTCAGTATTGGAACTCCGATACCGCGAATATCGGCCGATACCCGATATTGCAGTATCGGAATGCTCAACACTAGTGCTTAGATGACGTGCTTGAGCATGCTGGTGGTGGTTATGCTCTTAGTGGTCAGGCCCCTGTTGATCTTGGCATGGCACAAGTTGCAAGTTGCAAGTGATCATTTTTTTGGTCTCAGAACTCTCTATAATCCCTTCCCGACATGCGCCGCACATGGTGCCGCAGGAGCTGCATTCCCTCAAGCCACTATATATATACGACCCCATGATCGTGCAGGCTCACACTGCAGGCTCCATAGATGGCAACAGGGTCACCCGGGGATGGTGACCTGTCAGTTCATACTGACAGCACGAGCTGACACGCCTCTTCTCCGCATGTCAGACTCTGCTCTAATGCTATGCAGTACAAAAGCATTGCAGAGTATTAAATTAGCGATCTGTCATTATATAGTTGATTTCCCATCATGGGACAATGTAAAAAAGTTAATAAAAATTGTAAAAAATTTTTTGCAGAGTCACAAAGTAAAGAACAAAAAAAAATTAATCTAGTAAATACATTTATTTATGTAAATGTGGCGCCCCTGAGGGTTCAGTCGCCACAGAGGTACTGCACCTCCTCCTGAGATGTGGTACCCCACCATTCAGGTAAGGTGGAGACTCCTGACCACACTCCAACACCTGCATCCCACCCAACATAGTAGTGTAGCAAAGCACCCTTTGGTGGCTCCCTGCTTGGAACACGAAGCGTGCTGGGAGGCGGGTGGAGTTAGTTGGCACCAAAAGAGCGGGAAGAGTTTAGGATTTGGTCAGTCTGACAGAGTCAGTGGAAGAGTGAAGATCCCCTGAGTGGGATGGATGAAGGAAGTGCTGCAGCCGACCTCAGTGACCTGGGTCCGCTGGCACAGAAAAGAGACATTGATGGAAAGCCTGACTCTCTCCATAAGAAAGAAGGATTAGTACGGAACGTAAGGAGAGGAGGGCTAAGGATTAGGGTTAGAGCAGAACCCTTCCCAAGTTCACAGCACAAGGCCGGGTCCAGTCCCCGAGGTTATATGGATACTAATGGTCCTGCAGCAGTCACCTGAGGAATAGAAGTTGTCACCACTTTATTCCCACACAAGACTTGGGGGCACAACAGCAACGATAGTGAGCCTGGACTTGGTAGCAAGGAGTCCCCAAAGCAGGCTACAGCTGTCTGCCATACAAGTAGAGTTCATAGGAACATCTGACAGGAGGAACTCCAGTGTAACTCAGTACTGAGAGTACTTCACTATAGGCGCAAAAGGGAGACGTTCAGAAAAGGCACATATGTTGGCGGAGTGTCGGAAGCGAGTACTTCATCTTGCCTGGAAGTTGGTTGAGCCCCTGACCTGGAGGACACGGCACCGAGGCGGGCACCTGTATGCTCAACAGACTGTGAGTAAAGCTTTGGAACTACATGCCCTGGTGTCCTCCGCTTATTACTGCGCCAACCCACTCAGCACTGCTACATCTCGGTGCCGGACACTACACTCTCTCCCTTAACACCTATCTTCTTCATCTACTCTGCCCTGGGACTACAGCCCTACCTGTGGAGGGCTATACCATCATTGCTGCACCACACCATCTGTTCCAGAGGATCTGTCTGCAGCGTCGACTTAACATCTTCATTGCCGAACACCACAGGTGGTGTCACGAATCATTCACTCATAAACTTTATTCCAACATCACCCTTCACCCCCCTTTTACAATGGATGCCCAGGGCCACGGACCGTGACATCTCCCATTGAAACCAACGGGCCCGGTACCGAGTACCCCGCTGCCCTGGGTGAGGGCGATCCATAAAGAAAAGTACACATATTTGGTATTGCCACGTCCGGAAAAACTTGACCTGTTAAAATGTCCCACTAGTTAACCCCTTCAGTGGACACAGTAAAAAAATAAATTAGAAAACTATGTGTTATCATCATACTACCTGTGAGGCAGTGACCCGTGTCACAGGTAGGGGTCACTGTGTATTCTCCCCAGGATATGCAGAGAGGCATATTGAGGCCATGAGGGGGCATTACAGTCGCAAGCATAGCTATGATTGCAATGGTGAAGAAGTGACCGATGTCACAGATAGGAGTCACTGTGTGTTCTCCCCAGGGTGTGCACGGAGGCGTATGAAGGCCATAGAAGTGCATGGCAGTCGCGGGCGTAGCTGTGACTGCAATGCAGACTAAAAATAATAAAAGTAAGTGTTAGCCTTGGGCATGCCATGGTCCAAGGCAGATGTAGGGAAAACCTGCTCTGGGATGTTGTGTTGTGAAACAGACTGCAGGATAGTAGTTGTGCTGTCTGTTTCACTCCAGGCCCAGGTTTTCCATGTGACTAAAGGCCACAGGTTCCTTTGTTAAAAATCCTGCAGGGAAGAGTAACGGTGTGTCAGGGCCAGAGTGAGTTGGTGCTTGTTACTGTGCAGGGCAGTTGGTGTTGCAGGGCACAGCCTTTGAGCGGAGCCAATAGGCCTGGCACCCACAGAGTACACAGTGGCGCTGCCGTCCACAGTGACTGGTCTCGGGGGTGGATGTCCTGTGCCCGGAGGTGGATGTCCTGTGCCCGAAGAAAGGACTAGCATGTTTAACGGCTGCAAACAGGAGGATATGGTTCTCGGCTGTAATCCAGAGGATATCAAGGACTGTGTATGCTGTGAGTAAAGAGACATCAACATGGTGGTGTAGTCACTCATGGAAACTGGTCAGAGGAAGACTGGCATGTTTTGGGACTACGATATAAAGTATATCTATCTTGCAATACAGGGACAACCACCAGAGGGTAAGGAAGGGAGGTAACAGGAGCTCACCTCAAGCAAAGACCTGTAGAGCTCAGCAAACACCGCTAGGGGGCAGTAGAGAGGTCGTACAAGTCAAGTCAGCAACAAACAGGAATGCAGTGTCAGCTGGGACGGCAGGAGCAAGGTCTAAAGCAAGCCAGAGGTCAAACAGCCAGTCGGGAGCGCGGTAACAAGAGGACGAGATGAAAGCACAGCCAAAAACATGCCAAAGGTCAGAGCCAGACAGAACAATCCAAAACAGGAATGGAAGATGGATGGGCAGGTCAGAAGTCAAGCAGAGAAGGATCACCTGGTCTTGAGACACCGGACAACAGGGTCATGACAACTAGTTACGTGGATGTCTCCTATATTGCCATTAACAGATTATGGATCTGAGTTGGGACTTGCCTTTTTTGTTGATTGATTTTAACTTTTTGTAGGGAACATTTTACATAGCACTTTGTTTCACATTTATCTGGCACTCTATGCTGAGCACTTACATAGAGGTTTGAATCTAAATTTCCGAGAGACATGATTCAAGTGAAACCCCCGAAGCAACCATTCACTATAATGCAGCAGCAGAGTTACTCTGGACTCCATCTGGCCTGTGTTTAGAGTTGTCTTTCTTTTTAGAAGAGCACAAAACTGTGGTCGACTGCGCTTTTATGCACGTCTCAAAAGACGGACAACGCCGGATAAAAGGCGACCCGGCCAGACATTGTCCACCTTGTCTCTGTCTGCCTCATTATAGGGAATCTTCCATCGGTGGTTACGTCTGAATCACGTATTTTAGACATTTACACAGAAACCCCAGTGTAAGCGCTCAGCGCAGTGCACAGGGTAAATGTGACCTGAGCCTTACTGTGATCTTTGAGAGGCAGAATGAAAAAAAATCAACAGCAGATGAACAATTGGTTTTATTTTTTTTTTACGCCATTCATTGTGCGGTATAAGTGATTAGATGATTTTATTCTTTGGGTCGGTGCGATTACAGGGATATCAGATTTACATAATTTTTTCACTTTTGGCTGCTGCAACACAGTAAATGATATTTTGATAGCTATAATTCCATATATAGCAATAGTTACATATTTTTGCTGACATAGTCACGTGAGGGCTTGTTTTTTGTGGGACGAGCTGACGTTTTTATTGGTACCATTTTTTGGTCACATGACAAATTTTGATCGCTTTCTATTCTGATTTTTGGAGGCAGAATGAACAAAAACCAGCAATTCAGGAATTATTTTTGGGTGTTTTTTTAATGTCGTTCCACGTGTAGTAAAATTGGTAAGGCAGCTTTATTCTTCTGGTCACTATGATTACAGCAATGCCTCATTCATATAGTTTTTTTTTATGTTTTTGCGCTTTTACACAATAAAAACTATTTTATGAAAAAAATAATTATTCTTGTAACGCCTTATAACTTTTTTTAATTTTTTCACTGATGGAGCTGAATGGCGCTTGCTTTTTGTGGAACAAAATATCGTTTCCAGCTGTACCATTTTTATGTAGATTGAACATAGCATTTTATTCCACTTTTTGTTCGGCGTGTAGTGCAGCGGTAGCACACTTATGCAGTGAAGAGGCAGTGACCCACAAAGTTCAAACACAAAGTCTCTTTAATGCAGTTACTTCACAGCATTAAGTGTCCAATTCAATTCACTGCAAGGCATTGTAATGTATAATAATTAGATCTGTCTCTTTAAGCAAGCCAGACTTATGGGACTTGGGGGGTGGAGACAGGAGGGATGAGAAGGGAAGTTTCAGTTTCACTTCTGCGTAGCATGGGAATGCAACTGTTATGCTGTGTGCTGGAGGACGAAGAATAAAAGATATCTAAAGTTTAATACCTTGAATTCTTCATAACGTGTGGATATTACAACTGGTGACGAGGATGGGATATAATCACCTACTGCTGTGAGTACGGACTATATTTTACCGCTTCACACGCCAGCACCACTGAGAGACTCTATCATGGCTGACTACTTGCACACATTCCCACAGTTTGATATGACTGATGTCATTAATCTCTCCCATAGCTGGAGAAAATGGCTAAACAGATTTGAGAATTTCCTAGAAGCCATGGACATAAAGGAGGAGAAAAGAAAGAGAGCTTTGCTCCTGCATTGTGCAGGCACAGGAGTCTATGACATATACAGTACGTTACCTGCAGCAGAGACAGACACATACAGCAACTGCCCTAAAGCTCTCACTGACTACTTCAACCCCAAACAGAACATCAGATATGAAAGATATAAATTCAGGATTGCCAAGCAGCTTCCAGAAGAGTCCATAGACACTTATGTCACACGGCTGAAAGAGTTAGCACATGGATGTGCCTTTACAGATGTAGATGATGAAATCCTAACTCAAATAATTGTCACCTGCTCGTCTAATAACCTAAGGCGTACGGCTCTGCAGCAGGATATCTCTCTACATGATTTGCTCAAAATGGCCCGTGCTATAGAAATAGCAGATCATCAGGCTACCGTAATGGAGAATGGGGATAAATTACATGTGCATAATCTCAAACAGAAAAATTTACCAGATAAACAAGCCCAGAAACAGAAGAAATGTTATAGATGTGGACAGGATTTCCCTCACCACCAGAACAAATGTCCAGCTATGGGACAAACCTGCAGTAAATGTGGAAAAGGGAATCATTTTGCAGCTGTTTGCAAATCAGCGCACTACAAGCCTCCGCTGCCTATGACAAAATCTGCAGATGTAAAAGTGATAAATCAGGACACAGAAGAAATGTCTGCGACTGAGAACTATGTGTTCACTACCTCTGTCACTGGTTCAGTACAGTCTCCCTGTGTTACACTCTCAATCTGCAACACTGACATTACCTTTACAATAGATACAGGAGCTTCAGTGGATATCATAGATGGCACTACATATGAACAATTGAAAACAAGGCCAGTCTTACAACAAGTGCAGACTAAAATCTTTCCTTATGGATCTAAAACACCTCTAGCTATAATGGGACAATTTGATGCTGAAATTAGATATAAAGAAAACAGGCAGAAAACCACTTTCCACACATTACAAGGATCGGGAGGCTGTCTTCTCAGCTATCACACTGCCTTGGAGCTAGGGCTCATCCAGATTATTCATGCCATAACTGACCCTGCGGATATGGATGTACAAACTATGGTGAACAGCTTTCCCTCCCTATTTAGTGGTTTGGGAAAACTAAAGGACTCTCAAGTACACCTTCATGTGGATGACAATGTTCGTCCAGTAGCCCAGCCTCACAGGCGTATTCCATTTCACCTGAGACAGAAGGTAGAAAAGGAACTCCAATTGCTCATGGATGAGGACGTTATTGAAACTGTTACTGGTCCCACTCCGTGGGTCTCTCCACTTGTGGTAGTTCCAAAACCAAAGACTCCTGATCAAGTGAGACTGTGTGTTGACATGCGCCTGCCCAACACCACTATCCAGAGGGAAAGACATATCTCACCTACGATTGATGACATTATTCATTTATTAAATGGAGCCACCGTCTTCTCAAAGCTCGACCTCAATAAGGGATATCATCAATTAGAACTGAGTCCAGAGTCCCGATACTTGACCACATTTTCCACCCATGTGGGCCTCAGAAGATACAAAAGATTGACTTTTGGAGTCTGCTCAGCAGCAGAAATTTTTCAGGATGCAATAAGGAGTGTCATTCAACACATCCCAAATGCCTTTAATTACAGTGATGACATATTGGTTTTTGGTAACACTCAAGCTGAGCATAATCGCGCTCTATATGCTATCTTCGAATGTCTGCTTTCTGCTGGACTCACTTTAAACAAAGAGAAGTGCGAGTTGGACAAGGGTTCATTAGAATTCTATGGTCACATCTTCTCGGCAAAAGGAGTACAACCAGACCCCAAGAAAGTGGAAGCTATCAGAACAGCCTCAATTCCACAGGATGCCAGTGAAGTGCGTTCTTTCCTTGGAATGGCAAGTTACTGTGCTAGATATATTCCGAATTTTTCAACAATCAGCAATCCACTACGGGAACTTACAAAACAAAGTTGTATTTTTCAATGGTCTCAAGACTGTCAGGCCTCTTTTGAAACAATTAAAAATGAACTCTGCTCGACGACCACTATGGCTTATTTTGATCCAGCTCTTCGAACTGAACTGATTGTGGACGCCAGTCCCGTGGGACTGGGTGCTATTCTAGCGCAGTACAAGGATAACAATCAAAATCCTCACATCATTTCTTATGCAAGTAAGAGCTTAACAAACACTGAAAGAAAATATTCTCAACCTGAAAAAGAAAGCTTGGCAGTTGTCTGGGGATGTGAACACTTTCACTTATTTCTCTATGGAGCTCCCTTCACCATTGTCACAGATCATCAAGCACTTCTTACAATTTTTGGAAATCCCAGAGCAAAAATGCCTGCACGAATTGAACGATGGGGCCTACGTCTACAGGACTACAACTATAAAATTGTTCACAAACCTGGAAAATACAGTAATCCGGCTGATTATCTTTCAAGACATCCTACTAATGATGATATACCTGTGCATTCCTCTATTGAAGAATACCTACGTTTTGTTACAGATCATGCCGTGCCAAAAGCACTTTCTCTTGATCAATTTATAACTGAAACAACAAAAGACAAGACACTCTGTGCCCTAATACAAATCATCCAAAATCGAAGGTGGCATGAAATTCAAAAGGAAAAATTTCCTGATTCTGAGATTGATCTGAAAGAGTTAAAACTATTCTCAAACGTACGTGAGGAATTATCAGTCACTGAAGAACACCTCATTCTTCGAGGTACCAAACTAGTTGTACCTAAGACTTTGCGTAACTTAGTCATACAGATAACACATGAAGGTCATTTAGGAATTGTTGGCACAAAGAAGTTACTCAGAGAAAAAGTGTGGTTCCCAAATATGGATCACTTGGTGGAAGAAAAGATTAGACGCTGTTCTACTTGTCAAATAATCACTCCATCATCAAACTTAGAGCCATTACAAATGTCTCCGTTACCCACTGCTGTCTGGGAGGAAGTGGCAGTCGATATATATGGACCATTGCCAAATGGCCAATACATTCTCGTAACAATTGATGAATATTCTCGATACCCTGTCATTTCATTTATCTCTTCAACATCTGCTAATAATGTCATACCAGAGCTGGACGACATTTTCTCGGCATATGGTATTCCAAGAGTGGTCAAAACAGACAATGGACCTCCCTTCAATGGACATGTGTTTACACAATTTTCTGAATACTTGGGATTCCATCACAGGAAAATCACACCTTGCTGGCCGCAAGCTAATGGAATTGTGGAACGTTTTATGCGCACTCTGGGGAAACGTATCAAGGCAGCGAGTCTGGAGCACATCCCACTGAAACAGTCATTATACAAATTCATGCGTAATTACCGCAATACGCCACACTCCACTACTAATGCTGCGCCAGCTCATTTAATGTTCAGCAGAACCCTGCGTATACGTCTCCCTGATGTGACCAGCCATCCCCGACCGAGTGACTCCTCAGTGAGATCCACAGATTTCTCCAACAAACAAGCCATGAAACGTTATGCAGACAGAAGGCGAAGGACACAGTCAAGTGCCATCGAAAGAGGGGATGTCGTGGTGGTACGTCAAAGACCAACCAACAAGACCTCACCTGTATATGGTCCTGCAAAATATTATGTTACTAAAAGGAAAGGCAGCATGATCACGGCTGAACGAGATGGACACTCCATAACGCGAAATTCTTCATATTTTAAAATCATACCACAGAATGATGACAATGAACTCTCTTTGGTGGAAGATTTGGTATCCGATGGTGGAGAGGACCAACAAGAGGTAGCTGGTCCATCAATAATGAACCCTCTCAATGAGCCCAGACGTTATCCTACACGAGAGAGAAGAGCTCCATCGAGGCTTATTGAAGAAGTATAACTACAGTTTTGTTTTGGTTTTTTTTTGTTTGTTTCTCTGGTCTTGGAATTGAACAAATAAGACTAAACGGACACATGATTTCTTTGGACGTTTTCATGTTGTTGCATTTATCAGTAATATGGGTTATTTATAGTAAAAAAAAAAAAAAAAAAGGGGATGATGTAATGTATAATAATTAGATCTGTCTCTTTAAGCAAGCCAGACTTATGGGACTTGGGGGGTGGAGACAAGAGGGATGAGAAGGGAAGTTTCAGTTTCACTTCTGGGTAGCATGGGAATGCAACTGTTATGCTGTGTGCTGGAGGACGAAGAATAAAACATATCTAAAGTTTAATACCTTGAATTCTTCATAACGTGTGGATATTACAACTGGCGACGAGGATGGGATATAATCACCTACTGCTGTGAGTACGGACTATATTTTACCGCTTCACACGCCAGCACCACTGAGAGACTCTATCATGGCTGACTACTTGCACACATTCCCACAGTTTGATATGACTGATGTCATTAATCTCTCCCATAACTGGAGAAAATGGCTAAACAGATTTGAGAATTTCCTAGAAGCCATGGACATAAAGGAGGAGAAAAGAAAGAGAGCTTTGCTCCTGCATTGTGCAGGCACAGGAGTCTATGACATATACAGTACGTTACCTGCAGCAGAGACAGACACATACAGCAACTGCACTAAAGCTCTCACTGACTACTTCAACCCCAAATAGAACATCAAATATGAAAGATATAAATTCAGGATTGCCAAGCAGCTTCCAGAAGAGTCCATAGACACTTATGTCACACGGCTGAAAGAGTTAGCACATGGATGTGCCTTTACAGATGTAGATGATGAAATCCTAACTCAAATAATTGTCACCTGCTCGTCTAATAACCTAAGGCGTACGGCTCTGAAGCAGGATATCTCTCTACATGATTTGCTCAAAATGGCCCGTGCTATAGAAATAGCAGATCATCAGGCTACCGTAATGGAGAATGGGGATAAATTACATGTGCATAATCTCAAACAGAAAAATTTACCAGATAAACAAGCCCAGAAACAGAAGAAATGTTATAGATGTGGACAGGATTTCCCTCACCACCAGAACAAATGTCCAGCTATGGGACAAACCTGCAGTAAATGTGGAAAAGGGAATCATTTTGCAGCTGTTTGCAAATCAGCGCACTACAAGCCTCCGCTGCCTATGACAAAATCTGCAGATGTAAAAGTGATAAATCAGGACACAGAAGAAATGTCTGCGACTGAGAACTATGTGTTCACTACCTCTGTCACTGGTTCAGTACAGTCTCCCTGTGTTACACTCTCAATCTGCAACACTGACATTACCTTTACAATAGATACAGGAGCTTCAGTGGATATCATAGATGGCACTACATATGAACAATTGAAAACAAGGCCAGTCTTACAACAAGTGCAGACTAAAATTTTTCCTTATGGATCTAAAACACCTCTAGCTATAATGGGACAATTTGATGCTGAAATTAGATATAAAGAAAACAGGCAGAAAACCACTTTCCACACATTACAAGGATCGGGAGGCTGTCTTCTCAGCTATCACACTGCCTTGGAGCTAGGGCTCATCCAGATTATTCATGCCATAACTGACCCTGCGGATATGGATGTACAAACTATGGTGAACAGCTTTCCCTCCCTATTTAGTGGTTTGGGAAAACTAAAGGACTCTCAAGTACACCTTCATGTGGATGACAATGTTCGTCCAGTAGCCCAGCCTCACAGGCGTATTCCATTTCACCTGAGACAGAAGGTAGAAAAGGAACTCCAATTGCTCATGGATGAGGACGTTATTGAAACTGTTACTGGTCCCACTCCGTGGGTCTCTCCACTTGTGGTAGTTCCAAAACCAAAGACTCCTGATCAAGTGAGACTGTGTGTTGACATGCGCCTGCCCAACACCACTATCCAGAGGGAAAGACATATCTCACCTACGATTGATGACATTATTCATTTATTAAATGGAGCCACCGTCTTCTCAAAGCTCGACCTCAATAAGGGATATCATCAATTAGAACTGAGTCCAGAGTCCCGATACTTGACCACATTTTCCACCCATGTGGGCCTCAGAAGATACAAAAGATTGACTTTTGGAGTCTGCTCAGCAGCAGAAATTTTTCAGGATGCAATAAGGAGTGTCATTCAACACATCCCAAATGCCTTTAATTACAGTGATGACATATTGGTTTTTGGTAAAACTCAAGCTGAGCATAATCGCGCTCTATATGCTATCTTCGAATGTCTGCTTTCTGCTGGACTCACTTTAAACAAAGAGAAGTGCGAGTTGGACAAGGGTTCATTAGAATTCTATGGTCACATCTTCTCGGCAAAAGGAGTACAACCAGACCCCAAGAAAGTGGAAGCTATCAGAACAGCCTCAATTCCACAGGATGCCAGTGAAGTGCGTTCTTTCCTTGGAATGGCAAGTTACTGTGCTAGATATATTCCGAATTTTTCAACAATCAGCAATCCACTACGGGAACTTACAAAACAAAGTTGTATTTTTCAATGGTCTCAAGACTGTCAGGCCTCTTTTGAAACAATTAAAAATGAACTCTGCTCGACGACCACTATGGCTTATTTTGATCCAGCTCTTCGAACTGAACTGATTGTGGACGCCAGTCCCGTGGGACTGGATGCTAATCTAGCGCAGTACAAGGATAACAATCAAAATCCTCACATCATTTCTTATGCAAGTAAGAGCTTAACAAACACTGAAAGAAAATATTCTCAACCTGAAAAAGAAAGCTTGGCAGTTGTCTGGGGATGTGAACACTTTCACTTATTTCTCTATGGAGCTCCCTTCACCATTGTCACAGATCATCAAGCACTTCTTACAATTTTTGGAAATCCCAGAGCAAAAATGCCTGCACGAATTGAACGATGGGGCCTACGTCTACAGGACTACAACTATAAAATTGTTCACAAACCTGGAAAATACAGTAATCCGGCTGATTATCTTTCAAGACATCCTACTAATGATGATATACCTGTGCATTCCTCTATTGAAGAATACCTACGTTTTGTTACAGATCATGCCGTGCCAAAAGCACTTTCTCTTGATCAATTTATAACTGAAACAACAAAAGACAAGACACTCTGTGCCCTAATACAAATCATCCAAAATCGAAGGTGGCATGAAATTCAAAAGGAAAAATTTCCTGATTCTGAGATTGATCTGAAAGAGTTAAAACTATTCTCAAACGTACGTGAGGAATTATCAGTCACTGAAGAACACCTCATTCTTCGAGGTACCAAACTAGTTGTACCTAAGACTTTGCGTAACTTAGTCATACAGATAGCACATGAAGGTCATTTAGGAATTGTTGGCACAAAGAAGTTACTCAGAGAAAAAGTGTGGTTCCCAAATATGGATCACTTGGTGGAAGAAAAGATTAGACGCTGTTCTACTTGTCAAATAATCACTCCATCATCAAACTTAGAGCCATTACAAATGTCTCCGTTACCCACTGCTGTCTGGGAGGAAGTGGCAGTCGATATATATGGACCATTGCCAAATGGCCAATACATTCTCGTAACAATTGATGAATATTCTCGATACCCTGTCATTTCATTTATCTCTTCAACATCTGCTAATAATGTCATACCAGAGCTGGACGTTATCCTACACGAGAGAGAAGAGCTCCATCGAGGCTTATTGAAGAAGTATAACTACAGTTTTGTTTTTTGTTTTTTTTGTTTGTTTCTCTGGTCTTGGAATTGAACAAATAAGACTAAACGGACACATGATTTCTTTGGACGTTTTCATGTTGTTGCATTTATCAGTAATATGGGTTATTTATAGTAAAAAAAAAAAAAAAAAAAAGGGGATGATGTAATGTATAATAATTAGATCTGTCTCTTTAAGCAAGCCAGACTTATGGGACTTGGGGGGTGGAGACAAGAGGGATGAGAAGGGAAGTTTCAGTTTCACTTCTGTATAGCATGGTAATGCAACTGTTATGCTGTGTGCTGGAGGACGAAGAATAAAAGATATCTAAAGTTTAATACCTTGAATTCTTCATAACGTGTGGATATTACAGGCATTGATGTCCAGTTTATAGCACTACATAATACTTTAGATTGCAGTCCCTAAACACGCTGGACCTCCCTGTGTCCAGTAACCGTGGACGACTGCAGCACTGTATTAAAGTCTCTTTCCTCACAGCTTTACGTGTTTAGTTTGCACAGTACATGATGTTGTCATGATCTAGGTCGGGGTTTGCTTTCTACTTCCCGACCTGGTCAGACTGGGGTTAACCTTCCCTGTGTCTAACAATAGGGGCACCCTAGCTGGCCCTGTTGCCCTGATTACTTGTTGATGGTGAAGACGCCGGGCCCACATACCTTGCCTTAGCTCCTGAATCCACCCTCAGTCTGTACCCTTCGGCCACCCAGGCAAGAAAGGAGTAATAGTGTACCGTGTGAGGCAGTGACCGGTGTCATATGCGAGGGTCGCGATCTGTCCCTCAAGCTGAGAACGGAGTCCTATTAGACCCGCTGGAGTGGCTTGTGTTCACAGCATGACGCCTGCGAGTCACAAGGCAGAGATAAAAGTGAGCATTGATCTGGTCAGGTTATTTGGCCAAGGCATTGTTTTGTAAAAACCTGGCATGGGCTTCTATTTTTGAGAAATCTATAGGATGGTAGTTGGGTGGGTTTTACAAGTGGCCATGGCCACAGATTTCTGTTTAAACCAACAGCAACCGGTCCCGGATTGTCTTTTGTTTTCCTGGCTGCGATCTGTAGGATACAGCATGCTTTGCACTGTGTGAGTTTTTGGACATTAAACATGTTTTGTTTTGAACATGCTTGGGTCACTGCCTCATCACTGCACATTATGGACACTGCTGCACTTCATATGGTGGATAATGCAGGCAGTGTGAATTGAGGCAAACACCAACGCCAGCTGCATGTCTGTCATTAGGCCTTCCATGTTGCAACCCAGGCCTGTGGACAAAATGGAGGAGATCCTGAGGCAGCTGGTCCTCAACAGCAACAAACTAATAACCTGTTGCTGCAGCAAATTGCAGCACTGCATGAGACACCTCCAGCACCGACCCCGGAACGTCGCGATGCCCGAGACAAGGTCCGCACTACTTTGAGGAAACTGAATCCTTAAGATGACGAGTAAGCTTTCCTCACCATCTATGAGCGCATGCAGAGTGGGACAACCTGCCAACGTCGCAGTGGGCCGAAGTAGTGGCTCTGTTCCTTAGGGGTGATGCTCTAAAGGCCTACCTTGATCTCAGTCGGGAGGACACCAGGACTACGCCAAGCTAAAAGGTAAGATCCTTGCGCATCTGGGGGTTAATACCTATGTGAGAGCCCAAAAGGGGGGGTTTCATGGACTTTTGTGAAAGCCCAGTCTGCCCGGTCTTAGGTTTATGACTTGCTGCAGCTTGTGAACCGGTGGTTCCAACCTGAGCCTTTAACCCCACTTCAGATGTGGAGAGGGTGGTGGTCGACCAGCTGGTGTGGGCTCTGCCAGCAGACATACAGCGTTGGGTGAGACAAAGGAACCCGGGCACTCTGGACCAGGTAGTAGGACTGTGCGGTATACAGCCACTCAGGACTTTATGCGGGACACGGGTCCACTGCAGCTGTCACTTAAGGCCCCACCAGCCCAGGAGCCTGGGAAAAGTCCCCGACCCTCCACTGGGGCCAATACGGATTGTGCCCTTACCAAGGGGATATCTCGGAAGGAGAGTGACAACAGACCCGTGTCCCCTAAATTGCCCCCAAGGTTCCCTCGTACCGCAGTTGTTAAGTGTTGGCAATGCCAAGGGCCCGGACATGTGGTTGGCAACTGCCCCCTGACAACAGAACCCATGGACTGCGGGTATACCCACCGGGTATCTATGTATGCCCAGCAAGTCTGCATTGCCACTACAGACCCTGCCGATACCGAACGTCAGCTGTGCAAGGTACTCATTATTGGGTACAAGATGGATGCTTTCTTGGACTCAGGGAGCTTGGTGATTCTGTTACATGAGTCCCTATTTGCTGGGTACAGTCCTAATGGATGGAAGGTGGGGGTGGTGTGCACACATGGGGACCTCCGAGAGTACCCGACCGCAGAGGTCACGTTCTCCACCCAGTGTGGGGAAATAAAACATGTGGTGGGATTGGTAAAGACTCTTCCGTATGGAACTGTATTGGGAAGAGACTTACCCCTGTTCTGGTCCCTGTGGGAGACCAGGGTTAACCCTCTCAGGGACAATGGTATTCCGGGCGCCGAACCCGAAGATCCCGAGTCAGGGATACCAGCCATAGGGGTTGCCAACCTAGGGACAGAGTGTAACCCTGATAGGTTTCCTTTAGAGGTATTGGCAGGAGAGGTCGAGGAGTCCCACTGATCCCTGAGCTAGAATTGTCCACTGGTAAGTTCGGGACAGCTCATCTCCAGGATCCCACTTTGACACAAGCACAAGAAAAAGTAATCAAAGCAAATGGGGTGGCTCAGCAACCAGGTGCGGAGATGAAGTTCCCACAAATGGTGATCAACCAGGAGTTACTGTACAGGGTTGATAAAATGTGGGGTAAGGTGGTAGTCCTAATGTGGCACCCTGCGTCTTTACCACCACAAAAGGGTTAAATATTATACTGTTTTGATTGTGTTTTGTGAGCAATGGGAGTTATGCTTTTCTGCTAGAGACCATAATACACACACAATTTACCTCACTCCCTTACTTGTCTGAAGCTTAGAGCTTTGCAGACATTCCCTAACTGGGAGGGGGAGGATTCGAGTTGTTTTTCAGTGAAGAAGACTGTGGGGAAAAAATGGAGAACGCTCCTGGAAGCGATAACATGTGCTCCCTCCAGGAGTAAAGCTAAAAAGAATCAGAGAGTCAGCCCCTAGGCCATCCATGCATTTAGAGCAGGGTGGTAAGCTGAGAGACTGTGTGGGTTTATACAAACAACAGCAGAGTGTTTTCCCCAGGAAGACTGCAGCAAATTAGGACCAGTGAAGGATTGTGCAAGAAAGAACTTGAGCTTCACACATGATCCAAGCTGCAAGTTGCCAGAAGAGGAAAACACTGTGAGTAGTGGCTATATTGGGAGTTCCAAACTCTGGGAAGCCTTAGTCCCTGAAGGGATTAGAATAGCAGGAAGCTTACACCGAGTCACAGCAGAGAGAAGGATAATTCCCATTTTGCAGAGCAGGCTGTAAACCTGGTGGGAGTTGTAATATCTCCTCTGAACTGCACCTGAACTACAGTAAATGATAAAGTGACTTTCCTTGCCTCCTGCCTTATTACTCTGTGCCTTCTACTTCCATCACAATTTCTGGGGGTCAGCTCTGGTTGGATAGGGTTAAACATCTGCACTGCCATCACCATCTACTCCCCCCGGAATCATCTGCAGTGCCGGCTATACTACAGTCGAACACTCCAACTGGTGTCACGTACTCTTTTCCAGACTTCTTTTATTCTTACTTTATTTTTCAACACCCATTTTACATGACCGCCTGGGACCACGGACCGGGTCACCGCCACTGTGACACATGCCTTTAAGACGACCGGCCCGGTACCGAGTATCCCACGGCCTCTGGGGCACGTCATTTTGGCATCACGAACAGGATTCCATGCGTGCCTAAAGTCCTACAGGAGCAACGACCTTCCACAACTGAAGCGGTGAGTCGCACCCCTGCAAGGGTTAACTGGGGGGGAGATGTCTAATCCCGACAACGCTCAGGGTGCAGCAGCTGCAGCTCCCATATTGCCTTTCATCATGCCTTATATACTGGGTGCAGCATGGCTGCCACAGTACACTGGCGAATCACACACCTTAAGTGACTTCAAAGAGAAGCTGTGCAGCATGTTTGAAATTTACCCTATGACAGAGGAGCAGAAAGTCAGTATACTTACAAGTCAGCTCAGTGGCGCTGCTCAGATAGAAGTTAAATCTTGGTCAGCGACTGATAAAAAGACTGTAAAAGACATTTTTGCTAAATTATGGGATACTTTTGAAACCCGTAATGCTTCAGAAATAAAGATGCGATTTTTCAACTGCAGACAAAAACCACATGACACTGTTACAGATTATGCCCTTAACCTGCAGGAGGTACTGCAGGCCATTAAACCAATTGATCCAGACAGTGTAAGAGATGAAAACAAAATGCTGAAAGAGCAGTTCATTGAAGGTCTTTTGTCTGATTCCAATAAGACACAACTGTGCATGATGTCCTTCTAGAACCTTGACATGGACTTTGTTCAGTTTAAGGACAGATCCATCCGTATCTTAAGAGACTCTACCTATGTCTGCACTGAGCCAGTTAAACGTTCAGCAGTTGCGTACGACCAGGGGGCAGTATCCTCACCCCAGGTGCCTGCAGTACAGCATGTGCGAATTCCTGTTGATGGTTCTACTGCAGATTTACGGCTGCAAGTACAGGAACTGACTAAAAATATGCCTGCTCTATGCAAAACTGTTTAGACTCTCCAGACTTGTTCCCCCACAGAGAGGATCCAACTAGTATCAAGCCCAGGTGATCTCACATGGCGACGGCCAAAGAGGATGCCACAACATCAGCGACGACTGACTCGCACCGGGAGGAGAACAATGGACCAATTTGACTCTTCTGGGAGACCCATCTGCAGACGGTGCCATAAGGTTGATCATATTGAAAGAGAATGACCTTTAAATGGGCGACCCCTGGGGGCAAGGACCAACCCCCAGGAGTTAGACAATCTGGTCCAACTTACTGGAGAAACAGGTATGTTGGAGGACTTCCACTTATACCCGTGGTAGTGGATGGTATCCCCTTCACCGCCCTCGTGGACACTGGATCACAGGTAACCACAATGCCTCACCCACTGTACCAGAGATATTGGACTGATGCTGATTTCACCCAACTTCCTGATGGCGACTTGTCACTAATAGCAAGTAATGGTCAACCTCTGTCACAGGTGGGGTACAAAGAGGTTGTCATTAAAGTGGGGAAAGTGGAGCTCAAAGCTCAAGGTCTCGGGGTGGTAGAGGTGGAAAGAGCAGAGTGCCAACCTATCATAACATTGGGCACAAATGTGATTGAAATTTGTTTAAATGAGGTCATCACCATTTTGAAAGACATAGCCGAGTCGGCCCCGTAAAAAGAACAGTATACCCTCAATAAAGATATCAAGGCCCTTGTGCAGCAACAGCAGGTGGTGTTAACTGGTGGAGAGATTGGTGGCGTAAGAGTGAGTGATCCCCACTCCATTATGCTTCCACCTAGGAGTGAGACTCTCATCTGGTGCAGAGCAGCCATAGGCATCAGTGGACGGGACTACCAAGCTCTCCTTGAACCAGTCTAGTCATATAGCAGACCTACTGTGCTGATGGCCAGGGGAATTGTTGATGTTAAAAGGGGCAGGGCTCTGGTACGTGTTCTGAACTGTGGAGAGGAGGAAGCTTGCTTGCCCCGTTATGCAACCGTAGCCAAACTACTCACAGTCAGCAACAACGATATTCAGGCTGTAGAACCCTTGATTTCGTCAGAAGCAACAGATGGCAATGGCTCTCCTGTTCAGACGGAGGAATGGTTCCAAAAGATACATGTTGGCCCGACTCCATTCCTGTACATCAGAAAAATGGAGTGCAGCTGGTGGTACAAGAATACAAGAGGGTTTTCAGTAAGCATCCCTTGGATTTTGGGCAGGTAAAAGGGTTTCAACATAACATCCCCAGAGGAAATCACCCATCTATCAAAGAAAGGTATTGTTCTGTACCTCCAGATCATTATCAGTGTGCAAAAGGTATGCTAAGAGAAATGAAAAAGCCGGGGTAATCAGGGATAGCTACAGTTCATGGGCAGCTCCCCTGGTGTTAAGGCCCCGTGACACTAAACGATGTCCCAGCGATCCCACCAACGATACGACATGATGGGATCGCTGTGACATCGTTAGGCTGATTGCTGGTGAGCTGTCACATAGACAGCCCCAGCGATCAGGACCAGCGACGCTGGTTTCTAATGTAAACGTCGGGTATCCAGGAGCCGCGGCTGTGCAGCCCATAGTAAAGGAGCATCTGTTGGATGCCCAGGCCGCACAGAGCTGCATGTATAATAAAAGGGCCACAGTCAGGACCTTTAAGGAAGGGAATCACGTATTGGTCCTCGTGCTCACTAGAGTTGAGCGACTTTTGGTTTTTTAGGGTCGCGTTTCGTTTCGTGAAACCCGACTTTTCCAAAAGTCGGGTCGAGCAAGATCGTCCGATTAGGGAAAAGTCGGGGTCGTCCCGAAACACGAAACCCAGTGTAAGTCAATGGGGAATAAAAGTCGGCAGTGAGAGGAGGACAGGAAACACACCTACAGTGCCCATTTGAATGCCAAAAGCATCAATTCTTCTTACTTAAGCTTGTCAACCTTAATTAACTTCATAATACAAGTTACGCACTGAAAAATGGGGGTTATTTGGCTACAGTTGTGGGGGGGAGGGCTGGCTCCAGGTTTTCATGTGCCCTGGGCGAAAGAGCGCCCCTTTAACACATACCACAACTCATCATGCTCCGATACGGCAGAGAAATAGCGGTATAGTACAATGAAAAATACTTCACTTTTTACATCTCATGACGAGGCCCATCTATTTCTCCATACAGAATCATTGGTCCCATATAATGTTTGAAACAGTATATGATGAGCTCCACATAATGCTACAGTATATGTTGGTCCCCATGGATGAAGCTCCACTGTCTTATGGGCCCAAATAATGCTCCAAACATAATGGGCCCCATTTCTAATGCTCTAGTGTATAATGGGCCCTGTAAATGCTGCTCCAGTGTCTGATGTCCACCTTTGGAATGTTCCAGTGTATGGTGGGCCCCATCTATCATTCTCCAGAGTATAGTGCTCCCCAAAAATTGCTGTCCCAACATTGAAAACAATCAAATAAGTCTCCTCGCTAGGGAATCCCTGTACTTGTCTGGACTCCTCGTCGTCCCCATCTTCCATCTCACTGCACAGTATTTCAACTTTGCAAGTGCTGTGATCCTGAGCAAGCAGGGGGGGCCCACTCGTTGGCGACGGCACTGGCACAGGGCCCCTGATAGTACGGTGGTGTGTCTGATGGCGGGTGGGCCGAACCTGCACTTTCATCCGCAGCTTCCTCTTTGTCACCGTGTAAGATGGAACTGTATATGGGAAGGGTAACCTGAGTTTCATCAGGGTCAGATTCAGGCAATGTAGCGTGCGAGGGGAATGTAGTGGTCTGGGTCAATGTACCAGCAGATTCATGGAGCAGTGGCTGGGCATCAGTGCACTTGTGTCGCCCCCAGGAGTACGGTCGCCACAGTGGCATTACCTTCCTCCTAGGGAGTGTGATGTCATGGGAGCAACGAACGATCTCTCTAGCAGGTTAACTGATTGGGCCGCGTTATTCCCACGAGTCATGACCCTCCAAACAGCGTTCATGAAGGCAAAGTGTTTGTTTTACGTGGGCAGTATGGTTGCAAAGCTGAACTTTAAAGGAATGTCCAGAAGGGCACCACCAGGAGTGGAGCCTACGGTTAAATTCGACTCCACCTGGGAAACCTCAAACATGCCAGCTACAGAACAGATGCACACATTGCAAGCTTAATTCCGTTGACGAACGAGACTCCGTCATGCCCCGCGGTCCGAGTCCGGCTTACTAGAGGGACACGTGAGGCTCTGGCACATGAGATTGGCCAATAACTGGTGTGTCATGCCCTTACATGTCCGTGGCTGCATGTGCGCTACACTGAAAAGGCCAGCATTTGTCGCTTACAGGTGCAGATAACCCGCTGAACAACGTTAGTGATGGGGATCACTGATTACAATTATTACCCGCGAACAATGATTTCCCAGTAAGTGCAGGTCAACCGCAGTTCCAGAATTAGGCCTAACCGTCATTCCTGAAAAAATGAAAAACTTACGTGTGCAAACCACAGGTGCTGTAGCTTGCTTAACAGCTCGCCAGCCGTTCTCACGCCCAGTATGGATTACACGTGATTGCACAAAGGTGAGAAAGGGTACCGTATCCCCAGATAACATGTATGGATAGCGTACACATTCAAAATATATGTCTATACATCAGGAGGCAGGCTCAGACGGTGTTAGGCCCAGTATGGATTGCACATGATTGCACAAAGGTTAGAAAGGGTACCGTATCCCCGGATAACATGTATGGATAGCGTACACATTCAAAATATATGTCTATACATCAGGAGGCAGGCTCAAACGGTGTCAGGCACAGTATGGATTTAACGGCCCAGACTACGCAGGGAGAGGTAAAGATTGCAAATGCTGGGGCCCTGCCCAAGCAAGGGGGGCCCACTCGTGGGCGTCGGTACGGGCACTGGGCCCCTCATAGTACGGCGGTGTGTCTGACGGCGGGTGTGCACCACCACCGTCAGAGACACTTGATTGCACTATGAGGGACCCTGTGCCAGTGCCCGTGCCCAAGAGTCGGCCTACCCACCTGTCCAGGGCAACGGCACTCGCACGGTGTCGTGCGCTAGGTGGTGACCCCGGCCATGGGGGGGGGGGAGGCAGCACAGTTAGGGAGTTTTAGAAAATGGCATATGTTGATGTTGGACATTCAGTTGATGCAAAAGGTGAAATAGGTCAAGTCCCAGGAAGAGGTGGACCAAAGCAAGCCATTTTTCTGTCACCCTATGTGTCATCAGGGGAAGGTGGGACAAAATCCTTGGAAACCCATGCGTGGTTCATTTTAATGAAGGTTAGATCATCCACATTTTGGGTTGACAGACGGGTCCTTTTTTCTGTCAGGATTGATCCAGCTGCACTGAAGACTCTTTCCGATAGCACACTTGCAGCTGGGCAAGCGAGCTCCTGTAAGGCATATTGGGCCAATTCAGGCCAGGTGTCCAGTTTAGCGGCCCAATAGTCAAAGGGGAATGACCTGTGTGGGGGAACATCGATATGGGAGGAAAAGTAGTTTGTAACCATAGTTGACAACTGCTGTCTCCTGTCACTTTCCATCGATGCAGTATTACCAGTTGTGTGAGCGGTACTTGAAAAATCAGTCCACAACATTGTCATGAAACCCCTGTCTCCAACGCCACTTCTGCTGTGTGCACCACGAACACCTCTGGCAAGCTGCCCCCGGCCCGTACGGCTCGTGTGAGAACCATCACCGCTGCTGTGTGCTGGGAATGCCTCAAGCAACCGATTTACCAGAGTTGCTTGTTTATTAGCCAATATTAGGTCAAGGTTCTCCTGTGGCATGATGTTTTGTAATTTCCCTTTATAGCGTGGATCCAGGATGCTGGCCAACCAATAGTCATCATCGTTCATCATTTTGGCAATGCGGGGGTCCCTTTTTAGGATCAGCAAGGCATAATCTGACATGTGGGCCAATGTTCCCGGTGTCAATGATGCACTGCGAGTGCTGGTTGGAGGAGCACTTTCTGGCAAATCCACATCCCTCCAGTCACGCACAAACCCTGTACCAGACCTTGCCACGCCAACATTTTCACTTGCCCCACGAGATGCATCCTCCTCCCCTAAGTAATCATCCCCATCATCCTCCTCCTCCTCCTCTTCTTCCTCCACCTCGTCCAGGAGAGGTCCCTGAGCAGACAATGGCTGAATGTCATCAAGGATTCCCTCCTCCTCTTCCTCCTCATCAACATTGACTGCAGAAGCCTGCTCCTTAAGGTGCGTCAAAGTTTGCATGAGCAGACGCATAAGTGGGATGCTCATGCTTAGGTTGGCGTCGTCTGCGCTTACCAGCCATGTGCATTCCTCAAAACACTGAAGGACTTTACAGAGGTCTTTCAGCTTCGACCACTGCACACCTGTCAACTCCATGTCTGCTCTCAAAGTGCCTGGCCGTGTATCCTCCCACAAATGCATTATGGCCTGCCTCTGCTCGCACAGCCGCTCCACCATGTGCAGGGTGGAGTTCCACTTTGTTGCAATGTTGATAATGAGGTGGTGGTTGGGAAAGTGGAGCAATCGCTGCAGCTTCTGCATACGAACGGAGTGTACAGGCGACCGGCGGATGTGCGCGCACAGTCTTCGCACCTTCTGGAGCAGGGCTGTTAACTCTGGATAATTTTTGAGGAAGCACTGCACCACCAGGTTCAAGGTGTGAGCCAAGCAAGGTATGTGGCTGAGTTTTGAAAGGGCTATGGCTGCCACAAAATTACGGCCGTTATCACTAACTACCTTGCCTGCCTCAAGATGTACACTGCCCAGCCATGACTCAGTTTGTCGCTTCAAGTACTCGGCCAGCACCTCGGCGGTGTGTCTGTCGCCCAAACACATCATCTGCAACACAGCCTGCTGACGCTTTCCACTAGCTGCTCGATAGGGGGACATCTCGTGTGCAACAGTGGCAGCTGCAGATGGAGTGCTCGTACGACCGCTCTGTGGACGAGCTTTCGCTTCTGGAGGAGGAGGAGGAGGAGGGTCGAACGCCTACAGCCAACTGTTTCCTATACCGTGGGCTAGGCAGCACTGTCCCACCACCGCTGTCCCCTGTGGACCCTGCATCCACCACATTAACCCAGTGCGCAGTGATGGACACGTAACGGCCCTGGCCATGCCGACTGGACCATGCATCAGTTGTGAGGTGCACCTTTCCGCTCACTGACTGCTTGAGTGCATGGACAATGCGGTCTTTCACATGATGGTGGAGGGCTGGGATGGCTTTGCGAGAGAAGAAGTGGCGACTGGGTAGGTCATAGCGTGGTACTGCATAGGCCATGAGTTTGCGGAAAGCTGCGCTTTCCACCAACCGAAAGGGCATCATCTCAAACGAGATTAGTTTGGCAATGTGGGCGTTCAAACCCAGTGTACGCGGATGAGAGACTGAGTACTTTCTTGACCTACTCATAGTGTCTGGGAGGGTGAGCTGGACTTGAGAGCTGCATATGGTGGAAGTAGCGGTGGACAGGGCAGACTGAGAGAGGGTTGATGATGGTGATGGAGTTGGTGTTCTTTCTGATGGCCTAGAATCAGTCTTTCGTTGATATAACAGTGGGATTCCCTGACTGCTGTGGCCTTGCAACGACACCTCAACATTTGCTGCTGTGCTAACCGGTGGGCTTACAGTGGGGGAAACAATGTAGCGTTGCTGACTACCTTCGTTGTGATCAGTTGCACATGTGGCACTTGAGGTTTGGTGTTGTGTCCACGCTTGCAAGTGCATGGTGTTTAAATGTCTAAGCATGCAACTGGTATTCACATTTTTCAGATTTTTCCCTCGGCTAAAGGTCTTTGCGCACTTCTTACAGAAAACCTTGGCCTGATCATGAGGATTTTGTTCAAAAAAGTGCCACACTGCACTCTTCCTACTTTGGCAGACATTTTGTGGCCTAGCACGCTGTGATGTTTTGACCCTCTGGACAAGCTGTCCAGCAACTCTTTTGATTTTTGGAACCTGTCTTTGGAGTGCTCCGGGCCTGCCAGATAACAGCTGTTGCGATGTCGATGTCTGCTGTGGATGCTCCTCATCTGAGCTATTGTAAGCAGCACCCTCTTCCCCCAATGGATGCCAATCTGGGTCAACAACTGGGTCATCCATCACCTCCTCTTCAATGTCATGTGCACCTTCCTCTGTGTCACCGTGTATGGTGGTATAGTGTGCGGGAAGGGGCACCTGAGTCTCATCAGGGTCAGAATCTGGCTCTGTAAACTGCGAGGACAATGTAGTGCTCTGAGTGAATGTACCAGCAGAATCATCCATCAGCGGCTGTGCATCAGTGCACTCCATGTCAGATTCATCTTGGCCTGGGTAATTCACCATTTGACTTGATAATCCAGGAATGGTATGTGAAAACAGCTCCATGGAGTAATCAGTAGTATGGCCTGCGTCATCCTTCAATCTTGGTTGGGGTGAAGAACACAAGGAAAGGTGTGGTTCATGAACATGAGCCTCCAATGACGACTCAGTGCTTTTACTTTTTACAACTGAAGAAGAGGAGGCGATAGAGCTGGAGGCTGAGTCAGCAATGTAAGACAAAACTTTTTCCTGATGCTCTGGCTTTAAAAGCGGTTTGCCAACTCCTAGAAAACTAAGCCTTCGAAGCCTTATGGAGCCAGACGATGACGCAGGCTCAACACCTCCTGCATTCGGTCCTATTTTGCTCTTGCCACTACCATCAGATCCACCACCAACACCATCATTACCAGCTGCCAACCCCCGCCCAATTCCACGGCCTCTTCCACCAGCCTTCCTCATTTTTGGTAGAAATGTAGATAAAATCCAACAAACTATATAGTAAAGTAAAACAAGGTACAAGGTGTCTATAGGACAGGGGAGATTTTGAATTTCTGCTCACACTAGTGGACACTGGACACTTTTGGATTGTGTGAGGCCCACTGAATATCTGAGCGCTATGTCACAGGCTCGATGGCACACCTGTGACCAAAGTGACTAGAGGATAAGGGAGATTTTGAATTTCTGCAGACACTGGACACTTTTGGATTGTGTGAGGCCCACTGAATATCTGAGCGCTATGTCACAGGCTCGATGGCACAGCTGTGACCAAAGTGACTAGAGGATAAGGGAGATTTTGAATTTCTGCAGACACTGGACACTTTTGGATTGTGTGAGGCCCACTGAATATCTGAGCGCTATGTCACAGGCTCGATGGCACAGCTGTGACCAAAGTGACTAGAGGATAAGGGAGATTTTGAATTTCTGCAGACACTTGTGGACACTGGACACTTTTGGATTGTGTGAGGCCCACTGAATATCTGAGCGCTATGTCACAGGCTCGATGGCACAGCTGTGACCAAAGTGACTAGAGGATAAGTGAGATTTTGAATTTCTGCAGACACTGGACACTTTTGGATTGTGTGAGGCCCACTGAATATATGAGCGCTATGTCACAGGCTCGATGGCACAGCTGTGACCAAAGTGACTAGAGGATAAGGGAGATTTTGAATTTCTGCAGACACTTGTGGACACTGGACACTTTTGGATTGTGTGAGGCCCACTGAATATCACAGCGCTATGTCACAGGCAGAAATTGGCTAGTGTATCACAAACTACAAGGTGTATGTAGAATTGGGCAGAGTAAGAATCTCCTTAGAGTGCAGGTCTGTAAGAACGGAACATGTCCTCGACTTATTCTCACAGAGTGACACAGATAGCTTCACTGTGGCTGTGATAACAGCCGTTACACGGTACTGTGTGAGGAGCGTACACTGCTGTATGGTGTGAAAAAATGCACGCTCAGTACCTCAGCAGGACAAAAAAAAAAATTGGGATTGCTTTTAAAAAAGCAGTTTGCAGCTCAGTACCTCAGCAGGACAAAAAAAAAAATTGGGATTGCTTTTAAAAAAGCAGTTTGCAGAGCAGTGGGTATACAGCAATGCAGCTGTCAGGAAGCCTTAGAAGGCAGCCCAACAACCAACACCACTGATACAACACAATATAGCCTCCCCTTGCACTGCACACACAGTGACTGGTGTATTGTACAGGCACAATCGCTAGCAGCAGAAGCAGTTTTTTTTTCTTCTTCCCTGCCTAACGCTCTCCCTACAGAATCAGCAGCAACCTCTCCCTATGCTAAGATCGGCGGAAGTAAGATGGCGGTCGGCGTGCACGCCCTTTTATACCCCCTGTGACGCCCACCAAAGCAAGCCAATCACTTGCATGCCCTTCTGAAAGATGGTGGTGACCCGTGCCTATGTCATCACGTTGCCCACAGTGTCCGTGGATCCTGATTGGCTGAAAAAGAGCGCAAAACAAACTTTTGAAACGCGACTTTGGCGCGTAAGTCGCCGACCTCGTGGCCGACCTCATCCTAGGGTCGGGTTTCATTTCATGAAACCCGACTTTGCCAAAAGTCGGCGACTTTTGAAATTTTTCGACCCGTTTCGCTCAACTCTAGTGCTCACCCCAAAGAGTAAGCTAATGGCCATGTGGCAGGGGCCATTTGAGATACGGGGGAAGGTAGGAAAAGTGAATTATAAGGTGTACCAGCCCGGGAAAAGGAAACCTGAGCAACTGTACCATGTAAACCTGCTAAAGGCCTGGAAGGACTGTGAATGTTTGCTCACGGAGGCAACTCCGGATGTATCAATGGGGGTCCCTCTGGCCCTGGTCAGGGAGACAGGTTAAGATAAATGATGCTCTCACCAAACAGCTGCGGCGGGAGGCTCAGGTCCAGATGCAGCAGAATACAGACGCATTCTTAGAGCTGCCAGGACAGACCTCTGTGATACAACATGACATAGTCACCGAGCCCTGGGTAAGGGTACGGATGAAACCGTACCGAGTGCCAGAAGCCCAAAGGCAAGCCTTTGCAGCCGAGGTGAAGCAAATGCTTCAGTTGGGAGTCATTGAGGAGTCCTGAAGTGAGTGGGCCAGTCCTATTGTCCTAATTCCAAAACCAGACAGGTCATTACGTTTCTGTAATGACTTCAGGATGTTAAATGAGGTGTCTAAATTTGACCTCTATCCCATGCCACGGGTGGACGAGCTAATTGAGAGACTGGGGGAGACCCAGTACTTCTCCTTGCTGGATCTCACAAAAGGATACTGGCAGGTTCCCTTAACAGAGTCAGCGAAAGAAAAGACCGCTTTTATAACCCCAGAGGGTCTCTTTCAATATGTGGTCTTGCCTTTTGGGTTACATGAGGCTCCGGCCACATTCCAGAGGCTGATGGACATTGTGTTAGCAGCTCATCTGTTTTGATGGTTACGGAACCTTGTTGCAACAAGCAACACCACCTTGAGTTCAGGTTCCCTATCC
Organism: Dendrobates tinctorius; assembly: GCF_039654945.1. Classification (NCBI taxonomy): domain Eukaryota; kingdom Metazoa; phylum Chordata; class Amphibia; order Anura; family Dendrobatidae; genus Dendrobates; species Dendrobates tinctorius. The sequence goes on along the minus strand of NW_027362016.1, from coordinate 936,943 downwards.
TCTCTCCCAATTTCTCTGAACCCTGGTTGCTATGCATGTAGAGCCCCCAAATGTCTTTGCTGCACCTCCATTTTAAATGGGGTACATGAATTTAAATCCAACACTACAGGTACCTCATATAAAATTAATTTTCATGTTATCTGTCAATCCATTTTTGTGGTGTACTTGATTGAATGTGGTTGCAGCCTACAATACGTAGGTCGAACCATACAAACGATGCATGCTAGATTGAACAAGCATCGACAGAATATCCGAAATGGCTTTCTCCTGCACAGCCTTTCTAAACATTTTTTAACTGTGCATCAAAAAAATCCAAAAATGTTGAAACTAACGATTATTGACCACATACCTGATACCGTGGCTGATCGCATCAACAGTTTAATCAATAGAGAAAGCTTTTAAATATTCAAGCTTGGCACACTTGCCCCTGAAGGTCTGAATTTAACTATTGATAAAGTGACCAGATAACTGTATTTGCCTTTTTTATCAGGAATGCGTTTTACTTGGGCCTCTTTCACACTTCCGTTTTTTACCATCAGTCAAAATCCGCCAGGTTTTGAAAAAAACGGATCCGCCATTTTTTTTGCGGATCCGTTTTTTTCCCCATTGACTTGCATTACTGGCGGATCTTGACGGATGGCCATCCGTTGGATCCGTTTTTGTGAGGATCCGCCAAATTTTTTGCATCCGCTGGCATGCGCATGCCCGGAGAAAGGAAGTCGGAGGAAATTAACCTTGAAATTCATTCTCTCTCTCTCTCTCTGATTTTAACTGACACAAAAAACTGAAGTGTGAAAGAGTCCTTATTAGATGCTATTGTTTACATGCTTTTATTATTAATATGGTTCTCGCTTTTTTTTATTGGTCTTTTTACTGGTCTACTAACCTGTTAATAATTTTATTTACTTTTGTCTAAATTTATTTTATTGCTCCTTTTTGCACATTTTATATATATAACCCCTTTACCCCCAAGGGTTGTTTGCACGTTCATGACCGGGCCAATTTTTTACAATTCTGACCACTGTCCCTTTATGAGGTAATAACTCTGAAACAGTGGAAACCCCCATAAATGACCCCATTTTGGATCCTGGTGATTCTGACATTGTTTTCTCGTGGCATATTGTACTTCATGTTAGTGGTAAAATTTCAATGATATAACTTGCATTTATTTGTGAAAAAAACGGAAATTCCAACTTTGAATTTTTATGCCCTTATATCACAGAGATATGGCATTCAAAAAACTTAATAAGTAACATTTCACATGTGTTTACTTTACATCAGCACAATTTTGGAACCAAATTTTTTTTTTGTTAGGAAGTTATAAGGGTTAAAAGTTTACCAGCTATTTCTCATTTTTGCAACACCATTTTATTTTTACGGACCACATCACATTTGAAGTCACTTTGAGGGGTCTATATGATAGAAAATATCCAGGATGGCCAGTCCGGCCCTGCTTTGAACCCACAAGGGCTTCACAGAAGTTATAACTAGTGTTGAGCATTTCGATACCGCAAGTATCGGGTATCGGCCGATATTAGCTGTATCGGAGTTCCGATACTTTTTTCATATCGAATACCGGAATCGGAAGTTCCCATAATGCTAGGAGCCCGCTCGATTTGATTCAGCCAATGGGGATCCTCAGAAGTGTGGGCACATCCTGTTAGGCATGTAGGCATGTTAACTACTGGCATGGCTGTGATTGGCTGCTGAAATGATGTCATGATGCACTATAAAAACCGCAGCAGCCGCCATTTTGGGTTCACTCTGCTGTGAATTCAGTTAGGGACAGGCTGCTGTTGAAGACTGTGAGGGACAGTTAGAAATAGCGATCATCAAACATATCTTTTGCTCTACCCAGGCTACATAATCCACCACTGTAGCATTTTTGTAGCCCAGCAGCGCTGTTTTAATAGCTGTCTGCAAGTGCTGTGTGAGTGCAGACCCACGCTGTATAGTGTGTCCTGCAGGCACGTCTGCTTGTAGGCCGGCCAGCGTGTGTCTCTGCCTCATACACATTTTTCTTTTATTGCTGCTTTTTTTTCTCCTGTATAGTGTGCTTTCATACGTATCCATATACGTTGGCTGCAAACACTAAAGGAGTGGACAGTGGAGCCTTTCAGCAGCCTTTCAGTGCTATAGCCCATTTCTCTGCACTGTTTTTGGCTGTCTGATAGGTCTCTCTGTGTGTGAGTGCAGCTCACGTTGCAGTGTGTTCTACAGCCACCGCTGGTTGTAGTCCGCTCAGCGTGCGTCACTGCCTCATACATAGTCCTTTTTTTGCAGCAAATTTATCCAGATTTTTGCTCCTATATTAGGCTACTTTCACATTAGCGTCGTGCACTGCACGTCGCTATGCGACAATGCAGCGCACCGACGCATAGTGTGGAAGCGCCGCACAACGAGGGCAGCGGATGCTGTTTTTCATCGCATCCGCTGCCCCATTGTGAGGTGCGGGGAGGCGGGGGCGGAGTTCCGGCCGGGCGTGCGCGGTCGGAAATGCTGCAGACGACGCACCAAAAAACGTTACATGTAACGTTTTCTGGTGGCGACTGTCCGACGCAACCGTCGCACGACGGTTGCGACGTGTGGCAATGCATCGCACTGCGTCGTTAATAAAAGTCTATGGAGAAAAAACGCATCCTGCAAGCACTTTTGCAGGATGCGATTTTCTTCAAAACGACGAATAGCGACGTGCAGTGCACAACGCTAGTGTGAAAGTAGCCTTAGTGTGCTTCCATCCGCATCCATTGTCATTGGTTGGTTGCAAACACTATATAGGATTAGATAGAGGAGCCTTTTTGCTGGCTTGTGCCCTTCAGGGCCAGCCAGACTAGTATCACCCTATTTTTTGGAGCCTCATCAATTGCATTGTAGGTTAGCTTCCTGCATTGTAATCGCTCCAAAAAGTTTGTGATACTATAGCTTTCAAACTTTGTTCACATCCTTTTATTTTTCCCCAAAAAAAAAAAAAGGAAATAAAGTTCATCAAACACTCCACTTTACAGTTGTGTAGGCCACATTAGATCATATTAAAGTGTAGTACACACACTCTTAGCTAAACTAGTGTTTCTTATACTGGTTAGCAGGTGTTCAGGAATAAGAACACTAAGCCACCCCTTTTTTACTTTTCTGCCTATCTTTATCAGTCTACCAAGATGAAGAAGGCAGGGAGTAAGGCATGTGGTCGTGGCCGTGGAGTTTCAGCAGGGAGAGGATGGGGGGATTCAGCAGGGAGAGGACGTGGGGATTCGGTGTCTGTTGCGGCCACCAGTGACCCGGCATCCCCCACTTTTACCAGGCAACAGTCCTTCATGTGCAGCTTTGTAGGACCTCGCCGTACCCCACTGCTGCGTGACGAACAAATTGAAGCCGTTGTCGAATGGATGGCAGCTAACGCATCCACTTCAATGACTTCCGCATCCTCCCAGGGCCAGAGCACTGAAGAGCAACCATCTGTCTCTTCACCACCTGCCAAATTGCCCAGGCAGTCTGAGAGCCCTGGACAGGATCCATCTCAATCTTTACTTCTGTTCTCAGAATCTGTTGGCTTGGAAAGAGGTGGCCAGCCAAGCAGCATTCTAGAACATGAAGAAGAGGGAGTATGCAGTGATGCGCAACTGCTTTGTCCCTCTGAATCTGAAGAGGCGGGTTGGCCAGTGCCTATTGTCAGCACACCTCAGTGCTCATCTGATGATGATGAGACTCAGTTGCCAATTTCTGGTGCGTACGATGCTTGCGAGACAACCCAGGACCAGCCGGTGCTTGAAAAGGGGAGTGGAGATGATAAGGTCCTTGACCCATCATGGCGTCAGCCACAGGAAGGTGGTGGGAGCAGCTCTGAGGAAGAGATTCCCCGAACGGCCAAAAGAGGAGGGAGAGGGTGGGGGCAGACTTGGTTGCCTGTAGCCTCCACTTTGGCACCCGTGAGGAGCAATCCTCTTCCAAAACAGAAAACGGGTGCTCCCAGGACTTGCAGTGCGTGGTCTTTTTTTCACACAGTTGCAGATGACATTTGCTTTGTCAAATGCAAGCTGTGTCATCAGAAAGTTAAACGAGGGAAAAATGTGAGCAACCTCAATACCACAAATATGTGGAAACATGTGCATACCAAGCACGAGGTGGAGTTACACAGACACACTGAAGATGTAGGCCAACCTTCAGCAGCACCTACCACCTCTTCAGCTCATGTTGGGGCCTTTTCCTCCAGCTCACACACAGCTGGTTCGGCTTCCTCACTGGAACGCCATGGAAGAACCACTGCCACTGTTGTCCAGAGACCCAGTGAAATTCCACCCACTGAACAACGTTCTCAGTCATCAGCACACGCCCAGGCCACTCACCAGCAATCGGTAGCACAGGCATGGGAGAAAAAGCAGCCATACTCGGCAAACCATCCCCGAGCACTGGCTCTGAATGCCGGCATTGCCAAACTACTGGCCCTTGAGATGCTGTCATTCAGGCTGGTGGAGACTGACACCTTCTGGAACTTGATGTCATTGGCAGTTCCACAATACAATGTGCCCAGCCGCTTTTATTTCAGCAGGCAAGCCGTCCCTGCCCTGCAAAAGCATGTGGAGGGAAAAATTAAAAATGCGCTACTAAACGCCGTCAGTAGCAAGGTCCACCTGACCACCGATGCGTGGACCAGTAGCCATGGACAGGGACGATACCTTTCCCTCACTGCCCATTGGGTCAATGTTGTGGAGCCGGGTACAGATCTGGAGAGTGGCTCTGTACGTATTCTGCCAACTCCAAGGATTGCAGGAATGCAGTCTGTACATATTGAGTCCTCCTCCTACTCTAGTTCCTCGGAATCAGCACTGCATGAGCCTGTTAGGCCAGATATGAGCACAGGTGTGGCCAAACGTCAACAGGCTGTCCTTAAATTAATTTCTTTGGGGAATCGGAGCCACACAGCACAGGAGCTCTGGAATGCCATCAAGCAGGAGAGCGATGTGTAGTTTGTGCCAGCGAATCTCCAGCCAGGTTTGGTAGTGAGTGACAATGGCCGAAATCTAGTGGCAGCTCTGGGCCTAGGCAACCTCACTCACATACAATGTCTGGCACACGTGCTCAATCTGGTCGTGCAGAGCTTTCTGAGGGACTATCTGGATCTTGATGCACTGCTGCACAAGGTTTGCCTAGAGTGTGCTCACTTGCGGCGTTCCAGCATGGCAAGATCGCGCATTGCATCTCTGCAACGCTGATTCCGCCTGCCAGAACATCGCATCATATGTGACTTCCCCACCAGGTGGAATTCAACGTTACATATGTTGGAGCGGTTGTGTGAGCAGCAGGCAGCAGTAATGGAGTACCAGCTGCATCAGGCGCAAACAAGTCGCACTGTGCGCCGGACACACTTCACCACCACTGAGTGGGCCACTATGAGGGACATCTGCCAATTTTTTCGTGCCTTCAATGACTCCACGCGGATGGCCAGTGCAGATGATGCACTAGTCAGCATGACTGTCCCCCTTATCTGTCTGCTTCAAAAAACCTTACAAGCACTAAGTGAGGAGGTTTTTGAAGAGGTCGAGGATGAGGAGTCAGAAATGCCATCTGCTTCTGGCAAGTCTGCGCAACGTGCTTCCACACAAAGGCCCAGGCAGAGGACACTTAGTGAGGAGGATGACGAGGAGTCAATGGAGGAGGAGGAACACATCTCTCCAGAGGAGGGAGGTACACAAGGCTCTAGTAGTCAGTATGTACAGCGAGGGTGGGGTGATGCTGAGCAGGCTGAGATGCTGCCTCAAGCTGGGGACAGCGTTTCCGGTCCAGTTGGCAGTCTGCAGCACATGGTTGATTTCATGCTGCAGTGCTTGTTAAATGACCGCCGCATCGCCAACATTCTCCACACGGCTGATTATTGGGTGTACACCCTCCTAGATCCTCGCTACCGGGACAACTTACAAAGCCTCATACCACAGTTGAACCGGGAGCGAAAAATGCGGGAGTACCAAGAAACACTTGTGCAGGCCATCATGTTCTCCATTCCCCCCGCAAGTGTTGCTGGTAGTGCTTTTCAAAGCAGCCATGTGGGTAGAGGCAGTGGAGGAAGCTCTGCACAAAGAGGTAGCAGAGGCAGTGCCGCAGGACAAGGCAAGGCCAGTATGGCCCAAATGTGGAAAAGTTTTGTGCGACCGCCACAAACGGCTACACCATCACAGACGGCTCCAGTCAGCAGGAGGCAACGTTTCCGTCAGATGGTGACAGACTACTTGTCTTGCCCTGTTAGTGTACTCCCAGACGGCTCTTCCCCGTTCAAGTATTGGGTCTCTAAGCTGGATACATGGCCAGAGCTTAGCCAGTATGCATTGGAGGTGCTGGCTTGCCCTGCTGCCAGTCTATTATCGGAACGTGTCTTTAGTGCTGCAGGTGGTGTGGTAACAGACCGTCGCACGCGACTATCCGCCGATAATGTTGACCGGCTTACTTTTCTGAAAATGAACAAGGCCTGGATCTCACCTGAATTTGCCAGTCCTCTTCCAGAATAAATAATTGGCTGGCAACAGGATCCAGGTCTCCTGTTGTGTTCATGTTTCTATGACCTGAACTTTATTTCCTGTGCTACAGCAACGCCCTTTGTTGCTCAGAAGTGCTGTCCACACAGACAAAACACTTGCTCATGTGTAAGTGGGGTTCGGTAACGTCAGCTGATCCCCTGCTGTGTGTATGGCAAAGTGTCCTGCTCCCTCCACAGTCAAACAACCTCAGATTTACACCTGGCTCCAAGTAGGCCTCGGCCTACAACCTGATTTTCCCTGGGCTCCGACACCGCCAGTTGGTGCTCAGAAGTGCTGTCCGCACAGACAAAACACTCGCCATGTGTAAGTGGGGTTCGGTAACGTCAGCTGATCCCCTGCTGTGTGTACGGCAAACTCTCCTGCTGCCTACAACTTCTGACTACCTCTGATTTAATATGTTCTCTGATTTGCCCTCTGTCTCCACTCTGTTTTGAGTATTTCCTCCGGCCTACAACACCGCCTGTTTCTGCTCTCAAGTGCTGTCTGCACAATCCACACTTGTTCCTGTGTTACCTGGGTCCTGTAACATCTGCTCATCTCCAGAGGTGAGTCCGGCAATGTCTCCTGCTTTGTCTACATTCCCACTACTTGTAGTGGAAAAATGGACAGAGCAGGAGACATTGACTCACCTCTAGGGAGAAGCTGCTGTTACAGAACCCCAGTAACACAGGAACAAGTGTGGGTTGTGCAGATGGCATTTCAGAGCAGCAACTGGCGTGGTTGGAAGCCAGAGGAAATTCTTCGAAACAGAGTGAAGACAGAGGCCTAATTGGAGTACGTTGACAGTTAGTAGTAGTCTATAAACAATCGAAAACTGCCACCAAGTAGGCCTCGGCCTACTACCTGATTTTCCCTGGGCTCCGACAACGCCAGTTGGTGCTCAGAAGTGCTGTCCGCACAGACAAAACACTCGCTCATGTGTAAGTGGGGTTCGGTAACGTCAGCTGATCCCCTGCTGTGTGGAGGGCAAACTGCTGCTGCCTCCAAATTGTAACTACTTCAGATTTAAACATTCTCTGATTTGGCCTCTGTCTCCACTCTGTCTCTAGTATTTCCCCTGACCTCCAATACCGCCAGTTCCTGCTCACAGTTGCCGTCCACGCATTCCACACTTGTTCCTGTGTTACTGGTGTTCTGTTACGTGAGCAGATCCCCCAATGTGTGTCCGGCACTGTCTCCTGCGCTGTCCACCTTCCCACTGCAAGCGGTGGGAATGTGGACAGAGCAGGAGACAGTGGCAGACACACATCAGGGGATCTGCTGACTTTACAGAACCCCAGTAACACAGGAACACGTGTGGATTGGGCAGACGGCTACTGTACGCATAAACTGGCGGTGTTGGTGGTCACGTGAAATCCTGGAAACAGAGTGGAGACAGATGCCTAATTGGAGCACGTTGACAGTGTGTTGTAGCCTACAAACAATCTAAAACTACCACCAAGTAGGCCTCAGCCTTCACCATGATTGTCCCTGGGTTCCAACAACGCCAGTTGGTGCTCGGCAGTGTCTTTGGCACGGGTACTCCCTGTTGCCCAGCCTGGTTCCAGCACGCCAGCTGTTTCCGGGTAGTGTCAAGGTCACTATGCCACCAATCCGTTGTCCTGTCGTCTTGCGGCCGGGATAGCCGACTCTACGGTGCCTGCAGTTTAGGTGACTCCTATGTGGGCTGCGGGAACAGGCACTGAAGGCTGGATCCGTAGTGCCAATGGGACATGGACCCCCTGTAGGACTGTGGGTTTCGGTAACTGCGGCCGGCTTGCGGCCTGGCTACTTTGCTTTGGATGGGTACCTTCTGCTACCCACCCGGGTTCCAGCACTGTCAGCTGGTTCTCGCCAGAGCCTTTGGCCTAGGTGCCTCCATCTCGGTATCCGAAGGTCCAGCACTGTCAGCTGGTCCTTGGTAGTGCTTTCTAGCACAGGTACCTCCTGCCTAGTAACCGTGGTCCAGCAATGTCAGCTGTTCCTCGGTAGTGCCATTGGCTCTTGTAGCTTTTGCTACCCATCTGGGTTCCAGCACCGTCGGCTGGTTCTCGGCAGTGTCTTTGGCACGGGTACTCCCTGTTGCCCAGCCTGGTTCCAGCACGCCAGCTGTTTCCGGGTAGTGTCAAGGTCACTATGCCACCAATCCGTTGTCCTGTCGTCTTGCGGCCGGGTTAGCCGACTCTAGGGTGCCTGCAGTTTAGGTGACTCCTAAGTGGGTTGTGGGAACTGGCACTGAAGGCTGGATCCGTAGTGCCAATGGGACATGGACCCCCTGTAGGACTGTGGGTTTCGGTAACTGCGGCCGGCTTGCGGCCTGGCTAGTTTGCTTTGGATGGGTACCTTCTGCTACCCACCCGGGTTCCAGCACTGTCAGCTGGTTCTCGGCAGTGTCTTTGGCATGGGTACTCCCTGTTGCCCAGCCTGGTTCCAGCACGCCAGCTGTTTCCGGGTAGTGTCAAGGTCACTATGCCACCAATCCATTGTCCTGTCGTTTTGCGGCCAGGTTAGCCGACTCTACGGTGCCTGCAGTTTAGGTGACTCCTATGTGGGCTGCGGGAACTGGCACTGAAGGCTGGATCCGTAGTGCTAATGGGACATGGACCCCCTGTAGGACTGTGGGTTTCGGTAACTGCGGCCGGCTTGCGGCCTGGCTACTTTGCTTTGGATGGGTACCTTCTGCTACCCACCCGGGTTCCAGCACTGTCAGCTGGTTCTCGCCAGAGCCTTTGGCCTAGGTGCCTCCATCTCGGTATCCGAAGGTCCAGCACCGTCAGCTGGTCCTTGGTAGTGCTTTCTAGCACAGGTACCTCCTGCCTAGTAACCGTGGTCCAGCAACGTCAGCTGTTCCTCGGTAGTGCCATTGGCTCTTGTAGCTTTTGCTAACCATCTGGGTTCCAGCACCGTCAGCTGGTTCTCGGCAGTGTCTTTGGCATGGGTACTCCCTGTTGCCCAGCCTGGTTCCAGCACACCAGCTGTTTCCGGGTAGTGTCAAGGTCACTATGCCACCAATCCGTTGTCCAGTCGTCTTGCGGCCGGGTTAGCCGACTCTACGGTGCCTGCAGTTTAGGTGACTCCTATGTGGGCTGCGGGAACTGGCACTGAAGGCTGTATCTGTAGTGCCAATGGGACATGGACCCCCTGTAGGACTGTGGGTTTCGGTAACTGCGGCCGGCTTGTGGCCTGGCTACTTTGCTTTGGATGGGTACCTTCTGCTACCCACCCGGGTTCCAGCACTGTCAGCTGGTTCTCGCCAGAGCCTTTGGCCTAGGTGCCTCCATCTCGGTATCTGAAGGTCCAGCACCGTCAGCTGGTCCTTGGTAGTGCTTTCTAGCACAGGTACCTCCTGCCTAGTAACCGTGGTCCAGCAACGTCAGCTGTTCCTCGGTAGTGCCATTGTCTCTTGTAGCTTTTGCTACCCATCTGGGTTCCAGCACCGTCAGCTGGTTCTCGGCAGTGTCTTTGGCACGGGTACTCCCTGTTGCCCAGCCTGGTTCCAGCACGCCAGCTGTTTCCGGGTAGTGTCAAGGTCACTATGCCACCAATCCGTTGTCCTGTCGTCTTGCGGCCGGGTTAGCCGACTCTACGGTGCCTGCAGTTTAGGTGACTCCTATGTGGCCTGCGGGAACTGGCACTGAAGGCTGGATCCGTAGTGCCAATGGGACATGGACCCCCTGTAGGACTGTGGGTTTCGGTAACTGAGGCCGGCTTGCGGCCTGGCTACTTTGCTTTGGATGGGTACCTTCTGCTACCCACCCGGGTTCCAGCACTGTCAGCTGGTTCTCACCAGAGCCTTTGGCCTAGGTGCCTCCATCTCGGTATCCGAGGTCCACCGTGGTCCAGCACCATCAGTTGGTCCTCGGTAGTGCCATTGGCTCTTGTTCCTTCTGCTACCCATCCAGGTGCCAGCACTGTCAGCTGGTTCTCGCCAGAGCCTTTGGCCTAGGTGCCTCCATCTCGGTATCTGAAGTCCAGCACCGTCAGCTGGTCCTTGGTAGTGCTTTTTAGCACAGGTACCTTCTGCTTAGTAACCGTGGTCCATCACCGTCAGTTGGTCCTCGGTAGTGCCATTGGCTCTTGTTCCTTCTGCTACCCATCCGGGTGCCAGCACTGTCTGCTGGTTCTCGCCACAGCCTTTGGCCTAGGTGCCTCCATCTCGGTATCCGAGGTCCAGCAACGTCAGCTGGTCCTTGGTAGTGGTTTCTAGCACAGGTACCTCCTGCATAGTAACCGGGGTCCAGCACCGTCAGCTATTCCTCAGTAGTGCCATTGGCTATTGTTCCTTCTGCTGCCACAACGGGTTCCAGTACTGTCAGCTGGTTCTCGCCAGTTTCTCAGCCTTCTTGTACCTTCTGCTACATTTCCAAGATCAAGCTTTTTGAAATTGTCTTTGGTAATCCTTATTGATCTCCATGACGACGACCCTGATGATGACGACCCTGAAGACCACACCAAAGAAGACCAGAAATATGACCCTAAATAATAAGACCAAGAAGACAAAGAACATGAAGACAACCACCAAGATACAGAACAAAAGACAGAAGAACAAGAAGCAGAAGAAGCAAAAGCAGAAGAACAGAAAGCAGAAGAACATTAAGCATAAGACTAAAAATCAGCATAGAAGAAATCAAAATTATAAGCAGAAGAAGACTAAGCAGTAAATGGGGGTGAGTCCGTTCCTCCTCGTTGTGCCCCTGGAAAATGCCTGCTGCTGCAGGCCAAACTGAATGCGGACAAATCCTGTTGTAAATCTTTTGTGACAGGCAGAACGTAAGGTGTAATCTTATAACTTTTATAGATAAGTACTACAGGAATGCCTGTCACCATAAGAAAAAGAAGAAATAGAAGAATAGGAAGAAGATGAAGAAATAGCATATGAAAATTAATAATAGCTGAATAAGAAGAATATGAAGAATGAAAAAAAAAATTAATGGGAAGAAGGTGAAGAAGATGAATAAGGTGAAGAAAAAGTTGATGAAAAAAATGAAGTTGAAGAGCATGGAAGTTGTGAAACATACATATCTGACAAAATATAAAAAGTTGACCTAGTCAATATCTTTTTAACTCCGAACATCTTGAAAAAAAAATTTGGAATTAATGCTATGCCATGTTATTTGAATAAACCACTATGCCTTTAATGTCTCCTCCACCTCCCACAATACATTCTACATGACTATTATTTGTTTTCAATTACGTAGAATTAGCCAACAAGGAAATAAAGGGCTTTTTTAAATTCCGATACCGGAAGTCCCATTGACTTGAATGGGACTTCCGGTATCGGAATCGGCGATACCCGATATTTTTTTCGTATCGGGCGATACCATCCGATACGATATTTTTGGGTATCGAACGGTATCGCTCAACACTAGTTATAACGTACAGCTGTACAATTAAAAAATCATATTTTTTCCACAAAAATTATCTATTCACCCCTAATTTTTATTTTCCCAAGGTTAACAGGACTCTAAAAGTTATTGTGCAATTTGTTCTGAGTACGCTGATACCCCATATGTGGGTGTAAACGACTATTTGGGCGCATGGCAGAGCTCGGAAGGGAAGCAGCACCATTTGACTTTGTTGGCTGAAATTGAGATCGGATGCCATGTCGCGTTTGGAAAGCCTCTGATGTGCCAAAACAGTGGAAACTCCCCACAACTGACACCATTTTGGAAACTAGACCCCCCAAGGAACTTATCTAGATGTGTGGTGAGAACTTTGAACCCCCAAGTGCTTCACAGAAGTTTATAACATACAGCCGTACAATTAAAAAATCATATTTTTTCCACAAAAATTATCTTTTCACCCTCAATTTTTATTTTTCCAAGGGTAGCAGGACCCCAAAAGTTATTGTGCAATTTGTCCTGAGTACACTGATACCCCACATGTGGGGGTAAAGGAATATTGGCTGGAATTGGGATCGGATGCCATGCCGCATTTGGAAAGCCCCTGATGTGCCTAAACAGTGGAAACCCCCCACAAATGACACCATTTTGGAAACTAGACCCCCCAAGGAACTTCTCCTGATGTGTGGTGAGCACTTTGAACCCCCAAGGGCTTCATAGAAGTTTATAATGCCCTGGCGTGAAAATAAAAAAAATCATTTTTTCCACAAACATGATCTTTTAGTCCCCATTTTTAAAATTTTCCCAAGGTTACCAGGAGAAACTGGAACCCAAAAGTTGTTGTCCAATTTGTCCTGAGTACGCTGACACCCCATATGTGGGAAAACTACTGTATGGACACACGTCGGGGCTCGGAAGGGAAGTAGTGATGTTTTGGAATGCAGACTTTGATGAAATGGTCTTCAGGTGTCATGTTGCCTTTGGAGAGCCCCTAATGTACCTAAACAGTGGAAACCCCCCCACAAATGACCCCATTTTGGAAACTAGACCCCGTAAGGAACTTATCTAGATGTGTGGTGAGCACTTTGAACCCCCAAGTGCTTCACAGAAGTTTATAACACCCGGGCGTGAAAATAAAAAAACATTTTTTTCCACAAAAATGATATTTTTGCCCCCAATTTTTTATTTTCCCAAGGGTAACAGGAGAAATTGGACCCCAAAAGTTGTTTTGCAATTTGTCCTGGGTAGGCTGATACTCCATATGTGAGGGTAAAACACTGTTTGAGCGCATGGCAAAGCTTGGAAGGGAAGGAGCACCATTTGACTTTTTCAACGCAGAATTGGCTGGAATTGAGATCAGACGCCATGTTGCATTTGGAGAGCACCTGATGTGCCCAAACAGTGGAAACCCCCAATTCTAACTCCAACCCTAACCCCAACACACCCCTAACCCTAATCTCAGCCCTAACCCAAGCCCTAACCCTAGCCCTAACCGTAGCCCTAGCCCTAACCCTAGCCCTAACCCTTTCCCTAACCCTAATGGGAAAATGGAAATAAATACATTTTCTTTTAATTTTATTATTTTTCCCTAACTAAGGGGGTGATAATGGGGGATTTGATTTACTATATATGGCTGGTTTTTCTGTTTGGCAGCTGTCATACGCTAAAAGACGCATTTTATTGTAAAAATAGTTTTTGCATCACCACATATTGAGAGCTATAATTTTTCCGTATCTTGACCCACCAAGTCATATGAGGTCTTATATTTTGCGGGGCGAGTTGATGTTTTTATTGGTACCATTTTCGGGCACGTGACATTTTTTGATCGCTTTTTATTCCGATTTTTGGGACGCAGAATGAACAAAAACCAGCGTTTCATGAATTTCTTTTGGGGGGTGCGTTTACACCGTTCCGCATGCGGTAAAATTGATAAAGCGGTTTTATTCTTCGGGTCGGTACAGTTACAGCAATACCTCTTTTACGTCTTTTTTTATGTTTTGGGGCTTTTATGCACTGAAAACAATTTTATATAAAAAATAATTATTTTTGCATCGCTTTATTCTGTGAGCTATAACTTTTTTATTTTTTTGCTGATGATGCTGTGTGATGGCTCTTTTTTTGCGGGACAAGATGACGTTTTCAGCGGTACCATGGATATTTATATGCGTCTTTTTGATCGCGCGTTATTGCACTTTTTGTTTGGCGTTATGATAATAAATCATTAGTTTTTGCTTTGTTTTTTCTTCTTATTTTTTAAGGGGTTTGCTAAAGGGGTTAACTAATTGGGAAGTTTTATAGGGCAGGTCGTTACGGACGTGGCGATATGAAATATGTGTACTTCTATTGTTTTGAATATTTTTTTTTCTAATTTATTTAGCGATTTTTTTAAAATTATTCTTACACTTTTTTTTTTTAAGTTTATTAGGTTGTCCCAGGGGGGACATCCCTGTCCTGTGACAGAACACTGATCTGTCACATCACAGATCACTGTGACAGATCAGCAATCTGTCACAGGCATAGACGCAGACTTCCTCATGCCTGCGCTTTGCAGGCACTGAGGAAGTCAGCTCCTTACAGGCCCCCGAAGGTCTCCGTCTCCATCTTGGATCCGGGAACCTGTAGGGAAAGAGACCCCCGCAGCAGCGCTGCACATCGCGCTGCTGTGGGGGGCTCAGGGAAGCCGGAGGGAGCCACCTCCCTGCCGATGCTTCCCTTTAACCCCCGGTACACCGCGATGGTGTTTGATCTCGGTGTGCAAGGGGTTAACGTGTCGGGGGCGGTCCGTGACCGCCCCTGACACATTATGCCAGCTGTCAGCTGTGATAATTAGCTGACACCCGGCCGCGATAAGCAGCGCTCACCACGTGGGCACCGCTGATCGCTGTGACGTACTATCCCGTCCCTGGGAATTAAGTCCCAGGGCACATGGATGGGATAGTACGTCACATGGCAGTAAGGGGTTAAACAATTAGAAAAAGACAGCGTTTTAGTCGAATGTGAACAGGTTTTACATGGAAAATGACCGCATCTGAAAAAACCCTTAGTTGCCAGCCAATGTGTTTTAGTGCGCTTATTGGATCTGAGAAGACAAGGTGACAGAAAATTACCGAGTGTGAGAGCCCTTCTGGAAACAATTTAAATCCCTTTTGCTAGAATTTTGTCCATAGTGTCATCACTTCTGAGTAAATTTAGATTGCGAGATACTATATCTGAGATGGACATAAATAAAAGTGCTATAAGTGAGTACTAGAGTGGGGCTATTATTTTTAGACCTAGAATTAGATCAAGAATTAGATCTATTTCCTTCATTAGACAAAAATGCATCATGTGAACCTGGTTCAACATCTATAAGGGAATCACGCGGTTTTTTTTCCACAATTTTATGCGCTCTTTTCTTACTCACAATTATTTTTCTTTCAATAACACATATTTTTACAGAATTCAGGTGTTTCCAAGGGGGAGAAATTCTCCCCTTCTGTTGCAAACCTTGTTATGTCGTGGTGGGAGGAGTTGTACATTTACAATATTATTAATCCTTTTACAGATTCTATTCAATATTATTCCAGATTTATAGATGACCTTCTGTTAATCTGGAAGGGAGACGTGAACCACATACATTTTTTCATGGATTATTTAAATTCTAATCCTTTTAATTTAAAATGTATGTTTTCGTCTGACAGCAAAACTATGTTTTTTGGATCTGTGTTTGGTAGGAACACCTTCTTGTACTATTGCCAGTTCTACTTACCGAAAGAAAACTGCAGGAAACACCATTCTGCATGCAGACAGTTTCCACCCTGTTCACACTATCAAATCAATCCCTGCTGGTGAGCTTATTCGAGCAAAACGCAATTGCGGCAACTCTCTCCTATGAACAGGAAAGTGTCTGCATTCAGAACAGACTGAGGAATCGCAACTATCCCAAATGGTCTCTCCATAGAGCGCATAAAATTGTGGAAAAAAAACGCGTGATTCCCTTATAGATGTTGAACCAGGTTCACATGATGCATCTTTATCTAATGAAGGAAATAGATCTCATTCTAGGTCTAAAAATAATAGCCCTACTTTAGTGCTTACTTATAGCACTTTTCAGATGCGTTTTTTTTCCATGTAAAACCTGTTCACAATCGACTAAAACGCTGTCTTTTTCTAATTGTTTAACCAATAAAGTTTTTTTATTAATGATTAT
Source organism: Dendrobates tinctorius (assembly GCF_039654945.1). Classification (NCBI taxonomy): domain Eukaryota; kingdom Metazoa; phylum Chordata; class Amphibia; order Anura; family Dendrobatidae; genus Dendrobates; species Dendrobates tinctorius. The sequence continues at coordinate 920,909 of NW_027362016.1, read as the reverse complement.
TTGAATTGTAACACAGATCATGTAGTGTATATTATAGAATGCAAACAGTGCAATTTGAAATATGTAGGTTCCACCATCAGAAAATTAAAGGGACGTGTCCGAGAACACATCTATGATATTATTAATCCTACAGTGCGCAGCATCCAATGCTTCCAAACACTTTATTATGTCACACAATAGAGATTTGTCGTTTTTCAATGTTTTTGCTATTGAATAGGTAAAGAGACACATTCGTGGAGGAAATAGAGAAAAACAACCATGGGACAAAGAAGCCTTATGGATTCTTCTTCTAGATGTTCCCACTGGATTGAATTTACAGAAAGAACTCATGTAGCATTATTGATTGTGTTAGGGTGTGTGCACACGCTGCGGATTCTGCTGCGGATCTGCAGCGGATTTGGCCCTGCGGTTCCGCAGAAGTTTCTGCTGCGGTGTACAGTACCATTGTTCCATATGGGAATTAAAAACCGCTGTGAAGATCCTGCGGAATTTGCTGCGGTTTCAAATCCGCAGAAAGAATTGCATGTCAGTTCTTTCTGCGGAATCCGCAGTGGTTTACCATCTCCTCCATTGTGGAGATGAAAAATCGCAGGGCAATCCGCAGATAAACCGGATTTATCTGCGGATTTTGCAAAATCCACGCGGATGAATCCGCAGCAGAATCCGCAGCGTGTGCACACAGCCTTAGTTTTATTTGGTGGTTTTAAATGTGCGTCACATGCTAATTTTTGCCACCTGTGTGTACTAGTTATATTCCCACACCCCTTCCCTTGGAGTTATACTGAGTTTAAGAACTTTTCGTTCGAAACGCGTACAGTGTCTCCTCAACCTTCCCTCCGGTTTTCCGGTCGGGTTTATGCATTTTTGTATTCTGTATACCTATTTTATGGATATCTAAATAAAATGTTTTGTATTTTACCCTTTTGAGCTGGACCGTCCTTTCCAAACTATCACCACACACAGATATGAGCTGGCACAGAGATACCGCACCAAAAAATGTGTGGCCTCTATGTGTTTTCTTTACCTAAATACTGCTTTATTTAACCAAAACTAACAGCCAGGCAAAAAAGTGACAAAAGCCGTAAACTAGCAAAACTTTCAGCACGCACAGATATGATATATGCAATGCTCTGTATACACACATACAGTTCCTGCAGGCCTTGCACTGATGTGTATACAGCGACGTACACTACCCTGTCTGTCTAACACTGGAACCTATATACTTCACAATTAGTCCTTACAAGGACTGTTGGTTTAGCTGGTTGTGAGTAATTAGGATGGTAGACCCCACACTAACTAAGAAATGCCCAATTCTGACCCTATCAAGGCAGCTGCTATCCCTACACTCTCTCAATCCAGAGTTGAATGCACCAATCAGGGTGGTGTCTGGTCCTTTATACCCCGATGATGCTGTGCGGCAAGCCAATCACTGCACGACCACAACAAAGATGGCTGCGGCGTTTCATAGCCTGGCAGACAATCCCTGCACCATGATTGGGTCTCTAAAGTCTGCCAAAAATGCTGGGTGGAGCCCCGAGTTCCCGCCGAGTAATCCAGGAAATACTCGGTGCTCGCCGTGTACCCCAAGCAGTGATACTTGGGCGAGCACCAAGTAGTGGCGACCATTACTATTGTTACACCCGGTCCCCGTCCTGGCGCTGTGCCCAGGTCTGCCGCTGTTACACCTGGCCCCCGTCCTGGCGCTGCATCCAGGCCTGCCGTTGCTCTCCATTTTGGGCACTCACCTCGAGCCTCTCATGCTGCTGCTCAGCATTCTGTCCTCCCTCCTGCCTCCTCCTCCTGGCGTCCTATGTGGAGATCTGTAACTAAGGCTATTAGGGCACGCCTGCCCGCTCTCTTACCTTCTTAAAAGGACGGCGTGCATTATTAAAAAAATGCAATCAACCAATGGCAGAGCACTGGCTGCTATTTCTGGCCTCGCCTCCATAGGGAGAGCGCCGGAGCAACGAGTATCTATCATTGCTACATCCGGTTCTCATGCTAACCTGTCTGCACTGCATCTGCAGTCTCTGTGCATTGTCTAATGCTCTCTGTTTCCACAGCATATCAGTATCCTGTGTTACCTGGTTATATCAGAAACCATCTGGGCCTAAGCCATCCCGTTCTGCCTACAGCCATATGAGACCAAGGACTGTGTGAAGGTCACTGGAACCGACTCCTTACCAACTAACCGGATCCAGGACCCAGCGCATTACGGACTCTGCTGTAACTTTTGTTATCCCTTTTGATCCCACTGGGACAGCTGCCACGTGTTTGGGATCTAACTGGAGGTAGCACCTGTGTCCTCCGAGGGGCTTTACTATGGGTGCCCGGGGCTCACTAGTCACACCCCCTTCGGAGCCCCCCAGACCGTGGTCCCGAGGTTCCATTTAAAAAATAAAAACGAATGTGAACTTCACCCTCTCTCCCTTCCATTCATTACAGATTGCTCCGGCCATGGAATCTGCTGGACCCCAGAGGCCTCCGACGTTGGAGTTGTGCCCAGAGGTGACCCGTTTAAGAGATCAACAGGATAAGATCACGACGTATCTACGTAACCTGTCCACCCGCATGGATTCTCTGCAGAACCCGGCTGCTCCTGATTCACCTAGCAACACCCAGGTACCTGCTGTCATGACAAGCAAGGGCCCCCGCCTGGCGGCTCCTACCCGCTTCCATGGTGATCCCACTCAGTGTTGGGGTTTTCTCAATCAGTGTACCCTACACTTCAAAATATTGGGGCATATGTTTGCTTCTGACCGTGCCAAAGTGGGCTTCATTATGTCACATCTAGCAGGAGAGGCTCTCGCCTGGCTGAATCCGTTATGGGAGAGAGGAGACCCGCTGGTTAATGATCTTCAATCTTTCCTAGAAACTTTTCGCAGGACCTTTGGTGAACCTGGCCGGGTAACGTCGACCGCTTCTGCCCTGCTTCGCTTACGCCAAGGAACCCTCACGGTGGCTCAGTATGCTGTTCAGTTCCGCACCCTCTCGTCTGAGTTATCTTGGAACAATGAGTCCTTGCTGGCAACCTTCTGGGAGGGCCTATCTGGAAAAATTAAGGATGATCTGGCTGGATGGGACAGACCTACCATCTTGGATGACCTGATTTCCTTGGCGACCCGGATTGACATGCGTTTTCAGGAGCGTTCCATGGAGATTAAGCGTGACAGGAGGTCCTACCACCTGGACTCTAATTCATCCAAGACGTCGACCTCATCCTCTTCTCCTGAAGCTGTGGAGGTAGATCGAGTAAGTCTGGCCAGCCGCCGTCAGGAGGCGTGTCGCAAAAACGGAAGCTGTCTGTACTGTGGTAGTTCCGAACACCTGATCCGCTCCTGTCCAAAGAAGTCGGAAAACTCCTGTGACTAGGCTCGGAGGGGAGGCCATCCTAGGTAGAGAACGTTCCTCTCCTTCGTTGCAGATCTCAGTCTCCGTGACCTGCGGAGCAATAAAATTTTCTGGACTCTGTCTGTTGGACTCCGGAGCCGCCGGAAGCTTTATCCAGCAGACTCTTGTGGATCGCTACCACTTACCAGTTCAGGCTCTTCCCAACCCGTTGTGGGTAACCGCTGTCGATGCCCAGCCTCTGACTGAACCCGTCCAGTTCCAGACTGAACCAGTGGAACTCCGGGTAGGTCTTATGCATTCTGAAAGAATCTGTTTTTATGTGTACCCTGGTTTGTCTCACCCCTTGCTTCAAAGTTTGCTTTGGTTTCAGAAACATGAACCAGTCCTAAATTGGAGAACAGGCGAAATTCTACGTTGGGGAGATTCCTGCTCGGGCCATTCTTTAACCTAGATTGAACCAGCCTCATGTCATGGTATGCCTAGGTTACTTTAGGCTAAAACCCCGGGACCCCTGCGGTGTCCCTCAGACTAGGGAAAACCCTGTCTGTCCCTCAACCCAGGGTTTACACTGAAGGTGTGCCTGCCTGGGCCTCCACCCTGTCCCTGTCTCCTGTCCAGCCCTAAGCTGAACCCACCACCCTACCCAAGCAGGGAGCATACACTGGAAAACCATGACGGAGGATACACAAAGGCTCAGACTAGACTCCTCCAAACCCTCTGAGCCTAACAGTTTTCCGCCGGCGCGCCCTTCTTAGGTACCAGGGGGCAAGCGTTAATAAAATGTCCTCCTTTGCCACAAAAAAAACAAACCCCCTGCCTTCTGTGCCAAGGACGTTTAGGCTTGTTACTCGGTGACTGTGCTATACCAGCGATCTGCATGGTTTCCACGGATTCACCCGAGGCAACCTCACCTACAACTCCCCCACCTCCCGGAAACCAGCACCCCCTGACGGAGACGGCGGTCTATGCGTACTACAAGTGCCATTGCAGCCTCCAGAGAGGCAGGAGTCTCGTACATTAGGAGAGTCTGTTTAACCCTTCCAGAAACCCCATGCAAAAATTGACTTCTAAGCGCAGGGTCATTCCACTGCGTGTCCACCGCCCAGCGCCGGAATTCCGTGCAGTAATCCTCAGCTGGTCGCTCACCCTGTAGTAGTGAGCGTATCTTAGACTCTGCTAAGTTTAATCTATCCAGATCGTCATAGATCAAACCCAGACCTACGTCATAAACGTGCTCGGAAATACGACGTCTCAAGGTGCGTGAAGTATTTCCCACATACTGAATATTACAATCCACGCATGTTATGACATAGATCACACCAGTAGAACCACAGTTCAAAAAAGATTTTATTTTAAATTCCTTTCCATTAACAGAAGATACTATTTTTTCTGTGTTCCACATGAACCTACATAGCCCACAGTTTTTCTGAGCACACTTAAAAGATCCACAAGTGGGTAACCAATTAGTTATACTTGCTGAACTGTCTGAAAAATATTTATTAGCATGTCTATTGACACTAGTATGATCACACTACACTACACGCAGTTTGTCTGCTGCTTCTCGACATTTTTTGCATGTACATAAAGGAGATCTCAGCAACTTTAGGGTTAATGCCATAGAGAAGGTGCAGACAAAAAGGGTAGGTGGAAATTTAAATGATTTATTATTACGCCGAGAGGCAAAATGGATGTTATTGTTACAAAGCAGAGTTCCAACGGGTATGAATATTAGGAGTGAGATTTTGAGTGTTTTGTAAGTGTGATTTTGACTTACTACCTCCCATTAATCAGCTGGCTATGTTTAGTCTTCATTGTTCCTTGACTTCCTTTTCCCTTTAAAAGCATGTGTTCAGATGTATTATGTGTTGTCTTAGAATAAGGACTGGTTTTTTTGTCCGAAACGCGTCCAACTACACGTCCTGATGCGTCTCTCATCATGATGGAGAATCTTATGATTTTTTTAAATTTTGGAATAAAGGAATAAAATTTTTTTTAATCTAATTACTGATCTGGATGCTGGAATTTTTTTTTTTTTTCCATATTACGCTTTGCTGCAGAGGGATCCTGTTTCCACATTCCATGCACCGATCGGACTTATAGCTGTCTCCTTGGGGTGAGCTGAAAAAACTTTCTTTTTTATCTTGTAGTGGAATAGGGTATAACCGCTGTCTGCCGGACACCCTGGTGTGAACAGTGTCCGACATGACAATACTGTAGTGGAATAGGGTATTACCGCTGTCTGCCGGACACCCTGGTGTGAACAGTGTCCGACATGACAGTACCCCGCCTTCTACGAGGGACCTCCGGAACCTCACCATGTCGAGGACCTGGCTTGTCCAGATGGCGACGATGGAACATAGTAACCAGTCGATCAGCATGAATGTCTGAGGCCGGCACCCATGTCCTCTCCTCAGGACCATAGCCACGCCAGTGGACCAGGTACTGTAGAGTGCGATGCACAACCCTAGAGTCCACCACTTTGGACACCTCAAATTCCAACGCGCCATCCACCAAGACGGGAGGTGGTGGCCCGGGAGAACCATCCACCAAACCCACGACCTTTTTTAGCAATGCTCTGTGAAACACATTATGAATCTTATACACAGCCGGCAACTCCAAACGAAATGCCACGGGGTTGATCACTGCGGAGATCCTAAATGGGCCAATGAACCTGGGACCCAACTTAAGTGACGGTATCTTGAGCTTGATGTTCCTTGTAGATAACCACACCCAATCACCCACACACAGGTCCGGACCTGGCACACGTCTGCAGTCAGCCACCCGTTTGTACCTGGAACGAACCTTCAACAAGCGCTGCTTGACTCTCCTCCAAACAGACGACAATTGAGCTCCCAACTGGTCCTCCTCAGGGACGCCAACCGAGCACCCCTGAAGCAAGGTACAAAATTGAGGATGTTGACCATACACACAAAAAAAAGGAGATTCCCCAGACGATTCCTGGCAATGGTTGTTTATTGCGAATTCTGCCAGAGGAAGAAACGCTGACCACTCTTCCTGATTGTCGGAAACAAAGCAGGGCAAGTATTGCTCCAGGTTTTGGTTCATCCGCTCAGTCTGCCCATTCGACTGAGGGTGGAAAGCCGATGAATGAGACAATTTGATCCCAAGGCGAGAACAAAAAGCTCTCCAAAACTTTGCCACAAACTGCGTACCTCGATCAGACACAATGTCAGACGGGACACCATGAAGTCTGACCACCTCGCGAATAAATATCTGAGCAAGAGTCTTAGCATTGGGCAAAGATGGTAAAGCAACGAAATGTGACATTTTGGAGAACCTATCAACAATTACCAAAATGACCGAGTTCCCCGCCGAGGCGGGCAAGTCTGTAATAAAATCCATGGAAATCTCAGTCCATGGCTTACTGGGCACCCCGAGAGGCTGCAACCTACCAGCGGGACGGGAACGAGGAGTCTTGGCCCGTGCGCACGTGGTACAGGCAGACACATATGAGGCCACATCCTGCCGGATTTTAGGCCACCAAAAACGACGCGATACCAGTTCCAGAGTGCTCTTAACCCCTGGATGACCTGCCAGTACCGTGTCATGATGTTCGCCTAACACTCTAGAGCGTAGATGTAGTGGCACAAAAGATTTATTAGCAGGCAACCCCGGCGGTACCTCCTCCTGAGCCTCCGCAATCTCTGCCTCAATTTCTGTCGTGATGGCAGATACCACCACACCCTTTTGGAGAATAGTCACCGGCTCTTCACATAACTCTCCACCAGGAAAACACCTGGATAAAGCGTCTGCCTTAATATTCTTCGAACCAGGTCGATAGGTAACAATGAAGTTGAACCGGGTGAAGAATAATGCCCAGCGAGCCTGTCTGGAGGACAGGCACTTAGCAGATTTTAAATAAAGCAAATTCTTATGGTCGGTTATCACAGTAATCTGATGAACAGCCCCCTCCAAGAAGTGTCGCCACTCCTCAAATGCCAACTTGATGGCCAACAATTCCCTGTTGCCAATATCATAATTACGCTCCGCAGGCGACAGCTTCTTGGAGAAGTAGGCACACAGATGCAACTTGGCCCAAGATGGGCCCTGAGACAGTACAGCCCCCACTCCAACCTCCGATGCATCCACCTCCACGACAAACGGTAAGGAGACATCGGGCTGCACCAGAATGGGCGCTGAGGCAAAACTATTCTTGAGGAATTCAAACGCCTGTACCGCAGGCTCAGACCAGTCAGAAAAGTCGGTACCCTTCTTAGTCATGTCAGTAAGTGGTTTGGCAATCATAGAGAAATTCTTAATAAATTTCCTATAGTAATTGGAGAAGCCAAGAAATCGCTGAAGCGCCTTAAGATTATCAGGCCGATCCCAATGTAGTATCACCTGCACCTTTGCGGTGTCCATCTTAAACCCTGAGGCGGAGATTATATAACCCAAGAACGGTAGCTCCTGTACGACAAACACACATTTTTCAAGCTTGACATAGAGACTGTTCTCTCTGAGCAACTGCAGGACCTGTCTAACATGCTCTATATGTGTATCATGGTCGCGAGAGAAAATGAGGATGTCGTCAAGATAAATTATAACGAACCTCCCCAACAACTGAGAGAAGACATCATTAATGAAGTGTTGAAAGACCGCCGGTGCCATAGTCAACCCAAACGGCATTACCAAACTCTCAAAGTGACCCTCAGGGGTATTGAATGCCGTCTTCCACTCATCCCCCTGACGGACTCTTATAAGATTGTATGCCCCCCTGAGGTCCAGTTTGGAGAACCACTTGGCACCAACCACTTGGTTGAACAAATTGGGTATAAGTGGCATAGGGTAAGGATCACGAACCGTAATCTGGTTGAGTTCTCTGAAATCCAGACACGGGCGTAAACCGCCATCCTTCTTTTTAACAAAGAAGAAGCCAGCAGCCAGAGGAGAAGAGGAAGGTCTAATATGACCCTTGCTCAGACTATCCGCAATGTACTCCTTGAGAGCTAGCCTCTCGGGAAAAGAGATATTAAACATTCTAGCTTTTGGTAACTTGGCCCCTGGTTTCAACCTAATAGCACAGTCATAGGGGCGATGCGGTGGTAGTTCTGAACAACCTTTCTCAGAAAATACATCCGCATAGTCCAGCAACGGCTCCGGGATACTGGGAGTCAAAGCGGAAATACATGCAGCCAGGCACCTCTCCTGACACTCCCTGCTCCACTGAATTATGTCCTGGGTCTTCCAATCAATAACAGGATTATGCATTGACAACCATGGAAAGCCCAGAACCATCTGAGCCGGTAAGTTACTAAGCACCTTACAAGTTACCCGCTCTGAGTGTAATACCCCAATGTGGAGTTGTATATCCAACACACACTCTGTGATCTCCCCTTGAGACAACGGGGAAGCATTGATGGTAACTAACCACCCGGATGGGGTTCGGCAATTTCTCCACCGGAAATCCCGCTGTATGCGCGAACTTCTCATCAATGAGATTGGCAGCTGAGCCACTATCAACAAACACTGTAATAGAGAGCATTTGCCCCCCAAGTGCTACCCTAGCAGGGAGCATACACTGGGAAACCATGACGGAGGATACACAAAGGCTCAGACTAGACTCCTCCAAACCCTCTGAGCCTAACAGTTTTCCGCCGGCGCGCCCTTCTTAGGTACCAGGGGGCAAGCGTTAATAAAATGTCCTCCTTTGCCACAAAAAAAACAAACCCCCTGCCTTCTGTGCCAAGGACGTTTAGGCTTGTTACTCGGTGACTGTGCTATACCAGCGATCTGCATGGTTTCCACGGATTCACCCGAGGCAACCTCACCTACAACTCCCCCACCTCCCGGAGGCAACGAAACCAGCGCCCCCTGAAGGAGACGGCAGTCTATGCGTACTACAAGTGCCATCGCAACCTCCAGAGAGGCGGGAGTCTCGTACATTAGGAGAGTCTGTTTAACCCTTCCAGAAACCCCATGCAAAAATTGACTTCTAAGCGCAGGGTCATTCCACTGCGTGTCCACCGCCCAGCGCCGGAATTCCGTGCAGTAATCCTCAGCTGGTCGCTCACCCTGTAGTAGTGAGCGTATCTTAGACTCTGCTAAGTTTAATCTATCCGGATCGTCATAGATCAAACCCAGAGCAGAGAAAAAAAAATCTACAGACTCAAATGCCGGTGAGTCAGAAGGGAGTGAAAAGGCCCAAGCCTGTGGGTCACCACTCAGCAAAGAAATCACCAAGCCCACGCGTTGAGCCTCATTACCTGAGGAATGTGGACACATACGGAAATACAATTTGCATGATTCACGAAAAACCGTGAACTTACCATGATCACCAGCAAATCGTTCAGGAAGGGGAAACTTGGGTTCAGCTGCCCTGGCTGCAGCCTCAGCAGGTACTGCAGGAGCTGACAGGCCTTGTTGCTGGACCGCCCCCCTAAGTTCAGTGACCTGTATGGATAGAGCCTCCAGCTGCTTGGTTAGGGAAAGTATAGGATCCATAGTAAGTAACCCCTATATTCCCTATCTATACTTTTTTTTTTATTTTTTTTTTTTACTTTAGTATTTGGGCCGACTATAATGTCATGGTATGCCTAGGTTACTTTAGGCTAAAACCCCGGGACCCCTGCGGTGTCCCTCAGGCTAGGGAAAACCCTGTCTGTCCCTCAACCCAGGGTTTATACTGAAGGTGTGCCTGCCTGGGCCTCCACCCTGTCCCTGTCTCCTGTCCAGCCCTAAGCTGAACCCACCACCCTCCACCCAGTGAGGGGACCAGACACCAGACCCCACAAATACATATGGACAGGGGTAAAAGAAACACCACACCGTTAATACACAAGGGAATACAATAATGTGCAAGGGCAACCAAATATATATATATATATATATATATATATATAACAGATAGGAGAAAGAACAACTGAGAGATATACTGCACCAGATATCTGACGCTCCAAAACCACCACTGCTGACCGGTATTGCTAGCACTAGGCAAAAGCTATAGTCGGCGACGCCCATAGTCAGGACGGACTATTTAAAGACCAAGGGCGTGGCCCAGCCCTCAGCCAGCATGACACCCTGGTTAACCCTATCCCGACTGGAACAGAATACCCAACAAAGTCCCTGAGCATACTGTAGTGGAATAGGGTATAACCGCTGTCTGCCGGGCACCCTGGTGTGAACAGTGTCCGACATGACAATACTGTAGTGGAATAGGGTATTACCGCTGTCTGCCGGACACCCTGGTGTGAACAGTGTCCGACATGACACCTCACCCCCGGTCCAACCTGCTACCCTGCCTGGATTACCATCTGTCCTTCTCGGATGTCTTTGGGAAAAAGGAGGCTGAAAAACTTCCTCCCAACAGGTCGTATGACTGTCCAATAGACCTTCTTCCTGGAACATCTCCTCCCCGTGGGAGAGTTTACCCTCTTTCCCAGGCAGAGACTCAGGCTATGTCGGACTACATCCAGGAGAACTTGGCCAGAGGGTTTATCTGAAAATCATCGTCACTGGCAGGAGCAGGCTTCTTCTTCGTGAAGAAAAAGGACGGATTCCTGCGGCCCTCTATCGACTACCGAGGACTGAACCAGATCCCGGTAAAAAACAGGTACCCTTTGCCTCTAATTTCAGAACTGTTTGACCGTCTCCGAGGGGCCAGGATCTTCACCAAGCTGGATCTCAGAGGGGCTTGCAATTTCATCCGAATCAGAGATGGAGACGAATGGAAAACAGCCTTCAACACTCGTGATGGCCACTATGAGTACCTAGTAATGCCGTTTGGTCTAAGCAATGCTCCCGCTGTTTTCCAAGAGTTCATCAATGACATTTTCAGGGATCTGCTTTACACCTGTGTTGTTCTCTACCTAGACGACGTTCTGATTTTTTCTACTGACTTGGTCTCGCATCGCAGACAAGTGCGCCTGGTCTTACAGAGGCTCAGGGAGAACAGACTGTACGCCAAGTTTGAAAAGTGCCTCTTTGAACAATCCTCTCTGCCTTTCCTCGGTTACATTGTTTCCTCCACAGGATTAAAAATGGATCCAGAGAAGCTATCGGCTGTACTCAAGTGGCCTCGTCCGTCTGGGTTGAAGGCCATACAGCGATTCCTGGGCTTCGCCAACTACTACAGGCAATTCATTCCTAACTTCTCCACCCGAGTGGTGCCCATCTCAGCTCTAACCAGGAAAGGTACAAATCCGAAGGATTGGCCTCCTGAGGCTGAGGAGGCCTTTGTTTCTCTCAAAAAGGCCTTTGCTGTCGCACCTGTTCTTCATCGTCCTAAATCCAATGAACAATTTTTTCTTGAGGTCGATGCCTTTTCAGTAGGTGCGGGAGCTGTACTAACCCAGAAATCGTCCTCCGGGCCAATGCATTCCTGTGGTTTTTTTTCCAAGGTTTTTTCTTCCGCAGAGAGGAATTATTCTGTTGGAGATCGGGAATTGTTGGCTATCAAATTGGCTCTGCAGGAGTGGAGGCATCTTCTAGAAGGAGCTCTTCATCAGGTAGTCGTATACACCGATCACAAAAACCTTGCTTACCTCCAAACTGCACAAAGGCTGAATCCTCGTCAAGCCAGCTGGGCTTTGTTTTTTGCTCGTTTTAACTTTGTTCTTCATTTTCGCCCAGCTGACAAAAATGTCAAAGCAGATGCAATTTCCAGAGCCTTTCTACCTCCTGATCAAGAAGAAGAACCACAGCACATCATTGAACCCTCAAGGTTAGTCGCGGTCGCTTCTACTGATCTTGCCCGGCTGCCTCCCGTGAAGACTTTCATGTCAGCTTCTGAGCATACTCGTGTCCTTCGGTGGGATAACTTGTACAAGTTGGCTGGTCATGCCGGCCAGAGAAAGACTCTGCAACTCATCTCCTGGTACTACTGGTGGCCTGCCATGGCTAAGGACATTCTGGAGTACGTCACAGCCTGGTCTTCCTGTGCTCGTAACAAGACGGCCAAGCATCTACCCGCAGGTAGGCTTCAGCCTCTTCCAATTCCGTCTGCCCCCTGGCAGCATAACGCGACAGACTTCATCACAGATCTCCCGATCTCATCTGGCTGTTCTGTGGTGTGGGTAGTGGTGGATCGCTTCTCTAAAATGGCTCACTTCGTTCCACTACCCGGTCTTCCAACTGCTCCTGAGTTGGCGGACCTGTTCATCCGGCACATCTTCCATCTTCATGGTTTCCCTCTCCACATCGTGTCCGACAGAGGAGTCCAGTTCACCTCACGATTCTGGAGAGCAGTTTGTAAACTGGTAAGAATTGAACTGGATTTTTCCTCAGCGTACCATCCCCAGTCCAATGGACAAGTGGAGAAGGCAAATCAAATCCTGGCTGGATTCCTGCGTCACTTTGTCAACGCCCATCATGACGACTGGGTAGACTTACTGTCCTGGGCCTAATTTTCTTACAACAATCAAGTAAGTGAATCTTCTGGAAAGTCTCCATTTCAGATTGTCTTCGGATTGCAACCCGGAATACCTCTTCCCATCTCCGGATCATCTGGCGTTCCAGCTGCCGATACTTTCTCCGAAGATTTTTCTAAGGTCTGGAGGGATACCAAAACTGCTCTGGAGAAAGCCTCCCAGCGTATGAAAAGGCATGCAGACAAGAGACGTTTGGATGCGCCTATCTTTCGCCCCGGAGACAAGGTATGGCTCTCTTCTAAGTACATCCGGTTAAAGATGCCGTCCTACAAATTGGGTCCCCGGTTCATCGGACCATTTGAGATCTTGAGACAGATCAATCCAGTCTCGTACAAGTTGAAGTTGCCCACTTCCCTACGTGTGCCTAACTCCTTTCATGTTTCTCTCCTCAAACCAGTAGTTTTGAGTCCCTTCTTTAATGATCCGGGTACCACTCCTGACCCTGTCTCGGAGGATGATGTTTTTGAGGTAAAACATATCCTGGCCGTAAAAAAAGTTAGGGGTAAGACCTACTACCTGGTGGACTGGAAGGGTTTTGGTCCTAAGGAGAGATCTTGGGAGCCTAGGGAGAACATCCAGGCTCCTCTTCTCCTTAAACGGTTCTACGCAGGCTTGAAGAAGAGGGGGTGTAAAGAGGGGGATACTGTTACACCCGGTCCCCGTCCTGGCGTTGCGCCCAGGTCTGCCGCTGTTACACCTGGCCCCCGTCCTGGCGCTGCGTCCAGGCCTGCTGCTGCTCTCCATTCTGGGCACTCACCTTGAGCCTCTCATGCTGCTGCTCAGCATTCTGTCCTCCCTCCTGCCTCCTCCTCCTGGCGTCCTGTGAGGAGATCTGTAACTAAGACTATTAGGGCACGCCCGCCCGCTCTCTTGCCTTCTTAAAGGGGCAGCGTGCATTATTCAAAAAATGCAATCAACCAATGGCAGCGCACTGGCTGCTATTTCTGGCCTCTCCTCCATAGGGAGAGCGCCGGAGCGACGAGTATCTATCATTGCTACATCCGGTTCTCATGCTAATCTGTCTGCACTGCATCTGCAGTCTCTGTGCATTGTCTAATGCTCTCTGTTTCCACAGCATATCAGTATCCTGTGTTACCTGGTTATATCAGCAACCATCTGGGCCTAAGCCATCCTGTTCCACCTACAGCCATCCGAGTCCAAGGACTGTGTGAAGGTCACTGGAACTGACTCCTTACTAACTAACCGGATCCAGGACCCAGTGCATTACGGACTCTGCTGTAACTTTTGTTATCCCTTTTGGTCCCGCTGGGACAGCTGCCACGTGTTCGGGGTCTTACTGGGGGTAGCACCTGTGTCCTCCGGGTATTCCATTCTGGCCCTGCCTGAGGGGCTTTACTACGGGTGCCCGGGGCTCACTAGTCACGCCCCCTTCGGAGCCCCCCGGACCGTGGTCCCGAGTTTCCACTTAAAAAATAAAAACGAATGTGAACTTCACCATCTCTGCCTCCGCTTCCATTCGTTACAACTATGCACAACCTATAGTCTACCACATAGTATAATGCGACCCATAGTCCTCCATATAGTATAATGCGCGCCCCAGAGTATAATGCACCCCATAGTCCTTCAAATAGTATAATGCACTCCCCATAGTCCTCTATAAGAATAATGAACTTCATAGTCCTTTATAGGCTATAATGCAGGTTCCATGTAGTACACATGGACATGGTATAATGCTTCACATACTCCTCGACAGAGTATAATGCAGCCCCCATATAGTACATATAGTATAATGCACAGCACATAGCCCTCAATAGAGTATAATGCAGTCCCCTTATAGTACATATAGAATAAAGCACAGCATATAGTCCTCAATAGAGTATAATGCTGCCCCATTTGTATAATGCAGCCCCATATCTAATATATAAAGCTCAAGTGTGTGTATGTATGTATGTATGTATGTCTGGGATTGGCATCTGCACCGTCGCAGCTACAGCCACAAAATTTGGCACAGTCACACGTCTGGACCCCGAGAGCGTCATAGGCTATGTTGTGAGGCGAAATTTTAACCCTGCGCATTCCAATTCACCAAACAATTTTGCCCCTATCTACATAATGGGGAAAAAGTGTGTGTGTATCAAGCCCCGCCCCTCATTATGATGTCATAATGGTTGCCATGGCGACGCTGATGTCATCATAGGTTGCAAGCCCCGGCGCTCATTATGATGTCATAATGGTTGACTATGGGATGGAGGATGTGTGATGGGTATATGGGCACTGGACTATGGGATGGAGGATATGTATGATGGGTATATGGGCACGGGACTATGAGATGGAGGATGTGTGATGGGTATATGGGCACTGGACTATGGGATGGAGGATATGCATGATGGGTATATGGGCACGGGACTATTGGATGGCGGATATGTATGATGGGTATATGGGCACGGGACTATGGGATGGAGGATAATTATAATTTGCTATAACTAACCACAGTTAGTTACTATGCCCGGGTAGCGCCGGGCTCTTCAGCTAGTAGTACATATAGTATAATGCCCAGCACATATTCCTTGAAAGAGTATAATACAGCCCCCATATGGTATACTGTAGCCCCATATAGTATAATGAAGTCCCCATATGGTATAATGCAGCCCCATATAGTATAATGCATATCCCACATAGTATAATGCAGCCCCCATATGGTAAAATGCAGACCCCATATGGTGTAATGCAGCCCCCATATGATATTATGCACACCGCATATGATATAATGTAGACCCATATAGTATATATAGTATAATGCAGCCCGATATAGTGTAATGCACCAAACACATGGTATAATGCAGCCTGCTTACAATGTAATGCAGCCCACATAGTATAATGCAGCTCAGTATAGTATAATGCAGCCTTCTTATAGTATAATGCAGCCTCATATAGTATAATGTAGCCCCACATAGCATAATGCACATCCCACATAGCATAATTTAGCCCACATATGGTATATTACAGGTTCCTTATAGTATCATGCAGCCCCATCTCTATATATAAAAATGAATGTGTGTGTGTGTGGGTGTATCACCAACCACTCACGAAGCATCTTTCATTTCACCAGAGCTGTTCAAAAGAAGCTGAGCTGTGATTGGTTGCTATGAGCAACCGTTTTCCTTGCAAACAATCACTAAGCATCTCTCATTTCACCAGAGCTGGTTAAAAGAAGCTGAGCTGTGATTGGTTGCTATGACCAACAGTTTTCCCACTTGACAACACCTCAGCAGACACTGACATGGTGGGAGAAATATAGCATCTTCAGGAACATAAGTTCCCAGCCATTGTCTACCCCCCTGAAAGGAGCACAGAGCACATGACAGAAATGAATCCCCCCTCCTGTGCCCATATACCATCACACATCCTCCATCCTATAGGCACATCTTGCCTCTTAAAGGGATCATTGATATGGAAGTCAGCGCAAATCCATCCAGCGCTTTGGTTTTGACCCCAGGCCTCTCTTAAAGGGATCCCCGGTAAGGAAGTTAGGACCGTTCCACTCAGCTCTGTGGTTCTGACCCCAGGGTCTCTTAAAGGGATCATTGGTATGGAATTTAGGGCAAATCCACTCTGCGCTTTGGTACTGACCCCAGGCCCTTCTTAAAGGGATCTCCGGTATGGCAGTCAGGGCAAATCCATCCAGCTCTTTAATTCTGACCCCAGGACTCTCGTAAAGGGATCCCCAGTATGGAAGTCAGGGCAATTGCCTTCAAATGCTCTGGTGCTAACCCCAGGCTCTCTTAAAGGGATCTCCTGCATGGAAGTTAGGGCAAATACCTCGGTGCTCTGATTCTGACTCCACGGTTCTATTAAAGGGATCATTGGTATGCAAATCAGGGCAAATTCACTCAGCGCTCTAGTTCTGATCCCAGGCTCTCTTAAAGGAATCCCCGGTATGGAAGATAGGGCAAATCCACTCAGCGCTCTGATTCTGACCCAAGTCCCCTCTTAAAGGGATCCTCGGTACGGAAGTGAGGGAAAATCCTCTCTGCGCTTTGGTACTGACCCAAGGCCTCTCTTAAAGGGATCTCCGGTATGGAAGTTAGGGTAAATCCCTCAGTGCTCTGATTTTCACCCCAGGCTCCTAATAAAGGGATCATTGGTATGGAAGTCAGGGCATATCCACTCAGCACTCTGGTTCTGGCGCCAGGCCTCTCTTAAAGGGATCCCCACTATGGAAGTTAGAACTGTTCCACTCAGCGCTCTGGTTCTGGCTGAGGGGATGATGTGGGATATTAATGGTAGTAGTCCGGTAGCTCTGGCTGATGGGATGATGTGGGATATTAGGGGTAGTAGTCCGGTGTCTCTGGCTGACGGGATGATGTGGGATATTAGTGGTAGTTGTCCGGTGGCTCTGGCTGATGGGATGTTGTGGGATATTATAGTGAATGTGGCTATGTGGAATGGGCGGGGCTATACACTCAGCTTTATATATATATATATATATATATATATATAAATCAAGAAAAAAGGGCAGCACTACCAAAATAATGTAGTAGGTGCAAAACCTATTCAGCAGTGTCCAAACAGCCAAATTAACAAAAGGAAAAAAAATAGGTAGCACTCAAATTAAATGTGAAAACAGTGGATACTTTACTGATCCTCAGGTGGCAACGTTTCAATGGTTTTCAACGCTTGACAAAGACGGGTCACCGTTGAAACGTTGCCACCTGAGGATCAGTAAAGTATCCACTGTTTTCACATTTAATTTGAGTGTTGCCTATTTTTTTTCCTTTTTTTCCATATATATAGATATATATATATATATCTATAGATAGATAGATAAAATCATTATAATTTGTTATAACTAACAGTAATTAGTTACTATGCCCGGGCAGCGCTGGGCTCTTCAGTTATTATAATATAATGCACACCCCATAGTACTCCTGTATTATGGCCACCACATACTTACTGATTAAAAAAAAATAACAACACCTTTCCCTGTACCTTCGCTGCTCCGGTCTCTGCCACGTGACTCCTCAGCAGCTCAACTGCCTGGCACAGCATAGTGATGCATCATTGCTTTCAACTGTATCGGATTCTAGCGATGCTGATGCTGATACAGTTGAATGTAGGATATCGAGTGGGGCGGAGCCTGATCATGGGCTCCTTACTGGTCATGTGGTCTGCTGAAAATGCCTAGTTTGCCCCGCCCTAACGCAGGACCTGCTCCTACTGAATGGGAAAGCGGACAGCGGTTTTCACTGGAGAAGCTGCAAGCCAGTGAAATTATACATCGCAGTAAGGCTCAGTTCACACATCCCTATTTTCGGTTTGTGTGGTATCCTTAAATAAAATTGACAGCACTCAGACCAATGATAATCAGTAGGGCTATTCAGATGATCGTTTGTATTTATTTTTTCAATGGACCACTTTTCTACGTGAAAAAATAACAGCATGCACTAGTCTTCTATTCAATTCAATCAGTGCTAAAAAAAAAATTGGATTCCAAATGGATCAACTATATAGCGTCTGATTTATATGGCTACCTTGCAATTCTTATACATAGGAAACTGGAATTGATCTTTTAAATGTTAATAACTGCAGTGCTGATGTATAAAAAATGAATGCCATATGGATGACAACTACAGATGATAAGTTATCTGCTTTTCCTGGTTGAAACATGGACACAGGAACAGTGTCACCACACATCACACTCAGACAAGTACTGGAGCCCCGGACAAATGGGGAGCACTCAGTGGCGTATCACCAATGGCCAGTGGAGCACCCCCAGGGTCTTCGCCAGGTCGGCGGGGTACTTGGAGCCGGACCAGGTGGATTTCAATGGGAGATGTCACGGTAGCCCTGGGCATCCTTTGTAAAAGGGGGAAATGTTGAGTGTGCGAATGCTGATTAAAGTTTATGAGTGAATGATTCGTGACGCCACCTGTGGTGTTCGGCAATGAAGATGTTAAGCCGACGCTGCAGACAGATCCTCTGGGACAGATGGTGTGGTGCAGCAATGATGGTGTGGCCCTCCACAGGTAGGGCTGTAGTCCCAGGGCAGTGTAGGTGCAGAGATAGGGAGGAGACGTAGATGGTGCGGTGTCAGGCACAGCGATGTAGCAGTGCTGAGTGTGTTGGCGCAGGAATAAGTGGAGGACACCCGGGCATGTAGTTCCAAAGCTTTACTCACAGTCTGTTGAGCATACAGGTGCCTGCCTCAGTGCCGTGTCCTCCGGGTCAGGGGCTCAGCCAACCACCAGGCAAGATGAAGTACTCCGTTCCAACACTCCGCCAACATAAGTGCCTTTTCTGAATGTCTCCCTTTTGCGCCTATAGTGAAGTTCTCTCAGTACTGAGTTACACTGGAGTTCCTCCTGTCAGATGTTCCTATGAACCCTACTTGTACGGCAGACAGCTGTAGCCTGCTTCGGGGACTCCTTGCTACTAAGTCCCGGCTCACTATCGTTGCTGTTGTGCCCCCAAGTCTTGTGTGGGAATAAAGTGGTGACAACTTCTATTCCTCCGGTGTCTGCTGCAGGACCATTAGTATCCATACAACCTCGGGGACCGGACCCCGGCCTTGCGCTGTGAACTTGGGAAGGGTTCTGCTCTAACCCTGATCCTTAGTCCTCCTCTCCTTACGTTCTGTACTAATCCTTCCTTCCTTCCATCCTATGGAGAGAGTCAGGCTTCCCATCAAAGTCTCTTTCTTGTGCCAGCGGACCCAGGTCACTGAGGTCGGCTGCAGCACTTTCTTCATCCATCCCAATCAGGGGATCTTCACTCTTCCACTGACTCTGTCAGACTGAGTCAGACTGACTAAATCCTAAACTCTTCCCGCTCTTTTGGTGCATACTAAACTTCACCAGCCTCCCAGCACGCTTCGTGTTCCAAGCAGGGAGCCATCAAAGGGTGCTTTGCTACACTACTATGTTGTGTAGGATGCAGGTGTTGGAGCGTGGCCAGGAGTCTCCACCTTACCTGAATGGTGGGGTACCACACCACTGGAGGAGGTGCAGTAACTCTGTGGCGACTGAACCCTCAGGGGCGCCACATACCCCACCATTAAACACAGCACGTCCGCGGGCTGCAAGTGAAACAAAATCAGACAAACGAAGGAACATACAAAAATGTTTTGAAATGCTTGATAAACAATTCTTATCTAAACTTCCCAATGTGGGAGGCACTCACTCTTGAACGCTGCAAACAATTTAACAGGCTATCTATAATTACCTAATTTTAAAGTGCTATGGAAGTAAACTCACTACCACTTCAAGTACTATCATCAACACATTTTTCTTCACATTTTCTTTTACTGTCTCTACTAGACTTGGATGACAACCGCTGATGCCTGGTTCGTCACCTGAATTCAAATCTTTACTCAAAATTTTACATCTTTATTCAACATTATCAAATTCTGTAAAATATCCATTCCTAATCAAATACCTAAATACTACTATCAAGTAAGCTCTCTATAAAATCCATCAACATTTTTATAAGACACATCACACAATACTTCACATTAAGACATCAATAATTCTTGCACGTGCTGGACACCGCTCCCAGCCAGGATTTCTTGCAGTGTCCTTGGATTGGAGCTATGCTCCATGATGAGGTAGTTCTTATTCATAAAAGATCTATGTAAAACCAAGAGAGGGCACCTTAAGAGGTGCAACTATTTACAAACACAGTTTGTGGATCATCCATTGTCCATGATCTCTGCAGTTCAATGAAAAATATGCTGCCAACGCAACTAGGCAAAAACTTGTAAAACCAAAGAAAACACGATAACAAAGAAGGCACAATGGTGCAAATACCCTCCTGGGTAACAATTAGTTAGTTACTGGAGTGTTTCTTTATTGGGGATCCCCTCCTGGGGTAGTGGAAGCTTGTCTCTTTGGCTGCTTCCAGGGGAGAAGATCTGGATGTCCATCTCCTGGCGGATTAAGGAATTGCCAGTAGTCAGCTGGAATTTTGGGGATGACTGCTTGTGGAACAGCAGGGGTAGCAACTTGTACCATTGGATGTTGTACTTCAGCTTCAGGTGGTATCTCTGCTGCCTTGGCTTTTGGTCTAACTGCTGGTGAAACTTGGGTGCTGCCACTTAAGACCTGAGCAAGCATAGGACCATTTCTGTCCCTAGGCACCTTGCCTAGCACCAGGATCATGGATTTCACACCCGGTGTCTGTGTGGCTGGTGTGCACTGTGTTGGTGGGGGCGCAGCTGGTGTCACTGCTGCTATGGACATGGAGGCTGCAGTGGTGATTGTTGGGGCTGCTGATGTTATTGAAGCGGCTGCAGTGTCTATTGGGAAAGGTGGGGACCCGATGGGGCCTGACAGGGCTTCCTAGGACTTAGGGGCGACGGCAGTACCTTTTTCCTCATGGCTGCTCGGGCCCGCCGCAGGTGTCGGCAGCAGGTCAGGTGGAGCATCCTCCACAGCGATATCGGTCCCTGGACTCGAGGATAACACCTCCTGGCAGGCGGCGGTGTCCGGCAGCGGTGCCAGTGTGGATGCGGCAGCAAACGCTGGCGGCAATGTTACGGGTGCCGCGGGGGTAGCAGATGCTGCCGGCGATGAGGCTGGTGCAGCGGTGACAGGTACCTCTTCAGCAGGCCCCTCCTGGGCGCGCTGCCTCCGCTGCTTCAGCAAGGCCTGCCTCAGCTGCAGGCTGTCATTCAGCTGGGCAATCTCTTCCTCCAGCTGCTCCACGTTCATGGTTTCCAGCGGGCCAGTGCTTGTGACTGTTGTGCCGGTGGAGAGGTGTTCTTCTCCTCTGCGATCTCCTGGCCTCCGTGCTTCTTCCAACATGGCGTCCTGGCATTCTCTCTCCTTCTTCCCGGGCTCCTTTCCCACCACCGGCTCTTGCTCCTCCTTCTGGGGGTGGCGTCTTGTTCCTACTCCTCCATACCAGGCCAGTATACGAACCCCTCGGGGGGTGGGCCATGTTGCAGTTGCATAGAAGTTCAGGCAGGGGAGGCCCAGGACAGTTTGCGGTCTTTTCTTAGAACCACCCATGTTGTCACGCCCTTCTTCACAGCGCCGGCGGCCATTTTGAGAGTCCATTTTACAGTCTATTAATTTGGTTATTCTGCACATTTTCAGCAATGTTTAAGTCCAATAAAATTCAGGCACACAGAACCCGGTGGCACCGGGCTTCATCATCCTGTTCGTGACGCCAGAAATGGAGGGCCCGCCAGGTTGGCAGGGTACTCGGAGCCGGGCCCGGTGGATTTCAATGAGAGATGTCACGGTAGCTGTGACCCGGTCCATGGCCCCGGGTGTCCATTGTAAAAGGGGGAAATGTTGAGTGTGCGAATGCAGATTAAAGTTTATGAGTGAATGATTCGTGACGCCACCTGAGGTGTTCGTCAATGAAGATGTTAAGCTGACGCTGCAGACAGATCCTCTGGGAGAGATGGTGTGGTGCAGCAATGATGGTGTGGCCCTCCACAGGTAGGGCTGTAGTCCCAGGGCAGTGTAGGTGCAGAGATAGGGAAGAGACGTAGATGGTCCAGTGTCAGGCACAGCGATGTAGCAGTGCTGAGTGTGTTGGCGCAGGAATAAGTGGAGGACACTAGGGCATGTAGTTCCAAAGCTTTACTCGCAGTCTGTTGAGCATACAGGTGCCCGCATCCATGCCGTGTCCTCCGGGTCAGGGGCTCAGCCAACCACCAGGCAAGATGAAGTACTCCGTTCCAACACTCCGCCAACATAAGTGCCTTTTCTGAACGTCTCCATTTTGCGCCTATAGTGAAGTTCTCTCAGTACTGAGTTACACTGGAGTTCCTCCTGTCAGATGTTCCTATGAACTCTACTTGTATGGCAGACAGCTGTAGCCTGCTTCGGGGACTCCTTGCTACTAAGTCCCGGTTCACTAATGTTGCTGTTGTGCCCCCAAGTCTTGTGTGGGAATAAAGTGGTGACAACTTCTATTCCTCCGGTGTCTGCTGCAGGACCATTAGTATCCATACAACCTTTCGGGGCCGGACCCCGGCCTTGCGCTGTGAACTTGGGAAGGGTTCTGCTCTAACCCTAATCCTTAGCCCTCCTCCCCTTACGTTCCGTACTAATCCTTCCTTCTTATGAAGAGAGTCAGGCTTCCTATCAATGTCTCTTTCTTGTGCCAGCGGACCCAGGTCACTGAGGTCGGCTGCAGCACTTCCTTCATCCATCCCACTCAGGGGATCTTCACTCTTCCACTGACTCTGTTAGACTGACTGAGTCAGACTGACTAAATCCTAAACTCTTCCCGCTCTTTTGGTGCATACTAAACTCCACCCGCCTCCCAGCACGCTTCGTGTTCCAAGCAGGGAGCCACCAAAGGGTGCTTTGCTACACTACTATGTTGTGTGGGATGCAGGTGTTGGAGCGTGGTCAGGAGTCTCCACCTTACCTGAATGGTGGGGTACCACACCTCAGGAGGAGGTGCAGTACCTCTGTGGCGACTGAACCCTCAGGGGCGCCACACCAGTGCCACAGATCACGAGTTGGAGGGGACCTGGTGTCAGTGTGAATGACCCCCCCACTGCATTGAATTTTCAACCATTTGCCCATACAGTTGAAAATAATGATGGGAGAAGCCGTCTGCTGACACTCCCTCTACTATCATTCCCCCTCTGCGTCTGAGCTCTGTGAGAGCAATGGTCCAGTGAGTAAGACCCCCGAACATCATCACAAACAAAGTCAAGAAGCCAAGAAGGGTGAATTTCACAAATCCAGCTTCCAATCTATGCTCTGCAAAGGAAAATGCCATCTGTAATCTGCTCTTTATCTGTTTTGGGACGTATTTTCTGATCGATTTCTATGCCCGGAGTTGCTGCGATGTGCTCCACTATGGCATGTGGCATTGGGGAGGCATTTTCTGCTGTAATTTCGCTGCAGCTAGAAGACATTTCATGCATTTGTGTGCCACATGGGAAATGCTTTCCAGTTTTGCACTTTCATTTTTTTTTTCACCCCTTCTTCTCAGTGCCGTAAGGTTTTTTTCTGTCCCCATAGCCATATGAGGGCTTATTTTTTGGGAACAAGTCGTACTTTTGAACAGCACCATTCTCTTTACCATATCTCTTACTAGAAAACGGGAAAAGAATTCCATGTGGGGAGAAATTGTGATAAGGCAATTCTGACATTGTTTTTTGGGAATTGTTTTTACAGGGCATGTTGCACTGTAATAATGATAGCAATACCAATCATGTCAAGTTTTTTTATTATTATTTTAGTATGGAAAAAAAATCTGAAGTTTGAAAGGAAAAAAATTTAGGAGTTGTGTTGCCATTTTTTGACATTCGTAACATTTTAATTTTTCGGCCAGTGGAGATGTGTCACAGCTTTTTTTTTTGCTGGGCAAGACGGCTGTTTTTTATATCATTTTAAGATAGATATGAAGTTTTGATCGCTTGCTACAGCATTTTTTGGGGTATTGTAGTGACCAAAAAAAAACTTAATTTTAACATTTTTTTTTCCATTTACAGTGTTTACTGTTTGGATTATTGTTATATTTTGATGGATCAGATTTTTCTGAATGCAGTAATATGACATATGTGTATTTTTCTATTATTTTTTAATATAATTTTCTTTTTCTTTATGTTTAATAGGTGAAAAGGAGGGTGATTTGAACTTTTTAAAACTTTTCACTGTACTTGTTAGTCCCCTTAGGGGACTTGAAGCTGCTGTATATAGCAAATATCACAGTCTCCTTTGAAGCCTGGCCACAGGATGGGTTTCAGGGGAGGTCCGGAATGACAAGTTTGGAAGTCTTTCTTTCATAGACCCGCTTCTGTCATAATAACCCATCGACGATCAGGGATCACATCAAAGCCGCGGATGCGTGCATGGAATGATGCATCCCCACGCAGGCGTGTGTTAAATGCCACTGTCAGAGATTGAACAAGTTATCAATCGCAGGCAGCGCTTTGCACCACCCGTGATTATTTGAGACAGATCCTGACATCACCTGTTTTCGACTTCAGCTGTACATGTGCGGAGAATTTCAAGAAAGGGTTCACTTCTAAGTAGTGGACAACCCCTTTAACTTGTTAAAATATCCTCTTTGCCGCTACTAAATTCTGCATCAGGCTCGGAGGGTGTGTGCACACGCTGCGGATTCTGACGCGGATCCGCA
Organism: Dendrobates tinctorius; assembly: GCF_039654945.1. Taxonomy (NCBI): domain Eukaryota; kingdom Metazoa; phylum Chordata; class Amphibia; order Anura; family Dendrobatidae; genus Dendrobates; species Dendrobates tinctorius. Next base: position 896,097 of record NW_027362016.1, on the reverse strand, counting down.
GCGGATTTGGCCCTGCGCATCCTCAGCAGTTTCTGCTGCGGTGTACAGTACCTTTATTTTCTATGCAAAATGAAAACCGCAGTGCAGACGCTGTGGAATTTTCCGTGTGGATTTTCTGCGGCTTCAAATCCGCAGAAAGAATTGACATGTCATTCTTTTCTGCAGATTCCGCTGCGGTTTGCTATCTCCTCCATTGTAGAGATGATAAACCACAGGGCAAACCCGCAGGCTAATTCGCAGATAAACCGCAGGTCTTCTGACCTGCGGATTTTACTAAATCCACGCGGAAAAATCCACAGAGCATTCCTCAGCGTGTGCACACACCCTGAAGATCCTTGTATAAAATCTGCAACGTTTCCAGGACATGTGAACGTAGACATACAGTTAGCTCTCCGGCTACCATCAGAGGACACCTGGGTGATCGAGATAGGGCGGCGGTGGATTGGATGGATGATCTGTTCAGGATGGGGTGGGGGAGGGGTGATACAATATAAATTGCCAACTGAACTGAGTGATGGGATAGTTGGCTTGAGGCTCTGGATTGCAGGAGGAGAAAGATTGGGAAACAGCAGCTGAGATGGCTGAGCCCGATCAGAAACTGAGTACCATGGTGGCTGAAATACCTGTACCTAAGCCTAGAGGGTCTCCTACTGGAGACAAGATGGAGATTCTGAGCAGCAGTTTTCAGGAAAGAGCAGAAACCTACCAGAGAGAGACAGAGATTATCCTGGCTGGGGAACAGCTGAGGTAAACTGATGGAGACTTGGGGCACAAGCTGTGGCCTGTAATGCTATGTGTGGCCCCCCACTAGATGGAAAGCAAATGCTTGTCTGCCTAAGTATATGGGTATGTGCACACATAGTGTTTTTTTTTTTTTTTTTTTTTTGTCTCTGAGGATTTTGTAGAGAAAACCGCAGAAAATCCGCAGGACAAAGTGCTGCAGTTTTTCTGCGGTTTTACACCTCATAATGGATGAGGTGTAAAACTGCAGCATTTCTGCACCAAACAATTGACATGCTGCGTTTTGAAAACCACAGCAAAAATGCGCGGAAAAACGCAGCATGTGCACAGCCTTTTTTTTATTTCCATAGGAAATAAAGGTACTGTACAGAGCCAAAAACGCTGCGGAAACGCAGCAGAAACCGCAAAGTGTGCACATACCCTTAGTGTGCAGCCACATATAGAAGAGTAGTGGCTGGTAGCTGAGAGGCAGGTCTGATGCTGCATGAATAGTGTAAAACCCAGGTCTTGGAAAATGGTGCTGCAAGGGAACTTCCCCCCCCCCCCCCCCCCCCCTTTTTTTTTTTTTTTTTTTTTTTTTTTTTTTTTTTTTTTTCTCAAACTTTCCATGTGGAACCCCCCCCCCCCGCCTAGGGTCTTGGCTGCATTAAATGCTACTCTGTGGGGAATATCTGTACTAAAACTGTGTCCTCGCGAGAGAAATCTGACATGTTGCAGATTTGAAACCTGCACCGCAGATCGGCTTATACCGCAACAAAATAAGGACATGACCTGTATAAATCCCATCTGCTCTGCTGGAACTGTAAGATGCTGTCTGATGCAGCTTCAAAAGCTGATGGTGTGCACAGAGCCTTAGGTTAAGTGCACACGTTGCAGAAAATTTCTGCTCAAAAACCTGAATCCCTTCCCAGAAACCGCACCTATTTTTCCATGGAGTTTTTTTATGCGTTTTTTTCCACAGCGGTTTCAAACCGCATGGAAGAAGCCAAAACTGCAGAAAAATCTGCAAAATTAATTAGCATGCTGCGGTGCAGTTTTCACGGTAAAAAACGCATCAATGTGCAAAATGCTTGGAAATGACGGGTAAGCTTATTTTTAGCGGTTTTATAGTGAAAACCACGGTAAAAACCGCTAAACGCTGTGTGTGAACACAGCCTTAAAGTGCTGATCAGTGGAGGGAAGAGTCCTGTAAGGAGAATTTGCTGATCAGACACTTGTGGCACAGCTGTGCCTTAAAGGTGACTGGTAACTAATTGTGTTGTCTAATTGGATCCAGAATAACAATATGGCTTGGAACATAAGTTTGTGCACCTCTGTAAACTATTGGCAAGAGGAGTTTGATATAAATAGGTGAAATAATTAATTTGACATTCTTTCATGCCGTTAGAGGGTTTTCAACTGCAAAAAGTAGTCAGACTGCCAAACTATATCCCTGCAGCGCACATGCTATGACCATTCCCTATGTGCTGTGTGGTAAGTTGCAGACTAGTCCCATCTGGTTTTTTTTTTTTTTTTTTTTTTTTTTTTTTTTTTTTTTTTTTTTCCCAACCTAATTTATGACCCTTCATTCAAGAGAGGGTGATACAACGTTTCTCAGTATTCAATAGGAAGATTGAAACCTCTTTATGCACGGGCTGTCTTGCAAATGACCTACTTGTTGCCAAACGTGATGCCTCTTCCATTTTTATCTTTTTTTTTTTTTTTTTTTTTTTTTTTTTTTTTTTTTTTTCCCCCTGCAGGCAGCGATTACACAATGCTAGGATGATAAAGGAAAGGCAACGACTATCATTCACCTATGGTAACTGCTTTGTGGCCAATGACCTGATTAGTTGGCTAATAAAGCACAAGGAGGCTACAGATCGAGAAACTGCAATCAAAATCATGCAAGTGTTCATGGATTCCAATGTAGTTCATCATGGTGAGATCTAGTGACTGAGATGCCTCTTGTAATACTACTAACCCTTTCCCTAATGATGCATGTACGGCTCCTGAGCCTGAATCAAAAGCAGAGACATGAAATTACATCATATCTCGTTATCTTGTTAAACTTTTTAAAAATGAAGCATTCATTTTTTTTTTTTTATTTTTTTTTTAAAAACTTTGTAGTAATTTCATTTGAAATCCTCTCTCCTCCCTCCCCCCCCACCCCACCCCACTCCTGGGCACTTGCAAAAGGATAACGAAGGCTTAAGGTAAGATTCAGAGTGGAGACCTTTTGTTGATGACTGCAAAGTGATTGGAACGTGGACTGTCAGGATAGCTGGCCGTGCCAATTCTGGAGTTGGGTACATGGACTGTATCACATGATGGGATTAGATAAGGGTATGTGCACACGTTGCAGATTTGGCCCTGCGGATCCGCAGTAGTTCCACAGACACTGTACAGTACAATGTTAGCCAATGGGATTTCAAATCCGCTGTGCACATGCTGCGGATCTTTCCACAGTTTTAAATCTGCAGCATGTCAATTCTTTCTGTGGATTCTGCAGCGGTTTTGACACCTGTTCCATTGTCCAGGTGTCAATCCACAGGGAAAAACTGCTGGCAAATCCGCAGGTCACTTTACCTGTGAATCCGCAGCGTGTGCACTCACCCTAAGAGGGCAGTTCTGTTAATCCCAGCCTACCACGCTGTCTCTGCCATTTGCAGTGCTTTCTCCAATCAGAAGTGCTGCGGCAGGGACTTCTGTTGTGAGAACAGTGCGGTAGCCTGACAATAGTGCAATATTGGGCTGCCAGTACTGTCCTATTCCTGGATCTCTGCTTGGTGTCCGCTACACCTCCTGTCACCGCTTGTTCTGAGCAGTGACGGGGGAATTGTAGCATGCTGCAAAAATGGCTCCTTGCTCACCACAAGTGTGACCTGGTGAGTCCAGTTCTCAGCTGAAGTGGTAGACCTCTGCACTCGGTAAGATGCGTGGCAATAGATGTGCCATTTACTTGCAGCTTAATCAGTCTGGCAAAATGGCTAACAACTTGATCAAATATGGCCCTTTATCAAATAATTGTTGAAGACAATTATACAAACATTATCAATCTTGAAATTGCATAAATGCAGTTAATGTACAAAATAAGAATAAACAGATCAGAAGGTGAACAGCACAGACAACTGAAAGTTTGATCTTTGAAGTGTGGTGGGATTAAATATCTATACAGTATCCAATTATGTTAATCATAACTGTGGACCAGAATGGCAAAGGAGATGTAAAAAACAGTGTAGTGACTGCTAGGGGATCAATATGTGATTGGCTTTTACGACTGAAGTACTGTGGTGAGTGTTCTAGAGGGACTAAGGTCAATAAGATTATTTAAACCAACCTGTGAGCACAAGTGCTCATTACTCAAGCTTTCCTAGGGTGCTCAGGTATACATCAAATATTGCAGGTGACCTGTTTAAGTCCCTGGGCCCATGTGTTTTATGGCTGTCAGACAACTGAGAAACACGCAGCCGCAGGGATTCTAACATGTCACTCCAGCATCTGTGATACTTGGTGTGTACCTGACTACCATAGACAAACATGAGTAAAGAGCACTTGTGCTCATTACTACTGTAGACTCTAGTAAGATGTGGAAAGCAGTGTGGCTGAGACTCATCTGCATGGGGGGGGGGGGGGGGGGGGAAGGGGCAGTATGAAGGTGCCATGTTATGACGGTTTAAGAACCGTGTGAATTGTCCAAAGTATATAGGCTTATTGGACTGTTATGGCCATTCATGCCTCTCCTGACCCCACTAATGTATTTTCAAGATGGATAATCTTGCTTTCTTGTACAATTGTCTTTACAGCAATTTTCTGTATTGGGCTGAAACTTCACTAGCTGTTTTCTCCAGACTGGTTAAATTGTAAAACTCCACATCTATTGCCATGCATCCTACAGTGTGCTTTACTATCATTAAGATTGGAACCCTGCTTGGACACCTCACTATTATCTGTGTGCCATGTGACTTTATGAATTTAAGTTTTTACTAATTGCTGGTATATTGCAATGCATTATACCTGTCATTAACTGACAGAAGCCTTACACCATGCTCTGGGCATAGTCTAGGCAGGCATCTGTAGCTGACAGATGATGAGGTTGTCTTGTGACCACCTGCATCACTGCAACCATCATTCCCCCATAATGTTGTCATAGGCGCACCAATTAGAAAGAGCTCGCCCGCCCCCCCCCCCCCCCCCTGCCTTTTAATGCTGGAATTGCTATTGAACATGGCACTTGGCGAGTTAAGCTGCCAAGGGCAGTGCAGGCACCACTGCTGGCTGAGACCTGGCTGTCACTACCATCTTTTAGTCAGATGTCACACTTGCGAGTCTCTCTCATCAATACTCGGCACGACCGGAGTGTGTGGCTGCATATATTTCTATGCAGCTGAACACTCTGGTCCTGAATGCTGGGTATTGATGCAAGAGTTTCCCACACTGCAGTTGCAAGTGACCCCAGCCTTAAGCAGTGATTGTGTGTGCACTGCTCCTGTGCCTGCAGGATTGCTGTGGCTGTCCAAGTGTAAGGGGGATGACCAGACCACAGATACCTACGTGTCATGTCTGGACCTGACAAGGCTGCATCCCCTGTTGCCTGGGGGAGGACATAGGAAGCCAGACCATCCTCTGAACCTGGAGAGGTGGGGAGATATAAAAGGTAAAGTGCGCAACAGCAGGGAGTTTTGGTGCCCATCCAGGGCAGTGCGCAGTCAGGTGAGCAGCATGCTCTGCTTCCCCTCCACACAGAACACCGATGCTGCAAGAGGCCACATTGGGGGAGTTTACCACCATCTGCAGAGGGACTGCAGCACTCAGGGGAGTGTGTTCAGCAGTCCAGGGAGAGAAGCGCTCCATCCTGGGAGCACCAACATCATGCAGGCCAGTGTCCGCCGTCTCCTGTTGCCAACAGTGGGGACCAGAAAGAGGGATGTGCAGTGTGTCCATTGACTACCAGAGAGCAAGGAACCAGATGCTCCATGTCTGAGTACAGCACACGTGCCACATGGGGGTGCGGGTATGGGGAACACTTGCACCCTGACTATGCCAGTTTATACTTGCTGGGCCACATTAGGCTCATTCAAGACTGTAGCCCGCACCCTTGTCAGCCACTGCAGCATATGGACTAGGGGCAGCAGAAGGTACCAGAGACGAACCACTGCCACCAAAAGATGAGCCCTTTGGAAAAGACACTGACTCGCCCCCAGAGGCCATGGGGCACTTGGTGCCGGGCCCGTTGATTCCAATGGGAGATGTCAGTGGCTGTGACTCGGTCCATGGCCTCAGGCGGTCAATGTAAAAGGGGTAGAGTGATGGAGATAAAGTTGTTGAGATGACTTGTGATGCCACCTGTGGTTTCTGGTCAGTTTGACCAGCGCTGCAGGGTTGCTTCTCTGGGACAGATGGTGTGGTGCAGCAATGATGTTTGCCACCTGCCCCCCCCCCCCCCCCTGGTGGAGCTGTATTCTCAGGGCAGAGTAGATGAGGTTGGCAAGTAGGGAGATGGTGTAAAGAAGTAGATGTAGCAGAGCTAGGTGTAAGGCACAAGAATAAGTGGAGGACACAAGGGCATGTAGTTCCAAGGCTCTACTCAGTCTGGTGCGCACAGGTGCCCGCTTCGGTGCTGTCCTCCAGGTCAGGGGCTCAGCCAACTCCCAAGCAAGGTACACCTTTCCAGCACTCCTCAAACATGTGCCTTCTCTGAACGTCTCCACACTAACGCCTAGTCTGAAGTACTTGTAGTTGCGTATTAAACTCAAGTTCCTCCTTCTTGATGTTACTTAGAACTCTACTTGTACAGCAGACAGCTGTAGCCTGCTTCGGGGACTCCTTGCTATCATGTCCCGGCTCACCCACGCTGCTGTTGTGCCCCCAAGTCTTAGATGGGAATAAAGTGGTGACGACTTCTATGCCTCGGTTTCTGCTGCAGGAACATCTGTATCCATACAACCTCAGGGACTGGACCCCAGCCATGTGTTTCAAACTTGAGGAAGGGCTCTGCTCTGACCCTAGTCCTTCTCTTCTCCTTGCGTTCTGCACTAATCTTTCTTCCTTCTGAAGAATCAGGCTTTCTATGCTCTTTCCTGTGCTAGCAGCTCCAGGTCACAGGAGTCTGCTGCAGCACTTCCTTCACTCCATCCCTCTCAGGGGATCTCCCCTCACAGACTGACGGTTTCCTAATATTCTCCCGCTCTCTTGTGCAGTCTAAGCTCCAGGAAATACAGCACTCTGTGGAATAAAGATCCACAGTTTCTCACAATATAGATTGATAAATCAGCAAATAGAGAAATAATGAAACATAACTTTTAATAGTGTATATAAAAAAAGCTACCAAAAGAAAGTGAAGTTAAAAAAAACACAATCATTTGCCACAGTGTCTGTATATATTTCCACACCAGCACCTAGAGTATATACATGTGACTTATTCTATGTCCAAAAGTAGAATAAGTCACGTGTGTGTATATACTCTGGGTAATCTGGTGTGGAAATATATACAGACACTGTTAGTCTGTGGCAAATGATTCAGTGTTAACTTCACTTTATCTTTTGGTAGCTTCTTTATATACACTATTAAAAGTTGTTTTACTTCTCTATTTGCTGATTTATCAGTCTAAGCTCCACTCACCTCCCAGCACTCCATGTTCCAAGCAGGGAGCCACAAAGGTTGCTCTGCTACACTACTGGTGTGCATGTGGGATGTGAGTGGAGTGTGGTCAGGTGTCCACACCTTAACTGGATACTGGGGTACCACACCTCAGGAGGAGGTGCAGTACCTCTGTGGCGACTGAACCCTCTGGGGTGCCACAACACTACGCCAGCCATTGCCGGTGCTATTATCTTTGTCGAGGGACTTCTGACTTGCTAGCTGTATTCACTGGAACTGCTGTTACCTGAACCTTTATTCTTTAACTCAGAATACCCTCTGCAAATTTGTACTGTTTAATCCCCCATCTAACTGAACCTCCCCTGCATGGAATACTCCCAGTTAACAGTCTTTAATAACCCTTGCTCTGCATCCCGCACCCTGCTTACACAAGTAAAATGGGTACTTTCAGGAACCCTAAGGTTTTTCACAAGTGCTTCTTCATGCCTTCCATATGTGGTGGTTTATGATTTTGCTGCCTTTAAACTGTGTCTACAACATGGACATTGCATGAACAATTGTTGGCTCTTGACTTGTACTGTGTACAAGAATAGATCTGCTATAATACCTGCAAGAATATATCTACTATATTCATGTATGTAAGGCTTGTGCTGAGGCTAGATTATGCCCTGCACTAATTCACATACTGCTTTAATAAAGCAGTAAAATCCTACCAAAAAAGTGTGCAATAAAGATGAATATATAATATCGTAAATTATTTTGAGATGATGATCAAAAAATCTATATAATATAATACAGCTGATATAAGGAGCACATGTAGTAATGTAGCACAAACCCAAAATGAATATAATATAAATATACCATGCTAACAAATGTAGCTTATACTCAAACATATATTGGTACCAAAAACACAATATAAATGAAATAATAAATATTAAAGTGCCAAAATATTGCATAAAGAAATCATTCAAAATCTTTTGGTGCTAAAATAGCATATTTTACACTATGTGACCTAGTAAAATACTGGGTCGCCCTCCCAGGGCTGTGGGGTACTCGGTACCAGGCCCGATGAGCTTCAATGGGAGATGTCACGGCAGCTGGGACCTGGTCCGTGGCCCTGGGCGCCCATTGTAAAAGGGAAATGTTCAGTGTGATTTGTGACGCCACCTGTGGTGTTCGGCAATAGAGATGTAAGCCGACACTGCAGACAGATTCTCTGGGACAGATGGTGTGGTGCAGCAGAGATGTTATAGCCCTCCACAGGCAGGGCTGTAGTCCCAGGGCAGTGTAGGTGCAGATAGGGAGGAGACATAGATGGTGCGGTGTCAGGCACAGCGATGTAGCAGTGCTGAGAAGTGACACATAGATGGTGTAGTGTCAGGCGCAAGGGATGTAGCAGTGCTGGGCAGGTTGGCGCAGGAATAAGTAGAGGACACCAGGGCATGTAGTTCCAAAGCTTTACTCAGTCTGTTGCAGGTACAGGTGCCCACATCTGTGCTGTGTCCTCTGGGTCAGGAGCTCAGCCAACTTCCAGGCAAGATGAAGTACTCCTTTCCAACACTCCGCCAACATATGTGCCTTTTCTGAACGTCTCCTCTTATAGTGCCTTTGAATGAAGTACTGAGTTACACTGGAGTTCCTCCTGTCAGATGTTCCTATGAACTCTACTTGTACGGCAGACAGCTGTAGCCTGCTTCGGGGACTCCTTGCTACTAAGTCCTGGCTCGCTAATATGTTGCTGTTGTGCCCCCAAGTCTTGAGTGGGAATAAAGTGGTCACTACTTCTATTCCTCTGGTGTCTGCTGCAGGACCATTAGTCGGGGACCGGACCCGGCCTAGCGCTTAGAACTTGAAAAGGGTTCTCCTCTAACCCTGGTCCTTGTTCTCTTATTGAGTCTCCCTCCCAGGGCTGTGGGGTACTCGGTACTGGGCCAGAATCAGTGGGATGTGTCACAGCAGCGGTGACCTGGACCGTGGCCCTGGGCGCCCAAGTAATAGGAAGATGTTAATGGTGGAATGTTAAATGAATAGTTCATGACGCCACCTGTGGTGTTCGGCAAGGGAGGTGTTAAGCCGATGCTGCAGACAGATCCTCTGGGACAGATGGTGTGGTGCAGCAAGGATGGAATAGCCCTCCACAGGCAGGGCTGTTGTCCCAGGGCAGAGTAGATATGGAGACACTTAGATGGTGTAGTGTCTGGCACAGTTGATGTAGCAGTGCCAGGCGAATGGACGCAGGAAGGAATGGAGGACACCAGGGCATGTAGTGCCCGCTTCTGTGCCATGTCCTCCGGGTCAGGGACTTGGTCAACCTCCAGGCAAGATGGAATGCTCCCTTCCACACTCTGCCAACTTATGTGCCTTTCCTGAACGTCTCCTCTATAGCGCCTTTAAGTGTGAAGATCTCCTAGTACTGTTACACTGGAGTTCCTCCTGACAGATGTTCCCAAGAACTCTACTTGCACAGCAGACAGCTGTAGCCTGCTTCGGGGACTCTCTACTCAAGTCCTGGCTCTCTATCTGTGTTGCTGTTGTGCCCTTAAGTCTTAGATGGGAGTAGTGCATTTACAGCCCACTACTCCACTGGTGTCTGCTGCAGAACCATTAGTGTCCATACAACCTCGGGGACCGGGCCCCAGCCTTGCGCTTAGAACTTCTAGGCAGGGTTCTTCCTCTAACCCACATCCTGTGTTCCCTTTTACTCCTATGTTCTGTACTTGTCTTTTCCCTTCTATGGAAGCTCAGGCTTCAGTTCAATGTCCTTCTTCTTTCCTGTGCCAGCTGGCTCAAATCACTGAGGCAGCTGCAGCACTCCTTCCTCCATCCCTCTTCCAGGGATTCTCCCTCCCCCCCCCCCCCCCCCCACACTCCTGAGTGACTTCCTCTCAACTGAACCTCAATCCTGGAACTGTCCCACTCTTATGTTCTCAACTCCACCCACCTCCCAGCACGTCTAGTGTTCTAAGCGGGGAACCACCAAAAGTGCTCTGCTTCTCTCTAAGCAAGGAGCCGCAATGTGGTTTTGCTGAACTACTCTATTGTGTTGGAGCGTGGCCAGGAGCCCCCAACTTACCTGGATGGTGGGGCACCACACCTTAGGAGAAGGTGCAGTACCTCTATGGTGACAGCCTCAGGGGCGCCACATTATTCTCATGTTCCGTGCTAATCCTTCTTCCCAATGGAGAATCAAGCTTCCTTTCTGTCTCTTTCCTGTGCTAGCAGACCCAGATCACTGTGGCCTTCTGCAGCACTTCTTCCATCCCTCTCCCAGGGATCTTCTGTCTCATACTCTGTCCTTCTACATCCATCCTCACTCACTGACTGAAGGACTGACTCAACTCTTCCCACTCTTTTGTGTCAACTAAACTCCACCCATCTCCCAGCACGTTTTTGGAGCCACCAAGGGGTGCTATGCTACACTCCAAGCAGGGAGCCGCCGAAGGTGCTTTGCTACACTACTTTGTGGGGTGCAGGTATTGGAGTGTGGTTGGGTGTCTCCACCTTACCTGGATGGTGGTGTTCCACACCTCAGGAGGAGGTGCAGTACCTCTGTGGCGACTGAACCCTCAGGGGTGCCACAACACAATCACTATGAATAATTAGTGCAATGAGCCTCAAAATTGCTGTGCTAAAGCAAAAAAAGTGCACTAGTACTGGAGACTAAGGGTATGTGCACACTTTTATTTCATGTGAAAAAAAAAAAAAAAAGGTACTGTACAACGCAGCAAAATCTGCTGCGGACCCACAGAGCCAAAACCGCTGCAGATCTGCAGCGTGTGCACATACCCTAATGAGTTAATCTCAATAAAATGGGCTTATAATGCTGCGGTACTTTGTATCATTGCTTTTGATAAGTATGAAGTGCAAGAAGAACAAATCATCACATAGAAAGCAGGTAGGTATGAGAAGTCGTAAAACATTGTCTTTATTCTTACAAATGCATTTTCTTCCCTCCAAACAGCATGTGATGAGTATAAAGAGTTTAAGGATGAACCACTTTATTATCGGTTTCGCACTGATGACGGCACCTTAGACTTCACTGAGCAGATCAGTATAGTATTTCGAAGTCAGAAGCTCTTTGAGATGTAAGTGGTTGTTTTTTTTTTTTTTTTTTTTCCTTGTCTTTCATTTATGGTAGCTCTACAGGATACAGCAAAAATATACTGTATGGTAGATGAGATACAGATACTGTTCTGCCCTCTTAATAGGGCAAAGAATGTTATGTGCTGGGTTAATTATAACACCATCTAGTGGTGGCTGGACTTATAGCAATGTCTTCAATAGCATTATAAACCCTGTGACTTTAACAGAAGCAATGTATTCTGGGATGAAGGAAGGCCATAGGATGCACATGTGTTGTCCTCCTGTGTAACCTTTGTTTTTCCTGCAACTTCTCTACTTGAGTCACTACCCGGCTAAAGCATATCTGGTAAGATTAATCTTGCAATGCAGTGATTCAGAGGTGTTTACTGTCTAGCAGACAAGAGATGTCACTAACTCTTTAGTTTCCAGTTCTCAGTAAAAGTAATCATAAACTAATGTATTCCTATGTAATGTTTGCATCTCAATGTACACTTCTGTGATTGTGTTAGCTGTGATCATCTGCCCAATACTTATGCATGATATTTGTATTCCTTGTAGTTTTACTGTGCATGTTCTATACTCTTATCAAACAAGTTGGACTACAGAGAACAGCCTGCTTATTTTGGAAGACAGAGCTGTGGTTTATACTATATGCTGGATTGCACATCATGTCAGTGTGCCTGAAGGCATAATAGATACAACTAATGGGCCCTGATGTGCCACTGGAGAGGTGGCTGGCCTTCCCACTCTTTTTGTATATGAATACCAATTCACTCAACTTCTCCATGTAAATCATGAATCCTCCACCTTCCATACACTTGTAGCATATGTCTAGGCCTAGAAGCTGGGCTGTGGAATTACAGCAGGGTCTGGTACAGCTGTAATTCCACCCACCATATGTTGACAGATGTTAATCTCTAAAGGAGTTATTGTGCTAAATGTTCAGTGGTCATAAAAACATAAATTACTGTAAGCATCTTCCCCCTCTATTGGCAGGATGATGAAGGAAGAAGACTGTATTCTTCAAGTCCGTGAAGAAGACTCTGCACAGTATAAAAGGGCTTTCATCGGCTCACAGGTCTTGGATTGGCTGGTAGATCACTGTGAAGTTACCTCTAGAGATGACGGTGAAAAACTATGCAAAACGATGCTACAGTATGGGATCATCCAGCACGGTATTTTTTTTTTCATTACCCCCCACCACCCCCTCAGACGGTCTAGGTGTACTGCATCTGTCCACTAGGCAGATGAGCTTAAGAAGCCAGTCACATCTACAACTAGCTATCTCGAGCTGTGCTTCTATTACATTAGAACTGTTGCTGTTCTCCACTAGAGCTTTGAAGTGGGCAATAAGGCTGCTGCATGGAAACTTCGGCTAGGGCACTCCAGAACTTTTCATGTAAACACTATTGCAATGTAATACAGAATTGGTGTCATGACTGAGATACTCATAACAACTTTCAGCCTTTTTGTTGGCTTATTGGTTCCTAAAGACCAGCTTAAAGCTGGATAAGAAAATTCATAGTTGCCATATAACTGCATCAGAAGCACTGCCAGGCTTTCCTAGACCACCTGAAAGGCAAATGTTGGGTTTTGTCCCCTACTACAAAATTGGCTTCTAATTTTGGTTAATGTCACTCTAAGGCCTGTTTCACACTTCCGTTTTTGTGTCCGCCAAACGGATCCGTTTCCGTTTTTTTGACGGAAACGGATCCGTTTTTTTGACGGATCCGCGGTAACTGTAATGGAAGTCTATGGGACCAAAAAACCGGATCCTGCTAAAAATGGCGGATCCGTTTTTTTATGGAAAACAACAGATTTTGACGGATTTGAAAAAACGGAAGTGTGAAACAGGCCTAAAGCAGTGTGGTAAGTATCTGGGTGCTCACGGATGGTTGGCCATTGCCACTAGAGTTCCCTTGGAGCAGATGTAAGTGATTGCAAGGTAGAACTTAAAACCACAGGAGGAAACCCCCCCCCCCCCCCCCCAGGGAGTGACATGAAGTGTAATGATGGTGACCTCTAATCTCTCTGCAGTATCTGGGCAATATCAATTCTCCGACTCAGATATGCTGTACCGGTTTGCAATAAATGTCCGACGCAGAAGAAAACTAATTGAGGTCCTTGATGAGCATACCTCATCCGAGCCCCGACCAGATTCTCCAGACAGTCCGTTCTGCCTGCGCAAGCTAGGCTCTGAGCTTCCCCGTATTGGCTTTGTGTGTGGTAAGAGAATTCAGAAAATGGTCTTCATAAAGGGAGAAGTCCATGCAAAATGGACTCTTGGTTGGGAATGAGAAAGCAAAGGATGACACAGGGCTTCACTGTGGTTCTCACAAATGTTGTCAGACCCTGCACTAGTAACTGGTCCCTGAGGCACCAGCATTATAAGTGACTCTTGGCTAATCGTTATAATAAGTGACTTGGGTTTTTTGTTTTTTTTCTTTTGGAGAAAATGATCCAGGGCCTCCACCTCCAGTCTTTAAAAGAAGCAGTTCTGAAGGTGCTGTTTCTTGCCCCAACCCATTAATCAACAAGCCGATAAAGCGAGTCACTCTAGGTACTTTGGCTGCTGCTCACGTTCTATAACTTGAATCTGGCAAATTTTTAATTTTTTTTTTTTTTTTTTCTGGCATAACTTATTGTGGCAATCGTTCCAAGGTTTCATTGCTTGTTTTGTATTCTAGTGCCCAAAAGACCTGTAACGGTAGAGGAACTGCAGATGCCAGGGAAAATGTACATCCAAAAAACACTTTTTGTGAGTATGGAGCTCTCCAAGCTTTAACAAACCTCTGGTAACAAGGCAACAAACTCTAAATGTCATTGGAGTAAAAAATGATCCTCAGACTATGCGGACTTTAGGTGCAGTCAGACTGGCATCAGCTCACGTGAGGATCGCATTGCAATCCTCAGACTGGCCATTGGCTCTCTAAAAATATGCTTGGGTAAGGAGAGCAGACGGCCAGTCCAAGGATTGCAATATGATACTCATGAGTAATACAGCCATCTGACCGCACTGTCAAACTACCAAAAAACTGGAATAAAACCTCACAGCTCTCTGTACAATTCTAGAATAGAAGAGTGACACCATCTGGGTCTTAACCTGTTACTACTTGATGTCAAATGCCAACAAGACATGTTGCGTGTCTTGGCATTAAATGGGCTACAGCAGCAAATTCAGTTTGCAATGTCAAATCCACAATCCATGGAAAGAACAGGAGTTAAATGGTTATGAAATTGGGAACTGAAACCAACTGGCCTGTTGACAGAAGGTGCTATTGCATTTGACAGCCAAGTCAAATGTTTGCCAGATCACTGATCTATTCAGACTGTAGTAGCACCAGTAATCTCACAACTGACCCAAGTAATTTAATCTTTATATTTATATAGCAGTAACATATTCCACAGCGCTTTACAGTATGCACACATTCACTGTCCCCGATAGGAATTTAGATTGTGAGGGGGGCCCCCCCCCCCCTGTGTGTCTCTGGAATGTGGGAGGAAACCCACGCAAACACAGGGAGAACATACAAACTCCTTGGTGGGACTTGAACCCAAGACTCCAGCGCTGCAGTGCTATCCACTGAGCCACCGTGCTGCCCGAGTATGTGCTATTTAAAAGGGCCATTGTTCCCTCAATACTACACATCGAAGGTCCTTTTTGAGAACTGGTTGAATGGCCTTCCACTTTAACTTTGCTTCTGCCACACATTAGTGAGTTGTCTTAACCCAATAATTCTTTCTTTCAGATCATGGGTGATGATGTAGGTTGGGGGTTTATGGCCCGAGGAACAGGCCCTTGTTATATTCAAACTATGGATGTTGGCGGCCCTGCTCATGTAGCCGGGATGAAGGTATAAAGTCAAGGGGTTGGTGATGGAAACTTCTTATTGATTGTCATTCTAAATGTCCTTCTCATTGTCTAGGCCTGCCAGTTTATCAAGTCAGTAAACGGGATCAACTGTCTCCATTTGGATTACAGCAGAATTTACAAGCTTGTTGATGCTGGTCCTCGGCTCCTCATCTTGGAAGTATTGGAGCCCGTGAATGGATCCAACTATCTTGTTGAGGCTATTCTCCCACCCTAACCATGTCTAGTAATATCTGTGTGGTGCACTGACAGTACTCAAGGTTATGGTTCCTTTAGTCATTGCTGTACTGTTTCTTGTCTCTGTCCAGATAATGGTAATAAATCAATGGTGGTAAATCAATGTTACTAGGTGTCATGTCTGGATTTAACTTAAAAAATGTCCTGTGGAAGACTGAATCAAAGGCGGTAATATAGGATGGAAACACTTTGCCTGGCAGCTCCAAGAAAAGACTTAACGGCAGAGTTGTAGGTAGGGTTTTGGCTCCAAAGGGGCTGAACTTTAGTGGGCCCCTCACCAGGTATTTTTGATGACAACTGAGTGTCACACCCTAATAATGGCTGTAGGAGAACCTCAGCAGATGACTGCGCTGTTGCTGAAAATGTCTCTACAATGACCAATATGGATATTACCATCATATGGTCAGTGTTTGATACCAGTCTGACAGAACATATAAGATTACAGCACAGTTATAGATGGTGCCATGGGCTAGGTTCAGATTTGCAGATGTCAGAGCTGAGGAGGGCTGCATAGTTCCTTCATGAAGCTCCACCCACTTCCACACCACCTCATTCAGCTCCGCCTGCGTACCTATCGTTAACATTTTGGTATACAGGATATGTGGATGCATCGTTTTGATGCTGCGGCGACCACAACATGTTGCGTTTGACTCGGGTCACTGCAGCGACAAAATGACAAATCCGCATGGCCTGTGTACCCAATGTTAAAGACAGTTATGTAGGTATGGCAGTGGGAAGAGCTTCACAGAGTAACTATGCAGCCCTTCCCATCTCTGACATCCGAAAATCTGAACCTAGCTTTACAGCTGATGTTCTTTTTGATGGCAGAAGTGTAGCTAGGGTTTTGTTTTTGTTTTTTTTTTGGGGGGGGGGGTAAACTTCTGAGTGGGCCCCTAACCAGGTAACCTTGATTACAACTTGATGACACACCCTAATAGTGGATGTAGGAGAACCTCAGCAGGTCACTGTGCTGTTCCTGAAAATCTCTATAGACCAATATTGCTATTACTGCCATATGGTCAGTGGTAGATACCAGTCCTACAGAACATATAAGTGATTACAGTACAGATAATGTCAGCAGTAAGACACTTTCTTATGGAATCGTTCACTTTTCCATCTGGCCCAGACCGACTGACAACTCTCCAGCCAGGACTCGGCTGCAGAGAATTCCAGCTCCATCACCATCTATCCCCAACCTGCTCAAACGCCTTCATCCTACTGATATGGCAGCAGTGGTTCAGCATTGGGGTATGTGTCCATATTACTGCACCTGCTGGGTGGTTCTCTGTGCCCTTTAAATTCTAAAGCAACCCTCTACAACAGTGTTCTCAACTCCAGGCCTCAAGACCCACCAACAGGTCAAGTTTTCAGGATTTCCTTAGTATTGCACAGGTGATTTCATCACCTGCTCTCAGGCATTAACAGCATCACCTGTGCAATACTAAAAAAATCCTGAAAACATGACCTGTTGGTGGGTCTTGAGGACTGAAGTTGAGAAACACTGATCTACAATATAGTGATGCCAGGTGCAAGTGCCCTAGAAAACTTTGCCCACACTTTGCCCCCTAGAAAGCAATACCCTGTGTGTCCCTTTGAGTCAGCTACTCAAGTTCCCCTCTAATAGTAAGTGCCCACTTTACATTTAATAATGCCCTGTGTCCCACCCATTTAGCACTTCTGACCACACTGACTGGTACTGAGGGCACAGTGGCTGGTACTGTTGGCACACTGGTACTGAGGAAAAGAGAAAATAGAAACAAAGAGGGGAAAGAAAGTGGACAGAAAAAAAGAACAGAGGGGAGAAAAAAGGGAAATAACAGAGAATGAAAAAGGAACAGTGTGAAGAAAGGAAGATTCAATAAAGATATTATACCAGTCCAGCTCACACTGTAGTGCCTCACGGTGCAGGACATATCATGATCTGCTCACATGGCCAGCATCACCGAGTCCAAGGCGATCCCGCTGTCGGAGGAGGACACGGTGATGGATCTGAAGCATTCCCGGAAGTGCCACCATGGTTCCGGACAATCTCCCAAAATTGCCTCCTTTCCAGTCAGCTTCTAGCACGTCACTCCCAGTGTAACGTCACGTGCGAATTTTAAGTGCTCCGCTGTGTACTCGTGTCAGTGGGAAAAGTAACCTCCTGGCCGGGGCAGACTCAAAATCAAGACTGTTCCACTTGATCTGGGACGGTTGGGAGGTATGAATGCTCCCCACTATACACCTTTTACACACATGGCTCCACACACCTCATACACGATTCTGCTTTGTATGCCTCGTACACTCGTATAGGTCCACCCTGTAAACCTCGTACACATGCGGCTTTACGCCGTACACCTTGTACATATGCAGCTCCGCACAACCTGTACACACGTGGCTCTGCTCCGTACACACATCTCTACTCAGCGCTGTAAACATGGCCCAGCTCTCTACACTTAGTGCTCTGCTCCATACATCTCGTACACACATGGCTCCACTCTGTACACCTCATACACACGCGGCTTCACTCCATACACACCTCTGCTCTGTACACCTTGAACACATCCGGCTCCGTATGCCTCGTACACACATAGTTCCACTCCGTACCCCCCCATACACGCAGCTATGCTCTGTTCACCTTTTACACAGCTCTGCTCCGCATACCTCGTAAACACACAGCTCCTCTCCGTACACTCCATACACACGGCTACGCTCTGCACACCTTTTACACATTTCCGCTCTGCATACCTCATACACGTGCGGCTCCGCTCCGTACACCTCGCACGGACACGGCTCCACTACATCCACACTGTAAACCCCTTCTGACCCCACACATAAACTTCCATCATTCAGCACCATGACAACCAGCACTGCAGAGTCCAGACACGGAGGCCCCTGATCATATGACCCCTTCCTCCTCCCCTCCTGTGACCTCATCACATGTCCTGTGTGCACAGAACAGCCTAGCAACCTCACTGCAGGCTGTGAGGAGCTGCGGTGGCCGGGTCTCTGTGGGAAGGCGAGGATGGGGTCGGTGGGTGTGGCGGCTTATCTCCCTGCAGTGCGGGAAAGTAAAATCCTGCGCAGGACAGCGGGTGGGGGGGTCCAAATTGGGACTGTCCCGTGTAGCTCCTGGTGGGCCCCCTCAGCGTGGGGCCTCTGCCCCCCGGTAGCTGCGCTACTGCTTAATGGTTTTTCTTTCTGGCCCAGACTGACATGACGACTTCTCCAGCCAGGACTCGGCTGCAGAGATTACAACGACACATTTCACATATCTTCAACACTGTCCATATGTTCCCAACCTGCGCAAAATCCTCATCCTGCTGATACCCCAATACTGAGCTGCTGTCATGTGTTCCTGCAACGCATAACACTCCTCAATGCGGTCAGCTGTATTGGCATCTAGGCTATTTAGTTGCACTTGAGATGGGTTCTGGGCCTTGTGTTGGCACCAGACCACCATCCTGCTCATGGGCCCCATAGCAGTCAGGTGCCAGAGCAGGGAGATCACTTTCTCACTGCTCTGCTACAGAGTAATTATTGGCATGCACAGCATGCTCATAGTTATTGTAGCATAACTCTGGGTGAGCCCCCTTAGAGTATGGAACCTGGGGTGACAGGCCCCCTCTTCTCCACTGAGCCCTCAGTGACCTGCACCTTTGTCATGTAAATACTATATTGGTGTGGGGGGGGGGTAGAAAAGCGTCTGCACTGCAGCATGATCTCATGTGTAATGTCTACTTGTTTTGCTTGCCATAAGTAAATTCACTACAATAAGCCTCCAAGATGGCCCCATGGCATTTAACAGCAATAGATAATAGACACCTGCTGCTGTGCTGTCTGCACCATCTCGGAGGTGCTTTATTTCATGAATATACTTGTGTGTAACAGTGTTAAATTACTTTTTTTTCCATCATACATGACGGCACCACGAGAGAGGGGATCCGCCCTTCAAGGGCAGGAAACCTTCAAGATAAAAGGGGCGGCTCTTCTCTCCGCATCAGTTGGTTTCCTGTCCTTGATGGGAAACCCTCAAGATGAAGACTCTTGAAGAAAGAAGAGGATGCCTGGGTCGGATGGGTCAGCTACATTGGTCACCAGGTACTGGTTGTTGCCTTGGGGGCCATGTATTCCCATGCCCCCCAAGCGAATGCATGGCCACAGCCCGTGAGGCAAATGCCCGGGTGAAGTTTGGAGCCTCGGAGGCCACATTGGGTGTATCCTGCCTGATGCTGACATGTCCCAGGGAAGTCCTCAGAGGCCACTTTGTGCACCCACCCTGTTGACGTATGGTGGCCATGCAGCCCGTGTGGCACATCGGTGCCCGGGTGAATTAAAAAAACTCCTCTGAAGCCTTGGTTATGGGTACACTCCCTTTTGAGCCCAGATGCCAAACCCCATTGGACGTGAGTCCTGGAAGTAAGATACCTGATTCAGTGGTGGCCAGAGTGACGTTGATACTCCGGTGAGGCCGGGTCCTGAGGGACCGCAGGTTTGAGGGGGGACAGCAGGTGTCGTGGTGTGGGAATGCCAGGAATGGAGCGGGAGCATGCACCGGAAGTAGAAACCAGGGGCACGCAGAAGCGTGTACACCCGGGGAACAGAGGTGCCGGCCCAGGCACCTAGATGGAGAGCGCACCGGAAGTAGAGGCCAGGGTGTGTGCAGAGCATACATGCCAGTAGCATGTACCATGGGGCAGAATATTGGCAGCGCGGTGCACGCACACGTGATTTTTAGCCAGGTGTGTGCAGAGTGCAAATGTGATTCCCTATGTCTTTGCCACCACAAAAGTGTTAAATATGTACTGTTTTTGATGTGTTTTGTGAGCAATGGGAGTTATGCTTTCTCTGCTAGAGATCACAACACACACACAATTTACCTCACTCCCTTACATGTCCGAAGCTTAGAGGTTTGCAGACATACCCTAACTGGGAGGGGAAGGAGTCGAGTTGTTGTTTCAGTGAAGAAGAAGAAGGGTGGAGGAAGATGGAGAACGCTCGTGGAAGCCATGACATGTGCTCCATCCAGGAGTAAAGCTAAGAAGAATCAGGGAGTCATCCCCTAGGCCATCCATGCTTTAGAGCAGGGTGGTAAGCTGAGAGACTGTGTGGGTTTATACAACCAACAGCAGAGTGTTTTCCCCGGGAAGACTGCAGCAAACTAGGATCAGTGAAGGATTGTGCAAGAAGGAACTTGAGCTTCATACAGGATCCAAGCTGCAAGATGCCAGAGGAGGAAAACACAGTGAGTAGTGGCTATACTGGAAGTTCCAAACTCTGGGAAGCCTTGGTCCCTGAAGGGTTTAGAATAGCAGGAAGCTTACACCGAGTCACAGTAGAGGGAAGGATAACTCCCATTTTGCAAAGCAGACTGTAACCTGGTGAGTTGTAATATCCCCTCTGAACTGCACCTGAACTACAGTAAATGATAAAGTGACTTTCCTTGTCTCCTGCCTTATTACTCCGTGCCTTCTTCTTCCATCACAATCTCTGGGGGTCAGCCCTGGTGGGAGAGGGTTAAATATCTGCACTGTCATCACCATCTACTCCCCCAGGGATGATCTGCAGTGCCGGCTATACTACAGTCGAACACTCCAACTGGCGTAACGTACTCTTTTTCCAATTTCTTTTATTTTTACTTTATTTTTCAATCCCCATTTCACTGTCCCTGGAGCACGGGCACCGGGCTCGGCCGCCACCCCTGTGACTTACCGAATCTAATGCTGTCCGGCGATCTGAGTACCCCGCTCTGGGTGAGACAAAACCTGGCATCACAAACAGGATTCCGTGTGTCCCTAAATTCCTACAGGAGTAAAGACCTGCAGTAATTGAAGTGGCGAGTTGCACCCCTGCAAGGTTAACTAGGGGGGGAAGATGTCTATTCCCAGCGACTCTCAGGGTGCAGCAGCTGCAGCTCCCATAATGCCTCTCACCATGCCTTATATACCGGGTGCGGCATGACTGCCACAGTGCACTGGCGAATCGCACACCTTAAATGACTTCAAAGGGAAGCTGGGCAGCATGTTTGAAATTTAGCCTATGTCAGAGGAGCAGAAAGTCAGTATACTTACAAGTCAGAGAGAAGTTAAATCTTGGCCAGTGACTGATAAAAAGACTGGGAAAGACATTTTGCTAAATTAAGGGATACTTTTGACACCCGTAATGCTTCAGAAATAAAGATGCGATTTTTCAACTGCAGACAAAAACCACAGTGTGGCGTAGGACACTGCCGCTCGACGACAAAGCAAGCGTGATGTCGGACGCTAGCGTAGCGGTGCGGTGAGCAGAGTGGCTTAAGGCTTGCCACTGACTGGCGCTGACTGCTAAACTAATTCCCTATCCACATGCGTATTATCAAAGGGAAGGGGTTTCAAATGAGTCAGTCACCAGAATCATGCATCCGTCACCATTCACACATAGCAAGTATAGTCTATACTAGCGCATGGCGGAATGGCCATGCGCGCTTTTTATAGTAGCCGGGACCTTCCGGAAGCTTCCAGATCTCCGAGATGGACCAATGAGATCTGGAGCAGGACCTGAGCACATGACTACCGAACGCCAATGGGAGATCGTCTCATGAGCATGCTCAGAAGGAGCACAGAGGAACTTAGTCTCTGGAGCGGTCTGCTGCAAAGTAATCTTCTCTGCAGTGAATGGGCAGCAGGAGACCGTAGAATGTGAGGCTCTGGATTCCTGCAGAGCAGATGCAGAAACCAAACGCCTAACAGGATGGCATCCCCTTCACCGCCCTCATGGACACTGGATCACAGGTAACCACAATGCCTCACACACTGTACCAGAGATAGTGGACTGATGCTGATTTCATCCAACTTCCTGATGGTGACTTGTCATTAATAGCAAGTAATGGTCAACCTCTGACACAGGTGGGGGACAAAGAGGTTGTCATTAATGTGAGGAAGGTGGAGCTCAAAGCTCAAGGTCTCGTGGTGGTAGAGGTGGAAAGAGCAGAGTGTCAACCTATCATAACATTGGGCACAAAAGTGATTGAAAATTGTGAGGTCATCACCATTTTGAAAGACATAGCCGAGTTGGCCCTGTAAAAAGAGCAGCATGCCCTCAATAAAGAAATCAAGGCCCTTGTGCAGCAACAGCAGGTGGTGTTAACTGGTGAAGAGATTGGTAGTGTAAAGGCCCCGTCACACATAGAGACTCAACAGCGATCCCGACAACGATATCAACGTGTCAGGATCGCTGGTGAGTCGCTGCATGATCGCTGGTGAGCTGTCAAACAGACAGCGTCACCAGCGATCAGGACCTGCGGCATCGCTGTGTACTTTAGTTATCAGCACGCTGATGCAGGGAGCTGGTAACTAAGGTACACAGAGGGTTTCTAAGGGACCTGCGTCCCTTAGAAACCCGCTGTGTACCTTAGTTACCAGCTCCCTGCATCAGCGCGCTGGTAACTTAGGTACACAGAGGGTTTCTAAGCACAGCACAGTGCTTAGAAACCCTGCGTTTACCTTAGTTACCAGCTGATTGCTGGTCTCCCGCCTGTCGCACGCAGCGATGCGTGCTGGCCAGCGGGAGACCTGCGACCAAAACAATGTCCAGGGCTTTCCTACAGCGACCAGCGATACCGGCAGGGGGCCGGTCGCTGATCGCTGTCACACACTGTGATCTCGGTGGTGAGATCGCTGTTACATCACAAAACTTGTGACTGAGCAGCGATCTCACTAGCGAGATCGCTATTTGTGATGGGGCCTTAAGAGTGAGTGATCCCTACTCCATTATGCTTCCCCTTAGGAGTGAGACTCTCATCTGGTGCAGAGCTCTCCTTGAACCAGTCTATTCAGATGGCAGACCTACTGTGCTGACGGCCAGGAGAATTGTTGATGTTAACCCCTTCACAACCAAGGGTGGTTTGCACGTGTTTGGAAGCATTGGATATGCTGCGCACCGTAGGATTAATTACATCATAGATGTGTTCTCGGACACGTTCCTTTAATTTTCTGATGGTGGAACCTACATATTTTAAATTGCACTGTTTGCATTCTATAATATACACTACATGATCTGTGTTACAATTCAAATAATCGTTAATAAAAAAACTAAGGGTGGTTTGCACGTTCATGACCGGGCCAATTTTTACATTTCTGACCACTGTCCCTTTATGAGGTAATAACCCTGAAACGCTTCCATGGATCCCGGTGATTCTGACATTGTTTTCTCATGACGTATTGTACTTCATGATAGTGGTAAAATTTCATTCAAATAACTTGCGCTTATTCGTGAAAAAAATGGAAATTTGGCGAAAATTTTGAAAATTTCGCAATTTTCCAACTTTGAATTTTTATGCCCTTAAATCACAGCGATACGGCACACAAAAAACTTAATAAATAACATTTCGCACATGTTTACTTTACATCAGCACAATTTTGGAACCAAAATTTTTTTTGTCTGGAAGTTATAAGGGTTAAAAATTGACCAGCGATTTCTCATTTTTGCAACACCATTTTATTTTTAGGACCACATCACATTTGAAGCCACTTTGAGGGGTCTATATGATAGAAAATACCCAAAAGTGACACCATTCTAAAAACTGCACCCCTTAAGGTGCTCAAAACCACATTCAAGAAGTTTATTAACCCTTTAGGTGCGTCACAGGAATTTTTTTGAACATTTAAAAAAAAATGAACATCTAACTTTTTTTCACAAAAAAAATATTTCAGGTTCAATTTTCTTTATTTTACCAAGGGTAACAGGAGAAATTGGACTGCAAAAGTTATTGTGCAATTTGTACTGAGTACGCTGATACCTGATATGTGGGGGGGAACCACTGTTTCGGCGCATGGCAGACCTCAGTAGGGAGGAGCGCCGATTGACTTTTTCAATGCAAATTTGGCTGGAATTCAGATCGGACGCCATGTCGCGTTTGGAGAGCCCCTGATGTACCTAAACAGTGGAAACCCCCCCAAGTGACCCCATTTTGGAAACTAGACCCCCCAAGGAACTTATCTATATATGTGGTGAGAACTTTGAACCCACAAGGGCTTCACAGAAGTTTATAACGTACAGCGGTACAATTAAAAAATCATATTTTTTCCACAAAAATGATCTTTTCACCCCCAATTTTTATTTTTCCAAGGGTAACAGGACCCTAAAAGTCATTGTGCAATTTGTCCTGAGTACGCTGATACCCCATATGTGGGTGTAAATGACTATTTGGGCGCATAGCAGAGCTCGGAAGGGAAGCAGCGCCATTTGACGTTTTTGGCTAGAATTGAGATCGGACACCATGTCGCGATTGGAAAACCCCTGATGTACCAAAACAGTGGAAACCCCCCACAAATGACACCATTTTGGAATCTAGACCCCCAAGGAACTTATCTAGATGTGTGGTGAGAACTTTGAACCCCTAAGGGCTTCACAGAAGCTTATAACATACAGCCGTACAATTAAAAAATCATATTTTTTCCACAAAAATGATCTTTTCACCCTCAATTCTTATTTTTACAAGAGTAACAGGACCCTAAAAGATATTGTGCAATTTATCCTGAGTGCACTGATACCCCACATGTGGGGGTAAACCACTATTTGGGCGCATGGCAGAGCTCGGAAGGGAAGCAGCACCATTTGACGTTTTTGGCTGGAATTGAGATCGGACACCATGTCGCGTTTGGAAAGCCCCTGATGTACCAAAACAGTGGAAACCCCCCACAAATGACACCATTTTGGAAACTAGACCCCCCAAGGAACTTATCTAGATGTGTGGTGAGCACTTTGAACCCCCCAGTGCTTCACAGAAGTTTCTAACGCCCGGGCGTGAAAATAAAAAAATCGTATTTTTTCCACAAACATCATCTTTTAGTCCCCATTTTTTTTATTTTCCCAAGGGTAACAGGAGAAATTGGACCCCAAAAGTTGTTGTCCAATTTGTCCTGAGTACGCTGACACCCCATATGTGGGAGAAAACTACTGTATGGGGACACGTCGGGGCTCGGAAGGGAAGTAGTGACGTTTTGGAATGCAGACTTTGATGGAATGGTCTGCGGGTGTCATGTTGCCTTTGGAGAGCCCCTAATGTACCTAAACAGTGGAAACCCCCCACAAATGACCCCATTTTGGAAACTAGACCCCCTGAGGAACTTATCTAGATGTGTGGTGAGCACTTTGAACCCCCAAGGGCTTCACAGAAGTTTATAATGCCCAGGCATGAAAATAAAAAAATCGTATTTTTTCCACAAACATGATCAATTAGTCTCCAATTTTTTTATTTTCCCAAGGGTAACAGGAGAAATTGGACCCCAAAAGTTGTTGTCCAATTTGTCCTGAGTACGCTGATACCTCATATGTGGGAGAAAACTACTGTATGGGCACACGTCGGGTCTCGGAAGGGAAGTAGTGACGTTTTGGAATGCAGACTTTGATTGCATGGTCTGCAGGTGTCATGTGCGTTTGGAGAGCCCCTGATGTACCTAAACTATTGAAACTCCCCACAAGTGACCCCATTTTGGAAACTAGACCCCCCACGGAACTTATCTAGATGTGTGGTGAGAACTTTGAACCCCCAAGTGCTTCACAGAAGTTTATAACGCCTGGGCATGAAAATAAAAAAATCATTTTTTTCCGCAAAATTTTTGCCCCCAATTTTTTATTTTCCTAAGGGTAACAGGAGAAATTGGACCCCAAAAGTTGTTTTGTAATTTGTCCTGAGTAGGCTGATACCCCATATGCATAGCTTGGAAGGGAAGGAGCACCATTTGACTTTTTCAACGCAGAATTGGCTGGAATTGAGATCAGACGCCATGTTGCCTTTGGAGAGCACCTGATGTGCCCAAACAGTGGAAACCCCCCAATTATAACTCCAACCCTAACCCCAACACACCCCTAACCCTAATCTGAGCCCTAGCCCTAACCCTAGCCCTAACCCTAACCCTAACCCTAGCCCTAACCCTAATGGGAAAATGGAAATAAATACATTTTCTTTTAGTTTTATTATTTTTCCCTAACTAAGGGGGTGATAACGGGGGGTTTGATTTACTATTTATGGCGATTTTTATGTTTGGCGGCTGTCAGACGCTAAAAGACGCTTTTTATTGTAAAAATAGTTTTTGCATCACCACATATTGTGAGCTATAATTTTTCCGTATTTTGACCCACCGAGTCATGTGAGGTCTTATTTTTTGCGGGACGAGTTGACGTTTTCATTGGTACCATTTTCGGGCATGTGACATTTTTTGATCGCTTTTTATTCCGATTTTTGGGACGCAGAATGAACAAAAATCAGCGTTTCATGAATTTCTTTTGGGGGGGTGCGTTTACACCATTCCGCGTGCGGTAAAATTGATAAAGCGGTTTTATTCTTCGGGTTGACACGGTTACAGCAATACCTCATTTAGGTCGTTTTTTTATGTTTTGTCGGTTTTTTGCAATGAAAACAATTTTATATAAAAAATAATTATTTTTTTATCGCTTTATTCTGCGAGCTATAACTTTTATATTTTTTTGCGGATGACACTGTATGGCAGCTTGTTTTTTGCGAGACAAGATGCCGTTTTCAGCGGTACCATGGATATTTATATGCGCCTTTTTGATCGCGCGTTATTGCACTTTTTGTTCGGTGGTATGATAATAAATCATTATTTTTTGCTTCATTTTTTATTTTTATTTTTTAAGGGCTTCGCTAAAGGGGTTAACTAATGGGACAGTTTTATAGGGCGGGTCGCTACGGACTCGGCAATACCAAATATGTGTACTTTTATTGTTTTTTTGTTTTTTTTTAAATGGATTTATTTGGTAATATTTTTTTTTTTTTTTTACTAATTTATTTAGCGATTTTTTTTAAAATTATTTTTAACACTTTTTTTTTTTACTTTATTACCTTGTCCCAGGTGGGACATCGCTGATCTGTCACATCACAGATCACTGTGACAGATCAGCAATCTGTCACAGGCAGTTCTGCAGACTTCCTCATGCCTGCAGGCAGTGAGGAAGTCAGCTCCCTACAGGCCCCCGAAGGCCCCCGTCGCCATCTTGGATCCGGGGGCCTGTAGGGAAAGAGACCCCCGCAGCAGCGCTGCTCATTGCGCTGCCGTTGGGGGCTCAGGGAAGCACGGAGGGAGCCCCCTCCCTACCGATGCTTCCCTTTAACCCCCGTCAACCGCGATCGCGTTTGATCGCGGTGTACAAGGGGTTAAAGTGTCGGGGGCGGTCCGTGACCGCCCCTGACACATTGTGCCGGGTGTCAGCTGTGATAATCAGCTGACACCCGGCCGCTGATCGCTGGGACGTAATATTCCGTCCATGGTAATTAGGTCCAGGGTCACATGGACGGAATATTACGTCCATTGTAGGTAAGGGGTTAAAAGGGGCAGGGTCCCAGTACGTGTTCAGAACTGTGGAGAGGAGGAAGCTTGCTTGCCCCGTTATGCAACTGTAGCCAAACTATTCACAGTCAGCAACAATGATATTCAGGCTGTAGTTTTCCATAAGCATCCCTTGGATTTTGGGCAGGTGAAAGGGTTTCAACATAACATCCCCACTGGAGATCACTCACCTATCAAAGAAAGGTATCGTCCTGTACCTCCAGCTCATTATCAGTGTGCAAAAGGTATGCTAAGGCCTCTTTCACACATCAGGTTTTCGCCGTCAGGCGCGATCCGGCGCTTTTGACAGAAACCGGATCCGGCGAAATGCAATGCCGGATCCGGTTTCACCCCCATTGACTTGCATTTGCGCCGGATCGCGCCGGATGGCCATGCGTTTCATCCGGTTTTCGCCGGATCCGGCAATGTGTCGCAATGTGTCGCGATCCGGCATCTGGAAAAAACGTCTACTGTAACGTTTTTTGTCTCCGGCGAAAAAGCCGGACACGCCGGATCCGGCGCGTCCGGCTTTTTCACACAATGAAAGCCTATGAGCGCCGGATCCGGCGAAAGCCGGATCCGGAGGCCAGATCCGGTTTTTTGGTCTGAGCATGCTCAGTAGCTCTGCCCACAAGACATATATAAAAGCAAGACAGTGGGACCCACAGCCACACCCAACATGCCACCCAAGAAAGCAACCAAGCGAAGCAGGAGAAGGCAGGAGACCACTGCAGCACCATCAGCACCACCACCACCCCAAATGGAGCAGCAAATAGAACATGCTGAGGAGGGGAGGCCAGCAGCAGATGAGAGACGGTAATTATCAAATCCCCCATTCCTCCAAACTAGGGCCATGGAATATCAAGATATTCATTGGCCCTTTGTTTCTCTTTATTCAACAGCCGCCAAAGAGATGCAGCAGCAGCACCATCAGCACCACCCCAAATGGAGCAGCATGCTGAACGGGAGGGGAGTCCAGAAGCAGATGAGAGACGGTAATTATCAAATCCCCCATTCCTCCAAACTAGGGCCATGGAATATCAAGATATTCATTGGCCCTTTGTTTCTCTTTATTCAACAGCCGCCAAAGAGATGCAGCAGCAGCAGCAGCAGCAGAAATGGCATCACTGGCAGCAGCAATACCCACAGCCATGGAGTCTGGCCATCAACAGGACAGCACATCTTCTTCTGGGAGCCCTCCCTCGCATCGTCAGCGTTTGACGGTAAGTTTTTATTTCCAAAATCCATCATCTCTGTAATATATGTCTATTCATTGCCTTTTATTTCAAAACAGGAATCACAAGATGAAGAGGAGCTCCCAGAAGAAGAAGGAAGGGGTGGACAGACGCTTGGAGTGGGCTCACAATTCGTAAGTTTTTTGCATCAAACGCAGAAACACAACATCACACTACACACAACACATAGAAAACAATGTTCTGCAGACCACACACAGCAAACAAATGCCTACATCCAAACTCATAACATTTTTTGTTTTCTTCTCTAGTCTTCCCAATCTGGTGCTCGGCCAAGAGGTCCTCGCAGTGCCTCCCAGGGTCGTCGGCGACAGCAACGCGGCGGTCACCAGCGTGTAAGTATAAATATTTTGGCTTTGTTTTTTTGCACTTTTTATTTCATTTCTTTTGTGGAGGCTAATTATGTTATTTTTGTCTTTTTCTTTAACAGCCTTCACAGCGTGCTCCCGACTCTGACGGTGAGGATGGAGGGATTGATGTGGACCGCCTCATCGATCTCGTCAGAGAAAGGGAGCCGCTCTGGAATATGGCTGACCGCCGCCACGCTGACCTGATCATTACCCGACGACTCTGGGAGGAAATCTGTTCTCTCCTTGTGGGCCGCTGGGAGGACCTCGAAGCTCGGGACCAGATTAAAGAGCGTAAGTATATACAGTAACGGTTGCTTGATGTAAACCAGTGTTTCCCGAACTCCAGTCCTCGTGGTCCCCACGGATCATGTGTTCAGGATTTCTATTTACTATTGAAATCCTGAAAACATGACCCCTGGGGACCATGAGGACTGGAGTTTGTGAAACACTGATGTTGTATACTAACCACTCCTTTCTCGTTTCAGGGAACAGAATTGTGAATCGGTGGCGGTCTGTGAGGGATCGTTTCAAGAAGGAGTTCAATAAAGAGATGCGGGCCCCGAGTGGATCTGGAGGACGCAGGAGCAAGTACAAGTACGCAGAAGCCCTGTCGTTCCTCCGGGAAACAATGCTCACCAGAAGGTAAATATTACACACCACATGTGAAAAAAATGTTAGATGTAACTTTTTTTTTTCAGCCAGGGCCATACCATGTCAGTATTTTAATTGTTTTTTTTTCTCTTTATTCCACAGCACGGTGAGCAGCACTCGGGAGCCTGCACGATTGGACCCTTCTGAGGCGATCCCTGAGGAGACCGGCACCGAGGGACACTTCGACCGCCCCGGTACATCTGCACCTTCCCTGCCTTCCCACACATTCGACCCATCTGTCCCATCCACCAGCACAGGAGCATCGTGGCCGCCTACATTACATGAAGCTGCTGGTGAGGAGATCGCTTTCCCTTTACCCCACCCTTCTGCCCCTGCCGCCTCTAGTACACCTGCGGGTACTGGGCGACAGCGGCAGAGGGGTCAGGAAAAGAGTTATGCGCAAGAGTTATTGCATCTGAATGCATCTTTCCAGAACTGTCTCAAAGTCTTGTCAGAGCAAATCTCCGCAGGCTTTCAGCAGATCAACTCCAGCATTCTGGAGGTGAAGACACTTCTGCAAACCATGCATTCAGAAGCAAGTTCTTCGCCAAACCACACCTTTTTCAGGTCTGTTGTGGAGCGCATGGAAACGCTCTCTCCTGCCCAGCAGATGCATGTAATGCATTCGTGCCACGGTGCTCTACAGCAGGTTACCTCCCAACCTCCACCTCCCACCACTGTAGTTCCTCCACCTGCACCCCCTCCAGCCACTTTCCATCCTCCCCCTCCTATTACATCTGCACCCCCTCCAGCCACTTTTCATCCTCCCCCTCCTACTACATACCAGCAACCTGCCCAGTACCAGCAACCTCCCCAGTACCAGCAACCTCCCCAGTACCAGTCATCTCCCCACTTCCAGCAACCTGCCCCGTACCAAACTCCTTCCCCGTACCAAACTCCTTCCCCGTACCAAACTCCTTCCCCATACAACTTTCCATCAACATCATCTGCTCCTACAGTCCCTGCCCAACCCTCCACTCCACCACCCACCACCTCTTCTGCTTCCCACATGTCCACCCATTCTGTAGTTTTTTCCACACCTTCACCTCTAACTGTTCCTTCCCCACCAAGATCCCAGTCCTCTCTCCACACACCCAGTGTCGAAGTGTCCCGCAGCCCCTCCAGCAGTATTTCCACCCCACAGTACACAGAATTGTAATGTGTGTTTTTTGTAATAAAAATGCCCATTGGGTTTAAAACCTTTCTAAAAAAGTTTTTTTGCACTTTAAAAACATTCTACAAAAAAAAAAAAATTTAAATAAAAGTTAAATTATCGTTTCACAATGGTTGTCTGTCATTTCTTTCTGCGGCGAACTATGTTTTAAAAAAAGGTTAAATACAGGGTATTTCAAAGGTAAAAAGGTATTCAAAACCAGGTATAACTGTGGGTAAATTTTAGCTTTTTGCCACAGTTGTGTTCCTGGTTGTGTTTGAAGCAAAGTATTTCACTTAAAAAGTTGTGTTTATTGTTGGTGATTTCCTACCAATGTACACAACTTTTGTTAAAAGGTGAAATACTTTGCATAAAACACAACCAGGTACACACCTGTGGCCTAAAGGTAAAAATAGTAAGACCATGACAAGATAGCCAACTTTGGTTGGCAAAGGTATATACTGTTGGTCCAGAAGGTACACAAGTTTAGGGCAAAAATCTCTCACACTCTGTCATCCCAGTGTACTCTGCCTTGAGGTGACAAAGTATAGTGGAAAATTGTCCCTGAAACCGTCACAGAACTTCTAGTGGTAATATTTCCAATGACAACATCCATCTTCGCCAGTAACTTGCTCTTCTCTCCAACCTGCACTTTCTTCTCTACAACCTGTCAAAGAAGGGCTGTAGGAACATGCTATATCTAGTTTTCCAGTAGCCAATCCCGTTCGGAAGGCCACAAGGGTCAATTTTAAAAACCGGATCCGGCGTAATCCGTCGAAAAACGGATAGAAAAACGGATGAACCGGATGAGACGGATCCGGTTTTGTCTGTCAAGAAAAAGACGGATCCGGCAGAAAACCGGATCCGTCACATCCGGTTTTACTAAACATTTGCCGGATCCGGCGTTCCGGCACGACGCCGGATCGCGCCTGACGCCGAAAACCTGATGTGTGAAAGTAGCCTAAGAGAAATGAAACAAGCAGGGGTAATCAGAGATAGCTACAGTAATTGGGCAGCTCCCCTGGTGTTAGTCAAAAAGAAAGATGGTACAATGCGCATGTGTGTAGATTACAGACAACTTAACAAAATTACTCAAAAAGATGCATACCCCTTACCGCGCATAGAGGAGTCTCTAGCAGTGTTAAAATCAGCTAGGTACTTCTCCACTTAGGACTTAACCACTGCGTTCACTACTCCTATGGGGCTATGTGAATTTAATTACATGCCGTTCGGATTGAGCAGTGCTCCTGGGACCTTTCAGAGAATTATGGAATGTTGCCTGGGACATATGAACTTTGAGACTGTGCTATTGTACTTGGACGATGTGAGTGTATGTTCCAGGACCTATGAGGAACATCTGCAACACCTGGCAGAGGTCTTGGAGGCATTGTCCAACTTCGGCTTAAAGGTACAACCATCTAAATGTCATCTCCCAAAGCCCAAAGTGCAATATTTAGGCCATGTCGTGAGTTCAGAACGTGTAGTGTGGCGCCCCTGAGGCACCACCGGAGGAGTAGTGAGCCGCTAACGCCTTACTCCCACCATAGACTTGGGACACAACAGCAAAACGGATAGAGAGCTGGGATTCAGGAGAGGAGTCCCCGAAGCAGGCTACAGCTGTCTGTCATACAAGTAAAGACTAGGAACATCTAGAGAGAGGCATTCCAGGGTAACTAAGTACTGGAGTGCTTCGCACCTAAAGGCGCATTTGAGGAGTCGTTCAGTGAAGGTACATATTGGCGGAGTGTGGAAGGGAGAGTCCTGTCCTGCCTGGAGGTTGGCTGGAGCCCGGACCTGGAGAACACAGTACGGAGGCAGGCAGTTGTGTAAACTGCAAACAGTGAATAAAGCTTTGGAACCGCATACTCTGGTGTCCTCCAGTTATTCCCGCATCGCTATACCTTGGTAACAACATCTACACCATCCTGCGCCTCTCCTCATCCATTGCACCTACACTGCCCTGGGACTACAGCTCCACCTGTGGGGAGCTACACCATCTCTGCTGCACCACACCATCAGTCCCAGTGGACCTGTATGCAACGTTGGCCCAACACCATATTTGCCAAACACCACGGGTGGCGTCACAAACTTTCCTTATAAACTATTCTACCATTGACTACATCACCGCCATTGATATTGGGCGCCCAGGGCCACGGACCGGGTCGCAGCTGCTGTGACACATCATCCCCCTGACACCGGCCCGGTACCGAGTATCCCACAGCCCTGGGTGAAGCGAGGGTGACCCAACTTGGCATCACGAACAGGATAACGAGACCCGATGCCATCGAACAGGATAACGAGACCCGATGCCAGCGGGTTCTGTGTGCCTTGGATTTACAATTTTTGAAAATGTGCAGAAGACCAAATTTAATAGACTGTAAAATGGACATTAGAAATGGCCGCTGGTGTGGAGAAGAAGGGCGTGAAGAGGGAGGTCCTAAGAAAAGACCGTGAATGGTATTGGGCCGTCCCTGCCTAAATTACTATGTGACCAATGCATGGCCCACCCCCCGAGGGGTTCGTCTACTGGCTTGGTATGGAGTCGCGGGAAGAAGATGCCGCCCTCGGAAGGAGGGACAGAGAAAGCCAGTGGCGAGAAGAATGGCAGAGCAGGAAAACGACTGCCAGAATGCCATCTTAGAGAGTGAGGGAAGGAGGCCTGCAGAGTGCGGGGAAGTGCAAACCCCCGGCGCCATGGCTGAAGGCTCTGACCCAACCTCCAGACTGATCTGCCAGCAGCTGGAAGATGAGGTTACAGAACTGATCACTCATCTGCAGCTGAAGAAAGGAGCCTTGGAGAAGCTGAGACGGCAGCATGCCCAGGAGAGGCCTACACCTGCGGTACCCGCAACACCGGTACCTGACACCGCTGCATTGGACTGTCCTCCGGCAGCGTTTGTTTTCACCTCCACGCTTTCTGTGCAGCTGAGTGCCGCTTGACCGAAGAAGTCACTGGAGGGCCGGGGAGTGGAAGCGGAACTCCCGGTTGGATCTGTTGCGGCTGCACAGGTCCCGACTAAAGCCCCCGCAGACCCGGAGCCGCCACGGCTATACTATCGACACCCAGACCGCACCGCCAGGAGGCCCCAATTATGTCAGATGTCCCTCCACCTGGGGAGGCCCTGGGGTGTACCGCAGTCGCAGCGGCTTGCCAGGTCGTCTTGGACCTGGTTTGGGACCGAGATGCTGGTGCTGTAGACCAAGACAGGTCCCGGGAAGAGCCATATGGGGAAAATCGCCAGGCCGCCCTTATGAAAATGGCCGCAGAATACTGGGAGAGGGAGCGGAGGAAGAAGGATGTGTTGGGCCCGGACTTGGCCCAGAAGGAGAGGGCCCGTGCTGGCCGTTATGGACCCCGGGATGCACTTGGTTGGGGGCAGATCCTGAATGTGAACTAGGAGAAGGGGTTCGGGTTTATTGCGGACCCCAAGAAGATCGGCGACCTGTTCTTCAATCGGCGGGACGTGGAGCCCCATTTGAGAAGGGGGCATCCGGACAGGAAGCTGCAACCCGGGGAGTACATAACGTTCACCCGGCATGAGGGCCTCATGGGGTGGTATGCCCTGAATATCCGCCGTATACCACAGGTGCTTCTGGAGAAATACAATGTGAAGCGGCCTGTTGTCCCTCCCTCCCCAGTTGCAACACCTACTCCTGAGTACCAGGCTACTCTGGCATCACCTCCAGTTCGGCAGCCCAGACCAGGGATCTCTGGATTGACGCCGAAAGAAGAAGAGTACCTGCGGATTGCAAATGACTACCTTGAATCTGACCACCACTAGTTGCTTAAAGAAGATCTTGTACCCAGAAGGGTTTCTGTTTGCACCAGTTGTGCCTTTCTATTTTGCTATAATGTTTTCCCGGTAGCACCTTTGTTGCCCTGTTTTAATAGGCAGCCATTTCTACAAACAGCACTGTGGAGACCATAGACATTGATTGGTCCAAAACTTTGCCTGTAAATAGTTTGCACCTCTTTTGGTGCCCCTTCTTGGTTTTACGTATGCAGCCTCTTTGTGAAGATAATGGTTTTACATACAAAGACTCTTTGCGAAGATAATGTTTGAACACTTTTCGAAGAATGATGTCTACCTTAAGGGACACTGCAAGAGATCCCGGCTGGGAGCAGTGTTCAGCGCCTTACAAGAATTGTGAATGTTTTATTGATAACGTATTTGATAATGTTATGCCTTATGAAAAGTAAATGTCTTTTATAGAATATTTTGACATAGAGACTTAGAAAATTTTGAGATAGAATGTGAGAATTGAATAAAGACTGAATAATTGCAAGTGACAGGTGACAGGCCAAGAGTAGATGGACAGTGTCTTGCGTCCAGCAATAGCAGAAGTAGTAGAAGAAAGAAAAAGAGAATAACTGATAGAAAATGTAATAAAGAAAATGTGTTGAGTATAGCACTTTGAGTTGAGAATTGCACTTGAATAAATAATTGAGAATTGCACTTAAAGTAACTTTTGATATTAAGATAGGAAGTTAGCCTGTTTGTAACGTTTAAGAAATGTGCCTCCTACATTAGGAAGATTAGATAAGTATTGTTAAACAGCATTTAAAATTTTTTGTGTGTTCCTGTCTTGTATCTTTTGTTGTCTTACAGCCCGCGGACGTGCTGTGTTTAACGGGGGGGTATGTGGCGCCCCTGAGGCTTCAGTCGCCACAGAGGTACTGCACCTTCTCCTAAGGTGTAGTGCCCCACCATCCAGGTAAGGTGGGAACTCCTGACCATGCTCCACACCTGCATTCCACACACAGGATAGTTCAGTGGGGCCACCTAACAGCTACAGGCTGGGGGTTAGCAGAGCACCCCTCATGGAACCCTGCTTCATAACACGAGATGTTCTGGGAGGCGGGTGGAGTTAGATGATATAAAAGAGAGGGAAAGTGTAGGATTTCAGGTCAGTCTGACAGAAGGTCAGTCTGGGGTGAGTCCCAGAGAAGTAGGTCAGCCAGACGAGGGTCTGAGGAAGAGAGCAGGCTGACAGCAGCAGGTCAGCCTGAGAGGAGCTCAAGGCGGATGAAGGCAGTCAGTCAGGAGAGGCTGAGGACTGGTCTTAGTGGAACGAGCTCAGGAAAGGAAGAGAAGAAAAAGAGAAAGAGACGTAGACTGAAGACTACAGATTCCATAAGAGAGAGATAGAACAGATCGGAACGAAGGAGGAGAACAGAGAGGAGGAGTGGATTGGATAGGAACCCTGCCTATAGGTTCTCAGCGCAAAGGCCGGGGCCCGGTCCCCGAGGTTGATTGGATCTTTATATCCGGCAACAGACACCGGAGGAGTAGTGAGCCGCTAACGCCTTACTCCCACCATAGACTTGGGACACAACAGCGAAATGGATAGAGAGCCGGGATTCAGGAGAGGAGTCCCAGAAGCAGGCTACAGCTGTCTGTCATACAAGTAAAGACTAGGAACATCTAGAGAGAGGCATTCCAGGGTAACTAAGTACTGGAGTGCTTCGCACCTAAAGGCGCATTTGAGGAGTCGTTCAGTGAAAGTACATATTGGTGGAGTGTGGAAGGGAGAGTCCTGTCCTGCCTGGAGGTTGGCTGGAGCCCGGACCTGGAGAACACAGTACGGAGGCAGGAAGTTGTGTGAACTGCAAACAGTGAGTAAAGCTTTGGAACCACATTCTCTGGTGTCCTCCAGTTATTCCCGCATCGCTATTCCTTGGTAACAACATCTACACCATCCTGCGCCTCTCCTCATCCATTGCACCTACACTGCCCTGGGACTACAGCTCCACCTGTGGGGAGCTATACCATCTCTGCTGCACCACACCATCAGTCCCAGTGGACCTGTATGCAGCGTTGGCCCAACACCATATTTGCCAAACACCACGGGTGGCGTCACGAACTTTCCTTATAAACTATTCTACCATTGACTACATCGCCGCCATTGATATTGGGCGCCCAGGGCCACGGACCGGGTCGCAGCTGCTGTGACACATCATCCCCCTGACACCGGCCCGGTACCGAGTATCCCACAGCCCTGGGTGAAGCGAGGGTGACCCAGTAGCACCCGACCCAGACAAAGTGACTGTCATCAGAGACATGGCAAGTACCGACCAACATCTAAGAGGTCAGACAATTGCTAGGCCTAGTGGGATACTACAGATGCTTTATCAAAGACTTTACTAAATTGGCAGCCCCACTTCAAGATCTCCTAGTTGGCCAACCCAAAAAGGCCAGAAGCAAGAGTCCCCTGATTGAGTGCAATGCTAGGTTGGACGAGTCATTCAACAGCCTTAAGCAAGCACTTACTGGAGAAGAGATCTTAGCATATCCAGACTATGATCAGCCATTTATCCTGCACACCGATGCCTGCAATGTTGGGTTAGGAGCTGTCCTATCTCAAGTGCATCAAGGAGAAAGTCATTGCTTTTGCCAGTCGGAAGCTTCGTCCTACTGAGAGGAACCCTACTAACTATAGCTCCTTCAAGCTAGAATTCTTGGCTATCATTTGGGCAGTGACCGAGAGGTTCAAGCACTGTTTGGCCTCATCTAAGTTTACCATCTATACGGACAATAATTCGTTAACCCATCTAGAGACCGCCAGGCTCGGCGCCTTGGAACAAAGATGGATGGCTCGGTTGTCCAATTATGAGTTTGTCATTAAATACCGAGCTAGCACTAAAAACGCCAATGCCAATGCCTTGTCCCATATGCCAAATGCTCCTGATCCAGCAGAAGATCTAGAAGATCTGGAAGAAATAGAGATGCCGGCATTCCACCGCCATGGTGCCTCCCAAGACTCTAAACACGTGACAGGGAGAAGTCTTGCCATTCACGAAGTTTAATCCACTACCTCACCATGGTTGGGCAGAGACGCAGAGCAGTGACCCGGCTATATGTATGGTCAAAGAACTCCTTGGAGAAGAAGATTCATGTCCAGCTCCTGATACGCCTGCGGATGTCCAACAGTTGTGGAAAGAGAGAAAGAAGCTGTTCCTTTTTGAAAGCAAGTTGATCCAAAAACTATTAACCCACGTACGCATGAACTGGTATGGCAGATCATGGTCCCCAGAAAAGACGTGCCCATGGACTTGGAAGCTTACCACAATCAAGCGGGACACTTTGTTTGGAAAAAGCTAGAAGTAGTCTTCCGCGACCGCTTCTTCTGGTCGGGTATGAGATGGTCTGTTGAACAGTGTTGTAGGGAATGTGGCCCATGTAATCTCAGAAGAAAGAATTCTGCAAATCAAAGGGCCCCCTTTTAGCCCATCATCACTAAACAACCTTTGGAACTGGTGGCCTTAGACCACATGCATCTAACCCCAAGCCGATCAGGGTACACCTATGCCTTAACAATAGTGGATCACTATTCCCGTTTCCTAGTGGTCATTCCGGTGAAAGACTAAACAGCAAGAACAGCTGCAAAGGCATTCCAAGAATATTTCTGCAGACTCCATGGCTACCCAGATCAAGTGCTGACAGACAGAGGTCCAGCCTTCGAAGCAGAAGTCTTTCAAGAATTTTGCTCCCTCTATGGATGTAAAAAGATCAGAACTACAGCATACCATCCAAAAGGCAATGGTCTTTGTGAAAAACTGAATCATCTGGTGATCAATTTATTGCAGATCCTACCACTAGAAGAAATAAATTAATGGCCTGAGAAATTACTATCATATCCCAACCAGCTCAACAGGATGTTCCCCAGCTTATTTGATGCGCGCACGGCCAGGTAAACTCCCCATCGACCTGGAAATGGGAGTCCTAACTCCTGAAACCATTTCCAGCCATTTGGACACTGATTGGAATACAGAAAGACAACTGCAGTATCAAAAAGTTCAGCAATGTGTAGAAGAAAGTCTTGCTCAAGCTAGGCAAAAACAGGAAAGGAACTTTAAAGGGAATCTGTCACCTACACTTTGGCGGGCGATGAAAACGAGGTCGGTCCGGTCCGATGGGCGGTGTTCCCGATGTGTGCCGCCTCCCCATCCTTGCCCGCCATCCTATTCCGTCCATGTGACCTGTGACCTAAGTCCCAAGGATGGAATAGTACGTCTAGTGCGATCAGCTGCGCTCACGGGGGGAGTGCAGCTGATTGCGGCCAGGTGTCAGCTGATTTATCACATCTGACACCCGCCCCCGACACGTTAAGCCCTGGCACACTGCGATCAAACAAGATCGCAGTGTACCGGGCGCTTAGGGAAGCATCGGGAGGGAGGGGGCTCCCTCCGTGCTTCCCTGAGACCCCTGCAGCAGCGCAATGTGCAGCGCTGCTGCGGGGGTCTCCTTCCCTGCAGGTCCCCGAATCCAAAATGGTGGTGGGGACGTTCGGGGCCTGCAGGGAGGCGGCTTCCTCATGCCCGCAAAGCGCCGGCATGAGGAAGCCTGCAGCACTGCCTGTGACAGATTGCTGATCTGTCACAGCGATCTGTCACATGACAGTTATGTCCCCCCTGGGACATTGTAATAAAGTTAAAAAAAAGTGTAAGGCCGGTTTCACATTTGCGCTTTATAGCGCAGCGACGGCCTGCACACGGCCGCCGCTAAGCCCCGCCCCCTGCCGGCTCCCTGCCCGCCCCATCCGGTCATCGCCGCCTACTAGCGCACATGGACGCTTGCGATCTCCGCACCCTATCTTTAGCATAGGGTGCGCAGATCGTGCGCTGGCCGTGCGCTAGCAGCATTTTGCCATGCACTGCGCACTTTTGAAGGTGCGCCCGTGTGCGCCGAACGCAGCATGTTGCATTTTGGCGCGCACCTTCAAAGGTGCGCAGCGCACGGCAAAATCCTGCTAGCGCACGGCCAGCGCACGATCTGCGCACCCTATGCTAAAGATAGGGTGCGCAGATCGCAAGCGTCCATGTGCGCTAGTAGGCGGCGATGACCGGATGGGGCGGGCAGGGAGCCGGCAGGGGCCGGGGCTTAGCGGCGGCTGTGCGCAGGCCGTCGCTGTGCTATAAAGCGCAAATGTGAAACCGGCCTAAAAATATTTTTTTTAAAAATCGCTAAATAAATAAAAAAAAAAAAATATTCCCTAAGAAATTCATTTTTTGAAAATAAAAAAACAATGAAAGTACACATATTTGGTATTGCCGCATCCGTAACTACCTGCCCTATAAAACTGTCCACACTAGTTAACCCCTTTATTGAACCCCTTAAAAAATAAAAATAAAAAACAAAGCAAAAAATAAAGCTTTATCATCATACTGCCGAACAAAAAGTGCAATAACGCGCGATCAAAAAGACGGATATAAATAACCATGGTACCGCTGAAAACATCATCTTGTCCTCAAAAAACAAGCCACAACAAAGTGTCATCAGCAAAAAAATAAAAAAGTTATAGCTCACAGAATAAAGCGATGCAAAAATAATTATGTTTTATATAAAATTGTTTTCACTGCACAAAAGCGCCAAAACATAAAAAACACATAAATGAGGTATCGCTGTAACCGTACTGACCCAAAGAATAAAACCGCTTTATCAATTTTACTGCACGCGGTACAGTGTAAACGCACCCCCGAAAAGAAATTCATGAAACGCTGGTTTTTGTTCATTCTGCCTCCCAAAAATCAGAATAAAAAGCGATCAAAAAATGTCACGTGCCTGAAAATGTTGCCAATAAAAACATCAACTCGTCCCACAAAAAATAAGACCTCACATGACTCGGTGGGTCAAAATATGGAAAAATTATAGCTCTCAAAATGTGGTGATGCAAAAACTATTTTTACAATAAAAAGCGTCTTTTAGCGTGCGACAGCTGCCAAAAATAAAAACCTGCCATAAATAGTAAATCAAACCCCCCATTATCACCCCTTAGTTAGGGAAAAATAATAAAATAAAAAAAATGTATATATTTCCATTTTCCCATTAGGGCTAGGGTTAAGGTTAGGGCTAGGGTTAGGGCTAGGAGTGTGTTGGGGTTAGGGTTGGAGTTAGAATTGGGGGGTTTCCACTGTTTTGGCACAATAGGGGCTTTCCAAATGCGACATGGCGTCCGATCTCAATTCCAGCCAAAAAAGTCAAATGGCGCTGCTTCCCTTCCGTGCACTGCCATGCGCCCAAATAGTGGTTTACCCCCACATATGGGGTATCAGCTTACTCAGGACAAATAGCACAATAACTTTTGTGGTCCTGTTAATCTTGGGAAAATAACAATTGGGGGTAAAAAGATCATTTTTGTGGAAAAAATATGATTTTTTAATTGTACCGCTGTACGTTATAAACTTCTGTGAAGCCCTTGGGGGTTCAAAGTGCCCACCACTATCTAGATAAGTTCCTTGGGGGGTCTAGTTTCCAAAATGGGGTCACTTGTGGGGGGTTTCCACTGTTTAGGCACATCAGGAGCTCTCCAAACTTGACATGGCATCCGATCTGAATTCCAGCCAATTTTGCAGTGAAAATGCCATGAAAGTGCCATGCACCCAAACAGTGGTTCCCCCCTACATAACAGGTATTGGTGTACTCAGGACAAATTGCACAATAACTTTTCCAGTCCAGTTTCTCCTGTTACCCTTGGTAAAATAAAAAAATTGAACCTGAAGTAATTTTTTTGTGAAAAAAAGTTAAATGTTCATTTTTTTTTTAAGCATTCAAAAAATTCCTGTGAAGCACCTGAAGGGTTAATAAACTTCTTGAAAGTGGTTTTGAGCACCTTGTGGGGTGCAGTTTTTATAATGGTGTCACTTTTGGGTATTTTCTATCATATAGACCCCTCAAAGTGACTTCAAATATGATGTGGTCCCTAAAAATAAAATGGTGTTGTAAAAATGAGAAATCGCTGGACAACTTTTAACCCTTATAACTTCCTAACAAAAAAAAATTGTTTCCAAAATTGTGCTGATGTAAAGTAAACATGTGGGAAATGTTATTTGTTAACTATTTTTTTGTCACATAACTCTCTGGTTAAAGGGCATAAAAATTCAAAATTTGAAAATTGCAAAATTTTCAAAATTTTTGCCATATTTCCATTTTTTTCATAAATAAACGCAAGTTATAGCGAAGAAATTTTACCACTAAAGTGAAGTAAAATATGTCACGAGAAAACAGACTCAGAATCGCCTAGATCCGTTGAAGCGTTCCTGAGTTATTACCTCATAAAGACAGTGGTCAGAATTGTAAAAATTGGCCCGGGAGTTAATGTGCAAACCACCCTTGGTAGTAAAGGGGTTAATAGACATGCTGTGGCAACCCCCCTTACCAACAGGTGAAAAAGTGTTGAAGAAAAAGAGAAGAAACCACAAGTTAGATGACCAATGGGAGGCTCAGCCTTACACTATTCAACCATCTAGCTATGACAACAGCAAAGTGTGTACTATCTCCAAAGACGGCGGAAAAACGTGTACTACCATATCCAGAGACAATCTGAAAGTATGTCCAGCACAATTGCATGAAAGAGTTGAGACTAAGGAAGATTCCCAGCTAATGGAAAAGACTGGTACAAAGATTTGCACTGATCTAGGTCAATTCCCTAGTTCTTGGCCACAAGTTAACAATGCAGTGGTAGTTCCAGTGATGGTGTTCCCACAAAGGTCTTTACCTGAGATACCAAGTTGTTCTGGAAGTGACGAGTTGCTAATGCCAACCACTAACGCTTTGAATGTGGAAGAATCAGAAAACTTGCCCACAGTCAGCAGTGAACCTGTTGTACTCATGGTAGGTTCAAAGATTCGTAGGAAGTTGCCTAGCATTCCTATCTTGCACAAATCACAGCGTAGCACACAGGGCCAAACCCCTTCTCGCTATATAAATGATTTGTAAAATAGTCTAAGATTAATAAGTTAGTTTTCAGTTCTACTATTATTGAACTTTGCCTTAGGTAACGTTACTAAAAATCTTAAAGAAGTTGTGCTCACATGGACTAATGTGAGATTTTAGTAGTTATTATGCCTTTTTCTACTACAAGAACTCTTGTAAAGACTCATAAACTTGAGAAGAAAAACTCTTTCATCGTGCTTTGGCAGGAAGCCATCTAAACAACCAGTGCAGTGAATTTTCTATTATGGTCTGTGTGCCCTGCAGCTGCACTCAGGGATGATCCAACCCATAAGAAGTGGTTTTGGGCTGTAATCCACGACTCAACTCAGGTTAAGTGTTGTCATTTTGTTATATGCTTATGTTCCTTTTGTAGCCTGAGGACGTGCTACCTTTAACTAGGGGGAATGTGGTGCCCTACATCTTTGCCGCCACAAAAGGGTTAAATATGTACTATTTTGTATGTGTTTTGTGAGCAATGGGAGTTATGCTTTCTCTGCTAGAGACCACAACACACACACACAATTTACCTCACTCCCTTACTTGTCTGAAGCTTAGAGCTTTGCAGACATACCCTAAC
Source organism: Dendrobates tinctorius (assembly GCF_039654945.1). Classification (NCBI taxonomy): domain Eukaryota; kingdom Metazoa; phylum Chordata; class Amphibia; order Anura; family Dendrobatidae; genus Dendrobates; species Dendrobates tinctorius. Next base: position 852,585 of record NW_027362016.1, on the reverse strand, counting down.
TGGGAGGGGGAGGAGTCAAGTGGAATTTCAGTGAAGAAGAAAGTGGAGGAAGATGGAGAACGCTTGTGGAAGCCAAGACATGTGCTCCCTCCAGGAGTAAAGCTAAGAAGAATCAGGGAGTCAGCCCCTAGGCCATCCATGCTTATGAGCAGGGTGGTAAGCTGAGAGACTGTGTGGGTTTATACAACCAACAGCAGAGTTCTTTCCCCAGGAAGACTGCAGCAAACTAGTATCAGTGAAGTGAGAAGACCAGTCAGCCTCCAGATCCGGTACCTGTCCTGTGAAGCGTCCGAATGGTAAGTGAGCTTTGAGAAAGTCCAGCACTCTAATGTTTGTTCTCTTTCTCATCTCCTCTTCCCTTCTTTTTACAAACATTGGTGGGGTGGAACATAGGAGGTCCCTAAGAAGAGTAGATCAAAATCTAATAATAAGGAATGTCCCTTATGCAAATGTTCCTTAGGAGCATCCTGGAATAAGAGATTGTGCCAGGACTGTATTGATAAGACAGTAGCGGAAGAGACACCCTCTTTCGCTGATGATCTGAGATCGCTGATTCAGTCATAGGTCTGCAAATCAGTGAGGGCTGTTGTGAATTCCCTTGCTCGAAGTTCTGAGCCAAAGCTCACTCTGCTCCCTCTGGTGGTTACTGACAGTAGTGGAGCTGGCCAGGTGGATGGAAGTTCTCCACCTGACGACAATAATTGGGAACCTGGGATTACTGGCTGGGAGCATATAATTGAGTTGGCTGCTCTTGGAGATTGCTGGTGATTTCTTCTGTGTGCATTTGGAGTTCTTTTGTCCCCTGCCTGATCTGTATGGTTCAGCTAAGTGATTCTTTTGCTAATCCATTGCATCTAGTCTGGTTGTGTCTTTTTTTTGCTTTCTGTTTTGCTGCTAGGGTTCAGCGTGCTCCCTGCTGGGGGCAGCGCTGGGCCCTGCTTCATATGTTGCTGCTTGTTCAGTCCCCTGTTAAGTTAGTATCTTTTTAATTTGCTGCCATTTCATACTAGAGTGCTGATCTAGCAGGGGTGAGGTCGTGTGACCTCAGGTATTTTGTATATCAGAAGTGTTGGACTTCTTTAGGGTTTTGTGCATGATTGCAGACAGTATCTTTTCTGTCCTGTCCTGTCAAGAAAGCTTGGGCCCCACCGTCTGCTCAGTCTGTTCTCTGCCTGTATTTGTGTCTCATCTTGTCTCACGACAATATATGTTTGGGGACTGTCTATTCCTTGGGGATCTGCTCCGGGGCAGTTTAGATTTCATCTTCCTGTCTTTAGGCTTAGTTAGTCCTCCGGCTGTGAAGAAGCGTCTAGGGCATCGTAGGAACGCTCCACAGCTACTGCTAGTTGTATAGATAGGATCAGGGGTCTGCAAACTGCTTAGTTACCAACCTCTCTGGTCTTCTGGTGGCTTAGCCTGTTCCTGCCATCCTCCTCGGTGACCCTTTCATAACAGAATCACCAGCCAAACCGCAGACTCTAGGGTACTCAAAAGAAGGAAAGAATTGTTAGAAAAAAAAAAAGTGTGTCAGAATTTTTTTGTATATTTTTTTCCTCTTTTTCTCTGGGGCCGTAGGAGGATTTTTTCTTTAATGGAGACTAAGCAATTGTCCGATCGTATTGAGCAGCTCGCTGCTGAAGTGCGGGAAATTTCTGCCTATCTCGCTTAATCATCTGCTGTAGAACCAAAGATCCCAACTCCTGATGTGTTTTCGGGGGATTGGTCAAAATTTTTGAATTTCAAGAATAACTGTAAACTATTTCTTGCTTTGAAGCCTAATTCATCGGGGAGCTCGGTGCAGCAGGTTAAAATTGTCATCTCCCTGCTGCACAGCGATCCCCAGGATTGGGCTTTTTCTCTGACACCTGGAGATCCTATTCTGGCTAATGTGGATGCATTTTTTCAGGCCCTGGGGTTGTTGTATGATGAACCTAATGCTATTGATCAAGCTGAGAAAACCTTATTGGAATTGAACCAGGGTCAGGATGCTGCGGAGTTATATTGCCAGAAGTTCCGAAAGTGGGCGGTCCTTACTAAATGGAATGATGATGCCCTAACAGCTCTCTTTTGGAAAGGTCTGGCAGAAACTGTAAAAGATGTTATGGTGGCTTTTCCTGTCCCCTCTGGTCTTAACAACTCCATGTCATTAGCCATTCAAATTGATCAACGTTTACGTGAACGTAAAGGTACGCGAGAGGTGGTGCTGCCTTTTGAAAAAACTTCTGAACCCATGCAATGTGATAGGGCTTTGTCTAGGGAGTAACGTCAAGAGTTCAGAAAGCGTAATAAGTTATGTTTTTTTTGTGGGGACGCCTCTCATGTTATTTCTGTCTGCCCAAATGAGAAAAATGTTTTGCTCACGCATTTGCAGTGGGCAGTGTACAGCCTAAGTTCCTTTTGGCAGTTACATTGATCTGCTCCTTGTCTACTTTTTCTGCTAAGGCTTTTGTTGATTCAGGATCAGCTTTGAATCTGATGGATCTTGACTTTGCCAAGCGTTGTGGTTTCCCCATGGTGCCCCTGAGAACCCTTATTTCCTTGAGGGGAATTGATGCTACCCCTTTGGCAGTTTTGGAATCAGGTGGTAATCCATCAAGAGAATTGTAAATTTTTGGTGTTGCACAATTTACATGATACTTTTGTACTGGGTTTTCCTTGGTTACAAACCCATAATCCTATTTTAGATTAGAAATCTCTGTCTGTGGTGAGTTGGGGTTGTCAATGTGTTCTTAGTGACTCTACTGTTTTCTCCACCTCTACCCAATCTCAAGACAATCCTGACTATTTGGCTGAATTTTCTGATGTGTTTAGTGAGAGTATGTCCGCATCTTTGCTTCCTCATAGGAGTTATGACTGCGCAATTGAGTTAATGCCCGGTTGTAAATTTCCCAAGGGTCGGCTTTTCAATTTATATGTATCTGAACATGATGCTATGCGATCTTATATCAAGGAATCATTGGAGAAGTGTTTTATCAGACCATCCTCTTTGCCTTTGGGTGCTGGTTTTTTCTTTGTGGCCAAAACAGATGGCTCATTAAGGCCATGTATTGACTATCGTTCCCTTAACAAAATCACTGTAAAATATCAGTACCCGTTACCCCTGATTTCTTATTTATTTTACAGAGTTAAAAGTGCTTGTTGGTTAACCAAACTTGACCTCAGGGGGGCGTATAATCTTATTCGCATCAAGCACAGGGATGAATGGAAGACGGCGTTTAATACTCCGGATGGACATTTTGAGTACCTGGTGATGCCTTTTGGGCTCACTAATGCCCATCCGGTCTTCCAATCTTTTATGAACGATATTTTCTGGGACCTTGTGGATAAGTTTTTGATCATTTATCTGGATGATATTTTGTTTTTTTCCAGTGATTGGGATTCTCATGTGGAACATGTCCGAACTGTGTTCCGGATTTTGAGGGAAAATACTCTGTATGTTAAGGGATCGAAATGTCTTTTTGGTGTACAGAGGATTTCGTTTTTGGGATTCATTTTGTCTCCGTCTGCTATTGAAATGAACCCGGCCAAGGTACAAGCAATTTATGATTGGGTTCAGCCCACTTCTCTGAAGGCTCTTAAGAAGTTTTTGGGTTTTGCTAATTTCTACCGTAAATTTATAAGTAATTTTTCTGGTATTGTTAAACCTCTGACGGATTTGACCAAAAAGGGTGCTGATGTGGTGAATTGGTCTCCAAAGGCAGTCTCGGCATTTCAGGAGCTTAAGCAGAGATTCACATCTGCTCCAGTTCTACGGCAACCTGATGTTTCACTCCCATTTATGGTGGAAATAGATGCTTCTGAGATTGGTGCAGGAGCCGTTTTGTCTCAAAGAGATTCGGTAACCTCTAAGATGAATCCCAGGAGGATAATTCTTGGGTCTCTGCTTCTGACATCTGACAATTCCAGTGGGTGAATATACTCGGATTAAACGAAATTGCAGCTCTAATGTGATTCTGAGGGAAGAGTTTAAATGTGTCCAAATAAATTGAAGAACCGCAGGTATCCGAATTGGACTCTAACTAGGGCGCAATAGATAGTGCAAACCAAAAAACGGGAGGAATTAATCATGCCATCTTTGACTAAAAATAAAGACAATGATATAGGTAGTAAACCATACATCTGTTTTCAATATAGCCCACATTTTTTGTGCATTAAAAAAATCGTTCACAAATTTTTGCCCGTGTTATATGAGGATGATAAATTAGCGCGAATTCTGGCGTCCCGTGTAAATGTGGTATCCAGGAGAGCTCCTTCTTTGGGGAACATATTATCACCAAGTATGTTTTCACTAGATTGTAAAAAGCCCAAAGAAAATTGGCTTACTTCCAAAGGTTTTTAAGAAAGCAGTGCTAATATTTGTAAAACGTGCAAGCACACGCAGATATCTAAGGAGTTCAATAATAGTGATCACACTTTAAGTTTTAAAATCAAGAATTATATTAATTGTAATTCAAAAAATATTGTGTACAAAATTAATTGTGATCCTTGCAATTTATCTTATTTTGCACATCCAGACAATTAAAAATACGAATTAGGGAGCATTTGTATGACATAACTAATACTAACAATTTTGAAAGAAATATTTCAGCGGCTTCAAAGCATTTTATTGAATGTCATTCCAGAAGCACGTTACATTTTAAAGTAGAGGGGATTGTACGTGTAAACTTGTCATCTCGAGGGGGAGACATCAGACGATGTCTTCTCACTCTAGAAGCATTTTGGATCTATCATTTAAACACTAAGTATCCAAATGGCCTAAATAAAAGACATGATTTGATGTTGCACTATTGTTAATGTTTTTAACATTTGTATTGTTGAATGTATTGTTATATGTCATGTCTTTTTTGTACAAAGGTCATGTTTGGGATGTCATGTGATTCCTGCATGCAATTTTATTGGTTAGTCACATGTATATAACTAACCCATGTTGGAGATTGAGTATGGCTTTGATAAAGACCATGTAGGTCGAAACGCGTAGCCTCATCTCATCTTGCTCTGGTGTGGTTGCATGGAGAGTCTAATGATGTGTCATTTTTAACTTCATTAAATAAAGAAGAATTTTACGCAGCTGGAGCTAAACTCCCTTTTTCCTGATTTTCCGACGTTGGTCTCTACGGAGCTCCGTGATACTGCTTCTGGTTACTGGTGAGCTGGCTTTTTCCTGTTTACAGTTACTGGTGAGCTGGCTTTTTCCTGTTTACTGCTATTGGCTGCCGTGCACCCAGCCTTTCTCTCCACTCAGAGTGAGCATTATTTTATTGTGTAAACCCACCAGGCTAAGAACTTTATGTTTTTAAAAAGTGCAATATGGCTACGGATATAATGAGAGATCGATGCAAAAAAGCTGCACAGGTGTTTTCAAATCAGCCTGACCCAGGTGCGGTAGATTTCAACGAGAGTCTCAGCAAGCTAGAAAAGCTATTAACACATGGGACCAGAATTTTTTGGGATCATGCCACTTTAAATAACTATGTGGCTAATGATATGATACCAAGAGGTCTGCGCATAAAAAAAAATGCCGACTACCATTTACTCAGAAGATTTAAAAAATGAATGGAATACACTTCTAAGTAATTGTTCTTTAAACCTTATGAAATTAATCATAAAGTATGAGGACTCGAAATTAAAAGACGTCCAACAAGAAATAAACATATTAAATGCTTCAATGGTGAAGTATAAATCACTGACACAATTTGATTCCCTCATAGCTTCTATGAATCAGAAAGTCTCTATGCTAGAAGAAATTATGGAACGTAAAAAAAGGAAATTTGCTAGAGACTTAAGTGATTACTCCACCAACAAAGTCTATGAATGGGGCAATTGGGACAATATCAATAAAACTCCCAAATCCATTTTGAAGTATAGCCAGGCTCACAGTAAACGCATAACCTTTAAAAAGACATTCAAATCACATGTGTCTTTCACCTCCTCGGATTTGGATTCTTCGGATAATCCTCTAAGTGCCTCTGATGTCTCAATAAATGAGAGCATTCTGGGTCCATCTAAACAAGATCACCGACATCCAAAAAACGTCAAAGGTGTGGAGGCAGAAAGCATGGCAGGAGGTCAAGGGGTTATCACTCAGAGGAGAAAGCATTAGCAACCGACACAGGACTATAATAATGTGCTTAATTTATCCTCTGTAAATCTTACTGAAGAACAAACACAAATTCTTTCTCTAGGTCTCAACTTTGTTCCAGACCAGGACTTTGACCTTTTTTCCACTATTTTGGACGTTAATAAATTCATGCGTAACTTAACAGTTAAGAAGCATTTTTTTAATGATAATGATTCAGATGAGCATTTTTCTCAAACAGAACATAATCATTCTAATGGCATTTGTAATGAATTTGTTGATATGAATTTTGTGGATCAACTAGCGCTTATTAACTTACAAGATTTGGAATCGCAATCCCCATATAAAGTGGGTGAATGCGACTAGTCGTCTGCTTTTGTCACTAAAAATCCATATTTTTACCCAGTACAGACTAGACCAAATTGTATGGAGCGATTTCAGGAAATGGTTGAGAGGGAATTGCATACTCTTTATAACCAGACTAAGTCTTTAAATAAATCAAATAAAAATGTATCTATTAAATCAGCGGAAAATATTAAAGGAATTAAAAGAGATGTCTAGTCTGGTTATAAAAATGTCTGATAAAGGTGGTGTTGTAGTGGTGCTACATTCAACAGATTATTACACAAAAATGATGGAATTATTATCTGACAACACCACCTATAGAAAATTAGGATATAATCCCACAGAGGAGTTCAATGAAAAAAGCAGTGCTATAATCAAGGAAGGTCTTAGTCTGGGACTACTGACAACCAGTCAGGCTGATTTTTTGGAAGTGAAAAATCCTGTTCTTCCAATAATACACGGGGTCCCCAAAATACATAAATCTGATGGTATCCCTCCAATGCGACCAATAGTGTCAGGGATCGGATCTACCAACCAACATTTGTGCCAATGAGTTGACTCGTTGCTTCAACCCTTGGTTCAACGAACTCCAGAATACATCAAGGATTCCAAACAGGTTTTGGGTATTTTTTCTAAAAAAATCTGGTCTTCAAAATACACGTGGCTTACATGTGACGTAATCTTTCTATATACTTGCATTTTTCATGATGTGGCAATACGGGCATTGCAGTTTCAATTTCAAAAGTACAGCAATTTTTCTGTTAAACTGCAAAATTACACTTTACAAGTTGTGTCGTTCTTAATGTCACACAATTTTTTCATGTTTAATGGAGAGGTTTTTTTTGCAACTAAGAGGAGTGGCAATGGGGGCAAAATTCTCACCCTCTCTTGCTAACCTGGTAATGTCCTTTTGGGAGATGGAGTTTATATAGTCTATTTCCAATCCCTTTTTGGAACAACTGGTCTGGTATGGCAGATATATCGATGATACCCTAATTATTTAGGGGGGGGGTGTCTGCCATACCAGACTTTGTGACTGTTAGGAACGGCGGAACGCACTAAATAAAAATATAAATAAAGTGCGTTCGTCACTCGGGGTCCACCATGCAGTAGATGGTATAACCGCGGCTAGCTGGTGGCAGAGCAATATGGCGGAGGTGCGCATGGGGTTAACCTTCGCCCAGGTGCGCAGAGCAGTCACTGTTTGGTCACATAGATGCCACAGAACATAAAGTGCTGAGTCTGTTAGGGTCACAGGAACTCAGAGAAATAACACTCACGGTAAATGGTCACAAGAGTAGCCCTAGATGGTGGCACTAAGTCCTTCTAGACCTACCGTGTGTGTCCATATGTATAGCGTCGCAGCCGCGAACACTCAAGAGGGCTGCTACTGCAGCGCGGCGTGGATACTGCCGCTCAACGACACCGCTATGGTGCAAGCGCAATGTCGGACGCTAGCAGCTGTGGCTATGGAGCAATAGAGCGCTGGCGCTGGTACTGGCAATAACTCAATCCCTCACACAAGCATATTATCAAAGGGTAGGGGTTTCAAATGAGTCATTCACCAGATCATGCATCCATCCTCATTCACACAGCAGCAAGTATGACTATACTAGCGCATGGCGGAACAGCCATGCGCACCTTTTATAGCAGTCGGGACCTTCCAGGAGCTTCCAGACCTCCGAGATGGACCAATGAGATCTGGAGTGGGACCTGAGCACATGACTCCCGATCTCCAATGTGAGATCGTCTCATGAGCATGCTCAGAAGGCAGATGGAAGAACTTAGCCTCTGGAGAGATTTGCTGGAAGGCAATCTCCTCTGCAATCTCTTCTGCAGTGGACAAAGAGCAGGAGACTGCAGAATGTGAGGGTCTGGATTCCTGCATAGTAACCGCAGAAATCTGACTCCTAGCAGTGACATATTTGAATTCTAATAAATATAACATTCAATTTACTTACAAACATGATTCCAAATAAATTTCATTCCTGGATTTGGATTTGATGGGTGTGGATGGTGCTATTATTCATACAAAAACGCATCACAAACCCCTTAGTGGAAATACCGTTTTACATGCAACTAGAAGTCACAACAAACATACAATAAAATCAATTCCAGTGGGTGAATATACTCGGATTAACCCCTTCACTACCAAGGGTGGTTTGCACGTTAACTCCCGGGCCAATTTTTACAATTCTGACCACTGTCCCTTTATGAGGTAATAACTCTGAAACGCTTCCATGGATCCCGGTGATTCTGACAAAGTTTTCTCGTGACATATTGTACTTCATGATAGTGGTAAAATTTCATTCAAATAACTTGCATTTATTTGTGAAAAAAATGGTAATTTGGCGAAAATTTTTAAAATTTTGCAATTTTGCAACTTTGAATTTTTATGTCCTTAAATCACAGAGATACGGCACACAAAAAACGTAATAAATATCATGTTTACTTTACATCAACACAATTTTGGAAACAAAATTTTTTTTTGTTAGGAAGTTATAAGGGTTAAAAGTTGACCAGCGATTTCTCATTTTTGCAACACCATTTTATTTTTACGGACCACATCACATTTGAAGTCACTTTGAGGGGTCTATATGATAGAAAATACCCCAAAGTGACACCATTCTAAAAACTGCACCCCTTAACGTGCTCAAAACCACATGCAAGAAGTTTATTAACCGTTCAGGTGCATCACAGGAATTTTTTTGAATATTTAAAAAAAAAAATGAACATTTAACTTTTTTTCACAAAAAAAAATAATTCAGGTTCAATTTTTTTTATTTTACCAAGGGTAACAGGAGAAATTGGACTGGAAAAGTTATTGCGCAATTTGTCCTGAGTACACTGATGAGACAAAAAGCAAAAACACAAATATCCTGAACTAAAAAGTAAAAAATGTATACTGCAAATAATGCATAAAGGTAATAATAATAAGGGTATTTAGTAAACATAATTTTGATCAAAATAATGTACAAGCCATCCCGCCACGTCACGGCAACCCTTGTGGGACAGTCCCTACTCTAGTATTTAAAACCTTCTCACTTGCCAAGTGGCGTGAATGTGAACAAGGGTCGAGCGGCTGAACCACTGAGTACACTGATACCTGATATGTGGGGGGGAACCACTGTTTCGGGGCATGGCAGAGCTCAGAATGGAAGGAGCGCCGTTTGACTTTTTCAATGCAAAATTGGCTGGAATTCAGATCGGACGCCATGTCAAGTTTGGAGAGCCCCTGGTGTACCTAAACAGTGGAAACCCCCCACAAGTGACCCCATTTTGGAAACTAGACCCCCCAAGGAACTTATCTAGATATGTGTTGAGAACTTTGAACCCACAACGGCTTCACAGAAGTTTATAACGTACAGCGGTACAATTAAAAAATCATATTTTTTCCACAAAAATGATCTTTTCACCTCCAATTTTTATTTTCCCAAAGGTAACAGGACCCTAAAAGTTATTGTGTAATTTGTCCTGAGTACGCTGATACCCCGCATGTGGGGGTAAACCACTATTTGGGCGCATGGCAGAGCTCAGAAGGGAAGCAGCGCCATTTGACTTTTTTGGCTGGAATTGAGATCGGACACCATGTCGCAATTGGAAAACCCCTGATTTACCAAAACAGTGGAAACCCCCCACAAATTACCCCATTTTGGAAACTAGACCCCCCAAGGAACTTATCTAGATGTGTGATGAGAACTTTGAACCCCCAAGGGCTTCACAGAAGTTTATAACGTACAGCGGTACAATTAAAAAATCAATTTTTCTGGAAAAAATATATCTTTTCACCCTCAATTTTTATTTTCCCATGGGTAGCAGGACCCTAAAAGTTATTGTGAAATTTGTCCTGAGTACGCCGATACCCCACATGTGGGGGTAAACCACTATTTGGGCACATGGCAGAGCTCGGAAGGGAAGCAGCGCCATTTGACGTTTTTGGCTGGAATGGAGATCGAACACCATGTCACGTTTGGAAAGCCCCTGATGTACCAAAACAGTGAAAACCCCCCACAAATGACACCATTTTGGAAACTAGACCCACCCAAGGAACTTATCTAGATGTGTGGTGAGCACTTTGAACTCCCCAGTGCTTCACAGAAGTTTATAACGACCGGGTGTGAAAATAAAAAATTCGCATTTTTTCAACAAACATGATCTTTTAGGCTAGTTTCACACTTGCTTTTTTTTGCAGCGCGTTTTTCCCGCAAAAAAACGCATTGAAAAAACGCATACATAAGCATACAACTGCTGCGTTTTTTTCAAGCATTTTTATGAGCATGCATGAAAAAAACGCAGCGTTTTTATGCGTTTGTATGCGTTTTTAGCGCGTTTTTACCGCGTTTGCGTTTTTTTCCAACATTTTTAGGTGGCCCCTCACACTACCCAAACCATGACTTTACTAACCCTAACCCTGACCCTAACCCTAACCCTAACCCTGACCCTAACCCTTAACCAAATCATACTTAACCCTAACCCAAACCCTAAACCCTAACTAACCCTAACCCTAACCCTAACCCTGACCCTAACCCTAACCCTAACCCTGACCCTAACCCTGACCCTAACCCTAACCCTAACCCTAACCCTGACCCTAACCCTAACCCTGACCCTGACCCTAACCCTAACCCTGACCCTAACCCTTAACAAAACCATACTTAACCCTAACCCTGACCCTAACCCTAACCCTAACCCTAATCCTAACCCTAACCCTAACCCTAACCATGACCCTAACCCTTAACCAAACCATACTTAACCCTAATCCTGACCCTAACCCTGACCCTAATCCTTAACAAAACCATACTTAACCCTAACCCTGACCCTAACCCTAACCCTGACCCTAACCCTAACCCTAACCCTGACCCTAACCCTAACCCTAACCCTAACCCTGACCCTAACCCTTAACCAAACCATACTTAACCCTAATCCTGACCCTAACCCTGACCCTAATCCTTAACAAAACCATACTTAACCCTAACCCTGACCCTAACCCTAACCCTAACCCTAACCCTAACCCTGACCCTAACCCTTAACAAAACCATACTTAACCCTAATCCTGACCCTAACCCTGACCCTAACCCTTAACCAAACCATACTTAACCCTAACCCTGACCCAAAACCCAACCCTAACCCTGACCCTGACCCTAACCCTAACCCTAAACCCCCTTAACTAACCCTAACTCTAACTCAAACCCCTAAATTCCATGGTTAAAAAAAAAAAACGCATATGCAAAAAAACGCTTACATGAGCATGCCAGTGCGCACATATGCGCATCCATAGGCTATAATGGCCATTTTTAGCGCAAAACGTGCGCATATGTGCGCATGCACTTTTTTGCAGGGCCAAAAAATGCAACATGATGCGTCTGGAAAATCCAATCGCACACCCCAAAAAAACGCAGCGCATGAAAATCGCATACATGCGCTTACAAGCGCGCAGGTATGCGCACCCATGTTAAATATAGGGGAAAAAACGCATGCGCAGGTTAGCGTTTTTTTCCAGCGCTAAAAAACGCAAATGTGAAACCAGCCTTAGTCCCCATTTTTTTTATTTTCCCAAGGGTAACAGGAGAAATTGGACCCCAAAAGCTGTTGTCCAATTTGTCTTGAGTACGCTGATACCCCATATGTGGGAGAAAACTACTGTATTGGCACACGTCGGGGCTCGGAAGGGAAGGAGTGACGTTTTGGAATGCAGACTTTGATGGAATGGTCTGCGGGTGTCATGTGCGTTTGGAGAGCCCCTGATGTACCTAAACTATTGAAACTCCCCACAATTGACCCCATTTTGGACACTAGACCCCCCACGGAACTTATCTAGATGTGTGGTGAGCACTTTGAACCCCCAAGAGCTTCATAGAAGTTTATAACGCCCGGGCGTGAAAATAAAAAAATCATTTTTTTCCACAAAAATGATATTTTTGCCCCCAATTTTTTATTTTTCTACGGGTAACAGGAGAAATTGGACCCCAAAAGTTGTTTTGCAATTTGTCCTGAGTAGGCTGACACCCTGTATGTGGGGGTAAAACACTGTTTGGGCGCATGGCAGAGCTTGGAAGGGAAGGAGCACCATTTGACTTTTTCAACGCTGAATTGGCTGGAATTGAGATCAGACGCCATGTTGCATTTGGAGAGCACCTGATGTGCCCAAACAGTGGAAACCCCCCAATTATAACTCCAACCCTAACCCCAATACACCCCTAACCCTAATCTCAGCACTAACCCTAACCCTAGCCCTGGCCTTAACCCTAGCCCTAACCCTAGTGGGAAAATGGAAATAAATACATTTTCTTTTAATTTTATTATTTTTCCCTAACTAAGGGGGTGATAACGGGGGGTTTGATTTACTATTTATGGCGGTTTTTATGTTTGGCAGCTGTCACACGCTAAAAGACGCTTTTTATTGTAAAAATAGTTTTTGCATCACCACATATTGAGAGCTATAATTTTTCCATATTTTAACCCACCGAGTCATGTGAGGTCTTATTTTTTGCGGGACGAGTTGACGCTTTTATTGGTATCATGTTCGGGCAAGTGACATCTTTTGATCGCTTTTTATTCCGATTTTTGGGACGCAGAATGAACAAAAACCAGCGTTTCATGAATTTCTTTTGGGGGGTGCGTTTACACCGTTCCGCCTGCGGTAAAATTGATAAAGTGGTTTTATTCTTCGGGTCTGTACGGTTACAGCGATACCTCAAGTAGGTCTTTTTTTATGTTTTGGCGCTTTTATGCAATGAAAACAATTTTATATAAAAATAATTATTTTTGCATCGCTTTATTCTGCGAACTATAACTTTTTTATTTTTTCACTGATGATGCTGTATCATGGCTCGTTTTTTGCAGAACAAGATGACGTTTTCAGCGGTACCATGGATATTTATATGCATCTCTTTGATCGTGCGTTATTTCACTTTTTGTTCGGTGGTATGATAATAAATCATTATTTTTTGCTTCGTTTTTTATTTTTATTTTTTAAAGGGTTCGCTAAAGGGGTTAACTAATGGGACAGTTTTATAGGGTGGGTCGTTACGGACATGGCAATACCAAATATGTGTACTTTTATTGTTTTGTTTTTTTTTATTTCCAAAAAATGAATTTATTAGGGAATATTTTTTTTTTTTAATTTATTTAGCGATTTTTTTAAAATTATTTTTACACTTTTTTTTTTTTTTTTTACTTTATTACATTGTCCCAGGTGGGACATCACTGTCCTTTGACAGATCGCTGATCTGTCAGATCACAGATTCCCTTTAACCCCCGGTACACCGCGATCGTGTTTGATCGCGGCGTGCAAGGGGTTAACGTGTCGGGGGCGGTCCGTGACCACCCGTGACACATTGTGCCGGGTGTCAGCTGTGATAATCAGCTGACACCCGGCCGCGAACAGCGGCGCTCACCATGTGGGCGCTGCTGATCGCTATGACGTAATATTCCGTCCATGGGAATTAGGTCCAGGGTCACATGGACGGAATATTACGTCCATTGTAGGTAAGGGGTTAAATGAAATTGCAGCTCTAATGAGATTCTGAGGGAAGAGTTTAAATGTGTCACAAATAAATTGAAGAACCACACGTATCCGAATTGGACTCTAACTAGGGCGCAACAGATAGTGCAAACCAAAAAACGGGAGGAATTAATCATGCCATCTTTGACTAAAAATAAAGACAATGATATAGGTAGTAAACCATACATCTGTTTTCAATATAGCCCACATTTTTTGTGCATTAAAAAAATCGTTCACAAATTTTTGCCCGTGTTATATGAGGATGATAAATTAGCGCGAATTCTGGCGTCCCGTGTAAATGTGGTATCCAGGAGAGCTCCTTCTTTGGGGAACATATTATCACCAAGTATGTTTTCACTAGATTGTAAAAAGCCCAAAGAAAATTGGCTTACTGCCAAAGGTTTTTACGAAAGCAGTGCTAATATTTGTAAAACGTGCAAGCACACGCAGATATCTAAGGAGTTCAATAATAGTGATCACACTTTAAGTTTTAAAATCAAGAATTATATTAATTGTAATTCAAAAAATATTGTGTACAAAATTAATTGTGATCCTTGCAATTTATCTTATTTTGCACATCCAGTCAATTAAAAATTCGAATTGGGGAGCATTTGTATGACATAACTAATACTAACAATTTTGAAAGAAATATTTCAGCGGCTTCAAAGCATTTTATTGAATGTCATTCCAGAAGCACGTTACATTTTAAAGTACAGGGGATTGTACGTGTAAACTTGTCATCTCGAGGGGGAGACATCAGACGATGTCTTCTCACTCTAGAAGCATTTTGGATCTATCATTTAAACACTAGGTATCCGAATGGCCTAAATAAAAGACATGATTTGATGTTGCACTATTGTTAATGTTTTTAACATTTGTATTGTTGAATGTATTGTTATATGTCATGTCTTTTTTGTACAAAGGCCCTGTTTGGGATGTCATGTGATTCCCGCATGCAATTTTATTGGTTAGTCACATGTATATAACTAATCCATGTTGGAGATTGAGTATGGCTTTGATAAAGACCATGTAGGTCAAAACGCGTAGCCTCATCTCATCTTGCTCTGGTGCGGTTACATGGAGAGTCTAATGATGTGTCTATTTTAACTTCATCAAATAAAGAAGAATTTTACTTAGCTGGAGCTAATTTTTTTCCTGGTTCTGACATCCATGCCATGAGATTGATTTGTGCCTTTCACCGGGCCCATCCTGATCAGCCTGGTAGCATGGATGAGGGTTTGGTGACCCCTCTTCAAGGGGTGGGTGCTGTTGTGAATTCCCTTGCTCGAAGTTCTGAGTCAAAGCTCACTCTGCTCCCTCTGGTGGTTACTGACAGTAGTGGAGCTGGCCAGGTGGATGGAAGTTCTCCACCTGACGACAATAATTGGGAACCAGGGATTACTGGCTGGGAGCATATAATTGAGCGGGCTGCTCTTGGAGGTTGCTGGTGAGTTCCTCTGTGTGGTGTGCATTTGGAGTTCTTTTGTCCCCTGCCTGATCTGCATGGTTCAGCTAAGTGATTCTTTTGCTAATCCTTTGCATCTAATCTGGTAATGTTTTTTTTGCTTTCTGTTTTGCTGCTAGGGTTCAGGGTGCTCCCTGCTGGGGGCAGCACTGGGCCCTGCTTCATATGTTGCAGCTTGTTCAGTCCCCTGTTATGTTAGTATCTTTTTGCTTTGCTGCCAGTTTATACCAGAGTGCTGATCTAGTGGGGGTGAGGTCGTGTGACCTCAGGTTTTTTGTATATGAGAAGTATTGGACTTCTTCAGGGTTTTGTGTGTGATTGCTGACAGTTTCTTTTCTGTCCTGTCCTGTCTAGACAGCTTGGGCCCCACCATCTACTCAGTTTGTTCTTTGCCTGTGTTTGTGTCTCATCTTGTCTCACCGACAATATATGTTTGGGGGCTGTCTATTCCTTTGGGGATCTGCTCCGGGGCAGTTTAGATTTCATCTTTCTGTCTTTAGGCTTAGTTAGTCCTCCGGCTGTAGCAAAGCATCTAGGGCATTGTAGGAATGCTCCACGGCTACTGCTAGTTGTGTGGATAGGATCAGGGGTCTGCAATCCACTTAGTTACCAACCTCTCTGGTCTGGTGGCTTAGCCTGTTCCTGCCATCCTCCTCGGTGACCCTTTCATAGCAGAGGGTTTTACAATCAACGAATACGGATAGCAAAGCTAGGGATAGGTCCAGCCCCTCATTGGTCTCTCAGGAGGACTCCACAGGAGCAGAGGAGGACTCAGATAAATCCCGCTACTCAGAAAGTAGTTCTGATGAGAAGGATGCATTCCCAGTGGAAGCTACAGATAAGGTTATTAAAGCAATCCGATCTACTGTAAGGGGCTGACATTGCTATGGACAGCAGAGACACACTGCCCCTTTAAGAGTCAGCACCCCCTTGGCTGATGCGATGGTACATTCGATTCTACCCTTCAAAAAACTGCTTTGGTTTGCTCTTCCAGCTATGGAGAGGGGAGGGGCTGTTTTCCCAGTGAGTGTTTGGAGCTGAGAGTCTGCAGGAGACTGACATGAGGAGAAAAACGTGCAGCTTAGAACTGACTGAACCTAAGGGATTGTGTATACCCTTCTGGGGACAACGAAGGTGGTTTTCCTGTGTTACCGCGAGGAGCCACGAAGATCTACAAAGAAGGAATTCAGAAGAGGGAGTTCACCGTTTCTAGGAACAGGTTCGAAATCGTCACACAAGGACAAGACCACGTTGCACAGAGCTTCCAGGTAGGACATCGCATCATCTTGCAGAGAACTGCAGGGGGCCCCCAGGAAGGAACTGAGACACCAACTTAACCGTGAGTGTTAACCCCGTGTGCGCACATGTTTAGGGCTTAGGATAGGCTGCAGTAGACAGAGCACGGTAGCTGTGCGGCCGAAGTAGCAGCGGCCAATCAGGCTACAGTTAGAGTAGCAGCATGCTGTACTTTATTGTATTGTTTTGCCTTTTGAAAGATACACTGATCTGTAATAGTTGGTGCACCGTGCCATTTGTACGGCTCAGCTAGAGAATATCACTTTTGTAAATTGTTTTATGTCATTGCATACCCCTGTTTACACTTTTCTAGCACTGCATTCCTTGCCTGTAAATAAATTAACCCTTTGCTGTTTGCATCTCATCTTGTGTACCGTAGTCTCCCTGCATTGTTGTGGTCCCCCGGCCAGCGCTTCAAGTGGCGCTGCGAGCAGGGTGACTATCACCAAGATGCAGGCAGAAGGCGGCAACGGCGAGAATGCTAGTGTTAGTGGGGATGCTGTGGGCATTGGTCGAACCCCTGCAAGGACACTCCCTATGGGCATCATATTTAGTGTGCTTCCAAAATTTGATGTCAATAATATGCCCCTGATTGGGTGTCCCAGCTGCAAAGCACCCTGAAGATTTATAACATCAGCACAGACCTTGAAGTGGACATTGCATTGACTGACGTGGAAGGAGATGCCCGTAAAAACATCTGTCTACAGCTGGAACTCACCCGTAGTACCCTGAAGGAGCTAGTGAAATTCCTGGAAGAGATCTACGGCGAGACTGCTAGCGCGAGACACCTCCTCGCCAAATTTTTCTCTAGACTGCAGCAGGAAGAAAAAGGGATCTCTCAGTATGTGACAGCACTGCAAGAAGTGTTGGCAGAAGTGCAAAGGAAAGAGATGGATGGGCTCGGTGGCATGGGCTCCAAAGAATGGATACTCCGGGAACAATTCTTTCTGGGACAGCACAACACATCCTTGAGGAGAGCACTGTCAGAATGGGTCCATGTAGATCCGACTCTTTCATTCCATCAAATCCTGGCAGAAGCAGTGGCCCGAAGCAAGGAAGACAGTTATGCCTCAGATGTGATGCGTGTCCAGGGTGCCAATACCAGAGGAGACCCAAATCATCAGGAGGCGCTGGTCCAGGTAGTGCATGACTTGCAGCAATCTCTTTTCAGTATGCAAGACAAATTAACCCGGATGGAGCAAAGAATGGGAGAACAACAGTCTGTCTCAATGCACTCATATAATCATCCTTCGGCCTGACCTTTAAGGGGTCAGCGGGTGCAAGCTCCCCCCCGCCAGGCATCAGAGGCACGAAGACAGGCTCAGGGTGCCCCTCGGTAAAGAGGAGGCAACCAATGCTGGAATGTGGAGGACAAGGGCACCTTGCCAGGGACTGCCAGAATTATGCTCAAAGCCAGCAACAGCCACCATTAAACTACCAACCCCCGCAGTAACGCTGCACTCTGTGGGGGAAGCAAGAAGAGAGGCCACTCCTTATCATAATGAACACCTGATTGCTGGGAGCCCCATCCTGCGTGCTGAATTTGAGGGAGGTCCAGTGGATTGCTTGATAGATACCGGTTCACAAGTGAAAACGATGCCAGAATCATATTTCAAACAGTGTTTTCAAGCCCTGGCCAAGCCAGAGAAGGAGACATTGATCCATTTGTTTGCTGCCGATCTCGGTGACAGGTATCATGTGTCATGTCGGACACGGTTCACACCAGGTTGTCCGGCAGACAGCGGTAATGCCCCATCCTACCACTTTGTTCTCAGCGGCGCCGGTTGGTCTTCTGATCCGGCTTGGATTGGCTTAACCAGGTTGTTAGTCTGGGTGAGGGCTTAGCCACGTCTCCTGCCTTTAAATTGTCCTGCGTGACTATGGGCGTCGCCGACTATAGCTCTTGCCTTGTGCTAGCGTTACCTGTCTGAAGGGGGCGTCTTAGGAGCATACAATATCTGGTGTAGTATATTCCGTTGTTGCCATTATTTCCTCCCTGCGTGGTATTATTTGGCTGCCCTTGCACCTTATTGTTTTCTCTTGTGTGTACGTGGTGTGGTGCGTTTCCCTTACCCTTGTCCATACTTATTTGTGGGGGTCTGGTGTTTGGTCTCTTCACTGGGTGGAGGGTGGTGGGTTCAGCTTAGGGCTGGACAGGAGACAAGGACAGGGTGGAGGCCCAGGCAGGCACACCCTCAGTGTAAACCCTGGGTTGAGGGAAAGTCAGAGTTTCCTGTAGTCTGAGGGACTCCGCAGGGGCCCCGGGGTTCAGCCTAGAGTTACCTAAGCTTCCCGTGACATTATGTGGATGAATATTCGAGTCGGTGGGCAAGAAGTAGGAAAGAAAGGGATCCTGCTAGTCCCTGAGCCCATCAAAAAAGATGTGCCTGTAGTACTGGGAATGAATATCCTACGAGAACTCGATCAGATAATGTTCACCAAATGGGGACCCAGTTATTGGAAGAAGGCTGCCACACACAAGCCTACTCAAGAAGCCCTTCAGCGATTGATCCGTGTCTGTGGGACGCAGAAGAGTGTGCGGTCTTATCAGGTGGTAGGGGTCATCAGGGGCCCTGGAAAGGAGTCTGTAATCCTGCCTCCTGAGCGAGAAAGTATACTACACCTTCCAATGGGGAATCATTGCAACCTTGACGGGCTGGAGGTGATAGTTCAGCCTGTGGTAGGCGGAGGAGCGGACCAAGAAGTCATGATAGCTCGTACGATAGCTGTGGTCCAGCGAGGACACGTCCCCATAAGAGCTTTGAACGTGGGCCCCGGGGAAGTCACCTTGCCCCGGGGGACAGATATGGCCAGGGTGTACCTACACAAGGGCGAAGTGGTGAGTCAGAAGCAGATGTCTTTATTGCCGATCGAAGGTGTGGGGTGGACCCGGGCAGTTGTTGCGGGGCCCGAAGAGAAGCCATCCCCAGAGTGGAATGGGCGGATCATCCTTGACCAAATGGAAGTGGATGTGAAGGCGCTTGGCCCTGAGTGTGTGTGGGCGATAGAAGCTATGCTGTGGGAAAATCAGGCCGCATTCGCCCGTCATGCCAAAGATTTTGGCTGTACCGAAGCGATCACACACGAGATACCGACCTTGGGATGCTCGTCCAATCCGAGAACAATACACGCAAATCCCACCCAAGATGTACCAAAAGTTGAAGACATTATTGAGGCAGATGCTGGATTCAGGAGTCGTGCAGAGTAGTCAGAGCCCTTGGGTGGCACCAGGGGTGCTCGTCAAGAAGAAGGATGGGACTATCCGGTTCTGTGTAGATTACAGGAAACTCAATGCCTGCACTGTGCGAGACTCATATCCGTTACCCCGCATCGAGGAATCCTTGACAGCGTTGGGGAAAGCCAAGTACTTCACCTTGGATTTAGCAAGCAGATACTGGCAAGTGGCCATGGCCGAGAAAGACAAAGACATCCTCCCTATGGGTTTGTTTGAGTTTAACCGGATGCCCTTCAGGCTCTCCAATGGTCCGGGCATGTTTCAACGGCTGATGGAAAAGTGATTGGAAGAGCTGGACGAGAGATCATTGAATTGAAGTTGGAACAGGCAGAGGAGCTGATGGAGCGAAGCGTCACTTCATGGGTGAAAGAACATCGGAAACAACTGCAAACAATTCTGCGGTTGGTGAGTCAGCAGCTACAGGACAAAGAACAAATGGGCCGTAAACCATTTCAAGAGATACCACTCCGGCCCAGGGACCAAGTATTAGTCAGGGAGAAACACCCCAAAGGTAAACTAAGTGAGAGATGGGAAGAACAGCTGTTATGAATGCGTCACCGAGGAGGATAGCAGGCCCAGGCTAAGCCACAGAAAACCAGAGAGGTTGGTAACTAAGCGAATTGAAGACCCCTGTTCCTATCCACACAACTAGCAGTAGCCATGGAGTGTACCTACGAGGATCCTAGACGCCTCGGCACAGCCGGAGAGCTAACTAAACCTAAAGCAAGAAAAGGGAAATCTAAACTGCCCCGGAGCAGACCCCAAAGGAATAGATAGCCCCCAAACATATATTGTCAGCGAGACAAGATGAAAACACAAACGCAGGCAGAAAACAGACTGAGCAAACGATGGGGCCCACACTAACTAGACAGGACAGGAAAGGAAAGACACTGTCTGCAATCATGCAAAAAAACCTGCAAAAGTCCAACACGTCTCATGCACAAAAACACTGAAGTTGCATGACTTCACCCCCACTATATCAGCACTCTGGTATATTCTGAAAGCAAAGCAAAAAGATACCATTATTACAGGGGACAAAACAAACTGGCACAAGCAGTAACATATGGGCGGTGATTCAGCACATCCCCAGCCGGAGCTGGCTGACCCGCACAAAGCAGAGATAGACAAAACCAGATCAAATGCAAACAGAGTAGCAAATGAACCACTTAGCTGAACATGCAGGGACAGAGCAGGAGACATCAGACCTCAGGAGGCACAGGAAGAAAATCACCAGCAGGGATAGAGGGAGTCAGCTGTCTTAAATCCCAATCTGAAACCCTAGATCTCCAATCGTCTTCCTCATTATCAGGTGGCAAGACTCTGTCAATCAGATCAGCTCCAGTAACCACCAGAGGGAGCCCAGAAAGAGAACTCGCAACCCCTCTGTCGATTTGACCAGCTCCACTACCTTCAGTAATCACCAGAGGGAAGCCAAGGAGAGAATTCACAAGAGTACCCCCCCTTGAGGAGGGGTCACCAAACCCTCATCCACGCCACCAGGCTGGTCAGGATGGGCCCGGTGAAAAGCATGAACCAATCTTTCAGCACGAATGTCAGAAGCAGAGACCCAAAAGTTATCTTACTGGCCATATCCCTTCCATTTGACCAAGTACTGGAGTCTCCATCTAGCCAAACGAGAATCCAAAATTTTCTCTACCTCATACTCCAAATTACCTTTAACCAATACAGGGTCAGGAGGCGCCACCATGGGAACTACTGTCTCTACAAACCTCTTCAACAAGGATTTATGGAAAACGTTATGAATCTTAAACGTAACTGGAAGAGCCAAATGGAAAGAAATGGGATTAAGGATTTCCAAAATCTTATAAGGTCCTCTTGAATCTTGGCTTGAATTTTGGAGATGCAACCTTCATAGGAATATTCTTTGAAGACAACCAACCATATCACCCACTTTAAACCGGGGACCAATGGTCCTATGCCGGTTGGAAAACCGTTGGGCTTTTTCCTGAGAGTGGGACAACTTATCCACCACTTGGTCCCAAATCTGCTGCATTCTCTCTACCACAGAATCCACACTTGGGCAGGCCGAAGATTCCACCTGCCCAGAAGAAAATCGAGGATGAAATCCAAAGTTACAGAAAAAGGGTGACATCAAAGTTGCAGAACTAGCCCTATTGTGTTTGAGAAAATTCGACCCAAGGGCAAAAATGAGACCCAGTCATCCTGATCAGCAGATATGAAACATCTCAAATAGGATTTCAAAGTCTGGTTTGTTCTCTCAGTCTGCCCATTGGTCTGAGGATGAAATGTAGAGGAGAAAGATAACTGAATTCCCAGTTTGGAACAAAAAGCTCTCCAAAATCTGGAAACAAACTGGACTCCTCTGTCTGACACAATGTTCTCAGGAATCCCGTGCAACCAAAACACCTGTTGTAAAAACAAGGGCACCAACTCAGAAGAAGATGGCAACTGTGGGAGTGATATATGATGGACCATCTTAGAAAATCTATCACATATCACCCAGATTACAGTCATCCTCTGAGAGACAGGAAGATCAGAAATAAAATCCACTGAGATATGAGTCAATGGCCTCCTGGGCACCGGCAGGAGCATCAACAACCCACGAGAACGAGAACAGGGCTTGGACCGAGAACAAGTCCCACAGGACTGCACAAAATTCCTGACATCACGAGATAAGGCAGGCCACCAAAAAGACCAACTCACCAAATCTCTGGTACCAAAAATACCTGAATGACCAGCCAACGCGGAGCAATGAATTTCAGACATTACTCTTTTCCTCCACTGGTCAGGGACATACAATTTTCCCATAGGGCAACGTTCAGGTTTGTCCACCTGAAATTCCTCCAAGGCACGTCTCAAATCGGGTGAGATGGCGGAAAGAACTACACCCTCATTTAGAATGGTAGTAGGTTCGGTCACATCAACAGAATCCGCAAATAAACTCCTAGAAAGGGTATTTGCCTTAACATTCTTAGTGCCCGGAAGAAAAGAGACCACAAAATTAAAACGCGTGAAAAACAAGGCCCACCTAGCCTGTCTACGATTCAAGCTTTTGGCTTATTCAAGATAAATCAAATTTTTGTGGTCGGTAAGAACCACAACTTGATGTCTAGCTCCCTCCAACCAATGTCTCCACTCTTCAAATGCCCATTTCATGGCCAACAATTCCCGATTCCCCACGTCATAATTACGTTCAGATGGGGAGAATTTTCGAGAAAAGAAGGCACAGGGATTAATCTTAGAAGTCACCGGATCTCTTTGGGACAAAACAGCTCCTGCACCAATCTCAGAAGCATCTACCTCCACCTGAAATGGGAGTGAGGCATCAGGTTGCCGTTGAACCGGAGCAGAAATGAATCTCTGCTTAAGCTCCTAAAATGCTGAAACTGCCTCTGGAGACCAATTCACCACATCATCGCCCTTTTGGGTCAAATCAGTCAGTGGTTTAACAATACCAGAAAAATTACTTATAAATTTACGGTAGAAATTAGCAAAGCCCAAAAACTTCTGGAGAGCCTTCAAAGAAGTGGGCTGAACCCAATCATAAATGGCCTGTATCTTGGCCGGGTCCATTTTAATAGCAGACGGGGACAAAATGAATCCCAGAAATGAAATCCTCTGTACATCAAAGAGGCACTTCGATCCCTTAACATACAGAGAATTTTCCCTCAAAATCCGTAACACAGTCCAGACATGTTCCATATGAGAATCCCAATCACTGGAAAAGATCAAAATATCATCCAGATAAATGATCAAAAACTTATCCACAAAGACCCGTAAAATATCGTTCATAAAATACTGGAAGACAGAAGGGGCATTAGTGAACCCAAAAGGCATCACCAGGTACTCAAAATGTCCCTCCGGAGTATTAAACGCCAAGTTCCATTCATCCCCCTGCTTGATGCGAATAAGATTATACACCCCCCTGAGGTCAAGCTTGGTAAACCAACAGGCACTTTAACTCTGAAAAATAAATCAGAAATCAGGGGCAACGGGTACTGATATTTAAAAGTGATTTTTTTAAGGGAACGATAGTCAATACATGGCCTTAATGAACCATCTTTCTTGGCCACAAAAAAAAACAGCACCTAAAGGTGAAGAGGATGGTCTAATATGACCCTTCTCCAACGACTCCTTGATATAAGATTGCATAGCATCATGTTCGGGTACCGATAAGTTGAAAAGCCGACCCTTAGGAAATTTACACCCGGGCATTAACTCAATTGCACAGTCATAACTCCTATGAGGAGGCAAAGACACAGACTTACTCTCACTGAATACATCAGAAAGAACAGCCAAATAGTCAGGAATATCATGAGACTGGGGAGAGGTGGAGAGAACAGGAGTGTCACCAAGAACACATTGACAACCCCAACTCACCACAGACACAGATTTCCAATCTAAAACAGGATTATGAGTTTGCAACCAAGGGAAACCCAGAACAATAGTATCAAGCAAATTATGCAACACCAAAAATTTACAATTTTCTTGGTGGTCCAAGGCAACCCGCATTATCACCTGGGTCCAAAACTAAGGTTTATTCTCCGCCAAAGGAGTAGCATCAATACCCCTCAAAGGGATAGGAGTCCCAGGGGTATCATGGGAAAACCACAACGTTTAGCAAAGTCCAAATCCATCAAATTCAAAGCTGCTCCTGAATCAACAAAAGCCTTAGCAGAAAATGTAGACAAGGAGCAGATCAGGGTAATCGCCAAAAGGAACGTAGGCTGTACACTGCCCACCGCAAATGTGTGAGCAAAATGCTTTTCTCGTTTAGGGCAGACAGCAATAGTATGAGAGGCATCCCCACAGAAAAAGCACAACTTATTACGCCTTCTAATCTCCTGACATTGAGCCCTAGACAAAACCCTATCGCATTGCATGGGTTCAGAAGTTTGTTCGAAAGGCGGCTATGCCTCTCGTGTAGTTTTACGTTCATGTAAACACCGATCAATTTGAATGGCCAATGACATAGAGTCATCAAGACCAGAGGGAACAGAAAATCCCACCATAACATCTTTTACGGTTTCTGCCAAACCCTTCCGAAAGAGAGCTTCTAGTGCATCGTCATTCCATTTAGTAAGGACCGTCCATTTTCGGAATTTTTAACAATATAACTCTGCAGAATCCTGACCCTGGTTCAATGCCAATAAGGTTTTCTCAGCATGATCAGTAGTAGAGTTGAGCGAAACGGGTCGAAAAATTTCAAAAGTCGCCGACTTTTGGCAAAGTCGGGTTTCATGAAACGAAACCCGACCCTAGGATGAGGTCGGCCACGAGGTCGGCGACTTACGCGCCAAAGTCGCGTTTCAAAAGTTTGTTTTGCGCTCTTTTTCAGCCAATCAGGATCCACGGACACTGTGGGCAACGTGATGACATAGGCAGGGGTCACCACCATCTTTCAGAAGGGCATGCAAGTGATTGGCTTGCTTTGGTGGGCGTCACAGGGGGTATAAAAGGGCGTGCACGCCGACCGCCATTTTACTTCTGCCGATCTCAGTATAGGGAGAGGTTGCTGCTGATTCTGTAGGGAGAGCGTTAGGCAGGGAAGAAGACAAAAAAACTGCTTCTGCTGCTAGCGATTTGGCCTGCACAACACACCAGTCACTGTGTGTGCAGTGCAAGGGGAGGCTATATAGTGGTGTATCAGTGGTGTTGGTTGTTGGGCTGCCTTCTAAGGCTTCCTGACATTCCTGCATTGCTGTTTACCCACTGCTCCGCAAACTGCTTTTTTAAAAGCAATCCCAGTTTTTTTTTTTGTCCTGCTGAGAAGAAAAAAAAACTGCTTCTGCTGCTAGCAATTTGGCCTGCACAACACACCAGTCACTGTGTGTGCAGTGCAAGGGG
Organism: Dendrobates tinctorius; assembly: GCF_039654945.1. NCBI lineage: Eukaryota > Metazoa > Chordata > Amphibia > Anura > Dendrobatidae > Dendrobates > Dendrobates tinctorius. Next base: position 826,838 of record NW_027362016.1, on the reverse strand, counting down.
AGGCTATATAGTGGTGTATCAGTGGTGTTGGTTGTTGGGCTGCCTTTTAAGGCTTCCTGACAGGCTGGCATTGCTGTTTACCCACTGCTCCGCAAACTGCTTTTTTAAAAGCAATCCAATCTCCCTTATCCTCTAGTCACTTTTGTCACAGCTGTGCCATCGAGCCTGTGACATAGCGCTCAGATATTCATTGGGCCTCACACAATCCAAAAGTGTCCAGTGTCCAAAAGTGTGTGCAGAGATTCAAAATCTCCCTTATCCTCTAGTCACTTTGGCCACAGCTGTGCCATCGAGCCTGTGACATAGCGCTCAGATATCAGTGGGCCTCACACAATCCAAAAGTGTCCAGTGTCCAAAAGTGTGTGCAGAGATTCAAAATCTCCCTTATCCTCTAGTCACTTTGGTCACAGCTGTGCCATCGAGCCTGTCACATAGCGCTCAGATATTCATTGGGCCTCACACAATCCAAAAGTGTCCAGTGTCCAAAAGTGTGTGCAGAGATTCAAAATCTCCCTTATCCTCTAGTCACTTTGGTCACAGTTGTGCCATCGAGCCTGTCACATAGCGCTCAGATATTCATTGGGCTTCACACAATCCAAAAGTGTCCAGTGTCCAAAAGTGTGTGCAGAGATTCAGAATCTCCCTTATTCTCTAGTCACTTTGGTCACAGCAGTGCCATCGAGCCTGTCACATAGCGCTCAGATATTCATTGGGCCTCACACAATCCAAAAGTGTCCAGTGTCCAAAAGTGTGTGCAGAGATTCAAAATCTCCCTTATCCTCTAGTCACTTTGGTCACAGCTGTGCCATCGAGCCTGTCACATAGCGCTCAGATATCAGTGGGCCTCACACAATCCCAAAGTGTCCAGTGTCCAAAAGTGTGTGCAGAGATTCAAAATCTCCATTATCCTCTAGTCACTTTGGTCACAGCTGTGCCATCGAGCCTGTCACATAGCGCTCAGATATTCATTGGGCCTCACACAATCCAAAAGTTTCCAGTGTCCAAAAGTGTGTGCAGAGATTCAAAATCTCCCTTATCCTCTAGTCACTTTGGTCACAGTTGTGCCATCGAGCCTGTCACATAGCGCTCAGATATTCATTGGGCCTCACACAATCCAAAAGTGTCCAGTGTCTAAAAGTGTGTGCAGAGATTCAAAATCTCCCTTATCCTCTAGTCACTTTGGTCACAGCTGTGCCATCGAGCCTGTCACATAGCGCTCAGATATCAGTGGGCCTCACACAATCCAAAAGTGTCCAGTGTCCACAAGTGTCTGCAGAAATTCAAAATCTCCCCTGTCCTATAGACACCTTGTACCTTGTTTTACATTACTATATAGTTTGTTGGATTTTGTCTACATTTCTACCAAAAATGAGGAAGGCTGGTGGAAGAGGCCGTGGAATTGGGCGGGGGTTGGCAGCTGGTAATGATGGTGTTGGTGGTGGATCTGATGGTAGTGGCAAGAGCAAAATAGGACCGAATGCAGGAGGTGTTGAGCCTGCGTCATCGTCTGGCTACATAAGGCCTCGAACGCTTAGTTTTCTAGGAGTTGGCAAACCGCTTTTAAAGCCAGAGCATCAGGAAAAAGTTTTGTCTTACATTGCTGACTCAGCCTCCAGCTCTATCGCCTCCTCTTCTTCAGTTGTAAAAAGTAAAAGCACTGAGTCGTCATTGGAGGCTCATGTTCATGAACCACACCTTTCCTTGTGTCCTTCACCCCAACCAAGATTGAAGGATGACGCAGGCCATACTACTGATTACTCCATGGAGCTGTTTTCACATACCATGCCTGGATTATCAAGTCAAATGGTGAATTACCCAGGCCAAGATGAATCTGACATGGAGTGCACTGATGCACAGCCGCTGATGGATGATTCTGCTGGTACATTCACTCAGAGCACTACATTGTCCTCGCAGTGTACAGAGCCAGATTCTGACCCTGATGAGACTCAGGTGCCCCTTCCCGCACACTATACCACCATACACGGTGACACAGAGGAAGGTGCACATGACATAGAAGAGGAGGTGATGGATGACCCAGTTGTTGACCCAGATTGGCATCCATTGGGGGAAGAGGGTGCTGCTTCCAATAGCTCAGATGAGGAGCATCCACAGCAGACATCGACATCGCAACAGCTGTTATCTGGCAGGCCCGTAGCACTCCAAAGACAGGTTCCAAGCATCAAAAGAGTTGCTGGACAGATTGTCCAGAGGGTCAAAAGATCACAGCGTGCTAGGCCGCAAAATGTCTGCCAAAGTAGGAAGAGTGCAGTGTGGCACTTTTTTGAACAAAATCCTCATGATCAGGCCAAGGTTATCTGTAAGAAGTGCGCAAAGACCTTTAGCCGAGGGAAAAATCTGAAAAATTTGAATACCAGTTGCATGCTTAGACATTTAACCAGCATGCACTTGCAAGCGTGGACACAACACCAAACCTCAAGTGCCACATGTGCAACTGATCACAACGAAGGTAGTCAGCAACGCTACATTGTTTCCCCCACTGTAAGCCCACCGGTTAGCACAGCAGCAAATGTTGAGGTGTCGTTGCAAGGCCACAGCAGTCAGGGAATCCCACTGTTATATCAACGAAAGACTGATTCTAGGCCATCAGAAAGAACACCAACTCCATCACCATCATCAACCCTCTCTCAGTCCGCCCTGTCCACCGCTACTTCCACCATATGCAGCTCTCAAGTCCAGCTCACCCTCCCAGACACTATGAGTAGGTCAAGAAAGTACTCAGTCTCTCATCTGCGTACACTGGGTTTGAACGCCCACATTGCCAAACTAATCTCGTTTGAGATGATGCCCTTTCGGTTGGTGGAAAGCACAGCTTTCCGCGAACTCATGGCCTATGCAGTACCACGCTATGACCTACCCAGTCGCCACTTCTTCTCTCGCAAAGCCATCCCAGCCCTCCACCATCATGTGAAAGACCGCATTGTCCATGCACTCAAGCAGTCAGTGAGCGGAAAGGTGCACCTCACAACTGATGCATGGTCCAGTCGGCATGGCCAGGGCCGTTACGTGTCCATCACTGCGCACTGGGTTAATGTGGTGGATGCAGGGTCCACAGGGGACAGCGGTGGTGGGACAGTGCTGACTAGCCCACGGTATAGGAAACAGTTGGCTGTAGGCGTTCGACCCTCCTCCTCCTCCTCCAGAAGCGAAAGCTCGTCCACAGAGCGCAGTCGTACGAGCACTCCATCTGCAGCTGCCACTGTTGCACACGATGTGTCCCCCTATCGAGCAGCTAGTGGAAAGCGTCAGCAGGCTGTGTTGCAGATGATGTGTTTGGGCAACAGACACACCGCCGAGGTGCTGGCCGAGTACTTGAAGCGACAAACTGAGTCATGGCTGGGCAGTGTACATCTTGAGGCAGGCAAGGTAGTTAGTGATAACGGCCGTAATTTTGTGGCAGCCATAGCCCTTTCAAAACTCAGCCACATACCTTGCTTGGCTCACACCTTGAACCTGGTGGTGCAGTGCTTCCTCAAAAATTATCCGGAGTTAACAGCCCTGCTCCAGAAGGTGCGAAGACTGTGCGCGCACATCCGCCGGTCGCCTGTACACTCCGTTCGTATGCAGAAGCTGCAGCGATTGCTCAACCTTCCCAACCACTGCCTCATTATCGACATTGCAACAAGGTGGAACTCCACCCTGCACATGGTGGAGCGGCTGTGCGAGCAGAGGCAGGCCATAATGCATTTGAGGGAGGATACACGGCCAGGCACTTTGAGAGCAGACATGGAGTTGACAGGTGTGCAGTGGTCGAAGCTGAAAGACCTCTGTAAAGTCCTTCAGTGTTTTGAGGAATGCTCACGGCTGGTAAGCGCAGACGACGCCATCCTAAGCATGAGGATCCCACTTATGCGTCTGCTCATGCAAACTTTGACGCACCTTAAGGAGCAGGCGTCTGCAGCCAATGTTGATGAGGAGGAAGAGGAGGAGGGAATCCCTGATGACATTCAGCCATTGTCTGCTCAGGGACCTCTCCTGGACGAGGTGGAGGAAGAAGAGGAGGAGGAGGATGATGATGGGGATGATTACTTAGGGGAGGAGGATGCATCTCGTGGGGCAAGTGAAAATGTTGGCGTGGCAAGGTCTGGTACAGGGTTTGTGCGTGACTGGAGGGATGTGGATTTGCCAGAAAGTGCTCCTCCACCCAGCACTAGCAGTGCATCATTGACACCGGGAACATTGGCCCACATGTCAGATTATGCCTTGCAGATCCTAAAAAGGGACCCCCGCATTGCCAAAATGATGAACGATGACGACTACTGATTGGCCAGCATCCTGGATCCACGCTATAAAGGCAAATTACAAAACATCATGCCACAGGAGAACCTTGACCTAATATTGGCTAATAAACAAGCAACTCTGGTAAATCGGTTGCTTGAGGCATTCCCAGCACACAGCAGCGGTGATGGTTCTCACACGAGCCGTACGGGCCGGGGGCAGCTTGGCAGAGGTGTTCGTGGTGCACACAGCAGAAGTGGCGTTGGAGACAGGGGTTTCATGACAATGTTGTGGACTGATTTTTCAAATACCGCTCACACAACTGGTAATACTGCATCGATGGAAAGTGACAGGAGACAGCAGTTGTCTACTATGGTTACAAACTACTTTTCCTCCCATATCGATGTTCTCCCACACAGGTCATTCCCCTTTGACTATTGGGCCGCTAAACTGGACACCTGGCCTGAATTGGCCCAATATGCCTTACAGGAGCTCGCTTGCCCAGCTGCAAGTGTGCTATCGGAAAGAGTCTTCAGTGCAGCTGGATCAATCCTGACAGAAAAAAGGACCCGTCTGTCAACCCAAAATGTGGATGATCTAACCTTCATTAAAATGAACCATGCATGGGTTTCCAAGGATTTTGTCCCACCTTCCCCTGATGACACATAGGGTGACAGAAAAATGGCTTGCTTTGGTCCACCTCTTCCTGGGACTTCACCTATTTCGCCTTTTGCATCAGCTGAATGTCCAACATCAACATATGCCACTTTCTAAAACTCCCTAACTGTGCTGCCTCCCCCCCCATGGCCGGGGTCACCACCTAGCGCACGACACCGTGCGAGTGCCGTTGCCCTGGACAGGTGGGTAGGCCGACTCTTGGGCGCGGGCACTGGCACAGGGTCCCTCATAGTGCAATCAAGTGTCTCTGACGGTGGTGGTGCACACCCGCCGTCAGACACACCGCTGTACTATGAGGGGCCCAGTGCCAGTACCGACGCCCACGAGTGGGCCCCCCTTGCTTGGGCAGGGCCCCAGCATTTGCAATCTTTACCTCTCCCTGCTCCTCCGCTGTGTAATCTGGGCCGTCAAATCCATACTGTGCCTGACACCGTCTGAGCCTGCCTCCTGATGTATAGACATATATTTTGAATGTGTACGCTATCCATACATGTTATCTTTGGATACGGTACCCTTTCTAACCTTTGTGCAATCACGTGCAATCCATACTGGGCCTAACACCGTCTGAGCCTGCCTCCTGAGACATATATTTTAAATGTGTACGCTATCCATACATGTTATCCGGGGATACGGTACCCTTTCTAACCTTTGTGCAATCACGTGCAATCCATACTGGGCCTAACACCGTCTGAGCCTGCCTCCTGAGACATATATTTTGAATGTGTACGCTATCCATACATGTTATCCGGGGATACGGTACCCTTTCTAACCTTTGTGCAATCACGTGCAATCCATACTGGGCCTAACACCGTCTGAGCCTGCCTCCTGAGACATATATTTTGAATGTGTACGCTATCCATACATGTTATCCGGGGATACGGTACCCTTTCTAACCTTTGTGCAATCACGTGCAATCCATACTGGGCCTAACACCGTCTGAGCCTGCCTCCTGAGACATATATTTTGAATGTGTACGCTATCCATACATGTTATCCGGGGATACGGTACCCTTTCTAACCTTTGTGCAATCACGTGCAATCCATACTGAGCCTAACACCGTCTGAGCCTGCCTCGTGAGACATATATTTTGAATGTGTACGCTATCCATACATGTTATCCGGGGAAACGGTACCCTTTCTAACCTTTGTGCAATCACGTGCAATCCATACTGGGCCTAACACCATCTGAGCCTGCCTCCTGATGTATAGACATATATTTTGAATGTGTACGCTATCCATACATGTTATCTGGGGATACGGTACCCTTTCTAACCTTTGTGCAATCACGTGCAATCCATACTGGGCCTAACACCGTCTGAGCCTGCCTCCTGAGACATATATTTTGAATGTGTATGCTATCCATACATGTTATCCGGGGATACGGTACCCTTTCTAACCTTTGTGCAATCACGTGCAATCCATACTGGGCCTAACACCGTCTGAGCCTGCCTCCTGAGACATATATTTTGAATGTGTACGCTATCCATACATGTTATCCGGGGATACGGTACCCTTTCTAACCTTTGTGCAATCACGTGCAATCCATACTGGGCCTAACACCGTCTGAGCCTGCCTCCTGAGTCATATATTTTGAATGTGTACGCTATCCATACATGTTATCCGGGGATACGGTACCCTTTCTCACCTTTGTGCAATCACGTGTAATCCATACTGGGCGTGAGAACGGCTGGCGAGCTGTTAAGCAAGCTACAGCACCTGTGGTTTGCACACGTAAGTTTTTCATTTTTTCAGGAATGACGGTTAGGCCTAATTCCGGAACTGCGGTTGACCTGCACTTACTGGGAAATCATTGTTCGTGGGTAATAATTGTAATCAGTGATCCCCATCACTAACGTTGTTCAGCGGGTTATCTGCACCTCTAAGCGACAAACGCTGGCCTTTTCAGTGTAGCGCACATGCAGCCACGGACATGTAAGGGCATGACACACCAGTTATTGGCCAATCTCATGTGCCAGAGCCTCACGTGTCCCTCTAGTAAGCCGGACTCGGACCGCGGGGCATGACGGAGTCTCGTTCGTTAACGGAATTAAGCTTGCAATGTGTGCATCTGTTCTGTAGCTGGCATGGTTGAGGTTTCCCAGGTGGAGTCGAATTTAACCGTAGGCTCCACTCCTGGTGGTGCCCTTCTGGACATTCCTTTAAGGTTCAGCTTTGCAACCATACTGCCCACGTAAAACAAACACTTTGCCTTCATGAACGCTGTTTGGAGGGTCATGACTCGTGGGAATAACGCCGCCCAATCAGTTAACCTGCTAGAGAGATCCTTCGTTGCTCCCAAGCATGACATCACACTCCCTAGGAAGAAGGTAATGCCACTGTGGCGACCGTACTCCTGGGGGCGACACAAGTGCACTGATGCCCAGCCACTGCTCGATGAATCTGCTGGTACATTGACCCAGACCACTACATTCCCCTCGCACGCTACCCGGCCTGAATCTGACCCTGATGAAACTCAGGTTACCCTTCCCATATACAGTTCCATCTTACACGGTGACAAAGAGGAAGCTGCAGATGAAAGTGCAGGTTCGGCCCACCCGCCATCAGACACACCACCGTACTATCAGGGGCCCTGTGCCAGTGCCGTCGCCAATGAGTGGGCCCCCCCTGCTTGCCCAGGATCACAGCACTTGCAAAGTTGAAATACTGTGCAGTGAGATGGAAGATGGGGACGAGGAGGAGTCCAGACTAGTACAGGGATTCCCTAGCGAGGAGACTTATTTGATTGTTTTCAATGTTGGGACAGCAATTTTTGGGGAGCACTATACTCTGGAGAATGATAGATGGGGCCCACCATACACTGGAACATTACAAAGGTGGACATCAGACACTGGAGCAGCATTTACAGGGCCCATTATACACTAGAGCATTAGAAATGGGACCCATTATGTTTGGAGCATTATTTGGGCCCATAAGACAGCGGAGCTTCATCCATGGGGACCAACATATACTGTAGCATTATGTGGAGCTCATCATATACTGTTTCAAACATTATATGGGACCAATGATTCTGTATGGAGAAATAGATGGGCCTCGTCATGAGATGTAAAAAGTGAGGTATTTTTCATTGTACTATACCGCTATTTCTCTGCCGTATCGGAGCATGATGAGTTGTGGTATGTGTTAAAGGGGCGCTCTTTCGCCCAGGGCACATGAAAACCTGCAGCCAGCCCTCCCCCCCCACAACTTTAGCCAAATAACCCCCATTTTTCAGTGCGTAACTTGTATTATGAAGTTAATTAAGGTTGACAAGCTTAAGTAAGAAGAATTGATGCTTTTGGCATTCAAATGGGCACTGTAGGTGTGTTTCCTGTCCTCCTCTCACTGCCGACTTTTATTCCCCATTGACTTACATTGGGTTTCGTGTTTCGGGACGACCCCGACTTTTCCCTATAATCGGACGATCTTGCTCGACCCGACTTTTGGAAAAGTCGGGTTTCACGAAACGAAACGCGACCCTAAAAAACCAAAAGTCGCTCAACTCTAATCAGTAGCATTAGGTTCATCATACAACAATCCCAGGGCTTGAAAAAATGCATCCACATTAGCCAGAATAGGATCTCCAGGTGTCAAAGAAAAAGCCCAATCCTAAGGATCACCGTGCAGCAGGGAGATGACAATTTTAATCCATTTTTCAACGGATAGTGCACATGTGGGGAACACCCAGTATTGATCTCTTCGCCTCAAAAGCCAATAGGAAGGTTCAGAGATTCTGTTCCCTACGTCCAGCAGACAGGCCGTTGGCAGTAGACGCCTTCAGGATAGAGTAGACATCAGGTCTCCTGTGTGCCTTCCCTCCAATATGCCTCATACCAGCGGTTCTGAGGAAGATCAGGGAGGACAGACCCAGAGTGATTCTGATAACCCCCTTTTGACCAAAAACACCATGGTTCTACTGGCTGAGAGTGATGTCAGTGATGGACTCATGGGTGCTCCCAGAGGACCAGGACCTTCTAACACAGGGTCCCTTCAATCACCCTCAGAAGTCCGGGCTGCATTTCACAGCCTGGAATTTCAAAGGTCACTACTAGAGAAAAAGGGATTTTCAGCAGGGTTAATATCCACCTAACTCAGTAGCAGAAAACCAGTGACTTCAAGAATTTATGGGAGGATATGGAAAAAATTCTTATCTGTCTCAGGCCCAATACAGGAAGGGGAAGTCCCGATAGTGGCAATCCTAGAATTTCTGCAGAAAGGTTTAGAGTTGGGGTTAGCTGTCAGTACCCTCAAAGTACACATCTCAGCCCTGGCAGCCTTATTCAACTGTGACCTGGCAAACAATAGGTGGGTGGCCAGGATTATCCGGGCCTGTACTAGAGCTGACTCTGTCCCGTTCCCTACTCCTCCTCCTTGGGATCTAAATTTAGTCCTATCATCTCTGACAGAGAGTCTGTTTGAACCACTAAACACAACATCAGAAAAAATTATAACATTAAAAACAGCCTTATTAGTGGTGCTCACATCGGCCTGTAGGATGGGGGATTTACATGCACTGTCAGCAGAGCCTCCATACACTCAGGTAATGGATGAGTTGTGTTAGATCCAGCATACCTTCCCAAGGTGGTATCAAAATACCATAGGGCTCAGGAGATAGGGTTGGGACAAAAGGATAATAAGACTAACAACCAGAAGGAGGAGAGGCTTCATTGCCTAGATGTGAGGAGATGTATCCTGCAGTATTTAGAGGTAATGAGACCTTGGAGAAAACAGAGGGCCTTATTTGTCTCATTCCAGGGAGCAAGGAAGGGCCCTAAAGCCTCTAAACAGACTATAGCTAGATGGGTGAGAGAAGCCATTATGCTAGTGTATAGTAGTGCAGGTAGGGCTGTTCCAGAGAGTCTGGGCAGAGAGAGCAGACTCTTCTGTGGCGCCCTACGTCTTTATCGCCACAAAGGGGTTAAATATGTACTGTTTTGCATGTGTTTTGTGAGCAATGGGAGTTATGCTTTCTCTGCTAGAGACCACAACACACATACACAATTTACCTCACTCCCTTACTTGTCTGAAGCTTAGAGCTTTGCAGACATACCCTAACTGGGAGGGGGAAGAGCAGGGTTGTTGTTTTCAGTAAAGAAGAAGGAGAGATGGAGAACGCTCATGGAAGCCATTGGGTCGCCCTCCCAGGGCTGTGGGGTACTCAGTACCGGGCCGGTGTCAGGGGGATGTGCCACAGTAGCGGTGACCCGGTCCGTGGCCCTGGGCGCCCAAGCAATGGGGAGATGTAGTTAATGGTAGGATAGTTCGTGACGCCACCCGTGGTGTTTGGCAAATATGGTGTTAGGTAGTGTTGAGCATTCCGATACCGCAAGTATCGGGTATCGGCCGATACTTGCTGTATCGGAATTCCGATACCGACTTCCGATATTTTTTCAATATCGGAATTCGGCATCGGAATCGGAAGTTCAGTTGATTGACGGCCTGACGTCATCATGATGCGCGGTGTGTGCGCATCATGATGCGCCGTCATTTCGGGCCTTCCGGGGGTCTCTGCCGGCCTGCCGGGGGGCTGTGCCGGCCTGCCGGGGGGCTGTGTGGACTGCCCGGGGTCTCTGCCGGCCTGCCGGGGGGCTGTGCACCCTGTGGGGGTCTGTACCGGCCTGCCGGGGGGCTGTGCCGGCCTGCCGGGGGGCTGTGCTGATGTCCGGGGGTCTGTGCAAGCATCGTCCGATGGGACTACAAGTCCCATCGGGCGATGCCTGCTACCATGACAGTGATTGACACATTAGCCAATGATGGGACAGTAGTAGTCCCATCATCCGGCTAATGTGTTAAATGTTAAAAAAAAAAAAAAAAAAAAAAAAAAATATACTACATACATACTACATGCATGCTACATACATACTACATGCTACATACATACTACATATATACTACATGCATGCTACATACATACTACATGCTACATATATACTACATATATACTACATACATACTACATACATGCTACATGCATGCTACATGCATGCTACATGCTACATACATACTACATGCATGCTACATACATACTACATATATACTACATACATGCTACATACATACTGCATGCTACATACATACTACATACATACTACATGCATGCTACATACATACTACATATATACTACATGCATGCTACATACATACTACATGCTACATACATACTACATATATACTACATACATGCTACATACATACTGCATGCTACATACATACTACATACATACTACATACATACTACATGCTACATACATACCACATACATACTACATGCATGCTACATGCATGCTACATACATACTACATGCTACATACATACCACATACATACTACATACATGCTACATATATACTACATGCATGCTACATACATACTGCATACTACATACATACCACATACATACTACATACATGCTACATATATACTACATGCATGCTACATACATACTACATATATACTACATGCATGCTACATACATACTACATACATACAATACATACATAGACATACAGTACATATAACATAGAGTAACATACTTACCAATACTTGTCACATTGTTCCCCGAAGCCATTGTCTTTCCGGAATAAATATTAACATAACAAACCACAAAAATACTCACCCACGATCCGAAGCAGTCCACGAGTGTGTCCCACGACGATCTTGGGTAGAGAACTGCAGCATCAGATGATGCTGCCGTTCTCTACGGGCTGCAGGAATCCAATGACGGAAGGTAGGTATCCTTCCGCACTGTATTCCTCCGCCACTTAAAAAAAAAAAAAGTCCCTAGTCTCACTTTATGCCATTGCTGCGTGGGAATTTCCCACACAGCAATGGCATAAAGTGAGACTAGGGACTTTTTTTTTTTTTAAGTGGCGGAGGAATACAGTGCGGAAGGATACCTACCTTCCGTCATTGGATTCCTGCAGCCAGTAGAGAACGGCAGCAACAGCTGATGCTGCAGTTCTCTACCCAAGATCGTCGTGGGACACACTCGTGGACTGCTTCGGATCGTGGGTGAGTATTTTTGTGGTTTGTTATGTTAATATTTATTCCGTAGACGACAATGGCTTCGGGGAACAATGTGACAAGTATTGGTAAGTATGTTACTCTATGTTATATGTACTGTATGTCTATCTATGTATTGTATGAATGTATTGTATGTATGTAGTATATATGTAGCATGCATGTAGTATATATGTAGTATGTATGTAGTATATATGTAGTATGTATGTAGCATGTAGTATGTATGTAGCATGCATGTAGTATATATGTAGTATGTATGTAGCATGTAGTATGTAGCATGCATGTAGTATATATGTAGTATGTATGTAGCATGCATGTAGTATATATGTGTTATGTATGATGCATGTAGCATGCATGTAGTATGTATGTAGTATATATGTAGTATGTATGTAGCATGCATGTAGTATATATGTAGTATGTATGTGGTATATATGTGTTATGTATGTAGCATGTAGCATGCATGTAGCATGCATGTAGTATGTATGTAGTATATATGTGTTATGTATGATGCATGTAGCATGCATGTAGTATGTATGTAGTATATATGTAGTATGTATGTAGCATGCAGTATGTATGTAGCATGCATGTAGTATATATGTAGTATGTATGTGGTATATATGTGTTATGTATGTAGCATGTAGCATGCATGTAGCATGCATGTAGCATGCATGTAGTATATATGTGTTATGTATGATGCATGTAGCATGCATGTAGTATGTATGTAGTATATATGTAGTATGTATGTAGCATGCAGTATGTATGTAGCATGCATGTAGTATGTATGTAGCATGCATGTAGTATATATGTGTTATGTATGTAGCATGTAGCATGCATGTAGCATGCATGTAGTATGTATGTAGTATATATGTAGTATGTATGTAGCATGCAGTATGTATGTAGCATGCATGTAGTATATATGTAGTATGTATGTTGCATGTAGTATGAATGTAGCATGTATGTAGTATGCATGTTGTATGTATGTAGCATGTAATTTTTTTTTTTTTTTTTTTTTTTTTTTACATTTAACACATTAGCCGGATGATGGGACTACTACTGTCCCATCATTGGCTAATGTGTCAATCACTGTCATGGTAGCAGGCATCGCCCGATGGGACTTGTAGTCCCATCGGACGATGCCTGCACAGACCCCCGGAGCCTGCACAGACCCCCGGAGCCTGCACAGACCACCGGCAGGCCGGCACAGCCCCCCGGCAGGCCGGCACAGCCCCCCGGCAGGCCGGCACAGCCCCCCGGCAGGCCGGCACAGACCACCGGAGCCTGCACAGACCCCCTGGCAGGCCGGCACAGCCCCCCGAAAGGCCCGTACAGACCCCAGAGAGGCTGTACAAGGGCAGGAAAGGGTTTTTCTTATTCCGATACCGGAAGTCCCATAGACTTGAATGGGACTTCCGGTATCGGAATCGGCGATACCGATACTTTTTTTAAAGATCGGCCGATCCATTCCGATCCGATACTTTGAAGTATCGGACGGTATCGCTCAACTCTAGTGTTAGGCCAACGCTACATACAGATCCGCTGGGACTGATGGTAGGTGCAGCTTAGATGGTAAAGCTCCCCACAGGTGGAGCTGTAGTCCCAGGGCAGTGTAATTGTAGCTGGCACGGGGATGTAGCAGTGCCGAAAGCGTAGGGAACAGACAAGACACAGCGGTTGTAGTTTCTGTACCTTTACTGAGTATATGCAGTCCAGAGTCCTGATTACAGATGGTATTGGGGCACATTAGCCTGGAAGCAGATCAGGATTCTCTCTCAGCAGAAGGGCTGTGCAGTCTTCTTCCTAGCGCTTTATAGTGTGAAGCACTCCAGTACTTAGTTACTCTGAAATGCCTCTCTTCAGATGTTCCTAGAAATTTACTTGTATGACAGACAGCTGTAGCCTCTCTCGGGGAATCCTCTCCTGAGTCCTGGCTCACTAGTCAATTGCTGTTGTGTCCCAAGTCTTTGCTGGGATCAGGGCATTTACAGCCTCCTGCTCCTCTGGTATCTGTGATAGGACCGTCAGTATCTGTACCACCGTGGAGACCAGGCTCCAGTTCTGTGCGCTCTCAAGCTGAGGGAGCTCGCCTTCTGCAGCTCAACCTCTCAGCTTCGCACCTCCCGTCTGCACACTTCACCCTCCGCAGACTATCTGACCCTTCTTCCTCCAGGCCCGCAGAGGACACTCCTCTCCAGCATCCCGGTTCAGAGTTCCCCCTGCTTGCCCGGAGTGGAACTGTGTTGCATGCATTAGGTTAACTGCTGGAGAGACCCATCACTGCTTCCAAGCCTGGCATTACCCTCACCTGGAGGAAGGCAAAGCCAGTGTGGCGATCATACTCCTGGGGGCACCACATTCCCTCCTATTGAAAGTCAGCACTCCTGGGCTGAACAAAAACATGAAAAACAACATATAAACATTTAAACAACAATAATTATACAAGATTTGAAAAAGAGAAAAATGTACAAAAACCAAGAGCTCAAAAAATGGTCCTATGATGATAAGTCCAGCTACAATGTCCATGGTCCATCCCTGGGCAAATGGTAAAAGTTTTTGACCACACACAAGTCCTGTGGTTCAGTGTCCTGTAGGTGCAAAACTTGAAAAACAGTTACATATTTACACAATTTCAACAATTACATTACTTTATATGCGATATCTAACTGGTAGTATGCCTTGTGTGGTGCAGGTAGATCTGCGTAAGACTGGTGCAGTGGGTAATGTACTGGATACACTACTGGGTGTTCCACATGGCACAGGAATTCTAGATTGTCTAGTATCTCTTGGACTCACCATGGGTGTGATGAAGGAGCAGCCGCCATCTTAGATATGGGGCCAAATGTCTGAGCTTGGCATCCATTTTGGTCTAAGTTCAGGAATTACAGGCAGCTAATGGCTTCTATACCCCCAGGTGCTGTGTACTTAGTAAATACAAGCAGGATTTAGTGTTCCAATGCTAAATAGCCAAGGCCATTGGTATGATAATGAGGATAGGCCCAAAACAGAGCTTCAAAGCTCAGGTACAGAGCCGTGCCAGCAGGGGGCCGGAAAAAAGCCTAGGGCTTCAATTAGAATGTACCTGCTAGCAGACGCAGGAATATATGTCCTTTGTGTGTCCCAGATGCTTTGGCTCCATCCTAGGAGCATGGATTATGAACTCATCTTTCGAGTTATGGACACATGAAAATATCCGGGTGACCCTGAGGAAATCATGCATCTGGCAGTGTGACTCCCGAGTCGATTAGAGCACTGATTCCTGAGATATAGAGATTGGCCCTCTACAGTGACCCAATGGGGCCATGTTTGCACTCTACACGACAGGCAAAACAAACCGCTTTTACTGGTACCTCTCATGTTCTGATCCGATCATGCTGTAGAAAGTTATCCCCTTTCTTAGATATTGGAAATAAGTTCTGCAGAGAGCTAAAGGGGTGGAGATTATTAGCCCACCCTTTGACACAGGGGGAGGAACCTAGCATGTCTAACACCGCAATATGACAGGCAGATTCTCTATGCTGTTAGAAGGGTGTATAGAGGACTGTGGAGAATTGGAATGTCTCTACACTTCAGGACACTGTGGGATTCAGTCAGGCCCTGTTTATTTAACACCGCAATATGACAGGCAGATTCTCTATGCTGTTAGAAGGGTGTATAGAGGACTGTGGAGAATTGGAATGTCTCTACACTTCAGGACACTGTGGGATTCAGTCAGGCCCTGTTTATTTAACACCGCAATATGACAGGCAGATTCTCTATGCTGTTAGAAGGGTGTATAGAGGACTGTGAAGAATTGGAATGTCTCTACACTTCAGGACACTCTGGGATTCAGTCAGGCCCTGTTTTTTTAACACCGCAGTGTGACCGGCAGAATAGAAGGTGTATATAGAATTGGGCAGAACGGGAAACTCCCTACAGTGTAGGTCTGTAAGAACGGAACAGCTCCTCGACTTATCCTTACAGAGTCACACACAGATAGCTTCACTGTGGCCGTGATAACAGCCATTACACGGTACTGAGAGAGGAGCATGCATGTACACCGCTGTCCAGTGTATGTAAAATTGTCAAGCTCCGTGTTTTAGTATACAGACTGACACACTCTGTCTCTCTATAGTTTTGAATGTAATCAAACAGCAAATATACTAAACTGTTTGAAAGCCAGACAAAACTATAAGGTGGAGGTCTGTAAGAACGGAACAACTCCTCGACTTATCCTTACAGAGTCACACACAGATAGCTTCACTGTGGCTGTGATAACAGCCGTTACACGATACTGAGAGAGGAGCGTACACCGCTGTACGGTGTGTGAAAAATGAACGCTCAGTAACTCACAAGGACAAAACAATAAAATCTGGATTGCTTTGAAAAAAGCAGTTTGCTCAGCAGTGGGCACACAGCAATGCAGCTACCAGGTAGCCTTAAAAGGCAGCCTAATAACCAACAGAGCTGATGCACCAAAATATAGCCTCCCCTTGCACTGCACAGTGACTGGTGTGTTGTACAGGCAAAATCACTAGCAGCAGAATCAGTTTTTGGCATCTTCTTCCCTGCCTAACACTCTCCCTACAGAATCAGCAGCAGCTCTCCCTATTCTGAGATCAGCATGAGTAACATGGTGGTCGGTGTCCCTGCCCTTTTACACCCCCGTGACGCCCCACAAAGCAAGCCAATCACTTGCATGCCCTTCTCCAAGATGGTGGTGACCGCTGCCTATGTCATCACGTTGCCCACAGTGTCCGTTCTTCCTGATTGACTGCAAAAAGGGCGCTCAAGCATCTTTTGAAACGCGACTTTGGTGGTAAAGTCGCCGACCTCGTGGCCGACCTCACGCTAAGGTCGGGTTTCGTTTCATGAAACCCGACTTTGGCGAAAGTCGGCGACTTTTCAATTTTTTCGACCCGTTTCGCTCAACTCTATTTTTGGGATATTAATAGCTCTTGTTTTGCCATCCAGCTTGTCCTATTGCAAGAGGATTGTGAACACCACAGCAGGGTTTTTTATACTTTCCTTCTTAAATAAGATTTGGTTCAGGTGATACCTAATCAGAAGCACATTAAGTAGAATGAGGTGTACTCTGGTTGGAATTCAACTGACACTGAAATGGAATGGCTGTCAGACAAGTAGAGAAGCTGATTTTTATAAAACTGTGCAGTGGTCTCTTAATTTCTGCCAGAGCTATATATATACATGCTACCTGAAAAGCACGGTGTTGCCCGGGCAGAGTGACCCCTCGATCCCTGGCCCCCGCCTGTGGTGACCCCTTCAACCCCGGCCACTGCCTTTGGTGACTCCACCAACCCTGACCTGTGGTGACACTTCAAACTCCAGCCCCCACCAGTGGTGACCTCTCCAATCCCTGGCCCCACTTGTGGTGACCCTTCTAAATATATATATATATATATATATATACAGTGGCATTGCTATCTATATATACACATACACACACACATACTGTATATATATAGTGGCATTGATAATAATATATACTGTATATATACAGGGGCATTGCTATATCTTATATATACAGCCGTGGTGTGGTGGCAGGCCACCCTTGCCATAGTGCAGCACCTCTGCTGCAGGAAGCCGCCGCCAATGTGTGGTAATTGGGTTAGGTTGAGCCTAGAGGGGTTTCTTGTATGCTTGCACTCTGTTTTCTCTTGTCCTTCCTTTCCTTTCTCCACCGGCCAGCGGCTCACACTGTGAGGAGTGCCAGGTGAGTGTGTGCTTGGCCCCCAGAGTCCTGGCTGCTTATGTTAGGGCCTCAGCATCTCCCTACCTTTGCGCGAGTTTCTCTTGTGCTCATTCTCCTTTCTCCGCCGGCCAGCAGCTCACACCATGAGGAGCACCAGCTGAGTGTGTGCTCAGCTCCCGGAACCCTGGCTGCTTATGTTAGGGCCTAAGCCTCTCCCTACCTTCCTACCCACCTTTCTATATGCTCTGCAGCACTCGCTATGATCCTGTCACCGCCTGCAATGTCATGTCACGCTCTGCTGGGCTGATGTGTTCTTCTTCACGTTTGGCTGCCATTGCTATCTGTGGTAGTGGGTCATTAGTGGGGGACTGGCATAATTGTAGCAGCAGCACTGCGGAGTGAGTGTGGCTATGTGGAGTGGGCATTGCTTGATACATACACACACACACACACTCACCTTTATATAAGGTTAGCACTGCAGTCTTGCAGCCCTGGAGTCCTGGGCTCAAATCTCACCAAGGACAACATCTGCAAGGAGTTTGTATGTTCTCCCCATGTTTGCGTGGGTTTCCTCCAGGTACTCCGGTTTCCTCCCACATTACAAAGACTTACTGATAAGGAATTTAGATTGCGAGCCCCATCAGGGACGGTGATGATAATGTGTGCAAACTGTAAAGCACTACGGATTATGTTAGCGCTATATAAAAATAAAGATTGTATATACATTATACACTACTGTTCAAAAGTTTGGGGTCACCCGGACAATTTTGTGTTTTCCATGAAGACTCATACTTTTATTAATCAAACTAGATGTGGGCCGAGGGCAGTGACATCACAATGGTGCAGCTCTGTTGCGCTGGGGGTGGCGGCCCACCCACCTCCATGCAGTCACAGCCGGCAGGAAATATGGTGGTTTGTGGCCTGTGCTGGAGATGGGGTGCGGCAAACCACTGTCTTTCCTGCCGGCTATGACTTCACGGAGGTGGATGGGTAGGCAGCGGCGGGATCCGTCGTGTGTAGTCAGGCGGCGGGTCCTAGTGGGGGTCTGGCGGCGGGTACTGGCGGCAATGCGGCAGCTGGTCCTGACGGGGGTCCGGCAGCAGGTCCAGCGGCAGTGAGGGGTCCGGCGTAGGTGTAACGGCGGTGTCCCTCTGGTGGTACTGCGCAAGGGCCTGGTACCACCAGCGAGTGCCATATTGGAATACCCATCACTTGGGTATTCCAATATGGCGGTTGGCGTACTTCCGGTGCGGTGGATTGTGGGATTCGAGGACGTCCAGACGGAAGTGGATGACGGACAATTTTAGGTAAGTATATAATAGAGATGATGTCGAAATATATGTTCATAGGTTTAAATAAAAACCCCTCTCATTGCATCCCCACATTATACCCCCTCATTACAAACCTCTCATTATACCCCCTCATTATACCCCTCATTGCACCCCCTCATTACACCCCACTCATTACACCCCTCTCATTACACCCCACTCATTACATCCCCTCATTACACCCCTCTCATTATATTATCTCATTACACCCCACTCATCACACCCCTCACATTACACTCCTTCATTATACCCCTCTAATTACACCCCCTAATTACACCCCACTCAATACACCCCTCTCATTATACCCCTCATTACACCCCCCTCATTACACCGCTCTCATTATACCCCCTCATTACACCCCTCTCATTATACCCCCTCGTTACATCCTCATTACACCCCCTCATTACACCCCTTTCATTATACCCCCCTCATTATACCCTCTCATTACTCCCCCATCATTACACCACTCATTATAACCCCTTATTACACCATCTCATTATACCCCTTCATTACACCCCCTCTTTACACCCTCTCATTACACCCTCTCACTACACCCCTTCATTACACCCCTCTCATTACACCCCTCTCATTACACCCCCTCATTACACCCTCTCATTACATCCCTCTCATTATACCCTCTCATTATACCCCTCATTACACCCTCTCAGTATACCCCTCTCATTATACCCCCTCCTTATACCCTCTCATTACACCCCCTCATTACACCCCACTCATTATATCCCCTCAATACACCCCACTCATTACACCACCTCAATACACCCCTCTCATTACACCCCTCATTACACCCTCTCATTACACCCCTCTCATTATACCCCTCTCAATAGATCCCCTCATTACACCATCTCATTATACCCCTCTCATTACACCCCCATTATATCCCTCTCATTATATCCCTTCATTACACCCCACTCATTACACCTCTCTCATTACACCCTCTCATTGCACCCTCTCACAGCCAGCAGGAAAGACAGTGGTTTGCCGCCTGTGCTGGAGATGGGGTGCGGCACAACCAGAGGGCGCCCGCAGCCCATCTCCAGCACAGGCCGCAAGCCGTGGTCTTACCTGCTGGCTGTGACTGCACGGAGGTGGGTGGGCAGGCGGCGGCAGGTCCAGCGGCGGGTTCTGGCAGTGGGTCCGGCGGTGGGTCCAGATGCGGCGTGTGTGTCCGGCATGGTTGTCCCAGTGGTGCCCGCTGGTGGTAAGTCAGAAGGGCCTGGTACTACCAGCGGTTGCCATATTGGAATACCCATCACTTGGGTATTCCAATATGGCGGTCGGCGTACTTCCGGTGTGGCGCGGTGGATTTTGGGATTCGAGAACGTCAGGACAGAAGTAGATGACGGACAATTTTAGATAGTATATAATAGATGAGTTGCCAAATGAATTTAAAATCTAGTCCAGACATTGACAAGGTTGGAAAAAAGATTTTTATTTGAAATAATAATTTCTCCTTCAAACTTTGCTTTCGTCAAAGAATGATCCCTTTACGGCAATTACAGCATTGCAGACCTTTGACATTCTAGCAG
Source organism: Dendrobates tinctorius (assembly GCF_039654945.1). Taxonomy (NCBI): domain Eukaryota; kingdom Metazoa; phylum Chordata; class Amphibia; order Anura; family Dendrobatidae; genus Dendrobates; species Dendrobates tinctorius. The sequence continues at coordinate 806,348 of NW_027362016.1, read as the reverse complement.
TTAATTTGCTGAGTTAATCTGGAGAAAATTCACCCCATGCTTCCAGAAGCCCCTCCCACAAGATGGTTTGGCTTGATGGGCACTTTTTGGGCACCATAAGGTCAAGCTGCTCTCACAACAGCTCAATGGGGTTGAGATCTGATGACTGCGCTGGCCACTCCATTACAGATAGAATACCAGCTGACTGCTTCTTCCCTAAATAGTTCTTGCATAATTTGGAGGTGTGCTTTGGGTCATTGTCCTGTTGTAGGATGAAATTGGCTCCAATCAAGCGCTGTCCACAGGGTATGGCATGGCGTTGCAAAATGGAGTGATAGCCTTCCTTATTCAAAATCCCTTTTACCTTATACAAATCTCCCACTTTACCAGCACCAAAGCAACCCCAGACCATCACATTACCGCCACCATGCTTGACAGATGCGTCAGGCACTCTTCCAGCATCCTTTCAGTTGTTCTGGATCTCACAAATGTTTTTCTGTGTGATCCAAACACCTCAAACTTGGATTCGTTTGTCCATAACACCTTTTACCAATCATCCTCTGTCCAATGTCTGTGTTCTTTTGCCCATATTAATCTTTTCCTTTTATTAGCCAGTCTCAGATATGGCTTTTTCTTTGTCACTCTGCCCTGAAGGCCAGCATCCCGGAGACGTTGACACTGGCATTTTGGGTATACTATTTAATGAAGCTGCCAGTTGAGGACCTGTGAGGCGTCGATTTCTCAAACTTCAGACTCTAATGTACTTGTCTTGTTGCTCAGTTGTCTTTCTACTCTGGTTAGAGCCTGTTTGTGCTCACCTCCGAAGGGAATAGTACACATTGTTGTAGGAAATTTTCAGTTTCTTGGCAATTTTTCGCATGGAATAGCCTTCATTTCTAAGAAAAAGAATAGACTGTCGAATTTCACATAAAAGTTATTTTATTCTGGCCATTTTGAGAGTTTAATGGAACCAACAAATGTAATGCTCCAGATTCTCAACTAGCTCAAAGGAAGGTCAGGTTTATAGCTTCTCTAATCAGCCAAACTGTTTTCAGCTGTGCTAACATACTTGCACAAGGGTTTTCAAGGGTATTCTAACCTTCCATTAGCCTTCTTACACAGTTAGCAAACACAAAGTACCATAAGAACACTGGAGTGAAGGTTGTTGGAAATGGGCCTCTATACACCTATGAAGATATTGCATTACAAACCAGACGTTTGCAGCTAGAATAGTCATTTACCACATTAACAATGTATAGAGTGTATTTCTGAATCATTTAACCCCTTAATCCCATATGACATACTATCCCGTCCATGTGCCCTGGGACTTAATTCCCAGGGACGGAATAGTATGTCATAGCGATCAGTGGCGCTCACGTGGTGAGCGCCGCTGATCGCGGCCGGGTGTCAGCTGATTATCACAACTGACACCCGGCACAATGTTTCAGGGGCGGTCACGGACCACCCCCGACACGTTAACCCCTTGCACACCGCGATCAAACACGATCGCGGTGTACCGGGGGTTAAAGGGAAGCATCGGCAGGGAGGGGGCTCCCTCCGTGCTTCCCTGAGCCCCCCTCGGCAGCGCAATGTGCAGCGCTGCTGCGGGGGGCTCCTTCCCTGCAGGCCCCAGAATCCAAGATGGCGAAGGGGACCTTCGGGGGCCTGCAGGGAGCTGGCTTCCTCAGTGCCTGCAAAGCGCAGGCACGAGGAAGCCTGCTGCACTGCCTGTGACAGATCGTTGATCTGTCACAGTAATCTGTGATGTGACAGATCAGCGATCTGTCACAGGACAGTGATGTCCCACCTGGGACAATGTAATAAAGTAAAAAAAAAGAAAAAAAGTGTTAAAATAATTTAAAAAAAAATCGCCAAATAAATTAGAAAAAAAAAATATTCCCCCAATAAATTCATTTTTTGGAAATAAAAAAAATAAAACAATAAAAGTACACATATTTGGTATTGCCGCGTCCGTAACGACCTGCCCTATAAAACTGTCCCATTGGTTAACCCCTTTAGCGAACCCCTTAAAAAATAAAAAACGAAGCAAAAAATTTTGATTTATTATCATACCGCCGAACAAAAAGTGCAATAACGCGCGATCAAAATATAAATATCCATGGTACCGCTGAAAACGCCATCTTGTCCCGCAAAAAACAAGCCACCATACAGCATCATCAGCGAAAAAATAAAAAAGTTATAGCTCGCAGAATAAAGCGATGCAAAAATAATTATTTTTTATATGAAATAGTTTTCATTGCATAAAACCGACAAAACATAAAAAAAGACCTAAATGAGGTATCGCTGTAACCGTACCGACCCAAAGAATAAAACTGTTTTATCAATTTTACCGCACGCGGAACAGTGTAAACGCACCCCCCCAAAAGAAATTCATGAAACGCTGTTTTTTGTTCATGCTGCGTCCCAAAAATCGGAATAAAAAACGATCAAAAAATGTCACGTGCCCAAAAATGGTACCAATAAAAACGTCAACTCGTCCCGCAAAAAATAAAACCTCACATGACTCGGTGGGTCAAAAGACGGAAAAATTATAGCTCTCAATATGTGGTGAAGCAAAAACTATTTTTACAATTAAAAGCGTCTTTTAGCGTGTGACAGCTGCCAAACATAAAAACCCGCCATAAATAGTAAATCAAACCCCCCGTTATCACCCCCTTAGTTAGGGAAAAATAATAAAATTAAAAGAAAATGTATTTATTTCCATTTTCCCATTAGGGTTAGGGCTAGGGCTAAGGTTAGGGCTAGGGTTAGGGCTAGGGTTAGGGCTAGGGGTGTGTTGGGGTTAGGGTTGGAGTTAGAATTGGGGGTTTCCACTGTTTGGGCACATCAGGTGCTCTCCAAATGCAACATGGCGTCTGATCTCAATTCCAGCCAATTCTGAGTTGAAAAAGTCAAATGGTGGTCCTTCCCTTCCTAGCTCTGCCATGCGCCCAAACAGTGTTTTACCCCCACATATGGGGTATCAGCCTACTCATGACAAATTGCAAAACAATTTTTGGAGTCCAATTTCTCTTGTTACCCTTAGAAAAATAAAAAATTGGGGGCAAAAATATCATTTTTGTGGAAAAAAAAGATTTTTTTATTTTCACGCCCGGGCGTTATAAACTTCTGTGAAGCACTTGGGGGTTCAAAGTGCTCACCACACATCTAGATAAGTTCCGTGGGGGGTCTAGTTTCCAAAATGGGGTCACTTGTGGGGAGTTTCAATAGTTTAGGTACATCAGGGGCTCTCCAAGCGCACATGCCACCCGCAGACCATTCCATCAAAGTCTGCATTCCAAAACGTCACTCCTTCCCTTCCGAGACCCGACGTGTGCCCATACAGTAGTTTTCTCCCACATATGGGGTATCAGCGTACTCAGGACAAATTGGACAACAACTTTTGGGGTCAAATTTCTCCTGTTACCCTTGTGAAAATAAAAAAATTGGGGACTAATTGATCATGTTTGTGGAAAAAATACGATTTTTTTATTTTCATGCCCGGGCATTATAAACTTCTGTGAAACCATTGGGGGTTCAAAGTGCTCACCACACATTTAGATAAGTTCCTTAGGGGGTCTAGTTTCCAAAATGGGGTCATTTGTGGGGGGTTTCCACTGTTTAGGTACATTAGGGGCTCTCCAAAGGCAACATGACACCCGCAGACCATTCCATCAAAGTCTGCATTCCAAAACGTCACTACTTCCCTTCCGAGCCCCGACGTGTGCCCATATAGTAGTTTTCTCCCACATATGGGGTGTCAGCGTACTCAGGACAAATTGGACAACAACTTTTGGGGTCCAATTTCTCCTGTTACCCTTGAGAAAATAAAAAAATGGGGACTAAAAGATCATGTTTGTGGAAAAAATACGATTTTTTTTATTTTCACGCCCGGTCGTTATAAACTTCTGTGAAGCACTGGGGGGTTGTTCAAAGTGCTCACCACACAACTAGATAAGTTCCTTAGGAGGTCTAGTTTCCAAAATGGGGTCACTTGTGGGGGTTTTCCATTGTTTTTGTACATCAGGGGCTCTCCAAATGCGACATGGTGTCCGATCTCAATTCCAGCCAAAAACGTCAAATGGCGCTGCTTCCCTTCCGAGCTCTGCCATGCGCCCAAATAGTGGTCTACCCCCACATATGGGGTATCACCGTACTCAGGACAAATTGCACAATAACTTTTAGGGTACTGTTACCCTTGGAAAAATAAGAATTGAGGGTGAAAAGATCATTTTTGTGGAAAAAATATGATTTTTTAATTGTACGGCTGTGTTATAAACTTCTGTGAAGCCATTGGGGGTTCAAAGTTCTCACCACACATCTAGATAAGTTCCTTGGGGGACTAGTTTCCAAAATGGTGTCAATTTTGGGGGGGGTTTCCACTTTTTTGGTACATCAGGGGTTTTCCAATCGCAACATGGTGTCCGATCTCAATTCCAGCCAAAAACGTCAAATGGCGCTGCTTTCCTTCCGAGCACTGCCAGGCGCCCAAATAGTGGTTTACCCCCACATGTGGGGTATCAGTGTACTCAGGACAAATTGCACAATAACTTTTACCCTTGGGAAAATAAAAATTGGCGGTGAAAAGATCATTTTTGTGGAAAAAATATGATTTTTTTAATTGTACCGCTGTACGTTATAAACTTCTGTGAAGCCCTTGTTGGTTCAAAGTTCTCACCACATATCTAGATAAGTTCCTTGGGGGGTCTAGTTTCCAAAATGGGGTCACTTGTGGGGGGTTTCCACTGTTTAGGTACATCAGGGGCTCTCCAAACGTGACATGGCGTCTGATCTGAATTCCAGCCAATTTTGCATTGAAAAAGTCAAACGGCGCTCCTTCCCTTCTGAGCTCAGCCATGCGCCCAAACAGTGGTTCCCCCCACATATCAGGTATCAGCGTACTCAGATCAAATTGCACAATAAATTTTGCAGTCCAATTTCTCCTGTTACCCTTGGTAAAATAAAAAAAATTGAACCTGAAGTATTTTTTTTGTGAAAAAAAGTTGTGTTCATTTTTTTTTAAATATTCAAAAAATTCCTGTGACGCACCTAAAGGGTTAATAAACTTCTTGAATGTGGTTTTGAGCACCTTAAGGGGTGCTGTTTTTAGAATGGTGTCACTTTTGGGTATTTTCTATCATATAGACCCCTCAAAGTGGCTTCAAAGGTGATGTGGTCCGTAAAAATAAAATGGTGTTGCAAAAATGAGAAATCGCTGGTCAATTTTTAACCCTTATAACTTCCTAACAAAAAAAAATGTTGGTTCCAAAATTGTGCTTGTGTAAAGTAAACATGTGGGAAATGTTACTTATCAAGTTTTATGTGTGCCGTATCGCTGTGATTTAAGGGTATAAAAATTCTAAGTTGGAAAATTGCGAAATTTTCAAAATTTTTGCCAAATTTCCGCTTTTTTCACACATAAACGCAAGTTATTTGAATGAAATTTTACCACTAACATGAAGTACAATATGTCACGAGAAAACAGTGTCAGAAACTCCGGGATCCATGGAAGCGTTTCAGAGTTATTACCTCATAAAGGGACAGTGATCAGAATAGTAAAAATTGGCCCGGTCACGAACGTGCAAACCACCCTTGGGGCATAAGGGGTTAATGTTAGCTTCATTGGAAAAAACTGTGCTTTTCGTTCAAAAATAAGAAAATTTCTAAGTGACTCTAAACTCTTGAACGGTAGTGAATATATCAATGAGTCCTGGTTGCATTATACCCTTTGGGGGGCAGCATTATAAAATAGGGGGGTAATGCATTATACTATATCAGGCTGGCTGCATTATATCCTATTGGGTAACTACATTATATTCTATGAGAGAGGCTACCCCAACTCCTGCTACATAATTAAGACGTGTACTACCTTATATTATACCTGTATATTAGTGTGTTTTACCACACAATTGGTGGTCTTGTATTTATTTTTATGTAGCTACATAGTGGGCCCCAAGAATAGTTTTCTCTGGTGGGCCTAAGGTGCTCCAGTCCAATGCTGTAACCGGCGCATGTTCTAACTACCTGGACTGCAATTAAGTGATATAGCTATTCGGCAGCGTCCGCAAGGGTAGATCACTGTTATTGCCACAATGCAGTAATGCAAGAAATGTGACACTCCACATGGTAACTAATTTAACACAGTATACACTTCAAAAGTCCAATGCGAAAGGACAGTATGGACAAACTGGATATGCAGACTTGCATCACCCTTGTGTGACCTAGTTGCATTCGTCCAACCCCCCCACCCTCACAGTGTAAGGGGGTGGCAGAGGCCATCATATGCCTCAACTCCTTGAATAGTGTTCACATTAAATACGTGTTTATGAATGTTGATGTATTCATTTACTGTTGTTTTAATGTGTATGTATTTGTATAGGATTAGGGATAGAAGATAGACTAGATGGGTAGCAGTAGCATATGAAAATGGTGGGAATAAATTAGCAGGGCACACTAGAGATAGGGAATGAGAGTGCCAGTGTGAGTAGTCGTGGCTGAGAGCATCTGCGTTAGCGCGCCCTGCCCTCCCATCGCATACACACACTGTCCATAGCTCTGCATACCTGTGGCTTAGTCACCTGCACTGTCGAGGTCCTCAGTACGTTTCTGGAGGCTCCATTGGTCTGGTTTTTCACAAAATGAGCCACAGTCCAAATCAACTTTCAAATAAACAACTTTACTGATCCTTGTATACAGCATATCTATATTCATTCCAGCATCAGCATCAGTTTCCACATCATGCAACTCTTCTTCTTTCCCTGTCCTCCTCTCTGTGTCACTAAGCTTGCTTCCGGGATGGACTGTATCTTTTGGTTCTTCAACATTCTCTATGTGCAGGCTTACTTCATTTGGGGATTCCCTGGACCGTTTCACCCCAGTCCTGAGGGCATCAGCCCACGTATAAACTGCCACATGGTGAGTGACCTGCCTGTGTTGCTTAGTCTTCCTTAGCAACTGCAGTTCTCACTAAGGCCTCTTTCACACTTCAGTTTTTTGCATCAGTCAAAATCCGCCAAAAGGACGGATGCCGGATCCGTTTTAGAAATGATGATAACGGATGAGAGAGAGAGAGAGAGAGAGAGAGAGAGAATTTTTTTTTTGTCCGGCAACCAGAAAGAATTTCGGGTTAAATCAGTGTCTGGAGGATCCGCCAGAGAAAAAGACGTTGCAAGCTCCGTTTTGAAAACTTTGAGGATGGTGACGGACAGCAACTTTTGGCGGATCCGCAAAAAAAACGGATGCAACGGACGGCAATCCGTCACAATCCGCCTATAATGAAAGTCAATGGGGAAAAAAACAGATCCTCAAAAGAAAATTGCGGATCCGTTTTTTTCAAAACCTGGCGGATTGTGACTGATTGTAAAAAACTGAAGTGTGAAAGAGGCCTAAGCTGCACTGCTAGCACTGATGACCTGGCCACCAATACCAGATGGCTGGGACTTACGTTTCCTAGTATTGCGTGAAACTGTCAGTGGAGTTTTAGTCTTCCAATTAGAAATCGTCCAGACCTGAATAAGCAAGATTTTCTTTATTTGTCATGCCAGCATGGAGAAAGAATGACTGCCACACCAGGTGTTAGCAGTCATCTGTCTGACTCCATACGTATTCTTAGAGTTTAAATAATAAAAGAGGAGGGCGTTGAAAAATACTACGTTTGCAAAATAGTACATACATGGAAATATGCTTTACTGTTAGCAATAGAGTTGAGCGACTTTTGGTTTTTTAGGGTCGCGTTTCGTTTCGTGAAACCCGACTTTTCCAAAAGTCGGGTCGAGCAAGATCGTCCGATTATAGGGAAAAGTCGGGGTCGTCCCGAAACACGAAACCCAATGTAAGTCAATGGGGAATAAAAGTCGGCAGTGAGATGAGGACAGGAAACACACCAACAGTGCCCATTTGAATGCCAAAAGCATCAATTCTTCTTACTTAAGCTTGTCAACCTGAATTAACTTCATAATACAAGTTACGCACTCAAAAATCGGGGTTATTTGGTTACAGACTGTGGGGGGGGGAGGGCTGGCTCCAGGTTTTCATGTGCCCTGGGCGAAAGAGCGCCCCTTTAACACATACCACAACTCATCATGCTCCGATACGGCAGAGAAATAGCGGTATAGTACAATGAAAAATACCTCACTTTTTACATCTCATGACGAGGCCCATCTATTTCTCCATACAGAATCATTGGTCCCATATAATGTTTGAAACAGTATATGATGAGCTCCACATAATGCTACAGTATATGTTGGTCCCCATGGATGAAGCTCTACTGTCTTATGGGCCCAAATAATGCTCCAAACATAATGGGCCCCATTTCTAATGCTCTAGTGTATAATGGGCCCTGTAAATGCTGCTCCAGTGTCTGATGTCCACCTTTGGAATGTTCCAGTGTATGGTGGGCCCCATCTATCATTCTCAGACGGTGTTAGGCCCAGTATGGATTGCACGTGATTGCACAAAGGTTAGAAAGGGTACCATATCCCCAGATAACATGTATGGTTAGCGTACACATTCAAAATATATGTCTATACATCAGGAGGCAGGCTCAGATGGTGTTAGGCCCAGTATGGATTGCACGTGATTGCACAAAGGTTAGAAAGGGTACCGTATCCCCAGATAACATGTATGGATAGCGTACACATTCAAAATATATGTCTCAGGAGGCAGGCTCAGACGGTGTTAGGCCCAGTATGGATTGCACGTGATTGCACAAAGGTTAGAAAGGGTACCGTATCCCCGGATAACATGTATGGATAGCGTACACATTCAAAATATATGTCTCAGGAGGCAGGCTCAGACGGTGTTAGGCCCAGTATGGATTGCACGTGATTGCACAAAGGTTAGAAAGGGTACCGTATCCCCGGATAACATGTATGGATAGCGTACACATTCAAAATATATGTCTCAGGAGGCAGGCTCAGACGGTGTTAGGCCCAGTATGGATTGCACGTGATTGCACAAAGGTTAGAAAGGGTACCGTATCCCCGGATAACATGTATGGATAGCGTAAACATTCAAAATATATGTCTCAGGAGGCAGGCTCAGACGGTGTTAGGCCCAGTATGGATTGCACGTGATTGCACAAAGGTTAGAAAGGGTACCGTATCCCCGGATAACATGTATGGATAGCATACACATTCAAAATATATGTCTCAGGAGGCAGGCTCAGACGGTGTTAGGCCCAGTATGGATTGCACGTGATTGCACAAAGGTTAGAAAGGGTACCGTATCCCCGGATAACATGTATGGATAGCGTACACATTCAAAATATATGTCTCAGGAGGCAGGCTCAGACGGTGTTAGGCCCAGTATGGATTGCACGTGATTGCACAAAGGTTAGAAAGGGTACCGTATCCCCGGATAACATGTATGGATAGCGTACACATTCAAAATATATGTCTATGCATCAGGAGGCAGGCTCAGACGGTGTCAGGCACAGTATGGATTTGACGGCCCAGATTACACAGCGGAGGAGCAGGGAGAGGTAAAGATTGCAAATGCTGGGGTCCTGCCCAAGCAAGGGGGGCCCACTCGTGGGCGTCGGTACTGGCACTGGGCCCCTCATAGTACAGCGGTGTGTCTGACGGCGGGTGTGCACCACCACCGTCAGAGACACTTGATTGCACTATGAGGGACCCTGTGCCAGTGCCCGCGCCCAAGAGTCGGCCTACCCACCTGTCCAGGGCAACGGCACTCGCACGGTGTCGTGCGCTAGGTGGTGACCCCGGCAATGGGGGGGAGGCAGCACAGTTAGGGAGTTTTAGAAAGTGGCATATGTTGATGTTGGACATTCAGCTGATGCAAAAGGCGAAATAGGTGAAGTACCAGGAAGAGGTGGACCAAAGCAAGCCATTTTTCTGTCACCCTATGTGTCATCAGGGGAAGGTGGGACAAAATCCTTGGAAACCCATGCGTGGTTCATTTTAATGAAGGTTAGATCATCCACATTTTGGGTTGACAGACGGGTCCTTTTTTCTGTCAGGATTGATCCAGCTGCACTGAAGACTCTTTCCGATAGCACACTTGCAGCTGGGCAAGCGAGCTCCTGTAAGGCATATTGGGCCAATTCAGGCCAGGTGTCCAGTTTAGCGGCCCAATAGTCAAAGGGGAATAACCTGTGTGGGAGAACATCGATATGGGAGGAAAAGTAGTTTGTAACCATAGTTGACAACTGCTGTCTCCTGTCACTTTCCATCGATGCAGTATTACCAGTTGTGTGAGCGGTATGTGAAAAATCAGTCCACAACATTGTCATGAAACCCCTGTCTCCAATGCCACTTCTGCTGTGTGCACCACGAACACCTCTGCCAAGCTGCCCCCGGCCCGTACGGCTCGTGTGAGAACCATCACCGCTGCTGTGTGCTGGGAATGCCTCAAGCAACCGATTTACCAGAGTTGCTTGTTTATTAGCCAATATTAGGTCAAGGTTCTCCTGTGGCATGATGTTTTGTAATTTGCCTTTATAGCGTGGATCCAGGATGCTGGCCAACCAGTAGTCGTCATCGTTCATCATTTTGGCAATGCGGGGGTCCCTTTTTAGGATCCGCAAGGCATAATCTGACATGTGGGCCAATGTTCCCGGTGTCAATGATGCACTGCGAGTGCTGGGTGGAGGAGCACGTTCTGGCAAATCCACATCCCTCCAGTCACGCACAAACCCTGTACCAGACCTTGTCACGCCAACATTTTCACTTGCTCCACGAGATGCATCCTCCTCCCCTAAGTAATCATCCCCATCATCATCCTCCTCCTCTTCTTCCTCCACCTCGTCCAGGAGAGGTCCCTGAGCAGACAATGGCTGAATGTCATCCAGGATTCCCTCCTCCTCTTCCTCCTCATCAACATTGGCTGCAGACGCCTGCTCCTTAAGGTGCATCAAAGTTTGCATGAGCAGAAGCATAAGTGGGATGCTCATGCTTAGGATGGCGTCGTCTGCGCTTACCAGCCGTGTGCATTCCTCAAAACACTGAAGGACTTTACAGAGGTCTTTCAGCTTCGACCACTGCACACCTGTCAACTCCATGTCTGCTCTCAAAGTGCCTGGCTGTGTATCCTCCCACAAATGCATTATGGCCTGCCTCTGCTCGCACAGCCGCTCCACCATGTGCAGGGTGGAGTTCCACCTTGTTGCAATGTCGATAATGAGGCGGTGGTTGGGAAGGTGGAGCAATCGCTGCAGCTTCTGCATACGAACGGAGTGTACAGGCGACCGGCGGATGTGCGCGCACAGTCTTCGCACCTTCTGGAGCAGGGCTGTTAACTCCGGATAATTTTTGAGGAAGCACTGCACCACCAGGTTCAAGGTGTGAGCCAAGCAAGGTATGTGGCTGAGTTTTGAAAGGGCTATGGCTGCCACAAAATTACGGCCGTTATCACTAACTACCTTGCCTGCCTGAAGATGTACACTGCCCAGCCATGACTCAGTTTGTCGCTTCAAGTACTCGGTCAGCACCTCGGCGGTGTGTCTGTCGCCCAAACACATCATCTTCAACACAGCCTGCTGACGCTTTCCACTAGCTGCTCGATAGGGGGACACATCGTGTGCAACAGTGGCAGCTGCAGATGGAGTGCTCGTACGACTGCGCTCTGTGGATGAGCTTTCGCTTCTGGAGGAGGAGGAGGGTCGAATGCCTACAGCCAACTGTTTCCTATACCGTGGGCTAGTCAGCACTGTCCCACCACCGCTGTCCCCTGTGGACCCTGCATCCACCACATTAACCCAGTGCGCAGTGATGGACACGTAACGGCCCTGGCCATGCCGACTGGACCATGCATCAGTTGTGAGGTGCACCTTTCCGCTCACTGACTGCTTGAGTGCATGGACAATGCGGTCTTTCACATGATGGTGGAGGGCTGGGATGGCTTTGCGAGAGAAGAAGTGGCGACTGGGTAGGTCATAGCGTGGTACTGCATAGGCCATGAGTTCGCGGAAAGCTGTGCTTTCCACCAACCGAAAGGGCATCATCTCAAACGAGATTAGTTTGGCAATGTGGGCGTTCAAACCCAGTGTACGCGGATGAGAGACTGAGTACTTTCTTGACCTACTCATAGTGTCTGGGAGGGTGAGCTGGACTTGAGAGCTGCATATGGTGGAAGTAGCGGTGGACAGGGCGGACTGAGAGAGGGTTGATGATGTTGATGGAGTTGGTGTTCTTTCTGATGGCCTAGAATCAGTCTTTCGTTGATATAACAGTGGGATTCCCTGACTGCTGTGGCCTTGCAACGACACCTCAACATTTGCTGCTGTGCTAACAGGTGGGCTTACAGTGGGGGAAACAATGTAGCGTTGCTGACTACCTTCGTTGTGATCAGTTGCACATGTGGCACTTGAGGTTTGGTGTTGTGCCCACGCTTGCAAGTGCATGCTGGTTAAATGTCTAAGCATGCAACTGGTATTCACATTTTTCAGATTTTTCCCTCGGCTAAAGGTCTTTGCGCACTTCTTACAGATAACCTTGGCCTGATCATGAGGATTTTGTTCAAAAAAGTGCCACACTGCACTCTTCCTACTTTGGCAGACATTTTGCGGCCTAGCACGCTGTGATCTTTTGACCCTCTGGACAAGCTGTCCAGCAACTCTTTTGATGTTTGGAACCTGTCTTTGGCCTGCCAGATAACAGCTGTTGCGATGTCGATGTCTGCTGTGGATGCTCCTCATCTGAGCTATTGGAAGCAGCACCCTCTTCCCCCAATGGATGCCAATCTGGGTCAACAACTGGGTCATCCATCACCTCCTCTTCTATGTCATGTGCACCTTCCTCTGTGTCACCGTGTATGGTGGTATAGTGTGCGGGAAGGGGCACCTGAGTCTCATCAGGGTCAGAATCTGGCTCTGTACACTGCGAGGACAATGTAGTGCTCTGAGTGAATGTACCAGCAGAATCATCCATCAGCGGCTGTGCATCAGTGCACTCCATGTCAGATTCATCTTGGCCTGGGTAATTCACCATTTCACTTGATAATCCAGGCATGGTATGTGAAAACAGCTCCATGGAGTAATCAGTAGTATGGCCAGCGTCATCCTTCAATCTTGGTTGGGGTGAAGGACACAAGGAAAGGTGTGGTTCATGAACATGAGCCTCCAATGACGACTCAGTGCTTTTACTTTTTACAACTGAAGAAGAGGAGGCGATAGAGCTGGAGGCTGAGTCAGCAATGTAAGACAAAACTTTTTCCTGATGCTCTGGCTTTTAAAGCGGTTTGCCAACTCCTAGAAAACTAAGCGTTCGAGGCCTTATGTAGCCAGACGATGACGCAGGGTCAGCACCTCCTGCATTCGGTCCTATTTTGCTCTTGCCACTACCATCAGATCCACCACCAACACCATCATTACCAGCTGCCAACCCCCGCCCAATTCCACGGCCTCTTCCACCAGCCTTCCTCATTTTTGGTAGAAATGTAGACAAAATCCAACAAACTATATAGTAATGTAAAACAAGGTACAAGGTGTCTATAGGACAGGGGAGATTTTGAATTTCTGCAGACACTTGTGGACACTGGACACTTTTGGATTGTGTGAGGCCCACTGATATCTGAGCGCTATGTGACAGGCTCGATGGCACAGCTGTGACCAAAGTGACTAGAGGATAAGGGAGATTTTGAATCTCTGCACACACTTTTGGACACTGGATGGACACTTTTGGATTGTGTGAGGCCCACTGATATCTGAGCGCTATGTGACAGGCTCGATGGCACAGCTGTGACCAAAGTGACTAGAGGATAAGGGAGATTTTGAATCTCTGCACACACTTTTGGACACTGGACACTTTTGGATTGTGTGAGGCCCACTGATATCTGAGCGCTATGTGACAGGCTCGATGGCACAGCTGTGACCAAAGTGACTAGAGGATAAGGGAGATTTTGAATCTCTGCACACACTTTTGGACACTGGATGGACACTTTTGGATTGTGTGAGGCCCACTGATATCTGAGCGCTATGTGACAGGCTCGATGGCACAGCTGTGACCAAAGTGACTAGAGGATAAGGGAGATTTTGAATCTCTGCACACACTTTTGGACACTGGATGGACACTTTTGGATTGTGTGAGGCCCACTGATATCTGAGCGCTATGTGACAGGCTCGATGGCACAGCTGTGACCAAAGTGACTAGAGGATAAGGGAGATTTTGAATCTCTGCACACACTTTTGGACACTGGACACTTTTGGATTGTGTGAGGCCCAATGAATATCTGAGCGCTATGTGACAGGCTCGATGGCACAGCTGTGACAAAAGTGACTAGAGGATAAGGGAGATTTTGAATCTCTGCACACACTTTTGGACACTGGATGGACACTTTTGGATTGTGTGAGGCCCACTGATATCTGAGCGCTATGTGACAGGCTCAATGGCACAGCTGTGACCAAAGTGACTAGAGGATAAGGGAGATTTTGAATCTCTGCACACACTTTTGGACACTAGACACTTTTGGATTGTGTGAGGCCCAATGAATATCTGAGCGCTATGTGACAGGCTCGATGGCACAGCTGTGACAAAAGTGACTAGAGGATAAGGGAGATTTTGAATCTCTGCACACACTTTTGGACACTGGATGGACACTTTTGGATTGTGTGAGGCCCACTGATATCTGAGCGCTATTTGACAGGCTCGATGGCACAGCTGTGACCAAAGTGACTAGAGGATAAGGGAGATTTTGAATCTCTGCACACACTTTTGGACACTGGATGGACACTTTTGGATTGTGTGAGGCCCACTGATATCTGAGCGCTATGTGACAGGCTCGATGGCACAGCTGTGACTAAAGTGACTAGAGGATAAGGGAGATTTTGAATCTCTGCACACACTTTTGGACACTGGACACTTTTGGATTGTGTGAGGCCCAATGAATATCTGAGCGCTATGTGACAGGCTCGATGGCACAGCTGTGACAAAAGTGACTAGAGGATAAGGGAGAATTTGAATCTCTGCACACACTTTTGGACACTGGATGGACACTTTTGGATTGTGTGAGGCCCACTGATATCTGAGCGCTATGTGACAGGCTCGATGGCACAGCTGTGACCAAAGTGACTAGAGGATAAGGGAGATTTTGAATCTCTGCACACACTTTTGGACACTGGATGGACACTTTTGGATTGTGTGAGGCCCACTGATATCTGAGCGCTATGTGACAGGCTCGATGGCACAGCTGTGACCAAAGTGACTAGAGGATAAGGGAGATTTTGAATCTCTGCACACACTTTTGGACACTGGATGGACACTTTTGGATTGTGTGAGGCCCACTGATATCTGAGCGCTATGTGACAGGCTCGATGGCACAGCTGTGACCAAAGTGACTAGAGGATAAGGGAGATTTTGAATCTCTGCACACACTTTTGGACACTGGATGGACACTTTTGGATTGTGTGAGGCCCACTGATATCTGAGCGCTACGTGACAGGCTCGATGGCAAAGCTGTGACCAAAGTGACTAGAGGATAAGGGAGATTTTGAATCTCTGCACACACTTTTGGACACTGGACACTTTTGGATTGTGTGAGGCCCAATGAATATCTGAGCGCTATGTGACAGGCTCGATGGCACAGCTGTGACAAAAGTGACTAGAGGATAAGGGAGATTTTGAATCTCTGCACACACTTTTGGACACTGGATGGACACTTTTGGATTGTGTGAGGCCCACTGATATCTGAGCGCTATGTGACAGGCTCGATGGCACAGCTGTGACCAAAGTGACTAGAGGATAGGGGAGATTTTGAATCTCTGCACACACTTTTGGACACTGGACACTTTTGGATTGTGTGAGGCCCAATGAATATCTGAGCACTATGTGACAGGCTCGATGGCACAGCTGTGACCAAAGTGACTAGAGGATAAGGGAGATTTTGAATCTCTGCACACACTTTTGGACACTGGATGGACACTTTTGGATTGTGTGAGGCCCACTGATATCTGAGCGCTATGTGACAGGCTCGATGGCACAGCTGTGACCAAAGTGACTAGAGGATAAGGGAGATTTTGAATCTCTGCACACACTTTTGGACACTGGATGGACACTTTTGGATTGTGTGAGGCCCACTGATATCTGAGCGCTATGTGACAGGCTCGATGGCACAGCTGTGACAAAAGTGACTAGAGGATAAGGGAGATTTTGAATCTCTGCACACACTTTTGGACACTGGATGGACACTTTTGGATTGTGTGAGGCCCACTGATATCTGAGCGCTATGTGACAGGCTCGATGGCACAGCTGTGACCAAAGTGACTAGAGGATAAGGGAGATTTTGAATCTCTGCACACACTTTTGGACACTGGACACTTTTGGATTGTGTGAGGCCCAATGAATATCTGAGCGCTATGTGACAGGCTCGATGGCATAGCTGTGACAAAAGTGACTAGAGGATAAGGGAGATTTTGAATCTCTGCACACACTTTTGGACACTGGATGGACACTTTTGGATTGTGTGAGGCCCACTGATATCTGAGCGCTATGTGACAGGCTCGATGGCACAGCTGTGACCAAAGTGACTAGAAGATAAGGGAGATTTTGAATCTCTGCACACACTTTTGGACACTGGACACTTTTGGATTGTGTGAGGCCCAATGAATATCTGAGCGCTATGTGACAGGCTCGATGGCACAGCTGTGACCAAAGTGACTAGAGGATAAGGGAGATTTTGAATCTCTGCACACACTTTTGGACACTGGACACTTTTGGATTGTGTGAGGCCCAATGAATATCTGAGCGTTATGTGACAGGCTCGATGGCACAGCTGTGACAAAAGTGACTGGAGGATAAGGGAGATTGGATTGCTTTTAAAAAAGCAGTTTGCGGAGCAGTGGGTAAACAGCAATGCAGGAATGTCAGGAAGCCTTAGAAGGCAGCCCAACAACCAACACCACTGATACACCACTATATAGCCTCCCCTTGCACTGCACACACAGTGACTGGTGTGTTGTGCAGGCCAAATTGCTAGCAGCAGAAGCAGTTTTTTTGTCTTCTCAGCAGGACAAAAAAAAAAATTGGGATTGCTTTTAAAAAAGCAGTTTGCGGAGCAGTGGGTAAACAGCAATGCAGGAATGTCAGGAAGCCTTAGAAGGCAGCCCAACAACCAACACCACTGATACACCACTATATAGCCTCCCCTTGCACTGCACACACACAGTGACTGGTGTGTTGTGCAGGCCAAATCGCTAGCAGCAGAAGCAGTTTTTTTGTCTTCTTCCCTGCCTAACGCTCTCCCTACAGAATCAGCAGCAACCTCTCCCTATACTAAGATCGGCAGAAGTAAGATGGCGGTCGGTGTGCACGCCGTTTTATACCCCCTGTGACGCCCACCAAAGCAAGCCAATCACTTGCATGCCCTTCTGAAAGATGGTGGTGACCCGTGCCTATGTCATCACGTTGCCCACAGTGTCCGTGGATCCTGATTGGCTGAAAAAGAGCGCAAAACAAACTTTTGAAACGCGACTTTGGCGACCTCGTGGCCGACCTCATCCTAGGGTCGGGTTTCGTTTCATGAAACCCGACTTTGCCAAAAGTCGGCGACTTTTGAATTTTTTCGACTCGTTTCGCTCAACTCTAGTTAGCAATCCTTATCTACGTTACCAGAGAAGTATGACATTTTATTTTGTACGTTAGACAAGGATAGCAAACTAAGCATTACACCCATGTCTTCTCATTACATCAGCTGAAAAGAGTTTCTAAGTCTAAGCATAATAATGGCATATATGCAATCATGTGTATATATAAATACGTATACACATACCCCCACACATGCACATATACACATATATATATATATATATACACATATACACATGCACATAAAAGAAAGAACTTTATTACAATTATTATAACATTCCCTCATCTTGTAATAAAATCATTTATCTGTACACATTGGAGACAGATTTCTTTTTGTCAGATTTCACAGAAGATCTCCAAATAATCTAGAGGGAGAGTAATATGTTCAGTATATTTATCATTAAGTCCCAAAATTTTCATTCTTTCATTGAATTCCAAAGTCTCCATTCCTTGATACATAGTTTTTGTTATGGCAGAGTCAATCAGTCTTTGAACAAGTCCTCTAATGCATAGAATAGCGCAGCATCCACAATCAACACACTGGCCACAATGGTAAGAGATGTCAACGCAGAAGTGAATAATCCGGACCATTTCCCAAACCATTCTTCAGTCCAGGAAGTAAACATGTCATCATAGCCAGAGTTCTCTGCTAATTCATTAAACAGGGCAGTCAGTCCATTAAGAGCTTTGGAGATACTCCCATCAGGGATATGTATTAGGGAAAAAGGGTGCAACAAAATCCTCAAACCATTTTATATACACCTCCCTTTTCTGCTAAGAACTTGTCTAATGAATCCTATTCTACTCAGCCATGAGAGGACCTGGTCCTAATTGCTCAGTTATCCATTTAACTGCATCTCAGGTATAATTAATTAATCTCTGCTGGTTATAGCATAAGTAGTGTATCCAATCTACATTCTTTTTTATAATCACCCACCAAATTATGGATTCCCACCCGGCTGCTACATGGTTCCTTGCCTTGTACTCATTGGGCACTCCCCTGGGAACTCCAATGTCATCTCTGTAGATACTAGAATGGAAGGATCCTTGCGGAGTTTCACGCTTCCGTCTCTTCCCACTATGTACCTTTGGCCATATCCCTGTTGACAACAGGTGGCACGGCATGATTAGCTGGACCACCGCACAATCCCCTCAGGAACCATGTGGTAGTCTGGTTCTTATCTTGTCATCACCGCATAACCACCATATATTCGCTCTCAGGGTAGTGTGGTCTGACCATATGGTTGCGTACTTGACCCTGTGGGAGACAATGATCCGTTCTCTACAAGAGTCACCTTGGAGCTCTCCGAAGTCGTGCCCATGCCCTGGAAGACTAAAACAAGTATAGTTACCATGATTAGCAATCACCTGTGGTGGGATATCCACTTTCTCAAGTGGGGGATATAAAAATAATAACATTTTACATTTTCCTTCCCTTTCTGAGCAGGCATAAGTTTTACTATATAACTTAATTTTTTTTAAGCTTTCTGCAATTAATTGTATTTAAGCCATTCTAACCATTCATTCTTCTCACAGCCTCTCTCTAGAGCTAGTTTATCTTCATAAGTTAGGTTAGACGATCTAACTATGAACCCTATGGACTCTGTTATGGTTCTCTATGGCATACCTTCCTTGGGTCTATGTATGCTATTATTCTGAACTTCTATGTAGAAATGTCCTATTGGGTCTGTTCCTGACATATCAGCTCCTATAACCTTTGATTCCTCAGCTTAGGGTTTTTTAAAGTTCTCAGTAGCTGATTCTTATTTGTGTAAGGGGATCTCCTTTTTCCTAATGGAGAATCAGGCTTTAAAATCTGTGTAGCCATAAACCTTATACCTATAGCCTCGGGCTACAATTGTCCATGCTGCTTTACTCCAGTCACACATCCATCCCATCTGCTATTAGCGCTCATAACACAAACATACTTATCAGACTCTGCTAGTTTCACAGCTTGTTCTCTAACTCTGCATCCTTCATACAACAGACAGAAGTCTGTGGTGCCCCTGAGGGTTCAGTCGCCACAGAGGTACTGCACCTCCTCCTGAGGTGTGGTACCCCACCATCCAGGTAAGGTGGAGACACCTGACCACACTCCAACACCTGCATCCCACACAACATAGTAGTGTAGCAAAGCACCCTTTGGTGGCTCCCGGCTTTGAACACGAAGCATGCTGGGAGGCAGGTGGAGTTTAGTCTGCACTAAAAGAGAGGGAAGAGTTTAGGATTCAGTCAGTTTTTCACAGGAATCTGACAAGGTCAGTCTGTGAAAGGAGATCCCCTGAGTGGGATGGATGAAGGAAGTACTGCAGCCGACCTCAGTGACCTGGGTCCGCTGGTTGATAGAAAGCCTGACTCTTCATAAGAAAGAAAGGATTAGTATGGAACGTGAGGAGAAGAAGAGAACTAAGGATTAGGGTTAGAGGAGAACCCTTCCCAAGTTCTGAGCGCAAGGCCGGGGTCTGGTCCCTGAGGTTGTATGGATGGTCCTGCAGCAGACACCGGAGGAATAGAAGTTGTCACGACTTTATTCCCACACAAGACTTGGGGGCAGAACAGCAACGTGTGTGAGCCGGGACTAGGTAGTAAGGAGTCCCCGAAGCAGGCTACAGCTGTCTGCCATACAAGTAGAGTTCATAGGAACATCTGACAGGAGCAACTCCAGTGTAACTCAGTACTGTGAGTACTTCACTAAAGGTGCTAAAAGGGAGACATTCAGAAAAGGCACATAATTTGGCGGAGTGTTGGAAAGGAGTGCTTCATCTTGCCTGGAAGTTGGCTGAGCTCCTGACCAGGAGGACAGGGCACGGATGCGGGCTCTTGTGCCACAACAGACTGTGAGTAAAGCTTTGGAACTACATGCCCTGTTGTTATGTATGAGTCACCGAAGGAGGAAAAAACAAAAATATAAGCTAAGTCCAGAAAACCGGAGAGGTTGGTAGCTAGTGGATTGCAGACCCCTGATCCTATTCACAACAACTAACAGTAGCCGTGGGGTGTTCCTACGGTGGTCCTAGACACCTCGTTCACAGCCGGAGAACTAAACTTCCCCAGAGCAGACCCCAAAGCAATAGACAGCCCCCAACATGTATTGACGGTGAAAACAGATGAAAACACAAACACAGACAGAAAGACAGGCTGAGCAAACGATGGGGTCCTCACTAACTAGATAGGACGGGAAAGAAAAGCAACTGTCTGCAATCACGCAAAAACCCTGCCAAAAATAATGTCCAACATGTCTGATAGAAAAGGCCCTGAAGTCACTAGACCTCAAAATCACTATGTCAGCACTCAGGTATATTCTGAAAACAGAGCAAAGAGATCAACTGATCAGAGACAAAAATGGAGTTCAGCCAGTCCCAACCAGGGCTGGCTGAACACAAACACTAAGTAAACCAGACAAAATCTCATGGAACAATAGCAGAGCAAAAACTTAGCTTTAGTAGACAGGACTAAACTGGAGACCAGAGCTCAGAGCAGAGAGGATCACCAGCAACCCAGCAGGGCGTCGGCGGCCTTATATCCACGCAGAGATTCCGGATGTCCAATCACACTCCACCTGTTCAGATGACAGGTTTTTCCCTTCCAAATCAATTTCACTACCTCCTTTCACCAGCAGAGGGAGTTCATCGGATATCAAAGGTGAAGGAGAAAATGAGCTCATAACAGTACCTCCCCCTTGAGGAGGGGTCACCGAACCCTCATCCACGCCACCAGGGCGATCAGGATGGGCCCGATGAAAAGCACGAACCAATCTTTCGGCATGAATATCAGATGCAGAGACCCAAGAATTATCCTCCTGGCCATAACCCTTCCACTTAACCAAATACTGGAGTCTCCGTCTAGCCAGATGAGAAACCAGTATCTTCTCAACCTCATATTTCACATTGCCTTCAACCAATACAGGGTCAGGAGGTACCACCACAGGAACTACTGGCTCAACAAACCTCTTTAACAGAGACTTATGAAACACGTTATGGATCTTGAATGTAACAGGAAGAGCCAATCGAAAAGAGACTGAATTAAGAATCTCCAAAATCTTGTAAGGTCCAATAAATCTAGGTTTAAACTTTGGAGAAGCCACCTTCATAGAGATATTCTTTGATGACAACCAAACCATATCACCCACCTTATACCGGGGACCAATGGTCCTATGCCGGTTCGAAAACCGCTGGGCCTTTTCCTGGGAGAGAGACAACTTATCCACCACTTGGTCCCAGATCTGGTGCATTCTCTCCACCACAGTGTCAACACGTAAGCAGGTAGAAGACTCCACCTGCCCTGAAGAGAATCGAGGATGAAACCCAAAGTTACAAAAAAAAGGTGACATCAAAGTGGCAGAACTAGCTCTATTATTTAAAGCAAATTCGGCCAAGGGCAAAAATGAAACCCAATCATCCTGATCAGCAGAAATAAAACATCTCAAATAAGACTCCAAAGTCTGGTTTGTTCTCTCCGTCTGCAAATTGGTCTGAGGGTGAAATGCAGAGGAGAAGGACAACTGAATTCCCAGCTTGGAACACAAAAGTCCTCCAAAATCTAGAAACAAACTGAACTCCTCTGTCAGACACAATATTCTCAGGAATCCCATGCAAACTACCTTCTGCAAAAGCAAGGGCACCAACTCTGAGGAAGATGGCAACTTAGGGAGTGGTACAAGATGGACCATCTTAGAGAATCTATCACAAATCACCCAAATAACAGTCATTCTCTGAGAGACAGGCATATCAGAAATAAAATCCATTGAAATATGGGTCCATGGCCTCCTGGGCACCGGCAAAGGCATCAACAACCCACTAGAGCGTGAACAAGGTTTAGACCGGGAGCAAGTCCCACAGGACTGCACAAAATTCCTGACATCACGAGACAAGGCGGGCCACCAAAAAGACCGACTCACCAAATGTCTAGTACCAAAAATACCTGGATGACCAGCCAATGCGGAGCAATGAACTTCAGACATTACTCTCTTCCTCCACTGGTCAGGAACATACAATTTTCCAATGGGACAACGCTCAGGTTTGTCCTCCTGAAACTCTTACAGAGCACGTCTCAAATCGGGTGAGATGGCAGAAAGAACTACCCCCTCACCTAAGATGGTAGCAGGCTTGGTCGCAATAGGAGAATCAGCAAAGAAACTCCTAGAGAGGGCGTCTGCCTTGACATTCTTAGTGCCCGGAAGAAAAGAGACCACAAAATCAAAACGTGTGAAAAACAAGGCCCATCTAGCCTGTCTAGGATTCAAGTGTTTGGCCGACTCAAGGTAAATCAAATTCTTGTGGTCAGTAAGGACCACGACTTGATGTTTAGCTCCCTCCAACCAATGTCTCCACTCCTCAAATGCCCATTTCATGGCTAACAGTTCCCGATTGCCCACATCATAGTTGCGTTCGGATGGGGAGAACTTTCGGGAAAAGAAAGCACAGGGATTCATTTTAGATGTTACCGGATCTTTTTCGGACAAAACAGCTCCTGCACCAATCTCAGAAGCGTCCACCTCTACCTGAAACGGGAATGAGACATTAGGTTGCCGCAAAACCAGAGCAGAAGTGAACCTCCGCTTCAGCTCATGAAAGGAAGAAACAGCCTCTGGAGACCAATTCAGCACATCAGCACCCTTCTTAGACAAATCAGTCAATGGTTTGGCAATACCAGAAAAATTAGCTATAAATTTACAATAAAAATTAGCAAAACCCAAAAACTTCTGGAGGGCCTTCAAAGAAGTGGGCTGAACCCAATCATAAATGGCCTGTACCTTGGCCGGGTCCATTTCAATAGTTGACGGAGACAAAATAAATCCCAAAAATGAAATCCTCTATACACCAAAAAGGCATTTCGATCCCTTAACATACGGAATTCTCCCTGAAAATCCGGAACACAGTCCGAACATGTTCCACATGAGAGTCCCAATCCCTGGAAAAGATCAAAATATCATCCAGATAGATGATCAAAAATTTATCCACAAAGTCCCGGAAAATATCATTCATGAAGCACTGGAAGACAGAAGGGGCATTAGTGAGCCCAAAAGGCTTCACCAGGTACTCAAAATGTCCCTCCGGAGTATTGAACGCCGTCTTCCATTCATCCCCCTGCTTAATGCGGATAAGATTATACACCCCCCTGAGGTCAAGCTTGGTAAACCACCAAGCACCTCTAACTCTAGAGAATAGATCCGAAATCAGGGGTAACGGATACTGATATTTAACAGTAATTTTGTTGAGGGAACGATAGTCAATACAAGGCTTTATTGAACCATCTTTCTTGGCCACGAAAAAAAAACCAGCACCCAAGGGTGAAGAGGATGGTCTAATATGACCCTTGTCCAACGACTCCTTAATATAAGATCGCATAGCCTCGTGCTCGGGTACAGATAAATTGAAAAGTCGACCCTTGGGAAATTTACACCCAGGGCTCAACTCAATTGCACAGTCATAACTCCTATGAGGAGGCAAAGACGCAGACTTTTTCTCACTAAATACATCATAAAAATCAGCCAAATAGTCAGGAACATCATGCGACTAGGGAGAGGTGGAGAAAACAGGAGCATCACCAAGAGCAAACCGACAACCCCAACTCACCACAGACACAGATTTCCAATCCAAAACTGGATTATGGATTTGCAACCAGGGAAATCCCAGAACAATGGTATCGTGCAAATTATGCAACACCAAAAATCTGCAATTTTCTTGATGGTCTGGGGCGACCCGCATTACCACCTGGGTCCAAAACTGAGGTTTATTCTTCACCAAAGGAGTAGCATCAATACCCCTCAAAGGGATAGGCATCCACAGAGGTGTCATAGGCAACCCACAACGTTTAGCAAAATCCAAGTCCATCAGGTTCAGAGCTGCTCCCGAATCCATAAAAGCCTTAGCGGAAAATGTGGACAGGGAACAGATCAGAGTAATTGCCAGAAGAAACTTAGGTTGAACACCACCCACAGCAAATGTGTGTGCAAAATGTTTCTCTTGTTTAGGGCAGACAGAAATGATATGCGAGGCATCACCACAGAAGAAACACAGCTTATTACGCCTTCTGAACTCCTGATGCTGCGCCCCAGACAAAACTCTATCACATTGCATAGGTTCAGACATTTGTTCAACAGGTGACAACACCTCTCATGCAGTTTTGCGTTCACGCAAACGCCGATCAACCTGAATGGCTAATGACATAGAATCGTCAAGACCAGAGGGAACAGGAAATCCCACCATAGTATCTTTTACAGTTTCTCACAAACCCTTCCGAAAGAGAGCTGCCCAGGCACCATCATTCCAGGTAGTAAGGGCCGCCCACTTTTGGAATTTTTGACAGTACAACTCTGCAGAATCCTGACCCTGGCTCAATGCCAACAGGGCCTTTTCAGCCTGATCAATAGCATTAGGTTCATCATACAACAACCCCAAGGCTTGAAAAAATGCATTCACATTAGTAAGAATATTATCATCATGTTTCAAAGAAAACGCCCAATCCTGGGGATCGCCGCGCAGCAAAGAGATGACAATTTTAACCTGCTGTGCGGAGCTCCCCGACGAGTTAGGCTTCAAGGCAAAAAATAATTTACAATTATTCTTAAAATTCAAAAATTTAGACCGATCCCCAAAAAACACATCAGGAGTAGGGATCTTTGGTTCAGCAGCATGTGAATGAGCAAGATAGGCGGAAATTCCCCGCACTTCAGCAGTGAGCTGCTCCACACGATCAGACAATTGCTTCATCTCCATTGAGAAAGAAAAAAAAATTCCCCCTTCGGTCTCAGAGACATAGAGGAAAAAATATACACACACAAAAAAAAAAAAATTCTGACAAACTCTTTTTTTTTTTTACAATTCTTTCCTGATATTGAGTACCCTAGGATCTGCGGTATGGCTGCTGCTTCTGTTATGAAATGAGTCACCGAAGGAGGAAAAAACAAAAATACAAGCTATGCCCAGAAAACCGGAGAGGTTGGTAGCTATCGGATTGCAGACCCCTGATCCTATCGACAACAACTAACAGTAGCCGTGGGGGGTTCCTATGATGCCCTAGACCCCTCGATCACAGCCGGAGAACTAAATAGGCCTAAAGAAAGAAAGGGGAAATCTAATCTGCCCCAGAGCAGACCCCAAAGCAATAGGCAGCCCCCAACATATAATGATGGTGAAGCAAGATGAAAACACTAACACAGATAGAAAGATATGTTAGCCCAAGCTAACTAAAAAGGACAGGATAGAAAAGATGCTGTCTGCAATCCGTAAAAAACCCTACCAAAAAATGTCCCAACCGTCTGGTAGGAAAAACAGGCCCTGAAGTCGCTAGGACTTCAAAAAGACTGTCAGCACTCAGGTAAATTCTGAAGACAGAGCAAAGAGACAAACTGATCAGAGACAAAAATGGAACTCAGCACACCCCCGACCGGGGATGGCTGAACTCCAAAAAACAAGGTAAACAAAACAAAACTAATAAGTTCAATAGCAGAGCAAAAACTTATCTTTGGGAAGCAGGAATCAGACTGGTCTCCAAGAATCCAGCAGAGAAATCACCAGCGACTCAGAAGGGCGTTGGCTGCCTTATATCCAGTCAGAAATTCCTGTTACCCAGTCATCATCTACCAGATCAGGTGTTTGGTAATCAGCCTCACTACCTTCCTTCACCAGAAGAGGGAGTTCATCAGACATCGACGGTGAAGGGGAAAATGAACTCACAAGAGAGACAGGCATATCAGAAATAAAATCCATTGAAATATGGGTCCATGGCCTCCTGGGCACTGGCAAAGGCATCAACAACCCACTAGAGCGAGAACAAGGTTTAGACCGGGAGCAAGTCCCACAGGACTGCACAAAATTCCTGACATCACGAGACAAGGCGGGCCACCAAAAAGACCGACTCACCAAATCTCTAGTACCAAAAATACCTGGATGACCAGCCAATGCGGAGCAATGAACGTCAGATATTACTCTCTTCCTCCACTGGTCAGGAACATACAATTTTCCAATGGGACAACGCTCAGGTTTGTCCTCCTGAAACTCTTACAGAGCACGTCTCAAATCGGGCGAGATGGCAGAAAGAACTACCCCCTCACCTAAGATGGTAGCAGGCTTGGTCACAATAGGAGAATCAGCAAAGAAACTCCTAGAGAGGGCATCTGCCTTGACATTCTTAGTGCCCGGAAGAAAAGAGACCACAAAATCAAAACGTGTGAAAAACAAGGCCCACCTAGCCTGTCTAGGATTCAAGCGTTTGGCCGACTCAAGGTAAATCAAATTCTTTTGGTCAGTAAGGACCACGACTTGATGTTTAGCTCCCTCCAACCAATGTCTTCACTCCTCAAATGCCCATTTCATGGCTAACAGTTCTCGATTGCCCACATCATAGTTGCGTTCGGATGGGGAGAACTTTCGGGAAAAGAAAGCACAGGGATTCATTTTAGATGTTACCGGATCTTTTTCGGACAAAACAGCTCCTGCACCAATCTCAGAAGCGTCCACCTCTACCTGAAACGGGAGTGAGACATCAGGTTGCCGCAAAACCGGAGCAGAAGTGAACCTCCGCTTCAGCTCCTGAAAGGAAGAAACAGCCTCTGGAGACCAATTCAGCACATCAGCACCCTTCTTAGACAAATCAGTCAATGGTTTGGCAATACCAGAAAAATTAGCTATAAATTTACAATAAAAATTAGCAAAACCCCAAAACTTCTGGAGGGCCTTCAAAGAAGTAGGCTGAACCCAATCATAAATTGCCTGTACCTTGGCCAGGTCCATTTCAATAGTTGACGGAGACAAAATAAATCCCAAAAATGAAATTCTCTATACACCAAAAAGGCATTTTGATCCCTTAACATACAGGGAATTCTCCCTCAAAATCCAGAACACAGTCCGAACATGTTCCACATGAGAGTCCCAATCCCTGGAAAAGATCAAAATATCATCCAGATAGATGATCAAAAATTTATCCACAAAGTCCCAGAAAATATCATTCATGAAGCACTGGAAGACAGAAGGGGCATTAGTGAGCCCAAAAGGCTTCACCAGGTACTCAAAATGTGCCTCCGGAGTATTAAACACCATCTTCCATTCATCACCATGCTTAATGCGAATAAGATTATACGCCCTCCTGAGGTCAAGCTTGGTAAACCAGCAAGCACCTTTAACTCTGGAGAATAGAGCAGAAATCAGGGGTAACGGATACTGATATTTAACAGTAATTTT
The DNA here is from genome assembly GCF_039654945.1 of Dendrobates tinctorius. Taxonomy (NCBI): domain Eukaryota; kingdom Metazoa; phylum Chordata; class Amphibia; order Anura; family Dendrobatidae; genus Dendrobates; species Dendrobates tinctorius. The sequence goes on along the minus strand of NW_027362016.1, from coordinate 778,651 downwards.
GTTGAGGGAACGATAGTCAATACAAGGCCTTAATGAACCATCTTTCTTGGCCACGAAAAAAAACACAGCATCCAAGGGTGAAGAAGATGGCCTAATATGACCCTTCTCCAACGACTCCTTAATATAAGATCGCATAGCCTCGTGCTCGGGTACAGATAAATTGAAAAGTCGGCCCTTGGGAAATTTACACCCCGGGCTCAGTTCAATTGCACAGTCATAACTCCTATGAGGAGGCAAAGACGCAGACTTATTCTCACTAAATACATCATAAAAATCAGCCAAATAGTCAGGAACATCATGCGACTGGGGAGAGGTGGAGAAAACAGGAGCGTCATCAAGAGCACACCGACAACCCCAACTCACCACAGACACAGATTTCCAATCCAAAACTGGATTATGGTTTTGCAACCAGGGAAATCCAAGAACAATGGTATCATGCAAATTATGCAACACCAAAAATCTGCAATTTTCTTGATGGTCTGGGGCGACCCGCATTACCACCTGGGTCCAAAACTGAGGTTAATTCTTCGCCAAAGGAGTTGCATCAATACCCCTCAAAGCGATAGGCGTCTGCAGAGGTGTCATAGGAAACCCACAACGTTTAGCAAAATCCAAGTCCATCAGATTCAAGGCCGCTCCCGAATCCACAAAAGCCTTAGCGGAAAATGTGGACAGGGAGCAGATCAGAGTAATTGCCAGAAGAAACTTAGGTTGAACACCACCCACAGCAAATGTGTGTGCAAAACGTTTCTCTCGTTTAGGGCAGACAGAGATCATATGAGAGGCATCTCCACAGAAAAATCACAGCTTATTACGCCTTCTGAACTCCTGACATTGCGCCCTAGACAAAACTCTATCACATTGCATAGGTTCAGACATTTGTTCAACAGGTGGCAACATTTCTTGTGTACTTTTACGTTCCCGTAAATGCCAATCAACCTGAATGGCTAATGACATAGAATCGTCAAGACCAGAGGGAACAGGAAATCTCACCATAGTATCTTTTATGGTTTCTGACAAACCTTTCCAAAAGAGAGCTGCCATGGCACCATCATTCCAGGTAGTATGGACCGCCCACTTTCGGAATTTTTGACAGTATAACTCTGTAGAATCCTGACCCTGGCTCAATGCCAACAGGGCTTTCTCAGAATGATCAATAGCATTAGGTTCATCATGCAACAACCCCAAGGCTGGAAAAAATGCGTCCACATTAGTTAGAATAGGATCATCAGGTGTCAAAGAAAACGCCCAATCCTGGGGATCGCTGCGCAGCAAAGAGATGACAATTTTAACGTGCTGTGCAGAGCTCCCCGATGAGTTAGGCTTCAAGGCAAGAAATAATTTACAATTATTCTTAAAATTCAAAAATTTAGACCGATCCCCAAAAAACACATCAGGAGTAGGAATCTTTGGTTCAGCAGCATGTGAATGAGCAAGATAGGCGGAAATTCCCTGCACTTCAGCAGCCAGCTGCTCTACACGATCAGACAATTGCTTAATCTCCATTAAGAAAATTCCTCCTACGGCCCCAGAGAAAAAGAGGAAAAAATATACATAAAAAAAAATTTCTGACACTTTTTTTTTTTTTACAATTCTTTCCTGATATTGAGTACCCTAGGATCTGCGGTATGGCTGCTGCTTCTGTTATGAAATGAGTCACCGAAGGAGGAAAAAACAAAAATACAAGCTAAGTCCAGAAAACCGGAGAGGTTGGTAGCTATCGGATTGCAGACCCCTGATCCTATCGACAACAACTAACAGTAGCCGTGGGGGGTTCCTATGATGCCCTAGACCCCTCGATCACAGCCGGAGAACTAAATAGGCCTAAAGAAAGAAAGGGGAAATCTAATCTGCCCCAGAGCAGACCCCAAAGCAATAGGCAGCCCCCAACATATAATGACGGTGAAGCAAGATGAAAACACTAACACAGATAGAAAGATATGTTAGCCCAAGCTAACTAAAAAGGACAGGATAGAAAAGATGCTGTCTGCAATCCGTAAAAAACCCTACCAAAAAATGTCCCAACCGTCTGGTAGGAAAAACAGGCCCTGAAGTCGCTAGGACTTCAAAAAGACTATCAGCACTCAGGTAAATTCTGAAGACAGAGCAAAGAGACAAACTGATCAGAGACAAAAATGGAACTCAGCACACCCCCGACCGGGGATGGCTGAACTCCAAAAAACAAGGTAAACAAAACAAAACTAATAAGTTCAATAGCAGAGCAAAAACTTATCTTTGGGAAGCAGGAATCAGACTGGTCTCCAAGAATCCAGCAGAGAAATCACCAGCGACTCAGAAGGGTGTCGGCTGCCTTATATCCAGTCAGAAATTCCTGTTACCCAGTCATCATCTACCAGATCAGGTGTTTGGTAATCAGCCTCACTACCTTCCTTCACCAGAAGAGGGAGTTCATCAGACATCGACGGTGAAGGGGAAAATGAACTCACAAGAGAGACAGGCATATCAGAAATAAAATCCATTGAAATATGGGTCCATGGCCTCCTGGGCACTGGCAAAGGCATCAACAACCCACTAGAGCGAGAACAAGGTTTAGACAGGGAGCAAGTCCCACAGGACTGCACAAAATTCCTGACATCACGAGACAAGGCGGGCCACCAAAAAGACCGACTCACCAAATCTCTAGTACCAAAAATACCTGGATGACCAGCCAATGCGGAGCAATGAACGTCAGATATTACTCTCTTCCTCCACTGGTCAGGAACATACAATTTTCCAATGGGACAACGCTCAGGTTTGTCCTCCTGAAACTCTTCCAGAGCACATCTCAAATCGGGCGAGATGGCAGAAAGAACTACCCCCTCACCTAAGATGGTAGCAGGCTTGGTCACAATAGGAGAATCAGCAAAGAAACTCCTAGAGAGGGCATCTGCCTTGACATTCTTAGTGCCCGGAAGAAAAGAGACCACAAAATCAAAACGTGTGAAAAACAAGGCCCACCTAGCCTGTCTAGGATTCAAGCGTTTGGCCGACTCAAGGTAAATCAAATTCTTGTGGTCAGTAAGGACCACGACTTGATGTTTAGCTCCCTCCAACCAATGTCTTCACTCCTCAAATGCCCATTTCATGGCTAACAGTTCTCGATTGCCCACATCATAGTTGCGTTCGGATGGGGAGAACTTTCGGGAAAAGAAAGCACAGGGATTCATTTTAGATGTTACCGGATCTTTTTCGGACAAAACAGCTCCTGCACCAATCTCAGAAGCGCCCACCTCTACCTGAAACGGGAGTGAGACATCAGGTTGCCGCAAAACCGGAGCAGAAGTGAACCTCCGCTTCAGCTCCTGAAAGGAAGAAACAGCCTCTGGAGACCAATTCAGCACATCAGCACCATTCTTAGACAAATCAGTCAATGGTTTGGCAATACCAGAAAAATTAGCTATAAATTTACAATAAAAATTAGCAAAACCCCAAAACTTCTGGAGGGCCTTCAAAGAAGTAGGCTGAACCCAATCATAAATTGCCTGTACCTTGGCCAGGTCCATTTCAATAGTTGACGGAGACAAAATAAATCCCAAAAATGAAATCCTCTATACACCAAAAAGGCATTTTGATCCCTTAACATGCAGGGAATTCTCCCTCAAAATCCAGAACACAGTCCGAACATGTTCCACATGAGAGTCCCAATCCCTGGAAAAGATCAAAATATCATCCAGATAGATGATCAAAAATTTATCCACAAAGTCCCAGAAAATATCATTCATGAAGCACTGGAAGACAGAAGGGGCATTAGTGAGCCCAAAAGGCTTCACCAGGTACTCAAAATGTGCCTCCGGAGTATTAAACACCATCTTCCATTCATCACCATGCTTAATGCGAATAAGATTATACGCCCTCCTGAGGTCAAGCTTGGTAAACCAGCAAGCACCTTTAACTCTGGAGAATAGAGCAGAAATCAGGGGTAACGGATACTGATATTTAACAGTAATTTTGTTGAGGGAACGATAGTCAATACAAGGCCTTAATGAACCATCTTTCTTGGCCACGAAAAAAAACACAGCATCCAAGGGTGAAGAAGATGGTCTAATATGACCCTTCTCCAATGACTCCTTAATATAAGATCGCATAGCCTCGTGCTCGGGTACAGATAAATTGAAAAGTCGGCCCTTGGGAAATTTACACCCCGGGCTCAGTTCAATTGCACAGTCATAACTCCTATGAGGAGGCAAAGACGCAGACTTATTCTCACTAAATACATCATAAAAATCAGCCAAATAGTCAGGAAAATCATGCGACTGGGGAGAGGTGGAGAAAACAGGAGCGTCATCAAGAGCACACCGACAACCCCAACTCACCACAGACACAGATTTCCAATCCAAAACTGGATTATGGTTTTGCAACCAGGGAAATCCAAGAACAATGGTATCATGCAAATTATGCAACACCAAAAATCTGCAATTTTCTTGATGGTCTGGGGCGACCCGCATTACCACCTGGGTCCAAAACTGAGGTTAATTCTTCGCCAAAGGAGTTGCATCAATACCCCTCAAAGCGATAGGCGTCTGCAGAGGTGTCATAGGAAACCCACAACGTTTAGCAAAATCCAAGTCCATCAGATTCAAGGCCGCTCCTGAATCCACAAAAGCCTTAGCGGAAAATGTGGACAGGGAGCAGATCAGAGTAATTGCCAGAAGAATCTTAGGTTGAACACCACCCACAGCAAATGTGTGTGCAAAACGTTTCTCTCGTTTAGGGCAGACAGAGATCATATGAGAGGCATCTCCACAGAAAAATCACAGCTTATTACGCCTTCTGAACTCCTGACGTTGCGCCCTAGACAAAACTCTATCACATTGCATAGGTTCAGACATTTGTTCAACAGGTGGCAACATTTCTCGTGTACTTTTACGTTCCCGTAAATGCCGATCAACCTGAATGGCTAATGACATAGAATCGTCAAGACCAGAGGGAACAGGAAATCTCACCATAGTATCTTTTTTGGTTTCTGACAAACCCTTCCAAAAGAGAGCTGCCAAGGCACCATCATTCCAGGTAGTATGGACCGCCCACTTTCGGAATTTTTGACAGTATAACTCTGTAGAATCCTGACCCTGGCTCAATGCCAACAGGGCTTTCTCAGCTTGATCAATAGCATTAGGTTCATCATGCAACAACCCCAAGGCTTGAAAAAATGCGTCCACATTAGTTAGAATAGGATCATCAGGTGTCAAAGAAAACACCCAATCCTGGGGATCGCTGCGCAGCAAAGAGATGACAATTTTAACGTGCTGTGCAGAGCTCCCCGATGAGTTAGGCTTCAAGGCAAGAAATAATTTACAATTATTCTTAAAATTCAAAAATTTAGACCGATCCCCAAAAAACACATCAGGAGTAGGAATCTTTGGTTCAGCAGCATGTGAATGAGCAAGATAGGCGGAAATTCCCTGCACTTCAGCAGCCAGCTGCTCTACACGATCAGACAATTGCTTAATCTCCATTAAGAAAATTCCTCCTACGGCCCCAGAGAAAAAGAGAAAAAAATATACATAAAAAAAATTTCTGACACTTTTTTTTTTTTACAATTCTTTCCTGCTATTGGGTACCCTAGAATCTGCGGTATGGCTGGTGATTGTTATGAATGAGTCACCGGAGGAGGAAAAAACAAAAATACAAGCTAAGTCCAGAAAACCGGAGAGGTTGGTAGCTAGCGTATTGCAGACCCCTGATCCTATTCACAACAACTAACAGTAGCCGTGGGGTGTTCCTACGGTGGTCCTAGACACCTCGTTCACCGGAGAACTAAATAAACCTGTCACGTCGCCGTCAGACTCGAGGCCGGCTGTTCCGCCCTCAGCCACTAGGAGGCGACGGACTGACACGCCGCCCTCGGGCTCGGGGCCTGCTGTCCAGGCCTCGGCCACCAGGAGACGCCGGACTGACATGTCGTCGTCGATCTCGGGGCCTGCTGTTCCGCCCTCAACCACTAGGAGGCGCCGTGGCTCGCGCCCGAGTGAGGGCGGCAACAATGAAAGGGCTTCTGCGCAGGCGTCTACTGGACGCAGACTCCGCTCCTCTGTCAGTCATGAAGGGGCTGGTGCATCATCATCAGGTCTGGTCCTGGGGGCGGTCCTGATGACATCAACAGCCCGGGAGCCTGTGAGGGACGACCTGATCCCTCAAATACCTTGGGACTGGGCTTGCAAGCCGCCGGATATATTCTTGGTTCCCCTACGTGTTACTTGTGATTGCCTATCGTTAACTCCGACCTCAGCCTGAAATTCTGACTACTCTGTTGCCTGCAGTTTTTGTACCTTGCATTTCTCCTGATTACTGACGCTGACCTTGGCCTGGATTCCTGACCCCCTCTACTGCCTGACGATTTTGTACCTCCGCTACTCTCCCGGTTTTTGACCTCTGCCTGGACTCTCGACTCTGCCTCTGCCTGCCGTTTCTGTACCTCCACTGCTCGCCTGGTTTCCGACTCCATTTTTGGCTCCCTTCCTGCTTTTCTATTGCGACCGTTCTGCTCTGGCACTCTGCTCCTGTTCAGACAGCGCTTCCTGGGCTCTGCAGTAAATCCAGATCCCTGTATAGGGGTAAAGGGTGTCGGTGCTACTTGGGGAGCTGTCTGTCTGCAGCCCAGACTTGCAGACGGACGCAACATTACCTAAAGAAAGAAAGGGGAATCTAAACTGCCCCAGAGCAGACCCCAAAGCAATAGACAGCCCCCAACATGTATTGACGGTGAAAACAGATCAAAACACACAGACAGAAAGACAGGCTGAGCAAACGATGGGGCCCTCACTAACTAGATAGGACAGGAAAGAAAAGCAACTGTCTGCAATCACGCAAAAACCCTGCCAAAAATAATGTCCAACACGTCTGATAGAAAAGGCCCTGAAGTCACTAGACTTCAAAATCACTATATGAGCACTCAGGTATATTCTGAAAACAGAGCAAAGAGATCAACTGATCAGAGACAAAAATGGAGTTCAGCCAGTCCCAACCAGGGCTGGCTGAACACAAACACTAAGTAAACCAGACAAAATCTCATGGAACAATAGCAGAGCAAAAACTTAGCTTTAGTAGACAGGACTAAACTGGAGGCCAGAGCTCAGAGCAGAGAGGATCACCAGCAACCCAGCAGGGCATCGGCGGCCTTATATCCACTCAGAGATTCCGGATGTCCAATCACACTCCACCTGTTCAGATGACAAGTTTTTCCCATCCAAATCAATTTCACTACCTCCTTTCACCAGCAGAGGGAGTTCATTGGACAACAAAGGTGAAGGAGAAAATGAGCTCATAACATAGATCCGTTTCCCCGCGCTCCGCAGGCCTCCTTCCCTCACTCTCCAAAATGGCATTCTGGCGTTCTTCTCCCTCCTCTCTCGGCGCCTTTCCCGCCACTGGCTTTTTTTGCCCCTCCTTCCGGGGGCAGCGTCTTCTCCCAGCGCTTCCATTCCAAGCCAGTATATGAACCCCTCAGGGGGTGGGCCATGTATCCGTCACATAGTAATTCAGGCAGGGAAGGCCCAATACTCTTCGCGTCTTTTCCTAGGACCTCCCATCTCTTCACGCCCTTCTTCTCTGTGCCAGCGGCCATTTCCAATGTCCATTTTACAGTCTATCAAATCAGGTCTTCTGCATATTTTCAAAAGTTCAAAGTCTCACAAATTTCAAGCGCACAGAACCCGTTGGTATCGGGTCTCGTCATCCTGTTCATGACGCCAAGTTGGGTCTCCCTCCCAGGTCTGTGGGGTACTCGGTACCGGGCCGGTGTCAGTGGGATGTGTCACAGCAGCAGTGACCCGTTCCGTGGCCCTGGGCGCCCAAGTAATGGGGAAATGAAGTTAATGGAATGGAATAGTTTGTGACGCTACCTGTGGTGTTTGGCAAGCAAGATGTTAAGCCAACGCTGCATGCAGATCCTCTGGGGCTGATGGTGTGTTGCAGCATAGATGGTGTAGCTCCCCACGGGTGAAGCTGTAACCCCAGGGCAGTGTAATTACAATAGATGAGGATAGGCGCAGACGGTGTGAGGAATGCTGGTACCCAGATGTAGCGGTGCTGACGGTGTTAGCACACAAATGAATGGAAGACACCAGGGCTTGCAGTTCCAAAGCTTTACTCACAGTCCATGGTACACATTGGTGCCTGCCTCCGTGCCATGTCCTCCGGGGCAGAGACTCAATCAACCTCCCGGGCAAGTCAGGATTCTCCTCTCTCCAACACTCCGCCAACATGTACCTTTCCTGAACGACTCCTCTATTGCGCCTTTTAGTGTGAAGAGCTCCAGTACCGTGGTACTCTGAAGTTCCTCCTGTCAGATGTTCCTAACAACTCTACTCGTATGGCAGACAGCTGTAGCCTCTCTTGGGGACTCCCTTCTCTGGAGTCCTGGCTGTCTATTCAGTTGCTGTTGTGCCGCAAGTCTTAGATGTGAGTAGTGCATTTACAGTCAACTACTCCACCGGTGTCTGCTGCAGAACCATAAGTGTCCATACAACCTCGGGGACCGGGCCCCGGCCTTGCGCTAAGAACCTAAAGGCAGGGTTCCTCTTCCAACCCACAACTTCTCTCTGGTCTCCTACTCCTTCGATCCGTACTTGTCTTTCTCTCTCTTATGGAAGCTTAGGTTGCAGTTCTACGTCTTTCTCCTTCTGTTCCTTTCCCGTGCCAACTGGCTCAGATCACTGAGGCAGCTGCAGCACTCCTTCCTCCATCCCTACTTCCAGGGATCCTCACTCCTATCTGAGTGACTTCCTACCCGACTGACCTTCTGTCAGACTGACCTGTAATTCTAAACCATAACAACCTTTTATATCTAACTCCACCCACCTCCCAGCACATCTCGTGTTACGAAGCAAAGGACCGACGAAAGGTGCTCTGCTAGCCTCTAAGCATGGAGCCGCAATGTGGTCCTGCTGTACTATCCTGTGTGTGGGGTGCAGGTGTTGGAGTGTAGAAAGGAGTTCCCAATGTTGTGAGTTCATTTTCCCCTTCGTCACTGAGGTCTGGTGAACTCCCTATTCTGGTAAAGGAAGGTAATGAGCCTGATTATCAGGCACCTGAGCCTAATGAGGATGACTGGCTGAGTGGAGTCACTGACTGGATATAAGGCTGCCGACGCCCTTCTGCCCTGCGGGTGATTTCTCTGTGGACTTCTAGGACACCAGTCTGATTCCTGCTCCTCTAAAGCTAAGTTTTCTGCTTTGCCTGTTAGCATTGGTGTTTTGTTTTTGTTTTCCTTGCTTTTCTGGATTCTGCCATTCCCTGCTGGGGTGAGCTGAATCTCCTTTTGCCGGTTGCTCTGTCTTCAGAATATTCCTCAGTACTGACATAGCTTTTTTGAAGCCTAGCGTCTTCAGGGCCTTTTTCACTGTCAGTCTGTTGGCTCTTATTTTCATAGGGTTTTTCACAGATTGCAGACAGCAGCCTTCCTGTCCTTTCCTATCTAGTTAGCTTGGACCCCGTCTTTGCTCAGTCTATCTTTCTGTCTGTGTTAGTGTTTTCATCTTGCTTCACCGTCATTATATGTTGGGGGCTGCCTATTGCTTTGGGGTCTGCTCTGGGGCAGTTTAGATTTCCCCTTTCTTTCTTTAGGCCTATTTAATTCTCCGGCTGTGATCGAGGGGTCTAGGGCATCGTAGGAACCCCCCACGGCTACTGTTAGTTGTTGTGGATAGGATCAGGGGTCTGCAATCCGATAGCTGCCAACCTCTCTGGTTTTCTGGACTTAGCTAGCATTTCTGTTTTTGCCTCCTACGGTGACTCAATCATAACATCCCAACTTACCTAGGTGGTGGAGCACTACACCTTAGGAGAAGGTGCAGTACCTCTGTGGCAACTGAGCCTCAGGGGCGCCACATCATCCTCCAGCTGGTCTTCAGGCCACACTTTCATAATTGTACAAGGCCAGAATGCTGACCACTTCTCTGGTCGCAAGGACGATACTGAATAGAGGAGACCCCTTTAAGTTTGCGTTGTGCTAGTTGCATTAAAATGGAAAATGAAAGACTGCTCCACGTCTCCTGAAGGGCAAGGATGTCACGCTCTCCTCACTATTCTTATTATTGTGTAGAGGCTGTCAGTTTGTTTTGATGGTGCTAGGTCTGTGCTGCAATCAGCTGTGTTCACTTCCCTTAATTACCATAGTCCTCTAATAAAGCATGCTAGCTTCTCTATCCAGTGTCAGTCATACACTTGCTGCTGCCTGTGTAAGACTGATCTCTCTGAGCACTGTGCCCAACCCAGCCTAACTTGATTCCCTCTCTGGACTTAGATCCTTTGCTTGTGACCTGACTTCTCATGTGCATGCTTTCGGTAAACTGCTTTGTCTTTCTGTTTTTTCTGACACCAGCTTGTATATTGGATTACGTCTTTGCCTACCCCTTGTTGTACCGCGCCATCTCCTGGACTTGATCATTTTTGACTTCCCTTTACTTATTCGGTGAGTAAAAATATTATATTTCTATCTATAAAAAGACCTTTTTGAATCAGGGCTACCATCCAAGAACAATTGAAAACCAAATTACAAGAGCCACCAGAATGTCAAGGAATCACCTGCTACATTACAAAGCTAAAGAAGAAAATAACCGGGTGCCTCTAGTAGTCACCTACAACCCAAATCTGGAAGTGCTAAGGGGAGCTGCACGGAAATTACAACCTTTACTACAAAAAGATGCCCGATTACAATCCATTTTTCCAGACCCCCCACTACTGTGCTTTAGGCAGCCCCCAAATCTAAGAAGCATCATTGTCAGAAGCTCCTTGTCCTCTCGAACAGCTGGAGGAACCTTTCCTTGCAACCAGAAAAAATGTAAAACCTGTCCATTTATAATGACCACGGACAAGATAAAGATCCCCAATTCACATCAGGGCTAAAAGATCCCAGATACTTTCAGCTGCATCACGTCTAATGTGGTGTACTTAATTATTTGTACTAAATGTCCAACTGGGGGTCGGTATGTGGGGGAGACAGGGCAAAAGCTTAGAACAAGGATGAATGCTCATCGTCACACAATAAGAGAAAAAAGAATGGATCTACCTGTGGCAAAACAATTTTGTATGTTGGACCACAACACCATGGATATGAAATTACTGTTATTGAAAGGTAACATCACAGCTCAGAGAGAGAGAAGAGTCTGTGAGTATAAATTTATGATGACCTTTGACACTCTCTTTTCTTTTCAATGTTCTTTTTATTAAATTTTTAAAGCATAACATCAAATGTAATAGAACAGTATTACATTTTCAAGTTTCAGCGCTTAACATATATACATACATATAGTTGGCTAGTCAAAACCATTGTAGTGCACGTCATTTACTTATGACTAGCATTATGCAGCCAAATTGAAGAAAGTGTTTTGACAACTGAAGAATTCAAAATACCATAATGCATAGTATCGAACTAAGAGTCCCAGGTTCAATCCAACACTTGGGCTTTTCAATATAGCTATCTGGGAAAACAGCGAACCAATTAAGAGATAGTTAGAGTAAAGGTACTGTCACACTTAGCGATATCGCTAGCAATATCGCTATAACTTGTGACGTTATAGCGATATTGCTAGCGATATCGCTATGTCTGATACTTACCTCCGACGGGCTCCCCCGCTGGTTATTGCTGATCGCGCGAGAACGTCCTGGACCGTTTCTCGTCGTCAGCTTCCTGCGGCGCTTCCTGTGGAGAGACGAGTGACGTGTGGACGCGGGTGGGAGGACGTCAGGATCTCCTAGTGTGACAGGTAAGTAGCGACCCCCGACCCCTGCGATGTCGCTGGTGAGATCTGCCTGTGTGGCAGCTCACTAGCGACCACTTAGCGATGCACCAGCGATCCTGACCGCGTCATATCGCTAGTTGTGATCGCTGGTGCATCGCTAAGTGTGACAGTACCTTAAGAGAAGAGAAATAGGACAGACAAAGAGTGAGAAAGGATGGAAGGGGGGGAAATGAGTCTTCACTGTGTGGCGTCCTGCATAGAATCTGAGTGGATGTTTGATCTGAAAAGAATCCAAGGTTTCCAGGAGTCCTGGAACAGCATTAAAGAGATTCACGTGTGCCACCAACTCAGCCATGTGATACAGTTGATCTATGTTATAGAGCAATTGCTGGCATGTGGGGTTATTCTCAGTTTTCCAATAAGTGGGTATTAAAAGTTTGGCTGCTGCTATTATGTTGTGGACTAATATGGATAATTTCTTGTTACCCGGCCACACCGGAAAATTCAATAGTGTTGTTTCAGGCGCTAGGGTTACTGTCTTTCCAGTTACCTCTTGAATGACATTTTCAGTGAGTGCCCAGAAGCGTTTTATAACTGGACAGGACCACCATAAATGAAGGTAGTCGCCATCTCCAGTACCACATCTCCAGCATTTCGTGTGGTGATTCACCCGCCAGGCCTGGTATTGTGTTTGCGAGATGTACCATCTGGACACTATCTTATAGGAGTTTTCTTGGGTTTTAATGCATTTAGTCGGACCGTGGGAGTGTTTATATATATGAAGTACCTGTTCTTGCGAAAATGTGTAGCCTAGGTCATTTTCCCACTTTGCTATATAGGCACGCTTAAGGCAATGTTTCACAAGAAGTAGCTCATGGTATATAACGGATAGTATTTTTGTGGGTTTGTTTGATTTGAAGCATAGAGTCTCGAAGGATGTGGGTTTGCGCGTTAGGTCTGCGTAATAGTGTATTCTTTCCAATGTCTTTTTTATTGTGGAATATTGTATAAAATTGATATTTGCTAGCCCGGGCAATTTGCACAGTTCTTGGAGTGGTGGGAGCATTCCGTCTGTTAGCAGCTGGTCTATTGTAATTTTCAGTCCCTGCAGAGATCCTTCAGTCGATGTGACAAGGGAATGAGCTAAAATGTCTGATAGCGTTAATATTGGTGATGAGGGGGGCATCAGAATGTTGTATGCTTTTGCCCACACCTTTAGCAAAGAGCGTGTAAGTAAATTTCATCGGCGAAGGCCGCAGTCTTGTAATTTTGCTTCCCAATTTTTACCCCTTCTATTTCTGGACATTGCTGTATTGCAAGTAGGAGAGGCTCCATCGTCAACACAAAAAGAAGTGGTGACAGCGGGCATCCCTGGCGTGTGCCATTTCCTATGGTGAACGTGTCTGTGAGCGAGCCATTAATGTCAATGCGGGCCTTCGGATTTTTGTATAATTTCATTATGGTTAGAACTAACTGGCGTGGGAATCCGAATCCCAACAACGTTTCCTCTAAATAAGTCCAGTCCACCCTGTCGAAGGCCTTTTCCGCATCTGTGCCTAGTAAGACCAGAGGGAGTTTACTCCTTTTCGCGTGTTGCATAAGATGTATAATCTTGTATGCATTATCTCTCCCTTCCCCCCCCCCCCACAAAACCTGTTTGATTTAAAGATATTACAGTCGGCAAGATCTTTGCTAGTCTGAATGCCAGCATTTTTGCAAATAGCTTCAGGTCGACATTAAGTAGTGATATTGGCCTGTAGCTACTACATTGCTGCTGATCTTTGCCTTCTTTGTATATTAAGGATATTTTAGCTTCCAAAGCTTGGGCACGGAACTGATCTCTGTCCATTATACATTCCCAACAGGTGTGAGCTGAGGATTAGGGAGAAGGTCTTATAGTAAGTTATTGGTAGGCCATCTGGTCCGGGTGTTTTCCCCTTTGGGCTCTTCGACAGGGCAGACCGGAGCTCGTCCATCCGAAACGGCTTAATTAGTTGAGTTTGCTGTGTTTCAGTTAATTGAGGTAATTTCAGTTGGGCTAGAAATCTCCCTATTGTCCTTTTTCTTTTTTGTTGTTCTACATTTGATTCTGTCGAGCGGATGTTATATAGTTGCTTGTAATATTCTAGGAACTCTGACTCTATTTGCGCATAATTTTGAGTGCTTAGTCCTCCTGATTTTTTGATTGAATGTATATATGTGCCTTTTTGGCGCTTTCTTATGCGTGAGAGCATAAATTTAGAAGCTTTGTCCCCATGTACAAACATTCTATTTCGCCATGAGGCATACCATTTTGCTGATTTTTTGTTTAGAAAATCTTTGATTTGTTGTCTCTTTTTGGTTAGCTCATTTAACCATTTTGTGTCTGGTTGTTTCTTATGTAGGGTCTCTAATTCGAATATCTCTCCATATAACGTGTTTATTTCATGTTGCCGCTTTTTATTTAGGTACGAAGTGATTGAGATTAGTTCTCCTCTTATTACTGATTGATGCGCTTCCCACAAAATAGGGGCTGAAACCTCTTCTGTGTCATTTTGTGTAAAGTATTGTTCAAGTGTTTTGGATATGTGGGTACGAGTTTCTGGGTCAGTCAGAATTGACTCATTTAGTCGCCCCTGTTCTTGTAAGGGAAAAAGGCTTGGGTAGTGTCATTTTAAGTGTAACTATAGAGTGATCAGAGTGAACATTTGGGAGTATTTTTGAGGTCAGGGCGTTGGGGAGTAATCTTCTCGGGATTAGTATATAGTCCAGTCTATGATAGGTCTTGTGGGTGTGGAAGTAGTAAGTGAAGTCCCTGTCACTGGGTTGTAAATACCTCCAAATATCTATCATCTGCAGTGACCTAATTTTTGTTTTAATCCGAGTCAGATCTCTTAGAGATATTGAGCTTTTCTTTTTAGTAGAGTCTATTTGAGGATCTAGTGCTACATTTAGGTCTCCCCCTATGACCAGTGTACCTTCCCTATATTCTTCTATTTTCCCAAAGGTTGCTAGAAGCCACTTCTAATGTTTCTTATTCGGGGCATTGAGGCTACAGATTGTGTACATATTCCCCGCTAAAAGTCCTTTGACAAATACATATCTCCCGTTTGAATCTGTTTTTATATCATGCATTTGAAATGGAATTCCTTTCGCTATCGCTATTGAAGTACCTCTAGAGCCCGTTGTGTTGTTGTGGCATGGTACCATGTGTTGTAATGCGACCTTTCAAAGTTAGGAAATTTGTCTACGTCTGCTTGTGTTAGAGATTTTGTAGCTCTAGTTGGGTTTTTCAAAGATTTTACTGTGGTTTTTCCCATAGTTATTTCCGTTGAATTCTGGGAGTTACTTTATGCTGTTAATATGTTATTTTCCCTCCGCCAACAATCTTCAGGGTTAGAGAAGCATGTCAAGTGTTTTTTTTTTTTTTATATAGCTTTTTCAAATGGGTGTTAGGCACGTAGTTTCCTCTAATGGTCACCAGGTGTCGCTCTCTTCTCTCCCTCTGAATTCAGCTTTTATCAGAGGAATAGAAAGTGTGATTCCCCTATATAACTCTGTCTTCTCTTGGTCCCTCTGAAAGCTGCCAAAAAGACCACTGTGGGTCTGGCGTCCTGCTCAAGTTCGACCTCCTGGCCCCAGTTTTGGTGTTAAGGACATCAGTATTATAGTTGCACAGGAGGAGAAATAATAGATAAACGCTATCTCACTGGTGAGGAGGGGGGCATAGAAGTGATCTCTTGCATCTGATTCAGCAAAGTCAAGGGTCTCTCTTCCAAGCCGACAGCAGGGGAGAGCGGCAAAGGATCAGAATTCCCCCTCCACTGACCTTTGGCACTCTCAATGCTAGAATGAATGTGTTGCATGGATTTATGTCTTTTTACATCAATTAAGGAATTTGCTCCTAAGACCTTGTGGGGGCATCACAACATATTAGGAGACCCCAATCAGAGGACAATAAAACATCCGAACTCCTTATCTATGAACTGGTCCAATATTTATGTTTCTCCCTCTCCCATAATCATAATTCTGCTTCACGTCACTTGTCTCATCTATTGCGTTATTTCTGTGCTGTCTTGTGCATAAATATGTGACTCTTCAGATTTTGTATTAGTCTAGCCTGATGAAGAGACCTGAGTAGTCTAGAAAGCTTGCAGTGTGTTACCATCTTTTCAGTTAGCCATTAAAAGGTATCAACCACTGAGGACTCTCAATTCTGAATATTTTTATATTTCTATCTGTAATTTTAGTCTCTCTCTCCACTTCTGGGACGAATTATTTTGTAGTGACTCGCATCACAAAGGAGCTCTGAGTGGTACCAAAGGTCTGGTGTCTGTACTGGCCATCACGGTCACAGGTGAGTGACTTTGTTTTTCTCTCTTCTCCAAGTTTCTTTGCACCCATTTGCCCATGCCCTGCTGGATTACGGGACTAAAACCCTGAAGGGGTTAATCACCTTTTCCAACCAGAATGGACGGACACGATAAGTGAAGTTGATATATAGACTGCCATTTCGAGTTATTCTTTCCCTTTTTATCGCTCAGCCTTTACCTGTTTATTCCCTGTTGCTCCTTGCCAGGAGGTTACTCCTGTATTGATAAAGTGAGTAATTGTTAACCCCTGCTTTGTGCTTCTGTGTCACTGCATCCGAATACCCGTGCTACATTTGGCGTAGTCGTCAGGATGCAATCCTTGGACACAGACGCTGCAGATCAGTCCACCATGAGTACCCCAAGATAATACCTGTCACTTGTAGGCTATGTGCACACGTATGCAGAAATTTCTGCATAAAAACAGGATTCCCCAGAAAACCCGCGTTCTTTTCTGCGTGTTTTTGGTGCAAAAAACGTGCGTTTTTTATGCATTATTTTTCCGCGCGTTTCCAGACCCATAGAAAATAGCTAGAAACACAGAATTTTCTGCGAAATTTTCCGCGAAATTAATGAGCATGCTGCGTTTTTTACCATGAAGCGTTTTTTTCGCGGTAAAAAATGCATCAATATGCACGAAAAGTGCAAAATGCATAGAAATGAATGGGAAGCTTATTTTAAGCATTTTTTGAGCGGATTTTTTGGCAAATCCATGAAAAAAACGCTACGTGTGAACACAGCCTAAGGGTAGATTCACATTGCGTTTCTGCTGTCCGTTTAACACATCCGTTTGACAGCAGCAAAAGCGCAATGTAATGGAGACGTTAGCGCCTCCACAGGCTTGCATTCGAGCGCATCCAAACCGCATGCCAAAATAGGCATGCGTTTGCAAGTATGCGTTTTTTGAAATGCACAGGCAAACGCTGACTGCAGAGTTTTTATGTCCGTTTAGCAAACAAACGCAATATAAAGTAATACCACACATTTGTACAAATCTTCAGCATTGCATTTTATTGTGTTTGCGATAGATGATAGGATAGATAGAAGATAGGATAGAAAGATAGAAGCAAGAATAGCATTACCAGTGTCCCCGCCCTCTCCTCTTCCACTGCCGCTCATTAAGCTCATGAATATTCACCTAACAACCACTTGCACATAACAACCACTTAAACACTAGCATCACCACTAATGAGCACAGAGGGGGTCATTCTGTAATACCACAGACGCCGGGGGGTAGCCTCATCAGCCGCTCCGGTACTCACTGTGCTGGAGGCTGCTCCATCCCTGGTACGTTGCTCACTTCTGAGGTTCAAAAGATTGTAGGCAGAGGCCAGAATAACTTTTAACAGTTTAACTTTATTTTCCTCAGGGCACAGCCCATCCCACACACCTTCAGGACTCTTGACACGGTACCAGCAATACATCTTCATCTACAGCAGCACATCAATTCTTAAGACATACTTGGATGGACCATACAATGACAACGGAATAAGGAGCACAGTGAATACGGCACTTCGACCTCTCTTCCTGCGACTGACTTCAGCCCACAAAGGTACCCGTCTATTAGGTTGTTCACCCCTCTGTGATAATACTGTCCGTGAACTCCGCTAGTGGCCCTCTTGACTACTTGGTCAGCTCCCAGACTCCGGCTGTCGTCTCCACAGGGACTCTTCTACTGATCTCCCTGGCTCAACAGCTCCCAGACACAGGCTGACCTCTACACAGAATGGCTTCACTATCACATCAGCTTCCAGTGCCTAGCTGACGGCTCCAGTGGCTCTCCCACTGGCTGCTGCTGTAGGCCCAAACACTCTACTTTCCTGCTCAGGAATTCTACATCCTCACCAGTACTAGAGGCTACCCCCAGCTGTACTGTACTCAAGCAGGAAATCTCTCCCTTAGTTCCCGGCTAGCCACTCCTCTAATGTCCCCCTAGTTAACCCTCTAGTGTCCTCCTAGCCACTATGAATGTGCTCAGTGCCCCCATCTAGTGTCCATTCTCAATAACTACACTGTCTCTATAAGTCTATCTAAATAATGTCATGTCACATATACTGCACACAAACATGTCAATTATGACAAAATAAACAATGACAGCAATGTTGCCAGGACTATGTTCTGGCACTTTCTTACAATTCCATCACACCGGCATCACCACTAATGGGTACAGAGGGGGTCATCTCAACCCATCTGCATCACCACTAATGGGCACAGAGGGGGTCATTGCATCACATCAGCATCACCACTAATGGGCACAGAGGGGGTCATCTCATCACACCTGCATCACCACTAGTGGGCACAGAGGGGGTCATCTCATCACATCAGCATCACCACTACTGTTTACAGAGGAGGTCATTTCATCACACTGGCATCACCACTAATGGGCACAGAGTGGGTAATCTCATCACACCTGCATCACCACTAATGGGCACAGCCAAAAGTCACAGAAAGGATAATGGTAAATAAAGTGTACCAGGTTATGTATGGGCAGTCATTGATTGGCATATTAGTGCCCAGAGCTCCATAATCTAAGCAGTCAGCCGTAATCATAACGGAGCCTCATATGTGAACAGTGACTAAAGGTTAGGAGAAACCCGACAATCTATAGAAGGAATTACATTACTATGACTAGACTAGGAGCATTAAAGTGGTTTTCCCGCGAACAAAGTTAATTTAAAACCAATATATCTTGGAATAATAATAATTTCCACAATTTGATGTGTTTAAAGATAATCTTATAAATGTGCCCCTGTTGTGTACTGTGTAATGGCTGTGTCTGACTGTACAGGAACATGGTCTGAACTTTCCACAGCAGAGAAGGAAGCAGAAGAAAGAATCAGCGGTGAGCCTGTGCTGTAGTGTCTTTTGCTTCCTCCCCTGCCCAGGAGATGTGGTATGATCAGAACATGTTTCTGCACAGTCAGACACGGCCATTACACAGTACACAGCCCTGGCACATTTATACAATTATCTCAGCACAGGAACGTATTTTTTAACACATCCAATTGTGGAAATTATTATTATTCAAAGATGTATTGATTAAAATGAACTTTCTTCATGGGAAAACCCCTTTAGGCACGACTGCATAATGTCCCTGTAATGGTACCAATAAGTGCAATGTACCAGCCTCCGTACCTGTATACTGTTTACAGTGCAGTGTACCGGCCTCGATACCTGTATTCTGTATACAGTGCAGAGATCACAGACTTCAGAGTCCGATCTCATAAATATCAGCGGATAATACACCAATGTGATCTCACGTAGATCCATAGCACAGTGGCAGATCACGCTCTACCAATGTGATCTGACAGATCAGCAGACACAGACCTCACATCTGTGACGCATAAGCGGACAATACACTTCACCAATGTGATCTCCTCATACAGCTCTATTGCATATCAGCAGATCACAGAGCTCACCAGTGATTTCTCACAGATCCGGACACCATAGACCTGATATATTTCTCTAACACATCAGCAGATTACACTTTGCCAATAAGATCTCACATAGATTCCTGACAGATCAGCTGATCACAAGCTTCACCCTTGGGATCTCCTCACATAGGAGGGTGACATAACCATGGATAATCACCAATGTGATCTCCCGATATAGATTTCTTGCATATTAACAGATCACACACTCCAAGTGATCTGACAGCTCAGCAGCCCACAGATCTACGCAATGTGATCTGACAAATCTGGGACTTGTCAGCCGATCCCTCTTGTGATCTCCCCCTCGGACACACCCGGAGTGTGCCGGCAGAATGATGGCAGACAGATGCCAGCACATGATACAACCACTTCCCCGCTATAAAGCCTGTATGCTCAGTGATGTATGAGATGACATGGATGCAGTGTCCCTCCCTTCCCGTGTTACCTGGTGTTCCCTTCTCCCGGTCCGGTTGTCATGTCCTCCATGTCTGTCATGCCGCAAGATGCCTGGAGCAGTGTGCACGCGTGCCTTACCTCATGGCTGCATGCTGTGGCTGGGTAACCATCAATCTCTGTCTGACTCTGCAATCTGCTGTATTCCTGGAAACCCCTGATCATGTGACCCTTCCTATGTTCCAGTCCTGCTCTGATTCTGCAATCCACAGTATTCCTGGAAACTCCTGATCATGTGACCTTTCCTATGTTCCAGCCCTGCTCTGATTCTGCAATCCGCTGTATTCCTGGAAACCCCTGATCATGTGACCTCCTCTATGGTTCTACCAAGGCTGTTCTAGCGATGCTCTCTATGATCCTGAAGGATCTGAACCCAAAGTCCCTCCCTGGTCTTGACCCGGAAGTACTGGTGCTATATCAGACCGTCCCTCCCTATGGTCAGGGCCTGATTATCGTGTTGCTTCCCTGCATGGCTTCTTGGCCTGCTGGGTCGCTCCTGTATTCTGTGCCCCTGCACTTTGCTCTGTCGTGCGTCTCTACACACGCTCTGTGCTTGTACTCCTTATCTTGTCCCGTGCCTTGTCTTATGCTTGTCCGTTGTGCTATGTTCGTCCTTGTCCTGCTTGGACTTGTTGCCCTTCTGGTGTTCTCTACCTTGCCCGTTTTCTGCCATGTCTTGCCTTTGCTTTGCTCAGTCTTGTGTTCTCTGTTCTCTCTTCTTGCTTGTTCTCCCTTGCTCTGACCTATGGTGCTCTGTTGTGCCACCTGGTGCATGCACCATTCCTGCTCTCTGATCTATGGTGCTCTCTAGTACGTTCTCTGACTAGTCCCAAGGCTCTGCCTTGGTAAGGCTCTGGGCTTCGGCCTACGCTGTGCTGCTAGCTCTGCTCTCGCTCTGATCTGACTCTGTGTCTCTGCCTAAGTTTCCGCTCCGTGTTCCTTACCTGCCTAGCTCTTCCTTGTTTCTTGTCTTGCTTTGCTTCATGTGCCCTTTGCATGCGCCTGGCCTTCCTAGCCTCCTGCTTGTGCCTCAGCCGTGCTCGTCGGTCAGTGACAGCTGTGTCGCCTGCTATGCCTCAGCTGGGTTCGCTGGAGTCTTGCCCGCCTGTTAGTGCTGCAGACCGATCAGCTAGCCAGTGCCCCAGCCGTGCTCTCTATGCTTCCTTGCACTTCACGCTGTTTCTGCACTGTGCTCTACATGCTCTCTATAGCACGCGCAGGTCCTCGCCTGCCCTTGGCATACCTCCCCGTGCTTCTCTAAAAGTATGCGCAGGTTTTGCCATGTGCCTCTAGCACGCACAGGTCCTAGTCTGTACCTTGTCTCGAACCCTAACCCTGGCATGCCTCTTTGCACGCGCAGGACTCTGATTTTTAACCTTGTCCCTGGCGTGTCCCTCTACACGCGCAGGTCTCCGTCCTTGTACCTGTCCTTGGCATGCCCTCTGCATGTGCAGGCCTCCGTCCTTGAACCTGACCCTGGCGTGTTCCTTTGCATGTGCAGGACTCTGCTCTGAACCTGTCGCTGGCGTGTCCCTCTACACGCGTAGGCCTCCGTCCTTGTACCTGTCCCTGGTGTGTCCCTCTACACGCGCAGGCCTCCATCATTGTACCTGTCCCTGGCGTGTCCCTCTACACACGCAGGCCTCCGTCCTTGTACTTGTCCCTGGCATGTGCAGGCCTCAGTCCTTGAACCTGATCCTGGCGTGTCTCCAAGCACGCACACTGCCTTGAACCCTGGCGTGGCTCCAAGCACGCACCTTGCCTTGAACCCTGGCTTGCCTGCCGGATTCCCGAAACCTGCCGACCGCTGCCAGAGGTCCAGAACCAGATGACTGTGGCCTGATGTCCGGAGCTAATTTCCGCAGCCTGATGCCTGGATCCTGTCGGTCGTTGCCAGTAGTCCGGAGTCTGATGCCATTGCACCCTGTCTTGGATCCTGGCGTGTCTCCTTGCACGCACCCTGCCTTGGACTCTGGCGTGTCTCTCTGCGCGCACCTTGTCTTGGACTCTGGCGTGTCCTAGCACGCATCCCTCCTAGGAACTCTTGTGTGATCCCTAACACGTACCCTGCCCTGGACTCCGGTATGTTTTCTGCATGTGTTATGTCTGTACTTTTGGCGTGCCCTTGCACGCACCTTGAAGTGTTTCACCATTGGTGCCCTGCATCTGATTCTCTGTTTTTGCCTTGTGTCTGATTAAAATGTGTAATCACGTTTGCTGAAGAAACCCTGTGACCTCGCTTATGTTTCATATCCTGTTCGTCCTGTTGCTAGACACTCAATAGTGTCTCCCTGAGCCGGCTGTCTGGTCCAGCTGCCATGGTGGCTCACCCCCTTGGTCTTGCCCCTGACACTCCCTGTACAGGGGGTGGGTTCTCACTAGGTTCGCTCGCCCTAGGTGGGTGGGTGCCACGGCCCAGAGGGGCCACTCTAAAAGGAAAAACGACTCAGCGTAAGCTGACGCTCATCACACCGGTGTCCCAGAGTCTCGGCCGGCTGTGTCACCTCTTTGAGCCCCGTTTCGTTAGTCCCCATGTCAGTATTAGGTCTGGTGCAGAAGGCACTGCCCACTGTTCCTCGATGCCAGGGCCGCACCACCCTGTCTCTGTGTCTCTGTTATGAGTTCATTTTCCCCTTCACCATTGAGGTCTGATGAACTCCCTCTTCTGGTGAAGGAAGGTAGTGAGGCTGATTACCAAGCACCTGAGCTGGGAGAGGATGACTGGGCGATGGGGATCTCTGACTGGCTATAAGGCAGCCGACGCCCTTCTGCTTCGCTGGTGATTTCTCTGTGGAATTCTAGGAGACCAGTCTGATTCCTGCTCCTCAAAAGCTAAGTTTTCTGCTTTGCCTTTTTGCATTTGTGTTTTGGTTTTAGTTTGCCTTGCTTTTCTGGATTCTGCCATTCCCTGCTGGGGTGAGCTGAATTCCTTTTTGCCTTTTTGCTCTGTCTTCAGAAAATACCTGAGTACTGACATAGTCTTTTTGAAGCCTAAAGTCTTCAGGGCCTTTTTCCCTGTCAGTCTGTTGGCTCTTATTTTGATAGGGTTTTTCGCGGATTGCAGACAGCAGCTTTCCTATCCTGTCCTATCTAGTTAGCTTGGGCCCCATCATTTGCTCAGTCTATCTTTCTATCTGTGTTAGTGTTTTTTCTTCTTGCTTCACCGTCATTATATGTTGGGGGCTGCCTATTGCTTTGGGGTCTGCTCTGGGGCAGTTTAGATTTCCTTTTCTGTCTTTAGGCTATTTAGCTCTCCGGCTGTGATCGAGGGGTCTAGGGCACCGTAGGAACCCCCCACGGCTACTGCTAGTTGTTGTTGATAGGTTCAGGGGTCTGCAATCCGATAGCTGCCAACTTCTCTGGTTTTCTGGACTTAGCTAGCATTTCTGTTTTTGCCTCCTACAGTGACTCATTCATAACAGTCTCTCTCTTTTCTCTGCGGCTGTCAAGCAGATCTGCCAGTAACCAATCACAAGCTGCAGTGTGAGGACCCCGGCAGCGCTGTCCGCAGCACTGCCTGAGAAGGTGTGGTGCACATGATGGGATGTGGTGGAAGAGCTGCCATGTGACTGACTGCTGAGAGTCTGATACTGACTGCTGAGGGTCCGGTAAGGGTTGTGGCTAAATCCAAATGGCCAGAGTGACCTGGTCCATTAAATCACTTGGATTTAGCTTTCTCACAGTGAGACGGCTATTTCCAAGTGGACTATAAAACACTTATCTAATATATAAAGCTCAATGTGGGTGTGTATGTATGTATCTGTGTATGTCCGGGATTGGCATCCGCACCGTCACAGCTACAACCACAAAATTTTGCACAGTCAGACATCTGGACCCCGAGAGCGTCATAGGCTATGTTGTGAGGCGAAATGTTAACCCCGCGCGTTCCAATTCACAAAACAATTTTGCCCCTATGTACATAATGGGGAAAAAGTGAAAGGAAAAGTGTTGGAGGCAAATTGACAGCTGCTAGATGTGAACAAGGGGGACTTAAAGAATGAGAGCAATGGCGCCAAAGAGTATATACCGTACCGTTGCTAAGGTGGGGCCCTGACATGGGATACTCACCACACACGGGGATATGAACACACACACAAAATGAGCCACACACTACCACATTCTTCAACACATATACCACCCTCAGCACACATTTCACCACACATACACCAACCTCGCCACTCAAAACTTGCCACGCTGTTCCAGAGCTGTTTAAAAGATGAAAAATGAGCTGTGATTGGTTGCTATCAGCAACAGTTTTCTTTGTAGACAGTTGTGGTGACTGAGGCCTATTATTCTTATAATTTCTATTGTGTTATTGTCCTTCTGTAAAGCTGGAAATAACACAATTTTTTACTGCACCAACACAGATCACTCTCTGACACAGACTACAGAGGGAGCCCAGTATCACACAGGATAGGTTTAGATACACAGCTCAGCAGTCAGTATCACACAGGAGAGGATTAGACACATGGCTCAGCAGGCAGTATCACACAGTATAGGATTAGATACACAGCTCAGCAGTCGGTATCACACAGGATAGGATTAGATACACAGCTCAGCAGACAGTATCACACAGGAGAGGATTAGACACATAGCTCAGCAGACAGTATCACACAGGATAGGATTAGATACAAGGTTCAGCAGACTGTATAACACATGATAGGATTAGATACACAGCTGAGCAGACTGTATCACACAGGATAGGATTAGATACATAGCTCAGCAGACAGTATCACAAAGGAGAGGATTAGACACACGGCTCTGCAGTCAGTATCACACAGGATAGGGTTAGATACACATCTGAGCAGTCAGTATCACACAGGATAGGATTAGATACACAGCTCAGAAGTCAGTATCACACAAGATAGGAATAGATACACGGCTCAGCAATCAGTATCACACAGGATAGGATTAGATACGCAGCTCAGCACACAGTATCACACAGAATAGTATTAGATACACAGCTCAGCAGACATTATCACACAGAATAGGATTAGATACACGGCTCAGCAGTCAGTATCACACAGGATAGGATTAGATGCATGGTTTTTATGTGCAATATAATCATTATAATTTGTTATAACTAACCACAGTTGGTTACTATGCCCAGGCAACGCTAGGCTCTTCAGCTAGTTGTATATAAATATACAGGAATCTGGTCATTATTTTTTTTTTCATAGTAATTTTGCGTAAATGACTAGATATGAAGTTTGATCACTGATGTTTATTTTTCCGCTTTTTTTTAAAGCACCAATATTTTCCCACTGATTTCAGCGTGTAGAATACACTACACCTATTACATCCGAGTCTCGTCTCATCTAACGCTAATCATTTTTGTGGATCATACAATCGCAGATCTTTCCATTCAGCCCCCCACATCTTTCACCCCTTGGTGATTTTCTGTTTTATTTTTTTTTCATCTTAATTTTTCCTCCCATTCTTCCAAGAGCCATAACTTTTTTATTATTCCATCCATATCACTGTATGAGGCCTTTTTTTGCGTCCTAAGCTGACAGTTATACTGACACCGTTTTGGGTAGAAACAATGATTTGGTCACCTCTTGTATTTAATTGCAATGTTGTGGCTGCCATAAAAACGTAATTCTCAAGTATCGATATTCTTTCTCGTTATGCCATTTACCAATTGGATTAATTTATTTTTATGGATCAGACATTGCTGAATACGGCAATACCAGATATTCATATTTTTTTATTTATTTTTTTTAATGGTGCAAAAGGGGGATTTGAATTTTATATATATACTTTTTTTATGACATCTGACTTAACTGTGTCATATTTCGGTAATGGATTAATGCTATAACTAGTGGGCTAAAAGACCAGGTCCCAAGGAGTGTTTAATACTGGATTTAGTGGGCAAAAGGACCAGGTCCCTTGGAGTGGTTTAATACCAGACTTAGTAAGCTAAAGGACGAGGACCTTCTGCCCACTTGGATTTAGTCTGCTCACTGTGAGAAAGCTAAATTCTAATGGGCTAAAGGATCACTCCCTTCCCCAGGCAGACCCCCCATCAAATAGTCCCATGCAAGCAACATCACCCCCTTCCCCAGACAGACCCCCTAGCATGCAGTTCCATGCAAGCAACATCACCCCCTTCCCCAGGCAGACCCCCAGCACGCAGTCCCATGCAAGCATCACCTCTTCCCCAGACAGACCCCCAGCATGCATTTCCATGCAAACAGTATCACCCCCTTCCGCAGGCAGACCCCCCAGCATGCAGTCCCATGCAAGCATCACCTACTTCCCCAGGCAGAACCCCAGCACGTACATGAACATCCACTTACCTGATCTGTGACTCCAGATCCCGCCGTGGCACCCGCAGCTTCCTGTGTCTGCTCTGCTCTAGTATGGAGGAAGAGGTGCAGCCCCTTCCTGTGACATCATTCCACACATGGTCACATGGGCATGACATCAGCACAGGTCCTTCTGGCCACTTGGATTTAGCCTCTAACATCCGGTAAGTATGCAGAGGGTGTGTGGCCAGCATGAAGAGGGGGCGTGGCTGGCAAAGAGAGGGGGCATGGCCGGCACTGAGAGCAACACATGGATGCATCAAGAGGGGGGCGTGATGGCTAATTCTCCGTGCAGTCACTGCAGTGCGGGAAATGTAAGATCCCGGCCAGGACAGTGGGATAGAGTCTCAAAATCGGGACTGTCCCGCTGGATCCGGAACGGTTGGGATGTATAAACCACAGGAACTTGGGATGTCATCACAGACAGGAGACAGATCAAGAGTTAACAGGGTTTTATTAACAACAAGTACACTCCACGCAGGGAGTGGAAAGGTACAGGAGGGTATGATAGGACAAAGGACGGGTGTCATGATCCATTTTTGGATCTGTGTCAGTTTGGACTGCTCACATATAATCTTTTTTTTCCTTTCTGGCCATCAGGGGTTAATGTCAGTTTTCCCCCCCGGTGGCCGCTGGTGTTACTACATGTTTAGTTAGTCTGCGTGTGCTGGTGGTGACCACTCCTACCTTCCTATATAAGGTCACCTGGTGCATCAGCTGACTGTTGGTTATGACAGGTCCTTTATGGATACCAACTGTGGTGAACACTGGAGCTACCTGGTGCAGTGGTGGCTCAGCTTATCGGGAACAGTGGTGGTTATGCTGAAGAGAGGAGCTTTCTGGAGCAATGGTGATACTGCTGAAGGCTGAGTTCAGGAGCCTTACTCTGCTGCTCAGAGCATTGGCAGCATAGAAAGCTAAGTGTTATTTTGTTTAACCCTATCTGTTGCATCTCCCCTTAGTGTTTTATTAGTGAAGTGGTGGGACCAGTGTCTACACTTTCCAATTCCCTACTAAGGGATAGGTGCAGGGAAAGTGAGGGCTAAGGTATCCTGCTCGGTGACAGGTTGAAAGAACCAGTATAGGTATGCTAATAAGAGCAAGGCACATTCTCAGGAGAGTGCAGGAGGTGTCCATTTCCCCATTCCCTATTGCAGGGCCCACCATTGTAATTGTCTCCCCAGTGTCTGCTTGTTTGTCCAGTTGTTTGGTGACCGACCGATTGCTGGGTCGTGTCAAACAGGGACAGTCACATATGACAACGGGACAGGGAGTTTGAAATGGGACAGGACAGGGATGAATGATAGTTCAGCGGAAAAAGATGGAAAAACTTATCAGTCTGTAGTCTCCTTGATTGCAGCGTCTCGATTCTCCAACGGTGGCACCGGCAACAGCGGCACGTGATGTCTTGGAGGTGTCTGTAGAGGACTGGGTTCCAATCCACGGAGCAGGAGAAAAGTTTCTGAAGGGCGCGGGGAGCTCCCGTTCCCAGGATCTCCAAACACTGTGCTGGTCCAGTACAAATAACCGCCGGAGTGAGGCTTCACACCATGGTGTATTGGGAACTTGGTTGACGGGGTCTGGCCTAGTCACCTGCGGCTTAGAGCAGAGCGAGGGCATTACAGTCTCTGGTCTCGTCTGTGAGTCACCTCCCGGCACGGAGTCCGTAGACAACTTGCAGCGAACCTGTATGCAGGTAAACCATCACGTCGGCCTGTGCTAATGAAATGTTCTGCCTTCACGGCCATCACTGTACCCAACTGCCTGCTTAAGTTTCCCGCCTGCACTCTGACCCTTTTACCAGGTATAGCGCTTTTTAACTCTGCCCCGCCTACCTCAGTCACATGTAAAGGTCGGTCCCCTCTGGAAGTCTTCTACCCTACATCATTGGTGACAGTCCTGGCAGTTCCGGAACCAGAATGAGAAAGGTAGCCCCAATCTTGTTTTTCCTCTTACAGGGAGGTATGCCCATGACCCCCTGCTATGCAGGCTGAAATAACTTCAATGACCCTGGATGGTGAGGCGAGGCATTCTGTTATGTTCCGCCTCCCCCATGCACGGGACATGCTGGATAAGGAGGTACAAATCCTAGAAGAAAGGCATGGTGATTCTACTGATGTGAGGGAGCTGTGGATGCGATTTTTCACAGCTTCATTGAGAGGAAGATATTGTGACTCAGTATATCAATGCATTGCAGGAGGTACATGCGCACATCACTAAGTGGAATGATGTGGGGACCATGGGAGTGGGGCCCCCTGATAGGATATTGAGAGATCAGTTTGTGTCGGGTCTCAGGGACACACAGCTCAAGCAGGCTTTGCGAGAACGCCTGCGCACTAGCCCTTGTATGACCTTTCTAGAAGTGGGGGTGGAGGTGTGCATGAGAGAGCAAAGAAGAGGGGGTGGTGGCCCTAGCAGGGATGGTCCGGGTCAATGTGGTACCTACCCCCCACAGCAGAGCAGTATTGGGCCCAAGAGATCTGGAAACATATACAAGAAATGCGGAGTGGATGGTCCAACTTTAGAAGAGCCCTTGCTCCGGCCTAAGAACCATTGAGAGCAGCTCCCTCACCAAGAGAAAGGAGTAATGTAGGGTCCCACCCTTTTGTCAGGTCCTGCGAGGGAGTCAGACAACTTAGTGCAGAAAGGATACCCAACTTGCTATAGATGTGGAACACAGTACACTATGCCCGGGGATGTGCAAGCCGAGGTCAGTCCCTGCCATGACAGCCTTTAAACTAGTGGGCTCCATGGCTGAGGGATGCAGCCCGGAGCCTTAAAGACAAAGGAGAGGAGGAGGAAGTTTCGAAGGCATAGTTTCTGCCAGCCCCACAGTCTGGGCTGAAGTAAATGGGCGGGCTATTCACTGCTTGATTGACACCGGGTCACAGGTGACCACCATGCCAGAAGCATACTTGACAACATTTCCCAGACGTGTCACGGCCAGAGTGGGGGCCGGTAGTTAGATTGACAGCAGCCAACCAATTGTCCATTCCTGTCTCAGGGGTGGTCTGGATGGAGATCAGAGTGTGCGAGAAGGATGTAGGTCGTAAAGGGGTTGTTTTGGTTGCAGGGAATGTCGGCTGCGGGCCCGTAATGACTCTTTGAATGAATATACTGAAAGAGAGACGTCGGGGGAAAGAAAAGTGTTGGGAAAGGAAAAGTCTTGGGGAAGGTGATGGTTCCTGCGGCTGCGAAACTTACCCTACTGCCCAGCCATACAGTGCTCACGTTACCAGTACGAGCTTGTACACCCCTTGAGGGGGTGGAAGAGCAAATATAGCCGACATCAATGGATCAAGTGTCCCCCTGGACTACTCATAGCCCAGACATTAGCGACAGTCCACAATGGCAAGATTGTAGTATGGTGCGTCAACCTGGGTGTGATGCTCAGGGAATGACGGGCGTCTGAGAGTGGACCCTCTGGGTCGCGGTACTGGAGCTCCCGAGTGTGAGCGGACCAGGTGGAGCCGACCCCTATACAGGGATCGTTAGGGGCAGGCTCGCGGGCGTCAGACACACCGACAGCTGGAACCAAGAGGGACGGCTCGAGGGACTAGGGAAACGCTACGGGCCGGACTAGGAAATAGATATCAATTTACCAGAGAGAAGCGGAAGAGGTCAGGGTGACTGGACAGGACAGAGCGGGAGGTATTATGATTCGGTCACTGAGGAGGATTACCGGGGAATTAGCTAAGCAACCAGGAAACCAGAAAGGTTGGCAACTTAGTGAATTGCAGAACCCTAAACCTAACAACACAACTAGCATTAGCCGTGGGACGTGCCTACGATGCCCTAGATGCCTCGGCACAGCCAAAGAGTTAACTAAGCCTAAAGCAAGAAAGGGGAAAGCTAAACTGCCACTGAGTAGATCCCCAAAGGAATGGATAGCCCCCAAACATATATTGTCAGTGAGACAAGATGAGGCATAAACGCAGGCAGAAAATAGAGTGAGCAAATGATGGGGCCCAAACTGTCTAGATAGGACAGGACAGAAAAGATACTGTCTGCAATCACGCAAAAACCCTAAAAAATCCAACCCGTCTGATATACAATAACACTGAGGCCTCACGACCTCTCCCTCGCTAGATCAGCATTCTGATGTGAACTGGAAGCAAAGCAAAAGATACTATTATAACAGGGGACTGAACAGAATGACATAAGCTGGGATATATGAGCAGGGTCCAGCACAAATCCCAGCAGGGAATAATGCTGAACCCACACAGCAAAGCAGAAAGCAGAGAAAGGCAAAAACTATATCAAATGCAAAAGATTCAGCAAACAAATAACTTATCTGAATGATGCAAGACCAAGAAGGAAAAAGCAGACTTCACAATTCACAGGAAGACAAACAAATCACCAGCAGCAAATGAAGGAAGCTTGCTCACTTAAATCCTCCCAGTCAGTAACCCCTGACTTCCTAGCATTGTCTTCAGGTGATAGACCTCTGTCAATACGATCAGCTCCAGTATCCGCTGTAACCACCAAAGGGAGCCCCGACTCAGAAGTCATATCAAAAGAGTTCACAACAGTACCCCCCTTGAGGAGGGGTCACCAAACCCTCATCCACACCACCAGGCCGATCAGGATGGGTCCAGTGAAAAGCACAATCCAATCTCTCGGCATGAATGTCAGAAGCAGAGACCCAAGAATTATCCTCCTGGCCATAACCTTTCCACTTGACCAAGTACTGGAGTCTCCGTCTAGCCATACAAGAATTCAATATCTTCTCTACCTCATACTCCAGATTACCCTCAACCAATACAGGATCAGGGGGCGCAGCCATGGGAACCACTGGCTCCACAAACCTTTTCAACAAAGATTTATGAAAAACGTTGTGAATCTTAAACGTTCCTGGAAGAGCCAAACGGTAAGAAATGGGATTAAGGATTTCCAAAATCTTATAAGGTCCAATGAATCTTGGCTTGAATTTTGGAGACGCAACTTTCATAGAAATATTTTTGGAGAACCACCAAACCATGTCACCCACTTTCAACCGAGGACCAATGGTCCTATGCCGGTTGGCAAACCGTTGGGCCTTCTCCTGAGAATGAGACAACTTATCCACTACTTGATCCCACATCTGCTGCATTCTTTCTACCACAGAATCCACACCTGGGCAGGCCGAAGCCTCCACCTGCCCTGAAGAAAAACGAGGATGAAACCCAAAATTGCAAAAAAAGGAGACACCAAAGTGGCAGAACTAGCCCTATTACTTAGAGCAAATTCGGCCAAGGGAAAAAATGAGACCCAGTCATCTTGATCAGCAGATGTAAAACATCTCAAATAGGTTTCCAAAGTCTGGTTTGTTCTCTTAGTTTGCCCATTGGTCTGAGGATGAAATGCAGAGGAGAAGGACAACTGAATTTCCAGTTTAGAACAAAAAGCTCTCCAAAATCTGGAAACAAACTGAACTCCTCTGTCCGACAAAATGTTCTCAGGAATACCGTGCAAACGAACCACCTGTTGTAAAAACAAGGGCACCAACTCAGAAGAAGATGGCAACTTTGGGAGTGGTACGATATGGACCATTTTAGAAAATCTATCACAGATCACCCAGATAACCATCATTCTCTGAGAAACAGGGAGATCAGAAATAAAATCCATTGAAATATGGGTCCATGGCCCCCTGGGCACCGGCAGGGGCATTAACAAACCACTAGAACGAGAACAGGGTTTGGACCGAGAACAAGTCCCACAAGACTGCACAAAATTCCTGACATCACGAGATAAAGCAGGCCACCAAAAAGACCGACTCACCAAATCTCTGGTACCAAAAATACCAGGATGACCAGCTAACACGGAGCAGTGAATTTCATAGAATCATAGAATCGTAGAGTTGGAAGGGACCTCCTGGGCCATCTGGTCCAACCCCCTGCTCAAAGCAGGATTCGCTAAATCATCCCAGTCAGATGTCTGTCCAGCCTCTGTTTGAAGACTTCCATTGAAGGAGAACTCACCACTTCTCGTGGCAGCCTGTTCCACTCATTGATCACTCTAACTGTCAAAAAGTTTTTTCTAATATCTAATCTGTGTCTCCTTCCATTCAGTTTCATCCTATTGCTTCTAGTCTTTCCTTGTGCAAATGAGAATAAAGTTGATCCTTCTACAATGTGACAGCCCTTTAGATATTTCTAGACAGCTATTAAGTCTCCTCTCAGTCTTCTCTTTAGCAAACTAAACATTCCCAAATCCTGCAACCTTTCCTCATAAGACAGGGTTTGCAGACCGGTCACCATTCTGGTCTATCTTTTCTGAACTTGCTCCAGTTTGTTGATGTCTTTTTTAAAATGTGGTGCCCAAAACTGGACACAATATTCCAGATGAGGTCTGACCAAAGAGGAGTAGAGGGAAATAATGACTTCACGTGATCTAGACTGTATGTGTCATGATCCCAGTGCGGGTTTTTGAGCTGCACACCGGGGGTTAATGTCTGGAGCTCTGTGCAGGTTTTGACCTGCACACTTGGGGTTAATGATTGTGGCCTCTTTCTGGTTCTGGGAGAGCTTCATAAACCCCTGGGTAGCTTCAATCCCTGCCAGT
This sequence comes from Dendrobates tinctorius, assembly GCF_039654945.1. NCBI lineage: Eukaryota > Metazoa > Chordata > Amphibia > Anura > Dendrobatidae > Dendrobates > Dendrobates tinctorius. The sequence continues at coordinate 745,883 of NW_027362016.1, read as the reverse complement.
TATACTTTTGCCATTGGCCTAGTGTGCTGACCCCCGTGTGCCTGTTTGTTGCTATAGCTTGTTTATATGGTTCTGACCCGATTCTGTTTCCCGTTGTGAGTTTGCCTGTTGATTTTGTACTGCGTTATTATCTGTGTATGACTCATTGCATGTGACCTGACTACTCTCTGCTCGCCTCCTTTGGCACCCTACAGCTATCTCTGTGTGTGACTCATTGGCTACGTCCTGACTATTCTCACTGTCTATGCCCCTTGGTAACTTTGTCTCGCAGTTACTCTGCTAGGAATTGTCTTGCAGCTCCTAGCTCTGTGGAGTTTAGGCCACGCCTCTAGCAGTCACGTGCTTCAAGACCTGCGGCTCTGAAGTACGCATCTATTCGGTTGCTGCCCGCTCCACAGGTAGCTTTGAGCACAGTTCGCTTTACTCAGGACACGCGCACTGGCTCAGTGAGCAAGTTCAGTGCGGTGTCTCTGACATTATGCTTCTGTTAATACGTCCTAGAATTGCATTTGCCTTTTTTGCTGCTGCATCACACTGTTGACTCATATTCAGTCTGTGATCTATTAGTATACCCAAGTCTTTTTCACATGTGCTGTCACTTAGCCCTATTCCTCCCATTCTGTATATGCTTTTTTCATTTTTATTGCCCAGATGTAGTACTTTGCATTTCTCCCTGTTAAAAACCATTCTGTTAGTTGCTGCTCACTTCTCCAGTTTATTTATATCTTTTTAAATCCTCTCTCTCTCTTCTCTAGTATTAGTTATCCCTCCTAGCTTTGTGTCATCAGCAAATTTAATCAGTTTACCCTCAATTCCTTCATCTAAATCGTTGATAAAGATGTTGAACAATACAGGGCCCAGGACAGAGCCCTGTGGTACCCCACTTGAGACATTCTTCCAACTGGATGTGCAGCCATTTACGACCACTCTTTGGGTCCGATCACTAAGCCAGTTATGAATCCACCTAACAGTTGCCTTGTCCATTCCATACTTAGTCATTTTTTCAATAAGGATTGTATGAGTGACTTTGTCAAATGCTTTGCTGAAGTCAAGATTTACTATATCTACAGCATTTCCTTGATCCACCCAATCAGTGATTCCATCATAGAAGGAAATTAAGTTAGTCTGACATGACTTATTAGTTACAAACCCATGCTGACTCTGTTTAATCACTTCATTCTTATCCAGGTACTGATATACATGTTGTTTAATAATTTGTTCAAAGATCTTTCCTGGTATAGAAGTCAGATTCACCGGCCTATAGTTGCCTGGGTCCACCTTATTCCCCTTTTTGAAGATAGGAACAACATTTGCTCTTCTCCAGTCTTCTGGCACTTCTCCTGTTCTCCAAGAATTTTCAAAGATTATGGAGAGGGGTTCAAAAATTTCTTCTGCTATCTCCTTCAGTACTCTGGGGTGTAATTCATCTGGACCTGGAGACTTGAATTCATTTAGGTTAGCTAAGTGTTTCCTCACTATCTTTCTGTTTATAGATATCCTGGATTCTTCTATTCCCTTAATAGGACAGTGAAGAACAGTTGATGTTATATTTCCTTTCTGAGAGAAAACAGATGCAAAATAGGAATTTAAAAGTTCAGCCTTCTCAAAATCCTGTCTTACCATTTCATCATTTTCATCCTGTAAAAATCCTATAGCATCTTTGACTTTTCTTTTACTTTTGACATATCCCCAAAAACCTTTATTATTGCTTTTGACATCTCTTGCAAGCCTCAATTCATTTTCAGCTTTAGCTAATCTGACATTACTCTTCTCCTACACTGGTCAGGGACATACAATTTCCCCATAGGGCACCGTTCAGGTTTGTCCTCCTGAAATTCCTCCAGGGCAAGTCTCAAATCGGGTGAAATGGCGGAAAGAACGACACCCTCATTTAGAATGGAAGTAGGTTCGGTCACATCAAGAGAATCAGCAAAGAAACTCCTAGAGAGGTCGTCCTCCTTAACATTCTTAGTGCCCGGAAATAAGGAGACCACAAAATTAAAACACGTGAAAAACAAGGCCCACCTAGCCTGTCTAGGGTTCAATCGCTTGGCTGATTAGAGATAGATCAGGTTCTTGTGGTTGGTAAGGACCACAACTTGATGTCTGGCTCCCTCCAACCAATGTCTCCACTCTTCAAAAGCCCACTTCATGGCCAACAATTCCCGATTTCCAACATTATAGTTACGTTCATATGGGGAAAATTTTTGAGAAAAGAAGGCACAAGGATTCATTTAAGAGGTTACCGGATCTCTTTGAGACAAAACAGCTCCTGCACCAATCTCAGAAGCATCTATCTGCACCTGAAATGGGAGTGAAACATCAGGTTGCCACAAGACCGGAGCAGCAGGGAATCTCTGCTTAAGCTCCTGGAACACCGAGACTGCCTCTGGAGAACAATTCACCACATCAGCGCCCTTTTTGGTCAAATCCGTCAGTGGTTTTACAATACCAGAAAAATTACTTATGAATTTACGGTAGAAATTAGCAAAACCCGAAAACTTCTGGAGGGACTTCAAGGAAGTGGGCTGAACCCAATCATAAATGGCATTGACCTTGGCCGGATCCAATTCAATAGCAGACGGGGACAAAATGAATCCCAAAAAAGAAATCTTTTGTACGCCAAAGAGACATTTCGAACCCTTAACATACAGAGCATTTTCTCTCAAAATCCAGAACACAGTCCGAACATGTTCCACATGAGAATCCCAATCACTGGAGAAAATCAAAATATCGTCCAAATAAATGTCCTGTTTTCACAGTGTTAACTTTTGCCGGCCTCTCTTTGGATCTGGGAGGGGTATTTATACTCACTCCAGACTAGGATTCCCTGTCAGCTATACTGTTATTCTGGCTGTGTGTCTGACCCCCCTGGTGTGCGTGGATATTGCATTGCTGGTTTGATTCCCGTGTATGACCCGGTCTGTCCACTCACTCTGAACTCCGTCTCTCATTTTGGTACTATTGTCTTCTCTGGTTCTGACCTCCTGACTTGGCTATTGTTACTCCGTTACAGTTTGTCCCTATTGTACCGTCCATTGCCCGTTATGGTTTTTCTGATCTATTGCTATGTCCTGACTATTCGCTCTGTCTAACCCTTTGGTATTGTCCTGCTATCTCGTGCTTTGACCCAGCTTGCTCTGGTTTACGTCCCTGTCTATGCCCCTTGGTAACTTGTCCTGTAGTTACCTTTCTAGGAGTTTCCCTGCAGCTCCTAGCTCTGTGGAGCTTACGTCACGCCCCCAGCAGTCACGTGCTTCAGGTCCTGATAGTCTGAAGCACGCATCGTCACCACTGCTGTCCCGCTCCACAGGTATCTTTGAGCACTGTTTTTGTACTCAGGGCACGTGCACTGGCTCAGTGAGCAAGTGCAGTGCGGTGTTCCTGACATAAATGATCAAAAACTTATTCACAAAGTCCTGGAAAATATCGTTCATGACAGAATGGAAGTGTCAGTATTCCGGGTTTTCTAAATCACCTTGTGAATGAATTTGCCCTTTGTTAAGATGGAGGTTGCTGTGTTTGTGTGCCCTACTTCCTGTTCATGTGTATAAAACCGGCTCAGGTGCTGCCTTTCCTTGCTGGAGTATTCTGCTTCCTTCAGCTGTGCTGCTGGTTTCTGAGTGTGCTTCTGCTGTGGCTCTGGACATTCCCTGTTCTCTGTAAGAAAGCTGCACTCATCTTTGGAACTTAACCCTTGGTTCACGGTATCTGGTAAGAACTGTGTTCCTGAACTGTGTGGTTCTTAACCCTTCACTGTTCCCCAATGAGAGCAGTCGGAACTGTCACCTACCGTATGCCTTAACGTGAACCTGTTTCTGGACTCACCTGTGTTCATGCCGCTCCAGGGATCAACTTGTGAATCAGCTTTTGGACTTTCCTGTGCTCTTGCTGCGTCTGGGATTTATCTATAGACTTGTTCTGGACTTCCCTGTGCTTGCTACATACCTGATTGGACTCTCTCTGCATCACTACGTTGTGAACTGCGCCACATCACCTGAGTGTTACACTCACCTTGGATCACATGTTTATGAGGACCCTGTTTTAGGAACTTTACTGAATTGCTATATAGCTTTAGGACTTGTCTCATTTCAGGTTATCAGCATATTGTTTTTGGGTGTCACTGCTGTTATAAAATACACTATTTGCACTAAAGTAACCCGCTTCTGTCTGTTCATTGCCCCACGCTATCAGAATCCTCGAGTTCCTACAATAGTATTACAGGATACTCCAGCCAAAAGAGGATTCTGCTGGGGCAATGTCACAGTCACAAGCATACAAGATGTTTTCTATGATTAACTCCTTGCAGCAGGAGGTGGGGGCTTTACAAAATAAGCTCAGAGACTTGGAGTCCCAGGTGGACCACAATGCACAGGTGTTTGGTCAGGCTCTTCAAGATGTACGTACCAGGACGGAAGTCCAGGAGGCCTTACCTTCTGAGCGTATACCGTCCCCCAGTATGCCCAAGTTGCCCCCATTCCGGTTTAATGGTGACCGAAGTCAATTTCGTGGGTTTGTTAATCAATGCATATTATTTTTTGATGTACATGCCTCTTACTACCGGTCTGATAGATCTAAGGTTTTATGTATTATTATGTTGTTGACATCGCGGGCTCTGGCTTGGGCAAATCCTATGGTTGAAAGTCACGATACCCACCTAAATAATTTGGATGATTTTCTGACATCTATGGCGCAAATGTTCGACGATCCCAACCGCCGTGCCACTGCTGAATCTGCCCTGCTGTCATTACGCCAGGGGAAGCGCTCAGTCATAGAATATGTTACTGAATTTAAGAGGTTAGTGGTGGATACCAACTGGGACAACAATGCTTTATTGCCAATTTTTAGGAAAGGTTTATCCAGTGCAATCAAGGATGAGCTAGCTCGTTCCGAGTCCCCGCAGGAGTTCGAGTCGTTTTTACAACACTGTGTGCGTATTGACATTCGCCTAACTGAACGCAGACAAGAGAAATGGGCAGCTCTAAATCGCATTGCTAATTTTTCTCTTCCATCTAGGGAAACTACAGGCAAGAACCCGCGGGAGACAGAGGAGGTGCCTATGCAAGTGGACTCGCTACAAAGACGTGAGAATAATGAACGCCGGGAATACCGTTTCCGTGAACGATTATGTTTTTATTGCGGTCAATCAGACCATTTCCTCATTAATTGTCCTAAATGTCCCAGGCGACCTAACAAGGTGTTAGCGGCAGTAGGGGATTATGACAATACGGACGCTGAGTCTGAAGTTTCGGAGACCAGTCTACACCTAGACGCTGTGTTTCCCCCAACATTGATGTCGACTTCCCCTAAAGATCAAGGGGAAAAATATTCACATTGTTCTCTTCCTATTCAGATTCTGTGGGAAGGTCAGTGTATACCAAGTTCTGCCATGATAGACTCTGGAGCAGGTGGGAATTTCATGGATTCTTCTTTTGCCAGGAAACATGGTATAAGGACACAACTAAGAGCTTCGCCAGTCACCATGGAAACGGTGGATGGTTCCCCATTAACTTCTGGACCAGTAGACTGGGAAACGGTGCTCCTGGAGTGTAAGATGGAACCAGACCATCAGGAAACCCTTTCATTTATGCTAATATCTTCTCCTCATTTTCCTATAATTTTAGGAATTCCCTGGCTACGGTCGCAAAATCCAAACATCAATTGGGAAACCAAGGAGATATCCTTCCCCTCGAAGGGTAGTCCTACCATCTGTCCAACAGTCACGGTTCCAGTTACCCGGGACGTGGAAGAGGCAACACAGGTACCCACTCTCCCTCTGGTTTACCAGGAATTCGCAGACGTTTGTGACAAAAGGAAGGCAGACCAACTCCCACCACATAGACCATATGACTGCCCCATAGAATTGCTTCCTGGGGCAGCGATCCCTTTCGGCCATGTTTACCCGCTGGCAGCTCCAGAACTAAAAACATTACGAGAGTATATAGATGAGAACCTAGCCAAGGGGTTTATCCGACCATCCTCTTCACCAGCGGGAGCCCCAATATTCTTTGTAAAGAAGAAAGATGGGACTCTAAGACCCTGCATAGACTACCGGGAGCTAAATAAGGTAACCATTCGTAACAGGTATCCGTTGCCGCTAATTCCTGAAATGTTGGAAAGAGTTCGTCAAGCCAAGGTGTTTACCAAATTAGACCTTCGTGGGGCATATAATTTACTCCGTATACGTCCCGGAGACGAATGGAAGACGGCTTTTAAATGCCGGTATGGACATTTTGAATATTTAGTGATGCCATTCGGACTGTGTAACGCTCCTGCTGCTTTTCAACACTTAGCCAATGATATCTTCAGGGATTTATTGGACCATTATGTGGTAATTTACCTGGATGACATCTTAATCTTCTCTGATTCTCTACAGGAACATCAGGAACATGTCAAGACCGTGCTCAGACGTTTAAGAGAGAATTATTTATACATCAAACTCGAAAAATGTGAGTTTCATTGCTCCGAAATTCAATTTCTGGGCTATATTATTTCTCCCCAGGGATTGAACATGGAATCCAGCAAGATCCAGGCAATCATAGACTGGCCGGTACCAGGAAACATCAAAGAGGTACAACGATTTATTGGTTTTGCTAATTTTTATAGACGTTTTATCCGGAATTTTTCAGAAATTGTCCGTCCCATCACTCTCCTTACTAAGAAGGGGAAGAAGTTTGTATGGTCTTCACAAGCCCAGGAAGCCTTTGACCGCCTCAAGGTTTGTTTTACCACGGCTCCGATATTAATGCATCCGGATCCTGCACTGCCTTTCATCGTGGAGGTGGACGCTTCTGACTGTGCACTGGGAGCTATCCTCTCACAACGAACCGGAGACAAAGGTTTGCTGCACCCGTGTGCCTTCTTTTCGCGCAGGTTATCTTTTGCTGAACTAAATTATGACATTGCAGATAAGGAACTTTTAGCAATCATTTCCGCCTTTAAAGAATGGAGACACCATTTGCAGGGAGCAACTCAACAGGTAGTAGTGCTTACAGATCATCGTAATTTGGAATTTCTTAAATCTGCCAGGTGTCTTTCTCCCCGACAAGCTAGGTGGAGTTTGTTCTTGAACCAGTTTGATTTTATTATCTCGTACCGCCCAGGTTCACGTAATGGGAAGGCCGATGCATTATCCCGAATCCACACGGTGGACTCCGTGCCTGGGACCCCGTCTAAGACCATCTTGTCTGATGCCAATTTCATAGGAGTGCTCCAGGACCGGGACTTGTGGGAGGAGATCAAGCTGGCCTATGACGGTGATGCATTTCTTGCTGCTCCACCTGACAACGTGAATCTTGTCTTTCAGAATGGTGTGTGGCTTAGAGATCGACGTATTTACGTCCCAGAGGCTGTGAGACTTCGAATCCTCAAATTGGTCCATGACTCCGTATTGGCTGGTCATAGGGGGGTACAGAAGACTCAGGAATTTTTAAGTCGTTTTTTCTGGTGGCCTACCTGCTTAAACGATGTGAATGAGTATGTCCGCTCTTGTGAGGTTTGTGCCCGGTACAAAGTTCCTCGTGTTTCACCTACTGGTCTTCTCAAACCACTGCCCGTACCATCTCGCCCTTGGGGGTCTATTTCGATGGACTTTATTGTGGAATTACCCACCTCTGGCGGTAAAAACACTATTTTGGTGGTAGTGGACCGTTTAACAAAGGCGGCCCATTTTATTCCTTGTACCGGTCTCCCCTCAGCTACAGAGACAGTGGATCTGGTTATCCAGAACGTTTTGCGGCTGCATGGGGTACCAGATGAGATCATCTCTGACAGGGGAATACAGTTTACCTCTAGGTTTTGGAAAGAATTTTGCTCTGCGCTCCACATTAATGTTTGCTTGTCTTCTGCATACCATCCTCGGACCAACGGGCAGACCGAACGTACCAATCAAACCTTGGAGCAATATCTACGCTGCTACGTCAGTCATTTGCAGGATGACTGGCTGAAGCTACTTCCTTTAGCGGAATTTTCGTACAACAACTCACAGAGCAGTTCCACGAAGGTAACTCCTTTTTTTGCCAATCTGGGATATCATCCAAATATTCTCCCTAGGTCTCCGGTTGTCTCTTCGGTACCGGCGGTTCACGACAGAGTGGAGCTATTGCAACGTAAACTTGAAGTTTTGAAGGACTCCCTGACTGTAGCACAGGAGCGTTACAAGAAGTCAGCTGATAGGTTCCGGAAACCAGCACCTTTGTATAAGGTAGGAGACTCTGTTTGGTTGTCTACCAAGAATCTAAGGTTGGGTGTTCCTTCGCAGAAACTGGGACAGAAGTTCATCGGTCCATTCAAAATTACCGGGATTGTGAGCTCCGTTGCTTGTCGGCTGAAGCTACCACGAACTCTAAAGGTACACCCAGTATTTCATGTTTCTTTATTAAAACCGGTTTCTCCTAACAAGTTTCAGGGACGTATCGTACCTCCCCCTCCACCAGTGTTGGTGAATGGCGAAGAACAATTTGTGGTCCAGGACATTATTGATTCAAGACTTCATCGAAACCGGCTTCAGTATCTAGTTAGATGGCAGGGTTACTCTCCTGAAGATGATTCCTGGGAACCAGTAAGTAACATCAATGCTCCCCTGAAGGTTGCTCAGTTTCATCGGAGATACCCAGACAAACCTGGTCCGGGATCGTCCTGAGGCCGTTTCTAGGGGGGGAGTAATGTCAGTATTCCGGGTTTTCTAAATCACCTTGTGAATGAATTTGCCCTTTGTTAAGATGGAGGTTGCTGTGTTTGTGTGCCCTACTTCCTGTTCATGTGTATAAAACCAGCTCAGGTGCTGCCTTTCCTTGCTGGAGTATTCTGCTTCCTTCAGCTGTGCTGCTGGTTTCTGAGTGTGCTTCTGCTGTGGCTCTGGACATTCCCTGTTCTCTGTAGGAAAGCTGCACTCATCTTTGGAACTTAACCCTTGGTTCATGGTAGCTGGTAAGAACTGTGTTCCTGAACTGTGTGGTTCTTAACCCTTCACTGTTCCCCAATGAGAGCAGTCGGAACTGTCACCTACCGTATGCCTTAACGTGAACCTGTTTCTGGACTCGCCTGTGTTCATGCCGCTCCAGGGATCAACTTGTGAATTAGCTTTTGGACTTTCCTGTGCTCTTGCTGCGTCTGGGATTTATCTATAGACTTGTTCTGGACTTCCCTGTGCTTGCTACATACCTGATTGGACTCTCTCTGCATCACTACGTTGTGAACTGCGCCACATCACCTGAGTGTTACACTCACCTTGGATCACATGTTTATGAGGACCCTGTTTTAGGAACTTTACTGAATTGCTATATAGCTTTAGGACTTGTCTCATTTCAGGTTATCAGCATATTGTTTTTGGGTGTCACTGCTGTTATAAAATACACTATTTGCACTAAAGTAACCCGCTTCTGTCTGTTCATTGCCCCACGCTATCAGAATCCTCGAGTTCCTACAATAGTATTACAGGAAGACAGAAGGGGCATTAGTGAGCCCAAAAGGCATCACTAGGTACTCAAAATGTCCCTCCGGAGTATTAAACGCTGTCTTCCATTCATCACCGTGCTTGATGCGAATGAGATTATACGCCCCCCTAAAGTAAAGCTTGGTAAACCAACTAGCACCTTTAACTCTGGAAAATAAATCAGAAATCAGGGGTAATGGATACTGATATTTAACAGTGATTTTATTAAGATAACAATAATCAATACATGGCCTTAATGAACCATCTTTCTTGGCCACAAAAAATAAACGCAGCACCTAAAGATGAAGAGGATGGTTTGATATGACCCTTCTCCAATGACTCCTTGATATAAGATCACAGATAGAGTTGAGCAAAACGGGTCGGTCATATTCAAAAGTCGCCAACTTTCGCTGAAGTCGGGTTTCTTGAAACTAAACCCGACCATAGCGTGAGGTCGGCGACGAGGTCGGCGACCAGAGCGCCAAAGTCGCGTTTCAAAAGATGCTTCCAGCGCCCTTTTTCAGCCAATGATGGAGGACACACACTGTGGGCAACGCAATGACATAGGCATCGGTCACCACCATCTTTGAGAAGGGCATGCAAGTGATTGGCTGGCTTTGTGTGGCATCACAGGGGCAATAAAAGGGCATGAACGCCGACCGCCATCTTACTTATGGCGATCTTAGCATAGGGAGAGCTGCTGATGATGATGGTTCTGTAGGGAGAGCGGTAGGCAGGGAAGAAGAGCCAAAAAACTGCTTCTGCTGTTAGCGATTTCCACGTACAACACAACACTTTGTGTGTAGTGACAGGGGAGGCTCTTTTTGTGCATCAGCTCTGTTGGTTATTAGGCTGCCTTATGAGGCTCCCTGATAGCTGCATTGCTGTTTGCTCACTGCTGTGCAAACTGCTTTTTTAAAAGCAAAAATACTTTTCTTCCTCTTTTCTGCACAGTTACCAAGGGTTCATTTTTCCACCCTTTTGTGTGTGCACTATGCAGCAGTCCTGCTTATTAGACTGCCCGTGTCCATACTTGGACTGAGAGCATCATTGACAGCGTCCTCAAATCTCTAGTGAGATCCAAAATCTCACCAATCCTATAGACACCCTCCACCTTGTCATACACCATCCAATTTCAGGCTGTTACATTGGGGTGTAATCTCAACTGGGCCAGAGACAATAGTTCTGCATCCTCAAATCTATAGTGAGATTCAAATTCTCACCAATCCTATAGACACCCTCCAGCTTGTCATTAACCATCCAATTTCAGCCTGTTACATTGACGTGTAATCTCTACTGGGCCTGAGACAATAGTTCAGCGTCCTCAAATCTATAGTGTGATTCAAATTCTCACCAATCCTATAGACACCCTACACCTTGTCATACACCATCCAATTTTAGTCTGTTACATTGAGGTGTAATCTCTACTGGGCTAGAGACAATAGTTCTGCGTCCTCAAATCTAGTGAGATTCAAATTCTCACCAAAAGTAGATACACCTTCTACCTTGTTTTACAGTACCATATAGCTGGTGGTATTTTGGGTACATTTTCACAAAAATGAGCAAGTATGGTGGAAGACGCCATGGAAGTGGGCGGGGGTTGCCAGCTGGTCCCGATGGTGGTGGTGGTGTTGCATCTGTTGGTAGTGGCAAAAGCACAATAGCACCTAAGGCAGGAGGTGTTGAGCCTGCGTCATCGTCTGGCTCCTCAAGGCCTCGAAGGCTCTCTTTTCTGGGAGTAGGTAAACCACTTTTAAAGCTGGAGCTTCAGGAACAAGTTTTGGCTTACATTGCTAACACAGCCTCCAGCTCTCTCGCCTCCTCTTCTGAAGTTTCAAAAAATAAAAGCACTGAGTCGTCATTGGAGGCTCCTGGTCAGGAACAACACCTTTCCTTGTGTCCTTCACCCCTACCAAAAGTGAAGGATGTGGCAGGCCACACTACCGATTACTCCATGGAGCTCTTTTCACATACCATGCCTGGGTTAGCAAGTCAAATCGTGAATTCCCCAGTCCAAGATGAATCTGACATGGAGTGCACTGATGCACAGCCACTGCTAGATTTTTCTGCTGGTACATTCACTCAGAGCACTACATTGTCCTCGCAGTGTACTGAGCCAGAATCTGACCCTGATGAAACTCAGGTGCCCCTTACACGGTGACACAGAGGAAGGTGCACATGAAATTGAAGAGGAGGTGAAGGATGACCCAGTTGTTGACCCAGATTGGCATCCATTGGGGGAAGAGGGTGCCGTTGCCAATAGCTCAGAAGAGGAGGAGGAGGATCCGCAGCAGGCAACGACATCGCAACAGCTGTTATCTGGCATGACCGTAGCAGTCCAAAAACGTGTTACAAAAACCAAAAGAGTTGCAGGACAGCTTGGCCAGACGGTCAAATTAGCACGGCGTGCAAGGTGTCAAAATGTCTTCCATAGTAGGAAGAGTGCAGTGTGGTACTCTTTTGAACAAAATCCTAATGATCAGGCAGAAGTTATCTGTAAGAAGTGCGCAAAGACCTTTAGCCGAGGGAAAAATTTGAATACCAGTTGCATTTGCATACTTAGACATTTAACCACCATGCACTTTCAAGCGTGGACAGACTACCAAACCTTACGCACCACATGTGCACCTTCTCCGAATGAAGGTAGTCAGCAATGCTACATCGCTTCCCCCACTGTAAGCCCACCGGTTAGCAAACCACCAGCAGCAAATGTCGAGGTGTCATCGCAAGGGCAAAGCAGTCATGGAATCACAATGTTATTGCTACGAAAGACTGAATCTAGGCCATCAGCAACACCATCAAAACCATCACCAACCCTCTCTGTCCGCCATGTCCACCGCTAGTTCCACCATATGCAGCTCTCAAGTCCAGCACATCCTACCAGAGACTCTGAGTAGGACAAGAAAGTACTCATCCTTTCATCCACGTACACTGGCTTTGAACGCCCACATTGCCAAACTAATCTCGTTAGAGATGATGCCCTACCAGTTGGTTGAAAGCAAAGCTTTCCGTGAGCTCATGGCCTGCGCAGTACCACGCTATGACCTACCAGTTGGCACTTCTTTTCACGAAAAGCCATCCCAGCCCTCCACATGCATGTGAAAAGACCGCATTGTCCATGCACTCAAGCAATCTGAGTGGAAAGGTGCACCTCACAACAGATGCATGGTCCAGTAGGCATGGCCAGGGCCGATATGTGTCCATCACTGCGCACTGGGTTAATGTGGTGGATGCAGGGTCCACAGGGGACAGCGGCGGTGGGACAGTGCTGCCTAGCCCACGGTGTAGGAAACAGTTGGCTGTAGGCGTTTGACCCTCCACCTCCTTCTCCAGAAGCGAAAGCTTGTCCACAGAGCGCAGTCGCACGAGCACTCCATCTGCAGCTGCCAGTGTTGCACACGAGGTGTCCCACTATCGAACAGTTAGTGGTAAGCGTCAGCAGGCTGTGTTGAAGATGTGTTTGGGCGACAACAGACACACCGCGGAGGTACTGGCCGACTACTTGCAGCGACAAACTGAGTCACGGCTGGGCAGTCTACATCTTGAGGCAGGCAAGGTAGTTATTGATAACGGCCGGAATTTTGTGGCAGCAATAGCCCTTTCAAAACTCAGACACATACCTTGCCTGGCTCACACCTTGAACCTGGTGGTGCAGTGCTTCCTCAATAATTATCCAGAGTTAACAGCCCTGCTCCATAAGGTGCGAAAACTGTGCTCGCACATCCGCCGGTCGCCCGTACACTCCAGTCGTATGCAGAAGCTGCAGCGATTGCTCCACCTTCCCAAGCACCGCCTAATTATCGACGTTGCAACAAGGTGGAACTCCACCCTGCACATGTTTCAGAGGCTGTGCGAAGAGAGGCAGGCTGTAATTCATTTGTGGGAGGATACACGGGCAGGCAGTTTGCAGGCAAGACATGGAGTTGTCTGGTGTGCAGTGGTCGAAGCTGAAAGACCTCTGTAAAGTCCTTCAGTGTTTTGAGGAATGCACACGACTGGTAAGTGCAGACGACGCCATCATAAGCATGAGCATCCCACTTATGCGTCTGCTCATGCAAACTTTGACGCACATTAAGGAGCAGGCATCTGCAGCCGAGGAGGAGGGAAGCCTTGATGACAGTCAGCCATTTTCTGGTCAGGGAAGTCTCGTGGGCGAGGTGGAGGAAGAAGAGGAAGAGGAGGAGGAGGATGATGGGGATGATTATTTTGGGGAGGAGGATGCTTCTCAGTGGACATGAAAAAATGTTGGCATGGCAAGGTCAGGTACAGGGTTTGTGCGTGACTGGAGGGATGTGGAGTTGCCAGAAAGTGCTCCTCTACCCAGCACTCACAGTGCATCATTGACACCTGGAACATTGGCCCACATGTCTGATTATGCCTTGCAGATCCTAAAAAGGGACCCCCGCATTGCCTATATGATGAATAGTGTTGAGCGATACCGTTCGATACCCAAAAATATCGTATCGGATGGTATCGCCTGATACGAAAAAAATATCGGGTATCGCCGATTCCGATACCGGAAGTCCCATTCAAGTCAATGGGACTTCCGGTATCGGAATTAAAAAAAGCCCTTTATTTCCTTGTTGGCTAATTCTACATAATTGAAAACAAATAAGAATCATGTAGAATGTATTGTGGGAGGTGGAGGAGACATTAAAAGCATAGTGGTTTATTCAAATCACATGGCATAGCATTAATTCCAATTTATTTTTTCAGTACGTTCGGAGTTAAAAAGATATTGACTATGTTAACCTTTTTTATATTTTGTCAGATATGTATGTTTCACAACTTCCATGCTCTTCACGTTCTTTTGTACTTCTCCCACACTTTCTCCTTCATGATCCGCAGCAGTAGCATTTTTTTCAAAAACTTTTTCTTCACCTTATTCATCTTCTTCTTCTTCATCTTCTTCCCATTAATTTTTTTTTCCATTCTTCATATTCTTCTTATTCAGCTATTATCAATTTTAATATGCTATTTCTTCATCTTCTTCCTATTCTTCTTTGTCTTCATTTTCTTATGGTGACAGGCATTCCTGTAGTACTTATCTATAAAAGTTATAAGATTACACCTTACGTTCTGCCTGTCACAAAAGATTTACAACAGGATTTGTCCGCGTTCAGTTTGGCCTGCAGCAGCAGGCATTTTCCAGGGGCACCACGAGGAGGAACGGACTCACCCCCATTTACTGCTTAGTCTTCTTCTGCTTATAATTTTGATTTCTTCTATGCTGATTTTTAGTCTTATGCTTAATGTTCTTCTGCTTTCTGTTCTTCTGCTTTAGCTTCTTCTGCTTCTTGTTCTTCTGTCTTTTGTTCTGTATCTTGGTGGTTGTCTTCATGTTCTTTGTCCTCTTGGTCTTATTATTTAGGGTCATATTTCTGGTCTTCTTTGGTGTGGTCTTCAGGGTCGTCGTCATGGAGATCAATAAGGATTACCAAAGACAATTTCAAAAAGCTTGATCTTGGAAATGTAGCAGAAGGTACAAGAAGGCTGAGAAACTGGCGAGAACCAGCAGACAGTGCTGGCACCCGGATGGGTAGCAGAAGGAAAAAGAGCCAATGGCACTACCGAGGTCCAACTGACGGTGCTGGACCACGGTTACTAAGCAGAAGGTACCTGTGCTAAAAAGCACTACCAAGGACCAGCTGACGGTGCTGGACCTCGGATACCGAGATGGAGACACCTAGGCCAAAGGCTGTGGCGAGAACCAGCAGACAGTGCTGGCACCCGGGTGGGTAGCAGAAGGAACAAGAGCCAATGGCACTACCGAGGACCAACTGACGGTGCTGGACCACGGTTACTAAGCAGAAGGTACCTGTGCTAAAAAGCACTACCAAGGACCAGCTGACGGTGCTGGACCTCGGATACCGAGATGGAGGCACCTAGGCCAAAGGCTGTGGCGAGAACCAGCAGACAGTGCTGGCACCTGGATGGGTAGCAGAAGGAACAAGAGCCAATGGCACTACCGAGGACCAATTGACGGTGCTGGACCACGGTTACTAAGCAGAAGGTACCTGTGCTAAAAAGCACTACCAAGGACCAGCTGACGGTGCTGGACCTCGGATACCGAGATGGAGGCACCTAGGCCAAAGGCTCTGGCGAGAACCAGCAGACAGTGCTGGAACCCGGGTGGGTAGCAGAAGGTACCCATTCAAAGCAAAGTAGCCAGGCCGCAAGCCGGCCGCAGTTACCGAAACACACAGTCCTACAGGGGGTCCATGTCCCATTGGCACTACGGATCCAGCTTTCAGTGCCAGTTCCCGCAGCCCACATAGGAGTCACCTAAACTGCAGGCACCGTAGAGTCGGCTAACTCGGCCGCAAGACGACAGGACAACGGATTGGTGGCATAGTGACCTTGACACTACCCGGAAACAGCAGGCGTGCTGAAAACAGGCTGGGCAACAGGGAGTACCCGTGCCAAAGACACTGCTGAGAACCAGCTGACGGTGCTGGAACCCAGATGGGTAGCAAAAGCTACAAGAGCCAATGGCACTACCGAGGAACAGCTGACGGTGCTGGACCACGGTTACTAGGCAGGAGGTACCTGTGCTAGAAAGCACTACCAAGGACCAGCTGACGGTGCTGGACCTCGGATACCGAGATGGAGGCACCTAGGCCAAAGGCTCTGGCGAGAACCAGCAGGCAGTGCTGGAACCCGGGTGGGTAGCAGAAGGTACCCATTCAAAGCAAAGTAGCCAGGCCGCAAGCCGGCCGCAGTTACCGAAACCCACAGTCCTACAGGGGGTCCATGTCCCATTGGCACTACGGATCCAGCCTTCAGTGCCAGTTCCCGCAGCCCACATAGGAGTCACCTAAACTGCAGGCACCGTAGAGTCGGCTAACCCGGCCGCAAGACGACAGGACAACGGATTGGTGGCATAGTGACCTTGACACTACCTGGAAACAGCAGGCGTGCTGAAAACAGGCTGGGCAACAGGGAGTACCCGTGCCAAAGACACTGCTGAGAACCAGCTGACGGTGCTGGAACCCAGATGGGTAGCAAAAGCTACAAGAGCCAATGGCACTACCGAGGAACAGCTGACATTGCTGGACCACGGTTACTAGGCAGGAGGTACCTGTGCTAGAAAGCACTACCAAGGACCAGCTGACGGTGCTGGACTTCGGATACCGAGATGGAGGCACCTAGGCCAAAGGCTCTGGCGAGAACCAGCAGGCAGTGCTGGAACCCGGGTGGGTAGCAGAAGGTACCCATTCAAAGCAAAGTAGCCAGGCCGCAAGCCGGCCGCAGTTACCGAAACCCACAGTCCTACAGGGGGTCCATGTCCCATTGGCACTACGGATCCAGCCTTCAGTGCCAGTTCCCGCAGCCCACATAGGAGTCACCTAAACTGCAGGCACCGTAGAGTCGGCTAACCCGGCCGCAAGACGACAGGACAACGGATTGGTGGCATAGTGACCTTGACACTACCCGGAAACAGCAGGCGTGCTGAAAACAGGCTGGGCAACAGGGAGTACCCGAGCCAAAGACACTGCTGAGAACCAGCTGACGGTGCTGGAACCCAGATGGGTAGCAAAAGCTACAAGAGCCAATGGCACTACCGAGGAACAGCTGACGGTGCTGGACCACGGTTACTAGGCAGGAGGTACCTGTGCTAGAAAGCACTACCAAGGACCAGCTGACGGTGCTGGACTTCGGATACCGAGATGGAGGCACCTAGGCCAAAGGCTCTGGCGAGAACCAGCAGGCAGTGCTGGAACCCGGGTGGGTAGCAGAAGGTACCCATTCAAAGCAAAGTAGCCAGGCCGCAAGCCGGCCGCAGTTACCGAAACCCACAGTCCTACAGGGGGTCCATGTCCCATTGGCACTACGGATCCAGCCTTCAGTGCCAGTTCCCGCAGCCCACATAGGAGTCACCTAAACTGCAGGCACCGTAGAGTCGGCTAACCCGGCCGTAAGACGTCAGGACAACGGATTGGTGGCATAGTGACCTTGACACTACCCGGAAACAGCAGGCGTGCTGAAAACAGGCTGGGCAACAGGGAGTACCCGTGCCAAAGACACTGCCGAGAACCAACTGACGTTGTTGGAGCCCAGGGACTATCATGGTGTAGGCCGAGGCCTACTTGGTGGTAGTTTTAGATTGTTTGTAGGCTACAACAGACTGTCAACGTGCTCCAATTAGGCATCTGTCTCCACTCTGTTTCCAGGATTTCACGTGACCACCAACACCGCCAGTTTATGCGTACAGTAGCCGTCTGCCCAATCCACACGTGTTCCTGTGTTACTGGTGTTCTGTAATGTCAGCAGATCCCCTGATATTTGTCTGCCAATGTCTCCTGCTCTGTCCACATTCCCACCACTTGCAGTGGGAAGGTGGACAGCGCAGGAGACAGTGCCGGACACACATTGGGGGATCAGCTCATGTTACAGAACACCAGGAACACAGGAACAAGTGTTGAATGCGTGGACGGCAACTGGGAGCAGGAACTGGCGGTGTTGGAGGTCAGGGGAAATACTAGAGACAGAGTGGAGACAGAGGCCAAATCAGAGAATGTTTAAATCTGAAGTAGTTACAATTTGGAGTCAGCAGCAGTTTGCCCTCCACACAGCAGGGGATCAGCTGACGTTACCGAACCCCACTTTCACATGAACGAGTGTTTTTCTGTGTGGACAGCACTTCCGAGCAACAACTGACGATGTTGGAGCCCAGGGATAGTCATTTTGTAGGCTGAGGCCTACTTGGAGGCAGTTTAAGATAAGACGTTGTTTGACTTTGGAGGGAGCAGGACACTTTGCCCTCCACACAGCAGGAGATCAGCTGACGTTACTGACCCCCACTTTCACATGAACGAGTGTGTTTTTCTGTGTGGACAGCACTTCCGAGCAACAACTGATGATTTTGGAGCCCAGGGATAGTCATTTTGTAGGCCAACTTGGAAGCAGTTTAAGATAAGACGTTGTTTGAATTTGGAGGCAGCAGCAGTTTGCCGTACACACAGCAGGGAATCAGCTGACGTTACCGAACCCCACTTATACATGAGCGATTGTTTTGTCTGTGCGCACAGCACTTCTGAGCAACAACTGGCGGTGTCAGAGCCCAGGGAAAATCAGGTAGTAGGCCGAGGCCTACTTGGAGCCAGGTGTAAATCTGAGGTTGTTTGACTGTGGAGGGAGCAGGACACTTTGCCATACACACAGCAGGGGATCAGCTGACGTTACCGAACCCCACTTACACATGAGCGAGTGTTTTGTCTGTGCGGACAGCACTTCTGAGCCCAACTGACGGTGTCGGAGCCCAGGGAAAATCAGGTAGTAGGCCGAGGCCTACTTGGTGGCAGTTTGCGATTGTTTCTAGACTACTACTAACTGTCAATGTACTCCAATTAGGCCTCTGTCTTCACTCTGTTTCGAGTATTTCCTCTGGCTTCCAACCACGCCAGTTGCTGCTCTGAAATGCCGTCTGCACAACCCACACTTGTTCCTGTGTTACTGGGGTTCTGTAACACCAGCTTCTCCCTAGAGGTGAGTCTGGCAATGTCTCCTGCTCTGTCCACATTTCCACTACAAGTAGTGGGAATGTAGACAAAGCTGGAGACATTGCCGTGCTCACCTCTGGAGATGAGCAGATGTGACAGGACACAGGTAACACAGGAACAAGTGTGGATTGTGCAGACGGCACTTGAGAGCAGAAACAGGCGGTGTTGTAGGCCGGAGGAAATACTCAAAACAGAGTGGAGACAGAGGGCAAATCAGAGAACATATTAAATCAGAGGTAGTCAGAAGTTGTAGGCAGCAGGAGAGTTTGCCGTACACACAGCAGGGGATCAGCTGACGTTACCGAACCCCACTTACACATGAGCGAGTGTTTTGTCTGTGCGCACAGCACTTCTGAGCAACAACGGGCGTTGCTGTTGCCCAGGAAATAAAGTTCAGGTCATAGAAACATGAACACAACAGGAGACCTGGATCCTGTTGCCAGCCAATTATTTATTCTGGAAGAGGACTGGCAAATTCAGGTGAGATCCAGGCCTTGCTCATTTTCACAAAAGTAAGCCGGTCAACATTATCGGCGGATAGTCGCGTGCGACGGTCTGTTACCACACCACCTGCAGCACTAAAGACACGTTCCGATAATACACTGGCAGCAGGGCAAGCCAGCACCTCCAATGCATACTGGCTAAGCTCTGGCCATGTATCCAGCTTAGAGACCCAATACTTGAACGGGGAAGAGCCGTCTGGGAGAACACTAACAGGGCACGACAAGTAGTCTGTCACCATCTGACGGAAACGTTGCCTCCTGCTCACTGGAGCCGTCTGTGATGGTGTAGCCGTTTGTGGTGGTCCCACAAAACTTTTCCACATTTGGGCCATACTGGCCTTGCCTTGTCCTGCGGCACTGCCTCTGCTACCTCTTTGTGCAGAGCTTCCTCCACTGCCTCTACCCACATGGCTGCTTTGAAAAGCACTACCAGCAACACTTGCGGGGGGAATGGAGAACATGATGGCCTGCACAAGTGTTTCTTGGTACTCCCGCATTTTTCGCTCCCGGTTCAACTGTGGTATGAGGCTTTGTAAGTTGTCCCGGTAGCGAGGATCTAGGAGGGTGTACACCCAATAATCAGCCGTGTGGAGAATGTTGGCTATGCGGCGGTCATGTAACAAGCACTGCAGCATGAAATCAACCATGTGCTGCAGACTGCCAACTGGACCGGAAACGCTGTCCCCAGCTTCAGGCAGCATCTCTGCCTGCTCAGCATCACCCCACCCTCGCTGTACACACTGACTACTAGAGCCTTGTGTACCTCCCTCCTCTGGAGAGATGTATTCCTCCTCCTCCATTGACTCCTCGTCATCCTCCTCACTAAGTGTCCCCTGCCTGGGCCTTTGTGTGGAAGCACGTTGCGTAGATTTGCCAGAAGCAGATGGCATTTCTGACTGCTCATCCTCGACCTCTTCAAAAACCTTCTCACTTAGTGCTTGTAAGGTTTTTTGAAGCAGACAGATGAGGGGGACAGTCATGCTGATTAATGCATCATCTGCACTGGCCATCCGCGTGGAGTCATCGAAGGCACGCAAAACTTGGCAGATGTCCCTCATAGTGGCCCACTCAGTGGTGGTGAAGTGTGTCCGGCGCACAGTGCGACTTGTTTGCGCCTGATGCAGCTGGTACTCCATTACTGCTGCCTGCTGCTCACACAACCGCTCCAACATATGTAACGTTGAATTCCACCTGGTGGGGAGGTCAGATATGATGCGATGTTCTGGCAGGCGGAATCGTCGTGGCAGAGATGCAATGCGCGATCTTGCCATGCTGGAACGCCGCAAGTGAGGACACTCTAGGCGAACCTTGTGCAGCAGTGCATCAAGATCCGGATAGTCCCTCAGAAAGCTCTGCACGACCAAATTGAGCACGTGTGCCAGACATGGTATGTGAGTGAGGTTGCCTAGGCCCAGAGCTGCCACTAGATTTCAGCCATTGTCACTCACTACCAAACCTGGCTGGAGATTCGCTGGCACAAACCACACATCGCTCTCCTGCTTGATGGCATTCCAGAGCTCCTGTGCTGTGTGGCTCCGATTCCCCAAAGAAATTAATTTAAGGACGGCCTGTTGACGTTTGGCCACACCTGTGCTCATATCTGGCCTAACAGGCTCACGCAGTGCTGATTCCGAGGAACTAGAGTAGGAGGAGGACTCAATATGTACAGACTGCATTCCTGCAATCCTTGGAGTTTGCAGAATACGTACAGAGCCACTCTCCAGATCTGTACCCGGCTCCACAACATTGACCCAATGGGCAGTGAGGGAAAGGTATCGTCCCTGTCCATGGCTACTGGTCCACGCATCGGTGGTCAGGTGGACCTTGCTACTGACGGCATTTAGTAGCGCATTTTTAATTTTTCCCTCCACATGCTTTTGCAGGGCAGGGACGGCTTGCCTGCTGAAATAAAAGCGGCTGGGCACATTGTATTGTGGAACTGCCAATGACATAAAGTTCCGGAAGGTGTCAGTCTCCACCAGCCTGAATGACAGCATCTCAAGGGCCAGTAGTTTGGCAATGCTGGCATTCAGAGCAAGTGCTCGGGGATGGTTTGCCGAGTATGGCCGCTTTTTCTCCCATGCCTGTGCTACCGATTGCTGGTGAGTGGCCTGGGAGTGTGCTGATGACTGCGAATGTGGTTCAGTGGGTGGAATTTCACTGGGTCTCTGGACAACAGTGGCAGTGGTTCTTCCATGGCGTTCCAGTGAGGAAGCTGAACCAGCTGTGTGTGAGCTGGAGGAAGAGGCCCCAACACGAGCTGAAGAGGTGGTAGGTGCTGCTGAAGGTTGGCCTACATCTTCAGTGTGTCTGTGTAACTCCACCTTGTGCTTGGTACGCACATGTTTCCACATATTTGTGGTATTGAGGTTGCTCACATTTTTCCCTCGTTTAACTTTCTGATGACACAGCTTTCATTTGACAAAGCAAATGTCATCTGCAACTGTGTCAAAAAAAGACCACGCACTGCAAGTCCTGGGAGCGCCCGTTTTCTGTTTTGGAAGAGGATTGCTCCTCACGGGTGCCAAAGTGGAGGCTACAGGCAACCAAGTCTGCCCCCGCCCTCTCCCTCCTCTTTTGGCCGTTCGGGGAATCTCTTCCTCAGAGCTGCTCCCACCACCTTCCTGTGGCTGACGCCATGATGGGTCAAGGACCTCATCATCTCCACTCCCCTCTTCAAGCACCGGCTGGTCCTTGGTTGTCTCGCCAGCACCGTACGCACCAGAAATTGGCAACTGAGTCTCATCATCATCAGATGAGCACTGAGGTGTGCTGACAATAGGCACTGGCCCACCCGCCTCTTCAGATTCAGAGGGACAAAGCAGTTGCGCATCACTGCATACTCCCTCTTCTTCACGCTCTAGAATGCTGCTTGGCTGGCCACCTCTTTCCAAGCCAACAGATTCTGAGAACAGAAGTAAAGATTGAGATGGCTCCTGTCCAGGGCTCTCAGACTACCTGGGAAATTTGGCAGGTGGTGAAGAGACAGATGGTTGCTCTTCAGTGCTCTGGCCTTGGGAGGATGCGGAAGTCATTGAAGTGGATGCGTTAGCTGCCATCCATCCGACAACGGCTTCAATTTGTTCATCACGCAGCAGTGGGGTACGGCGAGGTCCTACAAAGCTGCGCATGAAGGACTGTTGCCTGGTAAAAGTGGGGGATGCCGGGTCACTGGTGGCCGCAGCAGACACCGAATCCCCACGTCCTCTCCCTGCTGAATCCCCCCGTCCTCTCCCTGCTGAAACTCCACGGCCACGACCACGTGCCTTACTCCCTGCCTTCTTCATCTTGGTAGACTGATAAAGATAGGCAGAAAAGTAAAAAAGGGGTGGCTTAGTGTTCTTATTCCTGAACACCTGCTAACCAGTATAAGAAACACTAATTTGGCTAAGAGTGTGTGTACTACACTTTAATATGATTTAATGTGGCCTAGACAACTCTAAAGTGGAGTGTTTGGTGAACTTTATTTCCTTTTTTTTTGGGGGGGGGAAAGAAAAGGATGTGACCAAAATTTGAAAGCTATAGTATCACAAACTTTTTGGAGCGATTACAATGCAGGAAGCTAACCTACAATGCAATTGATGAGGCTCCAAAAAATAGGGTGATACTAGCCTGGCTGGCCCTGAAGGGCACGAGCCAGCAAAAAGGCTCCTCTATCTAATCCTATATAGTGTTTGCAACCAACCAATGACAATGGATGCGGTTGGAAGCACACTAATATAGGAGCAAAAATCTGGCTAAATTAGCTGCAAAAAAAGGACTATGTATGAGGCAGTGACGCACGCTGAGCGGACTACAGCTAGCGGTGGCTGTAGAACACACTGCAATCACACACAGAGAGACCTATCAGACAGCCAAAAACAGTGCAGAGAAATTGGCTATAGCACTGAAAGGCTGCTGAAAGGCTCCGCTGTCCACTCATTTAGTGTTTGCAACCAACGTATATGGATACGTATGGAAGCACACTATACAGGAGAAAAAAAAAGCAGCAATAAAAGAAAAATGTGTATGAGGCAGAGACACACGCTGGCCGGCCTACAAGCAGACGTGCCTGCAGGACACACTACACAGCGTGGGTCTGCACTCACACAGCCCTTGCAGACAGCTGTGAACACTGCTGCTAGGCAAAAGAAAGCTACAGTGGTGGTTTATGTAGCCTGGATAAAGCACAATATTGTTTTTAGAATCGCTATTTCTAACTGTCCCTCACAGTCTTCAACAGCAGCCTGTCCCTAACTGAATTCACAGCAGAGTGACCAGAAATGGCGGCTGCAGTGCTTTTTATAGTGCATCATGACATCATTTCAGCAGCCAATCACAGCCATGCCAGTAGTTAACATGCCTACATGCCTAACAGGATGTGCCCACACTTCTGAGGATCCCCATTGGCTGAATCAAATCGAGCGGGCTCCTAGCATTATGGGAACTTCCGATTCCGGTATTCGATATGAAAAAAGTATCGGAACTAAGTATCGGAATTCCGATACAGCTAATATCGTCCGATACCCGATACTTGCGGTATCGGAATGCTCAACACTAATGATGAACGATGATGACTACTGGTTGGCCAGCATCCTGGATCCACGCTATAAAGGCAAATTCCAAAACATCATGCCACAGGAGAACCTAGAGCTAATATTGGCTAACAAACAAGCAACTCTGGTAAACCGTTTGTTTGAGGCATTTCCAGCACACAGCGGCGGTCATGTTTTTCCAACAAGCCGTAGGTGGCAACATGAAAGAGGTGTTCATGGTGCACACAGCCGAAGTGGCGTTGGACACAGGGGTTTCATGACCATGTTGTGGACTGATTTTTCAAGTACCGCTCACATGACTGGTAATACTGCATCGATTGAAAGTGACAGGAGACAGCAGTTGTCAACTATGGTAACAAACTACTCCCATATCGATGTTCTCCCTCACTGGTCATTCCCCTTTGACTATTGGGCCAGTAAACTTGACACCTGGCCTGAATTGGTACAATATGCCTTACAGGAGCTCGCTTGCCCTGCTGCTAGTGTGTTATCTGAACGAGTCTTCAGTGCTGCTGGAACAATCCGGACAGAAAAAAGGACCCGTCTGTCGACCCAAAATTTTGATGATCTAACCTTTATTAAAATGAACCATGCATGGGTTTCAAAGAATTTTGCCCCACCCTCCCCTGCTGATACGTAGGTTGCCAGAAAAATGGCTTGCTTTTGTCCTCCTCTTCCGCGGACTTCTCCAATTACTCCATTTGCAGCTGCTGAATGTCCAACATTAACATATGCCAATTTTACCACCTCCCTAACTGGGCTGCCTCCCCCCAAAGGTCCGGGGTCACCACTTGGCGCACGCACCCGTGCAAGTGCCGTTGCCCTGGACGGGTGGGTGGGCACACTGATTGGCAACGGCACTGGCACAAGGTCCCTCATAGTAGAATCAAGTGTCTCTGACGGTGGGGGTGCACACCCGCTGTCAGACAAACCAGCGTACTATGAGGGACCCTGTGCCAGTGCCGTCGCCAACGAGTGGACCCCCCCTGCTTGCTCAGGATCACAGCACTTGAAAAGTTGAAATACTTACCTCTCCCTGCTCCACCGCCGTGACGTCTTCCGCATTTCCTGACAGTGACATTCTGGTCAGAGAGCGCGATGACATCACATCTGTACGCCCTCTGCCTAAACAGTCCAAGTGCAGTGAGATGGAAGATGGGGACGACGAGGAGTCCAGACTAGTACAGGGATTCCCTAGTGAGGAGACTTATTTAATTGTTTTCAATGTTGGACAGCTATTTTTGGGGAGCACTATACTCTGGAGAATGATTTATGAGGCCCACCATGCTCTGGAGCATTCTAAAGGTGGACATCAGACACTGGAGCAGCATTTACTGAGCCCATTATGCACTGGAGCATTAGAAATGGGGCCCATTATATATGGAGCATTATTTGGGCCCATAACACAGTGGAGCTTAATCCATGGAGACCAACATATACTGTAGCATTATGTGGAGCTCATCATATACTGTTTCAAACATTATATGGGACCAATGATTCTGTATGGAGAAATATATGGGCCTCATTACTCTGTATAGCGCACTATGCAGTGGCCATAATTCTGTATGGAGTAATATACTATCTGTTTTTCATTGTACTATACCGCTATTTATCTGCCGTATCAGAGGATCATGAATTGTGGCATGTGTTAAAGGAGCCCATTGACACTCTTTGGCCCTGGGCCCACGAAAATCTGGAGCCAGCCCTATCCCCCCACAACTTTAGCCAAATAACCCCAAGTTTTCAATGCCTAACTATTATTATAAAGTAAATTAAGGTTGACAAGCTTAAGTAATAAGAATTGATGTTTTTGGCACTAAAATGGGCACTGTAGGTGTGTTTCCTGTCCTCCACTCACTGCCGACTTTTCTTTCCCATTGACTTGCATTGGGTTTCGTGTTTCAGTCGGCCTTCGACTTTTCACGATAATCTGCCGATTTCGTTCGACCCGACTTTTGCAAAAGTCGGGTTTCATGAAACCCGACTCGACCCGAAAAAAGGCAAAGTCGCTCATCTCTAATCACAGAGAATCTTGTTCAGGTACAGATAAGTTGAAAAGCCGACCCTTGGGAAATTTACAACCGGGCACTTAGTCAATTGCGCAATCATAACTCCTATGTGGAGGCAAAGACGCAGACTCACTCTCACTAAATACATCAGAAAAATCAGCCAAATAATCTGGAACATCATGAGACTGGTGAAAGGTGGAGAAAACAGGAGTGTCACTAAGAACACATTGACAACCCCAACTCACCACAGACACAGATTTCCAATCCAAAACAGGATTATGGGTCTGCAACCAAGGAAAACCCAGTACAATAATATCAAGTAAATTAGGCAACACCAAAAATTTACAATTCTCTTGGTGGTCCGGGGCAACCTGCATTATCACCTGGGTCCAAAACTGGGGTTTTTTCTCTGACAAGGGGGTAGCATCAGTACCCCTCAAAGGAATTGGGGTCCACAGGGGTATCATGGGAAACCCACAACATTTGGCAAAATCAAAATCCATCAGATTCAGAGCTGCTCCTGAATCAACAAAAGCTTTAGCAGAAAATGAAGACAAGGAGCAGATCAAGGAAACCGCCAAAAGGCATTTAGGCTGTACACTGCCTATAGCAACTGAGTGGGCAAAACGTTTTCCAATTTAGGGCAAACAGAAATAGTATGAGAGGCGTCCCCACTAAAGAAACATAACTTATTACGCCTTCTAAACTCTTGAGGTTGCGCCCTGGACAAAACCCATTGCATGGGCTCAGAAGTTTGTTCAAAAGGCAGCACCGCCTTTTGCATAGTTTTACGTTCACGTAAACGTCGATCAATTTGAATGGCAAGTGACATAGAGTCATTATGACCAGAGGGTACCGGAAATCCCACCATAAAATCTTTTACGGTTTCTGCCAAACCTTTCCGAAAGAGAGCTGCTAGGACGTCATCATTCTATTTAGTAAGGACCGCCCACTTTCAGAATTTTTGACAGTATAACTCTGCCGCATCCTGACCTTGGTTCAATGCCAATAAGGTTTTCTCAGCTTGATCAATAACATTATGTTCATCATACAACAACCCCAAAGCTTGAAAAAACGCATCCACATCAGCCAAAATAGGATTCCCAGGTGTCAAAGAAAAAGCCCAGTCCTGGGGATCGCTGCGCCACAGGGAGATGACAATTATAACCTGCTGCACCGAGCTCCCCAAGGAGTTAGGCTTCAAGGCAAAAAACAGTTTACAATTATTCTTAAAGTTCAAAAATTTAGATCGATACCCAGAAAATACATCAGGAATAGGAATTTTTGGTTCTACAGCAGACGATTGAGCGAGATAGGCAGAAATTCCCCGAACTTCATCAGCGAGCTGCTCAACACGATCGGACAATTGCTTAGCCTCCTTTAAACCAAAAATCCTCCTACGGTCCCCAGAGAAAGAAAGGAAAAAATATATAAAAAATTCTGACACCTTTTTTTATTTTTTACAATTTTTTTTCCTTCTTTAGAGTACCCTCGAGTCTACAGTTTTGGGCTGGTGATTCCATTATGATTCGGTCACCGAGGAGGATTACTGGGGAATTAGCTAAGCAACCAGGAAATTTAGTGGATTGCAAACCCCTAAACCTAACAACACAACTAGCATTAGCCGTGGGACGTGCCTACGATGCCCTAGATACCTCGGCAAAGCCAAAGAGTTAACTAAGCCTAAAGCAAGAAAGGGGAAAGCTAAAATGCCACTGAGTAGAACCCCAAAGAATAGATAGCCCCCAAACATATATTGTCAGTGAGACAAGATGATGCACAAATGCAGGCAGAAAATAGAGTGAGCAAATGATGGGGCCCAAACTGTCTAGATAGGACAGGACAGAAAAGATACTGTCTGCAATCACGCAAAACCCCTAAAAAATCCAACACGTCTGATATACAAAAACACTGAGGCCACACGACCTCTCCCCCGCTAGATCAGCATTCTGGTGTGAACTGGAAGCAAAGCAAAAGATACTATTATAACAGGGAACTGAACAAAATGACATAAGCTGGGACATATGAGTGGGGTCCAGCACAAATCCCAGCAGGGAATAATGCTGAACCCACACAGCAAAGCAGAAAGCAGTGAAAGGCAAAAACTATATCAAATGCAAAAGATTCAGCAAACAAATAACTTATCTGAATGATGCAAGGGGATCATGAGGGGAAAAGGCAGACTTCACAATGCACAGGAAGACAAACAAATCATTAGCAGCAACTGAAGGAAGATTGCTCACTTAAATCCTCCCAGTCAGTAACCCCTGACTTCCAATCATCGTCTTCAGGTGATAGACCTCTGTCAATATGATCAGCTCCACTACACGCTGTAACCACCAGAGGGAGCCCCGACTCAGAAGTCAGATCAAAAGAGTTCACAACAGGGAGGTACTGGATGGGACACAGACTACTGGATACAGGACCAGAGGTAGTAGACGGAGCACCGGGTACTGGGTGCAGGGCAGGAGGTACGGGACGGAGCACAGGACACAGGATACATGGCAGGAGGTACAGGACGGAGCACAGGGCACAAGATACAAGGCAGAAGGTACAGGACAAGGCACAGGGCCCAGGATACAGGCAAAAGGTATAGGTATACAGGGAAAACCCCATATAATGCGGCCAGGATTAGTGCACAATATGCACAAGATAATCAGGTGCCTCCAACAAGGAGGCGCCGCCTGATATACCCCGTGCCAGCAGGTGATAGGACGGCAAGGGCTTCTGGGTAGGTGCTGCAGGGTTAAGAAACCTGCAGAGTGCGCGCCCGCAGCCTAAGGCGCATTCGTGAGGCCGCAGCTGGCCGGGAGGAAGAGAATGAGGAGGAGACAGGCGGGACCCTCCGGGCATGGCATCACGCGGGTAGGTGAGTAGGAGCGGCGGCAGTCCCTGCCACTGATGGAACAACGGCGGGCACAGCCGCCAATGTGACGCTGGGGAAAGACAGTCTCACCCTCTTACCCAAGAGTGAAGTGGCCCAGATCTTGGGAATGCCAGAAAAGTTAATGCAACCTGAGACAGTATAGCTTGCTGTCATGGGAGGAGATTCCTGGACTTTAGCAGTTACGATGATGCTGGAATCCCCACCTCTGCATCATGAAGGAGGGTTATAGGATTTTAGAGCAGATACGGGTTGAAGTGACGGGACTATCACCTCAGCAGAAGATGTACTAGAGCGTTATCAAGAGGTCTTTGCCCACCATGAAGATGACTTTGGTTGCACTTAGACCATTGCTCATGAAATCCCTACAGGGTGTGCCATGCCAGTTCGTTAAATATATCAACAGATACCTCCTCAGATGTACAAAGAAGTGAAGGAGATGCTAGCCCACATATTGCAAAGTGGAGTGATATGGGAAAGCCAGAGTTCATGGACAGCTTCCATTGTTCTGGTCCAGGAAAAAGACGGTACCTCACGTTTCTGTGTTGATTACAGACGGCTGAACGTCTGTATGATGTGGGACTCCTATCCGTTGCAAAGAATTGAGGAGTCTCTATCTGCCTTGGGACAGGCAAAGTACTTTTATTCTCTTGATCTGGCCAGCGAGTACTGGTGCCCATGGTTGAACATGACCGACCAAACACGACTTTGTATTGCCCATGAGACTATTCGAGTTCAGCCATATGCCCTTTGGCCTGACTAATGCTCCCAGGAGGTTCCAACGTTTGATGGAAAGATGCCTAGGGGACTTGAATTTTGAGGCTACACTGATCTATATCGACGATAACATCGTCTACGCGGCCACCTTTGAAGAACACCTCCAGCAACTGGAACAAGTGCTAAGCCATTTCCAGAGCCACGTCCTGAAGGTGAAGCCACAAAAATGTAATCTGTTTTGCAAACAGATTGAATATTTGGGGCTTGTCGTGTCTCGTAAAGGAGTGAGACCTTCACATGAAATGGTGGCAGCTGTACAAGAGTGGCCCAACCCAACAACGGTGAAAGATGTTCGGACCTTCCTGGGGTTTACTGGGTACTATCAAAGATTTGTTAAAAATTTCACCCGCCTGGTCAACCCATTGCTGGAGCTGCTGAAAAGAGTGCCGGCCGGCTCAAAGAACCAAACCATTCAGTGGGGAAGCAGTCAAGAAGAAGCCTTCAGATCTTTGAAAATGGCCCTGATGGAGGCCCCAATATTCGCCTATGCAGATTTCTCAAAGCCCTTCATTCTCCATACCAATGGAAGTTTACATGGTCTAGGGGCAGTCCTATCACAAATAAAGGCGGAGAAAGTGATATATTTTGCGAGCCTGCCTCTTCACGACCTGGACGGAACTCAGACAATTATAACTCTTTCAAGCTGGAACTGCTGGTGCTGGTGTGGGCAATGGCCAAGAAGTTTGCAGAATACTTGTCCGGATCGGAGGTCCTGGTGCAGGCGGACACTAATCCCCTGCCTACTTGGAAAATGCAAAGTTGGGGGCCCTAGAACAACGATAGGTGGCCCACATGGCGAAATATGGGTACAAGATTGTCTACTGGGCTAAGGCTGATGCTCTCTCCATGGTGACTCACGAGTGGCTTGAACGTGATCGAGATGAAGAGCTGGAGGCAGAACAGATCCCTGGCTTCTGGGACTTTGCCAAATCGTTGGTGGCAACGCAGGGACAGATCAGAGAGGTTTCTGAATATCAGGTGCTGGGACGGCCTCGGGACGACTGGGTTCGACTTCAACAGACACATCAGGAGATCATCCAACTGTGACAGTGGGTGGCAATGAAACAACTCCCCAGCCAGAGGGAGAGGAACACCCTGTCTTCTGGAACCTTGCGGGTTCTGTGTCAATGGGAAAGGCCCCAATTGGAGGATGGATTGTTATACCGAAAGGCACAGCTGCTACCTGAAGGGGGATAAATACAGATGCTACCTGAAGAGGGATAAATACAGACCATATAGGACACCATTAGTACAAAGATGCCAGAGAGACTGATAGCCTTTTGTTTTGTCTCAGGCAATCACATATGAAGGACACTCCTGAATACAACCTCTAAATCAAATGAAAATAGGACTACCAAATCCAAACATTATTATTATTATTATTATTATTATGCATTTATATAGCGCCATTTATTCCGTGGCGCTTTACATGTGAAAAGGGGAAATATAGACAAGTATAATAAACATATGTAAGACAAGGGACACACAAGTACATAAGGAGAGGGGACCCTGCCCTCGAGGGCTCACAGTCTACAGGGATGGGTGAGGATACAGTAGGAGAGGGTAGAGCAGGTCGTGCGGTAGTTCAGTAGACCAAGGATCAATGCAGGCTGTATGCTTGTCGGAACAGTTGGGTCTTCAGGTTCTTCTTGAAGGTTTCCGTTGATGGTGAGAGTTTGATGTGTTGCGGCAGAGAGTTCCAGAGTATGGGGGGAAGCACGGGAGAAGTCTTGTATGCGGTTGTGGGAAGAAGAGATAAGGGGGGAGTAGAGAAGGAGATCTTGAGATGATCAAAGGTTGCGTGTGGGTAGGTACCTAGAGACCATGTCACAGATGTATGGAGGAGACAGGTTGTGGATGGCTTTGTATGTCATGGTTAGGGTTTTGAATTGGAGCCTCTGGGCAAAAGGAAGCCAGTGAAGGGCCTGGCATAGGGGGGAGGCTGGGGAATAGCGGGGAGACAGGTGGATTAGTCGGGCAGCAGAGTGTAGGATGGACTGGAGCGGAGCAGGAGTGCTAGAGGGGACGCCAGAGAGTAGGAGGTTGCAGTAGTCGAGGCGGGAGATGATAAGAGGATGCACTAGTGTTTTTGTGGTTTTGTGGTTGAGGAATGAGCGAATCTGGGAAATATTCTTGAGTTTGAGGTGGCAGGAGGAGGCGAGGGCTTGGATATGTGGTTTGAAAGAGAGCGCAGAGTTGAGTATCACCCCAAGGCACCGAGACTGGAGAAAGAAAGCAGCCATTGACATTGAAGGATAGGTCTGGTGGAGGGGTAGAGTGAGATGGGGGAAAGATGATGAATTCTGTTTTGTCCATGTTCAGTTTCAGAAAGCAAGCAGAGAAGAAGGCTGAGATAGCAGACAGACATTGTGGGATTTCAGTCAGTAAGGAGGCGAGGTTGGGAGCAGATAGGTAGATCTGCGTATCATCAGCATAGAAGTGATACTGCAAACCGTAGGATTCTATGAGCTGTCCCAAGCCAAAGGTGTAGATGGAGAATACTAGGGGTCCTAGGACAGAGCCTTGAGGAACACCAACAGACAGGGGGCGAGGTGAGGAGGTGGCGTGTGAGAGGGAGACACTAAATGTTCGGTCTGTTAGGTATGATGAGATCCAGGATAGGGCCAAGTCTGTGAAGCCAAGAGATGAGAGAGTCTGTAGCAGAAGGGAATGGTCTACGGTGTCGAAGGCAGAGTACAGGTCCAGGAGAAGGAGGACAGAGTAGTGTCGCTTGCTCTTGGCGGTTAGTAAGTCGTTAGTGACTTTAGTTAGGGCAGTTTCAGTTGAGTGATGCGGTCGGAAGCCAGATTGTAACCGGTCAAAGAGGGAACAGGAGGAGAGGTGGGAGGACAGTTCAAGATATACATGCTGTTCCAGTAGTTTTGAGGCGTAAGGGAGAAGAGATATCGGGCGATAGTTAGACACAGAGGATGGGTCAAGGGAGGGCTTTTTGAGGATGGGTGTGATTAAGGCATGTTTGAAGGATGAGGGAAAGACACCATTTGTAAGTGAAAGGTTGAAGAGGTGTGTTAGAGATGGGATGAAGACTGTGGCCAAGTTAGGGATGAGGTGAGACAGGCATGGGTCGAGGGCACAAGTGGTGAGGTGTGATCTTGACAGAAGGGTGGAGAGCTGATCTTCTGTCATGGTGGAGAAGCTGGCTTTTGCAGAACAGGGCTGAGTGACTAAGAGGGGCATTGGGGGCTGCGGGCCAAAGTTTTGTCTGATCTTGTCGATCTTCTGCTTAAAGAAGGAGGCAAAGTCTTCTGCAGAAATGAGAGGAGGGGGAGGAGGTGCTGTGGAACGGAGTAGAGAATTGAAAGTGTTTAAGAGTTGTTTAGGGTTGTGTGACAGGTAGGATATGAGAGATGCGAAGTAAGTTTGTTTAGCGGCAGAGAGCATGGACTTAAAGCTGGCAATGGACTGCTTGTATGCGCTGAAGTGCTCAGTAGAATGGGTTCTCTTCCATTTCCGCTTAGCGTCCCTGGAAACCCGTCTCAGTTCTTTGGTCAGCCAGGGCTGCCAGTTGATTGTACGAGTTTTGCTCTGCGTGAGGGGGCAGCCGAATCAAGTGTTGCTGTTATTGTGGTGTTATAAAAAGTGGCAGCAGCATCTGTGTCATGAAGGGAAGCTATGTCTGTAAGAGGTAGAAGGGACTCAGAGAGTGATTGTAAATTGAGGTGTTTGAGATTCCTGCGAGGGTGAGCGAGTTTATGGAGCGGGGGTTGCGCAGTAGGAGAGGAGAGGGAAGAGAATGTCAGTAGGTTGTGGTTAGATAGGGGGAGGGGTGAGTTATTGAGATTAGTGAGGGAACAGAGACGGGTGAAGATAAGGTCCAGCGTGTGACCAAACATCGATCAAAAAGTATACATTTATTGAATATCTAGTTATTACAATAACACCATATAATAGATCAACCAGATATTTTAAGAAGACATGAGAGAAATATATCAAAGAGCAGGATCAGGTAAATGATGGCTGGAAATGTCCTGACACAAACAGGTAAGTACAAAGTAAAGTGCCATGTGCTAGTAAACATACAGGAAACAGTGGGGTAAACATAGGTATATTCCAGAATTAGTCAGTAGGTGCGCACATCCATCACTGGGACCTATGTCAATCCCAAACCTACAAGTGCTTACCCATATTCTGTTATGGCAGGACACGCGCCACGCTGCCACCGATGCGTGTTTCGCTTCGCTTTTCCAAGGTGCACGTCACGTTACTTTGTACTTACCTGTTTGTGTCAGTACATTTGCAGCCTTCATTTACCTGATCCTGCTCTTTGATATATTTCTCTCATGTCTTCTTAACCCCTTTACCCCCAAGGGTGGTTTGCACGTTAATGACCGGGCCAATTTTTACAATTCTGACAACTGAGCGCCGTTTGACTTTTTCAATGCAAAATTGGCTGGAATTCAGATTGGACGCCATGTCACGTTTGGAGAGCCCCTGATGTGCCTAAACAGTTGAAACCCCCCACAAGTGACCCCATTTTGGAAACTAGACCCCCCCAAGGAACTTATCTAGATATGTGGTGAGAACTTTGAACCCCCAAGGGCATCACAGAAGTTTATAACCTACAGCCGTACAATTAAAAAATCACATTTTTTCCACAAAAATGATCTTTTCACCCCCAATTTTTAATTTTCCCAAGGGTAACAGGAACCCAAAAGTTATTGTGAAATTTGTCCTGAGTACGCTGATACCCCATATGTGGGGGTAAACGACTATTTAGGCACATGGCAGAGCTCGGAAGGGAAGCAGTGCCATTTCACTTTTTTGGCTGGAATTGAGATCGGACGCCATGTCGCGTTTGGAAAGCCCCTGATGTGCTAAAACAGTGGAAACCCCCACAAATGACACCATTTTGGAAACTAGACCCCCCCCCCCAAGGAACTTATCTAGATGTGTGGTGAGAACTTTGAACCTCCCAGGGCTTCACAGAAATTTATAATGTACAGTCATGGCCAAAAGTTTAGAGAATGACACAAATATTATATTTTCACATGATCTGCTGGCCTCTGGTTTTTATGTGTGTTTGTCAGATGTTTTTATCACATACAGTACATTAATATAATTGCAATCATATTATGAGTAACAAAAGGTTATATTGACAGTTAGAATGAGTTAATGCAGCAAGTCAATATTTGCAGTGTTGACCCTTTTTCTTCAGGACCTCAGCAATTCTCCCTGGCATGCTCTCAATCAACTTCTGGATCAAATCCTGACTGATAGCAGTCCATTCTTGCAAAATCAATGGTTTTATTTTGTCTGAATTTGAAGGTTTTTGTTTGTCCACCCGTCTCTTGATGATTGACCACAAGTTCTCAACGGGATTAAGATCTGGGGAGTTTCCAGGCCATGGTCCCAAAATCTCTATGTTTTGTTCCCTGAGCCATTTAGTTATCACCTTTGCTTTATGGCAAGGTGCTCCGTCATGTTGAAAAAGGCATTGTTGATCGCCAAACTGCTCTTGGACTGTTGGGAGAAGTTGCTCTTGCAGGACATTCTGGTACCATTCTTTATTCATGGCTGTGTTTTTAGGCAAGACTGAGAGAGAGCCCATTCCCTTGGCTGAGAAGCAACCCCACACATGAATGGTTTCAGGATGCTTGACAGTTGGCATGAGACAAGACTGGTGGTAGCGCTCACCTGGTTTTCTCCGAATAAGCCGTTTTCCAGATGTCCCAAACAATCGAAAAGGGGATTCATCAGAGAAAATGACTTTACCCCAGTCCTCAGCAGTCCACTCCCTGTACCTCTTGCAGAATATCAGTCTGTTCATGTTGTTTTCTCTGGAGAGAAGTGGCTTCTTTGCTGCCCTCCTTGAGACCAGGCCTTGCTCCAAGAGTCTCCGCCTCACAGTGCGTGCAAATGCACTCACACCTGCCTGCTGCCATTCCTGAGCAAGCTCTGCACTGCTGGTAGCCCGATCCCGCAGCTGAAACACTTTTAAGAGACGATCCTGGCACTTGCTGGTCTTTCTTGGGCGCCCTGGAGCCTTTTTGGCAACAAGGGAACCTCTCTCCTTGAAGTTCTTGATGATGCAATAGATTGTTGACTGAGGTGCAATCTTTCTAGCTGCGATACTCTTCCCTGTTAAGCCATTTTTGTGCAGTGCAATGATGACTGCATGTATTTCTTTAGAGATAACCATGGTTAACAGAAGAGAAACAATGATGCCAAGCACCAGCCTCCTTTTAAAGTGTCCAGTGGTGTCATTCTTACTTAATCATGACAGATTGATCTCCAGCCCTGTCCTCATCAACACCCACACCTGTGTTAATGGAGCAATCTCTGAAACGATGTTAGCTGGTCCTTTTAAGGCAGGGCTGCAATGATGTTGAAATGTGTTTTGGGGGATAAAGTTCATTTTCTAGGCAAATATTGACTTTGCAAGTAATTGCTGTTAAGCTGATCACTCTTTATAACATTCTGGAGTATATGCAAATTGCCATTAGAAAAAATGAAGCAGTGGACTTTGTAAAAATTAATATTTGTGTCATTCTCTAAACTTTGGCCATGACTGTACAGCCGTAAAATTTAAAAAATCACATTTTTTCCACAAAAATGATCTTTTCACCCCCAATTTTTATTTTCCCAAGTGTCACAGGACCCCAAAAGTTATTGTTCAATTTGTCCTGAGTACGCTGATACCCCATATGTGGGGGTAAACCACTATTTGGACGCATGGCAGAGCTCGGAAGGGAAGCAGCGCCATTTCACTTTTTTGGCTGGAATTGGGATCGGACGCCATGCCACGTTTGGAAAGCCCCTGATGTTGCTAAACAGTGGAAACCACCCAAAAATGACACCATTTTGGAAACTAGACCCCCAAAGGAACTTTTCTAGATGTGTGGTGAGCACTTTGAACCCCCAAGGACTTCACAGAAGTTTATAACGCCCGGGCGTGAAAATAAAAAAAAACATATTTTCCACAAGCATGACCCAATTTTTTTATTTTCTCAAGGGTAACAGGAGATATTGAACCCCAAAAATTGTTGTCCAATTTGTCCTGAGTACAGTGATACCCCATATGTGGGATAAAACTACTGTATGGGCACACGTCGGGGCTTGGAAGGGAAGTAGTGACGTTTTGGAATGCAGATTTTGATGGAATGGTCTGTGGGTGTCATGTCGCATTTGGAGAGCCTCTGATGTCCCTAAACTATTGAAACCCCCCACAAGTGACCCCATTTTGGAAACTAAACCCCCCAAGGAACTCATTTAGATGTGTGGTGAGCACTTTGAACCCCCAGTGCTTCACAGAAGTTTACAACGCCCGGGCTTGAAAAGAACAAAATCATATTTTTTTCCACAAACATGATCTTTTAGTCCCAAATTTTTTTATTTTCCCAAGGGTAACAGGAGAAATTGGACCCAAGAAGCTGTTGTCCAATTTGTCTTGAGTACGCTGATATCCCATATGTGGGCGAAAACTACTGTATGGGCACACGTCGGGGCTCGGAAGGGAAGTAGTGACGTTTTGGAATGCAGACTTTGATGGAATGCTATGCAGGTGTCATGTCGAGTTTGGAGAGCCTCTGATGTGCCTAAACTGTTGAAACTCCCCACAATTGACCCCATTTTGGAAACTAGAGCCCCCAATGAACTTATCTAGAAGTCTAGTGAGCACTTTCAACCTCCAAGTGCTTCACAGAAGTTTATAACGCCCGGGCGTGAAAATAAAAAAAATCATATTTTTTTTCCACAAAAATGATATTTTTGCCCCCAATTTTTTATTTTCCAAGGGCAACAGGAGAAATTGGACCCCAAGAGTTGTTTTGAAATTTGTCCTGAGTAGGCTGATACCCCATATGTGGGGGTAAACCACTGTTTGGGCGCATGGCAGAGGTTGGAAGGGAAGGAGCACCATTTGACTTTTTCAATGCAGAATTGGCTGGAATTGAGATCAGATGCCATGTTGCATTTGGAGAGCACCTTATGTGCCTAAACAGTGGAAACCCCCCAATTCTAACTCCAGCCCTAACCCCAACACACCCCTAACCCTAATCTCAGCCCTAACCCTAACCCTAGCCCTAACCATTACCCTAACCCTAGCCCTAACCCTAGCCCTAACCCTATGGCTATGTGCACACGGTGCGGATTCTGCTGCGGATCCACAGCGTTTCAGGCTCTGCGGGTCCGCAGCAGATTTAGGTGTGTTGTACAATACCATTGTTTTAAATGGTAATCTGAAAAACGCTGTGCACATGCTGTGGATTTTTCCGCGCGGATTTTCTTTGTGCGGATTCCGCTGCGGTTTCACACCTACTTGTCTATGTTAATAAGTGTTGTGTCACCTGACAACTTAAGTGTTAGTATGCTTTTATTTATGTTAAGAGCATTAAATGGGTTGTCCAAGTTTGTGATGAATGTCTTCAGTTACTCTATGTGACTGCAGACTTCTGAATTTTCACAGCGCACACTGCATGCTGTCTGGATTCTCTGGTGCCGGCAATGAGAGCAGGAATTCACAAAATCACAAGTATGCGATTTACATACATGCGGTTATGTGCCAACTAGCCATGTGTGACCTCGCTCAATGAAAATGAATTGAGCGAGCTTGTGGGAATGTGGCTGGAAGTTTGAAAATTGCATACTTGTGCTCAAATCACACTCCACTTTTGACACCGGCAATCCGAATCCTTAGGCCATGTGCACACATTGTGGATTCTGCTGCGGATCCGCAGCGTTTCAGGTTCTGCTGGTCCGCAGCAGATTTAGCTGCGTTGTACAGTACCATTATTTTCAGTGGTAAACTGAAAAACGCTGTGCACATGCTGCGGACTTGCTGCGGGTTCAAATCAGCAGCATGTCAATTCTTTGTGCGGAATCCGCAGCGGTTTCACACCTTCTCCATTGTAGAGGTGTGAAACCGCAGGCTAATCCGCAGGTAAACCGCAGGTCTTTTGACCTGAGAATTTTCCTGCAGATTTTTCCAAATCCGTGCAAAAAAATCCGCAGGACCTAAATCTATGTGTGCACATAGCCTTACCCTAATGGGAAGATGGAAATAAATACATTTTTTTTTAATTTTATTATTTTTCCCTAACTAAGGGGGTGATAACGGGGGGTTTGATTTACTATTTATGGCGGTTTTTATGTTTGGCAGCTGTCATACGCTAAAAGACGCTTTTTATTGTAAAAACAGTTTTTGCATCACCACATATTGAGAGCTGTAATTTTTCCATATTTTGACACGAGTCATGTCAGGTCTTATTTTTTGCGGGCGAGTTTTTATTGGTACCATTTTCGGGCACGCAACATCTTTTGATCGCTTTTTATTCTGATTTTTGGGACGCAGAATGAACAAAAACCAGCATTTCATGAATTTCTTTTGGGGGGTGCGTTTACGGCGTTCCGTGTGCGGTAAAATTGATAAAGCGGTTTTATTCTTCAGGTCAGTACGGTTACATCGATACCTCATTTAGGTCTTTTTTTATGCTTTGGCGCTTTTATGCAATGAAAACAATTTTTTATAAAAAGTAATTATTTTTGCATCGCTTTATTCTGCGAGCTATAACTTTTTTATTTTTTCACTGATAATGCTGTGTGGTGGCTCGATTTTTGCGGGACAAGATGATGTTTTCAGCGGTACTATGGTTATTTATATCCGTCTTTTTGATTGCGCGTTATTGCACTTTTTGTTCGGCGGTATGATAATAAAGCACTGTTTTTTGTTTTGTTTTTTATTTTTATTTTTTAAGGGGTTCGCTAAAGGGGTTAACTAATGGGACCGTTTTATAGGGTGGGTCGTTACAGACACAGCGATACTAAATATGTGTACTTTTTTTATTTCCAAAAAATGAATTTATTAGGGAATTTTTTTTCTTATTTACTTAGCAATTTTTAATAAATTATTTTTACACTTTTTTTTTTTCTTTGTTACATTGTCCCAAGGGGGGACATCACTGTCATGTGTCAGATCGCTGATCTGACACATCACACAGCGCTGTGACAGATCAGCGATCTGACAGGGGCTGCACAAGGCTTCCGCATGCCTGCGCTCAGCAGTCACTGAGGAAGCCGCCTCCCTGCAGGCCCCCGAAGGACCCACGGCCATATTGGATCTGGGGACATGCAGGGAAGGAGGCCCCCAGAGCAGCGCAGCACATCGGTTAACGTGCTGGGGGCGGTCCGTGACCGCCCCTCACACATAATGCCGGGTGTCAGCTGTGATTATCAGCTGACACCCGGCCGCGATCAGCGGCGCTCCCCCCATGAGCGCCGCTGATCACGATGGCATACTATCCCGTCCCCGGACATAGGGGCCCGGGTCCCGTGGACGGGATAGTACATCAGATGTCAGGAAGGTGTTAAATGACCTGGTTCATCTATTATATGGTGTTATAGTAACAACTGGATACTCAATAAATGTATACTTTTTGATTGATGTTTGGATTTGGTACTTCTATTTTCTTTTGATTTAGAGAAGAGGGAGTCACCTGGCAAGTAGTGCTCCCGGAGAAGTTGACCAGAGTAGTGACTAGGGAGGTTACTTCGGTCCAGAGAAGACATTCCTGTGGTTACAGAAGCTGGTGTATCACCCACAATTGAGGACTGCGGTGGAGAATGCTTGCCAATAATGTTGGAGCTGTGATCTGGCCAAACCCCCAGAACTGCAGGCCCTAATACAATCGTGACTTCTGCCCCCTTGGAGGTTCTGATGATCGATTACTTGGATATGAACATTGCCTGGTAATGACCGATCATTTCACAAAGTTTGCTGTGGTGACCCCGACCAGAGACCAGACTGCCCAGTCAGCTGTGCAGGCCATCTTATTATTCCAGCATATTTTAAAGTCAAATGGTGTTCCTTTCCTTCCAAGCCCTGCCGTGTGCCCAAACAGCTGTTTTCCTCCACATATTAGGTATCTACGCACTTAGGAGAAATTGCACAACTTATGGAAAAAATGTGATTTTTTTTTTTCTATTTTCATGGCTTAACGTTATAAACTTCTGTGAAGCACCTGGGGGTTCAAGGTGCTTAATACACATCTAGATAAGTTCCCTAAGAGGTCTAGTTTCCAAATTGGTGTCACTTGTGTGGGGTTTTTACTGTTTAAGCACATCAGGGCACTAGAAACATGACATGGAGTCTGCTAGTTATACCAGCAAATTTTACATTCCAAAAGTGAAATGAGCGCTCCTTCCCTTCCAAGCCCTGCTGTGCGCCAAACAGTAGATATCCGCCACATATGGGGTATCGGCATGCTCAGGAGAAATTGTACAACAAAATGTATGGTACATTTTCTACTGTTACACTTGCAAAAGTAAAAAAAAATAA
Organism: Dendrobates tinctorius; assembly: GCF_039654945.1. Taxonomy (NCBI): domain Eukaryota; kingdom Metazoa; phylum Chordata; class Amphibia; order Anura; family Dendrobatidae; genus Dendrobates; species Dendrobates tinctorius. The sequence continues at coordinate 704,946 of NW_027362016.1, read as the reverse complement.
GTCTAAAGGAAAATTTTTGTGAATTCCAAAAACTCCTGTGATGCACCCGAAGTGTTAATAAACTTCTTGAATGTGGTTTTGAGCACCTTCAGTGGTGCAGCTTTTAGAATGGTGTCATTTTTCAATCTTTTCTGACATATAGACCCTCAAAGTGACTTCCAATGTGAGGTGGTCCCTAAAAAAATAGTTTGGAAAATTTTGTTGTAAAAATGAGAAATCGCTGGTCAAATTTTATCCTTTATAACTTCATAACAAAAAAATAATGTTTCCAAAATTGTGCTGATGTAAAGTAAAGATGTGGGAAATGTTATTTATTTACTATTTTGTGCAATATGACTCTCGGATTTAAGTGCATAAAAATAAAATTTTGAAAATTGTGAATTTAATTTGCAAGCTATGTCTGGCCTACTTTTCCCTCCCCATTCAGATGAAGCCTGGTTAGGACATTTAGTAATAGGGACCATCCACATTTAGGTACACCTTGACATGGTTGGATAGCATTTGCACTCTTTGATCAGAAAACACTAAGTACATTATTAACGTTTACAGCAACATTGGAGTTCATGTATTCAGTTATTACAGAGCGCTAACGCATCGTGTATGGATGTTTATATGAACATCTAGCCCCTTCCCATTTTTTTGATGCCCCCCCCATTGAAGAAAGGTGAAACGATTGTTGGGGCACATATCCATTACACCATTACACTGCTTTACATGTGAGTGTTACTATAGGAATCACTACAATGACTCTCCATTCAGTTCAGTAATCTTTCCACTTTTCTCTGGATGCAATGTATATATATAAAGTATCTACTTATCTTCTTGACTGTTTACATTATTATATAGTATGATCCACTATATGCTCCTAATACTTATTGGATTTTTTTACACACTTTTGCATAAATTGCATCTTCTTACTGCTCTATATATTCCACTATGCTTCTCCTTTGACTTTTTACCATTAATTAATTCATTGTGGGCATAACTATTTTGCACATTGTCGTCAGTCTATATAGCTTTGTCTCATAAAAAAAACAAAGAAATGAGCTGGCATATAAGTTGGTATACAAGTAACGTGTAGGCGCATGTTCACACTTGCTACTAAACAGACAAAACCTAAGATAAAAGCAAAATGAGCAAATACCCTGCAGTGAGTAAATAGCATTATTCCATGAAAATAACATGGGGTACTTAGGCCCTTATTCACATTTACATCATTTGGCGTATGGTAAGGTTTTAATACTAGAGGTAGGGTCATCTTGACGAGGTGGGATGGCTTTTACATGTTTTTAAATAAAAACAATTTTAACCCCTTCACTACCAAGGGTGGTTTGCACGTTAACTCCCGGGCCAATTTTTACAATTCTGACCACTGTCCCTTTATGAGGTCATAACTCTGGAACGCTTCCATGGATCCCGGTGATTCTGACATTGTTTTCTCGTGACATATTGTACTTCATGTTAGTGGTAAAATTTCATTCAAATAACTTACGTTTATTTGTGAGAAAAACGGAAATTTGGCGAAAATTTTGAAAATTTCGCAATTTTCCAACTTTGAATTTTTATGCCCTTAAATCACAGAGATACGGCACACAAAAAACTTGACAACTAACATTTCCCACATGTTTACTTTACATCAGCACAATTTTGGAACCAAAATTTTTTTTTGTTAGGAAGTTATAAGGGTTAAAAGTTGACCAGCGATTTCTCATTTTTACAACACCATTTTATTTTTAGGACCACATCACATTTGAAGCCACTTTGAGGGGTCTATATGATAGAAAATACCCAAAAGTGACACCATTCTAAAAACTGCACCCCTTAGGGTACGTGCACACGCTGCGGATTCCGCTGCGGATTAATCCGCACGGATTTTGCAAAAACCGCAGATAATTCGCAGGTCCAAAGACCTGCGGATTATCTGCGGTTTTGCCTGCGGTTTGGTCCTGCGGATTCACTATCTCCACAAGACATGCAATTCTTTCTGCGGATTCAAAACCGCAGCAAATCCGCGCAGATTTTTCCGCAGCGTCGGCACAGCGGTTTTTATTTCCCATTCATTAGAATGGTACTGTACACCGCAGCTAAAGCTGCTGCGGGTCCGCAGTGGCCAAAACCGCTGCGGAAACGCAGCGAAATCCGCAGCATGTGCACGTACCCTTAAGGTGCTCAAAACCACATTCAAGAAGTTTATTAACCCTTTAGGTGCGTCACAGGAATTTTTTTGAATATTTAAAAAAAATGAACATCTAACTTTTTTTCACAAAAAAAATACTTCAGGTTCAATTTTTTTTATTTTACCAAGGGTAACAGGAGAAATTGGACTGCAAAAGTAATTGTGCAATTTGTCCTGAGTACACTGATACCTGATATGTGGGGGGAACGACTGTTTTGGCGCATGGCAGAGCTCAGAATGGAAGGAGCGCCGTTTGACTTTTTTAATGCAAAATTGGCTGGAATTCAGATCGGACATCATGTCGCGATTGGAAAACCCCTGATGTACCAAAACAGTGGAAACCCCCCACAAATGACCCCATTTTGGAAACTAGACCCCCTAAGGAACTTATCTAGATGTGTGGTGAGAACTTTGAACCCCCAAGTACTTCACAGAAGTTTATAACGCCCAGGCGTGAAAATAAAAAAATATTTTTTTCCACAAAAATGATATTTTGTCCCCAAATTTTTATTTTCCTAAGGGCAACAGGAGAAATAGGACCCCAAAAGTTGTTTTGCAAATTGTCCTGAGTAGGCTGACACCCCACATGAGGGGGTAAAACACTGTTTGGGTGCATGGCAGAGCTTGGAAGGGAAGGAGCACCATTTGACTTTTTCAACGCAGAATTGGCTGGAATCGAGATCAGACGCCATGTTGCGTTTGGAGAGCACCTGATGTGCGCAAATAGTGGAAACCCCCAATTCTAACCCTAACCCTAGCCCTAACCCTAGCCCTAACCGTAACCCTAGCCCTAGCCCTAACCCTAATGGGAAAATGGAAATAAACACATTTTTTTAATTTTATTATTTTTCCCTAACTAAGGGGGTGATAACGGGGGGTTTGATTTACTATTTATGGCGGTTTTTATGTTTGGCGGCTGTCGCACGCTAAAAGACGCTTTTTAGTGTAAAAATAGTTTTTGCATCACCACATATTGAGAGCTATAATTTTTCCATATTTTGACCCACCGAGTCATGTGAGGTCTTATTTTTTGCGGGGCGAGTTGATGCTTTTATTGGTATCATGTTCGGGCATGTGACATTTTTTGATCGCTTTTTATTTCGTTTTTTGGGACGCAGAATTTACAAAAACCAGCGTTTCATGAGTTTCTTTTGGGTGGTGCGTTAACGCCGTTCCGGGTGCGGTAAAATTTATAAGGCGGTTTTATTCTTTGGGTCAGTATGGTTACAGCGATACCTCAATTAGGTCGTTTTTTTATGTTTTGTCGGTTTTATGCAATGAAAACAATTTTATATAAAAAATAAATATTTTTGCATCACTTTATTCTGTGAGCTATAACTTTTTTATTTTTTTGCTGATGATGCTGTATGGTGGTTCGTTTTTTGCGGGACAAGATGACGTTTTCAGCGGTACCATGGATATTTATATGCGTCTTTTTGATCGCGCGTTATTGCACTTTTTGTTCGGCGGTATGATAATAAATCATTATTTTTTGCTTCGTTTTTTATTTTTATTTTTTAAGGGGTTTGCTTAAGGGGTTAACTATTGGGACAGTTTTATAGGGCGGGTCATTACGGACGCGGCGATACCAAATATATGTACTTTTATTGTGTTTTTTTTTTTTTATTTCCAAAAAATGAATTTATTGGTGAATATTTTTTTTAATTTATTTAGCGATTTTTTTTAAAATTATTTTCACACTTTTTTTTTTTTTTACTTTATTACAATGTCCCAGGGGGGACATAACTGTCCTGTGACAGATCGCTGATCTGTCACAGGCACTGCACAGGCTTCCTCATGCCTGCGCTTTGCAGGCACTGAGGAAGCCAGCTTCCTGCAGGCCCCTGGAGGTCCCCGTCGCCATATTGGATCCGGGGACCTGCAGGACAGGAGTCCCCCGCAGCAGTGCTGCACATTGCGCTGCCGTGGGGGGCTCAGGGAAGCACGGAGGGAGCCCCCTCCCTGCCGATGCTTCCCTTTAACCCCCGGTACACCGCGATCGTGTTTGATCGCGGTGTGCAAGGGGTTAACGTGTCGGGGGCGGTCCGTGACCGCCCCTGACACATTGTGCCGGGTGTCAGCTATGATAATTAGCTGACACTCGGGCGCGATCAGCGGCGCTCACCACGTGGGCGCCGCTGATCGCGGTGACGTAATATTCTGTCCATGGTAATTATGTCCAGGGTCACATGGACGGAATATTACGTCAATTGTAGGTAAGGGGTTAACTATGTCCCCTGTGTTACTTCCATGGACTATTTATTTGCTCATTTTGCTTTTATCTTAGGTTTTGTCAGCTTTGTCTCTTGGTAGACTTTTGTACTCATAATGTTTGCTTGTCATCTTCTTTTTCATAGAGAACTTATATGCTAATCCTTATATATTTCCATAAAATATATTTATACCTTTTGAGATTCTCGTGCCTCCTTTTCCTTTGGCTGGTGTATACCTTTATATTAGCTTTATATTGTGTTTCTATTGCTCTATGCTATCTACATGTAGGAAATTATTATACAAATATAAATTTATGAATTAATTTAATTGTGATATGATAATACCATTAGTATCTACAATAGACACTTACTGTATATCAACCAATCATTAGCAATGTAAGAAAAATCATACAACAATCAGTGCCTGATGAAGAGACCTGAGTAGTCTCGAAAGCTTGCAATTTGTTACCATCTTTTCAGTTAGCCATTAAAAGGTATCAACCACTGAGGACTCTCAATCCTGAATATTTTTCTACAACAATCAGAGAATGTAAACCGAGACTAAGGATGACATGTAAGAGCCATGATTATAGAGTTCAGTATGGAAGTCATTGTGACCTTATTTTCACACAACATTGAATTGTGAAATATTGGAGCACTTCTTAGTCTTATGCAGACAACACTGGCACATATATCATAGAGAAGACTAGAACATGAGGAAGTGAGGAAGCTATATGTGCAGGTTCTAGGAAGGTGGGTTGTCATTATGACTTTTGTTATGTTCTACACTCTTCTCTCTTCCCATGATGTCCCTCATACTTGTATAGCTGTAGGGTAGAAGATTAGATTGTTTAGGCAAAATGCAAAGTCCTTGTTCTTGGCAACTGTAACATATTAAAACTATATACATAAATGACCTTAAATGCTCCATGGACTAATAGAGACCTCTCAGCCCACCACTTGAGGCCCGGCCTACTTGGATAGGAACAAGTCTTTCCTCGGCGGCTGGTAGAGCTGGGCATTGAGTCAGAATGTGGAGTTGCCCATCACTAGACATGGAGCACAGGACATCCTCAGGATTCACATCCTCTGGCAGCTCTGCTTCCCTTTTGAAATCCCGGAATTCATGGTGGCAGCCGCCATTCTCGGTCTCTGTCTTCTTGTCACGTTTTCCAGTTACAGTCAGTTTCCTGCCTTCTGTTTTTACAGTCAGCTCTTCGGGAGAGAATGGACTCACATCCAAGGTAAGCTCAAACTTCTCTGTTCTTGGTTTTACCAATGAAGAAGACCTGGTCAAAGGAGCTACAGAGTATCTGTTCCAAGTTGGACTCCTCCTCATTTCCATGTCCAGTGGTGGCAATGCCAAAGGAACCTGGTGGAACTGCTGCATCCTCCGCTCAAGTTCAGTCCTCATGTTCATCATGTCTTCATCCAGCTGTCTGGCAAGGAGGTCAATGTCTGGGTTTGGTTCTGGTGTCAAAGTAAAATTCCTGCACGGGCTGTATGAGTATTGATGTTGTCTGTAAGGATACATCTTATTTTCCTGGTGTTGAGCTAGTGGCTGGACACCCTTGTGTGTACTCTGAATGATGAGTACTAGAGGACAACCCAACTCTTCCTTTTATATCCCTCTAACTTAATCCTAATTAATGGGTTAAAAGAAGAAATAACCGGTTTTTCATGAATAATTTAAGACCTATGGTTAAGTCATTGCTCAATAGAATGGAGTGTGACATAACCAATCAAGGGGAGTGTGTTGTTAAGAAGATTTCAGCACTGTCCAATAGTTATTCCTGGCAAAGAAGTTATGTAATGTGTACTTCCACGTGTGTACAAAAATTAAAAGGCTCCTGCTTCTTGGAATGACTTACCATACTCTACAAAAGCCCTAGATCACAAATTAAAAAGCATAGATGACGGCAGCAGAGCAGCAGCGAAAACAACTGAAAAAACCCCCCACTAAAAAACGTGGCCGTCCTTCCTGCACCTTACAGATGTCATGGGCACATACCCTAAACATAGAAAACTGGTATTTTTATAGATAAGTAATCCTGTATAGGTTCACAATGGCCCAAAAGGAATGAGGATGTGGCCATCATTCTCTATCAGCCACGTAACTGATTTTGACTAGCTGCACCAGTGGTATCTACTGGCTTGCAGCCATCAAATATTGTGTAGAATTATGGTGTCCAGTGAATAAGACGGACATAAAGTGGTTATAAAAAGTCTACACACCCCTGTTATTATGCCAGGGTTTTGCTATTTAGAAAAAATCATACTAACTTGAAACATTTCAGAACTTTTTTCACCTTTAACCCCTTTAACACCTTGGGATTTTCCATTTTTGTGTTTTCTATTTTTGCTCCCCTTCTTCCCAGAGCCATAACTTTTTTTATTTTTCAATCAATATGGCCATGTGAAGGCTTGTTTTTTGCGGGACAAGTTGTACTTTTGAAAGACTTCATTGGTTTTACCATATAGTTTACTGGAAATCAGGAAAAAAAAAATCCAAGTGTGGTGAAATTGCAAAAAAGTGCAATTCCACAATTGTTTTTGGCGCCTTTTTTACCAAGTTAACTAAATGCTTAAATTGACCAAATACGCATGGGTTCTTTTTTACTTAAGTGGTAAAAAAGCAAAGTTTGTAACAAAAAAAAAAGAATGGCGCCATTTTCCAAAACCCTTAGCGTCCCCATTTTTAGTGATCTTGGGTTGGGTGAGGGTTTATGTTTTGATTGCTGAGCTGCCTTTTTTACTGATAACATTTTGGGATAGATACAATCTTTTGATTGCCCCTAATTTCATTTTATTGCAATGTTGCAGGGGCCAAAAAAATGTAATTCTGGAGTTTTGATTTTTTTTTGTTATGCCATTTATTGATCAGGTTAATTATTATCATATTTTGATAGATTGGGCATTTCTGAACAGGGAGATACCAAATATGTGTATTTTTTATTTTATTTTTTTAATTGGGGGCAAATGGGGGTGATTTGAACTTTTATATTTATTTTATTATTTTTTAAAACTTTTCTTTACTTTTAACATTCTTCAATAGTCTCCTTAGGAGACTTGAAGCTGCCATCATCTGATCGCTTGTGCTACACAGCAGGAGCACCGATGGGCTAAGCTAATGACGTGAATCTGTCCGGTTTGCGCAAGTTAAATGCCACTGTCAGAGATTTACAGCGGCATTTAACATGTTAACAGCTGTTACGGGCACATGACAGCTGATCAGAAAATGTGCGCGCTCAGTGCCAGAGTCTGCACCAAAGAGGGGGAGGTGAACTATGATGTACCTATACGTCATAGGTCGTAAAGGGGTTAATGTGTGCCGTAATCTGAACAAATTAATTGAGAAAAAACACTGATATAATTTTGAGGGAGAAAATAAAAATAATAAAACTAAAATAATGTAGTTGCATGAGTGTAAACACCCTCTTATAATTTCATATGTGGTTGTGTTCAGAATTAGTCAATCACATTTAAACTCCTGGTAAATAGTAATTCGTGCTTGACTGCCGTCATTTACAGAGATTCTGATGAACTCCTTATACAGTTTAGCTGTTCTAGTAGGATTTTCCTGACATTTTCTTAGTTTCATTTTATAACAAAAGCCATGGTCTGTAATCAGCTTACAACACAGCAAATGGATCTCATTGTTTAAAGTTATATTAGGTTGTAAAAATCTCCAAAACATGACATATATCATGGAACACTGTGAAGACGACCTTCAAAAAGTGCCTTAAATTTGGCACAGTGGTGATATTACCTAGAACTTGACATCCCTCAAATATTGATGAGCAGACAAGAAGGAGAATGATCCAGGAGGCTGCAAAGAGGAAACAGCAACATTAAAGGAGATGCAGGAATTGCTGGCAAATACAGGTTGTGTAATGCATGTGGCAATTCTTCATATGTCTCATTTCTGGCTTGTGGGTTAGGGAAGGCAAGATGGAAGCCTTTTCTTACAAAGACTAACATCCAAGTCCAGCTATGTTTTGCCAGAATCTACAAGTCTTCCTAAAGTGTGAAAACATGTTATAGTCTGATGAGATGAAGGTTGGACTGTTTGGCCCTAATTCCAAAAAGGATGTTTCACTGAAAGCCAACACTGCATGTCATCAAAGAAACATCACACCCACAGTGAATCAAGATGGAAGCAGCATTATGCTTTCGGGATGTTTTCAGAATCTGGAAGTGAGGCTTTGGTCAAGGTTGAGGGAATTATGAACAGTTCCATATATCAGTCAATTTTGCAACACAGCCTTCAGGCCTCTGCTAAAAAAGCTAAAGATAAAGAGGAATTTCGCCTTTCAGCACAACAACGACCCTAAGTATTCCTCCAAAGTAAAACAAGAATGTTTTCGCCATAAGGAGAACAAAGTTTTGTAATGGACAGCCAGAACTCAAACCTGAATCCAATTGAAATTCTGTGAGTGACCTGAAGAGGGCGCTGTACACAGAAGATGCCCTCAGCCTCTGAGAGGAAAAGAGGGCAAAGATTGCCAGTTTTAGAGTACGTGCACATGTTGTAGATTGGTCTGCGAAATTTTCCACACAGAATCTACATCTCTTGGCAGAAAACGCACGCCAAATTGCTTGCAGATTTCATGCAGAATTGATGCGGATTTCTTGTGAATTACTTGCGGATTTGTTGCGGATTGTAATGCATTTTTTGAGGTGCGGATTTGCCTTACTCAATGTATAGTCAATGAGTGCAGAAATGCTGTGGATCCGCACAAAGAATTGACATGCTGAGGAGAAAAAAACGCTGCAAATCCGGGCGGATTTTTCCGCAGCATGTGCACAGCAAATCTCAAATTCCCATTGACTATCATTGGTACTGTACTACACTGCGGATCTGATGCAATTCCGCGTATCCAAAAACGCTACGGAAAGGCATCAAAATTTGCAACATGTGCACACTGATTTCGGGTGCACCACGAGATTCCAACGGGAACACCGCACCCATTCAGGAGCGATATAGACAGATTCCACCACAAATGTACCAGGAGGTGAAAGAGATGTTGACGCATATGCTGCAGAGTGGGGTCATCCAAGAGAGCCAAAGTCCGTGGGCTGCTCCCATTGCCTTCATACGGACAGGACCCTGCGCTTCTGTGTAGACTATCGGAAATTGAATGCCTGCATTGTTTGAGACTAATACCCGAGAATTGAGGAGTGATTGTCCGCCCTGGGAAAAGCAAAATATTTCTTGTCGTTGGATTTGGCCAATAGATATTGGCAAGTGCCTATCGCTGAGCATGACTGGGCAAAGACAGCATTCATACTTTCAACGATTGATGGAGAGATGTCTGGGAGTAGAGTTGAGCGAAACGGGTCGAAAAATTTCAAAAGTCGCCGACTTTTGGCAAAGTCGGGTTTCATGAAACGAAACCCGACCCTAGGATGAGGTCGGCCACGAGGTCGGCGACTTACGCGCCAAAGTCGCGTTTCAAAAGTTTGTTTTGCGCTCTTTTTCAGCCAATCAGGATCCACGGACACTGTGGGCAACGTGATGACATAGGCACGGGTCACCACCATCTTTCAGAAGGGCATGCAAGTGATTGGCTTGCTTTGGTGGACGTCACAGGGGGTATAAAAGGGCGTGCACGCCGACCGCCATCTTACTTCTGCCGATCTTAGCATAGGGAGAGGTTGCTGCTGATTCTGTAGGGAGAGCGTTAGGCAGGGAAGAAGAAAAAAAACTGCTTCTGCTGCTAGCGATTGTGCCTGTACAACACACCAGTCACTGTGTGTGCAGTGCAAGGGGAGGCTATATTGTGGTGTATCAGTGGTGTTGGTTGTTGGGCTGCCTTCTAAGGCTTCCTGACAGCTGCATTGCTGTTTACCCACTGCTCTGCAAACTGCTTTTTTAAAAGCAATCCCAATTTTTTTTTTTTGTCCTGCTGAGGTACTGAGCTGCAAACTGCTTTTTTAAAAGCAATCCCAATTTTTTTTTTTCTCCTGCTGAGGTACTGAGCGTGCATTTTTTCACACCATACAGCGGTGTACGCTCCTCACACAGTACCGTGTAACGGCTGTTATCACAGCCACGGTGAAGCTATCTGTGTCACTCTGTGAGAATAAGTCGAGGACATGTTCCGTTCTTACAGACCTGCACTCTAGGGAGATTCCTAATCTGCCAAATTCTACATACACCTTGTAGTTTGTGATACACTAGCCAATTTCTGCCTGTGACATAGCGCTGTGATATTCAGTGGGCCTCACACAATCCAAAAGTGTCCAGTGTCTGCAGAAATTCAAAATCTCCCTTATCCTCTAGTCACTTTGGTCACAGCTGTGCCATCGAGCCTGTGACATAGCGCTCAGATATTCAGTGGGCCTCACACAATCCAAAAGTGTCCAGTGTCTGCAGAAATTCAAAATCTCCCTTATCCTCTAGTCACTTTGGTCACAGCTGTGCCATCGAGCCTGTGACATAGCGCTCAGATATTCAGTGGGCCTCACACAATCCAAAAGTGTCCAGTGTCTGCAGAAATTCAAAATCTCACTTATCCTCTAGTCACTTTGGTCACAGCTGTGCCATCGAGCCTGTGACATAGCGCTCAGATATTCAGTGGGCCTCACACAATCCAAAAGTGTCCAGTGTCCACAAGTGTCTGCAGAAATTCAAAATCTCACTTATCCTCTAGTCACTTTGGTCACAGCTGTGCCATCGAGCCTGTGACATAGAGCTCAGATATTCAGTGGGCCTCACACAATCCAAAAGTGTCCAGTGTCCACTAGTGTGAGCAGAAATTCAAAATCTCACTTATCCTCTAGTCACTTTGGTCACAGCTGTGCCATCGAGCCTGTGACATAGCGCTCAGATATTCAGTGGGCCTCACACAATCCAAAAGTGTCCAGTGTCCACAAGTGTCTGCAGAAATTCAAAATCTCACTTATCCTCTAGTCACTTTGGTCACAGCTGTGCCATCGAGCCTGTGACATAGCGCTCAGATATTCAGTGGGCCTCACACAATCCAAAAGTGTCCAGTGTCCACAAGTGTCTGCAGAAATTCAAAATCTCCCTTATCCTCTAGTCACTTTGGTCACAGCTGTGCCATCGAGCCTGTGACATAGCGCTCAGATATTCAGTGGGCCTCACACAATCCAAAAGTGTCCAGTGTCCACTAGTGTGAGCAGAAATTCAAAATCTCACTTATCCTCTAGTCACTTTGGTCACAGCTGTGCCATCGAGCCTGTGACATAGCGCTCAGATATTCAGTGGGCCTCACACAATCCAAAAGTATCCAGTGTCCACTAGTGTGAGCAGAAATTCAAAATCTCACTTATCCTCTAGTCACTTTGGTCACAGCTGTGCCATCGAGCCTGTGACATAGCGCTCAGATATTCAGTGGGCCTCACACAATCCAAAAGTGTCCAGTGTCCACTAGTGTGAGCAGAAATTCAAACTCTCACTTATCCTCTAGTCACTTTGGTCACAGCTGTGCCATCGAGCCTGTGACATAGCGCTCAGATATTCAGTGGGCCTCACACAATCCAAAAGTGTCCAGTGTCCACAAGTGTCTGCAGAAATTCAAAATCTCACTTATCCTCTAGTCACTTTGGTCACAGCTGTGCCATCGAGCCTGTGACATAGCGCTCAGATATTCAATGGGCCTCACACAATCCAAAAGTGTCCAGTGTCCACAAGTGTCTGCAGAAATTCAAAATCTCCCTTATCCTCTAGTCACTGTGGTCACAGCTGTGCCATCGAGCCTGTGACATAGCGCTCAGATATTCAGTGGGCCTCACACAATCCAAAAGTGTCCAGTGTCTGCAGAAATTCAAAATCTCACTTATCCTCTAGTCACTTTGGTCACAGCTGTGCCATCAAGCCTGTGACATAGCGCTCAGATATTCAGTGGGCCTCACACAATCCAAAAGTGTCCAGTGTCCACAAGTGTCTGCAGAAATTCAAAATCTCCCTTATCCTCTAGTCACTTTGGTCACAGCTGTGCCATCGAGCCTGTGACATAGCGCTCAGATATTCAGTGGGCCTCACACTATCCAAAAGTGTCCAGTGTCCACAAGTGTCTGCAGAAATTCAAAATCTCACTTATCCTCTAGTCACTTTGGTCACAGCTGTGCCATCGAGCCTGTGACATAGCGCTCAGATATTCAGTGGGTCTCACACAGTGTCCAGTGTCCACTAGTGTGAGCAGAAATTCAAAATCTCCCCTGTCCTATAGACACCTTGTACCTTGTTTTACATTACTATATAGTTTGTTGGATTTTGTCTACATTTCTACCAAAAATGAGGAAGGCTGGTGGAAGAGGCCGTGGAATTGGGCGGGGGTTGGCAGCTGGTAATGATGGTGTTGGTGGTGGATCTGATGGTAGTGGCAAGAGCAAAATAGGACCGAATGCAGGAGGTGTTGAGCCTGCGTCATCGTCTGGCTCCATAAGGCTTCGAAGGCTTAGTTTTCTAGGAGTTGGCAAACCGCTTTTAATGCCAGAGCATCAGGAAAAAGTTTTGTCTTACATTGCTGACTCAGCCTCCAGCTCTATCGCCTCCTCTTCTTCAGTTGTAAAAAGTAAAAGCACTGAGTCGTCATTGGAGGCTCATGTTCATGAACCACACCTTTCCTTGTGTCCTTCACCCCAACCAAGATTGAAGGATGACGCAGGCCATACTACTGATTACTCCATGGAGCTGTTTTCACATACCATGCCTGGATTATCAAGTCAAATGGTGAATTACTCAGGCCAAGATGAATCTGACATGGAGTGCACTGATGCACAGCCGCTGATGGATGATTCTGCTGGTACATTCACTCAGAGCACTACATTGTCCTCGCAGTATACAGAGCCAGATTCTGACCCTGATGAGACTCAGGTGCCCCTTCCCGCACACTATACCACCATACACAGTGACACAGAGGAAGGTGCACATGACATTGAAGAGGAGGTGATGGATGACCCAGTTGTTGACCCAGATTGGCATCCATTGGGGGAAGAGGGTGCTGCTTCCAATAGCTCAGATGAGGAGCATCCACAGCAGACATCGACATCGCAACAGCTGTTATCTGGCAGGCCCGGAGCACTCCAAAGACAGGTTCCAAAAATCAAAAGAGTTGCTGGACAGCTTGTCCAGAGGGTCAAAACATCACAGCGTGCTAGGCCGCAAAATGTCTGACCAAAGTAGGAAGAGTGCAGTGTGGCACTTTTTTGAACAAAATCCTCATGATCAGGCCAAGGTTATCTGTAAGAAGTGAGCAAAGACCTTTAGCCGAGGGAAAAATCTGAAAAATTTGAATACCAGTTGCATGCTTAGACATTTAACCAGCATGCACTTGCAAGCATGGACACAACACCAAACCTCAAGTGCCACATGTGCAACTGATCACAACGAAAGTAGTCAGCAACGCTACATTGTTTCCCCCACTGTAAGCCCACCGGTTAGCACAGCAGCAAATGTTGAGGTGTCGTTGCAAGGCCACAGCAGTCAGGGAATCCCAATGTTATATCAACGAAAGACTGATTCTAGGCCATCAGAAAGAACACCAACTCCATCACCATCATCAACCCTCTCTCAGTCCACCCTGTCCACCGCTACTTCCACCATATGCAGCTCTCAAGTCCAGCTCACCCTCCCAGACACTATGAGTAGGTCAAGAAAGTACTCAGTCTCTCATCCGCGTACACTGGGTTTGAACGCCCACATTGCCAAACTAATCTCGTTTGAGATGATGCCCTTTCGGTTGGTGGAAAGCGCAGCTTTCCGCGAACTCATGGCCTATGCAGTACCACGCTATGACCTACCCAGTCGCCACTTCTTCTCTCGCAAAGCCATCCCAGCCCTCCACCATCATGTGAAAGACCGCATTGTCCATGCACTCAAGCAGTCAGTGAGCGGAAAGGTGCACCTCACAACGGATGCATGGTCCAGTCGGCATGGCCAGGGCCGTTACGTGTCCATCACTGCGCACTGGGTTAATGTGGTGGATGCAGGGTCCACAGGGGACAGCGGTGGTGGGACAGTGCTGCCTAGCCCACAGTATAGGAAACAGTTGGCTGTAGGCGTTCGACCCTCCTCCTCCTCCAGAAGCGAAAGCTCGTCCACAGAGCGCAGTCGTACGAGCACTCCATCTGCAGCTGCCACTGTTGCACACGAGGTGTCCCCCTATCGAGCAGCTAGTGGAAAGCGTCAGCAGGTTGTGTTGCAGATGATGTGTTTGGGCGACAGACACACCGCCGAGGTGCTGGCCGAGTACTTGAAGCGACAAACTGAGTCATGGCTGGGCAGTGTACATCTTGAGGCAGACAAGGTAGTTAGTGATAATGGCCGTAATTTTGTGGCAGCCATAGCCCTTTCAAAACTCAGCCACATACCTTGCTTGGCTCACACCTTGAACCTGGTGGTGCAGTGCTTCCTCAAAAATTATCCGGAGTTAACAGCCCTGCTCCAGAAGGTGCGAAGACTGTGCGCGCACATCCGCCGGTCGCCTGTACACTACGTTCGTATGCAGAAGCTGCAGCGATTGCTCCACCTTCCCAACCACCGCCTCATTATCGACATTGCAACAAGGTGGAACTCCACCCTGCACATGGTGGAGTGGCTGTTCGAGCAGAGGCAGGCCATAATGCATTTGTGGGAGGATACACGGCCAGGCACTTTGAGAGCAGACATAGAGTTGACAGGTGTGCAGTGGTCGAAGCTGAAAGACCTCTGTAAAGTCCTTCAGTGTTTTGAGGAATGCACACGGCTGGTAAGCGCAGATGACGCCATCCTAAGCATGAGCATCCCACTTATGCGTCTGCTCATGCAAACTTTGACGCACCTTAAGGAGCAGGCTTCTGCAGCCAATGTTGATGAGGAGGAAGAGGAGGAGGGAATCCTGGATGACATTCAGCCATTGTCTGCTCAGGGACCTCTCCTGGACGAGGTGGAGGAAGAAGAGGAGGAGGAGGAGGATGATGGGGATGATTACTTAGGGGAGGAGGATGCATCTCGTGGGGCAAGTGAAAATGTTGGCGTGGCAAGGTCTGGTACAGGGTTTGTGCGTGACTGGAGGGATGTGGATTTGCCAGAAAGTGCTCCTCCAACCAGCACTCGCAGTGCATCATTGACACCGGGAACATTGGCCCACATGTCAGATTATGCCTTGCAGATCCTAAAAAGGGACCCCCGCATTGCCAAAATGATGAACGATGACGACTACTGGTTGGCCAGCATCCTGGATCCACGCTATAAAGGCAAATTACAAAACATCATGCCACAGGAGAACCTTGACCTAATATTGGCTAATAAACAAGCAACTCTGGTAAATCGGTTGCTTGAGGCATTCCCAGCACACAGCAGTGGTGATGGTTCTCACGTGAGCCGTACGGGCCGGGGTCAGCTTGGCAGAGGTGTTCGTGGTGCACACAGCAGAAGTGGCGTTGGAGACAGGGGTTTCATGACAATGTTGTGGACTGATTTTTCAAGTACCGCTCACACAACTGGTAATACTGCATCGATGGAAAGTGACAGGAGACAGCAGTTGTCAACTATGGTTACAAACTACTTTTCCTCCCATATCGATGTTCTCCCACAGAGGTCATTCCCCTTTGACTATTGGGCCGCTAAACTGGACACCTGGCCTGAATTGGCACAATATGCCTTACAGGAGCTCGCTTGCCCAGCTGCAAGTGTGCTATCGGAAAGAGTCTTCAGTGCAGCTGGATCAATCCTGACAGAAAAAAGGACCCGTCTGTCAACCCAAAATGTGGATGATCTAACCTTCATTAAAATGAACCACGCATGGGTTTCCAAGGATTTTGTCCCACCTTCCCCTGATGACACATAGGGTGACAAAAAAATGGCTTGCTTTGGTCCACCTCTTCCTGGGACTTGACCTATTTCACCTTTTGCATCAGCTGAATGTCCAACATCAACATATGCCACTTTCTAAAACTCCCTAACTGTGCTGCCTCCCCCCCCCATGGCCGGGGTCACCACCTAGCGCACTACACCGTGCGAGTGCCGTTGCCCTGGACAGGTGGGTAGGCCGACTCTTGGGCGCGGGCACTGGCACAGGGTCCTTCATAGTGCAATCAAGTGTCTCTGACGGTGGTGGTGCACACCCGCCGTCAGACACACCGCCGTACTATGAGGCAGGGCCCCAGCATTTGCAATCTTTACCTCTCCCTGCTCCTCCGCTGTGTAGTCTGGGCCGTCAAATCCATACTGTGCCTGACACCGTTTGAGCCTGCCTCCTGATGTATAGACATATATTTTGAATGTGTACGCTATCCATACATGTTATCTCGGGATACGGTACCCTTTCTAACCTTTGTGCAATCACGTGCAATCCATACTGGGCCTAACACCGTCTGAGCCTGCCTCCTGATGTATAGACATATATTTTAAATGTGTACGCTATCCATACATGTTATCTGGGGATACGGTACCCTTTCTAACCTTTGTGCAATCACGTGCAATCCATACTGGGCCTAACACCGTCTGAGCCTGCCTCCTGATGTATAGACATATATTTTGAATGTGTACGCTATCCATACATGTTATCTGGGGATACGGTACCCTTTCTAACCTTTGTGCAATCACGTGTAATCCATACTGGGCGTGAGAACGGCTGGCGAGCTGTTAAGCAAGCTACAGCACCTGTGGTTTGCACACGTAAGTTTTTCATTTTTTCAGGAATGACGGTTAGGCCTAATTCCGGAACTGCGGTTGACCTGCACTTACTGGGAAATCATTGTTCGCGGGTAATAATTGTAATCAGTGATCCCCATCACTAACGTTGTTCAGCGGGTTATCTGCACCTGTAAGCGACAAACGCTGGCCTTTTCAGTGTAGCGCACATGCAGCCACGGACATGTAAGGGCATGAAACACCAGTTATTGGCCAATCTCATGTGCCAGAGCCTCACATGTCCCTCTAGTAAGCCGGACTCGGACCGCGGGGCATGACGGAGTCTCGTTCGTTAACGGAATTAAGCTTGCAATGTGTGCATCTGTTCTGTAGCTGGCATGGTTGAGGTTTCCCAGGTGGAGTCGAATTTAACCGTAGGCTCCACTCCTGGTGGTGCCCTTCTGGACATTCCTTTAAGGTTCAGCTTTGCAACCATAATGCCCACGTAAAACAAACACTTTGCCTTCATGAACGCTGTTTGGAGGGTCATGACTCGTGGGAATAACGCCGCCCAATCAGGTAATGCCACTGTGGCGACCGTACTCCTGGGGGCGACACAAGTGCACTGATGCCCAGCCACTGCTCGATGAATCTGCTGGTACATTGACCCAGACCACTACATTCCCCTCGCACGCTACCCAGGTTACCCTTCCCATATACAGTTCCATCTTACACGGTGACAAAGAGGAAGCTGCAGATGAAAGTGCAGGTTCAGCCCACCGGCCATCAGACACACCACCGTACTATCAGGGGCCCTGTGCCAGTGCCGTCGCCAATGAGTGGGCCCCCCCTGCTTGCTCAGGATCACAGCACTTGCAAAGTTGAAATACTGTGCAGTGAGATGGAAGATGGGGACGACGAGGAGTCCAGACAAGTACAGGGATTCCCTAGCGAGGAGACTTATTTGATTGTTTTCAATGTTGGGACAGCAATTTTTGGGGAGCACTATACTCTGGAGAATGATAGATGGGGCCCACCATACACTGGAACATTCCAAAGGTGGACATCAGACACTGGAGCAGCATTTACAGGGCCCATTATACACTAGAGCATTAGAAATGGGGCCCATTATGTTTGGAGCATTATTTGGGCCCATAAGACAGTGGAGCTTCATCCATGGGGACCAACATATACTGTAGCATTATGTGGAGCTCATCATATACTGTTTCAAACATTATATGGGACCAATGATTCTGTATGGAGAAATAGATGGGCCTCGTCATGAGATGTAAAAAGTGAAGTATTTTTCATTGTACTATACCGCTATTTCTCTGCCGTATCGGAGCATGATAAGTTGTGGTATGTGTTAAAGGGGCGCTCTTTCGCCCAGGGCACATGAAAACCTGGAGCCAGCCCTCCCCCCCACAGTCTGTAGCCAAATAACCCCCATTTTTCAGTGCGTAACTTGTATTATGAAGTTAATTAAGGTTGACAAGCTTAAGTAAGAATTGATGCTTTTGGCATTCAAATGGGCACTGTTGGTGTGTTTCCTGTCCTCTCACTGCCGACTTTTATTCCCCATTGACTTACATTGGGTTTCGTGTTTCGGGACGACCCCGACTTTTCCCTATAATCGGACGATCTTGCTCGACCCGACTTTTGGAAAAGTCTGGTTTCACGAAACGAAACGCGACCCTAAAAAACCAAAAGTCGCTCAACTCTATCTGGGAGACTTAAACTTTGAAGCTACTCTTATTTACTTGGATGACATCATCATCTATGTAGCCACCTTTGAGGAACATCTTCAAAGGTTGGAGCCGATGTTAAGTCAGCTGCAGAAGCACAGTCTGAAAGTAAAACCCCAGAAGTGCCATCTTTTCCACAAGCAAACCTAATATCTAGAGCATGTCGTATCCGCTGAAGGAGTGAGACCGGCACATGGGAAGACAATGGCAGTACAGGAATGGCCTTCTCTGAAGACAGTGAAGGATGTGAGGGCATTTCTGGGACTCACTGCATGCTATCGACAATTCGTGAAAAATTTCACTCACATTGTCAACCCCCTGTTGGAGGTGTTGAAGGGAGTACCATCTGGTGCAAAGAATCGGACCATCCAGTGGGGAACTAGCCAGGAAGAAGCCTTCCGAGCCCTGAAGATGGCCTTGACTGAAGCGCCCATACTGGTCTACGCAGACTTCTCGCAACCTTTTATTCTTTACACTGATGGAAGCCTACAGTGTCTTGGGGCTGTATTGTCACAGATGCAGAATGGAAAAGAGCGAGTAATTGCTTATGCTAGCCGTCCCTCCACGACTCAGAACAGAACCCAGATAATTACAGTTCTTTCAAGTTAGAATTGCTGGTGCTAGAGTGTGTGATGACCGAGAAGTTCGCCGAATACCTGTCTGGGTTCAAAGTCCTGGTGCGCACTGACAACAACCCTCTGGCCCATCTAGAAAATGCGAAATTAGGGGCCTTGGAGCAGAGATGGGTGGCTCATATGGCAAAATACCGATATAAGATTGCATATCACAAAGGAGCTGAAAACACACATGCCAATGCTTTGTCCAGAGTGACCCATGAGCAACCCAGACCCGATTGGGATGAAGAATTGGAGGCTGAAGAGCTCCCGGAGTTTCAAAACCACACCTGGATGTTGGTGGCGATGCAGGGACAGATCAGAGAAGCGTCAGGAGAAAACATGCTGGGACGGCCTCGCGATGATTGGGTGAGGCTACAGCAAGAAGATGAAGAACTTGCCCAATTGAGACAGTGGGTGGCCTTGAACCGATTCCCCAGCCGAAGTGAGAGAGACACCCTGTCTCCCGGAGCACTACAGATTCTGAGGTAGTGGGAGAGGCTCCAATTGGAGGACGGTTTGCTGTATCAGAAACTGCAGCTGCTGCAGGAGTTAGGGGTTACCTGGCATGTGGCACTCCCCGAAAAATTGATTGGCGAAGTGCCACAGAAGCTCATGAGTGACGGGCTCACTTTGGTCCAGAGAAGACGTTCCAGTGGCTACAGAAGTTGGTCTACCACCCCTGTTTGAAGACTACAGTAGAAGAGGCTTGTCAGCAATGCAGGAACTGTGAATTAGCTAAGCCTCCGGAACAGAGGGCCCCCACATAGACTATCGTGACTTCTGCTCCCCTAGAGGTGTTAATGATCGACTACTTGACCATGGGTCCAGCTCATCTCGGGTATGAACACTCTCTGGTGATGACTGATCATTTTACCAAATTTGCTGCTGTGACTCCGACCCAAGATCAGACTGCTGAACCGGCAACGCAGGCCATTTGTCGAGACTTTACCCGAGTGTACGGTTGTCCGAAGAGAATCCACTCTGACCAAGGTGCCTGTTTCCAAGGGCAAGTAATGGAAGAACTGCATCGCCTGTATCAGATTGAGAAGTCCAGGAAGGGAATGGGACCTGTGAGCGTTTTAAGAGGACACTAATTCAGATGTTGTGAATGTTGGACGACGACAGGAAAGTCTTTTGGCCTGAGTATGTAGCTGAATTAGTCTGGGTGTACAACAACTGGGTACACAGCACAACTGGTACACACCAAACACTCTGCTGTTCGGCCAAAAGGGGCGAAAGATCACCGAGCTAGAACTAGATCCAGAGGAGGACAACCCATGAATGGGGGTGTCCACCTGGGTCCTTGAACATCAACCCCGCCTACAGACTCTACATCATTTGGTACAGACCAAGTTTCGGGAGCTTGAACATCATGAGACAATGCCCCTGCAAGGGAAGGCTCTCAAGGCCGGAGTCCAAGTGCCTGGTTAGAGACAAACGACCTCAAGGCAAGTTGGATTATCGGTGGGAAAAAACTGGGTATTGGGTGAAATGCCGAATCAGATCCGATGGTCCTGTCTATGAGGTTCAACCTGAAGGGGAAGAGGACGCCCCCACTCGAGTAGTCCATCAAAGCATGCTACTTTGAGGGGAGCCAGGGCCATAGTCGTGGCTGACATGTATATCTCAATCACGCCCTGGTCTCCCGCCACATACATACAATGTCCCCTTTGCAGCATGCCTTCTGAATCATCAGGGTCCCCTCTGGTCTGCTGTGGGTTCACTCCTGCTGGTTTAAAAACAAGAAAAAAGAGAGAGGCCACACAAAGGGGATCACCTTAGACAGGAAATAGCATGCAAAATTCAAATTTTATTGGGCACAGAAAAACAGACACAAAAAAAATGTTAAAAACATTAAAAATGGTCACACATGTGACACATACAGTATACAGGTAACCACCTACTACCAAATACACCACAATCAGAAATGCCTATAACCCAAGGTCCATGTAAACCACAGTGCCACAGTGTGAAAAATGCTCATCCTCAAATAGAAACATTGAACCATACACGAGTTAGAAAATAATCAATATGGGTAATAAATTCAAAACCTGAAAGGGATTAACACTGGTAACCATGGGTCGCCACAAATAGAGTAACCTTATTGGTTACCTTATTTGGACAAGCTATATTCTCTGGGCAATATAACTCTATTCGTGGTGACCTATGGTTACATGGACCTTGGGTTATAGGCATTACTCATTGTGGTGTATTTGGTAGCAGGTGGTTTGCTCTATTACGAGCTCTGTGCAATTTGTATATGTGTCACATGTGTGACCATTTTTAATGTTTTTAACATTTTTTTGTGTCTGTTTTTCTGTGCCCAATAAAATTTGAATTATGGATGCTATATCCTGCCTAGGGTGATCCCCTTTGTGTGGCCTATCTCTTTTTTCTTGTTTTTGTCAATTACTTACTGTGGCATAGGTCTAGGTTGGATCCCTTTAAATTGTTCGGTGGTGCCCCCATTCTGTGTTTCCACTCCTGCTGGTTTCACACAAAGGGAGACAGAGTCCAGTTTCAACTTGTAAAGCACAACTTTACTTGAATCCATTCGCAGTACGTCCAGCTCAGTTACAGCAACATCACAGGGAACACCACAGTACTCATCCTTGTATATGTGGCGGGACATTGTATGTATGTAGCGGGACATTGTATGTATGTGGCGGGAGGCCAAGGCTTGATAAAGATGGGTCCCCGTTGAAACGTTGCCACCTGAGGATCAGTAAAGTATCCACTTTTTTTCACATTTAATTTGGAGTGCTGCCTATTTTTTTACATATATATATATATATATATATATATATATATAAACAACGACAAAGCAAAGTCCAGCAATAACCTGAGCAATCCAGGATGCTGTTAAAAAATTTTTTCTTTTTATTCCTAAATCCATTAAAATGCAATGGTCCAAGCAGTTCAAAACAGCAATAACGCAGGAAAGTCGTGCAGATAGGACTACGCGTTTCAGCGGTAGAACCCGCCTTCTTCACGGTCCAGATTCTGTGCCCATATCCCCATCACACATCCTCCATCCCATAGGCACATCTTCCCTCTTAAAGGGATCTCCAGTATGGAAGTTAGGGCAAATCCCTCAGTGCTCTGATTCTGACCCCAGGCTTCTATTAAAGGAATCAGTGGTATGGAAATCAGGGCAAATCCATCCAGTGCTTTTGCTTTGACCCAAGGCCTCTCTTAAAGGGATCCCCGGTATGGAAGTTAAGGTAAATCCCTCAGCAATCTGATTCTTACCCCAGGCTGACGGGATGATGTGGGATATTAGGGGTAGTAGTCCGGTGGCTCTGGCTGATGGGATGATGTGGGATAATTAGGGGAAGTAGTCCGGTGGCTATGGCTGACGGAATGATGTGGGATATGTCACGTGGACCAGTCCTGTGTGACGCGACCCGCAGGCCAGTAACTGAAACAACAATACGCGGCACGTGAAGCTGTCCTGTGTGATACGGCCCGCAGGCCGGTAACTGTAAACAACAAGACAAGGGGGAGGGAACACAGTTACAACGGTGGGCCCTGCGATAGGGAAAGGGGACGTGGAGACCTCCTGCACTCCCCTGAGTCAGTGTCCCTAACGCGCCTAACGTTCCCTATGCCGGTTCCGCACCGGGCGCCGCTCAGGATACCTGTCGCCCTAGCACACCCTACAGCTATCCTTTGCTAGGGAGCTGGGTGGCACCGCTGTACTAATACACACGAAGGGAAAACACAAACAGTGGAACACCACTTAGCTTTACTCTATTGCTCTTGCTCCTGGCAACAGAGTCCACCACCAGAATTCAGCTCTCCTCCTGAATCGCTGCCACCAAGCTCTGTCAGAGCTACAAGGAATTCCCCTATGACTCCTTCCCCACCAGGGCTCTGACCATGCTGCAAGGAGCTCTCTCCAGCTCCTTCCTCCACCAGGGATGGTTGGAAATGAATACTATCACCAACGCTGATTGCAACATCTGTGACTCTTTTATAGCAGAGCCAGCAATCACACCTGCATTATAAATGTGCACTTAATTTAATAAACAGAGTGCAATGACGCTCACCACCATCGGGGTCAAACTTAAAACAAACGACACCACAGTGCAATAATCCTAATGGCCACCGGGGGCAAAAATGTCTCTAAGCACAGATTTGAGAAAAAAAAAAAAAGGTTACTAGTGCGTTATATCAGTCCTGATCCAGCATGGATCATGACAGGATATTAGGGATAGTAGTCTGGTGGCTCTGGCTGTCGGGATGATGTGGGGTTTAGGGGTAGTACTCCAGTTGCTCTGATGGAATGATGTGGGATATTAGGGGTAGTAGCCCAGCGGCTGTGATGGGATCATGTGGGATATTAGGGGTAGTTGTCCGGAGGCTCTGACGGAATGATGTGGGATATTAGGGATAGTAGTCCGGCAGCTCTGTCGGGATGATGTGGGATATTAGTGGTAGTAGTCTGGCGGCTGTGACGGGATGATGTGGGATATTAGGGGTAGTAGTCCGGTGGCTCTGACGGAATGATATGGGATACTAGGGGTAGTAGTCCGGTGGCTCTGACGGGATGATGTGGGATATTAGAGGCAGTAGTCTGGTGGCTTTGACGGGATGATGTGGGATATTAGGGGTAGTAGTCTGGTGGCTCTGACGGGATGATGTGGGATATTAGTGGTAGTAGTCCGGTGGCTCTGGCTGATGGGACGATGTGGGATATTAGGGGTAGTAGTCCGGTGGCTCTGGCTGATGGGACGATGTGGGATATTAGGGGTAGTAGTCCGGCGGCTCTGGCTGGTGGGACGATGTGGGATATTAGGGGAAGTAGTCCGGTGGCTCTGACTGACGGGATGATGTGGGATATTATAGTGAATGTGGCTATGAGGAATGGGTGGGGATCTACACTCAGCTTTATATATATAGATTTAATCATTATAATTTGTTATAAATAACCGTAGTTAGTTACTATGCCCGGGCAACGCCGGGATATTCAGTTAGTATATAATAAATATCTAATATATCTATTTCATAGGCACATCTTCTTGACCACATCAGATTACACTTCCTGTGTTGCTCATAGCAACCAATCATTAAGCATCTTTCATTTCACCAAAGCTGTTTAAAATATTAAAGCTGAGCTGTGATTGGTTGCTATGAGCATCAGTATTCCCGCTCCACAATACCTCAGCAGACACAGACCAGGTGGGAGAAATCTAGCATCACCGGGAACATAAGCTCCCAGCCATTGTCTGCCCCCCAGAAAGGAGCAGAGAGCACATAACAGAAATGAATCACCCCCTCCTCTATTACTGCCAGGCTCTATTGTTACCAGTGTAGAAAATCACATCATCAGCCGCCGCACACAGGGCCACACTGCCAGGTTACATAGCAGCACATCTCCAGGAACTTCCTGCTCAGTATTACCCGGCTCGGGACTATGGGATGGAGGATGTGTGATGGGTATATGGGCACTGGACTATGGGATAGAGGATGTGTGATGGGTATATGGGCACAGGACTATGGGATGGAGGATATGTATGATGGGTATATGGGCACAGGACTATGGGATAGAGGATGTGTGATGGTTATATGGGCACAGGATTATGGGATAGAGAACGTGTGATGGGTATATGGGCATGGGACTATGGGATAGAGGATGTGGGATGGGTATATGGGTACAGGACTATGGGATGGAGGCTATGTATGATAGGTATATGGGCATGGGACTATGGGCTAGAGGATGTGTGTAATGTACTGTAAGGCATGAAGTTTCTGGAACATGCAAGAAATCTCCCATTTCACCCCACTGAGGAGATTATCTCCTTATCACACAGCAGCAGCCCCCCTAGTTTTGTTTCTCCCTTCCTCCACATACAGCTCTCTGCCTGCATTTGGGTAACAGGACTCTGTCCATTTCCTGTTGAGAAAGGAATGTTAATTAGTTAAGGGAAAGGATTCCTTTGTCCTGGCCAAGAAGCTGGATATCGATATAGGAAATATTAAAAGAAGCCTAGGATGCACTTTGCTTGTGCCAGAGATATAATAATTACATTTCTGTGATCTGAGTGGACCCGGTTTCGCTACGGTGGCTCTTGCAAAGTTTTCAGACATCCAGAACCTGAGATATGGATTGCTCCCAAACAGAGTGTCCTAATTACGGCATGCTTGATGTTGTTTCATTGTATTCGATAAGCTACAAACAATGATACCCTTGGTGAGTTTATACGAGCCTCCCTCGTTAAGATATGGATATTATAAGTTTTTAGTACAATTTCAACTTTGAGAGAAGGGGGTTGGACCTCACCAGACCGCCCCTTTCGTGAGGTCACAGACCCTGGGCTATAAAGTACCCCTCCCTTACAGTGCTTCAGTTTGAGCTGCAGATGCCATGCAAGAAAGCTCACCAAATGTCCGGAGATGTCTGGCAAAGCGGCCTATCACCCAAGCCACATGGGTTGCCTAATACCAACTAA
Organism: Dendrobates tinctorius; assembly: GCF_039654945.1. NCBI lineage: Eukaryota > Metazoa > Chordata > Amphibia > Anura > Dendrobatidae > Dendrobates > Dendrobates tinctorius. Next base: position 679,157 of record NW_027362016.1, on the reverse strand, counting down.
GCACATGTAAGTGTACTTTCTGCTTTCATCCCTGTTATGTTATATTTGCAATGTACATATTTAATGTCTCAATTTATAGCCACTTTATCTATGTAATCACTGCCCACCTTTTTGGGAATAAATGATAAAATTATCAGTCTGCCTCCATGCTCTTAGAAAAGAACTATGCACCTTTTTTTAGATAATCGCTACTAATTTGGGGGTTTGCCATGGACCCTCTTAATTAATTGTTTAATTAAGTGAATCGTGGCTGGTGGCAGCGTGGTGTGTGCGGTTGGTTAGGCTAGTTGGCAGGTCGGAAGGGTCTTGTATTGCTGAATGAGGGGCTGAGGCCCAAAGCATTGATAATTCCCTTACTGCAGTAGTCTAGTTTCCCGGGCACAACAGGCAGCCCATCCGGCGACTAATTATCCTAGGTGCAGTTCCCTGACTGACCTGAGGGTAAGGGGGGCGCCAGAGAGCTGCAAGTTCCAAAGTGGAACTGAGAAAGTGGGATATACATAAATCCCCACAGTTCTTGGAAGGTTGCTAGCAGTGGTGGGGCATCCAAAATAACCCCCCTGCGGTAAAGTGTTAGAGCGAGATTAGCTTGCTGTATATTTTTGTCACATGGTACCAGTGGCGGGATAGCTAATATAAGCCCCCACTGTGCCTGTGATAGCCATGTGCCGGCAGTGCGTCACATTCCTCCGTCCGCTGACATTCCCGTATCAGTGGTGGGATCGTGACATATTGGTGGCACAGGGTGCTGTCATTCGTCACAATTTGGTGGCAGCGGCGTGCTGTCATCACATATTGGTGGCAGAGCGATGGGATAATCCTAGAGCATTAGTGATTTGGTTTGAGCAATCATTCCTCTCACTAAAGACCTGCATGGTTCCTGCGGGAATTCTGCATCATAGGTTTTGGAGAACAGACTCAGTGGTTACTAGTCCTGAGACATTAGTTTGTACGTGCGAGTATTCCCTCCCGTTTCTTCGTCTTTCTTTTCTATCTTTTATTTGGCAACCATGGCTGCAAAAGGAGAACACTAGTACGAACAGCAGACAAAGGAAGTTCTTGCTGGTTATGCAAGTACCAAGGCCTTGATGCCACGAACAAAAACAGAGCCCAACTGATCGCGGCTCTGGTGCAGCTGGACAACGACCAGAGCCCAATGGGCGCAGAAGTTGGCCCAAGTGACAAGGAGGCTGCAGCAGAGACTCCACTCCTGAGCGCTGGCCCCAAATTCAACCAGAGCGCGCTGGACCCCTGCCTGAAGCGGCCTTGGACGCACTCCCCGCCGAAGAAAGTGAGGGACGGGTGAGGCTGATCCAGCAATATCGGTAGGAGGACCAAGCCGAGCGAGAGGCTGAGAGAGCCGAGCGCCAAGCGCAAAGGGCCCATGAACTGGAGGTGCTCCAGTGGGGGGGAATGCCCCCGCAGCCTGAAGCAGTGAGCCCAGCAGCGTCCAGAGTACTAAACCCTGGCCAGAGCACTTTCCCATGATGGAAAAGGATGGGGAATTGGACACGTTTCTGCGGGCCTTTGAGAAAGCCTGCAGACAGTGTCAGCTGCCTAGAGCACAATGGGCCAGGTACTTGACCCCAGGGCAAGGCAAAGCTCTGGAGGTGTTTGCTTCTCTTCCGCCAGAAGACGATGACGACTATGACGCCATAAAGCAGGCCCTGATCGCCAAATACCGGCTGACACCTGAGGTATACCGAAAGACGTTCCAGAACCTCCAACGTGGCCCACACAATAGCTATAGCGATGTGGTGCAAGGTCTCAGGACCCACTTTGACCAGTTGATACATGGACTGTCCGTTGATTCCTTTGAGCTGCTATGGGACCTGATGATCAAAGACCAGTTCCTGCATCTCTGCCCAGCTGAGGTCCGACAGTTCATCCTGGACCGTGAACCAACAAATGCGGACAAAGCGGCGCAGATCACCAACAACTATGAGGCCAACAGGAAGCCAGAGACGCGGAGGCCAGTCACCACCAGCTGGAGAGGGGGTAAGCCTGCAACCAACCCCAGTGCCCCAGCTATCCGACCCTCCGGAGGCCTTGTCGCCAAAACCAGGCCTACTACTGACAGTCGCCAGTGTTACAACTGCAATTGGACTGGTCACATTAGTTACACCTGTCCGAAAAAGCCGAAGACCCCCCCCAGCCAAGTCCTCTGGCCCAACGCCTCTGTTCTGTTGGTGGGAGGTGTGGTTGGGAGGATTGATGACAACGTTCAACCTGTCCAGGTGGGGGCCCATCTTGCTACAGGCCTCAAGGACACCCGGGCTGAATGAACCCTCATCCGTCCTGGACTAGTGACCCCTGAAGAGTTTGTTGAGGGGAAAACCCTGACTGTCACCGGGATCGGGGTACCTGCTGTCTCTTGCCAGTGGCCCGGGTATTCCTTGATTGGGGTGCTGGGAGTGGGGTGAGGGAAGTGGGAGAGTCTGAAAACCTGCCCACTGATGTTTTATTGGGGACTGACTTGGGGAGGATGGTTGCATACTATGTCCCTGACACCCTTCCCCAATCTGATAATAAGGGTAACATTAACCCTGATGATGATGATGATGATGTTGATAACGGGAAACTGAATGTGTTACCTGCTAATGACTGGATGAGTAATGATGCAACTAACAACCATTCTTTACCCAGGAATGATGCTGATGGTGATGTAACTGTACCAAAGAAATCTGATAACCATTCTTTTCCTAGGAATGATGATGTATCTGTGCCGGCTGAACCTGTTAACCATTTCTTTGAAATGGTAGACGTGTCCACAGGTACCAAAGTGTTCATCCCCAGCACTCTGCGGAGTGAGAAGGCTGAGGAACCCCTGGCAGGAGCAAGCAACGGTGCTCAAGGAAATTGGGAGGTGCATGGGAACCATGAGGAAGGTAATGCCATGCAACTGACCAATGCCACCGAGGAAGGTAACTGGCCCATAAGTAGCACTGCTCCTGAAGTGTTGGGGGTGGATGGGGAGGTAGAGCCCATAGCAACACCGACTGGTTGGTCTGTAGAAATCCCCAGGGAGACAGCATACATAGCAGCTGTCACACGCAGTCAGAGTGCCCAGATCGCAGGTAGCGCCCTGTCTTCTGGACTCCCTTCTGCTACAGGAGAGACTGAACCAGAGATGAACCCAGAGCAGGTTCCAGAGGGTCCCAGTGAGGAAGGGACCCTGACGTCACTTCTGGCTGCCTCCAGCAAGGAGTTCCAGGCTGCTCTGCACTCAGATGCGAGCCTGGAGAAACTGAGAGATCTCGCCGAGACGCCCACCTCCAAGTCTGATAAGGAGAGGGTGTTCTGGGAACGAGAAAGGTTGTACCGGGAGACAGTACCCGGAGATTCCCAAAAGGAGTGGTGGAGGGAAAGACAGCTGGTCTTCCCCCTCCAGTTCGGAACTGAGTTGTTACAGATTGCCCATGAGATTCCACTCGCTGGACACTTGGGGATCAGCAAAACAAAGGCACGGCTGTCTCAACACTTCTATTGGCCCAAGATGGGGACAGATGTAACACAATACTGCCGCTCCTGTGGCACCTGTCAAAAAGTGGGTAAGGCGGGGCTGGCTCTTATGGCTCCCCTTATTCCTTTGCCGGTGATAGAGGAGCCTTTCCAGAGAATCGCGGTGGACATTGTTGGCCCGCTGGCCGTCCCCAGCAGCTCTGGAAAGCAATACATTCTCACCATGGTAGACTACGCTACCCGGTACCAAGAGGCAGTAGCTCTGTCTTCAACCAGGGCAGATAAGGTGGCTGACGCACTGGTGACCATCTTTTCAAGGGTAGGATTTCCCAGGGAGATGCTTACCGATCAAGAGACCCAATACATGTCTTGCCTAATGGAGGCTCTCTGTGAGAAAATTCAGGTGAAGCACCTGGTATCGAGTGCGTATCACCACAGACTAATGGTTTGTGTGAACACTTCAATGGTACCCTCAAACAGATGCTCCACATGCTGGTTGAGACCCAAGGGCGTGACCAGGTTCTCCCCCTTCGAGCTCCTGTGTGGCAGGCAAGTCCGGGGACCCCTTGGGTTGATAAGAGAATCCTGGGAAGATGAGCCAAACCCCACAGAAGTGTTCATTGTGGACTATGCCATGCGCTTCCGTGACTAGATGCAGACCTTGATGCAGTTGGTGCATGACAACATGACGCAGGCTCAGGCTGACCAGAAGCACTGGTACGACCAGAACGCCCGGGAGCGGACCTACCAGGTGGGTCAAAAGGTGTTGGTGCTGGTCCCCGTACCAACGGATAAGCTTCAGGCAGCCTGGGAAGGCCCATACGTCGTCCACCAACAGCTCAACCCGGTCACCTACGTGGTCACGCTTGACCATGCTCGGGGTAGGCGCAAGGCCTTTCACGTCAACATGCTAAAGGCGCACTACGAATGTGAAGCTTGCATCCTACCGGTCTGCAACCTGCCCGAGGATGGGGAGGAAGATACCCTCCTGGATATGTTGGCCCAAGCCAAGGCCAATGGTTCCATTGAGGACATGGAGATAAGTGGTTTGCCAACCGTATCCCAGCGGTCGCAGGTGGTGGAAACCCTGGAATCCTTCCGGGTCGTTTCACCAACCGACCTGGGAGGACGGAGTTAGCGGTTCATGAGGTGGACACCGAGAATCATGCCCCACTGAGCAAGTGCAACAGGTCATGCGCTAAGAGATCGATGAGATGTTAAGGCTGGGGGCGATTCGACAGTCAAAAAGCGCTTGGGCCTCACCTGTTGTCCTCTTGCCTAAAAAGAATCGAGCCACCCAGTTCTGCGTGGACTACAGGGGGCTCAACGCCATCACAACCTCTGATGCCCACCTGATGCTGTGTATCGAGGATCTGCTTGAGCGGTTGGCGAAAGCAAGGTACATATCCCACCCCCAGGACCAAGAAACAGGTGAAGTCCTTCTTGGGCACTGCAGGGTACTATAGGCGGTTCGTGCAGGACTATAGCGCCCTTGCAAAACCCTTGACCGACCTCACCAAGCAGAGGCTACCCCAAACAGTCAACTGGACAGATGACTGTGAGGTGGCCTTCCAAGCTATGAAAACAGCCCTGTGCAACTCTCCAGTGTTGAGAGCAGTCGACAGCAGTCGCCCGTTTCTGGTACAGACCGACACCAGCGAGTTTGGCCTCGGTGCTGTGCTCAGCCAGGTCGACTCGGGGAACCAGGAGCACCCCATGTTGTACCTGAGCCGGAAACTTTTGCCGAGGGAAGTGGCATACCCCCCCATCGAGAAGGAGTGTCTGGCCATGGTGTGGGCACTGCAACGTTTGCAGCCCTACCTTTACGAGCGCACCTTCATGGTGGTAACCGACCACAACCCTCTGAGCTGATTGCACACAGTGTCCTGAACCAATGGAAGGTTGCTCCGATGGAGCCTTGCCCTTGAACAGTACGACTTTACTGTACAACACAAAAAGGGCAGCGAACATGGTAATGCCGATGGGTGGTCCCGCCGGGGCGAACCTGCTGAGGTGCACATGGCCGATTACCGTCAAGTAATGCCTCTGTAGCGCCCTCTAAAAGGGGGAGGTGTAATGTACTGTAAGGCATGATGTTTCTGGAACATGCTAGAAATCTCCCATTTCACCCCACTGAGGAGATTATCTCCTTGTCACACAGTAGCAGCCCCCCTCCATTTGTTTCTCCCTTCCTCCACATACAGCTCTCTGCCTGCATTTGGGTAACAGGACACCGTCCATTTACTGTTGAGAAAGGAATGCTAATTAGTTAAGGGAAAGGATTCCTTTGTCCTGGCTAAGAAGCTGGATACCGGTATAGGAAATATTAAAAGAAGCCTAGCATGCACTTTGCTCGTGCCAGAGATATAATAATTACATTTCTGTGATCTGAGTGGACCCGGCTTGGCTACGGTGGCTCTTGCGAAGTTTTTGGACCTCCAGAACCTGAGATATGGATTTCTCCCAAACAGAGTGTCCTAATTACAGCATGCTTGATGTTGTTTTATTGCATTTGATAAACTACAAACAATGATACCCTTGGTGAGTTTATACGAGCCTCCCTCGTTAAGATATGGATATTATAAGTTTTTAGTAAAATTTCAGCTTGGAGAGTAGGGGGGTTGGACCTCACCAGACCGCCCCTTTCGTGAGGTCACAGACCCTGGGCTATAAGGTACCCCTCCTGTACAGTGCTTCAGTTTGAGCTGCAGATGCCATACTAGAAAGATCACCAAATGTCCGGAGATGTCTGGCTAAGCGGCCCATCCCACGAGCCACATGGATTGCCTAATACCAACTAAGCACATGTAAGTGTACTTTCTGCTTTCATCCCTGTTATGTTATATTTGCAATGTATCAGTGCCCACCTTTTTGGGACTAAATTATAAATTTATCAGTCTGCCTCCATGCTCTTAGAAACGAACTATGCACCTTTTTTAGATAATCACTACTAATTTGGGGGTTTGCCATGGACCCTCTTAATTAATTGTTTGATTAAGTGAATCGTTGCTGGTGGCAGCGTGGTGTGTGCGGTTGGTTAGGCTAGTTGGCAGTTCGGAAGGGTCTTATATTGCTGAATGAGGGGCTGAGGCCCAAAGCATTGATAATTCCCTTACTGCAGTAGTCTAATTGCCGTGGCACAACAAGCAGCCCAACCGGCGACTAATTATCCTAGGTGCAGTTCCCTGACTGACCTGAGGGTAAAGGGGGCGCCGGAGAGCTGCACGTTCCAAAGTGGAACTGAGAAAGTGGGATATACATAAATCCCCGCAGTTCTTGGAAGGTTGCTAGCAGTGGTGGGGCATCCAAAATAACCCCCTTGCGGTAAAGTGTTAGAGCGAGATTAGCTTGCTGTATATTTTTGTCACATGGTACCAGTGGCGGGATAACTAAGATAAGCCCCCACTGTGCTTGTGATAGCTGTGTGCCGGCAGTGCGTCGCATTCCTCCGTCCGCTGACATACCCGTGTCAGTTGTGGGATCGTGACATATTGGTGGCACAGGGTGCTGTCATTCATCACAATTTGGTGGCAGCGGCGTGCTATCATCACATATTAAGTGGCATACTCCACCATCGAGAAGGAGTGTCTGGCCATGGTGTGGGCACTGCAACGTTTGCAGCCCTACCTGTACGGGCGCACCTTCACGTTGGTAACCGGCCACAACCCTCAGAGCTGGTTGCACACAGTGTCCGGAACCAATGGAAGGTTGCTTCGCTGGAGCCTTGCCCTTCAACAGTACTACTTTACTGTACAACACAAAAAGGGCAGTGAACATGGTAATGCCGATGGGTTGTCCCGCTGGGGCGAACCTGCTGAGGTGCGCATGGCCGATTACCGTCAGGTAATGCCTCCATAGCGCCCTCTAAAAGGGGGAGGTGTAATGTACAGTAAGGCATGATGTTTCTGGAACATGCTAGAAATCTCCCATTTCACCCCACTGAGGAGATTATCTCCTTGTCACACAGCAGCAGTCCCCCCTCCTTTTGTTCCTCCCTTCCTCCACATACAGCTCTCTGCCTGCATTTGGGTAACAGGACTCTGTCCATTTCCTGTTGAGAAAGGAATGTTAATTAGTTAAGGGAAAGGATTCCTTTGTCCTGGCCAAGAAGCTGGATATCGATATAGGAAATATTAAAAGAAGCCTAGGATGCACTTTGCTTGTGCCAGAGATATAATAATTACATTTCTGTGATCTGAGTGGACCCGGTTTCGCTACGGTGGCTCTTGCAAAGTTTTCAGACATCCAGAACCTGAGATATGGATTGCTCCCAAACGGAGTGTCCCAATTATGGCATGCTTGATGTTGTTTTATTGTATTCGATAAACTACAAACAATGATACCCTTGGTGCGTTTATACAAGCCTCCTTCGTTAAGATATGGATATTATAAGTTTTTAGTAAAATTTCAACTTGGAGAGTAGGGGGGTTGGACCTCACCAGACCGCCCCTTTCGTGAGGTCACAGACCCTGGGCTATAAGGTACCCCTCCCGTACAGTGCTTCAGTTTGAGCTGCAGATGCCATGCTAGAAAGATCACCAAATGTGCAGAGATGTCTGGCTAAGCGGCCCATCCCCCGAGCCACATGGGTTGCCTAATACCAACTAAGCACATGTAAGTGTACTTTCTGCTTTCATCCCTGTTATGTTATACTAGCTGAAGAGCCTGGCGCTGCCCGGGCATAGTAACTAACTGTGGTTAGTTATAGCAAATTATAATTATCCTCCATCCCATAGTCCCATGCCCATATACCCATCATACATATCCTCCATCCCATAGTCGAGTGCCCATATACCTATCATACATATCCTCCATCCCATAGTCCCGTGCCCATATACCCATTATACATATCCTCCATCCCATAGTCGAGTGCCCATATACCTATCATACATATCCTCCATCCCATAGTCCCATGCCCATATACCCATCACACATCCTTCATCCCATAGTCCCATGCCCATATACCCATCACACATCCTTCATCTCATAGGCCCATGCCCATATACCCATCATACATATCCTCCATCCCATAGTCCTGTGCCCATATACCCATCATACATATCCGCCATCCCATAGTCCTGTGCTCATATACCCATCATACATATCCGCCATCCCATAGTCCCGTGCCCATATACCCGTCATACATATCCTCCATCCCATAGTCCAGTGCTCATATACCCATCATACATATCCGCCATCCCATAGTCCAGTGCCCATATACCCATCACACATCCTCCATCCCATAGTCCTGTGCCCATATACCCGTCATACATATCCGCCATCCCATAGTCCAGTGCTCATATACCCATCACACATCCTCCATTCCATAGTCAACATCATAATGAGCGGTGGGGCTTGCAACCTATGATGACATCAGCATCACCATGGCAACCATTATGACATAATGAGGGGTGGGGCTTGACGCGCACACACTGTTTCCCCAGTATGTAGATAGGGGCATTATGACATCATAATGAGGGGCGGGGCTTGACACGCACACACTTTTTCCCCAATATGTAGACAAGGGCAAAATTGTTTGGTGAATTGGAACGCGCGGGGTTAAAATTTCACCTCACAACATAGCCTAGGACGCTCTCGGGGTCCAGACTGTGCCAAATTTTGTGGCTGTAGCTGCGACGGTGCAGATGCCTATCCCGGACATACACATACACACATACATACACACATACATACATACATACATACATACACACACTTGAGCTTTATATATTAGATTTGCAATGTACATATTTAATGTCTCAATTTATAGCCACTTTATCTATGTAATCACTGCCCACCTTTTTGGGAATAAATGATAAAACTATCAGTCTGCCTCCATGCTCTAAGAAAATAACTATGCACCTTTTTTTAGATAATCGCTACTAATTTGGGGGTTTGCCACGGACCCTCTTAACTAATTGTTTGATTAAGTGAATCGCGGCTGGTGGCAGCGTGGTGTGTGCGGTTGGTTAGGCTAGTTGGCAGTTCGGAAGGGTCTTATATTGCTGAATGAGGGGCTGAGGCCCAAAGCATTGATAATTCCCTTACTGCAGTAGTTTAATTGCCAGGGCACAACAGGCAGGCCATCCGGCGACTAATTATCCTAGGTGCAGTTCCCTGACTGACCTGAGGGTAAGGGGGCGCTGGAGAGCTGCGAGTTCCAAAGTGGAACTGAGAAAGTGGGATATCCATAAATCCCCGCAGTTCTTGGAAGGTTGTTAGCAGTGGTGGGGCATCCAAAATAACCCCCCTGCGGTAAAGTGTTAGAGCAAGATTAGCTTGCTGTATATTTTTGTCACATGGTACCAGTGGCGGGATAACTAAGATAGGCCCCCACTGTGCCTGTGATAGCCATGTGCCGGCAGTGCGTTGCATCCCTCCGTCCGCTGACATACCCATGTCAGTGGTGGGATCGTGACATATTGGTGACACAGGGTACTGTCGTTCGTCACAATGTGTGATGGGTATATGGGCACAGGACTATGGGATGGAGGATATGTACGATGGGTACATGGGCACAGGACTCTGGGATGGAGGATATGTATGACGGGTATATGGGCACGGGACTATGGGATGGAGGATATGTATGATGGAATATGGGCACGGGCCTATGAGATCGTGGATATGTATGATGGAATATGGGCACGGGACTATGGGATGGAGGATATGTATGATGGGTATATGGGCACGGGACTATGGGATGGAGGATATGTATGATGGGTATATGGGCACGGGACTATGGGATGGAGGATATGTATGATGGGTATATGGGCACGGGACTATGGGATGGAGGATATGTATGATGGGTATATGGGCACGGGACTATGGGATGGAGGATATGTATGATGGGTATATGGGCACGGGACTATGGGATGGAGGATAATTATAATTTGTTATAACTAACCACAGTTAGTTACTTTGCCCGGGCAACGCCGGGCTCTTCAGCTAGTATATTCTAAATCTAAGGTCTCTTCTATCTCCATGTGCTGGGCATTTTATTGCAGTTTACTGTTCCTGTTATGAGCCACTTCAGGATGGAGATCCTCCACTCATCTTATCCCTATTCCCATGAAGGCCACCGATAGTTGGCTAAAACGGGGCTCATGGGAATGTGGGACTGCGAGTTTTTAGAGCTTGTTATAATAAATGTTTGCTAACTATAGTTTTCTTCTTCTGAGGTACATTAAGGGTTAAGAAAACGACGGGAGAAAACTGCTGAGGTTGCTGGGCAGAATATATTTACCTGGAGATGGTTTTCTTGCCTGGATCTGGACCTATGATTGGTGGAAGCAGTTACCAGGCAGTTTCTGGCTGTATTTAACCTTGGGCACAACAGAGATGATGTCATTCTGACAGGAGGAATTCTGAAGAAATTTTTTTTATCCCAAACCAGTTGTTGAGTCTTTTTATGTATGGTTGTTTAATTGTAAGTACTGTATCTTATTTAAGAGAATAAGTCCTTATATTCCCATAAGCCTTGAGAAGTCCCTGTTAGTTACCAGAAGTCCTGATTTTGGCAAGAATATCCTAAAAATCAGATCGCAAAGACATATCTACGACTATGCTAATTTGCTTTCAAAGAATTCATATGATTCAAGACGTAAAATCTGCCGATCTGGAATATAGATGTGGGTAAATGGACTACAAAGATAACCACCGTACCCCATAATAATCACTAGCATAGAATTTGATAATACTGGTGACAGCAGAACCCCATGATACTGTGATCCCCTTAATAGTAGCAACCATAGTGCACCTTACAAGTGGAAGCAACAGTACCCCAAAATAGCAATTCCACAATAGTGACAACCACAGCACCCCGTGATAGTCATAACCACAGTATTAATTGTGTTGGCAATGTGAGCAGGTTGCGGGATGCTGTAACAGACAGGAGGCAGAGCAAGGGTTAACAGTTTTATTTAACAGGGGAATACTCCATGCAGGGAGGTAAAGGGTTAATCCGTGGATCAAAGAGTATAAATGGCAAAGTATATTGTGAGGTGAAGAACAACGGATCAGATGACGGCAGTTTGCTTGTACAATTATCGTGTCAGAAGTCTTTCCAACTGTAGACGCTCCTTGAAAATCAGTAGTGCTGACAACAGCTGTCGAGATGCTTGTCCAAGAGGGTCCGGGTGATGACAGTGGTCTGTCTTTTGGCAGCAGTGGTCGGTCTTTGGTACCTTCCACTGGGCCCCTAGTCCATATACTGTTGCGGCCAGAGCGTCGGCCACGGCACTCTCTCAGCCCAACGTGGTCCCTGCATGACTCACAGTCTCTATCAGTGGTGGCGGTGCTTGGGCGCTGGCCTACACTGTACAGATGCTGCAGTGTCTGACAAGGGTACGGGTCACAGTCCTGTACGAGCCCAACGTGGCTCGGCAAATATTTACTGGCAAAGTCGGGGTACAAGTGTCTGTCCCATTCCCGGTCACTCTTTTGGTGCACATGTGCTGTACTCATCTCATGGACACAGAATGTTCGGTGCCTTGTCCTCTGGTAATCACCGGTCTCACACTGCACATCTCTCTGGGCCCCGCAGCTTTCGGCGAGAGACGACGGATGCTGGCCTGCACGATGCTGATGCTCCCCGGACGGAGAACTCCTCTCTGTGGTCTGCTGGAAACCCAGCTTCCCTGAGTGCAACAGTCCCTCTCTTTCTGTTCTGCTGCAGCACGCCTGGCCCTTCTCTCTGCTGCAGCCCCTCTGCAGGTGGTGGGGCCTATTGCAGCACCGGTACTGTGTGGAAGGACGGGCGCAGCGCTCCTCTGACTGCGCGCTGCCCCGGGTTCACGTCAAAACTTCCCTGCTGCACTCCCTCTGCCTTTTTATACCCCCCGCCCCCCTATGTCAGGAGGAAGGTCTGGTAAACTCATGCTTCCACCCGGGGACAGGGGATGCAGCCTCTCTAGTTCTGGACCCGGCACGCAGGTACCCGTGGTCTTGTCGTCCCCCTTACAGCAACAGCATCCCATTAGGGTATGTGAACACCGGCTAAAGCCACATTCACACTACTTTATTAGTATTTGGTCAGTATTTGACCTCAGTATCTGTAAGCCAAAACCAGGAGTGAGTAATAAATACAGAAGTGGTGACGTGTTTCTATTATTCTATTATTATTCTTTTCCTCTGACTGTTCCTGTCCTGGTTTTGGATTACAAATACTGAGGTAAAAAAAATACCAAATACTGAACGTGTGAACATGGCCTTACAGCAAGGTGGATGGGATTTATTGAAATCTCATAAGTGCTGTGCTTCATTTTAGCTCCGTGTAAACATTATAAATCCCATCCAGTCTGCTGGGACTGTAAGAATCTGCATTTTTGGGGCAGCAAAAATACAACATCAAAAACGCACCAAAAACTCATCGTGAGAACGTAGCCTGATAGTTCTCAAATCAGCAAGTAAAAATTAGCTGCGTGTGCATGATAGTTCAGAAATCTCATTCAATCATTCAAACGCTTGAAAACACAAGGAAAAATGCAGCTTGTGGACAAACCCTAATAATGCTGATTACATTATACAATAATGGTGTTTGCTAACGTGCCATATAAGGCTACGTGCACTGGGAATAGTAGCGTATTGGATGCAGTGCATTTTTGCTGTGTCCAAAACCCTGCGTTCTAATTGCCGCTCTTATTTGTCAGTGCAAGTGGATTCAAAGCATGTAATGATAGTCTATTGGTACGCAGCGGAGACTAGCATCTTCACTACAGAAATTGCCATGCTGAGGCTCATAAAGCTGCTCTGCGGGTGAGTTTACGTAGCGTTAAATAGAAGCACAGTGGGCAGCAGATTTCGATAAATCCCATCCACTGTTCATGTAATGTAGGTAGAATGCAGAGTTTTTGACACAGCACAAATTACCTGCTTCCAAAACGCTGCTATTCCTAATCGTGGACATGCGTGTCTAATAGTGGCAGCAACAGATCAATTAAAATAGTGGCAGTCAGCCCCATAACCGCATCATCCAGTGGTCTTGATATCAATAGCAGACATAGCGGCCACATCACAGTTTGCTTGTCTATAGGAATTACATAATTAATTCATATATTCTAAGGGTATGGCCGGATGGGACGTTTGGGGCATAATGCAGCTGGACTGTGGCCAAGAACTGATGTGGGTTTTAAAGCGGTTGTCCGGTCCAAGTTGATAGATGGGCTCTGACTGGGGGTATATATCTCATACATACTCTCAAGTCCCGGTTCAGAAACCGGCGAATCAGAGTGACTGCAAACTTATCAATTTGGACCAGACTATCCCTTTAAAATTGCATGTTGAACCATTGTTTTCCCCTCAAACTCAAATAATTTTTTAATGACTAATTTGAAAACTCCATGAAAGCCTCTAACCGATCTGACTTCACCCCCAATAGACCGAGTATTGATTTCGTCCCCAAACCTTGATGTTGGATCTGTGAATGCATGCAGACCATTATCCATATTAGCCAATCTCTGGGCTTCCTGCATGCTCTCACATTATTTTTTAATGAGAATAGAATGGGTCACATAATGTCCCTTCTTGTAGTGCCTATAATGGCCTCTATAATCCAATGCTGTGTACATAGGTTGCACTATTTTTGATTTGATTATTATTATTACCACTTGATCCTTTCTGTCCTGATCCTATAATTACACCTGACCTTGGCTGGTGCTGAAATGAGGCTGATGGGTGTGTCGGGCTGCCGCTTGCACAATCTGATTCCCAGAAGTGCTCACAGAAATAGTATCACACCCATCCAGCAAGTCTACAGCAACTCCATCCATAAATGACAGGGAAGCAAATATAATTCTCAGGTATGGATGATATTCATCAAATATATTATACAGTCATAGCTAAAAGTGTTGACACCCTTGAAATTGTTCCAGAAAACTAAGTATTTCTCCCAGAAAATTATTGCAATTGCACATGTTTTTTTCCTATGTGTGTATTGGAACAAATGTCACCGATTTACAATTGACTAGTGTTGCCAATATTTATTTATTACTACGTTAAAACATCACAGGATAAGTACATCATCTATGTATCTACCTCAAAAGAGTATCTTGGGGTTCCTATTCCTGGGCTGGAGGGAGGACACTATTGTGAGATAGATGTATGTATAAAAGTCCAGCTCACCCACGTCTGACCTCACCGCACCTCAGACTCGGATCCGGCCGTGCCCTGGCCACACAGTAATAATAAAAGAAGAAGCGATCCAGCTGAGTGCTCTGGTGATTTATTGAATGCTGTTCAAACAACAGAACGTTGTTAACGCGTTTCTGGCTAGACGCCCTTAATCATAACAACTAGTGAATGTTGCCAGTTCCACTATATACCCCCTCTTTGATAGGGGAAATTAAGTGCAAGTGGAAACATATGTGTCAGCAAATAATGCTGTATTATACAAAAGTGAATAAGTGAAAAAACAAAACCATGAAAAAGAAAAATTATAAAAATGTCTTGCTGAAACCACATATAATGCTCTTTCAGATTGTATATAACAAAAAAACTTAATTGAGTTTTATTCTGAGTGAATTTGTATATATATATGTATAATGACCAATGCAATTTGTGAGTCATTAGATGTATGATTTTTATGGTTCATATTATTAATCATTGTTAGTCATTGATAAACAATGATATAAATAAATGTAGAGCAATTATAAGGGTTTTCACAAAAATAATATCAACATGATAAATGATACATGATGGTGGAAAACATACACTTATAGACAATCGTTATATATGAATAAAATCTTAAGAACTGGAAACAAAAAGCGAAGACAAAAATGGATGAGTTATCTTCAGGATCAGTATGAACAAAGTTCCATAATGGTCAATTCCGATATTGAAGACATGTTCCTTTCTCAAAAAGTTTTTTCAAATCGATCATTGTGGGAATGACCAAACCTACGCAAGTAAGTGTGAACAATGTCCTGCAACAAATCATTCCCGACATCGAGGACAAAAATCTCCATAAAAATCTTCCAAGCCAAATATGGTCACAATTTCAAGTGATCATGGATAGACATAAATAAATCCTATGACACTCAATTTAAGGATTATTTCCATGATTAAAGAAAACCAATGATATTTTCAGATATATATCTGTAAAATGCAAAAATTATTGGTTATCGTCAAAATCATGTTAGTGAACACTGTCATAAGATAAGGTGCCAAAGTTGATTATGAAAGAAATTTTACAATCACTGCACAACCACACATATTGTCGCAGTGATTAAAACTTTGGCATCTGGAAGTATCAATGCATGTGCAAATTCACTAAATAAAGTGCGCAATGAACCCAGTTAAATTGTCACAGAATCTAAATATATTTGTATTAAAATCAAATGATGACAGTGTAAGGCTTTAACTAAAGACATTATACCAAACAGATTGTTATTGCGGTAACTAATAATGCAACATGATATCTCGTCTAAGATTCAAGCCTTGTGGGACTCTAGTGTCCAATTGAAAAATCCACCAAGCCTATCTATTTCTCAGATCATTTAGTTTAAAGCCATGTCTGGATTTTTTGTGAAGTTTTTCAATCGCATATGCAGAAAAAAATTCAATTGTTTTGTCATGTTTTTGAATAAAGTGTTTAGAAGCCTGTGATGTATTTTTTGCTGGGTTATATTTAACAATATCATGAAGATGCTCCTTAATTCGGGTGCGAACTGAACGTTTTGTGCTACCAACATATTTGAGATTGCATTTTGTGCACTCTATAATATAGGTGACCCACCGAGTATTACAATTCAAAAAGGAACTAATCTGATATTTATTATTATTAGTTGTGTTTAGAGTTGAGCGACTTTTGGTTTTTTATGGTCGAGTTTCGTTTCGTGAAACCCGACTTTTCCAAAAGTCGGGTCGAGCAAGATCGGCCGATTATAGGGAAAAGTCGGGGTCGTCCCGAAACACGAAACCCAATGTAAGTCAATGGGGAATAAAAGTCGGCAGTGAGAGGAGGACAGGAAACACACCTACAGTGCTCATTTGCCAAAAGCATCAATTCTTCTTACTTAAGCTGGTCAACCTTAATTAACTTCATAATACAAGTTACGCACTGAAAAATGGGGGTTATTTGGCTAAAGTTGTGGGGGGGTAGGGCTGGCTCCAGGTTTTCATGTGCCCTGGGCGAAAGAGCGCCCCTTTAACACATAATACCACAACTCATCATGCTCCGATACGGCAGAGAAATAGCGGTATAGTACAATGAAAAATACTTCACTTTTTACATCTCATGACGAGGCCCATCTATTTCTCCATACAGAATCATTGGTCCCATATAATGTTTGAAACAGTATATGATGAGCTCCACATAATGCTACAGTATATGTTGGTCCCCATGGATGAAGCTCCACTGTCTTATGGGCCCAAATAATGCTCCAAACATAATGGGCCCCATTTCTAATGCTCTAGTGTATAATGGGCCCTGTAAATGCTGCTCCAGTGTCTGATGTCCACCTTTGGAATGTTCCAGTGTATGGTGGGCCCCATCTATCATTCTCCAGAGTATAGTGCTCCCCAAAAATTGCTGTCCCAACATTGAAAACAATGAAATAAGTCTCCGAGCTAGGGAATCCCTGTACTAGTCTGGACTCCTCGTCGTCCCCATCTTCCATCTCACTGCACAGTATTTCAACCTTGCAAGTGCTGTGATCCTGAGCAAGCAGGGGGGGCCCACTCGTTGGCGACGGCACTGGCACAGGGCCCCTGATAGTACGGTGGTGTGTCTGATGGCGGGTGGGCTGAACCTGCACTTTCATCTGCAGCTTCCTCTTTGTCACCGTGTAAGATGGAACTGTATATGGGAAGGGTAACCTGAGTTTCATCAGGGTCAGATTCAGGCCGGGTAGCGTGCGAGGGGAATGTAGTGGTCTGGGTCAATGTACCAGCAGATTCATCGAGCAGTGGCTGGGCATCAGTGCACTTGTGTCGCCCCCAGGAGTACGGTCGCCACAGTGGCATTACCTTCCTCCTAGGGAGTGTGATGTCATGCTTGGGAGCAACGAAGGATCTCTCTAGCAGGTTAACTGATTGGGCGGCGTTATTCCCACGAGTCATGACCCTCCAAACAGCGTTCATGAAGGCAAAGTGTTTGTTTTACGTGGGCAGTATGGTTGCAAAGCTGAACCTTAAAGGAATGTCCAGAAGGGCACCACCAGGAGTGGAACCTACGGCGTAATTTGACTCAACACGGGCAACCTCAACCATTCCAGCTACAGAACAGATGCACACATTGCAAGCTTAATTCCGTTAACGAACGAGACTCCGTCATGCCCCGCGGTCCGAGTCCGGCTTACTAGAGGGACACGTGAGGCTCTGGCACATGAGATTGGCCAATAACTGGTGTGTCATGCCCTTACATGTCTGTGGCTGCATGTGCGCTACACTGAAAAGGCCAGTGTTTGTCGCTTACAGGTGC
This sequence comes from Dendrobates tinctorius, assembly GCF_039654945.1. NCBI lineage: Eukaryota > Metazoa > Chordata > Amphibia > Anura > Dendrobatidae > Dendrobates > Dendrobates tinctorius. Next base: position 661,279 of record NW_027362016.1, on the reverse strand, counting down.
AGGTGCAGATAACGCTGAACAATGTTAGTGATGGGGATCACTGAATACAATTATTACTCACGAACGATGATTTCCCAGTAAGTGCAGGTCAACCGCAGTTCTGGAATTAGGCCTAACCGTCATTCCTGAAAAAAATGAAAAACTTACGTGTGCAAACCACAGGTGCTGTAGCTTGCTTAACAGCTCGCCAGCCGTTCTCACGCCCAGTATGGGTTACACGTGATTGCACAAAGGTGAGAAAGGGTACTGTATCCCTGGATAACATGTATGGATAGCGTACAGATTCAAAAGATATGTCTATACATCAGGAGGCAGGCTCAGACGGTGTAAGGCCCAGTATGGCTTGCAAGTGATTGCACAAAGGTGAGAAAGGGTACCGTATCCCCGGATAACATGTATGGATAGCGTACACATTCAAAAGATATGTCTATACATCAGGAGGCAAGCTCAGACGGTGTTAGGCCCAGTATGGCTTGCACGTGATTGCACAAAGGTGAGAAAGGGTACCGTATCCCCGGATAACATGTATGGATAGCGTACACATTCAAAAGATATGTCTATACATCAGGAGGCAGGCTCAGACGGTGTAAGGCCCAGTATGGCTTGCAAGTGATTGCACAAAGGTGAGAAAGGGTACCGTATCCCCGGATAACATGTATGGATAGCGTACACATTCAAAAGATATGTCTATACATCAGGAGGCAGGCTCAGACGGTGTAAGGCCCAGTATGGCTTGCAAGTGATTGCACAAAGGTGAGAAAGGGTACCGTATCCCCAGATAACATGTATGGATAGCGTACACATTCAAAAGATATGTCTATACATCAGGAGGCAGGCTCAGACGGTGTAAGGCCCAGTATGGCTTGCAAGTGATTGCACAAAGGTGAGAAAGGGTACCGTATCCCCGGATAACATGTATGGATAGCGTACACATTCAAAAGATATGTCTATACATCAGGAGGCAAGCTCAGACGGTGATAGGCCCAGTATGGCTTGCACGTGATTGCACAAAGGTGAGAAAGGGTACCGTATCCCCGGATAACATGTATGGATAGTGTACACATTCAAAAGATATGTCTATACATCTGGAGGTGGGCTCAGACGGTGTAAGGCCCAGTATGGCTTGCAAGTGATTGCACAAAGGTGAGAAAGGGTACCGTATCCCCGGATAACATGTATGGATAGCGTACACATTCAAAAGATATGTCTATACATCAGGAGGCAGGCTCAGACGGTGTAAGGCCCAGTATGGCTTGCAAGTGATTGCACAAAGGTGAGAAAGGGTACCGTATCCCCGGATAACATGTATGGATAGCGTACACATTCAAAAGATATGTCTATACATCAGGAGGCAGGCTCAGACGGTGTAAGGCCCAGCAGCGTCGGACTGGAACACCTTGGGCCCACCAGAGAAAATCATTCTTGGGGCCCACTATGTAGCTGCATAGAGTTAAATACCAGACCACCAATTATGCGGTAAAACACGCTAATATCCGGGTATAATATAAGGTTGTACATGTCTTAATTATGTAGCAGGAGTTGGGGTAGCCCCCTCATAGAATATAAAGCAGCCCCCTCACATAGTATAATGCAGCCATCTCATAGAATATAATGCAGCCATCTCATAGAATATAATACTGCCCCCCTCATAGGGTATAATACTGCCCCCCTCATAGGGAATAATGCACCCCCTCATAGGGTATAATGCACCCGCTCATAGGGTATAATGCACCCCCTCATAGGGTATAATACTGCCCCCCTCATAGGGTATAATACTGCCCCCCTCATAGGGTATAATACTGCCCCCCTCATAGGGAATAATGCACCCCCTCATAGGGAATAATGCTGCCCCCTCATAGGGTATAATACTGCCCCCCTCATAGGGTATAATACTGCCCCCCTCATAGGGAATAATGCACCCCCTCATAGGGTATAATACTGCCCCCCTCATAGGGTATAATACTGCCCCCCTCATAAGGTATAACACTGCCCCCCTCATAGGGAATAATGCACCCCCTCATAGGGTATAATGCTGCCCCCTCATAGGGTATAATACTGCCTCCTCATAGGGTATAATACTGCCCCCCTCATAGGGAATAATGCATCCCCTCATAGGGTATAATGCACCCCCTCATAGGGTATAATACTGCCCCCCTCATAGGGTATAATACTGCCCCCCTCATAGGGAATAATGCACCCCCTCATAGGGTATAATGCTGCCTCCTCATAGGGTATAATACTGCCCCCCTCATAGGGAATAATGCATCCCCTCATAGGGAATAATGCTGCCCCCTCATAGGGTATAATGCTGCCCCCCTCATAGGGTATAATACTGCCCCCCCTCATAGGGTATTATACTGCCCCCCCTCATAGGGAATAATGCATCCCCTCATAGGGAATAATGCTGCCCTCCTCATAGGGTATAATGCTGCCTCCTCATAGGGTATAATGCTGCCCCCTCATAGGGAATAATGCACCCCCTCATAGGGTATAATGCTATTTAGATATATAGATATAGAGTTAGATAGAAATAGATAGAAAGATAGATGTAGAAATAGATAGATATAGAGATAGATAGTAGATAATGGATAGATATAGATAGAAAGATTCATAGAGATAGATAGAGATAGATATAAAGATAGATATAGAAAGAAATATAGATAGATAGATAGGTAGATAGATATAGAGATAGATAGATAATAGATAGATAGATATAGAGATAGATAGCTATAGATAGAAAGATATAGAGATAAATAGATATATAGATAGAGATAGATAATAGATAGAGATAGATAATAGATAGAGATATACAGATATAATAATAATAATAATATAGACATATATAGATAGATATAGAGATAAATATATATAGATAGATGGCTATAAATAAAAATAGATATAGAGATATATAGAGATAGATATAGAGATAATAGATATAGAGATAGATAGATAGATAGATAGATAGATAGATAGATAGATATAGAGACAGATAGATATAGAAAGATAGATATAGAGATAGATATAGAGATAATAGCTAGATATAGAGATATGTATAGAGATAGATAGATATAGAGTTAGAAAGATAGATATAGAGAGATATAGAGATAGATAGAGATAGCTAGATAGATGGATAGATAGATATAGATAATAGAGATAATAGATAGATATAATAGATATAGAGATAGATATAGAGATAGATGGATAGATCAATAGATAGATAGATAAAGAGAGAGATAGAGATTGATAGATAATGAGATATAGAGATAGATATAGAGATATAGTGTTAGATAGAAAGATAGATATAGAGATAGATAGAGATAGATATGGATATAGAGATAACAGATATAGAGATAGATAGATATAGAGATAGATAGATATAGAGATAGATAGATATAGAGATAATATATAGATAGATATAGAGATAATATATAGATAGCTATAGAGAGAGAGATATAGAGATAGATATAGAGAGAAACAGATATATATATATAGATATAGAGATAGATAGGTAGATAGATATAGAGATAATAGATATAGAGATAGATAGATATAGATATAAAGATAGATAGAGATAGAGAGAGCGGTAGATAGAGAGAGAGATAGATATAGAGAGAGATAGATACAGAGATCGATAAATAGATAGAGAGATAGATATAGATAATAGATAGAGATAGATAGATAAAGATAGATAATAAATATAGAGATAACAGATAGATATAGAGATAGAGTAAGATAGAAAGATATAGAGATAGGTAGATATAGATAATAGAGATAGCTAGATAGACATAGATAGATATAGATAGAAAGATAGATATAGAGATAGATGTAGAGATAGAAAGATAGATATAGAGATAGAGCGATAGATAGAGATAGATATAGATAATAGATAGAGATAAATAGATAGATAGATAGAGAAAGATAGATAGATATACAGAGAGATCGATATAGAGATAAATAGATAGATAGATATAGAGAGAGATATAGAGAGAAATAGATATAGATATAGAGATAATAGATATATATATAGAGATAGATAGATATAGAGAGATAGATACAGAGAAAAGATATAGAGATAAATAGATAAAGATAGATAGATATATAGATATAGAGATAGATAGATAGAGAGATAGATATAGAGATAGATAGAGATATATAGATAGATAGCTATAGAGATAGATATAGAGAGAAATAGAGATAGATATAGAGATAGATAGAGATAGATATATAGATATAAAGATAGATATAGAGATAGAGAGATATAGATATAGAGATAGATAGATACAGAGAAAAGATATAGAGATAGATAACGAATAGATAGATAGGTATAGAGATAGATAGATATAGATATTAGATAGAGATATATATAGATAAAGATAGATAGATATAGATGGTAGCTAGATAGATAATAAATATAGAGATAATAGATATAGAGATAGATAGAGTAAGATAGATAGATATAGAGATAGATAGATATAGAGATATATAGAAAGATATAGAGATAGATAGATAGATAGATATAGAGATAGATGTAGAGATAGAAAGATAGAGCGATAGAGATAGATATAGATAATAGATAGAGATAGATATAGAGATAGATAGATATAGATAATAGATAGAGATAGAAAGATAGATAGATATAAGAGAGATAGAGAGAGAGATATATTGAGAAATAGAGATAGATAGATAGAGAGAGACAGATAGAGAGAGCGAGAGAGATATAAAAAAACAAAACAAAACACGATACTCACCTCTCCTCCTCGCTCCCACGCTGATCCCGGCTTCAGTGTCAGGAGCTGCCCCCTCTGCCAGACACACAGCGGGTGCGCGATGTAGTGACGTCATCGCGCACTGGCTGTGAGTCAGGAGCAGAGGGGCCTGAGGGCGGCGCCGGCCCTGATTTACAGATGCAGAGCGGCTTACTGGGCTGGGGGCGGGGCCTCTGGGGGTGGAGACCTGAAATGATATTCACTGCTTCGCAGTGAATATTCATTTCTCTTTAGCAGCGGGGACAGGGGCTCCTGCCTCCTGACACCCGCTGCTGCTCCGCTGGCAGGGGCCCCCATAGCAGCTGCATGGTGTGCGACACACCACTGGCTGGGGGCCCCTGGAGCAGCGGGGGCCCTAGGCAACTGCTGGCCCTGTATGCCTGCAGGTGCCAGGGCCCACCAGATGCCAGGGCCCACCGGAGAATCCTCCGGTTCCCCGGTGGGCCAGTCCGACGCTGAGGCCCAGTATGGCTTGCAAGTGATTGCACAAAGGTGAGAAAGGGTACCGTATCCCCGGATAACATGTATGGATAGCGTACACATTCAAAAGATATGTCGATACATCAGGAGGCAGGCTCAGACGGTGTAAGGCCCAGTATGGCTTGCAAGTGATTGCACAAAGGTGAGAAAGGGTACCGTATCCCCGGATAACATGTATGGATAGCGTACACATTCAAAAGATATGTCTATACATCAGGAGGCAGGCTCAGACGGTGTCAGGCACAGTATGGATTTGACGGCCCAGACTACACAGCGGAGGAGCAGGGAGAGGTAAAGATTGCAAATGCTGGGGCCCTGCCCAAGCAAGGGGGGCCCACTCGTGGGCGTCGGTACTGGCACTGGGCCCCTCATAGTACGGCGGTGTGTCTGACGGCGGGTGTGCACCACCACCGTCAGAGACACTTGATTGCACTATGAGGGACCCTGTGCCAGTGCCCGCGCCCAAGAGTCGGCCTACCCACCTGTCCAAGGCAACGGCACTCGCACGGTGTCGTGCGCTAGGTGCTGACCCCAGCCATGGGGGGGGAGGCAGCACAGTTAGGGAGTTTTAGAAAGTGGCATATGTTGATGTTGGACATTCAGCTGATGCAAAAGGCGAAATAGGTCAAGTCCCAGGAAGAGGTGGACCAAAGCAAGCCATTTTTCTGTTACCCTATGTGTCATCAGGGGAAGGTGGGACAAAATCCTTGGAAACCCATGCATGGTTCATTTTAATGAAGGTTAGATCATCCACATTTTTGGTTGACAGACGGGTCCTTTTTTCTGTCAGGATTGATCCAGCTGCACTGAAGACTCTTTCCGATAGCACACTTGCAGCTGGGCAAGCGAGCTCCTGTAAGGCATATTGTGCCAATTCAGGCCAGGTGTCCAGTTTAGAAGCCCAATAGTCAACGGGGAATGACCTGTGTGGGAGAACATCGATATGGGAGGAAAAGTAGTTTGTAACCATAGTTGACAACTGCTGTCTCCTGTCACTTTCCATCGATGCTGTATTACCAGTTGTGTGAGCGATACTTGAAAAATCAGTCCACAACATTGTCATGAAACCCCTGTCTCCAACACCACTTCTGCTGTGTGCACCTTGAACACCTCTGCCAAGCTGCCCCCGGCCCGTACGGCTCATGTGAGAACCATCACCGCTGCTGTGTGCTGGGAATGCCTCAAGCAACCGATTTACCAGAGTTGCTTGTTTATTAGCCAATATTAGGTCAAGGTTCTCCTGTGGCATGATGTTTTGTAATTTGCCTTTATAGCGTGGATCCAGGATGCTGGCCAACCAGTAGTCGTCATCGTTCATCATTTTGTCAATGCGGGGGTCCCTTTTTAGGATCCGCAAGGCATAATCTGACATGTGGGCCAATGTTCCCGGTGTCAATGATGTACTGCGAGTGCTGGTTGGAGGAGCACTTTCCACATCCCTCCAGTCACGCACAAACCCTGTACCAGACCTTGCCACGCCAACATTTTCACTTGCCCCACGAGATGCATCCTCCTCCCCTAAGTAATCATCCCCATCATCATCCTTCTCCTCCTCTTCTTCCTCCAACTCGTCCAGGAGAGGTCCCTGAGCAGACAATGGCTGAATGTCATCAAGGATTCCCTCCACCTCTTCCTCCTCGTCAACATTGGCTGCAGACGCCTGCTCCTTAAGGTGCGTCAAAGTTTGCATGAGCAGACGCATAAGTGGGATGCTCATGCTTAGGATGGCGTCGTCTGCGCTTACCAGCCGTGTGCATTCCTCAAAACACTGAAGGACTTTACAGAGGTCTTTCAGCTTCGGCCACTGCACACCTGTCAACTCCATGTCTGCTCTCAAAGTGCCTGGCCATGTATCCTCCCACAAATGCATTATGGCCTGCCTCTGCTCGCACAGCCGCTCCACCATGTGCAGGGTGGAGTTCCACCTTGTTGCAATGTCGATAATGAGGCGGTGGTTGGGAAGGTGGAGCAATCGCTGCAGCTTCTGCATACGAACGGAGTGTACAGGCGACCGGCGGATGTGCACGCACAGTCTTCGCACCTTATGGAGCAGGGCTGTTAACTTCGGATAATTTTTGAGGAAGCACTGCACCACCTGGTTCAAGGTGTGAGCCAAGCAAGGTATGTGGCTGAGTTTTGAAAGGGCTATGGCTGCCACAAAATTACGGCCGTTATCACTAACTACCTTGCCTGCCTCAAGATGTACACTGCCCAGCCATGACTCAGTTTGTCGCTTCAAGTACTCGGCCAGCACCTCGGCGGTGTGTCTGTCGCCCAAACACATCATCTGCAACACAGCCTGCTGACGCTTTCCACTAGATGCTCGATAGGGGGACACCTCGTGTGCAACAGTGGCAGCTGCAGATGGAGTGCTCGTATGACTGCGCTCTGTGGACGAGCTTTCGCTTCTGGAGGAGGAGGAGGAGGAGGAGGGTGGAACGCCTGCAGCCAACTGTTTCCTATACCGTGGGCTAGGCAGCACTGTCCCACCACCGCTGTCCCCTGTGGACCCTGCATCCACCACATTAACCCAGTGCGCAGTGATGGACATGTAATGGCCCTGGCCATGCCGACTGGACCATGCATCAGTTGTGAGGTGCACCTTTCCACTCACTGACTGCTTGAGTGCATGGACAATGCAGTCTTTCACATGATGGTGGAGGGCTGGGATGGCTTTGCGAGAGAAGAAGTGGCGACTGGGTAGGTCATAGCGTGGTACTGCATAGGCCATGAGTTCGTGGAAAGCTGCGCTTTCCACCAACCGATAGGGCATCATCTCAAACGAGATTAGTTTGGCAATGTGGGCGTTCAAACCCAGTGTACGCGGATGAGAGACTGAGTACTTTCTTGACCTACTCATAGTGTCTGGGAGGGTGAGCTGGACTTGAGAGCTGCATATGGTGGAAGTAGCGGTGGACAGGGCGGACTGAGAGAGGGTTGATGATGGTGATGGAGTTGGTGTTCTTTCTGATGGCCTAGATTCAGTATTTCGTTGATATAACAGTGGGATTCCCTGACTGCTGTGGCCTTGCAACGACACCTCAACATTTGCTGCTGTGCTAACCGGTGGGCTTACAGTGGGGGAAACAATGTAGCATTGCTGACTACCTTCTTTGTGATCAGTTGCACATGTGGCACTTGAGGTTTGGTGTTGTGTCCACGTTTGCAAGTGCATGCTGGTTAAATGTCTAAGCATGCAACTGGTATTCAAATTTTTCAGATTTTTCCCTCGGCTAAAGGTCTTTGCGCACTTCTTACAGATAACCTTGGCCTGATCATGAGGATTTTGTTCAAAAAAGTGCCACACTGCACTCTTCCTACTTTGGCAGACATTTTGCGGCCTAGCACGCTGTGATGTTTTGACCCTCTGGACAAGCTATCCAGCAACTCTTTTGATTTTTGGAACCTGTCTTTGGAGTGCTCCGGGCCTGCCAGATAACAGCTGTTGCGATGTCGATGTCTGCTGTGGATGCTCCTCATCTGAGCTATTGGAAGCAGCACCCTCTTCCCCCAATGGATGCCAATCTGGGTCAACAACTGGGTCATCCATCACCTCCTCTTCAATGTCATGTGCACCTTCCTCTGTGTCACCGTGTATGGTGGTATAGTGTGCGGGAAGGGGCACCTGAGTCTCATCAGGGTCAGAATCTGGCTCTGTACACTGCGAGGACAATGCAGTGCTCTGAGTGAATGTACCAGCAGAATCATCTATCAGCGGCTGTGCATCAGTGCACTCCATGTCAGATTCATCTTGGCCTGGGTAATTCACCATTTCACTTGATAATTCAGGCATGGTATGTGAAAACAGCTCCATGGAGTAATCAGTAGTATGGCCTGCGTCATCCTTCAATCTTGGTTGTGGTGAAGGACACAAAGAAAGGTGTGGTTCATGAACATGAGCCTCCAATGACGACTCAGTGCTTTTACTTTTTACAACTTCAGAAGAGGAGGCGATAGAGCTGGAGGCTGAGTCAGCAATGTAAGGCAAAACTTTTTCCTGATGCTCTGGCGTTAAAAGCGGTTTGCCAACTCCTAGAAAACTAAGCCTTCGAAGCCTTATGGAGCCAGACGATGACGCAGGCTCAACACCTCCTGCATTCGGTCCTATTTTGCTTTTGCCACTACCATCAGATCCACCACCAACACCATCATTACCAGCTGCCAACCCCCGCCCAATTCCACGGCCTCTTCCACCAGCCTTCCTCATTTTTGGTAGAAATGTAGACAAAATCCTACAAACTATATAGTAATGTAAAACAAGGTACAAGGTGTCTATAGGACAGGGGAGATTTAGATTTTCTGCAGACACTTGTGGACACTGGACACTTGGATTGTGTGAGGCCCACTGAATATCACAGCGCTATGTCACAGGCTCGATGGCACAGGTGTGAAAAAAGTGACTACAGGATAAGGGAGATTTTGAATTTCTGGGAGATTTTAAATTTCTGCAGACACTTGTGGACACTGGACACTTGGATTGTGTGAGGCCCACTGAATATCACAGCGCTATGTCACAGGCTCGATGGCACAGGTGTGAAAAAAGTGACTACAGGATAAGGGTGGTTTCACATTAGCGCTTTTTAAGCGCACGCACGGCCGGGGGTAGCTCCGCCCCCGAGCCGGCTCTCTGCCCGGCGTGCCCGCCCCTTGCTTGTAGCGCCGGCTCCTAGCGCACAGCGGCGCCTGCGATCGGCGCACCCTATCTTTAGCATAGGGTGCGCAGATCGTGCGCAGGCCGTGCGCTAGTTGCGCTTTGACCAGCGCTGCGCACTTTTGACGGTGCGCCGTGCGCGCCAAAATCAAACTTTTCGGATTTTGGCGCGCACGGCGCACCGTCAAAAGTGAGCAGCGCAGGTCAAAACGCAACTAGCGCACGGCCTGCGCACGATCTGCGCACCCTATGCTAAAGATAGGGTGCGCCGATCGCAGGCGCCGCTGTGCGCTAGGAGGCGGCGCTACAAGCAAGGGGCGGGCACGCCGGGCAGAGAGCCGGCTCGGGGGCGGAGCTACCCCCGGCCGTGCGTGCGCTTAAAAAGCGCTAATGTGAAACCACCCTAAGGGAGATTTAGATTTTCTGCAGACACTTGTGGACACTGGACACTTGGATTGTGTGAGGCCCACTGAATATCACAGCGCTATGTCACAGGCTCGATGGCACAGGTGTGAAAAAAGTGACTACAGGATAAGGGAGATTTTGAATTTCTGCAGACACTTGTGGACACTGGACACTTGGATTGTGTGAGGCCCACTGAATATCACAGCGCTATGTCACAGGCTCGATGGCACAGGTGTGAAAAAAGTGACTACAGGATAAGGGAGATTTTGAATTTCTGCAGACACTTGTGTACACTGGACACTTGGATTGTGTGAGGCCCACTGAATATCACAGTGCTATGTCACAGGCTCGATGGCACAGGTGTGAAAAAAGTGACTACAGGATAAGGGAGATTTTGAATTTCTGGGAGATTTTGAATTTCTGCAGACACTTGTGGACACTGGACACTTGGATTGTGTGAGGCCCACTGAATATCACAGCGCTATGTCACAGGCTCGATGGCACAGGTGTGAAAAAAGTGACTACAGGATAAGGGAGATTTTAAATTTCTGCAGACACTTGTGGACACTGGACACTTGGATTGTGTGAGGCCCACTGAATATCACAGCGCTATGTCACAGGCTCGATGGCACAGGTGTGAAAAAAGTGACTACAGGATAAGGGAGATTTTGAATTTCTGCAGACACTTGTGGACACTGGACACTTTTGGATTGTGTGAGGCCCAATGAATATCAGAGCGCTATGTCACAGGCTCGATGCAGCAGGTGTGAAAAAAGTGACTACAGGATAAGTGAGATTTTGAATTTCTGCAGACACTGGACACTTTTGGATTGTGTGAGGCCCAATGAATATCAGAGCGCTATGTCACAGGCTCGATGCAGCAGGTGTGAAAAAAGTGACTACAGGATAAGGGAGATTTTGAATTTCAGCAGACACTTGTGGACACTGGACACTTTTGGATTGTGTGAGGCCCACTGAATATCAGAGCGCTATGTCACAGGCTCGATGGCACAGGTGTGAAAAAAGTGAATTGTAGAATTGGGCAGAATAGGAATCTCCCTAGAGTGTAGGTCTGTAAGAACGGAACAAGTCCTCCACTTATCCTTCCACAGTGACACACAGATAGCTTCACTGTGGCTGTGATAACAGCCGTTACACGGTACTGTGTGAGGAGCGTACACCGCTGTATGGTGTGAATAAATGCACTCTCAGTACCTTAGCAGGACAAAAAAAAAAATTGGGATTGCTTTTAAAAAAGCAGTTTGCTGAGCAGTGGGGAAACAGCAATGCAGCTGTCAGGAAGCCTTAGAAGGCAGCCTAACAACCAACACCGCTTTTCCACCACAATATAGCCTCCCCTTGCACTGCACACACAGTGACTGGTGTGTTGCACAGGCAAAATCGCTAGCAGCAGAAGCAGTTTTTTTGTCTTCTTCCCTGCCTAACGCTCTCCCTACAGAATCAGCAACCTCTCCCTATGCTAAGATCAGCAGAAGTAAGATGGCGGTCGGCGTGCACGCCCTTTTATAACCCCTGTGACGCCCACCAGAGCAAGCCAATCACTTGCATGCCCTTCAGAAAGATGGTGGCGACCCCTGCCTATGTCATCACGTTGCCCACAGTGTCCGTGGATCCTGATTGGCTGAAAAAGAGCGCTAAACAAACTTTTGAAACGCGACTTTGGTGCGTAAGTCGCCGACCTCGTGGCCGACCTCATCCTAGGGTCGCTAGGGTTGCTAAAAGTCGGCGACTTTTGAAATTGTTCGACCCGTTTCGCTCAACTCTAGTTGTGTTGGTAAAAAACTTACATTTCTTAGCCACTGTGCACATTTTGCAGTTATGCAAACCGCACTTGTAAAAACCCCTCAATGATAACCAATTGCCTTTAGATTGAGAAGATCTGATAGCACTGGGTGAAAGAATATTGGCTAGTGTGGTAGCCTTTTTATATACTACTTTGTAGTTGTTTTGTAAAATATTATTTAGGATATTATCTTTTCTCAAGATGGAAATATTTTTATGAAACATACGTTTGATGATATCAAATTGATTACTATATTTCAAAACAAGTGTAAGTGAGCTATTTTGTGACATATAGTTCTTCTTCCACTTTTTAGATTTTTGATTTAGTTCTAATCCTGGTGGATTTTTTGAAATCTTTAATTTATTTGATTTTTTATTGGAATCTACTATTTTTTTGGCTCTATTGATCATCCAATTTTTATATCCTCTAGCTTGTAAGCGATTTTCAATGCTATTTATTTCTGCGATATAAGAATCAGGGGTGTTACAATTACGGTCTGCTCTAATAATCTCACCCAATGGAATCGCTTTAATTGTATGTGCTGGATGGTGGCTGGTAGCATGCAAAATAGTGTTGCCAGCTATCTGCTTTCTATAAGTTTTAGTGAAAATCCTAGAAAACATCCTCCCCTCCAAGGTCAGATCCAAAAATTGGGTGACATTGTGATTATGTTGAACTTTAAATTCGAGATTGAAAATATTATTGTTTAAATAAAAAATGAAATTCTGTACGGCAGCTTCACAGCCATCCATATGATTAGAATATCATCTATGAATCTGCCATACCAAATTACATCCTTCAAAAAGGGATTCGATGGATTATAAATGTACAATCCCTCCCACCAGCTCATGGTCAAATTTGCTACAGAGGGTGAATACTTTGCTCCCATTGAAACTCCTGCACTCTGAATAAAATATTTGCCATTAAAATAGAAATAATTATTAAGCATAAGAAATTGGACAACATCTACGATATAATTTATGATGTCCATAGTCATGTCAGAATAGGTAATTAAATGGTGTTTGAGTGAAGATAGTGCCACAGCCACGGGTATGGATTGATATAAAGACACCACATCTATAGTTAACCATGAATATCGTGGAGACCACCTTATTTGTTTCATATTTTGGATGACAGAAGAAGTGTCTTTAAGAAAACCAGGAACCCTGCGGACGAAAGGTTGTAATATTCTATCTAGCCATTCCCCTAGTTGTTCACTAATGGAACCAATCCCTGATATAATTGGACGAATGGGAGGAGGTAAAATTCCTTTGTGTGTTTTTGGTAATGCGTGCATGATGGGGGTAATGGCCTCTGTTTGCTTGAGAAATCTAGCTTCTCTGTTATCAAAACAACCCAAAGAAAAACCTTCATCTATAAGTTTATCAAGATGTATTTTTAATTTATTTGTTGGGTCCGATGGTAGAGGTGAATACATACTGGTGTCACTCAACATATTCATTATCCATTGGATATAATCCACAGTGTTCATCACAACCACCGAACCCCCCTTGTCTGAACATTTGATCGTTATGTCCAAATTATCCTTTAGTTGTTTTAGTGCAGTTCTTGCCTCAACAGACAGATTATTATTTGATACAATTTTTTGACATTCACTATTACGGAGTGATACATTTCTAAGATCCCACTCCATGGTGGTTTGAAATTTATCCATAGCAGGGCAACGGTCCTGCGCTGGATAAAATCTTTTATTCTTAACCTTAGGATGATTTTTTTCTATAATATTACTAATTTCTACACTTGATTCTCTTGCTAGATCTTTAAGACAAGAGAGGGCAACCTGATCCTTAAAATTAAATGACTCAAACGAATTATCAAGGTCTATACTTGTGGCACCATCTGCACTAATACTCATGTTATCCTCATTATAAAAATGTTTTCTCAAAACCAAATCTCTTACAAACTTATTAATATCACAAATTGTTGCAAATAAATCAAAATTACAGGTGGGAGCAAAATCCAATCCTAAAGAAAGAACCTTATTTTGTTCGTCATTGAGATGAAAATCAGACAGATTGATAATGTCAAACTTTCCTATATCTTGCGACGCCGTAAATTCCGCTTCTGGAAAATTCCTGGATCGATGTTTCCTCCCTCCTCTTCTTCTGTTTTTCTTTTTGGGAAAGTTTTTTTTCCTGAAATAATAGTTTTTTGAACTCGAAGGTTGGGCTTGCTGATGGTTTCCTTGGTCCAATTCTGAGTCATCATTTTGACTTACTGATGTGTCAAGCTCAGTTGAGCTGAATGAGACTCTAGTAGGTTGCAGTTTATTCCAATTTCTATTTCTGTTTTTATTGGTATGTGGGGTTCTCAATATTGATCTTTGGGGATTCTCCCAGCGACCCCATTCATATACTTGGTTGTTGGTGTAATCATACGAATCCCTGTTAAATTTCCTCTTCTTTATGTCCATAATTTTGTTTTTTGCTTTGTCAACAGATTTTTTAATATTCGTTTCCAGTTCATCAATTTTTATCTGTGTTGCATGCTTTATATAATCTTGTTTAAGTATATCCAAATCCTCTTGGATTTTTTTAAGCTCTTCTTCTTCATATTTAATAATTAAACTGATTAATTTAAAGGAGCAATCCGACAAGATTGAGTTCCATTGTGTCACAAAGACCTCTGAATAAATATGACTGGGGACTTTTTTCAGTCTTAGACCTCTTGGAATAATCATTTTGTCAGAGTAATTCTTAAGTGATGTTAAGTTCCACCAAAGGCGATTTTCTTTTTCTGCTGACTTGATAATCTTGTTTATTGCACTTTCATTATTTGGATTATTAGGGTTATCATTCAGTTTGGTGAATAGTTCCCTGGCTCGCTCACTTCTCTGCTGGCGATAATCCATTATAAGGTTTAAATTATTACCTTAAGAAAGTGCTTGCTTCATGGAACCAAGAGGAGAGTTTATGACAGTGTTCACTAACATGATTTTGACGATAACCAATAATTTTTGCATTTTACAGATATACATCTGAAAATATCATTGGTTTTCTTTAATCATGGAAATAATCCTTAAATTGAGTGTCATAGGATTTATTTATGTCTATCCATGATCACTTGAAATTGTGACCATATTTGGCTTGGAAGATTTTTATGGAGATTTTTGTCCTCGATGTCGGGAATGATTTGTTGCAGGACATTGTTCACACTTACTTGCGTAGGTTTGGTCATTCCCACAATGATCGATTTGAAAAAACTTTTTGAGAAAGGAACATGTCTTCAATATCGGAATTGACCATTATGGAACTTTGTTCATACTGATCCTGAAGATAACTCATCCATTTTTGTCTTCGTTTTTTTTTTCCAGTTCTTAGGATTTCATTCATATATAACGATTGTCTATAAGTGTATGTTTTCCACCATCATGTATCATTTATCATGTTGATATTATTTTTGTGAAAACCCTTATAATTGCTCTACATTTATTTATATCACTGTTTATCAATGACTAACAATGATTAATAATATGAACCATAAAAATCATACATCTAATGACTCACAAATTGCATTGGTCATTATACATATATATATACAAATTCACTCAGAATAAAACTCAATTGAGTTTTTTGTTATATATAATCTGAAAGAGCATTACATGTGGTTTCAGCAAGACATTTTTATAATTTTTCTTTTTCATGGTTTTGTGTTTTCACTTATTCACTTTTGTATAATACAGCATTATTTGCTGACACATATGTTTCCACTTGCACTTAATTTCCCCTGTCAAAGAGGGGGTATATAGTGGAACTGGCAACATTCACTAGTTGTTGTGATTAAGGGCGTCTAGCCAGAAACGCGTTAACAACGTTCTGTTGTTTGAACAGCATTCAATAAATCACCAGAGCACTCAGCTGGATCGCTTCTTCTTTTATTATTGTGAGACAGATACACAGATAATATCCTTATCCTGTGATTGGGGGACAACTTGTGCTTCACAAATTTTATGGGGTTCTTAATAAAAATGATGTGGGTCTTAGAATGACTTATTAGTAGAGATGAGCGACTTTGCCTTTTTTCGGGTCGAGTCGGGTTTCATGAAACCCGACTTTCGCAAAAGTTGGGTCAAACGAAATCAGCCGATTATCGTGAAAAGTCGAAGGCCGACTGAAACACGAAACACAATGCAAGTCAATGGGGAAGCAAAGTCGGCAGGGAGTGGAGGACAGTAAACACACCTACAGTGCCCATTTTAATGCCAAAAACATCAATTCTTGCTACTTAAGCTTGTCAACCTTAATTTATTTTATAATAATAGTTAGGCATTGAAAACTAGGGGTTATTTGGCTAAAGTTGTGGGGGGGGAGGGCTGGCTCCAGATTTTCGTGGGCCCAGGGCCAAAGAGGTCAATGGGCTCTGTGAGAATCATGTGGGAATAGTGGATGAGGGCAGGCATATCTCGCCCAGATTCCTTTCCTATGTGGCCTAGTCTGGTCAGTATCGCACCTGCTTGCTAATGAATAATGGGAAGTGGATATAAAAGGATGCCAGGTGGTTGTGTGAGTGTCTCAGCCTGGGAACACAGTGAGCCTGTCTGTGTGAGAGACACACGTGAGTGAAAGCAGTGCCCACTGCAACTGTGGTTTGGCTGGACGGGAGAAGCCCGCCAGTTGGTAGTTAGGTTGTCCATTGTTTAGTTAGTGCCGGACAGGCAAGGATTTGTTTTATGTTTTATTTCCTTTTGCATTGCTTTCACCGTTAATAAACCTGACCCAGGGTCAGTTACACCCGAATCCCAGCTCTGAGCCTGAGTTTCATGCTGAATGCATGTGACCTTTGATCCCAGCAAAGGCGATCCCAGAGTGTTTTATCACATTGTGGTGGAGAACGCGGGCATCACGTTGCAAGCATGAGCATGGAGGATGTGGTGAAAGCGCTGGTACAGTCCACCGCCGTCCAGCAAGAAGCTAATCGGGTGATGATGGCCCAGCTGAAGGAGTTGGTGGACATGACAGTTACCGATCGTTCGCTTCTCCAGCAGGTGGCGCAGCGCTTGGCAAGCTTACCTGAGGTTAACCTGGAAGCCGAGTCGAGAGTGATTCACGTGAGTCGGTACTGGCAGAAGATGACGACAGAAGATGACGTCGAGGCATACCTGACTACGTTTGAACGGACGGCGTTGCGAGAAAAATGGCCGAAGGCAAGATGGGCCGGCCTGATTGCCCCATTTCTTTCCGGTGAGGCCCAAAAGGCTTATTATGACTTAGAGCCTGAAGCTGCGCAGGACTTTGACAAACTGAAAGCAGAGATCTTGGCCCGGCTGGGAGTGACGACCGCTGTCCGTGCACAGAGAGTGCATCAATGGACTTATCAGCCGGATAAACCACCGCGGTCACAGATGTTCGACCTGATCCACGTGACGAAGAAGTGGCTACAACCCGAGGTGCTGACAGCGCCAGAGATAATCCAGAGAGTCGTCATGGACAAGTACCTGAGAGCTCTACCGCCAGCCCTGAGGAAGTGGGTAAGCCATGGAAATCCTACGACGGCAGATCAACTGGTGGATCTGGTTGAACGTTACTCCGTGGCGGAAGGACTCCGAGACGACGCTACCCCACCTCGTTCTTCATCATCTCCACGTGGAACCGGTAAGACTGTTCCAGGGAGTAGGGGAGATGGAAAAATCCCTAAGACAGTGGGGGAGGAAAACGGGACTGCCCGCACTGCGAGGCCGAGAGTAACGAACTATGGTCTAAGCAAGGGGCCTGTTAGGTGTTTCCGCTGCCAAGAGATGGGACATATTGCTGCGAACTGTCCAGTCACTACTGAACCCATGCAGTGCGACGTCACAGACTCTAAAAACCGCATGTCTATGGTTGCACGGCTAGTGAGTGTGAATGCCGGTCAAAAGGATGTGGAAAAACACTTGTGTGATTTAACTGTTGATGACAAAAATGTGGTGGCATTGTTAGACTCGGGAAGTGTGGTGACTCTGGTGAAGGCCAGTCTGGTGTCAGCCCCGACTGGACCATCAGACAAATTTTCTGTAACGTGTGTGCATGGAGACACCTGTTCGTACCTCACCACGGTCATATGCATTACAACTTCCTATGGGTCTGTGCAACATAAAGTGGGACTCGTCCCGGCGTTATTGCATGATGTTATCCTGGGCCGGGATTTTCCCCACTTCTGGCAATTGTGGGAGAATCAGTTGATGCCTTTGGGTAATAGTGTACATGATTCTTCTCCCAGGGCGCGTGTGGGTCCCGAACCCCGGGAAGAGGTCTCCCCGGAAGACTCGGGGGAAGAGTCTGCGGGAAATGACCTGCAGCTCCCGTTTTCAGTCATGGCGGGTGATACGGAGGAGACCGGGGAAGAGGAGGAGGCTGACAGCCGTCCACCTCCCCGTTTGCCGGATTTAGAAGTTCAGAAAGATGACTTCCAAAGCGAGCAAATAAAGGATCCTACTCTTTCTCAGGCTAGGACAAATGTAAAAGTGATAAATGGGGTACCCGTAGAACATGGCTCTAGGCTGGCATATCCTTACATGGTTCTGGAGAATGATTTACTCTATCAGATAGAGAAAAAGGGGGAAGATACGGTGCAACTATTAGTCGTGCCAAAACCCTACCGGCGGCAGGTGCTGGACCTGGCCCACGGACATGTGATGGGAGGTCACCTGGGAGTCCAGAAAACCACCGAAAGGATATTACACTGTTTTGTTTGGCCAGGCATGCATCACGATATCCGTGTATATTGTGAGTCTTGTCCTGACTGCCAAGCCTCTGCACCTAAGCCCCGGTTCTGTAGCCCTTTGGTACCCCTACCTATTATTGAAGTCCCGTTTGAGAGGATTGGGATGGATTTAGTTGGGCCCCTTCCACGGTCTGCACGTGGACACCAACATATCCTGGTCATCTTGGATTATGCCACTCGTTACCCGGAGGCCATCCCTTTGCGTAACACGGCCACCAAGACGATTGCCAAGGAACTGGTGCATGTGTTTAGTCGGGTCGGTATACCAAAAAAGATACTCACCGACCAGGGGACCCCCTTTATGTCCAGGGTAATGAAGGAGCTCTGCCGATTGTTACAAATCGAACCGTTACGCACATCCGTGTATCACCCTCAAACAGACGGGTTGGTCGAACGGTTCAATAAAACTCTGAAGCAGATGCTGAGAAAGGTGATAGACAAGGATGGGAAGAACTGGGACTATTTACTTCCGTATTTGCTTTTTGCCATCAGGGAAGTACCCCAGTCTTCCACGGGATTCTCGCCTTTCGAGTTATTGTACGCCCGACGTCCTCGCGGACTGTTAGACGTTGCAAAAGAAACCTGGGAGGGTCAGGTCACTCCGTTTAAAACAGTGATAGATCACGTCACACAAATGCAGGACCATATTGCGGCTGTTAAGCCTATCGTCAAAGAACACATGATACAGGCTCAAGGAGCCCAAAAAAGAATCTATGATAGGGGCGCCAAGATCCGTACGTTTGCACCCGGAGATAGGGTGTTGATCCTGGTCCCCACGGTGGACAGTAAATTCCTGGCAAAGTGGCAGGGCCCCTTTGAGATCAAGGAAAGAGTTGGTGAAGTAAACTACAAAGTATACCAGGCAGGTAAACGGAAACCTGAACAGATTTATCATGTAAATCTGATAAAGCCCTGGAAGGATCGGTCTGTCTTGTCAGCGGAGCTGGCCCGTCCTGTCTGCTCGCATACCGTACCGGAGGTACGGGTTGCAGAGACTCTCTCGGAGCGGCAAAAGACTGAGGTCAGGCAGTTTCTACTTCACAACCAAAAGTTTTTCTCAGAAAAACCCGGGCAGACTACGCTAATAAAACATGACATCGTAACGGAACCTGGTGTCACAGTTCATGTAAAGCCCTACCGAATCCCGGAAGCGCGCCGTGAAGCCGTTTCCCGAGAAGTGAAGGCAATGTTAGAGTTAGGTGTCATTGAGGAATCGCACAGTGCTTGGTCCAGCCCGATTGTGCTAATTCCTAAACCGGACGGCACCATCCGGTTCTGCAATGACTTCAGGAAACTGAATGCGGTCTCAAAATTTGATGCCTACCCCATGCCCCGGGTCGAATAGTTGATAGATCGGTTAGGAAAAGCCCGGTATATTACGACCCTAGACCTAACAAAGGGGTATTGGCAGATCCCTCTGGTGGAGGCTGCCAGAGAAAAGACAGCATTTGCTACCCCAGAAGGTCTATTTCAGTATGTGTATATGCCGTTTGGTCTGCACGGAGAACCGGCAACCTTCCAGAGACTGATGGATCGAGTCCTGAGGCCACATAGGCAGTACGCTTCGGCCTATTTGGACGACATTGTCATTTACAGCTTGGACTGGGAGACTCATCTCCAGAAAGTACAAGCTGTGATAGACGACCTGTGGGAGGCAGGACTAACCGCGAACCCCAAGAAATGTCACCTCGGGCTAGAAGAAGCCCGGTATTTGGGGTATGTAATTGGGAGGGATGTTGTTAAACCCCAGGTTGATAAGATTCAGGCGGTTCAGGACTGGCCACAACCTGTCAACAAGAAGCAGGAGCAAGCCTTCCTGGGGATCGCCGGTTATTATCGCCGGTTCATACCCAATTTTGCAGCCATCGCTACCCCCCTGACGGATCTTACAAAAGGGAAAGACTCCGTCATGATTAAATGGAGTTTAGCGGCTGAAGAAGCCTTCCATAGCCTAAAACGGGCACTTTGCTCTCAGCCCGTAGGTGACTCCGGTCTTCCGCAGTGAGTTTGTGGTACAAACGGATGCCTCTGATACCGGTATCGGGGCCGTACTCTCACAAGTGAGGGACGGAGTGGAACACCCAGTCCTCTATCTCAGCAGGAAGCTGAATAAACACGAGCAAAGGTATGCAGTCGTAGAAAAAGAGTGCCTCGCCATTAAGTGGGCTCTAGAGGCCCTCAAATATTACCTGGTGGGCCGAAAGTTCAGGCTGGTCACTGACCATGCCCCTCTCAAGTGGATGCACTTGAACAAGGAGCGGAATAGCCGGGTGACCCGGTGGTTCCTTGCCCTGCAGGCCTACACTTTTACGGTGGAGCACCGCCCAGGGGTACAGATGGGAAATGCAGATGCCCTGTCCCGAGTGCACTGTTTGGCGGGTGTCATTGCTCGACCGGAGTGGTCTGAGCAGAAGGGGGATATGTGAGAATCATGTGGGAATAGTGGAAGAGGGCAGGTATATCTCGCCCAGATTCCTTTCCTATGTGGCCTAGTCTGGTCAGTATCGCACCTGCTTGCTAATGAATAATGGGAGGTGGATATAAAAGGATGCCCGGTGGTTGTGTGAGTGTCTCAGCCTGGGAACACAGAGAGCCTGTCTGTGTGAGAGACACACGTGAGTTGAAGCAGTGCCCACTGCAACTGTGGTTTGGCTGGATGGGAGAAGCCCGCCAGTTGGTAGTTAGGTTGTCCATTGTTTAGTTAGTGCCGGACAGGCCAGGATTTGTTTTATGTTTTATTTCCTTTTGCATTGCTTTCACCGTTAATAAAACTGACCCAGGGTCAGTTACACCCGAATCCCAGCTCTGAGCCTGAGTTTCATGCTGAATGCATGTGACCTTTGATCCCAGCAAAGGCGATCCCGGAGTGTTTTATCACAGCTCCTTTAACACATGCCACAATTCATGAACCTCTGATATGGCAGAGAAATAGCGGTATAGTACAATGAAAAATACTTCACTTCTTACATCACATGACTGATATCGATTTTAAATTCTCCAATAGCTCCAAAAACGGACAGTATATTACTCCATACAGTATTATGGCCACCGCATAGTGCGCTATACAGAGTAATGAGGCCCATATATTTCTCCATACAGAATCATTGGTCCCATATAATGTTCGATACAGTATATGATAAGCTCCACATAATGCTGCAGTATATGTTGGTCCCCATGGATGAAGCTCCACTGTCTTATGGGCCCAAATAATGCTCCATATACACTCACTGGCCACTTTATTAGGTACACCTGTCCAACTGTGTGTTAAGACTTAATTTCTAATCAGCCAATCACATGGCGGCAACTCAGTGCATTTAGGCATGTAGACATGGTCAAGACAATCTCCTGCAGTTCAAACCGAGCATCAGTATGGGGAAGAAAGGTGATTTGAGTGCCTTTGAACGTGGCATGATTGTTGGTGCCAGAAGGGCTGGTCTGAGAATTTCAGAAACTGCTGATCTACTGGGATTTTCACGCACAACCATCTCTAGGGTTTACAGAGAATGGTCCGAAAAAGAAAAAAAATCCAGTGAGCGGCAGTTCTGTGGCCGGAAATGCCATGTTGATGCCAGAGGTCAGAGGAGAATGGGCAGACTGGTTCGAGCTGATAGAAAGGCAACAGTGACTCAAATTGCCACCCGTTACAACCAAGGTAGGCAGAAGAGCATCTCTGAACGCACAGTGCGTCGAACTTTGAGGCAGATGGGCTACAGCAGCAGAAGACCACACTGGGTACCACTCCTCTCAGCTAAGAACAGGAAACTGAGGCTACAATTTGCACAAGCTCATCGAAATTGGACAGTAGAAGATTGGAAAAACGTTGCCTGGTCTGATGAGTCTCGATTTCTGCTGCGACATTCGGATGGTAGGGTCAGAATTTGGCGTAAACAACATGAAAGCATGGATCCATCCTGCCTTGTATCAACGGTTCAGGCTGGTGGTGGTGGTGTCATGGTGTGGGGAATTTTTTCTGGGCACTCTTTGGGCCCCTTGGTACCAATTGAGCATCGTTGCAACGCCACAGCCTACCTGAGTATTGTTGCTGACCATGTCCATCCCTTTATGACCACAATGTACCCAACATCTGATGGCTACTTTCAGCAGGATAATGCGCCATGTCATAAAGCTCGAATCATCTCAGATTGGTTTCTTGAACATGACAATGAGTTCACTGTACTCAAATGGCCTCCTCAGTCACCAGATCTCAATCCAATAGAGCATCTTTGGGATGTGGTGGAACGGGAGATTCGCATCAGGGATGTGCAGCCGACAAATCTGCGCCAACTGTGTGATGCCATCATGTCAATATGGTCCAAAATCTCTGAGGAATGCTTCCAGCACCTTGTTGAATCTCTGCCACGAAGAATTGAGGCAGTTCTGAAGGCAAAAGGGGGTCCAACCCCTTACTAGCATGGTGTACCTAATAAAGTGGCCAGTGAGTGTATAATGGGCCCCATTTCTAATGCTGCAGTGTATAATGGGCCCTATAAATGCTGCTCCAGTGACTGATGTCCAACTTTGGAATGCTCCAGTGTATTGTGTGCCCCATATATCATTCTCTATGATTTGCTCCCCAAAAATTGCTCCCAACCTTTAAACAAATAAGTCTCCTCACTAAGGAATCCCTGTATTAGTCTGGACTCCTTGTCATCCCCATCTTCCATCTCTCTGCACTTGGACTGTTGAGGCAGAGGGCGTATTGACGTGATGCCATCGCGCTCTCTGACCAGAATGTCACTGTCAGGAAACGCGGAAGCGTCACGGCGGTGGAGCAGGGAGAGGTAAGTAATTTAACTTTGCAAGTGCTGTGATACTGAGCAAGCAGGGGCTGTGATCCTGAGCAAGCAGGGTTGGCGACGGCACTGGCACAGGGCCCCTCATAGTACAGCGATGTGTCTGACGGTGGGTGGCCTCCCACCGGCAGAGACACTTTTGTGTACTCTGAGGGGCCCTGTGCCAGTGCCGTCACCCATGAGTATGTCCCCCCACCTGCTCAAGCAACCTGCACTTTCATCTGCATCTTCCTCTATGTCACCGTGTAAGGTGGTATAGTATGCGGGAAAGGGAACCTGAGTTTCATCAGGGTCAGATTCTGCCTGTGTAGAGTGCGAGGGGAATGTAGTGGTCTGGGTCAATGTACCAGCAGAATCATCTATCAGTGGCTGGGCATCAGTGCACTTGTGGCGACCCCAGGAGTACGGTCGCCACAGTGGCATTACCTTCCTCCTAGGAAGTGTGATGTCGTGCTTGGGAGCAAAGAAGGATCTCTCTAGTAGTTAAACCAACACAGAACACAGTTCCCACTCCAGGCCAGCAGGGCGACCTCTGAACCTGACTGCTGAGGAGCTGCTCTCTGTGGTCGGGAGGAGGGAAGTTAGGGCAGATTGTGAAGGGAAGGTGAAGTGTGTGGATGTGAGAAGGGGAGCTGGAGGATGAGCAGAGTTAAGGCTCACTCCTAGCTGGAGCGCATGGTCCGGATTCCGGTCTCCGAGTTTGTAGGAACACTGACGTTCCTGCAGCAGAAACCGGAGGAAGTAGCAGCTGTAAATGCTCTGTACCCAACTAAGGCTCGGAGGCCCCAGCAGCGACTTGTGTGAGCCAGAAGGCAAAGGCTATGGCTGCCTGCCATATGAGAAAGTTTCAAAAGAGAGTCAGCAGGGGGAACTTCAGTGAACTCAGTACTGCGAGTACCTCAGATAAGCGCTAGAACGGAGGCCACACTACCTATCTTCAGATACAGAATTCCTAATTTGCTTCCAGGCTGACAAACTCCTTCTCCATCTGTACTCTGGGTCCTGTACAGTACTTGCCAAGTACAGGTAATGGAACAGCACAACTGTGTCTGTCATCTTTCTCCTGCGCCTGGCAAACGGCTCTGCTACATCCTGCACTGCACACCATCTACCAACTCTTTCATCTGCCCTGCGACTACGGCCCTACCTGTGCAGGGCTTCTACATCTTAGCTGCACCACAACATCTGTCCCAGAGAAGCGACACTGCAGCACTGGTCAATCTGATCAGAAAATCAAAAAATCAAAAATTCTTGCTCAAATTAGTTATCCAATGGCTCCTATAGAAAAAACTAACTCTTTAAAAAATACTTTATTGTCAATTCTTTAAAAATGAGAAATAATCTCAAAGGCACAAACAACACACGCTGATCAAAGTTTTTCAAATAAGTCCAGCTCCTTCAAACATATGATGATACCACGTCAGGTAGGGATATATACTCTATTTGACCCTATAGGGCCCTATAATTATTCCCTACCTAACAGCGGAGGTTGGCACCCTCTTGGAACGAAAATGGCACCCCCGCTCCACGGCGGCTCTCTCTACTCGCCCTGTTAAATTCTATACGTAGAATATATTAGATTATAGAGCAAAAAATGGCTGAGTACAACAAATCATAATCAAAAAACTCATGCCAAAAACCACCAAGAAGACTAAATGGGGGTGAAAAACAGTAGCTGGAATATTCATTATTTTATGGTAACATAGTGCATGGGCAACCAATACTATACTACCGGTCCCTATTTGTAGATATCCCTGCCTAGCAGTGGAGCTGTTTCACCCTAAGTTACTCTGGTGCCCCCGCTCCACGTAGGCTATCCCTTGCTGAACTTTGCAATAATAGTACCTGCAATCTCTATAAGGGTATATATAGGGCCCAAAAACAGCAATAACATTGCAAACTGTTAGAAAATTGTTGTCACAAACAATCCCCCACAAAAATTTCAAACCAATGAGGGTGGGTTACCAACGTATATCAATGGCAACTGATAGCTTCCATGGGAGATCAAATTAAATCTCTTTCCGATACAGGTCACAACCGATTCAAGGATCATATATAAATTAATAACACTTTCATAAAATGAAAGCCATTAGCGATATATGGGATGAAACTGAATGGGAGAAGACACAGATTAGATAGTAGAAAAAACTTTTTGACAGTTAGAGTGATCAATGAGTGGAACAAGCTGCCACGAGAAGTGGTGAGTTCTCCTTCAATGGAAGTCTTCAAACAGAGGCTGGACAGACATCTGACTGGGATGATTTAGCGAATCCTGCTTTGAGCAGGGGGTTGGACCAGATGGCCCAGGAGGTCCCTTCCAACTCTACGATTCTATGCTTCTATGATAACCCATTCCCCTCATGTTCAAAACATTGCACTGTGCCCAAAGTGAAAATCAGCAAAAGTTCATGTAAATATAACTTAGCTCATTGCCATTAAGGTGTCGCCTCAACGCGTTTCCCTCCCACGCAAGGAGTTCATCAGGAGGCTCATGATGCTATTGTATGCTCCCTCAGAGCATCAGATGTTGCGCCTGGTCGCAGGTGTCAATCAGAGTGTAGTGAGTAATAGAGTTGAGCGAAATGGGTCAAAAAAATTGAAAAGTCGCCGACTTTCACCAAAGTCGGGTTTCATGAAACGAAACCCGACCTTAGCGTGAGGTCGGCCACGAGGTCGGCGACTTTAGCGCCAAAGTCGCGTTTCAAAAGATGCTTGAGCACCCTTTTTGCAGCCAATCAGGAAGAATGGACACTGTGGGCGACGTGATGACCTAGGCAGCGGTCACCACCATCTTGGAGAAGGGCATGCAAGTGATTGGCTTGCTTTGTGGGGCATCACAGGGGGTATAAAAGGGCGGGGACGCCGACCGCCATGTTACTCATGCTGATCTCAGAATAGCAAGAGCTGCTGCTGATTCTGTAGGGAGAGTGTTAGGCAGGGAAGAAGATACCAAAAACTGATTCTGCTGCTAGCGATTATACCTATTCAACACACCAGTCACTGTGCAGTGCAAGGGGAGGCTATATTTTGGTGCATCAGCTCTGTTGGTTATTAGGCTGCCTTTTAAGGCTACCTGGTAGCTGCATTGCTGTGTGCCCACTGCTGAGCAAACTGCTTTTTTCAAAGCAATCCAGAATTTATTGTTTTGTCCTTGTGAGTTACTGAGAGTTCATTTTTCACACACCGCACAGCGGTGTACGCTCCTCTCTCAGTACCGTGTAACGGCTGTTATCACGGCCACAGTGAAGCTCTGTGTGTGACTCTGTAAGGATAAGTCGAGGAGTTGTTCCATTCTTACAGACTTACACTGTAGGGAGATTCCAGTTCTGCCCAATTCTATATACATCTTGTAGTTTGTCATACACTAGGCAATTTCTGCCGATCACATTGCGGTGTTAAATAAACAGGGCCTTACTGAATCCCACAGTATCCTGAAGTGTAGAGACATTCCAATTCTACACAGTCCTCTATACACCCTTCTAACAGCATAGAGAATCTGCCTGTCATATTGCGGTGTTAAATAAACAAGGCCTGACTGAATCCCACAGTGTCCTGAAGTGTAGAGACATTCCAATTCTACACAGTCCTCTATACACCCTTCTAACAGCATAGAGAATCTGCCTGTCATATTGCGGTGTTAAATAAACAGGGCCTGACTGAATCCCACAGTGTCGTGAAGTGTAGAGACATTCCAATTCTCCACAGTCCTCTATACACGAATCTAACAGCATAGAAAATCTGCCTGTCATATTGCGGTGTTAAATAAACAGGGCCTGATTGAGTCCCACAGTGTCCTGAAGTGTAGAGACATTCCAATTCTACACAGTCCTCTATACATCTTTCTAACAGCATAGAGAATTTGCCTGTCATATTGCGGTGTTAAATAAACAGGGCCTGACTGAATCCCACAGTCTCCTGAAGTGTAGAGACATTCCAATTCTACACAGTCCTCTATACACCCTTCTAACAGCATAGAGAATCTGCCTGTCATATTGCGGTGTTAAATAACAGGGCCTGACTGAATCCCACAGTGTCCTGAAGTGTAGAGACATTCCAATTCTCCACAGTCCTCTATACACCCTTCTAACAGCATAGAGAATCTGCCTGTCATATTGCGGCGTTAAATAAACAGGGCCTGACTGAATCCCACAGTCTCCTGAAGTGTAGAGACATTCCAATTCTCCACAGTCCTCTATAAACCCTTCTAACAGCATAGAGAATCTGCCTGTCATATTGCGGTGTTAAATAAACAGGGCCTGACTGAATCCCACAGTGTCCTGAAGTGTAGAGACATTCCAATTCTACACAGTCCTCTATTCACCCTTCTAACAGCATAGAGAATCTGCCTGTCATATTGCGGTGTTAAATAAACAGGGCCTGACTGAATCCCACAGTCTCCTGAAGTGTAGAGACATTCCAATTCTCCACAGTCCTCTATACATCCTTCTAACAGCATAGAGAATCTGCCTGTCATATTGCGGTGTTAAATAAACAGGGCCAGACTGAATCCCACAGTGTCCTGAAGTGTAGAGACATTCCAATTCTACACAGTCCTCTATACACCCTTCTAACAGCATAGAGAATCTGCCTGTCATATTGCGGTGTTAAATAAACAGGGCCTGACTGAATCCCACAGTGTCCTGAAGTGTAGAGACATTCCAATTCTTCACAGTCCTCTATACACCCTTCTAACAGCATAGAGAATCTGCCTGTCATATTGCGGTGTTAAATAAACAGGGCCTGACTGAATCCCACAGTCTCCTGAAGTGTAGAGACATTCCAATTCTCCACAGTCCTCTATACACCCTTCTAACAGCATAGAGAATCTGCCTGTCATATTGCGGAGTTAAATAAACAGGGCCTGACTGAATCCCACAGTGTCCTGAAGTGTAGAGACATTCCAATTCTTCACAGTCCTCTATACACCCTTCTAACAGCATAGAGAATCTGCCTGTCATATTGCGGTGTTAAATAAACAGGGCCTGACTGAATCCCAGAGTGTCCTGAAGTGTAGAGACATTCCAATTCTACACAGTCCTCTATACACCCTTCTAACAGCATAGAGAATCTCCCTGTCATATTGCGGTGTTAAATAAACAGGGCCTGACTGAATCCCACAGTGTCCTGAAGTGTAGAGACATTCCAATTCTACACAGTCCTCTATACACCCTTCTAACAGCATAGAGAATCTGCCTGTCATATTGCGGTGTTAAATAAACAGGGCCTGACTGAATCCCACAGTCTCCTGATGTGTAGAGACATTCCAATTCTCCACAGTCCTCTATACACCCTTCTAACAGCATAGAGAATCTGCCTGTCATATTGCGGTGTTAAATAAACAGGGCCTGACTGAATCCCACAGTGTCCTGAAGTGTAGAGACATTCCAGTTCTACACAGTCCTCTATACACCCTTCTAACAGCATAGAGAATCTCCCTGTCATATTGCGGCGTTAAATAAACAGGGCCTGACTGAATCCCACAGTGTCCTGAAGTGTAGAGACATTCCAATTCTACACAGTCCTCTATACACCCTTCTAACAGCATAGAGAATCTGCCTGTCATATTGCTGCGTTAAATAAACAGGGCCTGACTGAATCCCACAGTCTCCTGAAGTGTAGAGACATTCCAATTCTACACAGTCCTCTATACATCCTTCTAACAGCATAGAGAATCTGCATGTCATATTGCGGTGTTAAATAAACAGGGCCAGACTGAATCCCACAGTGTCCTGAAGTGTAGAGACATTCCAATTCTACACAGTCCTCTATACACCCTTCTAACAGCATAGAGAATCTGCCTGTCATATTGCGGTGTTAAATAAACAGGGCCTGACTGAATCCCACAGTCTCCTGAAGTGTAGAGACATTCCAATTCTCCACAGTCCTCTATACACCCTTCTAACAGCATAGAGAATCTGCCTGTCATATTGCGGAGTTAAATAAACAGGGCCTGACTGAATCCCACAGTGTCCTGAAGTGTAGAGACATTCCAATTCTACACAGTCCTCTATACACCCTTCTAACAGCATAGAGAATCTGCCTGTCATATTGCGGTGTTAAAGAAACAGGGCCTGACTGAATCCCACAGTGTAATGAAGTGTAGAGACATTCCACTTATACACAGTCCTCTATACACCCTTCTAACAGCATAGAGAATCTGCCTGTCATATTGCGGTGTTAAAGAAACAGGGCCTGACTGAATCCCACAGTGTCCTGAAGTGTAGAGACATTCCACTTATACACAGTCCTCTATACACCCTTCTAACAGCATAGAGAATCTGCCTGTCATATTGCGGTGTTAAATAAACAGGGCTTGACTGAATCCCACAGTCTCCTGAAGTGTAGAGACATTCCAATTCTACACAGTCCTCTATACACCCTTCTAACAGCATAGAGAATCTGCATGTCATATTGCGGTATTAAATAAACAGGGCCTGGCTGAATCCCACAGTCTCCTGAAGTGTAGAGACATTCCAATTCTCCACAGTCCTCTATACACCCTTCTAACAGCATAGAGAATGTGCCTGTCATATTGCGGTGTTAAATAAACAGGGCCTGACTGAATTCCACAGTGTCCTGAAGTGTAGAGACATTCCAATTATACACAGTCCTCTATACACCATTCTAACAGCATAGAGAATCTGCCTGTCATATTGCGGTGTTAAATAAACAGGGCCTGACTGAATCCCACAGTGTCCTGAAGTGTAGAGACATTCCAATTCTACACAGTCCTCTATACACCTTTCTAACAGCATAGAGAATCTGCCTGTCATATTGCAGTGTTAAATAAACACGGCCTGACTGAATCCTACAGTGTCCAGAAGTGTAGAGACATTCCAATTCTCCACAGTCCTCTATACACCCTTCTAACAGCATAGAGAATCTGCCTGTCATATTGTGGTGTTAAATAAACAGGGCCTGACTGAATCCCACAGTGTCCTGAAGTGTAGAGACATTCCAATTCTCCCCAGTACTATATACAATTTGTACCTTGTTTTACAGTACCAGAGAGTTGGTGTAAATTTGGGTAAATTTTTCAAAAAAATGAGGAAGTGTGGTGGAAGAGTCTGTGGGAGTGGGCGGGGGTTTGCAGCTGGTAATGATGGTGCTGGTGTTTGTGGTGGATCTGCTGGTAGTGGCAAAAGCAAAACAGCACCTAATACTGGAGGTGTTGAGGCTGCGTCATCGTCTGGCTCCACAAGGCCTCAAAGACTCCCTTTTCTGGGAGTAGGTAAACCGCTTCTAAAGCCGGAGCTTCAAGAACAAGTTTTGGCTTACATTGCTGACTCAGCCTCCAGCTCTATCGCCTCCTCTTCTGAAGTTTTAAAAAATAAAAGCACTGATTCGTCATTGGAGGCTCATGGTCATGAACCACACCTTTCCTTGTGTCCTTCACCCCTACCAAAATTGAAGGATAAAAAACAAATAAAAAAAAAAATAAAAAAAATTGAAGGATGCGGTAGGTCACACTACAGATTACTCCATGGAGCTGTTTTCACATACCATGCTTGGGTTATCAAGTCAAATCGTGAATTACCCAGGCCAAGATGAATCTGACATGGAGTGCACTGATGCACAGCCACTGCTAGATTTATCTGCTGGTACATTCACTCAGAGCACTGCATTGTCCTCGCAGTGTACTGAGAAAGAATCTGACCCTGATGAAACTCAGTTGCCCCCTCCCGCATACTATACCACCATACACGGTGACACAGAGGAAGGTGCACATGACATTGAAGAGGAGGTGATGGATGACCCAGTTGTTGACCCAGATTGGCATCCATTGGGGGTAGAGTGTGCCGCTGCCAATAGCTCAGAAGAGGAGGAGGAGCATCTGCAGCGGGCATCGAAATAGCAACAGTTGTTATCTGGGGCCTGGAGCAGTCCAAAAACGAGTTACAAAAACCCAAAAACTTGCAGGACAGCTTGGCCAGACGGTCAAAAAAGCACAGCGTGCAAGGCCTCAAACTGTCTTCCCTAGTAGGAAAAGTGCAGTGTGGCCCTTTTTAACAAAATCCTAATGATCAGGCAAATGTAATCTGTAAGAAGTGCGCAAAGACCTTTAGCCGAGGGAAAAATCTGAGAAATTTGAATACCAGTTGCATGCTTAGACATTTAACCACCATGCACTTGCAAGCGTGGATGGACTACCAAAACTCACGTACCACATGTGCTACTGCTCCCAAAGAAGGTAGTCAGCAACGCAACATTGTTTCCCCCACTGTAAGTCCACCGGTTAGCACACCAGCAGCAAATGTTGAGTTGTCGTCGCAAGGGCAAATCATTCAGGGAATCACACTGTTATTGCAATGAAAGACTGAATCTAGGCCATCAGAAAGAACACCAACTCCATCACCATCATCAACCCTCTCTCAGTCCGCCATGTCCGCCGCTACCAGAGACTATGAGTAGGACAAAAAAGTACTCATTCTCTCATCCGCGTACACTGGCTTTGAACACCCACATTGCCAAACTAATCTCATTAGAGATGATGCCCTATCGGTTGGTTGAAAGCGCAGCTTTCCGCGAACTAATGGCCAAAGCAGTTCCACGCTATGAACTACCCAGTCGCCACTTCTTTTCTCGCAAAGCCATCCCAGCCCTCCACCTTCATGTGAAAGACCGCATTGTCTATGCATTCAAGCTGTCAGTGAGTGGAAAGGTGCACCTCACAACTGATGCATGGTCCAGTAGGCATGGCCAGGGCCGTTACATGTCCATCACTGCGCACTGGGTTAATGTGGTGGATGCAGGGTCCACAGGGGACAGTGGTGGAGGCACAGTGCTGCCTAGCCCATGGTATAGGAAACAGTTGGCTGTAGGCGTTCGACCCTCCTCCTCCTCCTCCAGAAGTGAAAGCTGGTCCACAGAGCGCAGTCGCACAAGCACTGCATCCGCAGTTGACAGTGTTGCAAACGAGGTGTCCCCCTATCGATCAGCTAGTGGAAAGCGTCAGCAGGTTGTGTTGCAGATAATGTGTTTGGGCGACAGACACACCGCAGAGGTACTGGCCGACTACTTTCAGTGACAAACTGAGTCATGGCTGGGCAGTCTACATCTTGAGGCAGGCAAGGTAGTTAGTGATAACGGCCGGAATTTTGTGGCAGCCATAGCCCTTTCAAAACTCAGACAGATACCTTGCTTAGCTCACACCTTGAACCTGGTGGTGCAGTGCTTCCTCAATAATTATCCAGATTTAACAGGCCTGCTCCAGAAGGTTCGAAGACTGTGCTCGCACATCATCCGGTCGCCGGTACACTCCAGTCGTATGCAGAAGCTGCAGCGATTGCTCCACCTTCCCAAGCACTGCCTAATTATCGACGTTGCAACAAGGTGGAACTCCACCCTGCACATGGTTGAGCGGCTGTGCGAACAAAGGCAGGCCGTAATGCATTTGTGGGAGGATACACGGGCAAGCACTTTGAGGGCAGACATGGAGTTGACAGGTGTGCAGTGGTCGAAGCTGAAAGACCTCTGTAAAGTCCTTCAGTGTTTTTAGGAATGCACACGGCTGATAAGCGCTGACGACGCCATCATAAGCATGAGCATCCCACTTATGCGTCTGTCCCACATCAACATATGCCATTTTGTAAACCTCCCTAACTGGGCAGCCTCCTCCCCCCAATGGCTGGGGTCACCACCGAGCGCACGCAACCCTGCGAATGGCATTGCCCTGGACAGGTGGGTGGGCCGACTCGTGGGCGCGGGCACTGGCACAGGGTCCCTCATAGTGCAATCAAGTGTCTCTGACGTTGGTGGTGCACACCCACCGTCAGACACACCGCCGTACTATGAGGGGCCCAGTGCCAGTGCTGACGCCCACGAGTGGGCCCCCTTGCTTGGGCAGGGCCCCAGCATTTGCAATGTTTACCTCTCCCTGCTCCTCCACTGTGTAGTCTGGCTGTCAAATCCATCACTGGGACTGGCACTTCAAATTTGGTGAACTGATAGAAGATGATGGTTAAGACGTAGATATGCCCTGTCCCGCTGGCCGAGATCCAGCTTCAGATGATCAATGGCTTCCATTTCTTATGGACGTCGACTCACAATGAGATGCAGTGGTGGTTTCTCATCAGCTTTAACAGTTTTCCTACCCACAGACGTGTGACATTCCAGCGCACATTTTTAAATGTGCCCTCCCTCTCATGCCAATCCAATTGAATCGCCTACGGCCTGTGGCTTCTGTGTTTTGCACTCCATAGTTACGTGACAGATCATGATAGGCATTGAGCACCATGTTTACATCTCTCCCTGTGATCAAAATTGGATGGATATGAGTAACGGCGATGGGATCAACGGTACTGCGATACAGCAACACTTTCTTCACAAAGAAAGGTTTTTGCTTTGTCCACACACTAATTAATTGAGGGTCAGCATCGCCTCTGAGAATTGTGACGGAAGTTGTTCCCGTGAATAGTAATTCGTAGATTTCTGTAATCACTAGACTTTAGGTAAATAATTGTATGCATCTAATTTCCTATTGCAGAGAGTCTGGGCTGTCTTACTGAGACAGAAATATAAATGAAGATTTAAAAATACCACCAAAAGTGTATCATGGTGTACGCTTCAAATACATTTCCTTTTTTCTAGTTTTTAGATTGTTGTGTAATCCATGCAGAGAACATGGAGATTTTAAATGTTTAAACTATGCTCTATATACCTGCTATCCAGTGATAATGTACCCTATCTCAACTTTGTACAATCTGGTCTAATCCATACTGGGCCTGAGACAGTCTGAGCCTGCCTCCTGATCGATACACATAGGTTTTTAATAATACTGATAATCACCGCGCTAACCCACTACGGAATTTTCAGGAATTATTACCAAAAATTATGTATACATAGCTTATTCAGTGTGGATCATTGATAGGATGATGTGAGTATCCAGCAGCGTTGTGGGATTGTATTTCCACTAGTAGAAATCAAAAAATAGGAAATAAATGGGCAGAGCTAGATAACAATGTTGTCATTACCTAGAAATGGAGGGGTTTATTGTACTTACTTGCTGGTGAGTAGATAAATGCTCTGCCAGGTTAGTGTAGACAACTTGATTTGAAAAACGTAGTACTAAGGGATGATGTACCCTGTATGACTTTTATTGGTAAATTCCCTTAAAAGAAGTGAAATCGTGTTTGAGACCATTAAATTGATAGCAGGAAGGGAACAGTGAGTTTTATAAATCTGGTGTACTCACTAATTCCCCCATATATGATATGTGACAGGACTTCCGTTTTTGAGGCTCCTGCAATGCTGAGGAGCCGTTCCCTGGTCAGCACAGTGGGTGTTTATACCCTGATAAAAAATATATATATGTATCCACAGGGGAGATTTACTAGTTACACTTAAGTCAGAAGTGCAGGGTATGCACTGCAGGTTTGGTGAACTAACCTTGCCGTTGGTGATAGAGCGTGCAGGTCCTCAGTGCTTGTGACCGCTGTGTAACGTAGTGCAGTGGGAGGATAAGCGCTGTGCTGGGGACTGCTGCAAGCCACCAAGAGTCTCGCATGCTCCGGCCGGAAGCACACTGAGGACGCGGCAAGGGAGAGGAGGGCGGGGTTGTGGAGTGACGTCACCAAGCTAGGCGGACGGGTGCATGGAGGGCACAATTTCCAATGCGTTTCGAGGAACACTCTTCCTTTTCATCAGAAAATGTGCTATCTGTGTCTAAACCCGTCTTTATATAGAAATACAGCCGCCCTCCTCACCTGTGTAGCTGAGATAAGTCCCTCTATATGTGGGGGATTAAGGGATCAATTGAAGGAATGTAAGCAAATTTAAAAGTTGCCATTAGAGATGAGCGACTTTGCCTTTTTTTGGGTCGAGTCGGGTTTCATGAAACCCGACTTTCTCAAAAGTCGGGTCGAACGAAATCGACCGATTATCGTGAAAAGTCGAAGGCAGACTGAAACACAAAACCCAATGCAAGTCAATGGGGAACCAAGGTCGGCAGGGAGTGGAGGACAGGAAACACACCTACAGTGCCCATTTTAATGCCAAAAACATCAATTCTTATTACTTAAGCTTGACAACCTTAATTTACTTTATAATA
Organism: Dendrobates tinctorius; assembly: GCF_039654945.1. Taxonomy (NCBI): domain Eukaryota; kingdom Metazoa; phylum Chordata; class Amphibia; order Anura; family Dendrobatidae; genus Dendrobates; species Dendrobates tinctorius. Next base: position 625,611 of record NW_027362016.1, on the reverse strand, counting down.
ATAGTTAGGCATTGAAAACTGGGGGTTATTTGGCTAAAGTTGTGCGGGGGGTAGGGCTGGCTCCAGGTTTTCGTGGGCCCTGGGCCAAAGAGTGTCCCTGGGCTCTTTTAACACATGCCACAATTCATGGTCCTCTGATACGGCAGAGAATTAGCAGTATACTGTAGTACAATGAAAAATACTTCACTTCTTACATCTCATGACTGATATCCATTTTAAATTCTCCAATAGCTCCAAAAACGGACAGTATATAACTCCATACAGTATTATGGCCACCGCATAGTGCGCCATACAGAGTAATGAGGCCCATATATTTCTCCATACAGAATCATTGGTCCCATATAATGTTCGATACAGTATATGATGAGCTCCACATAATGCTACAGTATATGTTGTTCACCATGGATGAAGCTCCAGTGTCTTATGGGCCCAAATAATGCTCCATATATAATGGGCCCCATTTCTAAAGCTCCAGTGTATAATGGGCCCTGTAAATGCTGCTCCAGTGACTGATGTCCACTTTTGGAATGCTCCAGTGTATGGTGGGCCCCAGATATCATTCTCCAGAGTATCATGCTCCTCAAAAATTGCTACCAACCTTTAAAACAATTAAATAAGTCTCCTCGCTAAGGAATCCCTGTACTCCTCATCGTCCCCATCTTCCATCTCTCTGCACTTGGACTTTTTAGGCAGAGGGCATACAGACGTGATGTCATTGCGCTCTTTGACCAGAATGTCACTGTCAGGAAAAGTGTTTGGTTTCTGGGGGGCAGTATGGTTGCAAAGCTGAAGCTTAAAGGAATGTCCAGAAGGGCACAACCAGGAGTGGAGCCTGCGGCTTAATTGGACTCAACACAGACAACCTCAACCATGCCATCCACAAAAAAAGCTGCACAGATTGCAAGCTTAATTCCGTTAACAAACGAGACTCAGGAATGCCCCCGCGGTCCGCGTCCAGCTTACTAGAGGGACACGCGAGGCTATGGCACGCGAGATTGGAAAATAACAGGTCTGTCATGCCCTTACATGTCCGGGGCTGCACGTGTGCTACAATGAAAGGACCAGCGTGTATCGCTTACAGGTGCGGATAACACGCTGAACCCCGTTAGTGATGGGGGATCTGGGATTGCAATTCTTCCCCGCGAACAAGCATTTCCCAGTAAGTGCAGGTCAACCGTAATTCCGGAAATAGGCTTAAACGGCATTCCAGAAAGAATATGAAAAAATTAAGTGTCCAAACCACAGGTGCTGTAGCTTGCTTAACAGCTGGGCTCCTCTGCTGAGTAGCACACAGTTCTTACATAAACAGGCAGCATAGCTTGCTTGGTTCACGGGTGGCCAACTCTGCTGAGTAGCATACACAGTTACTAGGCCCAAAGTATTAAGTGGTGTAAATGCAGTCAAAAACTGGTTCTTTCATAAACAGGCGACATAGCTCGGTTCACAGGTGGGCTCCTCTTCTGAGTAGCAGACACAGTTACTAGGCCCAAAAGGATTTTCAGGACAATATGCGGTAAAAAATTATTAGAAACACACACGGTGTAGCTCCTTCACAAGTGTTCTACACCGCTGGCTACCAGACACCGCTACTATGACCTAAAACTGTCTATTATCATTGAAAACCATTATTTCCAAGAGAGGACACCGTTCTCTCATGGTTCTCCTCCTATCTCTCTGACCGCTCCTTTACGGTATCTTTTGCCGGTTCCTCCTCCTCTCACCTTCCCCTTACTGTTGGGGTTCCTCAAGGATCGATTCTAGGCCCCCTCCTCTTCTCCTTGTACACTGCCCCTATTGGTCAAACAATCAGTAGATTTGGTTTCCAGTACCATCTCTATGCTGACGACACCCAATTATACGCTTCTTCTCCTGACATCACGCCAGCCTTTCTAGAACACACCGGCGATTGTCTAAACGCTGTGTCTAATATCATGTCCTCACTATATCTGAAACTGAACCTGTCAAAGACTGAACTCCTGGTGTTTCCTCCCTCTTCTAATGTACCTATACCCGACATTGCCATTTCTGTGTGTGGTTCCACTATTACTCCCCAGCAACAGGCCCGCTGTCTTGGGGTCATACTTGATTCCGAGCTTTCCTTTGCCCCCCACATTCGATCACTGGCTCGCTCTTGTCATCTGCACCTCAAAAACATTTTTAGAATCCGACCTTTTCTTACTTTTGACTCTGCAAAATCTCTTACTGTTTCTCTTATTCACTCTCGTCTCGACTATTGTAACTCTCTTCTAATCGGTCTCCCTCTTACCAAACTCTCCCCTCTCCAATCTGTCTTGAATGCTGCAGCCAGGATCATATTCCTCACCAATCGTTACACCGATGCCTCTACCTTGTGCCAGTCATTACACTGGCTACCCATCCACTCCAGAATCCAGTACAAACTTATTGCCCTCACCCACAAAGCCCTCCATAGCTCAGCATCACCTTACATCTCCTCCCTTGTTTCAGTATACCACCCTACCCGCACCCTCCGTTCTGCTGATGACCTGAGGTTAGCATCCTCAATAGTCAGAACCTCCCACTCCCGTCTCCAAGACTTTACACGTGCTGCGCCAATTCTTTGGAATGCACTTCCCAGGTCAATACGATTAGTCCCCAATCCCCACAATTTTAAGCGTGCCCTGAAAACGCATTTATTCAGACTGGCCTATCGCCTCAACACATTAACCTAATCTATCCCTATGTGGCACAGCCAAAAGTTTTACCATAACCAGGTTCCCCGCATCATGTTCCCACATGCTTTATGCATCCATCAGCCCTCTGTGTCTGTACTGTTACACACTTAACATTATGGCTGGTCGAAACAATCAGGGCAACTGTTACCACCCACCTTTCGTGTCTCCCTTTTTCCCTCATAGACTGTAAGCTTGCGAGCAGGGCCCTCATTCCTCTTGGTATTTTGTTATAATCTACTGTATGTGATTATTGTTATGCTGTAATGTCTATTGTCTGTACAAATCCCCTCTGAAATGTAAAGTGCTGCGGAATATGTCGGCGCTATAGAAATAAAATGTATTATTATTATTTATTATTTATGTGAAAAAAAGATACACTTTTGTTTAACGAAACGTTCTCGAACGGAAACTCGAACAGCCGAATTTTAATCAGTGTTGTAGCTTGACGAACAGATAAAACACCACCCAGAACAGCTAGAATTTGAATTTGGCCAACAGTTCCACTCAAACACCACTCATCTGTAATCAGGAGGCAGACTCAGATGGTCTCAGGCACAGTATGGATTCGACAAGATTGCAGAAAGTTGAGAAAGGGAACGGTATCACCGGATAACAGGTATATATAGCATAGTTTAAACATTTAAAATCTCCGTGTTTATTTCCGGAGTCCGACAAAGACACTCACAGCCTCAGTATGGATTAGACAACAATCTAAAAAGTAGAAAAAAGGAAATGTTTTTGAAGTGTACACCAGTATTCACTGTTGGGGTATTTTTAAATCTTCATATATATTTCTGTCTCAGTAAGACAGTCCAGACTCTCCGCAAGAGGAAACGAGATGGATAAAAGTACAGACATAAAGTCGAGTGATTGCAGAAATTTAGGAATTACTAATCACGGGAAAAACTCCAGGGAGAATTCTGAGAGGCGATGCTGACCCTCAACTACTTTGTGTGTGGAGACAGCGAAAACAGTTCTTTGTGAAGAAAGGGTTGCTGTATCGCAGTACTGTTGATCCCATCACCGATACTCATCTCCATCAAATTTTGATCACAGGGAGAGATGTAGACATGATCCTCACTGCCTATCATGATCTGTCAGGTAACTTTGGAGTGCAAAAGACAGAAGTCACAGGCTGTAGGCGATTCTATTGGATTGGCATGAGAGGGCACATTTAAAAATGTGGGCAGGAATGTCACACGTCTGTGAGTAGGAAAACTGTGAATGCTGATGATAAACCACCACTTCATCTCATTGTGAGTCGACGTCCATAAGAAATGGAAGCCATTGATCATCTGAAGCTAGAGCCCGGCCAGCAGGACAGGGCATAGCTATGTCTTAACCATCATCTATCAGTTCACCAAATTTGTACTGGCAGTCCCAGGGAAGGATTTGACAGCCCAGACTACACAGCGGAGGAGCAGGAAGAGGTGAATATTGCAAATGCTGGGGCCCTGCCCCAGCAAGGGGGGCCCACTCGTGGGCGTCGGTACTGGCACTGGACCCCATATTGTACGCCGGTGTGTCTGACAGCGGGTGTGCACCCCCACCGTCAGAGACACTTGATTGCACTATGAGGGACCCTGTGCCAGTGCCGGCGCCCAAGAGTCTGCCCACCCACCTGTCCAGGGCAATGGCACTCGCAGGGCTGCATGCGCTAGGTGGTGAGCCCGGCCATGGGGGGGAGGCAGCCCAGTAAGGGAGGTTTAAAAAATGGCATATGTTGATGTTGGACATTCAGCAGCTGCAAATGGAGGAATTGGAGAAGTCCGAGGAAGAGGAGGACAAAAGCGAGCCATATTTCTGGCAATCTATGTGTCATCAGGGGAAGGTGGGACAAAATCCTTTGAAACCCATGCATGGTTCATTTTAATGAAGGTTAAATCATCAACATTTTGGGTCGACAGACAGGTCCTTTTTTCGGTCAGGAATGAGCCGGCAGCACTGAAGACTCTTTCCGATAGCACACTAGCAACAGGGCAAGCGAGCTCCTGTAAGGCATACTGTGCCAATTCAGGCCAGGCGTCCAGTTTAGAGGCCCAATAGTCAAAGGAGAATGACCTGTGAGGGAGAACATCGATATGGGACGAGAAGTAGTTTGTAACGATAGTTGACAACTGCTGTCTCCTGTCACTTTCAATCGATGCAGTATTACCAGTCATGTGAGCGGGACTTGAAAAATCAGTCCACAACATGGTCATGAAACCCCTGTCGCCAACGCCACTTCTGATGTGTGCACCACGAACACCTCTTCCATGTTGCCTCCTACGGCTCGTTGGAGAACCATCACCGCTGCTGTGTGCTGGGAATGCCTCAAACAAATGGTTTACCAGAGTTGCTTGTTTGTTAGCCAATATTAGGTCAAGGTTCTCCTGTGGCACAATGTTTTGGAATTTGCTTTTATAGCGTGGATCCAGGATGCTGGCCAACCAGTAGTCGTCATCGTTCATCATTTTGGCAATGCGGGGTCCCTTTTTAGGATGTGCAAGGCAAATTCTGACATGTGGGCCAATGTTCCAGGTGTCAATGATGCACTGCGAGTGCTTGGTGGAGGAGCACTTTCTGGCAAATCCACATCCCTCCAGTCACGCACAAATCCTGTACCTGACCTTGCCACGCCAACATTTTCTCTTGCCCCACGAGAAGCATCCTCCTCCCCAAAATAATCATCCCCATCATCATCCTCCTCCTCTTCCTCCTCTTCCTCCACCTCGTCCAGGAGAGGTCCCGGAGCAGACAATGGCTGACTGTCATCAAGGCTTCCCTCCTCCTCTTCCTCATCCTCCTTGGTTGCAGACGCCTGCTCCTTAATGTGCATCAAAGTTTGCATGAGCAGACGCATAAGTGGGATGCTCATGCTTATGATGGCGTCGTCTGCACTTACCAGTCGTGTGCATTCCTCAAAACACTGAAGGACTTTACAGAGGTCTTTCAGCTTCGACCACTGCACACCTGACAACTCCATGTCTGCCCTCAAAGTGCCTGGCCATGTATCCTCCCACAAATGCATTACAGCCTGCCTCTGTTCGCACAGCCTCTCAACCACGTGCAGGGTGGAGTTCCACCTTGTTGCAACGTCGATAATTAGGCGGTGCTTGGGAAGTTGGAGCAATTTCTGCATACGACTGGTGTGTACGGGCGACCGGCGGATGTGCGAGCAGTCTTTGGACCCTCTGGAGCAGGCTTGTTCACTCCGGATAATTATTGAGGATGCACTGCACCACCAGGTTCAAGGTGTGAGCCAGGCAAGGTATGTGTCTGAGTTTTGAAAGGGCTATGGCTGCCACAAAATTCTGGCCGTTATCACTAACTACCTTGCCTGCCTCAAGATGTAGACTGCCCAGCCTTGACTTAGTTTGTCGCTGCAAGTAGTCGGCCAGTACCTCCGCGGTGTGTCTGTTGTCGCCCAAACACATCATCTTCAACACAGCCTGCTGACACTTACCACTAGCTGTTCGATAGTGGGACACTGAGTGTGCAACACTGGCAGCTGCGGATGGAGTGCTCGTGCGACTGCGCTCTGTGGACGAGCTTTCGCTTCTGGAGGAGGAGGATCGAACGCCTACAGCCAACTGTTTCCTATATCGTGGGCTAGGCAGCACTGTCCCACTGCCGCTGTCCCCTGTGGACCCTGCATCCACCACATTAACCCAGTGCGCATAGATGGACACGTAACGGCCCTGGCCATGCCTACTGGACCATGCATCTGTTGTGAGGTGCACCTTTCCACTCAATGATTGCTTGAGTGCATGGACAATGCGGTCTTTCACATGAAGGTGGAGGGCTGGGATGGCTTTGCGAGAAAAGAAGTGCCGACTGGGTAGGTCATAGCGGGGTACTGCATAGGCCATGAGTTCGCGGAAAGCTTCGCTTTCAACCAACCGGTAGGGCATCATCTCTAACGAGATTAGTTTGGCAATGTGGGCGTTCAAACCCAGTTTACGCGGATGAGAGGATGAGTACTTTCTTGTCCTACTCATAGTCTCTGGTAGGGTGAGCTGGACTTGAGAGCTGCATATGGTCGAACTAGCGGTGGACATGGCAGACTGAGAGAGGGTCGATGATGGTGATGGAGTTGGTGTTCTTTCTGATGGCCTAGATTCAGTCTTTTGTAGCAATAACATTGTGATTCCCTGACTGCTTTGGCCTTGCGACGACACATCAAAATTTGCTGCTGGTGGTGTGCTAACCAGTAGGCTTACAGTGGGGGAAATGATGTAGTGTTGCTGACTACCTTCATTTGAAGCAGTTGCACATGTGGTACGTGAGTTTTGGTAGTCCGTCCACGCTTGCAAGTGCATGGTGGTTAAATGTCTAAGCATGCAACTGGTATTCAAATTTATCAGATTTTTCCCTCGGCTAAAGGTCTTTGCGCACTTCTTACAGATAACCTTGGCCTGATCATTAGGATTTTTTTAAAAAAAGTGCCACACTGCACTCTTCCTACTATGGAAGACATTTTGAGACCTTGCACGGTGTGCTCATTTGACCGTCTGGCCTAGAGGTCCTGCAACTCTTTTGGTTTTTGTAACCCGTTTTTGGACTGCTCCGGGCCTGCCCTAAAACAGCTGTTGTGATGTCGATGAATGATGCGGATGCTCCTCCTCCTCTTCTGAGCTATTGGCAGCGGCACCCTCTTCCCCCAATGGATGCCAATCTGGGTCAACAACTGGGTCATCCATCACCTCCTCTTCAATGTCATGTGCACCTTCCTCTGTGTCACCATGTAAGGTGGTATTGTATGCGGGAAGGGGCACCTGAGTTTCATCAGGGTCAGATTCTTTCTCAGTACACTGCGAGGACAATGTAGTGCTCTGAGTGAATGTACCAGCAGATAAATCTAGCAATGGCTGTGCATCAGTGCACTCCATGTCAGATTCTTCTTGGACTGGGTAAGTCACAATTTGACTTGCTAGCCCAGGCATGGTATGTGAAAAGAGCTCCATGGAGTAATCTGTAGTGTGGCCTGCCGCATCCTTTACTTTTGGTAGGGGTGAAGGACACAAGGAAAAGTGTGGTTCCTGACCATGAACCTCCAATGATGACTCAGTGCTTTTATTTTTTGAAAGGTCAGAAGAGGAGGCCATAGAGCTGGAGGCTGTGTCAGCAATGTAAGCCAAAACTTGTTCCTGAAGCTCTGGCTTTAAAAGTGGTTTACCTACTCCCAGAAAAGGGAGCCTTCGATGCCTTTTGTAGCCAGACGATGATGCAGGCTCAACACCTCCTGCATTTGGTGCTATTTTTCTTTTGCCACTACCAGCAGATCCACCACCACCACCAACACCATCATTACCAGCTGGCAACCCCTGCCCACTTCCACGGCCTCTTCCAACACACTTCCTCATTTTTGGGAAAATGTACCCAAAATACCACCAGCAATGTGATACTGTAAAACAAGCTGCAATGTGTATATAGTATTGGGGAGAATTTGAATCTCCCTACAGACTTGAGGACACTGAACTATTATCTCAGGCCCAGTGTAGATTACACCTCAATATAACAGGCTGAAATTGGATGGTGTATAAAATGTCTGTATAGGACTGGGGAGAATTTGAATCTCCCAACAGACTTGAGGACACTGAACTATTATCTCAGGCCCAGTGTAGATTACACCTCAATATAACAGGCTGAAATTGGATGGTGTATAAAATGTCTATATAGGACTGGGGAGAATTTGAATCTCCCTACAGACTTGAGGACACTGAACTATTATCTCAGGCCCAGTGTAGATTACACCTCAATATAACAGGCTGAAATTGGATGGTGTATAAAATGTCTTTATAGGACTGGGGAGAATTTGAATCTCCCTACAGACTTGAGGACACTGAACTATTATCTCAGGCCCAGTGTAGATTACACCTCAATATAACAGGCTGAAATTGGATGGTTTATAAAATGTCTATATAGGACTGGGGAGAATTTGAATCTCCATACAGACTTGAAGACACTGAACTATTATCTCAGGCCCAGTGTAGATTACACCTCAATATAACAGGCTGAAATTGGATGGTGTATAAAATGTCTATATAGGACTGGGGAGAATTTGAATCTCCCTACAGACTTGAGGACACTGAACTATTATCTCAGGCCCAGTGTAGATTACACCTCAATATAACAGGCTGAAATTGGATGGTGTATAAAATGTCTGTATAGGACTGGGGATAATTTGAATCTCCCTACAGACTTGAGGACACTGAACTATTTATCTCAGACCCAGTGTAGATTACACCTCAATATAACAGGCTGAAATTGGATGGTACATAAAATGTCTATATAGGACTGGGGAGAATTTGAATCTCCCTAGAGATTTTAGCAAGCTGACAATGATGCTCTCTGTCCCACATATGGCAGCAGGCAGCCTAATAAGCAGGACTGCTGCACACAAAAGTGTGGAAAAATGAACGCTTGGTAACTTTGCAAAAAAGAGGAAGAAAAGTATTTTTGCTTTTAAAAAAGCAGTTTGCACAGCAGTGTGAAAACAGCAATGCAACTATCAGGGAGCCTTATAATGCAGCCTAATAACCAACAGAGCTGAATGCACCAAAATATAGCCTCCCCTTGCACTGCACACTAACTGGTGTGTTGTACAGGCAAAATCGCTAGCAGCAGAAGCAGTTTTCTGTATCTTCTTCCCTGCCTAACGCTCTCCCTACAGAATCAGCAGCTGCAGCAGCTCTCTCCCTATTCTGAGAGAAGCAGAAGTAAGATGGCAGTCGGCGTGCACGCCATTTTATAGCCCCTGTGACGCCACACAAAGCAAGCCAATCACTTGCATGCCCTTCTCAAAGATGGTGGTGACCGCTGCCTATGTCATCGCGTTGCCCACAGTGTGCGTCCTCCATCATTGCCTGAAAAAGGGCGCTGGAAGCATCTTTTGAAACGTGACTTTGGCGCCATGGTCACCGACCTCGTGGCCGACCTCACGCTATGGTTGGGTTTCATTTCATGAAACCCGACTTTTGCGAAAGTCGGCGACTTTTGAAATTGATCGACCTGTTTCGCTCAACTCTAGTCCCAACATTGAAAACAAATAAGTCTCCTCACTAGGGAATCCCTGTACTAGTCTGGACTCCTCTCGTCCCCATCTTCCATCTCTCTGCACTTGGACTGTTTAGGCAGAGGGCGTACAGACGTGATGTCATCATGCTCTCTGACCAGAATGTCACTGTCAGGAAACGCGGAAGACGTCATGGCGGTGGAGCAGGGAGAGGTAAATGTTTCAACTTTGCAAGTGCTGGGATCCTGAGCAAGCAGGGGGGCCCACTTGTTGGCGATGGCACTGGCACAGGGCCCCTCATAGTACGGCGGTGTGTCTGATGGCGGGTGGGCGCAGAGACACTTTTGCGTACTATGAGGGGCCTTGTGCCAGTGCCGTCGCCCATTAGTATGCCCCCCCACCTGCTCAAGGAACCTGCACTTTCATCTGCACCTTCCTCTTTGTCACAGTGTAAGGTGGTAGAGTATGCGGGAAGGGGAACCTGAGTTTCATCAGGGTCAGATTCTAGCTGTGTAGAGTGCGAGGGGAATGTAGTGGTCTGGGTCAATATACCAGCAGAATCATCTAGCAGTGGCTGGGCATCAGTGCACTTGTGGCTCCCCCAAGAGTACGGTCGCCACAGTGGCATTACCTTCCTCCTAGGGAGTGTGATGTCATGCTTTGGAGCAACGAAGGATCTCTCTAGCAGTTAAACCAACACACAACACAGTTCCCACTCCAGGCCAGCAGGGAGACCTCTGAACCTGACTGCTGAGGAGCTGCTCTCTGTGGTCGGGAGGAGGTAAGTTAGGGCAGTCTGTGAAGGGAAGGGGAAGTGTGTGGACTAGTGTCGAGCATTCCGATACTGCAAATATCGAGTATCGGCCGATATTCACTGTATCGGAGTTCCGATACCGAGTTCTGATATTTTTACAATATCGAATGCCGGAATCGGAAGTTCCCATAATGCAATGAGCCAGTTGTGTTAGCCATGTTAACTAATGGCATGGCTGTGATTGGCTGCTGAAATGATGTCATCATGATGCGCGGTCTGTGTGGGCCTGCCGGGGGTCTGTACGGGCCTGCCGGGGGTCTGTGCGGGCTGCCGGGGGTCTGTGCAGGCCTGCCGGGGGTCTGTGTGGGCTGCCGGGGGTCTGTGCGGGCCTGCTGGGGGTCTGTGCGGGCTGCCGGCGGTCTGTGCGGGCCTGCCAGGGGTCTGTGCTGGCTGCCGGGGGTCTGTGCGGGCCTGCCGGGGGTCAGTGCGGGCCTGCCGGGGGTCTTTACGGGCCTGCCGGGGGTCTGTGCGGGCTGCCGGGGGTCTGTGCGGGCCGGCCGGGGTCTGTACCGGCTGCCGGGGTCTGTGCGGGCCTGACGGGGGTCTGTGCGGGCCTGCCAGGGGTTGTGTGTGTGTGCAGGCATCGTCCGATGGGACAAGTCCCATCGGGCTATGCCTGCTACAATGACAGTCATTGACACATTAGCCAATGATGGGACAGTAGTAGTCCCATCATCCGGCTAATGTGTTGAATGTAAAAAAAAAAAAAAACATACATACTTCATACTTACTACATACATACTACATATATACAACATTCATACAACATACCAGCAGATCCACCACCACCACCAACACCATCATTACCAGCTGGCAACCCCCGCCCACTTCCACGGCCTCTTCCAACACACTTCCTCATTTTTGGGAAAATGTACCCAAAATACCACCAGCAATATGATACTGTAAAACAAGCTGCAATGTGTATATAGTATTGGGGAGAATTTGAATCTCCCTACAGACTTGAGGACACTGAACTATTATCTCAGGCCCAGTGTAGATTACACCTCAATATAACAGGCTGAAATTGGATGGTGTATAAAATGTCTGTATAGGACTGGGGAGAATTTGAATCTCCCTACAGACTTGAGGACACTGAACTATTATCTCAGGCCCAGTGTAGATTACACCTCAATATAACAGGCTGAAATTGGATGGTGTATAAAATGTCTGTATAGGACTGGGGAGAATTTGAATCTCCCTACAGACTTGAGGACACTGAACTATTATCTCAGGCCCAGTGTAGATTACACCTCAATATAACAGGCTGAAATTGGATGGTTTATAAAATGTCTATATAGGACTGGGGAGAATTTGAATCTCCATACAGACTTGAAGACACTGAACTATTATCTCAGGCCCAGTGTAGATTACACCTCAATATAACAGGCTGAAATTGGATGGTGTATAAAATGTCTGTATAGGACTGGGGAGAAGTTGAATCTCCCAACAGACTTGAGGACACTGAACTATTATCTCAGGCCCAGTGTAAATTACACCTCAATATAACAGGCTGAAATTGGATGGTGTATAAAATGTCTGTATAGGACTGGGGAGAATTTGAATCTCCCTACAGACTTGAGGACACTGAACTATTATCTCAGGCCCAGTGTAGATTACACCTCAATATAACAGGCTGAAATTGGATGGTGTATAAAATGTCTATATAGGACTGGGGATAATTTGAATCTCCCTACAGACTTGAGGACACTGAACTATTATCTCAGGCCCAGTGTAGATTACACCTCAATATAACAGGCTGAAATTGGATGGTGTATAAAATGTCTGTATAGGACTGGGGATAATTTGAATCTCCCTACAGACTTGAGGACACTGAACTATTTATCTCAGACCCAGTGTAGATTACACCTCAATATAACAGGCTGAAATTGGATGGTACATAAAATGTCTATATACGACTGGGGAGAATTTGAATCTCCCTAGAGATTTTAGCAAGCTGACAATGATGCTCTCAGTCCCACGTATGGCAGCAGGCAGCCTAATAAGCAGGACTGCTGCACACAAAAGTGTGGAAAAATGAACGCTTGGTAACTTTGCAAAAAAGAGGAAGAAAAGTATTTTTGCTTTTAAAAAAGCAGTTTGCACAGCAGTGTGAAAACAGCAATGCAGCTATCAGGGAGCCTTATAAGGCAGCCTAATAACCAACAGAGCTGAATGCACCAAAATATAGCCTCCCCTTGCACTGCACACTAACTGGTGTGTTGTACAGGCAAAATCGCTAGCAGCAGAAGCAGTTTTCTGTATCTTCTTCCCTGCGTAACGCTCTCCCTACAGAATCAGCAGCTGCAGCAGCTCTCTCCCTATTCTGAGAGAAGCAGAAGTAAGATGGCAGTCCATTTTATAGCCCCTGTGACGCCACACAAAGCAAGCCAATCACTTGCATGCCCTTCTCAAAGATGGTGGTGACCGCTGCCTATGTCATCGCGTTGCCCACAGTGTGCGTCCTCCATCATTGCCTGAAAAAGGGCGCTGGAAGCATCTTTTGAAACGTGACTTTGGCGCCATGGTCACCGACCTCGTGGCCGACCTCACGCTATGGTCGGGTTTCATTTCATGAAACCCGACTTTTGCGAAAGTCGGCGACTTTTGAAATTGATCGACCTGTTTCGCTCAACTCTAGTCCCAACATTGAAAACAAATAAGTCTCCTGACTAGGGAATCCCTGTACTAGTCTGGACTCCTCTCGTCCCCATCTTCCATCTCTCTGCACTTGGACTGTTTAGGCAGAGGGCGTACAGACGTGATGTCATCATGCTCTCTGACCAGAATGTCACAGTCAGGAAACGCGGAAGACGTCATGGCGGTGGAGCAGGGAGAGGTAAGTGTTTCAACTTTGCAAGTGCTGGGATCCTGAGCAAGCAGGGGGGCCCACTTGTTGGCGATGGCACTGGCACAGGGCCCCTCATAGTACGGCGGTGTGTCTGATGGCGGGTGGGCGCAGACACTTTTGCGTACTATGAGGGGCCCTGTGCCAGTGCCGTCGCCCATTAGTATGCCCCCCCACCTGCTCAAGGAACCTGCACTTTCATCTGCACCTTCCTCTTTGTCACAGTGTAAGGTGGTAGAGTATGCGGGAAGGGGAACCTGAGTTTCATCAGGGTCAGATTCTAGCTGTGTAGAGTGCGAGGGGAATGTAGTGGTCTGGGTCAATATACCAGCAGAATCATCTAGCAGTGGCTGGGCATCAGTGCACTTGTGGCTCCCCCAAGAGTACGGTCACCACAGTGGCATTACCTTCCTCCTAGGGAGTGTGATGTCATGCTTTGGAGCAACGAAGGATCTCTCTAGCAGTTAAACCAACACACAACACAGTTCCCTCTCCAGGCCAGCAGGGAGACCTCTGAACCTGACTGCTGAGGAGCTGCTCTCTGTGGTCGGGAGGAGGTAAGTTAGGGCAGTCTGTGAAGGGAAGGGGAAGTGTGTGGACTAGTGTCGAGCATTCCGATACTGCAAATATCGAGTATCGGCCGATATTCGCTGTATCGGAGTTCCGATACCGAGTTCTGATATTTTTACAATATCGAATGCCGGAATCGGAAGTTCCCATAATGCAATGAGCCAGTTGTGTTAGCCATGTTAACTAATGGCATGGCTGTGATTGGCTGCTGAAATGATGTCATCATGATGCGCGGTCTGTGTGGGCCTGCCGGGGGTCTGTACGGGCCTGCCGGGGGTCTGTGCGGGCTGCCGGGGGTCTGTGCGGGCTGCCGGGGGTCTGTGCGGGCCTGCCGGGGGTCTGTGCGGGCTGCCGGGGGTCTGTAAGGGCCTGCTGGGGGTCTGTGCGGGCTGCCGGCGGTCTGTGCGGGCCTGCCAGGGGTCTGTGCTGGCTGCCGGGGGTCTGTGCGGGCCTGCCGGGGGTCTGTGCGGGCTGCCGGGGGTCTGTACGGGCCTGCCGGGGGTCTGTGCGGGCTGCCGGGGGTCTGTGCGGGCCGGCCGGGGTCTGTACCGGCTGCCGGGGTCTGTGCGGGCCTGACGGGGATCTGTGCGGGCCTGCCAGGGGTTGTGTGTGTGTGCAGGCATCGTCCGATGGGACAAGTCCCATCGGGCTATGCCTGCTACAATGACAGTCATTGACACATTAGCCAATGATGGGACAGTAGTAGTCCCATCATCCGGCTAATGTGTTGAATGTGAAAAAAAAAAAAACATACATACTTCATACTTACTACATACATACTACATATATTCAACATTCATACAACATACATACATACTACATACATACTTCATATATACTACATTCATACAACATACATACATACTACACACATACTACATATATACTACATTCATACAGCATACATACATACTACATAATACATACATACTACATATATACTACATTCATACAACATACATACATACTACATATATACTATATTCATACAACATACTGTACATACATACATACTACATACATACTACATACATACTACTTATATACTACATTCATACAACATACATACATACATACTACATACATACTACATATATACTACATTCATACAACATACTTACATACTACATACATACTACATATATACTACATTCATACTACATACATACATACTACCTTCATACTACATATATACTACATTCATACAACATATATACATACATACTACATACTTACTACACACATACAACATACATACAACATGCTACATACATACAACATACATACTACATACATACCACATGCATGCAACATGCATACTACATATGTACTACATGCATGCAACATACATATATACTACATGCATGCAACATACATACATACTACATATATACCACATGCATGCAACATGCATACTACATATATACTACATATAGTATGTATGTATGTTGTATGAATGTAGTATATATGTAGTAAGTATGTAGTATGCATGTATGTTGTATGAATGTAGTATATATGTAGTATGTATGTAGTATGTATGTATGTTGTATGAATGTAGTATATATGAAGTATGTATATAGTATGTAGTATGTATGTTGTATGAATGTAGTATATATGAAGTATGTATATAGTATGTAGTATGTATGTATGTATGTTGTATGAATGTTGTATATATGTAGTATGTATGTAGTATGTATGTTTTTTTTACATTCAACACATTAGCCGGATGATGGGACTACTACTGTCCCATCATTGGCTAATGTGTTGAATGTAAAAAAAAAACAAAAACATACATACTACATACATACTACATATATCTCCCCCTCTTTTTTCTTGATATTGGTTTTGTGGCTGACCACCACTGTAGCCGTGCGCGCTGGGTCATGTACGCCATTCTTTCTGTTTTCTCAGTGATTGATCTAGGCTGCTGTTCACATTAAACGGCAGCCCTGCCCTGCCCTAGGCTTTATTTGATTACGCACCTGTATCTGGGCCTGGCTCGTCCTTTATCATGTGGTGCTGGACAGGCAGTGTGGAGGTTGGACCTGAAATGTCTGCATGGACCTGGCTAATCTTTATCTGCGCTTGTCCTCTCTGGTGCCATAGGAGCGATTCTGAAATGCTTGAGGTACAGTGTGCATGTAATGAGGTCTTGCTTTTATACATTTAGGAGGCCGTAATGGCACAGCGAATATAAAAAACGTAGAGTAGGACTCCCCATACGAGACTGCCTTGACGTGGCGGGGTAGCTCAAACAATTGATCAATTTTTTGCTAAATGTCTCATTTTTGAATACAGATTGAAACCTATGTGTGTTTTCACACTTCTTGTATTACGTTCTGACCACAAGCAGCGCTGGCTTCTCCCCCTCTTTTTTCTTAATAACGGGAGGTAGGTATCTTTCCGCACTGTATTCCTCCGCCACTGTAAAAAAATAGTCCCTAGTCTCACTTTTGGCCTTGCTGTGTGAGAAAGGTCCCACGCAGCTTTTGCCATAAAGTGAGACCAGTGAACTATAGTAACTTCTCAGTGATGCACTGCAGGAGATCGTCGTGGCACACTCGTGGATTTCTGCGGATCAGGAGTTATATTGGTTGTTATTTTAATATTTTTTACAGTGAGATGACACTGGCTTCGGGGATCAAAGTGACAAGTGATGGTGAGTATGTACTCTATGTTATATGTACTGTATGTCTATATGTATGTATTGTATGAATGTATTGTATGTAGTATATATGTATGTTGCATGCATGTAGTATATATGTAGTATGCATGTTGCATGCATGTGGTATATATGTAGTATGTATGTATGTTGCATGCATGTGGTATATATGTATGTTGCATGCATGTAGTATATATGTTGTATATATGTAGTATGCATGTTGCATGCATGTAGTATATATGTTGTATGTATGTATGTTGCATGCATGTAGTATATATGTGGTATATATGTAGTATGCATGTTGCATGCATGTGGTATATATGTAGTATGTATGTTGCATGCATGTAGTATATATGTAGTATGTATGCTTTCTTTTTTTTTACATTCAACACATTAGCCGGATGATGGGACTACTACTGTTGTTGTCTTTTAGTCCAATCGGACGATGCCTGCACACACACACAACCCCCGGCAGGCCCGCACAGACCCCCGGCAGGCCCGCACAGACCCCCGGCAGGCCCGCACAGACCCCCCGCAGGCCCGCACAGACCCCCCGCAGGCCCGCACAGACCCCCGGCAGGCCCGTACAGACCCCCGGCAGGCCCGCACAGACCCCCGGCAGCCCACACAGACCCCTAGCAGGCCCGCACAGTCCCCCGGCAGCCCGGACAGACCCCCGGCAGGCCCGTACAGACCCCCGGCAGGCCCGCACAGACCCCCGGCAGGCCCATACAGAACCCCGGCAGGCCCGCACAGACCCCCCGGCAGCCCACACAGACCCCTAGCAGGCCCGCACAGTCCCCCGGCAGCCGCACAGACCCCCGACAGGCCCGTACAGACCCCTGGCAGGCCCGCACAGACCCCTGGCAGGCCCGCACAGACCCCCGGCAGGCCCGTACAGACCCCGGCAGGCCCGCACAGACCCCCGGCAGCCCACACAGACCCCTAGCAGGCCCGCACAGTCCCCCGGCAGCCCGGACAGACCCCCGGCAGCCCACACAGCCCCCCGGCAGGCCCGCACAGACGCCCGAGAGGCCCGTACAGACCCCGCCCGCACACACACACACACGCACAGTCTCCGCCCACGCACCGCCCACACTCTTCTCCCCTCCCAAACTGGATGTGCAAGGAAAGAAAGGGCTTATTTTCATTCCGATATTTGTGCCCCATTGACTTGCATGGGTTTCCGGTATCGGAATCGGCGATACCCGATATTTTTGGGGTATCGGTCCAATCCAATCCGATCCGATAATTCCCGATATCGGAAGGTATCGCCCAACACTGGTGTGGACGTGAGAAGGTTAGCTGGAGGATGAGCAGAGTTAAGGCTCACTCCTAGCTGGAGTGCATGGTCGGGATTCCGGTCTCCGAGTTTGTAGGGACACTGACGGTCCTGCAGCAGAAACCGGAGGAAGTAGCAGCTGTAAATGCTCTGTTCCCAACTAAGGCTCGGAGGCCCCAGCAGCGACGTGTGTGAGCCAGAAAGAAAAGGCTATGGTTGCCTGTCATACGAGAAAGTTCCAAAAGAGAGTCAACAGGGGGAACTTCAGTGAACTCAGTACTGCGAGTACCTCAGATAAGCGCTAGAACGGAGGCCACACTACCTATCTGCAGAGAAAGAATTCCAAATTTGCTTCCAGGCTGACCAACTACTTCTCCATCTGTACTCTGGGTCCTGGACAGCACTTACCAAGTACAGGTAAAGGAACTGCACAACTGTGTCTGTCATCTTTCTCCTGCACCTGGCCCATGGCTCTGCTACATCCTGCACTTCACACCATCTACCAACTCTTTCATCTGCCCTGCGACTACGGCCCTACCTGTGCAGGGCTTCTACATCTTAGCTGCACCACAACATCTGTCCCAGAGAAGCGACACTGCAGGTCAATGTGATCAGAAACAACAGGTGGCATCATGTATCATTCATCTATAAACATTATTCACCCCTTTGCATGGACGCCCAGGGCTATGGAACGGGTCATCACCATCAACATGACACATCCCTCTGAGACACCGGCCCGGTACCGATTAACCCCACTGCCCTGGCTGGCCACCCACACTCCATGTCAGATTAATCTTGGACTGGGGAATTCACGATTTGACTTGATAACCCAGGCATGGTATGATAGAAAGAGCTACATGGACTAATGTGAAGTGTGGCTTGCTGCAACATTCACTTTTGGTGGGGGTGAAGGACACAAGGAAAGGTGTTCTTCCTGACCAGGAGCCAGCACTTGACGACTCAGTTCTTGCATTTTTTTAAACTTTAGAAGAGGAGGGCATATTTGCTGGAGTCTGTTTCGGCAATGTAAGCCAAAACCAGTTCCTGATGCTCCGGCTTTAAAAGCGGTTAACCTACTCCCAGAGAAGGTAGCCTTCCAGGCGTTCCGGAGCCAGACCATGACGCAGGCTCAACACCTCCTGCCTTAGCTGCTATTGTGTTTTTGCCACTACCAGCAGATGCACCACCACCATCAGCACCAGCTGGCTCCCCCACGCCCACGTCCGCGGCCTCTTCCACCAAACTTCAAAATGTTGCAGATCATGAACGCAAAATAACATCAGATATATGGTACTATATCAGAAGTGTACAGCTCTATACAGTCAAAGGATGATTGTCAATCTCCCTATATATGCCATCAGTCACACAGAGACGCTCAAAGGCTCAGTATGGATTAGACAAGAATATAAAAAGTAGAAAAAGTGTACAGTATCATTAGATAGGAGGTATATATAGTATAGTTTAAACATTCTAAATCTCCGTAGATATTTCAGGAGGCAGAGACAGATGCTCTCAGGCTCAGTATGGATTACAACACAATATAAAAAGCCGTAAAACGGTAATGGATCTGAAGAGTACAGCTGTACACAGTGTAGGGGTCATTGTTGTCAATCTTGGTATTTATTTTCACAGTCAGAAAATAACTCTCACTTTGGATTAGACCAGAATATAAAAAGCAGTAAATGGGTAATGTATCACAAGCGTAGAGCTGTATACCCTAGTGTTGGGGTAATTATTAAATGTACATCTAAATTGCAGGAGTAACCCACAGACTGTCACATGCTCAGGATGGATCACACCACAATATAACAAGAAGATCCGCAAGAAATAATCACACATGTGGGACAATGTACCAGGTGTCAATGCTACACTTAGAGTGGTGGGTGGAGGAGGACTTCCTGGCAGAAAGGGTACAGTATCACCAGATACCAGGTATATATAGCATAGTTTAACCATTAAAAATGTACGTCTATATATTCAGGAGTAGTGTTGAGCCACCCTGCTAGTGTTCCAGTTCGTTTTGGTTCAACGAACACGAGGCAAGTTCGTCAAATGTTTGTCGAACGTTCGACGAACAACGTCGAACACCATTGAAAACAATGGCAGGCAAACACAAACACATACAAACACATAGAAAACAATTACAAAACACCTTAAAAGGTGTCCCAAAGCAGACAAAATGCTCAGAATACAAAAATAACATATGGAAAACAGCAACTACATATAGAAAAGAGGTGGAGGAGTAAAAGGAGGAGGAGGAGACACAGATATAGTCATGTCATGCCCTTATGAAGTCAAGAAAGGCTGGAATAAAAATGTAAAATACCAAAAAACAGTAAAAATCTGAAATCGAAGACGATCATATACCGTCGGACTTCCCACCATAAATTAGGCCAACTGCTGATCGTGCGGCGTTATTCCCACGAACCTCCGAACAGCGTCCATGAAGACAAAGTGTTTGGTTTCCGGGGGCAGTATGGTTGCAAAGCTGAACCTTAAAGGAATGTCCAGAAGGGCACCACCAGGAGTGGAGCCTGCGGCTTAATTCAACTCCACCCGGGAAACCTCAACCATGCCAGCTACAGAAAAGATTGACAGATTGCAAGCTTTGTTGATTCTGTGGGTGGTGGTGGATGTCCGTTTTTAGTTGTGCTAGCGATTTGCAGCTTAATTCCGTTAACGAATGAGACTCCAGCATGCCCCCGCGGTACGCGTCAAGCTTACTAGAGGGACACACGAGGCTCTTGCACGCGAGATCGATCAACAACAGGTTTGTCATGCCCTTACATGTCAGGGCTACACTGAAAGGTCCTGTGTGTGTCGCTTACAGGTGCAGATAACCCGCTGAACCCGGTTAGTGATGGTGATCTGGGATTCCAATTCTTCCCCGCGAACGAGGATTTCCCAGTAAGTGCAGGTCAACCGGAATTCCGGAATTAGGCCTAACCGGCATTCCAGAAAAAATGAAAAAATTAAGTGTCCAAACCACAGGTGCTGTAGCTTGCTTAACAGCTGGGCTCCTCTGCTGAGTAGCACGCAGTTCTTACATAAACAGGCGGCACAGCTTGGTTCACTGGTGGGCTCCTCTGCTGAGTAGCAGACATTGCTACAAGGCCCAAAAGGATTTTCTGGACAACATGCGGTAAAAAATAATTAGAAACAAACACGGTTTAGCTCCATGACAGGTGTACTACACCGCTTGCTACCACACACCGCTACTATGTCATGAAACAGTCTATTAACATTGAAAACCATTATTAATGTGAAAATGAAGTTACGCTTTTGGTGAACGAACCGTTCTCGAACGGAACCTCGAACAGCCGAATTTTAAGCAGTGTTCGAGTTCGACGAACAGCTCAAACACCGCCCAAAACAGCTGGAATTTTAACTTGGCGAACAGGTCGACTCGAACACCGCTCATCTCTAATCAGGAGGCAGACTCAGACGTTCTCAGGCCCAGTATGGATTCAACAAGATTGTAGAAAGTTGAGAAAGGGTGCAGTATCACCCGATAACAGGTATATATGTAGCACAGTTTACACATGAAAAACATATGTCTATATATCAGGAGGCAGACTCAGAGGGTCTCAGGCCCAGTATGGATTTGACGTGATTGTATAAAGTTGAGAAAGGGTACAGTATCAACGGATAACAGGTATAAATGTAGCATAGTGTACACCTGAAAAACCTATGTCTATATATCAGGAGGCAGACTCAGAGGGTCTCAGGCCCGGTTTGGATTTGACGTGATTGTACAAAGTTGAGAAAGGGTACAGTATCACCAGATAACAGGTATATATAGCATAGTTTAAACATTAAAAACCTATGTCTATATATCAGGAGGCAGACTCAGATGGTTTCAGGCCCAGTATGGATTCGACATGATTGTAGAAAGTTGAGAAAGGGTACAGTATCACTGGATAGCAGGTATATACTGTATAGCATAGTTTAAACATTAAAAATCTGCGTGTAAGTTTCCAGAGTCCGACAAAGACACTCACAGCCTCAGTGTGGATTAGACAAGACTCTAAAAAGTAGAAAAAGGGTTATGTATTCGAAGCGTACACCAGTATACACTGTTGGGGTATTTTTCAATCTTCATATATATTTCAGTCTCAGTAAGACAGTCCAGATTCTCCACAAGAGGAAACAAGAAGGATACAAGTACAGACGGAAAGTCGACTGATTGCAGAAATTTTAGAATTACTAATCACGGTAAAAACTCCCAGGAGAATTCTCAGAGGCAATGCTGACCCTCAATTACTTTGTCTGGGCAGACAGTGAAAACAGTTCTTGTGAAGACAGGTTTGCTGTATCGCAGTACCGTGGAACCCATCACCGTTACTCATTTCTATCAAATTGTGATCACAAGGACAGATGTAGACATTGTCCTCACTACCTATCATGATCTGTCAGGTAACTTTGGAGTGCAAAAGACACAAGCCACAGGCCGTAGGCGATTCTATTGGATTGGCATGAGAGGACACATTTAAAAATGTGGGCAGGAATGTCACACGTCTGTGAGTCGGAAAACCGTGAAAGCTGATGATAAACCTCCACTGCATCTCATTGTGAGTCGACGTCCATAACAAATGGAAGCCATTGATCATCATATGTCTTAACCATCATCTATCAGTTAACCAAATTTGTAGTGGCAGTCCCAGTGAAGTATTTAACAGGCCAGACTACACAGTGGTGGAGCAGGGAGAGGTAAGTATTGCAAGTGCTGGTGCCCTGAGCAAGCAGGGGGGCCCACTCATGGGCGGCGGTACTGGCACAGGGCCCCTCATAGTACGCCGGTGTGTCTGACGGGTGTGCACCCCCACCGTCAGAGACGCTTGATTCTAGTATGAGGTACCTTTGTGCCAATGCCGTTGCCAAAGAGTGTGCCCACCCACCTGTCCAGGGCAACAGCACTCGCACGGGTGCGTGCACCAGGTGGTGACCCCGGCCCTGTGGGGGGAGGCAGCCCAGTTAGGGAGGTGAAAAAAATGGCATATGTTGATGTTGGACATTTAGCAGCTGCAAATGGAGTAATTGGAGAAGTTCGTGGAAGAGGAGGACAAAATCCAGCCATTTTTCTGGCAACCTACGTGTCAGCAGGGGAGGATGGGACAAAATCCTTTGAAACCCATGCATGGTTCATTTTAATGAAGGTTAGATCATCAACATTTTGGGTCGACAGACGGGTCCTTTTTTCTGTCAGGATTGATCCAGCAGCACTGAAGACTCGTTCAGATAACACACTAGCAGCAGGGCAAGGAAGCTCCTGTAAGGCATATTGTGCCAATTCAGGCCAGGTGTCCAGTTTACTGGCCCAATAGTCAAAGGGGAATGACCGGTGAGGGAGAACATCGATATGGGAGGAGAAGTAGTTTGTTACCATAGTTGACAACTGCTGTCTCCTGTCACTTTCAATCGATGCAGTATTACCAGTCGTGTGAGCGGTACTTGAAAAATCAGTCCACAACATGGTCATGAAACCCCTGTGTCCAACCCAACTTCGGCTGTGTGCACCACGAACACCTCTTCCATGTTGCCCCCTACGGCTCGATGGAAAAACATCACTGCTGCTGTGCTGGGAATGCCTCAAACAAACCGTTTACCAGAGTTGCTTGTTTGTTAGCCAATATAAGCTCTAGGTTCTCCTGTGGCATGATGTTTTGGAATTTGCCTTTATAGCGTGGATCCAGGATGCTGGCCAACCAGTAGTCGTCATCGTTCATAATTTTGGCAACGCGGGGTCCCTTTTTAGGATCTGCAAGGCATAATCAGACATGTGGGCCAATGTTCCAGGTGTCAATGATGCACTGCAAGTGCTGGGTGGAGGAGCACTTTCTGGCAAATCAACATCCCTCCAGTCACGCACAAACCCTGTACCTGACCTTGCCATGCCAACATTTTCTCTTGCCCCACGAGAAGCATCCTCCTCCCCTAAAAAATCATCCCCATCATCATCCTTCTCCTCTTCCTCTTCTTCCTCCACCTCATCCACGAGACTTCCCTGAGCAGATAATGGCTGACTGTCATCAAGGCTTCCCTCCTCCTCTTCCTCCTCGGCTGCAGACGCCTGCTCCTTAATGTGCGTCAAAGTTTGCATGAGCAGACACATAAGTGGGATGCTCCTGCTTATGATGGCGTCGTCTGCGCTTACCAGCCGTGTGCATTCCTCAAAACACTGAAGGACTTTACAGAGGTCTTTCAGCTTTGACCACTGCACAACAGACAACTCCATGTCTGCCTGCAAACTGCCTGCCCGTATATCCTCCCACAAATGAATTACAGCCTGCCTCTGTTCGCACAGCCTCTGAACCATGTGCAGGGTGGCATTCCACCTTGTTGCAACGTCGCTAATTAGGCGGTGCTTGGGAAGGTGGAGCAATCACTGCAGCTTCTGCATACGACTGGAGTATACGTGCGACCGGCGGATGTGCAAGCACAGTCTTCGCACCTTATGGAGCAGGGGTGTTAACTCCGGATAATTATTGAGGAAGCACTGCACCACCAGGATCAAAGTGTGAGCCAGGCAAGGTATGTGTCTGAGTTTTGAAAGGGCTATGGCTGCCACAAAATTCCGGCCGTTATCACTAACTAGAAAATAGGGGGGGAAGCCAGCACTGCTTAAGGTTAGAACGCATAAATTGGAGTGCATATGCACATAATGTCTAGCTGTATTCAAAAATGAGATATTTAGCGAAAAAATTGATCAATTCAATTGAGCCACCCCGCCGCGCCAAGGCAATCTCATATGGGGGGTCCTACTCTATATATTTTTAATAAATGCTGTGCCATTACGGCCTCCTAAATACATTTAGAGCATGACCACATCAAGTGCAATCTGTACCTGAACATTACTGGATCGCTCCCATGAAGCCAGATGAAGCAAGTGCAGATGAAGGCCAACCAGGTCTGAACACAGACATATCAGGAATGGCCTCCACACATTGCCTGACCAGCAAACATAGATGAAGGGCGATGTTGGTCCAGACACAGGTGCACAATTAAATAAAGCTTGGGGCAGGGTGGGGCTGCCGTGTGTGTGCACAGCAGCCTAATCCATCACAATGAACACAGAAAAATTATGGCGGACATAACCAAGCGTGCACGGCAACAGTGGTGGTGAGCCACAAACCAACAACAAGAAAATAGGGGGGGAAGCCAGCACTGCTTAAGGTTAGAACGCATAAATTGGAGTGCATATGCACATAATGTCTAGCTGTATTCAAAAATGAGATATTTAGCAAAAAAATTGATCAATTCAATTGAGCCACCCCGCCGCGCCAAGGCAATCTCATATGGGGGGTCCTACTCTATATATTTTTAATAAATGCTGTGCCATTACGGCCTCCTAAATACATTTAGAGCATGACCACATCAAGTGCAATCTGTACCTGAACATTACTGGATCGCTCCCATGAAGCCAGATGAAGCAAGTGCAGATGAAGGCCAACCAGGTCTGAACACAGACATATCAGGAATGGCCTCCACACATTGCCTGACCAGCAAACATAGATGAAGGGCGATGTTGGTCCAGACACAGGTGCACAATTAAATAAAGCTTGGGGCAGGGTGGGGCTGCCGTGTGTGTGCACAGCAGCCTAATCCATCACAATGAACACAGAAAAATTATGGCGGACATAACCAAGCGTGCACGGCAACAGTGGTGGTGAGCCTTAAGCAGTGCTGGCTTCCCCCCCTATTTTCTTGTTATCACTAACTACCTTGCCTGCCTCAAAATGTAGACTGCCCAGCCATGACTCAGTTTGTCGCTGCAAGTAGTCGGCCAGTACCTCCACGGTGTGTCTGTTGTCGCCCAAACACATCATCTTCAACACAGCCTGCTGACGCTTACCACTAGCTGTTCGATAGTGGGACAACTCGTGTGCAACACTGGCAGCTGCGGATGGAGTGCTCGTGCGACTGCGCTCTGTGGACGAGCTTTCGCTTCAAGAGGAGGAGCAGGGTCGAACGCCTACAGCCAACTGTTTCCTATACCGTGGGCTAGGCAGCACTGTCCCACCGCCGCTGTCCCCTGTGGACCCTGCATCCACCACATTAACCCAGTGCACAGTGATGGACACGTAACGGCCCTGGCCATGCCTACTGGACCATGCATCTGTTGTGAGGTGCACCTTTCCGCTCACTGATTGCTTAAGTGCATGGACAATGCGGTCTTTCACATGCACGTGGAGGGCTGGGATGGCTTTTCGCGACAAGAAGTGCCGACTGGGTATGTCATAGCATGGTACTGCGTAGGCCATGAGCTTGCGGAAAACTTTGCTTTGAACCAACCGGTAGGGCATCATCTCTAACGAGATTAGTTTGGTAATGTGGGCATTCAAAGCCAGTGTACGCGGATGAGAGGATAAGTACTTTCTTGTCCTACTCAGTGTCTCTGGTAGGGTGAGCTGGACTTGAGAGCTGCATATGGTGGAACTAGTGGTGGACATGGCGGACTGAGAGAGGGTTGGTGATGGTGTTGGTGGTGTTGCTGATGGCCTAGATTCAGTCTTTCGTAGCAATAACATTGTGATTCCATGACTGCTTTGCCCTTGCGATGACACCTCGACATTTGCTGCTGGCGGTGTGCTAACTGGTGGGCTTACAGTGGGAGAAGTGATGTAGCGTTGCTGACTACCTTCATTCGGAGCAGGTTCACATGTGGTACATGAGGTTTGGTAGTCCGTCCACGCTTGCAAGTGCATGGTGGTTAAATGTCTAAGCATGCAACTGGTATTCAAATTTATCAGATTTTTCCCTCGGCTAAAGGTCTTTGCGCACTTCTTACAGATAACTTTTGCCTGATCATTAGGATTTTGTTCAAAAAAGTGCCACACTGCACTCTTCCTACTATGGAAGACTTTTTGAGACCTTGCACGCTGTGCTAATTTGACCGTCTGGCCAAGCTGTCCTGCAACTCTTTTGGTTTTTGTAACACGTTTTTGGACTGCTACGGTCATGCCAGATAACAGCTGTTCCGATGTCGTTGCCTGCTGCGGATCCTCCTCCTCCTCTTCTGAGCTATTGGCAGCGGCACCCTCTTCCCCCAATGGATGCCAATCTGGGTCAACAACTGGGTCATCCATCACCTCCTCTTCAATTTCATGTGCACCTTCCTCTGTGTCACCGTGTAAGGTGGTATAGTATGCGGGAAGGGGCACCTGAGTTTCATCAAGGTCTGATTCTGCCTCAGTACACTGCGAGGACAATGTAGTGCTCTGAGTGAATGTACCAGCAGAAAAATCTAGCAGTGGCTGTGCATCAGTGCTCTCCATGTCTGATTCATCTTGGACAGGGGAATTCACGATTTGACTTGCTAACCCAGGCATGGTATGTGAAAAGAGCTCCATTGAGTAATCGGTAGTGTGGCCTGCCACATCCTTCAATTTTGGTAGGGGTGAAGGACACAAGGAAAGGTGTTCCTGACCAGGAGCCTCCACTGACGACTCAGTGCTTTTATTTTTTGCAACTTCAGAAAAGGAGGCGATAGAGCTGGAGGCTGTGTCAGCAATGTAAGCCAAAACTTGTTCCTGAAGCTTCGGCTTTAAAAGTGGTTTACCTACTCCCAGAAAAGAGAGCCTTCGAGGCCTTGTGGAGCCAGATGATGATGCAGGCTCAACACCTCCTGCCTTAGGTGCTATTGTGCTTTTGCCACTACCAACAGATGCAACACCACCACCATCGGGACCCCCGCCCACTTCCATGGCGTCTTCCACCATACTTCCTCATTTTTGTGAAAATGTACCCAAAATAACACCAGCTATATGGTACTGTAAAACAAGGTAGAAGGTGTATCTACTATTGGTGAGAAATTGAATCTCACTATAGATTTGAGGATGCAGAACTATTGTCTCAGGCCCAGGAGTGATTACACCTCTATGTAACAGGCTGAAATTGGATGGTGTATGACAAGGTGGAGGGTGTCTATAGGATTGGTGAGAATTTGAATCTCACTATAGATTTGAGGACGCTGAACTATTGTCTCAGACCCAGGAGAGATTACACCTCAAAGTAATAGGCTGAAATTGGATGGTGTATGACAAGGTGGAGGGTGTCTATAGGATTGGTGAGAATTTGAATCTCACTATAGATTTGAGAACGCTGAACTATTGTCTCAGGCCCAGGAGAGATTACACCTCAATGTAACAGGCTGAAATTGGATGGTGTATGACAAGGTGGAGAGTGTCTATAGGATTGGTGAGTATTTGAATCTCACTGTAGATTTTAGGACGCTGAACTATTGTCTCAAGCCCAGGAGAGATTACACCTCAATGTGACAGGCTGAAACTGGATGCTGGAAGACAAGATGGAGGGTGTCTATAGGATTGGTGAGAATTTGGATCTCACTAGAGATTTGAGGACGCTGACAATGATGCTCTCAGTCCAAGTATGGACGCAGGCAGCCTAATAAGAAGGACTGCTGCACACACAAAAGGGTGGAAAAATGACCGCTTGGTAACTGTGCAGAAAAGAGGAAGAAAAGTATTTTTGCTTTTAAAAAGCAGTTTGCACAGCAGTGTGCAAACAGCAATGCAGCTATCAGGGAGCCTTATAAGGCAGCCTAATAACCAACAGAGCTGATGCACAAAAAGAGCCTCCCCTGTCACTGCACACAAAGTGTTGTGTTGTAAGTGGAAATCGCTAACAGCAGAAGCAGTTTTTTGGTTCTTCTTCCCTGCCTAATGCTCTCCCTACAGTATCAGCAGCAGCTCTCCCTATGCTAAGATCGGCATAAGTAAGATGGCGGTCGGTGTTCACACCCTTTTATAGCCCCTGTGACGCCACACAAAGCCAGCCAATCACTTGCATGCCCTTCTCAAAGATGGTGGTGACCGATGCCTATATCATCGCGTTGCCCACAGTGTGCATCCTCCATCATTGGCTGAAAAAGGGCGCTGGAAGCATCTTTTGAAACGCGACTTCGGCGCTCTGATCGACGACCTCGTGGCCGACCTCACGCTATGGTCGGATTTCGATTTATGAAACCCAACTTCAGCGAAAGTCGCCGACTTTTGAATATGACCGACCCGTTTCGCTCAACTCTAGTTGCCATGAATGGTCAAAATGCCCTATAGTGAAGTGAGATGGTTTTAATAATACAACAATTGTGTGTGGCTGAGCCTGAGATCTAATGAAGGGAAACTAATAAGAATCCATATTAATTGTTTTATGATTAAAATATAGTGATGCATGAAATAAAAAGGTCTTTTATTAATTGCCATAAAAAGCGCATAGAAATTGTGGTGAAAAAATGAAACGTTAAAACCATTTTTTATTTTTTATATAGTCTAAAAATAAAATATAAATGGGATTATGGATGTGAATAAAAGGGTAAAAAATACTCTACATATTACTCAGAAGAGCTCAGAAGAGGAGGAGGAGCATCCGCAGCGGGCATCGACATCACAACAGCTGTTATCTGGCAGGCTCGGAGCAGTCCAAAAACAGGTTACAAAAACCAAAAGAGTTGCAGGACAGCTTGGCCTGATGGTCAAAATAGCACAGCGTGCAAGGCCTCAAAATGTCTTCCATAGTAGGAAGAGTGCAGTGTGGCACTTTTTTTAACAAAATCCTAATGATCAGGCAAAGGTTATCTGTAAGAAGTGCGCAAAGACCTTTAGCCGAGGGAAAAATCTGAGAAATTTGAATACCAGTTGCATGCTAAGACATTTAACCACCATGCACTTGCAAGCGTGGACGGACTACCAAAACTCACGTACCACATGTGCAACTGCTCCCAAAGAAGGTAGTCAGCAACACTGCATTGTTTCCCCCACAGTAAGCCCACCTGTTAGCACACCACCAGCAGCAAATGTTGAGTTGTCGTCGCAAGGGCAAATCAGTCAGGGAATCACACTGTTATTGCAATGAAAGACTGAATCTAGGCCATCTGAAAGAACACCAACTCCATCACCATCATCAACCCACTCTCAGTCCGCCACGTCCACCGCTAGTTCGACCATATGCAGCTCTCAAGTCCAGCTCACCCTACCAGAGACTATGAGTAGGACAAGAAAGTACTCATCCTCTCATCCGCGTACACTGGGTTTGAACGCCCACATTGCCAAACTAATCTCGTTAGAGATGATGCCCTATCGGTTCGTTGAAAGCGCAGCTTTCCGCGAACTCATGGCCTACGCAGTACCATACTATGACCTACCCAGTCGCCACTTCTTTTCTCTCAAAGCCATCCCAGCCCTCCACCTTCCTGTGAAAGACCGCATTGTACATGCACTCAAGCAATCAGTGAGTTGAAAGGTGCACTTCACAACTGATGCATGGTCCA
This sequence comes from Dendrobates tinctorius, assembly GCF_039654945.1. Classification (NCBI taxonomy): domain Eukaryota; kingdom Metazoa; phylum Chordata; class Amphibia; order Anura; family Dendrobatidae; genus Dendrobates; species Dendrobates tinctorius. Next base: position 595,462 of record NW_027362016.1, on the reverse strand, counting down.
GTAGGCATGGCCTGGGCCGTTACATGTCCATCACTGTGCACTGGGTTAATGTGGTGGATGCAGGGTCCACAGGGGACAGCGGTGGTGGTACAGTGCTACCTAGCCTACCGTATAGGAAACAGTTGGCTGTAGGCGTTCGACCCTCCTCCTCCTCCAGAAGCCAAAGCTCATCCACAGAACGCAGTCGCACGAGCACTCCATCCGCAGCTGCCAGTGTTGCACACGAGGTGTCCCCCTATCGATCAGTTAGTGGAAAGCGTCAGCTGGCTGTGTTGAAGATGATGTGTTTGGGCGACAGACACACCGCGGAGGTACTGGCCGACTATTTTCAGCGACAAACTGAGTCATGGCTGGGCAGTCTACATCTTGAGGCAGGCAAGGTAGTTAGTGATAATGGCCGGAATTTTGTGGCAGCCATAGCCCTTTCAAAACTCAGACACATACCTTGCTTGGCTCACACCTTGAACCTGGTGGTGCAGTGCTTCCTCAATAATTATCCGGAGTGAACAGGCCTGCTCCAGAAGGTCCGAAGACAGTGCTCGCACATCCGCCGGTCGCCGGTACACTCCAGTCGTATGCAGAAGCTGCAGCGATTGCTCCACCTTCCCAAGCACCGCCTAATTATCGACGTTGCAACAAGGTGGAACTCCACCCTGCACATGGTTGAGCGGCTGTGCAAACAGAGGCAGGCCGTAATGCATTTGTGGGAGGATACACGGGCAGGCACTTTGAGGGCAGTCATGGAGTTGACAGGTGTGCAGTGGTCGAAGCTGAAAGACCTCTGTAAAGTCCTTCAGTGTTTTGAGAAATGCACACGGCTGGTAAGCACAGATGACGCCATCATAAGCATGAGCATCCCACTTATGCGTCTGCTCATGCAAACTTTGACACACATTAAGGAGCAGGCGTCTGCAGCCGAGGATGATGAGGAAGAGGAGGAGGGAAGCCTTGATGACAGTCAGCCATTGTCTGCTCCGGGAACTCTCCTGGACGAGGTGGAGGAAGAAGAGGAAGAGGAGGAGGATGATGATGGGGATGATTATTTACGGGAGGAGGATGCTTCTCGTGGGGCAAGAGAAAATGTTGGCGTGGCAAGGTCTGGTACAGGGTTTGTGCGTGACTGGAGGGATGTGGATTTGCCAGAAAGTGCTCCTCCACCCAGCACTCGCAGTGCATCATTGGCACCGGGAACATTGGCCCACATGTCAGATTATGCCTTGCAGATCCTAAAAAGAGACCCCCGCTTTGCCAAAATGATGAACGATGACGATTACTAGTTGGCCAGCATCCTGGATCCATGCTATAAAGGCAAATTCCAAAACATCATGCCACAGGAGAACCTTGACCTAATATTGGCTAACAAACAAGCAACTCTGGTAAACCAGTTGGTTGAGGCATTCCCAGCACACAGCAGTGGTGATGGTTCTCACACGAGCCGTAGGGGCCGGGGGCAACTTGGAAGAGGTATTGGTGGTGCACACATTAGAAGTGGCGTTGGAGACAGGGGTTTCATCACCATGTTGTGGACTGATTTTTCAAGTCCCGCTCACACGACTGGTAATACTGCATCGATTGAAAGTGACAGTAGACAGCACTTGTCAACTATGGTTACAAACTATTTCTCATCCCATATCGATGTTCTCCCTCACAGGTCATTCCCATTTGACTATTGGGCCGCTAAACTGGACACCTGGCTTGAATTAGCACAATATGCCTTACAGGAGCTCGCTTGCCCAGCTGCAAATGTGCTATCGGAAAGAGTCTTCAGTGCTGCTGGATCAATCCTGACAGAAAAAAGGACCCGTCTCTCGACCCAAAATGTTGATGATCTAACCTTCATTAAAATGAACCATGCATGGGTTTCCAAGGATTTTGTCACACCTTACCCTGATGACACATAGGTTGCCAGAAAAATGGTTTTCTTTGGTCCTCCTCTTCCTAGGACTTGACCAATTTTGCCTTTAGCAGCGGGTGAATGTCCCACATCAACATATGCCATTTTGTAAACCTCCCTAACTGGGCTGCCTCCTCCCCCCATGGCCAGGGTCACCATCTAGCGCACGTAACCGTGCGAGTTCCGTTGCCCTGGACAGGTGGGTGGGCCCCCCTTGCTTGGGCAGGGCCCCAGCATTTGCAATGTTTACCTCTCCCTGCTCCTCCGCTGTGTAGTCTGGGCTGTCAAATCCTTCACTGGGACTGCCACTACAAATTTGGTGAACTGATAGAAGATGATGGTTAAGACGTAGCTATGCCCTGTCCCACTGGCCGGGCTCTAGATTCAGATGATCAATGGCTTCCATTTCTTATGGACGTCGACTCACGATAAGATGCAGTGGTGGTTTCTCATCAGCTTTCACAGTTTTCCTACCCACAGACATGTGCCATTCCAGCGCACATTTTTAAATGTGCCCACTCATGCCAATACAATTGAATCGCCTACGGCCTGTGGCTTCTGTGTTTTGCACTCAAAAGTTACGTGACAGATCATGATAGGCAGTGAGCACCATGTTTACGTCTCTCCCTGTGATCAAAATAGGATGGATATGAGTAACGGCGATGGGATCAACGGTACTGCGATACAGCAACACTTTCTTCACAAAGAAAGGTTTTTGCTGTCTCCTCACACTAATTAATTGAGGGTCAGCATCGCCTCTGAGAATTGTGACTGAAGTTTTTCCCGTGAATAGTAATTCCTAGATTTCTGCAATCACTAGACTTTATGTCAGTAATTGTATGCATCTCATTTCCTATTGCGGAAAGTCTGGACTGTCATACTGAGACAGAAATATATATGAAGATTAAGAAATACCACCAAAAGTGTATACTGGTGTACGCTTCAAACACATTTCCTTTTTTCGACTTTTTAGATTGTTGTCTAATCCATACTGAGAACATGGAGATTTTAAATGTTTAAACTATGCTATGTATACCTGCTATCCAGTGATAATGTACCCTTTCTCATCTTTGTACAATCTGGTAAAATCCATACTGGACCTCAGAACGTCTGAGTCTGCCTCTTGATCTATAGACATATATTTTTAATGTGTAAACTATGCTATACATACCTGTTATCCAGTGATACGGTAACCTTTGTCACCTTTGTCCAATCACGTCTAATCCATACTCGGCCTGAGACCGTCTGAGCCTGCCTCCTGATCTATAGACATAGGTTTTTAATGCGTAAACTCTGGTATACATACCTGTTATACAGTGATACGGTACCCTTTCTCACCTTTGCCCAATCACGTCTAATCCATACTGGTCCTGAGTAGAGTTGAGCGACTTTTGTTTTTTTAGGGTCGCGTTTCGTTTCGTGAAACCCGACTTTTCCAAAAGTCGGGTCGAGCAAGATCGTCCGATTATAGGGAAAAGTCGGGGTCGTCCCGAAACACGAAACCCAATGTAAGTCAATGGGGAATAAAAGTCGGCAGGGAGAGGAGGACAGGAAACACACCTACAGTGCCCATTTGAATGCCAAAAGCATCAATTCTTCTTTCTTAAGCTTGTCAACCTTAATTAACTTCATAATACAAGTTATGCACTGAAAAATGGGGGTTATTTGGCTACAAACTGTGGGGGGGGAGGGCTGGCTCCAGGTTTTCATGTGCCCCGGGCGAAAGAGCGCCCCTTTAACACATACCACAACTCATCATGCTCCGATACGGCAGAGAAATAGCGGTATAGTACAATGAAAAATACCTCACTTTTTACATCTCATGACGAGGCCCATCTATTTCTCCATACAGAATCATTGGTCCCATATAATGTTTGAAACAGTATATGATGAGCTCCACATAATGCTACAGTATATGTTGGTCCCCATGGATGAAGCTCCACTGTCTTATGGGCCCAAATAATGCTCCAAACATAATGGGCCCCATTTCTAATGCTCTAGTGTATAATGGGCCCTGTAAATGCTGCTCCAGTGTCTGATGTCCACCTTTGGAATGTTCCAGTGTATGGTGGGCCCCATCTATCATTCTCCAGATTATAGTGCTCCCCAAAAATTGCTGTCCCAACATTGAAAACAATCAAATAAGTCTCCTCGCTAGGGAATCCCTGTACTTGTCTGGACAGGTGCTGTAGCTTGCTTAACAGCTCGCCAGCCGTTCTCACGCCCAGTATGGATTACACGTGATTGCACAAAGGTGAGAAAGGGTACCGTATCCCCAGATAACATGTATGGATAGCGTACACATTCAAAATATATGTCTCAGGAGGCAGGCTCAGACGGTGTTAGGCCCAGTATGGATTGCACGTGATTGCACAAAGGTTAGAAAGGGTACCGTAACCCCGGATAACATGTATGGATAGCGTACACATTCAAAATATATATAAAAAAAAAAAAAATCCATCCTGTCTGGCCTATACTATTACTGGTGGTTCAGTCCCTCTGTCCTTGTTCACATTTACGTCACTTGACAAGTGGAAAGGTTTTAAATACAAGAGTTAGGACTGTCCCACAAGGGTTGCTGTGACGTGGCGGGATGGCTTCTACATTATTTTGATCAAAATTATGTTAACTAAATACCCTTATTATTACTATTATTACTACCTTCATGCAATTTTTGCAATATATATTTTTTTACTTTTTTATTCCAGGATATTTGTTTTGTGTTTTGCTTTTGGTTTTCTCTGTGTAAAGGTCATGTGTTCATATGCAATTACATTTTGCATGCACATTAATTTACTTTTTCTGCTCAGACCCAGTTTCCCATTTGTTTCACTGTGCATTCTGTGCATATAAGGGTGTGACCGCCCTGTTTCTGAGTTGGAAAATCCATCCTGTCTGGCCTATACTATTACTGGTGGTTCAGTCCCTCTGTCCTTGTTTACATTTACATCACTTGACAAGTGGAAAGGTTTTAAATACAAGAGTTAGGACTGTCCCACAAAGGTTGCCGTGACGTGGCGGGATGGCTTCTACATTATTTTAATCAAAATTATGTTAACTAAATACCCTTATTATTACTATTATTACTACCTTCATGCAATTTTTGCAATATATATTTTTTTACTTTTTTATTCCAGGATATTTGTTTTGTGTTTTGCTTTTGGTTTTCTCTGTGTAAAGGTCATGTGTTCATATGCAATTACATTTTGCATGCACATTAATTTACTTTTTCTGCTCAGACCCAGTTTCCCATTTGTTTCATTGTGCATTCTGTGCATATAAGGGTGTGACCGCCCTGTTTCTGAGTTGGAAAATCCATCCTGTCTGGCCTATACTATTACTGGTGGTTCAGTCCCTCTGTCCTTGTTCATATTTACGTCACTTGACAAGTGGAAAGGTTTTAAATACAAGAGTTAGGACTGTCCCACAAGGGTTGCCGTGATGTGGCGGGATGGCTTCTACATTATTTTGATCAAAATTATGTTAACTAAATACCCTTATTATTACTATTATTACTATCTTCATGCAATTTTTGCAATATATATTTTTTTTACTTTTTTATTCCAGGATATTTGTTTTGTGTTTTGCTTTTGGTTTTCTCTGTGTAAAGGTCATGTGTTCATATGCAATTACATTTTGCATGCACATTAATTTACTTTTTCTGCTCAGACCCAGTTTCCCATTTGTTTCATTGTGCATTCTGTGCATATAAGGGTGTGACCGCCCTGTTTCTGAGTTGGAAAATCCATCCTGTCTGGCCTATACTATTACTGGTGGTTCAGTCCCTCTGTCCTTGTTCACATTTACGTCACTTGACAAGTGGAAAGGTTTTAAATACAAGAGTTAGGACTGTCCCACAAGGGTTGCCGTGACGTGGCGGGATGGCTTCTACATTATTTTGATCAAAATTATGTTAACTAAATACCCTTATTATTACTATTATTACTACCTTCATGCAATTTTTGCAATATATATTTTTTTACTTTTTTATTCCAGGATATTTGTTTTGTGTTTTGCTTTTGGTTTTCTCTGTGTAAAGGTCATGTGTTCATATGCAATTACATTTTGCATGCACATTAATTTACTTTTTCTGCTCAGACCCAGTTTCCCATTTGTTTCATTGTGCATTCTGTGCATATAAGGGTGTGATCGCCCTGTTTCTGAGTTGGAAAATCCATCCTGTCAGGCCTATACTATTACTGGTGGTTCAGTCCCTCTGTCCTTGTTCACATTTACGTCACTTGACAAGTGGAAAGGTTTTAAATACAAGAGTTAGGACTGTCCCACAAGGGTTGCCGTGACGTGGCGGGATGGCTTCTACATTATTTTGATCAAAATTATGTTAACTAAATACCCTTATTATTACTATTATTACTACCTTCATGCAATTTTTGCAATATATATTTTTTTACTTTTTTATTCCAGGATATTTGTTTTGTGTTTTGCTTTTGTTTTCTCTGTGTAAAGGTCATGTGTTCATATGCAATTACATTTTGCATGCACATTAATTTACTTTTTCTGCTCAGACCCAGTTTCACATTCAAAATATATGTCTATACAGCATGAGGCAGGCTCAGACGGTGTTAGGCCCAGTATGGATTTCACGTGATTGCACAAAGGTTAGAAAGGGTACCGTATCCCTGGATAACATGTATGGATAGCGTACACATTCAAAATATATGTCTATACAGCATGAGGCAGGCTCAGACGGTGTTAGGCCCAGTATGGATTGCACGTGATTGCACAAAGGTTAGAAAGGGTACCGTATCCCTGGATAACATGTATGGATAGCGTACACATTCAAAATATATGTCTATACAGCATGAGGCAGGCTCAGACGGTGTTAGGCCCAGTATGGATTGCACGTGACTGCACAAAGGTTAGAAAGGGTACCGTATCCCTGGATAACATGTATGGATAGCGTACACATTCAAAATATATGTCTCAGGAGGCAGGCTCAGACGGTGTTAGGCCCAGTATGGATTGCACGTGATTGCACAAAGGTTAGAAAGGGTACCGTATCCCTGGATAACATGTATGGATAGCGTACACATTCAAAATATATGTCTATACAGCATGAGGCAGGCTCAGACGGTGTTAGGCCCAGTATGGATTGCACGTGATTGCACAAAGGTTAGAAAGGGTACCGTATCCCTGGATAACATGTATGGATAGCATACACATTCAAAATATATGTCTATACAGCATGAGGCAGGCTCAGACGGTGTTAGGCCCAGTATGGATTGCACGTGATTGCACAAAGGTTAGAAAGGGTATCGTATCCCTGGATAACATGTATGGATAGCGTACACATTCAAAATATATGTCTCAGGAGGAAGGCTCAGACGGTGTTAGGCCCAGTATGGATTGCACGTGATTGCACAAAGGTTAGAAAGGGTACCGTATCCCTGGATAACATGTATGGATAGCGTACACATTTAAAATATATGTCTCAGGAGGCAGGCTCAGACGGTGTCAGGCACAGTATGGATTTGACGGCCCAGATTACACAGCGGAGGAGCAGGGAGAGGTAAAGATTGCAAATGCTGGGGCCCTGCCCAAGCAAGGGGGGCCCACTCGTGGGCGTCGGTACTGGCACTGGGCCCCTCATAGTACAGCGGTGTGTCTGACGGCGGGTGTGCACCACCACCGTCAGAGACACTTGATTGCACTATGAGGGACCCTGTGCCAGTGCCCGCGCCCAAGAGTCGGCCTACCCACCTGTCCAGGGCAACGGCACTCGCACGGTGTCATGCGGTAGGTGGTGACCCCGGCCATGGGGGGGGAGGCAGCACAGTTAGGGAGTTTTAGAAAGTGGCATATGTTGATGTTGGACATTCAGCTGATGCAAAAGGCGAAATAGGTGAAGTACCAGGAAGAGGTGGACCAAAGCAAGCCATTTTTCTGTCACCCTATGTGTCATCAGGGGAAGGTGGGACAAAATCCTTGGAAACCCATGCGTGGTTCATTTTAATGAAGGTTAGATCATCCACATTTTGGGTTGCCAGACGGGTCCTTTTTTCTGTCAGGATTGATCCAGCTGCACTGAAGACTCTTTCCGATAGCACACTTGCAGCTGGGCAAGCGAGCTCCTGTAAGGCATATTGGGCCAATTCAGGCCAGGTGTCCAGTTTAGCGGCCCAATAGTCAAAGGGGAATGACCTGTGTGGGAGAACATCGATATGGGAGGAAAAGTAGTTTGTTACCATAGTTGACAACTGCTGTCTCCTGTCACTTTCCATCGATGCAGTATTACCAGTTGTGTGAGCGGTATTTGAAAAATCAGTCCACAGCATTGTCATGAAACCCCTGTCTCCAACGCCACTTCTGCTGTGTGCACCACGAACACCTCTGCCAAGCTGCCCCCGGCCCGTACGGCTCGTGTGAGAACCATCACCACTGCTGTGTGCTGGGAATGCCTCAAGCAACCGATTTACCAGAGTTGCTTGTTTATTAGCCAATATTAGGTCAAGGTTCTCCTGTGGCATGATGTTTTGTAATTTGCCTTTATAGCGTGGATCCAGGATGCTGGCCAACCAGTAGTCGTCATCGTTCATCATTTTGGCAATGCGGGGGTCACTTTTTAGGATCTGCAAGGCATAATCTGACATGTGGGCCAATGTTCCCGGTGTCAATGATGCACTGCGAGTGCTGGGTGGAGGAGCACTTTCTGGCAAATCCACATTCCTCCAGTCACGCACAAACCCTGTACCAGACCTTGCCACGCCAACATTTTCACTTGCCCCACGAGATGCATCCTCCTCCCCTAAGTAATCATCCCCATCATCCTCCTCCTCCTCCTCTTCTTCCTCCACCTCGTCCAGGAGAGGTCCCTGAGCAGACAATGGCTGAATGTCATCAAGGATTCCCTCCTACTCTTCCTCCTCATCAACATTGGCTGCAGACGCCTGCTCCTTAAGGTGCGTCAAAGTTTGCATGAGCAGACGCATAAGTGGGATGCTCATGCTTAGGATGGCATCGTCTGCGCTTACCAGCCGTGTGCATTCCTCAAAACACTGAAGGACTTTACAAAGGTCTTTCAGCTTCGACCACTGCACACCTGTCAACTCCATGTCTGCTCTCAAAGTGCCTGGCCGTGTATCCTCCCACAAATGCATTATGGCCTGCCTCTGCTCGCACAGCCGCTCCACCATGTGCAGGATGGAGTTCCACCTTGTTGCAATGTCGATAATGAGGCGGTGGTTGGGAAGGTGGAGCAATCGCTGCAGCTTCTGCATACGAACGGAGTGTACAGGCGACCGGCGGATGTGCGCGCACAGTCTTCGCACCTTCTGGAGCAGGGCTGTTAACTCCGGATAATTTTTGAGGAAGCACTGCACCACCAGGTTCAAGGTGTGAGCCAAGCAAGGTATGTGGCTGAGTTTTGAAAGGGCTATGGCTGCCACAAAATTACGGCCGTTATCACTAACTACCTTGCCTGCCTCAAGATGTACACTGCCCAGCCATGACTCAGTTTGTCGCTTCAAGTACTCGGCCAGCACCTCGGCGGTGTGTCTGTCGCCCAAACACATCATCTGCAACACAGCCTGCTGACGCTTTCCACTAGCTGCTCGATAGGGGGACACATTGTGTGCAACAGTGGCAGCTGCAGATGGAGTGCTCGTACGACTGCGCTCTGTGGACGAGCTTTCGCTTCTGGAGGAGGTGGAGGAGGAGGAGGGTCGAACGCCTACAGCCAACTGTTTCCTATACCGTGGGCTAGGCAGCACTGTCCCACCACCGCTGTCCCCTGTGGACCCTGCATCCACCACATTAACCCAGTGCGCAGTGATGGACACGTAACGGCCCTGGCCATGCCGACTGGACCATGCATCAGTTGTGAGGTGCACCTTTCCACTCACTGACTGCTTGAGTGCATGGACAATGCGGTCTTTCACATGATGGTGGAGGGCTGGGATGGCTTTGCGAGAGAAGAAGTGGCGACTGGGTAGGTCATAGCGTGGTACTGCATAGGCCATGAGTTCGCGGAAAGCTGTGCTTTCCACCAACCGAAAGGGCATCATCTCAAACGAGATTAGTTTGGCAATGTGGGCGTTCAAACCCAGTGTATGCGGATGAGAGACTGAGTACTTTCTTGACCTACTCATAGTGTCTGGGAGGGTGAGCTGGACTTGAGAGCTGCATATGGTGGAAGTAGCGGTGGACAGGGCGGACTGAGAGAGGGTTGATGATGGTGATGGAGTTGGTGTTCTTTCTGATGGCCTAGAATCAGTCTTTCGTTGATATAACAGTGGGATTCCCTGACTGCTGTGGCCTTGCAACGACACCTCAACATTTGCTGCTGTGCTAACCGGTGGGCTTACAGTGGGGGAAACAATGTAGCGTTGCTGACTACCTTCGTTGTGATCAGTTGCACATGTGGCACTTGAGGTTTGGTGTTGTGTCCACGCTTGCAAGTGCATGCTGGTTAAATGTCTAAGCATGCAACTGGTATTCAAATTTTTCAGATTTTTCCCTCGGCTAAAGGTCTTTGCGCACTTCTTACAGATAACCTTGGCCTGATCATGAGGATTTTGTTCAAAAAAGTGCCACACTGCACTCTTCCTACTTTGGCAGACATTTTGCGGCCTAGCACGCTGTGATCTTTTGACCCTCTGGACAAGCTGTCCAGCAACTCTTTTGATGTTTGGAACCTGTCTTTGGAGTGCTCCGGGCCTGCCAGATAACAGCTGTTGCGATGTCGATGTCTGCTGTGGATGCTCCTCATCTGAGCTATTGGAAGCAGCACCCTCTTCCCCCAATGGATGCCAATCTGGGTCAACAACTGGGTCATCCATCACCTCCTCTTCTATGTCATGTGCACCTTCCTCTGTGTCACCGTGTATGGTGGTATAGTGTGCGGGAAGGGGCACCTGAGTCTCATCAGGGTCAGAATCTGGCTCTGTACACTGCGAGGACAATGTAGTGCTCTGAGTGAATGTACCAGCAGAATCATCCATCAGCGGCTGTGCATCAGTGCACTCCATGTCAGATTCATCTTGGCCTGGGTAATTCACCATTTCACTTGATAATCCAGGCATGGTATGTGAAAACAGCTCCATGGAGTAATCAGTAGTATGGCCTGCGTCATCCTTCAATCTTGGTTGGGGTGAAGGACACAAGGAAAGGTGTGGTTCATGAACATGAGCCTCCAATGACGACTCAGTGCTTTTACTTTTTACAACTGAAGAAGAGGAGGCGATAGAGCTGGTGGCTGAGTCAGCAATGTAAGACAAAACTTTTTCCTGATGCTCTGGCTTTAAAAGCGGTTTGCCAACTCCTAGAAAACTAAGCGTTCGAGGCCTTATGTAGCCAGACGATGACGCAGGCTCAACACCTCCTGCATTCGGTCCTATTTTGCTCTTGCCACTACCATCAGATCCACCACCAACACCATCATTACCAGCTGCCAACCCCCGCCCAATTCCACGGCCTCTTCCACCAGCCTTCCTCATTTTTGGTAGAAATGTAGACAAAATCCAACAAACTATATAGTATGTAAAACAAGGTGTCTATAGGACAGGGGAGATTTTGAATTTCTGCACGCAACCTCTCCCTATACTAAGATCGGCAGAAGTAAGATGGCGGTCGGCGTGCACGCCCTTTTATACCCCCTGTGACGCCCACCAAAGCAAGCCAATCACTATGCTACATATATACGTGTTATACGGTGAAACTGTACTCTTTATCAGCTTTCTAGAATCTTGTCGAATCCATACTGGGCTTGAGAACGGCTGCCGAGCTGTTAAGCAAGCTACAGCACCTGTGGTTTGGAGACGTAATTTTTTGCATTTTTTCAGGAATGCTGGTTAGGCCTAATTCAGGAATTGCGGTTGAGCTGCACTTACTGGGAAATCATCGTTCGCGGGGAATAATTGGAATCACAGATCCCCATCACTAACGGTGTTCAGCGGGTTATCTGCACCTGTAAGCGACAAAAGCTGGTCCTTTCAGTGTAGCACGCATGCAGCCCCGGACATGTAAGGCCATGATAGACCTGTTATTGCTCGATCTCGCGTGCCAGAGCCTCACGCTATCCCTCTAGTAAGCTTGACACGTACCGCCGGAGTCTTGTTCGTTAACGGAATAAAGCTGACAAATCGCTAGCACAACTACAAACGGACATACCACACCACACACAGAATCGACAAAACTTTCAATGTGTGCATCTTTTCTTGAGGTGGCATGGTTGTGGTTTCCCGGGTGGAGTCCAATTAACCCGCAGGCTCCACTCCTGGTGGTGCCCTTTTGGACATTCCTTTAAGGTTCAGCTTTGCAATCATACTGCCCCTGGAAAGCAAACACTTTGCCTTCATGGACGCTGGAGGTTTGTGGGAATAACGCCGCCCGATCGCCAGTTGGCATAATTTATTGGTGGGAAGTCCGACGGTATATGATGTGTTCGATTTCCGAATTTTTTTTTTTTGGTTTGTATTTTACATTTTTATTCCAGCCTTTCTTGACTTCATAAGGGCATGACAAGCCTATATCTGTGTCTCCTCCACCTCCTCCTTTTACTCCTCCACCTCTTTTCTAAATGTAGTTGCCCTTTTCCTGTATGTTAATTTTTGTCTTCTGAGCATTTTTCCGGCTTTGGGACACCTTTTAAGGTGTTTTGTAATTGTTTTCTATGTGTTTGTATGTGTTTGTGTTTGCCTGCCATTGTTTTCAATGTGGTTCAACGAACATTCAACGAACTTGCCTCCTGTGCGACGAACCAAAACACTAGCGGGGTGGCTCAACATTACTCCTGATATACAGACGTACATTGTTAATGTTTAAACTATGCTATATATACCTGCTATCTGATGATACTGTACACTTTGTGTACTTTTTATATTCTTGTCTAATCCATACTGAGCCTGTGAGCGTCTCTGTGTGACTGATGGAATATATATGGAGATTGACAATTATCCTTTGACTGAATAGAGCTGTACGCTTCTGATACAGTGCCATATATCTGATGTTATTTTGTGTATATTTTGTGCTAAATTTTGAAGTTTGGTGGAAGAGGCTGCGGACGTGGGTGTGGGGGACAGCTGGTGCTGATGGTGGTGGTGCATCTGCTGGTAGTGGCAAAAGCACAATAGCAGCTAAGGCAGGAGGTGTTGAGCCTCCTTGATGGTCTGGCTCCGGAACGCCTGTAAGGCTACCTTTTCTGTGAGTAGGTTAACCACTTTTAAAGCCAGAGCATGAGGAACTGGGTTTGGCTTACATTGCCGAAACAGACTCCAGCAAATATGCCCTTCTCTTCTGAAGTTTCAAAAAATGCAAGCACTGAGTCGTCAAGTGCTAGCTCCTGGTCAGGAAGAACCCCTTTCCTTGTGTCCTGCACCCCCACCCAAAGTGAATGATGCAGCAGGCCACACTTCACATTAGTCCATGTAGCTCTTTCTATCATACCATGCCTGGGTTATCAAGTCAAATCGTGAATTCCCCAGTCCAAGATCAATCTGACATGGAGTGTGGGTGGCCAGCCAGGGCAATGGGGTTAACCGGTATCGGGCTGGTGTCTCACAAGGATGTGTCACGGTGGTGGTGACCCATTCCGTGGCCCTGGGCGTCCATGCAAAGGGGTGAATTACGTTTATAGGTGAATGATACGTGACGCCACCTGTGGTTTCTGATTAGATTGACCAGCGCTGCAGTGTCGCTTCTCTGGGACAGATGTGGTGCAGCTAAGATGTAGAAGCCATGCACAGGTAGAGCCATAGTCGCAGGGCAGATGAAAGAGTTGGTAGATGGTGTGCAGTGCAGGATGTAGCAGAGCCGTGTGCCTGGTGCAGGAGAAAGATGACAGACACAGTTGTGCAGTTCCTTTACCTGTACTTGGTAAGTGCCGTCCAAGACCCAGAGTACAGATGGAGAAGGAGTTGGTCAGCCTGGAAGCCAATTTGGAATTCTCTCTCTGCAAATAGGTAGTGTGGCCTCCGTTCTAGCGCTTATCTGAGGTACTCGCAGTGCTGAGTTCCCCCTGTTGACTCTCTTTTGGAACTTTCTCATATGGTAGGCAGCCGTAGCCTTTTCCTTCTGTCTCCCACACATCGCTGCTGGGGCCTCTGAGTCTTAGTTGGGTACAGAGCATTTACAACTGCTACTTCCTCCGGTTTCGAGCTGCAGGAACGTCAGTGTCCCTACAAACTCAGAGACCGGAATCCGGACTATGCGCTACAGCTAGGAGTGAGCCTTAACTCTGCTCATCCTCCAGCTCCCCTTCTCACGTCCACACACTTCCCCTTCCCTTCACAGACTGCCCTAACTTACCTCCTCCTGACCACAGAGAGCAGCTCCTCAGCAGTCAGGTTCAGAGGTCTCCCTACTGGCCTGGAGTGGGAAATGTGTTGTGTGTTGGTTTAACTGCTAGAGAGATCCTTCGTTGCTTCCAAGCATGACATCACACTCCCTAGGAGGAAGGTAATGCCACTGTGGTGACCGTACTCCTGGGGGCACCACAAGTGCACTGATGCCCAGCCACTGCTAGATGATTCTGCTGATACATTGACCCAGATCACTACATTCCCCTCGCACTCTACACAGCCAGAATCTGACCCTGATGAAACTCAGGTTACCCTTCCCATATACTGTACCACCTTACACGGTGACAAAGAGGAAGGTGCAGATGAAAGTGCAGGTTCGGCCCACCCGCCGTCAGACACACCACCGTACTATGAGGGGCCCTGTGCCAATGCCATCGCCAACGAGTGGGCCCCCCTGCTTGCTTAGGATCGCAGCACTTGCAAAGTTGAAATACTTACCTCTCCCTGCTCCACCGCCATGACGGCTTCCGCGTTTCCTGACAGTGATATTCTGATCAGAGAGCGCAATGACATCACGCCTGTACGCCCAGACTAGTACAGGGATTCCCTAGCGAGGAGACTTATTTAAGGAGACTTATTTAATTGTTTTCAATTTTGGGACAGCAATTTTTGGGGAGCACTATACTCTGGAGAATGATATATGGGACCCACCATACACTGGAGCATTCCAAAGGTGGACATCAGACACTGGAGCAGCATTTACAGGGCCCATTATACAGAAGAGCATTAGAAATGGGGCCCATTATATATGGAGCATTATTTGGGCCCATAAGAGAGTGCATCTTCATCTATGGGGACCAACATATACTGTAGCATTATGTGAAGCTCATCATATACTGTTTCAAACATTATATGGGACCAATGATTCTGTATGGAGAAATATATGGGTCTCATTACTCTGTATAGCGCACTATGCGGTGGCCATAATACTGTATGGAGTGATATACTGTCCGTTTTTGGAGCTATTGGAGAATTTAAAATGGATATCAGTCATGAGATGTAAAAAGTGAAGTATTTTTCATTGTACTATACCGCTATTTCTCTGCCGTATCCGAGCATCATGAGTTGTGCTATGTGTTAAAGGGGCGCTCTTTGGCCCAGGGCACATGAAAACCTGGAGCCAGCCCTACCCCCCCACAAATTTAGCCAAATAACCCCCATCTTTCAGTGCGTAACTAGTATTATGAAGTAAATTAAGGTTGAAATGCTTCAGTAATAAGAATTGATGTTTTTGGCATTCAAAAGGGCACTGTAGGTGTGTTTCCTGTCCTCCACTCCCTGCTGACTTTGCTTCCCCATTGACTTGCATTGGGTTTCGTGTTTCAGTCGGCCTTCGACTTTTCACAAAAATCGGCCGATTTCGTTCGACCCGACTTTTGCGAAAGTCGGGTTTCATGAAACCCGACTCGACCCGAAAAAAGGCAAAGTCGCTCATCTCTATTTAGGCGTAATAGGGTCAGCCATCGAGGAGCAGGGACATCAATCTCGTTTGTGTGTAGGGTGCAAACCTCCGCTGGTAGGTAGCTTGCAATCAGGATTCACCTTTAGGGTTATGGTAGTCTGCACGGTTCTTTGGTTTTTCATGTATGGTAATGTCTTGTGTTTTAAGCAGGTATAATAAAGGTTAATTTTTATTACCTATAATGTCTATATAAGGTTCCTTGCTAATACTTGATTTTTGACCTTGTACTTTGTATATTCTGCTAATTCACAGAGCTCCTGTGTATAATATCACTGGTGAAGCCTGTATTACCTGTACACTGACACTATACATGGTATACTATGTATATTATACATCGGTCTACCCACATGCCAACTTAAGGTATGCATAAGGTACACGTCCTTGGGATCGATGCGGCAGCTGGTCACGACGACATATCCACACTTAGGACCTTACCACGCCACTTTAAAACCCATCAAAATGGTGACAGCTCATTACTAAAAGTAAGAGGGATAGACCAATTTGATATAGGTATCTGCAAAGACAAAATGAGCCAGAGACTGACACAACGGGAAACCAGATGGATCTGGACCATAGACACATTACATCCTAAGGGTCTCAATGAAAGTATTAGCTATGTTCTGTTTCTTTAAAATTTTACTGTGGTACATGCATGTTCACTTATGGTTTTTAATTCTTGGTTTTAACACTAGTTTTATTTCCACCGTAGCCCCTACCCAGTCATATGAACAGATATTATGAATTAAACACTAAATACAATACAGAAAAGGAACCCGAGCTCACAACTGGACTAAAAACTTGGATTAATAGCTGACAATAATAGGTGATCTACCTGAACACCATTGGTGGCTGGAAATGTCAAAATTAAAATATATATAAAAGAACAATTAAAATAAAGAAGCATATATTGACTACCCAGTAACAATTAATAGTGGATTTTCATTACACACACAGCTCCTCTCCGTACACCTCGTATGCACACGCTCCTCTCCATACACCTTGTACACACACAGCTCTGCTCCGTCCACTTTGTACACATGCGACTCTGCTTCATACACCTCGTACACACGCAACTCCGCTTTGTACACCTCGTACACACACGGCTCCTCTCCGTACACCTCGTACACACACGGCTCCTCTCCGTACACCTCGTACACACGGCTCCTCTCCGTACACCTCATACACACACGGTCGTCTCCGTACACCTTGTAAACACACAGCTCTGCTCCGTCCACTTCGTACACGCGCAGCTCCATACACACAGGCCCTCTCCATCCACCTCGTACGCACACAGCTCTGCTCCCTCCACTTCGTACACACGCGGCTCCATACACACACAGCTCCGCTCCATCCACTTCGTACACATGCGGCTCCATACACACACGGCCCCTCTCCATCCACCTCGCACAAAAATGGCTCCTCTCTGTACACCTCGTACACACACGGCTCCGCTCCATACTCTTCGCAGACACACAGCTCTGCTCCGTATACCTTGTACACATACAGCTTTGCTACATCCACCCTGCAAACCCCTCCTGACCCCACACCTAAACTTCCCCTCATCCAGCACCATGACAACCAGCACAGCAGAGTCCTGCATACACTAAGGCCCCTGACCATGTGACCCCTGACCCCTCCCCTCCTGTAACCTCATCACAGTTCCTGTGCGCACTGAACAGCCATCGCGCGCTCCTGAATGCGTGCCTTCCACCTTCTAAGCCTGCCTCAGGGACTGAGCGTGCTCCTGAATGCGCGCCTTCCACCTTCTAAGCCTGCCTCAGGGACTGAGTGCGCTCCTGAATGCACGCCTTCCACCTTCTAAGCCTGCTTCAGGGACTGAGCGCGCTCCTGAATGTGCGCCTTCCACCTTCTAAGCCTGCCTCAGGGACTGAGCGCGCTCCTGAATGCGCGCCTTTCACCTTCTAAGCCTGCCTCAGGGACTGAGCGCACTCCTGAATGCGCGCCTTCCACATTCTAAGCCTGCCTCAGGGACTGAGCACGCTACTGAATGCACACCTTCCACCTTCTAAGCCTGCCTCAGGGACTGAGCGTGCTCCTGAATGCGCGCCTTTCACCTTCTAAGCCTGCCTCAGGGACTGAGCGCACTCCTGAATGCGCGCCTTCCACATTCTAAGCCTGCTTCAGGGACTGAGCACGCTACTGAATGCGCGCCTTCCACCTTCTAAGCCTGCCTCAGGGAGTGAGTGCGCTCCTGAATGTGCGCCTTCCACTTTCTAAGCCTGCCTCAGGGACTGAGCGCACTCCTGAATGCACGCCTTCACTGACCTAATGAACCAATTAGCGTCAGGCCAATTGCAACCTGGCAGCCAATCAAAGCACGGAGCTGCACAGCCAATGAGCGGCTGCAGCTCCCAGAGGCTGTTACTTCCCTGACATACCCACTACACAGCTCACCCTTGAAGTGCAAACTCGCGAGCGGACCCCTAAGCACTCCAGGCCCCGTTGCATCTACGACCACGGTATTTACGCCCCTGCATGTATATGTATGCATGGCATATGTGTGTATATATATATATATATGCTTGTAAATGTATGTGTATGCCTGTATATGTGTGTGCATGCGTATGTCGACATGTGAGTGTCTGCGTATGCATTTCTGTGTCTGCATGCATGCGTCTGTGTTTACGCATTTCTGTGTGCATATGTCTTTGAGTGTCTGCATGTGAGTGTGTGTGTGTGTGCGCGTGTCTTCCTGGGTGTGCTTGTATGTGTCTATGTGTGCATTTCTGTGTATGTGTCTTCACACATGGATGTGCATGCTTCCCTGCATGTGTTTGTGTGTACTTGTCTGAGCGTGAATTTCTGTGTGTGTATCTGTGTGTAAAACGAAAAAAGTGGTTTGGTACCGTGTTAGCCAGTAGAAAAAAATATATAAAGTGCTCTCAGTGAGAGAAACAAAATAAGAATCTTGTGGGTATGATACCTTTTAATGGCTAACAAATAATAGCCACTATTATTTGTTAGTCATTAAAAAATATCATACCCACAAGATTCTTATTTTGTTTCTCTCACTGAGAGCACTTTATATATTTTTATCTGTGTGCATGAGCATAACTGTCTGCGTGTTTTCGTGTGCACTTTTGAATGTGTAAGTGCGCTTGCCTGTGTGTATATGTGTGTGTCCCCTTTTCTGTGTGTGTGTCTGCTAATGCATGTCTGCACGTGTGTGTTTTTTTCTTTGTGTGTTTTTTTGTTTCTGCATGCCTGTGTGTCTGTGTTCTTCCAAATATTTATTATAATTGGGGAGGGATGGGGGGAGAAATTTTAGGAGACAGTATGGGGAGAATTTGTGAAGAAACAGTATGGTGAATGAGGGGAGGGTGGAATGGGTGGGGGAACAGAAGGGGGATGTATGAGTAGACAATTTGGAGAGTGTGAGGAGACAGCATGGGGGAGAAAAGAGTAAGGGGACACAGAACAGAGACTAGGTAGTGTGGGTTGAGGGATATAGATGCGGCAGTATGGGGAGGACAGTGTGAGGACACAGCAAGGAGGAAATAGTATGCTGAAGAGAGGTAGTGTGATGATGGGGCACAGTATAGAGACTGGGCAGTATAGGGGGGCCACCGTGTGAGAGGACAGTGTGAGGAGGAGGCCCAGTATAAAAAAGAGAGGACAGTGTGTTGGGCATGTACCACAAGAGGGTTAGTATAGATCATATTTTGTGCAGGGAGCATTGTGAGAGTTAGGCTGGAGTCACACTGGCGAGGAATACAGGCGCGTGAGAGGCGCAAAAAACACGCATTACACACGGACAAATGATTTTCAATGGGGTCACTCGCACCAGGCGTTTTTTTCTCTTCCGTATCCTACGCTCCGTGCCAATCGCAGCATGCTGCGATTGTCAGCGTACTACGGCCGTAATACGCCAATGCAAGTATATGGGTGCGCAAAAAATACAGATTACACACGGACCAGATGTGTGACTTGCGAGAAATACGCACCAGGTGTCTTTTAGCAAAGCCGGCAATTCAGTGCGCGATACAGTAAAATCACACTGACAGTTTTAATAAAGAAATGAAAGAATAGATATAGACACATAGAATACATATATACAGTCATATGTTAAAGTTTGGGCACCCCTATTAATGTTAACCTTTTTTCTTTATAACAATTTTGGTTTTTGCAACAGCTATTTCAGTTTCATATATCTAATAACTGATGGACTCAGTTATATTTCAGGATTCAAATGAGGTTTATTGTACTAACAGAAAATGTGCAATCTGCATTTAAACAAAATTTGAAGTATGGGCACCTCAACACAAAAGTGACATTAATATTTTGTAGATCCTCCTTTTACAAAAATAACAGCCTCTAGTCGCTTCCTGTAGCTATTAATGAGTTCCTGGATCCTGGATGAAGGTATTTGTGACCATTCCTGTTTACAAAACAATTCCAGTTCAGTTAAGTTTGATGGTCGCCGAGCATGGACAGCCTGCTTCAAATCATCCCACAAATGTTCAATGATATTCAGGTCTGGGGACTGGGATGGCCATTTCAGAACATTGTAATTGTTCCTCTGCATGAATGCCTGAGTAGATTTGGAGTGGTGTTTTGGATCATTGTCTTGCTGAAATATCCATCCCCTGCGTAACTTCAACTTTGTCACTGATTTTTGCACATTATTGTCAAGAATCTGCTGATACTGAGTTGAATCCATGCGACCCTCAACTTTAACAAGATTCCCGGTGCCGGCATTGGCCACACAGCCCCAAAGCATGATGGAACCTCCACCAAATTTTACTGTGGGTAGCAAGTGTTTTTCTTGGAATGCTGTGTTTTTTATCCTCCATGCATAACGCCTTTATGTATGACCAAACAACTCAATCTTTGTTTCATCAGTCCACAGGACCTTCTTCCAAAATGTAACTGGCTTGTCCAAATGTGCTTTTGCATACCTCAGGCGACTCAGTTTGTGGCATGCTTGCAGAAACGACTTCTTTCGCATCACTCTCCCATACAGCTTCTCCTTGTGCAAAGTGCGCTGTATTGTTGACCGATGCACAGTGACACGATCTGCAGCAAGATGATGCTGCAGGTCTTTGGAGGTGGTCTGTGGATTGTCCTTGACTGTTCTCACCATTCTTCTTCTCTGCCTTTCTGATATTTTTCTTGGCCTGCCACTTCTGGGCTTAACAAGAACTGTACCTGTGTTCTTCCATTTCCTTACTATATTCCTCACAGTGGAAACTGACAGGTTAAATCTCTGAGACAACTTTTTGTATCCTTCCCCTGAAAAGCTATGTTGAATAATCTTTGTTTTCAGATCATTTGAGAGTTGTTTTGAGGAGCCCATGATGCCACTCTTCATAGGAGAATCAAATAGGAGAACTACTTGCAAGTGGCCACCTTAAATACCTTTTCTCATGATTTGATACACCTGGCTATGAAGTTCAAAGCTCAATGAGGTTACAAAACCAATTTAGTGCTTCAGGAAGTCAGTAAAAAGTAGTTAGGAGTGTTCAAATCAAGAAAATGATAAGGGTGCCCATACTTTTGCACCTTTCAAATTTTGTTTAAATGCAGATTGAACATTTTCTGTTAGTACAATAAACCTCATTTGAATCCAGAAATATAACTGAGTCCATCAGTTATTAGATGTATGAAACTGAAATAGCTGTTGCAAAAACCAAAATTGTAAATTATAAAGAAAAAAGGTTAACATTAAAAGGGGTGCCCAAACTTTAACATATGACTGTATATATATATATATATATATATATATATATATATATATATATATATATATACATATATACATATATGCATTCTATGTGTCTATATCTATTCTTTCATTTCTTTTTTAAAACTGTCATAGGGCTCCATTATATGTCCATTTTGCAAGGTGACGAGAAAATCTCACCATACGGATGCCATACGGATGCTGACATGCGCAAAATACGCGACCACACCTTGATTACGGATGACATACGGAGCACTGTTTAGGGGCCATTGATCCGTATTACGCATGTAAAATACTGACCGTATTTTGCGTTGGTTAGTGTGACTCCGGCCTTAGTCGTCTATACAGGTGCTCAGTGTAGGGCAGATATTTTTATTTAGGAGCATTATAATGACACTGCTATTTTTAGGGGTGTTGTGTGGCGATGTGCTGCAGAAGACCGGAGAAGATGGAGGTCTGCGGAGAGGAGCTGTGTATTAGAAGAGTCATCATGGGGTCTGGATGAGATGGCGCCGAAAAGAAAGAGAACGACTCTAAGCAAAGAAGATGTCACAGGTAAGATACCTGGATGTAAATGCTTATTTGTGATCCTGCCTGCGTCTCATCAGTACTGTGGTTCCTGTATGGTCCGCAGTCTGATGATGATGACTGATAACAACAACTCCCAGTATCGCCATTGTTAAGGACATATTGAGAGTTGTAGGTTCATGTGATACAAAGGCATATGGGGCTGATCTGACATCACAATTGATGTACCATGTACTGATGGTGGCTCAGATGATGTATTCATGTACTGGTGGCGTGTTTGTGTATGTCTGTGTATCAGGAATTATATGTATTTTTGTAAGATGTGTAACAGTGCATTGTGTTGTGTGAAAACATTCATATGTTTGAGACACATTTACTAAATCTATTAGGACTCTTTCACATGTGTTAGGGAATTCCATTTGTCTTTCCATGTTTAGGAACAGACATGTGAAATTTGCTAACCTTGTCATAGCTGTCACCTTAGGGAAGTGATTGTATGGAGCGGGTTCAGGATCTGAGCCTGCTCCATACCAGGCAGATGTCGGCTATGATATATAGCCGCAGGGCCGCCATCACCTGGCGGCCCGCACGTCAATAGTTAACAGCTGCCAGCCAATCGGAGGCTGGCAGCTGACATCAGCCGCAGCGCGCACCTCGCCAGTGTCTGACATCAGTGTCAGTCGCCGGCTAGAGCGCGCTGCAGCGTGGAGGGACGGAGGGAGCCTTGCCCGCCGCTGGACCGTGGCCAGGTAAAGAAGACTTTTTTTTTGACAGCGGCGATCCAGTAGCGCGCTGCAGCGTGGAGGGACGGAGGGAGCCTTGCCCGCCGCTGGACAGCGGCCAGGTATAGAGGACTTTTTTTTTTGACAGCAGTGATCCAGGGGGCCCGGGGGCAGAGTGCTGGACTGGGGGCAGAATGCTGGACAGGGGGCAGAATGCTGAACATGGGGCAGAAAGCTGGACTGGGGGCAGAATGCTGAACATGGGGGCAGAATGCGAGACATGGGGCAGAATGCTGGACTGGGGCAGAATGCTGGCTATGGGGCAAAATGCTGGCTATGGGGCAAAATGCTGGACATGGGGGCAGAATGTTGGACTGGGGCAGAATGCTGGACATGGGGCAGAATGCGAGACATGGGGCAGAATGCGAGACATGGGGCAGAATGCTGGACTGGGGGCAGAATGCTGGACATGGGGCAGAATGCTGGACTGGGGCAGAATGCTGGACTGGGGCAGAATGCTAGACATGGGGCAGAATACTGGACATGGGGCAGAATGCTGGACAGGGACAGAATGCTGGACTGGGGCAGAATGCTGGACTGGGGACAGAATTCTGAACATGGGGGCAGAATGCTGGTCATGGGGGCAGAATGCTGGTTATGGGGCAGAATGCTGGTTATGGGGCAGAATGCTGAACATGGGGCAGAATGCTGGACTGGGGCAGAATGCTGAACATGGGGGCAGAGTGCTGAACATGGGGGCAGAATGCTGAACACGGGGGCAGAATGGAGATACGGGGCATGATTGGAGACAGATTGCACAGGATCATGGGGCAGGATGGATACGATGGAGATCATATGGGGGCACAATGGATACTCATGAGGGCGTGATGGGAGAACATATGGCTAAAGCCAGGAATGAGACACACGGGGGTCAGGATGGAGGATATTATTACCATAGGGGCAAATTAAGGGATATTATTACTGCAGTAACGTATTTAATTTTTTGAGGATACTGTTTTAAATGGGGGGCGGTCCTGTTACAGTGCAGAGCGACACTATGTCGCCTTTTTTTCTTCATGTGGTGTAATGTAGAAGTTGGGAAAAAAATAAGTAATGTGTTCTGCAAGCGGAGCTCTATAACCATGTTATTTCCTGCAGAGACGAGTCCTGGCTGGAAGACGTGATGGTGATCTGTGCTGGATGAATGAAACACAAGGATGAAGGAATTCACCAAGAGACATCACTGGTGAGTTAGTGTGTTACCTGTACACTGACACTATACGCTGTATACTATATATATATATATATATACACAGAGGCTCTGTGTATAATGTCTCCAGTGATCACTGTGTTACCTGTACATTATATACAGAGTTCCTGTGTATAATGTAATTGATCAATATATTACCTGTACACAGACGCTGCATACTAATTACAGATCTCCTGTGTATAATGCCACTTATGGTGATAGTATTATGTTTTTTTATTAATGATCAGTATTGTAGTATTCAGTCACCATCTGGTGGTAATATGTGGTCTGGTCATGGTGCAGTGGTATTTGTTCCTTGTATGTGATATTATTCGGTCACTATGGTAGTAATATGTGGTCTGGTCATGGTGTGGCGGTATTTGTTCCTTGTATGTGGTATTATAGGTCACTATGTGGTGGTGGTCTGGACATGGTGTAGCGGTATTTGTTCCTTGTATGTGATATTATTGGTCATTTTAAAAATTGAAAAATAAATAAAAATATACCTAAAGCGTATTGCATATTTTAATAAATATTTAATAGGTTACAGTAGAGTAGGGCCTGGCCAAAAGTGTCTACCCTGTTATGGTGGCGGCTTAAAAAAATCTTTTGTCCAAAGCAAAAGCTGCCAGCTATATGTGTGATCTGGTGATGGGAACTGTTAATGTGTGATAAGTGAGAAGTGGAGTTTTTCCAAGAGAGAGCGGTGAGACTGTGGACTGTTTGAGGGGTGGAGTCGGGACTGGGTGGAGCCTAGGCGGAGTCTCAAGGGGGCCCTGAAAAATTTGCCAGTATGGGGCCCCGAAATTCCTAGTGGCAGCCCTGTATAGCTGGCATCTGCCTGTAACAGGAGTGATCAGAGCTCATCTTGATTGCTGCTGTTTTAAGTATTTAAATGCTCTTGTCAATCATGGACAGTGGCATTTAGATGGCATGATGGCCGGTGCCCTGCACTCACCAGCTCCCATCAGCCTCCTGTGATGCAGTTGCAGGTTGCTGATGGGTTGTCATGTATTGCTGCCATGTTAGTTGTTCAATGAAGCCCAGGCTGAGGTTGGGCTCCCTGGACAATGCTCCAATCACAGTGCCAAGACGTTATTACAGCACACTCACTTTGTAGATAGCGGTGACTGTAATGCCTCCCTCCTTGCACCGACCCTGTCACAGCAAGCGACTGGCGGAGGGGAGAATAAAGTTTCATTTTCTCCCTGCAGCCACCGCTTTCCCATTTAGCCGGCTAACCAGGCTTTAAACCCCATTTACCTGCAGATTAGCCCTATATCTGCAGATAAATAGTGTTTCTCAAGGTGACAAGTCACCCTTACAGGGACTCTGTCAGTACAGAATGATTGTTCAAACTAAGTCCTGCTGCTCGGTTCTTCACAGTGGAGCCAATTATGCACATATACCTGCCCACCTGCTAGTATTCCACAATTCTCCACCCCTTTCTAATGTCTAATGTGATTGACAGCTCTGTCTTCATAGAGGCAGAGAAGGATGGAGATGGATGGAAAACAAGCAGGTGGGAAAGTGTATGTAAATGATTGGCCGCCATGATAATCTGAGCTCCTCCCGGGTGGGTCCACTGTGGGATACAAGCAGCGGGCTTCCTGCAGTGGATTTGCTAGTGTGTATCTACTCTGAAGGTGGTATCCAGGGATTCTGTTACATGGAATGTGTCACTGATTTTATGATATCCTAAGGGTAACAAACTAGTGACAGATCCCCATAGCAGAAAGCTGGGTCACTCAGTTGTACCAATATCTTGTATTGGAAGCTCCAGCACATAATGAGTCCTGAATATTCATGAGTTCCTGACTTTCTCCGCCCCTGCTGCTAATTCAGTTTAAAAAAAAAGCTGTAAATCAGGGGCCGGGTGTAGAGAAAACCGGGCGCTCACGAACATCCTGACTCATCATTTGCTGCTGCCATAAAATTATTTTCCTAATGAGATAAATTACAAATATGTTTAACATTCCTGTCCTTATATTATGTAAAAAAAACATTTATGGAAGCTGTAGAGTGGGCCCCTAGAGTTAATTCCCCTGGTGGGCCCTAGGCACCCCAGTCTGACCCTGCGGAGACCAGATATACAGATAGTTATCAATTTGCTTGGGAGCAATATTTGCTGTACTGTATGTGCATGTTTTAGCTTTTCCCTTTCTCCTTGCATTTGATTATGTCCAATAAACTTTGTTTGTACTTCAGACAATATTGTGATATTTGATCGTTTGTTTTTTGGTTCTTTTGTTGTTGGTATATGTCACAGTTCCACCCCTCAGGGTGTCTGGGATGCAGTTACTGATAGCTCAGCCATCCAATCCGGTACAGGGGCGTGCTGAAGCTGTCAGTACTGTGATTGACAGCATGGCCATCCAGTCTGATTCAGGGGCATGCTGAGCTGTCGGTGTGTTTATTGACAGCTCAGCTAGCCAATCTGTGACTGCGGGGCGTCGGCTGTCTCATGTGTTCATTATTCCAAATAATGGCCACTCTTCTTAACTGAGATGAGTTTCCTGGAACACAGCCAGACATACCTACATCTTGTGAGGTTTGTGCTTTGTGCTTTCCTGTGCCTAGAGTTCTGTATGCTTGATCCCTTGCCTAACTTTGGACTTGGTTCTGACAATCTGCCTGTTTAACCCCTTCAGCTCTGATCCATTATCCTCACGGTACTCTGACCTCAGAACGTTACCTGACTACACTTTTGTCTCCGTCTTTTTATGATGTACCCTCCTGTCTTCTGACCTTGGACTCCTTGACCACTCTGACTCATGGCTTGGCCGTGAGAAGTGACTAGAGTCACATTATAATTCATTAGCTATTTATGCCTGTGATTTACTATAGTCCTATGATATGCCCTATTTAAATTAGCACTCTAATAATTAGATGTGACGGTGGGCATACTTTGTGGCACCCATTAGATTTTCATGGTACTGTATACTATATACAGAGCTCCTGCGCATAATGGAACTTATGATAATATTAGTATTGTGGCTTTTTTTATTAATGATTAGTATTTGGTTACTATGTGGTGGTAATATGTGATCTGATCGTGGTGGTATTTGTTCCTTCTATGCAGTACTACTATTTGGTCACTATGTGGTGGGAATATGTGACCTGGTCATGGTGTGCCGATATTTGTTCCTTGTATGTGGTATTATTAGTCATTTTGAAAAAGTGTGTGACACCTTCTTTTAACATCTTTACCCCCCAAGGTGGTTTGCATGTTAATGACCAGGCCAATTTTTACAATTCAGACCATTATCACTTTATGAGGTAATAACTCTGAAACTCTTCAAATGATCCTGGTGATTCTGTGATTGCTTTTTCTTGACATTGTACTTCATGATAGTGGTAACATTTCTTTGATATGATTTGCGCTTATTTGTGAAAAAAAACGGATATTTGGCGAAAATCTTCAAAATGTTGCAATTTTCCAACTTTGAATTTTCATGCCCTTAAATCACAGAGAGGTCACACAAAATACTTAATAAGTAACATTTCCAACATGTCTACTTTACCTCAGCACAATTTTGGAAACCATATTTTTTTTTGTTAGGAAGATATGAGTGTTAAAATATGACCAGCGATTTCTCATTTTTACAACAACATTTACAAAACCATTTTTTTAGGGACCACATCACATTTGAAGTCCCTTTTAGGGGTCTATATGTCCCTTTGAGGGGTCTATATATTATTGCATCAATGATTTGTTTCTACAAACTGCCTTTTATTGAAATCATTTTGATATTGACCTACTCTGCACTCTATGCAGTCATATAATTATTGCTGCTTATTGTTCCCTTACAAACAATCATGTTTTTTGCTGTATTATACTTATACCTCCCGACTCTGCAATCTGTTCTTGTTGAGAATTTAAGTATTCATTTTTATGTTCAATATTTTCAATAAATATTAATATTAAATCATGTTTCACTCGGTAGGTTTCTATGTTCAATGGTCACACAATAAATATCATTTCTAAATATATGCACCCTTCAAGGTGCTCAAAAGTACATTCAAGAAGATTATTAACCCTTCAGGTGCTTCACAGGAATTTTTGGAATGTGGAAAAAAATGAACATTTAACCTTTTTCACTAAAAAATTACTTCAGATCCAATTTTTTTATTTTGACAAGGGTAACAGGAAAAAATGGACCCCAAAATTTGTTGTGTAATTTCTCCTGAGCATGGTGATACCCCATATGAGGAAGAAAACCACTGTTTGGGCGCATGGCAGAGCTCGGAAGGGAAGGAGCACCATTTGACTTTTTGAATGCAAAATTTGCAGGAACAATTGGCGGACGCCATGTCGCATTTGTAGACTTTATTCTTCGGGTCAGTGCGATTACTGCGATACCATATTTATATTGGGTTTTTATGTTTGGCTGCTGTCACACACTAAAAGACGCTTTTTATTGCAAAAAATAGTTTTTGCATCACCACAGAGCTTTAATTTTTCCTTATTTTGGCCCACAGCATCATGTGAGGCCTTGTTTTTTTGCGGAACGAGTTCACATTTTTATTGGTAACATTTTCGAGCACATTACTTTTTTGATCGCTTTCTATTCTGATTTTTGGGAGGCAGAATGAACAAAAACCAGGAAGTCATGAATTTCTTTTGGAGAGGGTTTATGCCATTCTATGTGTGGTAAAATTGATAAACCAGTTTTATTCTTCATGTCAGTACAATTACATTTTTCATGTTTTGACGCTTTTACACATTAAAAACTCTTTTATAGAAAAAAATAATTATTTTTGAATCACTTTATTTTGAGAGCTATAAAATTTGTATTTTTCCGCTGATGGAGCTGTATGGTGGTGGCTTGTTTTTTGCAGGACAAGATGACATTTTCAGCGGTACCATGTTTATTTATATCCATCTTTTTGATTGCGCTTTATTCCACTTTTTGTTCAGTAGCATGATGATAAAACATTGTTTTTTGTCTTTTTTTATGGTGTTTACTAAAGGAGTTATATAGTGGGACAGTTTTATAGGTCAGGTTGTTGCGGACGTGGCAATACCAAATATGTGCACTTTTATTGTTTATAATTTTTTTCATACAAATATTTATTTATAGATACAATGCCTTTTTTTATTTTTTTTTTTATTTTTACAATTACGGTATTTAAAAAAAAGTTTTAATTTTGTTTTACTTTTTTTACTTTGTCCCACTATGGGACTATCATTTTTTTGCAGGCTGATCGCTTGTATAGTATGGAGATGCAGCAACTTTCCCATGTTGTAGAAACTGCATGTTGTAGAAACTCAGTTCTGCACTGCGCATGATAAGCATGTTTTCTAGCTCTGGTGACCCACATGTCATTATGATGACATTGGGTCACCATGGCAACGATCCAGACCCCGTGTCACGCCGCTTGGTTTCCAATCCAAAGGCAGAGGTTCTGTCAGTCCTCTGCCTGCTCCCGGAGCGCGATCGCAGCATTTCAAGGGTTAAAATGTTGGGAGTGGTGCGTGACCGCTCCTGGCATTGAGCGCCAGGTGTCAGTATATTTTTCTTTATCCCCTTTCTGACATCTGACATAATAATCCGTCAATGGTCAAATAGGCCCAGGGCACATGGACAGATGATTTTGTCAGATGTCAGAAAGGGATAAAGAAAAATATATCTAAAAAGAATATTGGCTATTTTAAGAAATGTTTAATAAGTTAGAGTAGGGCCTGAGATACACCTATCTCAAAGCATGTCATGGAGGTACAAGGTGGAAATTTGGATTGCGTTCACTTTATGGCCATAGAGCTGGTACACCACCCAAAAGGAGGAGATTGGGACCGTTTACTTTTGCAAAAGGAGATGAGGTGAATTTATCAAATGAAAAGTGTGTCTCCAGAGGGTCTTAATGAGCAGCTACAATTTGGCTGCTTTCTATGATCCCCCACTCTTCTCTATATGGCTTTTCCCTTAGATTTGGTACCCACTTCCCCCTTCTTCCGGACCTATTAGAGAAACCTGCCATATTTGGCCCACTGACCTGGATCGGTTTTTGGCCCCTATTTATGGATGATTGCCAATTTAATTTTCCCCTTATCTTTTAGATTCCCCTTTTGGTCTAGTATGGATGTATGCATCCTGGCAGAAATAAATAATGAAATAATACTTTTTTGTCCGATGATATTATAACTATGACCTTTATACGAAATCTTCCACAGCCTAATAGATGGAAGTTTGCAGTCTATATACACAATAGAGGTACACTTCTACTCGGCTAATACATCCCCCCTCCCCAATGCAAGCGCCAAATGAACCGAATCTGAGTTCCACTGACGCAGGAAGCAGAGGTGGATATAGCCTGGCACTGGAAGAAGGATGGTTTCTGCGCATGTGCATGGTGGGCCGCATTCTGCCCTCCACCAATACAGGAAAGGGAGACCCAAACTACCTGGAAGTAATGTATCCCGAATTCTTAAATGGAGGGGCTGTGGAGAGGAACTAGTATGGCAGACATTGACCCCCTTTGTCGGACGGATGGGCATCATTCCCACTCTGATTTTTCATGTAGTACAGGATAAGTCCCTATTTATGTAGGGATCTGTACCAGTATGTTCTCCTGAGGAAACAAATTATGGGGAAATGCGTCGAGATTATACATACTGAGTCTCTTTATGTGTGGTATATTTAATCTGGGATATGTGAATCCTGAAATGTCTATTGTTATCTGTGGGGATATGAGCAATAGAAATAAGGAACCGGGTCACTAATGCATAAATAACCCCCTGGAGTGAACATACTTAAAGAACCTCTGATTTTTTTTGCCTAGGATTACAGTAACTAACCCTGAATACATGCTACTGTGCTCTTGTCTTATATAATACTAGCTGAAGAGCCCGGCGTTGCCTGGGCATAGTAACCAACTGTGGTTAGTTATAACAAATTATAATGATTATATTGCACATAAAAACCATGCATCTAATCCTATCCTGTGTGATAGTGTCTGCTGAGCCGAGTATCTAAAACTATTCTGTGTGATACTGTGTGCTGAGCTGCGTATCTAATTGTATCCTGTTTGATACTGTCTGTGACACTTCAGGAGCAGACTACGTCTGAGAGTGGACCCTCTGGGTCGCGGATCTGGAGCCCCTGGGCCGAGCGCACCAGGTGATGACCAACCCCTATACAGGGATCGTTAGGGGCAAGACCACAGAGGTCATATCCGCGACAGCCGGTACCAAGAGGGACGGCTCAGGGAGACGCAAGGCAAGAGGTAGGACAGGGAACCATGGACAGAGACAAGGGTACCTAGGCGAGAGAACCAGAGGAAGGAGGAACCCAGCAGAGAGGCCCGTGGGGCGACAGAGCGAGGCACAGAGGGGAGACGGACAGACAGGGAAGCCTAGAGGGAATTAAGCAAGATAATCCGGACAGGAGAAAATAGGGAGACCAGGATGGCAGGAACCGACCGGGGAAATGAATACCAGCAGGTAGGTAGGGACAGACAGGGAGGACCTAACGGACAAGGGGAACCGAGGCAGGCAGGGAGAACTGACACAACACAGAAACAGGTGCTGCGATGAGCACCAAGTAGTAGCACAAGACAAGAGGAGTGCGGCCAGAACAGTGCGGGAGATCCACACAATCACCAGGCACCCTCCTCCTAGGGAGGACACCTGAAGTACATTAGCACCAGGAAGTGCTCCTCAGCCCTGCCCCTCAGCGACGCCCACGGCCAAATGACGAGGACGGATGGGCGGGCGCCCGCAACCTAAGGCCGGCGCGTGCAGCAGGACGGAAGACAGGGCGGGCGTGCGCACGGACGGAGGCGCGCAGGTGAGGAGAGGCTGCAGTGGCTGTCGCCACTGATGAGGCATCGGCGGGCACGACCACCGATGTCACACTGTCTGCTGAGCCATGTATCTATTCCTATCCTGAGTGATACTGACTTCTGAGTTGTGCATCTATTCCTATCCTGAGTGATACTGACTGCTGAGTTGTGTATCTAATCCTCTCCTGTGGGATACTGTCTGCTGAGCTGTGTATCTATTCCTATTCTGTGTGATACTGACTGCTGACCTATGTATATAATCCTATCCTGTGTGATACTGACTGCTGATTTGTGTATCTAATCCTATCCTGTGTGATACTGTCTGCTGAGCTATGTATCTAATCCTATCCTGTGTGATACTGACTGCTGAGCCGTGTATCTAATCCTCTCCTTTGTGATACTGGGCTCCCCCTGCAGTCTGTGTCAGAGGGTGGTCTGTGTTGGCACGGTAATAAATTGTGTTTTTTCCAGCTTTACAGAAGGACAATAACACCATAGAAATTATAAGAATAATAGGCCTCAGTTACCACAACTGTCTACATAGAAAACTGTTGCTGATAGCAACCACTCACAGCTCATTTTTCATGTTTTAAACAGCTCTGGGACAGCATGGCGAGTTTTGAGTGGCGACTTTTGTGTTTCGACTTTTATGTGGTGAGGTTGGTGTATGTGTGGTGAAATGTGTGCTGAGGGTGGTATATGTGTTGAAGAAGGTGGTAGTGTGTGGCGCATTTTGCGTGTGTGTTCATATCCCGGTGTATGGTGAGTATCTCATGTCAGGGCCCCACCTTAGCAACTGTACAGTATATACTCTTTGGCGCCATCGCTCTCATTCTTTAAGTCCCCCTTGTTCACATCTGGCAGCTGTCAATTTGCCTCCAACACTTTTCCTTTCACTTTTTCCCCATTATGTAGATAGGGGCAAAATTGTTTGGTGAATTGGAATGCGCGGGGTTAAAATTCCACCTCACAACATAGCCTATGACGCTCTCGGGGTCCAGACGTGTGACTGTGCCAAATTTTGTGGCTGTAACTGAGACGGTGGAGATGCCAATCCCAGATATACACACATACATACATACATACACACACACACATTGAGCTTTATATATTAGATAGGGGTAATAGAGAGCTTAAGATCTAGGGATACCTGTAAGTGCTATCAAGAGTTGATTTAGAGATACCCCTTCTGGGCTTATACATTGTAGCAACATTTAAAACCCCCTATATATTGTATTTGGCAATATTTTTCATTTCTGCCTATACCCTTGAATCTCTTTCATTTATAGTTATCGTGTGTCTGTTTTGTGTTGGCTCTATGAACCTCTCTCTGATATATTGCACGTACCATATCGTATAACAGAAGTAGGATATCACATTGACCTGATTACCTACATATGGTACTGTATCACTAAGTCTTTTTGCACCCTATGTATCTTTATAGGGTTGTCTAGGGAGAGGGAGGGATAGCCATCGATGAGGGGGGGCGCCACTACGCAGGACTGAGGGATTTGTTCTTCCGCTCTTCCTTCACTCATATTATTTAATATAGACCAGTTTTGATTGTTTTTTTGTCGGGGTTAAATATACTGTGCTGTTATGCATATTTTATATAAGTGTATTAAAAGCTAAGTTTTATTAGAAGTTATTTATAATTGGTGCTATTCGGTGAATTTTATTTTTTTCCTCAGTACCCTACATTTCATGTACAGTGTCGGTGATTCAATAATATAGAGTAGGGCCTGGCCAAAAGAGTCTATGTTGTCGTGATGGCAGGCTTAAAAAATCTTTTGTACAAAACAAAAGTTGATGGCTGTGTAAGTGATATGGTGTTAGATGGGAACTGTTAATGTGTGATTGGTGAGGGCGTGGTGCAAAAGTGGAGCATTTCCTAGAGTGTGCAGTGGGACTGTGGAAGGATCGAGAGGTGGAGACGATGCTGAGGTGGAGCCTGGACAAATTGTGCCTGTATGAGGCTCTGAAATTCCTGATAGCAGCCCTACCCATTTTGATACATGCTCCAGCTCTCATATCACCCTGTGAATGGCTCCACCAGGTTGGCATCTCCGTCATAACGCTTTACTATCTACCAGGGGCATAGATTTAGGGGTTGCCAAAGTATTTTAGTTGCACCTTTGCCTTTATGCCTGAAGACTGCATAAGAATAAATCAGTGTTATGAATACAGGAAAGATGTATATCTTTGTACCGTGTTAGCCAGTAGATAAAAAAATATTCAGAATTGAGAGTCCTCAGTGGTTGATACCTTTCAATGGCTAACTGAAAAGATGGTAACACATTGCAAGCTTTCGAGACTACTCAGGTCTCTTCATCAGGCTTAGACTAATACAAAATCTGAAGAATCACATATTTATACACAACACAGTACAGAAATAACGCAATAGCTAAGACAAGTGATGTGATGATTCTTCAGACGTTGTATTAGTCTAGCCTGATGAAGAGACCTGAGTAGTCTCGAAAGCTTGCAATGTGTTACCATCTTTTCAGTTAGCCATTGAAAGGTATCAACCACTGAGGACTCTCAATCTAATATATAAAGCTCAATGTGGGTGTGTATGTATGTATGCATGTGTGTATGTCCGGGATTGGCATCCGCACCGTCGCAGCTACAGGCACAAAATTTGGCACGGTCACACGTCTGGACCCCGAGAGCGTCATAAGCTATGTTGTGAGGCAAAATTTTAACCCCGCGCGTTCCAATTCACCAAACAATTTTGCCCCTATCTACATAATGGGGAAAAAGTGAAAGGAAAAGTGTTGGAGGCAAATTGACAGCTGCCAGATGTGAACAAGGGGAACTTAAAGAATGAGAGCGATGGCGCCAAAGAGTATATACCATACAGTTGCTAAGGTGGGGCCCTGACATGGGATACTCACCACACACGGGGATATGAACACACACACAAAATGCCCCACACACTACCACTTGCTTCAACACATATACCACCCTCAGCACACATTTCACCACACATACACCAGCCTCGCCACATAAAAGTCGAAACACAAAAGTCACCACTCAAAACTCGCCACGCTGTCCCAGAGCTGTTTAAAAGATGAAAAATGAGCTGTGATTGGTTACTATTAGCAACAGTTGTCTTTGTAGACAGTTGTGGTAACTGAGGCCTATTATTCTTATAATTTCTATGGTGTTATTGTCCTTCTGTAAAGCTGGAAATAACACAATTTATTACCGTGCCAACACAGACCACCCTCTGACACAGACTGCAGGGGGAGCCCAGTATCACACAGGATAGGATTAGATACACGGCTCAGCAGTCAGTATCACACACGATAGGATTAGACACATGGCTCAGCAGGCAGTATCACAGAGCATAGGATTAGATACACAGCTCAGCAGTCAGTATCACACAGGATAGGATTAGATACGCAGCTCAGCACACAGTATCACACAGAATAGTATTAGATACACGGCTCAGCAGACAGTATCACACAGAATAGGATTAGATACACGGCTCAGCAATCAGTATCACACAGGATAGGATTAGATGCACAGTTTTTATGTGCAATATAATCATTATAATTTGTTATAACTAACCGCAGTTGGTAACTATGCCCAGGCAACACCGGGCTCTTCAGCTAGATCTAAATATTCTGTTATGAATACAGACGTTACCTGGAGGCCATGTTGCAGATTTATTTGGGGGCCCTTGGAGATGCAAGTTATCCCTCTGCCTTGTACATTGACTTGATTTAGTAACATAGTAACATAGTTTTGAAGGCTGAAGGAAGACCTTATGTCCATCTAGTTCAGCCTATTTTTAGTGCAGCTGTTCTGCATTGTTGATCCTGGGGAAGGCAAAAAACCCACAGAGTAGAAGCCAATTTTTCCATAGGGAAAAAAATTCCATCCCCTAAGCTGGGTCAACCATCTGCGTATAATATTCTGTTATTCGTAACCTTCTATACTGTTACTCACAAGAAAAGCATCCATTCCTTTCTTAAATTCATTCAGGGAGTTGGCCATCACCACTTCCTCAGGCAGAGAATTCCAGAGCCTCACTGCTCTTACCGTGAAGAACCTTCTTCTGTGCTGGTGCAGAAATTGTCTTTCCTCCAAACGAAGAGAATGCCCCCATGTTCTTGTCACAGTCCTTGGTACAAACAGTTCATTGGAGAGATCTCTGTATTGCCTTCTGATATACTTGTACATATATATTAAGTCTCCCCTAAGTCTTCTCTTTTCTAGAGTAATTAGACCTAATTTTGATAACCTTTCTGGGTATTGTAGTGAACCAACTCCATTTATCATTTTAGTAGCCCGCCTTTGAACCCTTTCAAGTTCAGTAATTTCTTTCTTGAGCATCGGCGTCCAAAATTGCACACAAAACTCCAAGTGTGGTCTGACGAGTGATTTGTACAGAGGGAGAATTATGTTTTCATCTCGTGTCCCCAGACCTCTTCTAATGCATCCCTGCTTTGGTGGCAGCTGCCTGACACTGGGCACTCCAATTTAGCTTCTTATTGACTAAGATGCCTAAGTCTTTTTCCATGTCTGATTTCCCCAGCAGTTTCCCATTTAGTAAGTAATTGTAGCATCTGTTTTTCCTTCCCATGTGCATAACCTTACACTTATCTGTGTTAAACCTCATTTGCCATTTTTCAGCCCAATTCTCCAATTTACTCAAATCTGTCTGTAGTTGCAAACTGTCCTCCTTTGTGTTAACTACCTTACATAGTTTTGCATTATCTGCAAATACTGATATTTTACTGTGTAAGCCATCCACTAGGTCATTAATAAATATATTAAATAGTAGGGGGCCCAATACAGAACCCTGTGGTACCCCACTAGTAACCCTGGCCCAATCTGAGTATGCCCCATTAATAACCACTCTTTGTTTTCTATCACTAAGCCAGCTACCTACCCATCTACACACATTTTCCCCTAGCCCAAGCTTTCTCATCTTACTTATCAATCTTTTATGTGGGACAGTGTCAAATGCTTTAGCGAAGTCGAGATAAATGACATCCAATGATTCTCCTTGGTCCATTGAGAGCTTACATCCTCATAGAAGCTGATCAGGTTAGTTTGACAGGAGCGATCCTTCATAAATCCATGTTGATATGGAGTTAATCATTTATTAACATTGAGATATTCCATAATGGTATCCCTTAGAAACCCTTCAAAAATGTTACCCACAGCAGATGTTAAGCTTACCGGCCTATAGTTTCCAGGATCCCTTTTACACCCCTTTTTGGATATTGGTACCACATTTGCTTGCCGCCAATCAAAAGGAACAGACCCTGTTTCTATAGAGTCTTTAAGTATAAGGAATAGAGGCCTGTCTATCACATTACTTAACTCCCTTAATACCCGAGGGTGAATGCCATCAGGGCCTGGTGATTTGTCAATTTTAATCTTACTAAGGCGGTTCTGCACTTCTTCCTGGGTTAGGCAGGTAATACTTAATGGGGAGTTTACATTATCACGCTGCATTTCCCCTGGCAAATCCTTTTCCTGTGTGAACACTGTTGAGAAAAAAGTATTTAAAACATTTGCTTTTCCCACATCGCTCTCTATGATTTCACCCTCATTGTTCTTTAAAGGGCCGACACCATCAATTTTAATCATTTTACTGTTTAATTATATAAAGAATAGTTTGGGGTTTGTTTTACTTTCCTTAGCAATGAGTCTCTCAGTTTCCACTTTTGCTAAATCTATTTGTTTTTTTCACATTTTATTTTTTTCTCTATAACTTTTTAATGCTTCTTCATTGCCTTCTTGCTTTAGCTTCCTAAATGCCTTGTTCTTGTTATTTATTGCCCTTTTACATCCTTATTTAGCCACATTGGTGTTCTCCTGTCCCTAGCCCTTTTATTTCTGTACGGTATGGCTAGCTCGCAGTGGGTGTGTAAAACTGATTTAAATATTTCCCATTTATTTTCTGTGCTCCTATTTTAGAGGACATTGTCCCAATCAATTCGGCGAAGGTCCTCTCTAAGCTGATCAAACTTTGCTTTCCTGAAATTCAGCGTTTTCATAACCCCCTTCCAGGGCACCTTACTGAAGGACAAGTGGAATTGTATTATATTGTGGTCACTGTTTCCTAGGTGTCCATCGACTCGTACTTCTGTTATTCTATCTGGCCTGTTGCTTAAAATTAAGTCCAGAAGGGCTGTCCCTCTAGTTGGGCCCTGCACAAGTTGTGACAGATAATTATCCTTGGTCACTGACAGAAATTGGTTTCCTTTCTGAGATATGCAGGTTTCAGTTTCCCAGTCTATGTCGGGGTAGTTGAAGTCCCCCATAATAATCACCTCATTGTGGTTTCTGTTATATTTGGTGGCTTATAACAAACCCCTATGAGGATTTTATTACTTTTCCCTCCTTGTATCTCCACCCATAGAGACTCCACCTCTTCATTTCCCTCTTGTATATCTTCTCTTAGTGTGGGCTTTAAAGTGGACTTTATTTATAGACAGACTCCACCCCCTTTCCTTTTTTTACGATCCCTCCTAAACAAATCATATCCTTGCAAGTTAGTCGCCCAGTCATAGCTGTCGTCTAACCATGTCTCAGTTATTCCTTCTATGTTGTATTTTTCCTCATACATTATCAACTCCAGATCTTCAATCTTATTGGTCAGGCTTCTTGCGTTGGTCAGCATGCAGGAAAGAAGTTTTGCTTCATTTTTCTTAGCTTCCTTCTGAGTACCCTGTCTTGGGTCCTCTTTACCACATCTAGTATCCTTGATTAGTTTGTCCTTCTGCTGCACAAAATGAGAAAACTAAAACCCCCATAAAAGAACCCATTAGCTTTATAGATGATGAAAATTTCCTATTTTGATTATCTCTATCAATTACAAGAGAAGACACCTCCTCTTAGGAAACCTCTGAAGAATATAAAAAGACATGGAATTTTTTAATTAGAAATCTGATTTAATAGCCTTACACGAGACAAAGCTCTACAATAAACATTTTCACCTCATAACACATCTACTAATCTCTTCTTCATGGTATAATGAAGACTGATTATATCTCATTTTTTCTGTGCAACAAGGAAAATATTGGCATAGGTATCAGTGATATGGGCACATGATGCCTGATCAGGGATGTAATAAACCTCCAGATCCTTTATACTGTATCCAGCATCTGTGACAGCGTTTCTCACTGTCTGCTCATCCAATGGTAGACAGAAAAAAGTCTTCTCTCCCACCTTATAAAAAGAATCTCCAAGGACACCAATCAAGACCAAGTACCCACCAGGCTTCAAAAGAGTTGTGATATTTTTCAAAGAGCAGAAATATGCATCAATATCTCTGCAGGCTGTTTCCAAGCACAGTGCTGTGATCAGGCAGTCCGCAAGGGGAATCTCTGCGGGATCTAGTGGATTACTCTTTGTTACATCACACTTCAAGACTTTATGGATTCTGGATCGTAATTTGTTCTCTTTTTCCTCCCAATTATCTCTATATTAAAAAAGAGTTACAAAAAAAATTGAAGATCACAGCAAAACCAGATAAATCATTAATGTTAGAACTCTATCTACCCTGTTGAGCCAAAGATACTTAATATAGGTGTCTTTCAAAGATAACCTGTCACCAAGGTTTTCCCATATAAAGTAGGATCAGCACCTGTAAGCTAGATTGCTTTATATAAGTCCCCAATGCACACTGCATAACACAAAAACAGAGCTTTTATTATACTCAACTACAGGACAGTCCGTCCCGATAGGCATCTCTGGTCTTGAGGTGCCTCCTCTCTTTTGCCATCCTCCTTCTTGATTCTTGTAGGTGATGTATCTTACATCATCTACACTATGTTCTCCAACACACTGCTGCATAAGTGAGAAGAAGAGAGAAGAATACATATGCTTGAGCACAATGGAAGACACTGTGTGGATGACATGGGAAGCCAAATCAAGACCAGCGGCGCCCATCAGACTGGACCAAGCAGTTGGTGAGTATAATGAAAGGTATATTTTTTGTTATGCAGAGCACATTGTGAACTAGATAGCCTTACTTCTTATGGGACAAACTTGGTGATCGTTTGCCTTTAATTAAAATATCTCATTAATTGGAACAATTAGCTATATAAAGGGCTT
Source organism: Dendrobates tinctorius (assembly GCF_039654945.1). Lineage (NCBI taxonomy): Eukaryota > Metazoa > Chordata > Amphibia > Anura > Dendrobatidae > Dendrobates > Dendrobates tinctorius. Next base: position 555,719 of record NW_027362016.1, on the reverse strand, counting down.
CTTCACTTTCAGAGATGTCCAGAAGTTCTCTAGGTATTTATATCAGACCATTGGTACTTTTCTATGTTGGAAGGTCTTCAACATAAGGGTGTACATGCAATAAATGCAACCACAAATACAGCTACTGAGGCCATTAAATGGGTTGTCCACTACTAGGACAACCCCTTCTTGATCTAAATGTTTGGCCTCAATTAAATAAAAAAAGCTAATACCAACCTCGGGTACCGGCTCTGTTCCAGAGGTCTTGGCATTCGCAGTCCCAATGCTCTTGTGCAGTTGTTATGTCACGTGACCTGGGCACCCTGTCATCACTGTCTCCACCATCGCACGCTTTTAACATGAAGAGAAAGTTAGAGATCAGCTGCAGCCCTTGCTTCATCTTTGTGTTCAAAGCGTCCGAAGGTGGGGACAATGATGCCAGCATTGATTTAATGCTGGGATCACGTGTCACAACAACCACATGAGAGCCCCAGGACCACGAGTGCCGACACAGTTGGAAAGGTGACAGTACCGGAGGTGAGTATAGGATTTTTTTAATTTATTGGCCAACATTTAGATCAAGAGGGCGTTGTCCTAGTAGAGAACAACGACTTTAAAGATTTAGGACTAAATTAGGTTGCCCCATTCTTTTTCTCAGTGGGTCATATGAACCAAACTATGGCTACCACTCTGCATGGACATCTTCCATTCAAGCGGAGGCCACAAGAACATGTTCAGTGATGCATTTGTGGGCCAGAATCTCACTAATATGCATCTTTTGTATGAGTATACTGTTAGTTCTTTTGTGGGAATTGTAAGAATCATGAAGTCGTAGATGATTATATAACAAATATGAAGTGTTGTAAATAAACAATCTACCTTTTGCCTTCCAGGTCACAAACAATCTTCACAATCTCTGACCAATCAAAGGTTCCTTGTTCTCTTTTCAACCATCTCTCCAGTTCATGGCGATTACTATCTGTATAGTCAGTTGCAATAATATGTGGAAAAGATTCACAAGCAGAGAGAAGATGGTATATCGATGGTCCAGTTCCGATATCAACCAAAAAATCTCCTCTGATACCTCCTAAAAAAGAGAAGAGTATTATAATGGATAATGGACATTGCATATGTCATAAGTACCAATTAATGAATTGTATGATCTCTGTTAGTGTGTTTTTCTGTTTGGGAGTAAGAAGTTCTGTTTGATTACTCCTTGGTGCATGCTGATAACAAGCATGAATAACTTGAGATGGATAGTCCCTTGTTAAAAATCTCCTTTTCAGATTATTCGCCTGTAATTGAAAGTCTCTTATGGAAGAACAATTTCTTTTTAGCCTCAAAAATTGTCTCTTAGGGATACCTTTTTTGAGGCTTGTGTGGTGATGACTTTCCCACCTTAAGAGGCTGTTAAGGTACCTTCCGCTTCCTTAGATGTCAAAAGATGCAATCTTGTCCCTACCCACCTCACAACTGAATATAAGGCTGAGGTTGTTGACATTCAGATGTGCCACAAATTGTTCAAAATAATTACTATCCTCCAACCACAGGCCAATAATGTCATCAATGTACCATCTCCAAAACTATGTGGGGACACCATGTGACATCCTCGTCCTGGAACACCACTGTGTCCTCCCACCAGCCCAGGAGCAAGTTAGCATTTATGGGGCATATGGACTCCCCATCGCTGTGCCCCTGAGCTGATTGTAGAGCCTGCTGTCAAACAAAGTAATTATGACCAAGAACAAAATTCAGCAAATTTACTGGTGTATGATGTATTTTCAAAATATTTTTTTATTAGGCATTTTAACAGATTTTACAAAACATGCAAGAAAAATAGGGTGATTTAGTCTGTATTTTTTTAGATTGAATATATGGTTGAGAAGAAGATTTTTAAGGGGGCATGAAGTGCTATGGTCTCTTTCTAGTGCCATCCAAGATGGTTTGACATCCTCATTTATCCAGTATTGGCTTTGTTTGATTAGAATGGCGTGGTAATAACCTAGGATGTTTGGGATCCCCATTCCTCCATTGTATTTATGTTTATAGAGAATTGTTCTGTCTACTCTAGCTCTTTTCTCTCCCCAAACAAAGGAGAAGATTTTTTGTTGCAGCTATTAAAGAATGTTATTGGAAAGGTAAGAGGGAGAGCCCTAAAAATGTATAATAGTTTCGGGAGAATCACCGTTTTTATTGCTAGCACTCTCCAGGGTTGGAGGTCTTTTGTGATAGTGGCCAGAAATGTCACGCAATTTGCATTAACTGTGTTGCGTACTGTTTTTTTAAACACAATACCTAGGTGTGATATTTGTTCCTCTTCCCAACCAAACTCTGATTTATTTTTAATAGAGTTTATTGTGGTGTTTGAAAGGTAGAATTGCAAGATTTTCGATTTACTATTATTAATTTTAAAGTTTGATATTTGTGACAATTCCTCTATTATCTCGAGCAATGTTGCAATGGATTGTATCGGATTTGTGAGTGATAGCAACATATCGTCTGCAAATAGACTTATTTTGAATTGTTTAGACGGGGTGTTGATCCCCGTGATTTTTTCATTTATGCGAATTGCTTCGGCTAATGCCAAGGCGAACAGCAGTGGCGAGAGGGGGCACCCCTGTCTTGTCCCATTATGTATATAGAATGATTTGGATAAGGTGTTATTTGTGTAGATTTTGGCACTTGGCAGGGAGTATAAAGTGAAAACCGTTTCTATCCATTTGTTATTGAAACCAAAATTTAGAAGAACAGTTTTTAGGTAAGACCAGTTGACCCTGTCAAAAGCCTTTTCGGCGTCTAATGTTAGGAGTATTGAGGGGGTTCGGGTAGAGTTAATACTATTAATAATGTTGATAAGCCTCCTAGTGCTGTCAGATGTTTGTCTGCCTTCAATGAAGCCTGATTGGTCATCGTTGATTAGTTTTGGTAGGATTCCTTTTAATCTTGTGGCTAGTATTTGGAAAAGATTTTTATATCTGAATTTATCAGGGAAATTGGGCGAAAGTTTTTCACTTCTTCTAGATTATTTGGTGTCTTGGGAATCACAATGAGAGTTGCTTCCAACATCTCCCCAGGGAAAGTCCCACCCCCCGAAACATGGTTAAACATTTTTGCCATATAAGGGATAAGAATATCTGCAAAATTTTTGAAGTATTCGTTTGTTAGACCGTCTGGGTCAGGCGATTTTTGTAACTTTAGTGAGTTTACCGTTTCTATAATTTCTGAGATTGGTATAGGTGAGTTAAGTTGTGAAAGGTCTGGTGGGCTGATTTTAGGAAGTTGTAGTTTCTTAATGAACTCATTTATTTTTTGGGGATCTGGCTGAGGAATTGCGTTCTCTCCGTTTAAGTTATATAGTTTTCTATAGTAAGATGCGAATTCCTCTACAATATCAGTCAGGTGTTGTTTTGTATCTCCGGCTGCGTTTTTAATTTTGTATATTCTACTACGGACTCTCTCATTCTTCAGTTTGGACATCATGAAACTCGTTGGCTTGTTCGTTTCAGAGTATACTTTAAACTTCGATACTTTAAAGATTTTATCAAAGTCATCAAGGATAGCCCTATTTAATTCTTGTCTCAAATTGAGGATTTCCCTGTAAATTTGCTGTGATTTTATGTTAGTTTTAGAGAGATCATTTTCCTTTGAATTTATTTGTTTTTGTATAGTTTTAATTTTTTCTCTTTTTTTCGAATTGTGTCTTGCTGCAATTTGGATCAATTTCCCTCTTAGTACCGCCTTATGTGCACACCACACTGTGAGTGGGTTCACCTCCTCTGTGTCGTTTTCTTTAAAATATTGTTTTAATGTCGTGGCAATTTCGTTTCTATATTCTGGAATGTTCAGTAGGAAATTATTGCACCTCCATAATGTGTAATTTTTTAAAAAAGGGCCAATCCACATTTCTGATACGATGGGTACTGGTGTATGATGTAAGGTGGGTCCACCTAGTGCTGAAATAATATTCCACAGCCTAAATCCCTTTCACATGTGGAATGCTGCCGTACAATGACTCATCAATTGATGCGAGAATTGTCCTAAATTCAAGATGAATATCCTGTATTTTGGAGAGATGTTGTGTCCATGATATAAGAGGGTATAACTATCACAAATAACTCTTACCAACTCTGTGTACAAAAGGGTGCATTGCTTAATGAATTAAACAACAGATAGCAGGATAGCGGGCAGCACATCAAAATGTAACCTAAATAGAGTTTTTAGGGATCAACCATATGCATATAAAAATTCAGATAAAAGACACGAGAAAAAAAGATATGCATAACAACAGGGATCAACCTAAACAAAGAATCTTTATTACATAAATAGATACACAAAAAGGGGTATACAAAAAAGACATTGATTTAAAAACATTTAAAAGACCAAAAGGTCCAAAGGACACAAAAGAAAAGAAAGAACAGGCTAATGTCCTCCCAGGGAAGGAAAATGATGTTAACTCCTCATACACCTTAATAGCCAATATAATGCAATGGACAATATAATTAAGGTTAACAATAAGGGTAGCAAATAAAATCTCTTCTCATGCACCTTAAAGTATAATGCAATGGGTGAAATAGTCGATAAATATAATGAGAGTAGCAGAGAAAACCACTCCCAAGGACCAACTGCAATGTTATTCAAAAAGGTGATAATCTAACTGCCAGACTAACTCCACAGAATAATGGAGATAGTTCTGGGTGTGCTGCCAGCTAACGCCTCTTTCACACTTCAGTCTTTTGACGTTAGTCAAAATCTGCCCTTTTTTAAAAAAACGGATTCGTCGTTTTTTTTAACGGAATCCGTTTTTTCTCATAGAATTGCACTAGTGATGGATAGCCATCCGTTTCATCCTTCATTTGACTGATCTGTCAGAATTTCAGCGTCCGTCAATGGACATAGTAACGTTTTTGTCTGCGTTGAAAAGAGGGACGTTGACGGATCCGACACCGTCCGTCGTCTGCTAGAATGGATGCCTATGGGCGGCAAATCCGTCAACGTCCGTCACATGATGGAAATCAGTGACGGAATCATTTTTTTAAACTGAGCATGCCCGGAATAATTTCCATTCATTTAATTTAACCCCAAAAGCCGTTCTGGCACAGAAAATCTCTCAATCTCTCTCTCTCCACAATTCTGTTCCTTTAAATTTCATACACTGGATCCGTTTTTCTCACACTTTGAAGGATTGTGACTGATGCAAAAAGACTGAAGTGTGAAAGAGGCCTTAATTGTTGTCACGATCCCACCTGGTACCACCAATATGTCACGGGCCGGGGGATGTGACCTTTGGCCACACACGGCTATCACAGGCACAGGGGGGCTTATCTTAGCTATCCCACCGCTGGCACCATGTGATAAAAAAACAGCAAGCTAGTCTTGCCCTAAAAATTCACCGCAGAGGGGTTTTTTTAGTTATCCCACCACTGCCACAATAGGTTACAAGCTGTAGGGATTTATGTATATCCCACTTTTCAGTTTCACTTTGGAACTCGGAGCTCTCTGGCGCCCCCTTACTGTCAGGTCAATCAGGGAACTACACCTGGGATAATTGGTCACCGGATGGGCCGCTCACTGTGGACTGGCTGTTAGGCACGCTGCAGCAAGGGAATTATAAATGCTCTGGCCGAAGCAACACAAAAGCTTATAAAACCCCTTCCGTTGCTGCCAGCTTCACCCACCCAACCGGGACCACACTTCGCTGCCACCAGCTAACGATTCTCTTAATCAATACTTTAATTAAGAGGGTCTGTAGCAAACCCCAATATAGTAGCGTAATTACTTCAGGCATGCATGACTTCGTCACAGAGCAAAGAGACTGAGCTAATAAAGTTTATAGTTTATTCCCAAAAGATGAGCAGTGTTTACAGAAGATAAAAAGGTTTTACGAAATGAGACAATAATGGTATGTACAATGCAGCTAAAAATAAAAGGGGTTTAAAAGGCAGAAATTAAAACTTACATATAGCTTAGATCATTTCAGGCAGAACCATGCTGGGGTGGAGCCAGACATCGTAGTTCATGGATGAGGTCTTGTAGCACAAAGCTCCCAAGCAGCAACTGCCTAGGGGGGCTCAGTTGCAGACTTATAAGTCTGGGCTTGTGACATCACCAAAGGGGCTGTCTGGTGACATCCTCCCCCTTTCATAAAGTACAGATTAGGGTTCTGAACACTTATAACCATCATATCTGGGCTTGCGAATCTAGCAGAATATCGGCAGAACCATCATTCATCTTACATTGAAATTAGCTTTGTAATGACATCAAACACTAGCTGTTTACTCCGCTCAGTTCAGGAGAACTCGATTTCTCTGGTTCTGTTGATGCCAGGATTTAGTAAGAACCACTGTAGGGAAGACCAATCGGAGCACGTCCTCATATGTCAGTTCCATATTTCTGTCACAGACGGGGTCCGGGATATGGTCTCTTTAATATTTCCCACACTTATATACGACCACATGTGCTCAGACAAAGAAAAGTCTTTCTGCTAGCTAATTAACATTCCTTGCAGTGAGGAGGGGAGGGGGAGACAGGAAAGAGCTGGTGTAGTATTACAGAGAGCATGTGTGAAGCTGCAGCCAGGCACAGGGCTGCAATGTGTGACAAGGGGGGAAGAAGGGGCGTCAAGCCCTCACACTGACATAGCATAGTTCAGTGTGTAAATAGAAGATTGTGCAATGTAATAATCCAGGGAATCTTACGTCATATTCTACATTACCATTACAATTGTGAAGACACAAATAAATGTAACAGCCAATACAAGTCCAAGGGAGAGGCATCAGCCTCATCAAGTGGCAGTAAAAGGATAGAAAGCCACCACTTGTTAACAAATATATCTGTTGTCCATCAAAGGAAAAAAGAGCCAAGCAATACAGCCCTAAGATGTCCAAGTGGTCATAATAAGAATAATACAAGTATAGTGCTATAGTGCAGTCCGAGGGGAGTTCATGCCCCATGCGTATTGACACTACATAGGTGTCTTCATCAGGGGTGATATGCAAATAGAAGTCAAACACAACCCTTTATATAACCACAAAATAAGAAGATAGTTCCCAGCTGTGAGTCTGGAGCGGCATTTCACATTTTCATCGCACCGATACAATTCACTAGTTCTGACATCCCTCACATGCAAACTACGCAAGCGCACACACATCAAAGGAAAGTGTCCTAGTGCGCAGGTCCTAACATCCGTCACATACAATCTGCACAGGCGCACATATAGTCAGGGAGATCTTAGGACACAGGTCCCTCCGTGTCCATGGTAACTCCGAACGCTTATGCTGAAGTGTGCAGGCGCCAACACAAAATACTACCTATACCAATGTAAAATACAGTGCGCACGTGCAAGGGTGTTCATAGGGATCTTGGACATGGATAAGGACAAAGTGCTCTGGCTATGCTGCGCTGCAGCATAGATTCAAACAGGGGAAAGTGTCCCAATGCGCAGGCCCCCACATCTGCCACATGCAACCTGCGCAGGTGCGCACACAGCCAAGGAAATCCCAGGACACAGACCCCCCCGCGTCCATGGTAACTCCAGATGCTTTTGCTGAGGTATGCAGGTGCCAACACAAAGTACCACATATACCAAGGTAGGATACAGTGTGCCCGCGCAAAGGTGTCCATGGTGATCTTGGACACTGATAAGGACAAAGTGCTCTAAAGGCGCATGCAATGCAACACAGAACCAAATATCCGAGCACGCACTAGCATCAAGCATATTAAATAAAGAACAACATCCTGCATGCGTGAATACTTGTTAACAAATGATGGTTTTCTATCCTTTTGCTGCCATTGATGAGGCTGGTGCCTCTCCCTTGGACTTGTATTGGCTGTTACATTTATTTGTGTCTTCACAATTAGCTGGCAACACACCCAGAAAAATTAGTAAAAGATAGGATAGAAAAATGAGGAGGGAGGGGGTAATCGCAGGTATATACAATTGTCTCAGAACTAATAAACACTGAGCAGCCGGCGCATGCTCAGTAACTAGAGGTGATGTCACCGCTCATTACTGAGTCTGGCTCTGCTCCATTCATTCCGAGTCATTTACAGTCGGGAGCGGCTGTGTTAGCAGCACTCCGACTGTAAATGTATTAACTCCCAAGATGGATTTACGCCATGGGACGTGACTGAGCGCCGGACAGGTAAAGTATATTGTTGGTTTATTATGTCCACCTTTTTTTCAGACGATCGATGACTTAGCAAAGGAATTACCAGTGTAATAAAGATTATAAAAATGTGTGTATTGTATTCTTTCATTAAAATGATTTATTCTTATTGTGTGAGTGTGTTTACTTAACTTTTTATTTACTGTATGATTAGTAATGGATCGGTGTCTTATTGACATCTCTCCATTACTAATCCGGGCTTAATGTAACCAAATAATAGAAATGTGCCATTAACCCCTTTATTACCCCACTTGCCACCACTACAGGGCAAGTGGGAAGAACAGGACAAAGCGCCTGTGTTCCCATAGACTGTTATGTGATATTTTGGCGCCTTCCGTGCGCAAGCGTGCGCATGCATTTTTTTACACCATTGGACGGACCCAAAAAAGCAACAGGTTGCGTCTGGCGCGCCTAGGCGCACACTACAAAAAACGCATGCACACGAAAATGCATACGAACACGTGAAAATGCTAGACTATGCACATGCCATGTTAAACATAGGGGCGCATGGTGCATGCACATGGATGCGCACAGTGCGCTGCGCTAAAAAACGCTAATGTGAAACTAGCCTCAGTGCTTCTAAGTTCTACCTTTATCTTCATTTTTATATAAACGCCTCTGCATATATTTTTATATATTTCCATATATTTCTATATATATTCCATACAGCATTCTATAATACTGTAGATAAGCCCCCAAGCCAACCTGCAAGTGAAGAAAAATAAGGTTTATTATACTAACCCAGAGGGGCGGTCCAGTCCGATGGGTGTCGCAGGTCCGGGTCCAGCGCCTCCCATCTTCTTGCGATGCCACCCTCCTGCTTGCTTCATAGCTCTCCGGCATTGCTTTCCTGTGCAGACGTACCTATCTGCCCTGTTGAGGGCAGAGCAAAGTACTGCAGTGCACAGGTGCTGGGTCTCTCTGACCTTTCCCGGAGCTTGCGCACTGCAGTACTTTGCTCTGCCATATTTTGCTCTGCTCTCAACGGGGCATAAAAGTATGCCTGCGCAGGAGCATGATGCCGGGGAGCTACTAAGCAAGCAAGAAGATGGGAGGCGCCAGACCCAGACCTGTGACACCCTTCGGACCAGACTGCCCCCCACAGGTGAGTATAATAAAACATTTTTCTTATCTTTCAGGTTGGATCAGGGACAGATATACAGCATTATAGAATGCTGTAGATAAGCCCTGAAAGGCTGTGGCTGCATTTTATTGTGGCCAAAACATGTGACAGGTTCCCTTTAACACAGTCCCTTAGTATATATTGTACTTATTATACGCAGCACAGCCCCTTGGTATATAGTGTACTCACTTATTATGTATAGCACCATCCCTCAGTATATAGTGTAGTCATTTTATGTATAGCACAGTCCCTTAGTATATAGTGTACTCACTTATTATGTATAGCACCATCCTTAGTTATATAGTTTCCTCTTTTATTACAGTATGTATAACACCTTCCCTTATTACATTCCATCCTCGCTTGTCAGAGGCATAGCTAGGGTTTTGCTTTGGGGGGGGGCGAAACTTCTGAGTGGACCCCTAACTAGGTAACTTTGATTACAACTCAATGACCCACCCTAATAGTGGATGTAGAAGATGACAGCGCTGTTACTGAAAATAATCCCATTATAAAGACCAATATGGATATTACATGGTCAGTGGTAAATACCAGTCCTACAAAACATACAAGCGATTACTGCACTTACAGATAGTGCCTTGCCGCTGACGTTCTTTCTGATGGAATCGTTCACTTTTCACGTCTTTTCCATCTGGCCCAGACCGACAAGACAACTTCTCCAGCCACGACTCTGCTACAGAGAATACAACAAAGACATGTTTCACTTCTCACATTCCAGCCCCATCACCATCTATCCCCGACCTACACAAACTCCTCATCCTGCTGCTACCCTAATACTGAGCCACTGCTGCCATATGTGTCCCTATTACTGCACCTGATACACCAATACTGAGCTGCTGCTGCCGTATGTTTCCCTATTACTGCACCTGATACCCCAATACTGAGCCTCTGCTGCCATATTTGTCCCTATTACTGCACCTGATACCCCAATGCTGAGCTGCTGCTGCCGTATGTGTCCCTAATACTGCACCTGATACCCCAATGCTGAGCCCCTGCTGCCGTATGTGCCCCTATTACTGCACCTGATACCCCAGTGCTGAGCCGCTGCTGCCGTATGTGTCCCTATTACTGCACCTGATACCCCAATACTGAGCTGCTGCTGCCGTATGTTTCCCTATTACTGCACCTGATACCCCAATACTGAGCCTCTGCTGCCGTATTTGTCCCTATTACTGCACCTGATACCCCAATGCTGAGCCGCTGCTGCCATATGTGTCCCTATTACTGCACTTGATACCCCAATGCTGAGCCTCTGCTGCCATATGTGTCCCTTTTACTGCACCTGATACCCCAATGCTGAGCCGCTGCTGCCATATGTGTCCCTATTACTGCACCTGATACCCCAATACTGAGCTGCTGCTGCCGTATGTTTCCCTATTACTGCACCTGATACCCCAATACTGAGCCTCTGCTGCCGTATTTGTCCCTATTACTGCACGTGATACCCCAATGCTGAGCCGCTGCTGCCATATGTGTCCCTATTACTGCACTTGATACCCCAATGCTGAGCCTCTGCTGCCGCATGTGTCCCTTTTACTGAACCTGAAACCCCAATGCTGAGCCGCTGCTGCCATATGTGTCCCTATTACTGCACCTGATACCCCAATGCTGAGCCGCTGCTGCCACATGTGTCCCTATTACTGCACTTGATACCCCAATGCTGAGCCTCTGCTGCCGTATGTGTCCCTTTTACTGCACCTCATACCCCAATGCTGAGCTGCTGCTGCCATGTGTCCCTATTACTGCACCTGATACCCCAATGCAGAGTCGCTGCTGCCATATGTGTCCCTATTACTGCACCTGATACCCCAATGCTGAGCCGCTGCTGCCATGTATCCCTATTACTGCACCTGATACCCCAATACTGAGCCGCTGCAGCTGTATGCGTCCCTATTAGAGTTGAGCGAAACGGGTCGAAAAAATTCAAAAGTCACCGACTTTTGGCAAAGTCAGGTTTCATGAAACGAAACCCGACCCTAGGATGAGGTCGGCCACGAGGTCGGCGACTTACGCGCCAAAGTCGCGTTTCAAAAGTTTGTTTTGCGCTCTTTTTCAGCCAATCAGGATCCATGGACACTGTGGGCAACGTGATGACATAGGCACGGGTCACCACCATCTTTCAGAAGGGCATGCAAGTGATTGGCTTGCTTTGGTGGGCGTCACAGGGGGTATAAAAGGGCGTGCACGCCGACCGCCATCTTACTTCTGCCGATCTTAGTATAGGGAGAGGTTGCTGCTGATTCTGTAGGGAGAGCGTTAGGCAGGGAAGAAGACAAAAAAACTGCTTCTGCTGCTAGCGATTTGGCCTGCACAACACACAAGTCACTGTGTGTGCAGTGCAAGGGGAGGCTATATTGTGGTGTATCAGTGGTGTTGGTTGTTGGGCTGCCTTTTAAGGCTTCCTGACACGCTGGCATTGCTGTTTACCCACTGCTCCGCAAACTGCTTTTTTAAAAGCAATCCAATCTCCCTTATCCTCTCGTCACTTTGGTCACAGGCAGCTGTGCCATCGAGCGTGTCACATAGCGCTCAGATATCAGTGGGCCTCACACCATCCACAAGTGTCCAGTGTCCAAAAGTGTACGCAGAGATTCAAAATCTCCATTATCCTCTCGTCACTTTGGTCACAGGCAGCTGTGTCATCGAGCGTGTCACATAGCGCTCAGATATCAGTGGGCCTCACACCATCCACAAGTGTCAGTGTCCAAAAGTGTACGCAGAGATTCAAAATCTCCATTATCCTCTCGTCACTTTGGTCACAGGCAGCTGTGCCATCGAGCGTGTCACATAGCGCTCAGATATCAGTGGGCCTCACACCATCCACAAGTGTCCAGTGTCCAAAAGTGTACGCAGAGATTCAAAATCTCCATTATCCTCTCGTCACTTTGGTCACAGGCAGCTGTGTCATCGAGCGTGTCACATAGCGCTCAGATATCAGTGGGCCTCACACCATCCACAAGTGTCAGTGTCCAAAAGTGTACGCAGAGATTCAAAATCTCCATTATCCTCTCGTCACTTTGGTCACAGGCAGCTGTGCCATCGAGCGTGTCACATAGCGCTCAGATATCAGTGGGCCTCACACCATCCACAAGTGTCCAGTGTCCAAAAGTGTACGCAGAGATTCAAAATCTCCATTATCCTCTCGTCACTTTGGTCACAGGCAGCTGTGCCATCGAGCGTGTCACATAGCGCTCAGATATCAGTGGGCCTCACACAATCCACAAGTGTCCAGTGTCCAAAAGTGTACGCAGAGATTCAAAATCTCCATTTTCCTCTCGTCACTTTGGTCACAGGCAGCTGTGCCATCGAGCGTGTCACATAGCGCTCAGATATCAGTGGGCCTCACACCATCCACAAGTGTCCAGTGTCCAAAAGTGTACGCAGAGATTCAAAATCTCCATTATCCTCTCGTCACTTTGGTCACAGGCAGCTGTGCCATCGAGCGTGTCAGATAGCGCTCAGATATCAGTGGGCCTCACACCATCCACAAGTGTCCAGTGTCCAAAAGTGTACGCAGAGATTCAAAATCTCCATTATCCTCTCGTCACTTTGGTCACAGGCAGCTGTGCCATCGAGCGTGTCACATAGCGCTCAGATATCAGTGGGCCTCACACCATCCACGTGTCCAGTGTCCAAAAGTGTACGCAGAGATTCAAAATCTCCATTATCCTCTCGTCACTTTGGTCACAGGCAGCTGTGCCATCGAGCGTGTCACATAGCGCTCAGATATCAGTGGGCCTCACACCATCCACAAGTGTCCAGTGTCCAAAAGTGTACGCAGAGATTCAAAATCTCCATTATCCTCTCGTCACTTTGGTCACAGGCAGCTGTGCCATCGAGCGTGTCACATAGCGCTCAGATATCAGTGGGCCTCACACCATCCACAAGTGTCCAGTGTCCAAAAGTGTACGCAGAGATTCAAAATCTCCATTATCCTCTCGTCACTTTGGTCACAGGCAGCTGTGCCATCGAGCGTGTCACATAGCGCTCAGATATCAGTGGGCCTCACACCATCCACAAGTGTCCAGTGTCCAAAAGTGTACGCAGAGATTCAAAATCTCCATTATCCTCTCGTCACTTTGGTCACAGGCAGCTGTGCCATCGAGCGTGTCACATAGCGCTCAGATATCAGTGGGCCTCACACAATCCACAAGTGTCCAGTGTCCAAAAGTGTACGCAGAGTTTCAAAATCTCCATTATCCTCTCGTCACTTTGGTCACAGGCAGCTGTGCCATCGAGCGTGTCACATAGCACTCAGATATCAGTGGGCCTCACACAATCCACAAGTGTCCAGTGTCCAAAAGTGTACGCAGAGATTCAAAATCTCCATTATCCTCTCGTCACTTTGGTCACAGGCAGCTGTGCCATCGAGCGTGTCACATAGCGCTCAGATATCAGTGGGCCTCACACCATCCACAAGTGTCCAGTGTCCAAAAGTGTACGCAGAGATTCAAAATCTCCATTATCCTCTCGTCACTTTGGTCACAGGCAGCTGTGCCATCGAGCGTGTCACATAGCGCTCAGATATCAGTGGGCCTCACACAATCCACAAGTGTCCAGTGTCCAAAAGTGTACGCAGAGATTCAAAATCTCCATTATCCTCTCGTCACTTTGGTCACAGGCAGCTGTGCCATCGAGCGTGTCACATAGCGCTCAGATATCAGTGGGCCTCACACAATCCACAAGTGTCCACTGTCCACAAGTGTGTGCAGAAATTCTAAAACTCCCCTGTCCTCTAGACACCTTGTACCTTGTTTTACATTACTATATAGTTTGTTGGATTTTGTCTACATTTCTACCAAAAATGAGGAAGGCTGGTGGAAGAGGCCGTGGAATTGGGCGGGGGTTGGCAGCTGGTAATGATGGTGTTGGTGGTGGATCTGATGGTAGTGGCAAGAGCAAAATAGGACCGAATGCAGGAGGTGCTGACCCTGCGTCATCGTCTGGCTACATAAGGCCTCGAACGCTTAGTTTTCTAGGAGTTGGCAAACCGCTTTTAAAGGCAGAGCATCAGGAAAAAGTTTTGTCTTACATTGCTGACTCAGCCTCCAGCTCTATCGCCTCCTCTTCTTCAGTTGTAAAAAGTAAAAGCACTGAGTCGTCATTGGAGGCTCATGTTCATGAACCACACCTTTCCTTGTGTCCTTCACCCCAACCAAGATTGAAGGATGACGCAGGCCATACTACTGATTACTCCATGGAGCTGTTTTCACATACCATGCCTGGATTATCAAGTGAAATGGTGAATTACCCAGGCCAAGATGAATCTGACATGGAGTGCACTGATGCACAGCCGCTGATGGATGATTCTGCTGGTACATTCACTCAGAGCACTACATTGTCCTCGCAGTGTACAGAGCCAGATTCTGACCCTGATGAGACTCAGGTGCCCCTTCCCGCACACTATACCACCATACACGGTGACACAGAGGAAGGTGCACATGACATAGAAGAGGAGGTGATGGATGACCCAGTTGTTGACCCAGATTGGCATCCATTGGGGGAAGAGGGTGCTGCTTCCAATAGCTCAGATGAGGAGCATCCACAGCAGACATCGACATCGCAACAGCTGTTATCCGGCAGGCCCGGAGCACTCCAAAGACAGGTTCCAAACATCAAAAGAGTTGCTGGACAGCTTGTCCAGAGGGTCAAAAGATCACAGCGTGCTAGGCCGCAAAATGTCTGCCAAAGTAGGAAGAGTGCAGTGTGGCACTTTTTTGAACAAAATCCTCATGATCAGGCCAAGGTTATCTGTAAGAAGTGCGCAAAGACCTTTAGCCGAGGGAAAAATCTGAAAAATTTGAATACCAGTTGCATGCTTAGACATTTAACCAGCATGCACTTGCAAGCGTGGACACAACACCAAACCTCAAGTGCCACATGTGCAACTGATCACAACGAAGGTAGTCAGAAACGCTACATTGTTTCCCCCACTGTAAGCCCACCGGTTAGCACAGCAGCAAATGTTGAGGTGTCGTTGCAAGGCCACAGCAGTCAGGGAATCCCACTGTTATATCAACGAAATACTGATTCTAGGCCATCAGAAAGAACACCAACTCCATCACCATCATCAACCCTCTCTCAGTCCACCCTGTCCACCGCTACTTCCACCATATGCAGCTCTCAAGTCCAGCTCACCCTCCCAGACACTATGAGTAGGTCAAGAAAGTACTCAGTCTCTCATCCGCGTACACTGGGTTTGAACGCCCACATTGCCAAACTAATCTCGTTTGAGATGATGCCCTTTCGGTTGGTGGAAAGCACAGCTTTCCGCGAACTCATGGCCTATGCAGTACCACACTATGACCTACCCAGTCGCCACTTCTTCTCTCGCAAAGCCATCCCAGCCCTCCACCATCATGTGAAAGACCGCATTGTCCATGCACTCAAGAAGTCAGTGAGCGGAAAGGTGCACCTCACAACTGATGCATGGTCCAGTCGGCATGGCCAGGGCCGTTAAGTGTCCATCACTGCGCACTGGGTTAATGTGGTGGATGCAGGGTCCACAGGGGACATCGGTGGTGGGACAGTGCTGCCTAGCCCACGGTATAGGAAACAGTTGGCTGTAGGCGTTCGACCCTCCTCCTCCTCCACCTCCTCCAGAAGCGAAAGCTCGTCCACAGAGCGCAGTCGTACGAGCACTCCATCTGCAGCTGCCACTGTTGCACACGATGTGTCCCCCTATCGAGCAGCTAGTAGAAAGCGTCAGCAGGCTGTGTTGCAGATGATGTGTTTGGGCGACAGACACACCGCCGAGGTGCTGGCCGAGTACTTGAAGCGACAAACTGAGTCATGGCTGGGCAGTGTACATCTTGAGGCAGGCAAGGTAGTTAGTGATAACGGCCGTAATTTTGTGGCAGCCATAGCCCTTTCAAAACTCAGCCACATACCTTGCTTGGCTCACACCTTGAACCTGGTGGTGCAGTGCTTCCTCAAAAATTATCCGGAGTTAACAGCCCTGCTCCAGAAGGTGCGAAGACTGTGCGCGCACATCCGCCGGTCGCCTGTACACTCCGTTCGTATGCAGAAGCTGCAGCGATTGCTCCACCTTCCCAACCACCGCCTCATTATCGACATTGCAACAAGGTGGAACTCCACCCTGCACATGGTGGAGTGGCTGTGCGAGCAGAGGCAGGCCATAATGCATTTGTGGGAGGATACACGGCCAGGCACTTTGAGAGCAGACATGGAGTTGACAGGCATGCAGTGGTCGAAGCTGAAAGACCTTTGTAAAGTCCTTCAGTGTTTTGAGGAATGCACACGGCTGGTAAGCGCAGACGATGCCATCCTAAGCATGAGCATCCCACTTATGCGTCTGCTCATGCAAACTTTGACGCACCTTAAGGAGCAGGCGTCTGTAGCCAATGTTGATGAGGAGGAAGAGGAGGACGGAATCCTTGATGACATTCAGCCATTGTCTGCTCAGGGACCTCTCCTGGACGAGGTGGAGGAAGAAGAGGAGGAGGAGGAGGAGGATGATGGGGATGATTACTTAGGGGAGGAGGATGCATCTCGTGGGGCAAGTGAAAATGTTGGCGTGGCAAGGTCTGGTACAGGGTTTGTGCGTGACTGGAGGGATGTGGATTTGCCAGAAAGTGCTCCTCCACCCAGCACTCGCAGTGCATCATTGACACCGGGAACATTGGCCCACATGTCAGATTATGCCTTGCGGATCCTAAAAAGGGACCCCCGCATCCCCAAAATGATGAACGATGACGACTACTGGTTGGCCAGCATCCTGGATCCACGCTATAAAGGCAAATTACAAAACATCATGCCACAGGAGAACCTTGACCTAATATTGGCTAATAAACAAGCAACTCTGGTAAATCGGTTGCTTGAGGCATTCCCAGCACACAGCAGCGGTGATGGTTCTCACAAGAGCCGTACGGGCCGGGGCAGCTTGGCAGAGGTGTTCGTGGTGCACACAGCAGAAGTGGCGTTGGAGACAGGGGTTTCATGACAATGTTGTGGACTGATTTTTCAAATACCGCTCACACAACTGGTAATACTGCATCGATGGAAAGTGACAGGAGACAGCAGTTGTCAACTATGGTTACAAACTACTTTTCCTCCCATATCGATGTTCTCCCACACAGGTCATTCCCCTTTGACTATTGGGCCACTAAACTGGACACCTGGCCTGAATTGGCCCAATATGCCTTACAGGAGCTCGCTTGCCCAGCTGCAAGTGTGCTATCGGAAAGAGTCTTCAGTGCAGCTGGATCATTCCTGACAGAAAAAAGGACCCGTCTGTCAACCCAAAATGTGGATGATCTAACCTTCATTAAAATGAACCACACATGGGTTTCCAAGGATTTTGTCCCACCTTCCCCTGATGACACATAGGGTGACAGAAAAATGGCTTGCTTTGGTCCACCTCTTCCTGGTACTTCACCTATTTCGCCTTTTGCATCAGCTGAATGTCCAACATCAACATATGCCACTTTCTAAAACTCCATAACTGTGCTGCCTCCCCCCCCATGGCCGGGGTCACCACCTACGGCACGACACCGTGCGAGTGCCGTTGCACTGGACAGGTGGGTAGGCCGACTCTTGGGCGCGGGCACTGGCACAGGGTCCCTCATAGTGCAATCAAGTGTCTCTGACGGTGGTGGTGCACACCCGACGTCAGACACACCGCTGTACTATGAGGGGCCCAGTGCCAGTACCGACGCCCACGAGTGGGCCCCCCTTGCTTGGCCAGGGCCCCAGCATTTGCAATCTTTACCTCTCCCTGCTCCTCCGCTGTGTAATCTGGGCCGTCAAATCCATACTGTGCCTGACACCGTCTGAGCCTGCCTTCTGAGACATATATTTTGAATGTGTACGCTATCCATACATGTTATCCAGGGATACGGTACCCTTTCTAACCTTTGTGCAATGACATGCAATCCATACTGGGCCTAACACCGTCTGAGCCTGCCTCATGCTGTATAGACATATATTTTGAATGTGTACGCTATCCATACATGTTATCCGGGGATACGGTACCCCTTCTAACCTTTGTGCAATGACGTGCAATCCATACTGGGCCTAACACCGTCTGAGCCTGCCTCATGCTGTATAGACATATATTTTGAATGTGTACGCTATCCATACATGTTATCCAGGGATACGGTACCCTTTCTAACCTTTGTGCAATGACGTGCAATCCATACTGGGCCTAACACCGTCTGAGCCTGCCTCATGCTGTATAGACATATATTTTGAATGTGTACGCTATCCATACATGTTATCCGGGGATACGGTACCCCTTCTAACCTTTGTGCAATGACGTGCAATCCATACTGGGCCTAACACCGTCTGAGCCTGCCTCATGCTGTATAGACATATATTTTGAATGTGTACGCTATCCATACATGTTATCCGGGGATACGGTACCCTTTCTAACCTTTGTGCAATGATGTGCAATCCATACTGGACCTAACACCGTCTGAGCCTGCCTCATGCTGTATAGACATTTATTTTGAATGTGTACGCTATCCATACATGTTATCCGGGGATACGGTACCCCTTCTAACCTTTGTGCAATGACGTGCAATCCATACTGGGCCTAACACCGTCTGAGCCTGCCTCATGCTGTATAGACATATATTTTGAATGTATACGCTATCCATACATGTTATCCGGGGATACGGTACCCTTTCTAACCTTTGTGCAATGACGTGCAATCCATACTGGGCCTAACACCGTCTGAGCCTGCCTCATGCTGTATAGACATATATTTTGAATGTGTACGCTATCCATACATGTTATCCGGGGATACGGTACCCTTTCTAACCTTTGTGCAATGACGTGCAATCCATACTGGGCCTAACACCGTCTGAGCCTGCCTCATGCTGTATAGACATATATTTTGAATGTGTACGCTATCCATACATGTTATCCGGGGATACGGTACCCTTTCTAACCTTTGTGCAATGACGTGCAATCCATACTGGGCCTAACACCGTCTGAGCCTGCCTCATGCTGTATAGACATATATTTTGAATGTGTACGCTATCCATACATGTTATCCAGGGATACGGTACCCTTTCTAACCTTTGTGCAATCACGTGCAATCCATACTGGGCGTGAGAACGACTGGCGAGCTGTTAAGCAAGCTACAGCACCTGTCCAGACAAGTACAGGGATTCCCTAGCGAGGAGACTTATTTGATTGTTTTCAATGTTGGGACAGCAATTTTTGGGGAGCACTATACTCTGGAGAATGATAGATGGGGCCCACCATACACTGGAACATTCCAAAGGTGGACATCAGACACTGGAGCAGCATTTACAGGGCCCATTATACACTAGAGCATTAGAAATGGGGCCCATTATGTTTGGAGCATTATTTGGGCCCATAAGACAGTGGAGCTTCATCCATGGGGACCAACATATACTGTAGCATTATGTGGAGCTCATCATATACTGTTTCAAACATTATATGGGACCAATGATTTTGTATGGAGAAATAGATGGGCCTCGTCATGAGATGTAAAAAGTGAGGTATTTTTCATTGTACTATACCGCTATTTCTCTGCCGTATCGGAGCATGATGAGTTGTGGTATGTGTTAAAGGGGCGCTCTTTCGCCCAGGGCACATGAAAACCTGCAGCCAGCCCTCCCCCCCCACAACTTTAGCTAAATAACCCCCATTTTTCAGTGCGTAACTTGTATTATGAAGTTAATTAAGGTTGACAAGCTTAAGTAAGAAGAATTGATGCTTTTGGCATTCAAATGGGCACTGTAGGTGTGTTTCCTGTCCTCCTCTCACTGCCAACTTTTATTCCCCATTGACTTACATTGGGTTTCGTGTTTCGGGACGACCCCGACTTTTCCCTATAATCGGACGATCTTGCTCGACCCGACTTTTGGAAAAGTCGGGTTTCACGAAATGAAACGCGACCCTAAAAAACCAAAAGTCGCTCAACTCTAGTCCCTATTACTGCACCTACTGTGTGGTTCTGTGTGACCTCGAAATTCTAAAGCATCCCTCTATAATATAGTAATGCCTGGTGCAATTGCCCTAGAAAACAGTGCCCACATATTGTTTCCTAGAATGTAATATTGCCCTCTGTGTGACCCGTTGACAGTCACTGTAACCTGAGTTCCCCTATAACAATAAGTGCCCACTTTACATTTATTAATGTTCTGAGTCCCCCCTGTACAGCTCCCCTATACACAGTAATATGCCCCCCTCACTGTATACATACTGACCCCTTAGTATTCCCCAATGATGACTCCTACACTGTATGATGGCCCCCTAGATAGCCTCCATATAGTATAATACACCAGATAGTCCTCAATATAGTATAATGCAGCCCCCATAGGCAGACTCTACAGTATAATGCAGCCCCCCCATGGGCAGACTCAATAGTATATTGCAGCCCACATAAGCAGTCTGTAATATAAGGCAGCACCCCCCCAACCCCCCTATAGGCAGCCTGAAATATAAGGCAGCACTCCCCCCATAGGCAGACTGTAGTATAAGGCACCCCTCCATCCCCTATAGGCAGACTGTAGTATAAGGCACCCCCCATCCCCTATAGGCAGACTGTAGTATAAGGCAGCACCCCCCATTTGCTCCATACACCTCTACACACACATGGCTCCGCTCCGTACACCCCGTACACACACGTTTCCGCTCCGCACACATTGTACACAAACAGCTCCGCTCAGAACACCTTGTACACAAACGGCTCCGCTCCGTACACCTTGTACACAAACAGCTCTGCTAACCCCATACATACGTGGCGCCACTCCTCCGTACACCTCATACATGCATATCTCCGCTTCGTACACCTTCTACACACACGGCTCCGGTCTGTACACCTCATACACACACAGCTCTGCTACATCCACCTGGCAGTAAACCCCTCCTGGACCCCAAACATAAACTTCACCTTATCCAGCACCAATGCATGACAACCAGCACAGCAGAGTCCTGCAGCCAGCCACTGCCTTCTCAGGGGCCCATAGCGGCCGGGTGGCAGAGTAGGGAGATCGATTCTCCCTGCTCTACCGCAGAATGTAACTGTAAGGGCGCGCTGTGCACGCCGATACAGTTACATTAGTGTAGCTCCGGTGGGCCCCCTCAGAGAGCAGGGCCCGGGGCGACTGCCCCCCTGGTAGCTACGTTACTGTCTCTTGTTATATATGGTGCCGTCCCTTATTATATAACTTCCTCTGCTGTTATGTACAGTGCTGTCTCTTACATAGTGTATTCTTGTTATTTTGTTTTTCACAGCTCCCTCTTTTATTACATAGTCCACTCTCTTGTTAGATGTAAAATGACTGCTGATGGAGGAGCCTCTGACCAGACTACCAGTCCATTATCTCCTCCATTAGAATAGAAGCTTTCCAGGTGTGACTTGAGCTCTGAAGATGGAGAATGCTTGAGCTCTGAGCTCTCTCTTTGCCACCTATTTGAAGCAACTTATCCAGCGACTAAGTTCTTCTATTATCAAGATTTTTTGAAGAATCATTCAGGAGGATACCCTGGACAACTGGCAAAAAATGTGGAAGCTTTGTTTTATCTGGACTGGAGTTATAACTGATTTGCTTTTCTGCTGACTCATCCTGCTTGCAGAGAGGCCAGTAGACTTGAAGCAGTGAGAGCTTGGAGTGGGATTGCTACACTGTGTGGAGAAGCACCTGTATACAGAAGGAAGAATCCTGGACATATTCATCCTTCCTACACCTGGATTAAAATCTTTTCTGAAGGGACCGGATCCTGGAGCTGCTGGGATACAGGCCAGGCACAGAATATATGCTGGACTGCAATAGGTTCTTGATTTCATTTAAACTGACAGCGGTGGATTTTATGGGAAAGAGGGAATCACATCAGAGTTAGTGACACTCAGCTGGTACGGTGAGTCACTCTGTTTAATAAGAGACCCATGCCACACTCTGTCCCCTCTCCCTCCCCTCACACCCTGCTGCTGGCAGGTTTTTGTCCAGGGTCTCCACTAGCTCGCTCAGACAAAGCTTATATCTTACCTACTGCTTTAACTGCGCTACCTGTACTACACAAGAACACCTGGTGTCCCATATTCGCACTAGGCAGCCCCCTCCACACACAATGACTCTGGCCCCTTATAGCCAGCAATAATTCCTTGCAAACCAGGATTGTGCCTTCCTTTCCCTGGTCTATACAGTACTGACGATAAGAATACCTAGGCTGCCCCCTAGCAAAAGGCAAGGGGAGATGCTTGATTAAATTATAATTTTTCAAAATCCTATAGCCTTCTATACACAAATATGGGGAAATCTGGAGCTAAAACGCAACGTTCCACAGCCAAGCCCCTGAAATCCATTACATAATCTGATGTGGATACATTTTTGAAGAAGCAAACTGCTCTACCTGTCCCTACTAGATCTCCAGGTCATAAAGATCATTGTACAGAGGATGATTCAGACTCTGATCTTGAAAGCGACACTGACACAGGTGGAGACTCAAGGGACAATTTGGTAACACGTTCCTTCATTAAACGGATCCTGTACAGGGCCCTTAAACCTATCGGAAAAGAGCTCACTGAAATTAAGCATGACCTAACTCAACAAGGGCACAGGCTAGAGGACATGGAACAAAGCCAAATAGCTATGTCACAGCACACCAATGGTCTCCTTGACAGTTTAAAAGCCCATGAAAACCAGCTACATGATATCAAATCAACTCTGGAGGACCATGAGAAACGCGAGCGTAGAAACAATGTTAGAATTAAAGGTCTCCGGAATCTGTGGCATTTGATGCTCTGGCCAAGGCAGCCAAAGAGATTTTTGGGAAACTTCTGCTGGATGGGGACCCCACTGACATTGAGCTTGTATGAGTACCCAGGTCCTTGCGCCCTAAACCAAAACAGGGGGAACCCCAAGAGATGTTCTATGCCGTTTCCTAGACTTCCATACAAAAGAGCTGATTATGCGCAGATCTCGTGAGTCGGAGGAGATTACCTATGAAGGCTCACACCTGAGACTGTTCCAGGATCTTTCAGCCACTACTCTCAGGAAGCGATGGCTTATTAATCCATTCACGGATGCCCTGATTCATAAAGGCTACCACTTCCACTGGCTTTTAGGATCTCCATTTCCGCGGGTGAAAAAAGGTTTCTGGTCAGATCATCCGCCGACATCAGGAAAGTTTGTAAATCTCTAGATATTGGCCTGGAGACCTATCCTGACCTAGAGACTTTCCACACGGCTTCTCTTCTCTGGCCATTACAGCCACCTCCCCCTTGGATTACTGCAGGCTCTCCCAAAGCACAGAGACCGAAAAGAAACTCGACTAAGACACCATCATCTAAAGGGGACATTGAAGTAACATGAACATGACCTGCCTCCATCCAGATCCAAGAATTATTTCCTCTTTTTGTGCATTGCTCTTAGTGGTTATGTAATTATTGTATCTTTAGTCTCGTGATATTCTAAGTGCTGTCTTTTCCTTTACTAACTTCCCTCCCATCCCGTCCTTATCCCCCATCAACCCCCCTTACTCACTACCCTAACCCCCACACCCCATTCTACCACAGAGTACATGCTCACCAAGGCTATAGGTGATGTAGTTTTTTTTCTCTCCCTTGATTGCCGACAAACATGTTTGAAAGGTTATTTGACCTAATCTTTAGTAGTTCGTTAAGACTTGTTTCAAAGATAAAACTTATGTTGTTTTCTTTTTCCTCCCTCTTCCTGTCTCTCTTCCCCTCTATACCCTTCATTCTCTATCCTTCATACCTATCTAATCCGGACATCATGGTGCAACTGAGGCAACGGTGGACGTCTTCCCAATAGGCTTCTGCCAACTCCCCCTTCATACTCATGGATACTCGTGATAAGGTATTTAACTTTGCCACATTCAATGCACATGGCCTTAATTCACCAGTCACTAGGCGACATACACTGGCCCTTCTCAAGAAACAAAAAGCAGATGTTTAGCTAGTGCAAGAAACCCACTTTAAACCAAACAAAATCCCCAATTTTGAGCGAGCTCACTATGTCAAATGGTTCCATGCTACCACCACTCAGGCGGGCTCAAGGGGTGTCTCGGTAGTGATAGCGAGGGGGCTGCCCTTTCAGATGCAAAAAATCTTGTCTGACCCTATGGGGAGATATCTACTGGTCAAAGGCCTATTGGCGGGGAATTTAGTTACGATCTGCAGTCTGTATGCCCCTAACAAGAAACTCCTGAAATGGTTGTTAGCGACACTGAAAAAAATAGACGATTTTAGAGAAGGTCTCCTTATTATAGGAGGTGACCTAAATGTTGTGCTCGAACCATTAATAGACACAACGAAAAAGAAAAGTGCAATTTCCCTCAGAGATCTTAGTAGAATAAAACAACGGATCCACTCTTCACAGATAATAGACATTTGGAGATACCTACACCCAAATGACCGAGACTTTATTTTTTATGCACACCCTCATGAGTCCTACCATAGACTAGACTATATCTTTATACCTAAAAACTACCTTCCTAATGCAAAAAGGTCCAATATATTACCTAATGTTTTCTCAGATCACTCAATTGTAACTTTAGAAATGACATTGATCAAACCCTTTGCTCCCTGTAGATTTTGGTGAGTTAACGAATCGGTTCTGAACACTCCCTCAATGCGTGACCGTATAACCTAGACATTTAACCATTACTTTGGCCAAAACGACAATGGGGAGGTGTCAGCCCCGATCCTATGGGAAGCCCACAAATCAGTTATCAGAGGAGAATTGATATCAATCTCCTACCTACACAAACAAAAACAACAACAGATAAACACTTTATATGCTGAAATAGCCGATCTTGAGACTCAGCATAAAAAACAAACTGAATCTCAAACACTAGCCCAATTATCCCAGAAAAAACAACGCCTAAAAGATATCCTTAACTTACAGTCTGCAAAATGGTATTCCTCCTGGCGGACCAAAATGTTTGTACCTGGAGACAAGGCATCTAAACTCATGCTCTCAAAAATAAGACAGCATCAAGGTCACACATATATTCACTTGATTAAAAATCCAAGAGGTACGCACACCTTTGACTATGACCAGATAAAATCGGAATTTTTAAACTATTATAAGCAACTTTATAATTTGCGCCCACCTGAGTCCTCCCAGGAGTTGACCAGGAGGAGACAATCCATAGTGTCCTTCCCGACCCATCTGGGATTACCAAAACTCTCGGATTCACAGCAGCAGTGGTTAGTCGAACCTTTTCGGTTGAATGAGCTCCAGTCCACCCTGTCGAGATGCCCGTCGGGCAAGGCGCCGGGCCCTGATGGCCTTTCCTCCTTTTATTACAAATCCTTTCCCTCGATGCTCCTACCACGACTGTTAAATGTGTGCAATTATATGCCAGGAGATAGCTTTTTCCCTACTCAGGCTCTGGAAGCCAGAATCTCATTAATACACAAGGAAGGTAAAGATGCTGAATTATGCAGCAGCTATCGACCGATTTCCTTGTTAAACATTGACCTAAAGATGTTCGCTAGTATGATTGCACGAAGAATCGCAAAATGCTTGCCAGAATTAATCTCGTTAAACCAAACAGGCTTTGTGGGAGGGGGGGAGAGAGGGAAGGGATAACACATACAAAATACTTCATCTCATGCATTTTGCAAAACAAAAAAATCTTCCCTTGGTGCTTCTTGGGACTGACGCTGAAAAGGCGTTTGACAGGGTGGACTGGGCTTATCTGGGAGAGGCATTGACCTGCTTTGGCTTCCCCTTACCATTAGTTTCGGCCATTATGAAAATGTATAGAGACCCTACTGCACGTATTAGAGTCAATGGTTCTCTTGACAGATGCATTCACCATCCAAAACGGAACAAGATAAGGATGTTCTCTTTCTCCGATCCTTTTTATACTAGCGATGAAGCCGCTGTTGTGTGCAATCCAGCAAAGTAAAGACATTGAGGGCATCAAAATTGGTAATAATCAGCATAAGTCTGCGGCTTTTTCTGACGACTCGTTGGTTTTGATGACAAATCCGCTACGAGGGTTTCCTGCCTTACTGGGAATTCTTGAGGAATATGGCAACCTCACAAACTTTAAGGTGAATGCGTCAAAATCAGAAGCTCTAGACCTAAACCTGCCCGCCCACATGCTGGGTAAGTTGAAGGAGCTCTACCTTTTTGCCTGGCCTAGCAGATATATTACCTAGGTATAAAATTTGCTAGATCTGATAAAGAACTTTTCCAGCTTAACTATTATCCCTTAATGGACATGGTGCAGTCCATTATTAAATCGTGGAGAGACCCTTTTTTGTCATGGACGGGAAAGAAGAATCTCCTAAAAAGCTTGATCCTTCCCAAATTCACATACCTATTCTCCACTCAACTCATCCATGTACCAAACTATTTCCTCACTAGAGTGAACTCTTTATTTTTCAAATACATCTGGAGGGGCGCAAGACCCCGCATTAACTCGTGCACACTTTCATTGCCAAAACATAGTGGGGGAATGGGAGCCCCCCGACATCAAAAGCTATTACTATGCAGCGGTGCTTTCTCGATCAGTGGACCTGATTACGAATTATAGTGACAAACATTGGGTCAACATAGAAAACACTTTATCTCATATACCCCTTAGGTCTCTACTGTTGACATATACTAGGGGATGGAATCCCTTCCCCCCCAACAACCCCCTCTCTCTGGCTTTGCTCAGAGTTTGGTCGAGCTTCCACACCCTCCTGGTACCCCCTCGTCCCCACTATTGAAACTATCCGACGCCTTGTCTCCATCTCTGGACGCATTAAGGGACGGAGGTGACCTAGCCCAGAAATTGAGACAAATATCCATTGATCAGATAATGGCGGATGGGGCAGTCCTTCCGCTGACTGAATTGAGTGATCTCTTGGCCCCCTTGAGCTTCACTTTTCTCCACTATAATTCTCTGAGAGAGCTATTGAAACGTATACAATTTTGCCTGGATAATCCACGCAAGTTTGCACCATATGAAGTTCTCTGCTCCAGAGTATCAAGACCAACCAAGGTCCTCTCTACAATTTACCAGACACACTTATCTAAAGACCTATCCCTGAAAAGAGCATACTTTGCCCTCTGGGAAAAAGACCTAGGATACAAATTCACACAATCACAAATAGACCATATCTATACGCATTTGCATGGCTCAACGAGCGCGTGAAAACCCAAGAAAACGCTTTTAAAATAGTCACACGATGGTACATTACACCGGCACAGACTTGTACCTGGCTGTCGGGAGCTTGGGCTAGGTGTTGGCGTTGCGAGGAAGAGGGGGACTACCTTCACATATGGTGGACTTACCCTGTCCTCTGACCCTTTTAGGCAGCAACAGAGAAATTCATCAGAGATATCGCAGAGTCCCCAGTGTCGCTGACACTCGAGACGGCTCTGCTGAACCTCCCTATATACTTCAAACAAAAGAAGACTCCCACCTTAATCCATAATATTATAGCTGTGGCCAAACTCCTAATCCCAACTTACTGGGGTACAACCCAGATATCCACTTCTCATCAACTGCTGACAAAAACTGACCAACTATATCGTATGGCTGAGATTGTTGCCTCGGTGAACCATTCACAGTTATCTTTTGAAGAGAACTGGTGCTCCTGGATTAACTATAGATCTACCCTCAAGCCTCTACAAGTATTAATATTTGATTAACTCGAAACTTGGTCTGTGATGTTTAAGAACACTAAAGCCCCCGTTACACACTGCGATATCCCTAGCAATATCGCTGTAAAGTCACCGATTTTGTGACGTTACAGCGATATTGCTAGCGATATCGCTGCATGTGATACTTACCTCCGACCGGCTCCCCCGCTGGTTATCGCTGGTCACGCGAGAAGCTCCTGGACCATTCCTCGTCGTCCACTTCCTGCGGCGCTTCCTGCTGTGACGACGAAAGACGCGTGGACGCGGGCGGGAGGATGTCAGGATCGCCGCGTCTGACAGGTAAGTAGCGATCCCCGTCCCCTGCGATGTCGCTGGTGAGATCTGCCTGAGTGGCAGCTCACTAGCGACCACCCAGCGATTCACCAGCGATCCTGACCGCGTCATATCGCTGGTCGGGATCGCTGGTGAGTCGCTAGGTGTAACGGTACCCTTACCCTCTCTCTCTATCTCTCCTCTACTTTCCCTCCCCCCCCGCCTCTCTCTTTCCTTCTCTCTTTCCCCCATTTTCTTTATGGCTCTCTTCCCCCCTCATCTCTATTATTAGTTCTACTCTTTCATAAATGAAAATATTTTGCATTTGCTAAATGTTTTACACCATTACAATCCATGACACCTTAAATTATTTCTATGTGGTGTTATCATCTTTTGATTAATCAATAAAAAGATCATTGAAAAGAAAAGAATAGAAGCTTTCCCATGCTATATACAGTATATCTAATAAGAGAGGACGGTATGTAATAAAAAACAGGGCTCTATGTAATCCAATATGTAAGGGACGGTGCTGTACATAGCAAGAGAGGACAATGTATAAGGGACATAAGGGACAGCAATATACATAATAAAGGAGAGTATGTAATATATATACATGTATGTGTGTAATATATACAGCTTTGTCTCCATAAAAGGAGGGGGGCCCAGACACTTTTCTTACACAGGGGCCCAAAGCTTTCAGTGTCTGCCCCTGATCACAGGTGTCTACAATCTTGGAATCAGTGAGTGGGCCTCTATAGAGGGCTACAGATACTCACTGTGCTGTTTGGTGATATGGTGTGTATAACACTCAACATGGACCAAAGGAAGCAAAGGAAAGAGTTGTCTCAGGAGATTAGAAAGAAAATTATAGACAAACATGTTAAAAGTAAAAGTTATAATACCATTTCCTAGCAGCTTGAAGTTTCAGTGACTACAGTTGCACATATTATTCAGAAATTTAAGATCCATGGGACTGCAGCCAACCTCCCTGGACGTGGCTGCAGGAGGAAAATTGATGACAAATCAAAGAGACGGATAATACGAATGCTAACAAAAGAGCCCAGAAAAACTTCTAAACAGATTAAAGGTGAACTTCAAGCTCAAGGAACATCATTGTCAGATCGCACCATCCGTCGTTGTATGAGCCAAAGTGGACTTCATGAGAGACGACCAAGGAGGACACCATTGTTGAAAAAAAATCATAAAAAAAGCCAGACTGGAATTTGGCAAACTACATGTTGACAAGCTACAAAGCTTCTGGGAGAATGTCTTATGGACAGAGGAGACAAAAATGGAACTTTTTGGCAAGGCATATTAGCTCTATTTTCACAGATGAAAATTGAAACATATCAAGAAAAGAACACTGTCCCTACTGTGAAACATGGAGGAGGCTGTGTTATGTTCTGGGGCTGCTTTGCTGCATGTGGCACAGGGTGCCTGGAATCTGTTCAGGGTACAATTAAATTTCAAGACTATCAAGGGATTCTAGAGAGAAATGTGCTGCCCAGTGTCAGAAAGCTTGGTATCAGTCACAGGTCATGGGTCTTGCAACAGGATAATGACCCAAAACCCACAGCTAAAAACACCCAAGAATGGCTAAGAGGAAAACACTGCACTATTCTGAAGTGGCCTTCTATGAGCCCTGACCTAAATACTATTGACCATCTTTGGAAAGAGCTGAAACATGCCGTCTGGAAAAGGCAACCTTCAAACACGAGACAACTGGAGCAGTTTGCTCTTGAAGAGAGGGCCAAAATACCTGTTGAGAGGTGCAGAAGTCTCATTGACAGTTACAGGAATCATTTCATTGCAGTGATTGAATCAAAAGGTTGTGCAACAAAATATTAAGTTAAGGGTACCATCATCTCTGTCCAGGCCTATTTCATGAGTTTTATTTATTTATTTTTTTTAAGTCTGTGGAAGCATGGTTGAAAAGCAATGTCTGACTTTCATTTGTTCATTTTTATAGATTTTTTTATTTATTACTTTTGTCAGATTCAAGTTATTTCTACGACCATTGTGGGTTTTTCTGTCAT
Source organism: Dendrobates tinctorius (assembly GCF_039654945.1). Taxonomy (NCBI): domain Eukaryota; kingdom Metazoa; phylum Chordata; class Amphibia; order Anura; family Dendrobatidae; genus Dendrobates; species Dendrobates tinctorius. The sequence goes on along the minus strand of NW_027362016.1, from coordinate 525,514 downwards.
TACACGATGGGTACCAACAATTTTGCATATTATTATGCACCCTGTCTTAGCTCGGCAAGGCTTCGCCACCTTCCCCTATGGCTGCTGCCCTCTGCTATGCTCCATGCTGGGTTTTACAAGAGGACTGCCATGCTTCAATCACATCATCTGTGGTTTGATATTAAGACTTCTAGTCCTGTGTTCTGTTTGTGCTGCTCCTCTATCAGCTCCTGTTCTGCATCTGCCTTGTGAACTTGCATACCTGCTGTCTTATTGCTTTAGACTTTCCTGCATTCTCTCTACACCTGTCCTCCTGTGATCTCCAGTCTTCCAAGACCTCGCTCCACACATGACCTCGCTTCACACATGCCTTCGTCCCTGCTACACGAATGTCTGGGGTCCATGTGTCTAACCGGACCTGAAGCTTAATGGATCCACCTCACTTGGTGATCCTAACATATAAAGTATGTTATACTGTCGCTTAAGTCACATCGGGGTTAAGATATCATGTTGGGACTAGTGAACAGTGTGTATCAGGGAGCTGGCTGATCTGAGGTCTGCATTATGACCTGCTTGGATTAGCACTGTAGTGTAATGAACTTTATGGTAGTGTAATGTGAGTGTCTGGATGCAACGCACAGAGGCACGAGGCAGAAACATTCTGGGATCATTATAGTTCTATTTACATACAGTGACATCAAGTGACTCTGAACAATTAGTGTTATTAACTATGCAGATTAACATTTAAACAAAGAAAACAATAAATCTTAGAAAAGGATAGGAAGTCTTTCTCTGTCACCGGGTATTCCCACTAAGCAGCAAGTCTCTCTCTTATGTAGTTTATCAAAGCTCGTTGACCCTCCCATGCACCAACCGGTTCCCTCTCAACCTGAGACCTAATATCAGCCGACCCCGGTACTGGAGAGGATAGCTGGAAGTGACGCCCTGCTCACACGCACTGTTCTTTGCAGTCACAGGAGTGTCTCGCCTGTTGCAGGCTCCTCTTGGATCTTCTTGGCTTGACCATTCACAGAAGTCTCTTAAGATTGGAACAGAATGGACAAAGCCTCGGCTCTTGACGGGCGGCGTCTGGTCTCTTGAGTTTTACTGGTGTGGGGCACAAATTCATGTCATTCCAAGTGTCCCCCTGTGCGGAATCCAGGCCTTGTAAGGCAATGGTCGACTCCTTGATGTCATAGACTTTTCACTGAGGCCTGTTACTCTCTTCTCTGGCACCAAATCTGCCAGCGGTTTGGTGAGCAGACCTTTTATATCAAGGAAAGCCTTCCTGTGTGTCACCTGATCAGGTCCAGCACACAAAGTCGTTCCCCTGCAAATATTCCAGCACAATTTGGTTCCACTTGATTTTGCCTGGCCAGCAGATGGCAGTATCTCCTCATTAATGGACCCTTCCCAAGTTCTTGGGGATCAACATATTGTTGTGGGACTGGGTAGAGAGGCTGAAAAGCATGCTTTGCATGTATACACTCATGCTCAAGCTGAGTTAGCCCTCCTGACCCTTGATGGGGAGGCCCGGCAGGTGGTTATGTATCACCCACCTAGGGACAGGGACACTGTGGATAAGGTAGTAAAAATCCTGGAGGACATGCATGGCGACACCACATACCTAGGGCGCCTTTGCATGCAGATGTTCCAGTTCGTTTAAGGGTAAAGTGAGGCCATAGCTCAGGATGTTAATGCACTGCAAAAAGTGACCGCCCAAATCACCAAGAAGACACAAGATGGACACTGAGGACTGGGTCCATTGGATGAAGTGCTGCAGGATCAACTAGTTGCTGGACCGAGAGATCCTTTCTGAGCACACGGCCACATGTGAAAGGAGGTCAGCATTGGAAAGTTGTTTCTCCTGAGCCCCGCCGCATTGGAGATGGGCTATGTGCACAGAGTGTTAGACCTGCAGTGGAAGGAGGCATATTTCAAGAGACTGTTAGAGTTGAGAAAGGAGGAGACATGGCACCCGGTAAACTAGCGAACCCCACCGTTGTGGAGCACACTGAGTGGTTTCATGCCTCAGAGGGCGGAGGAGAGAACACTGAGGAATTGTCTCTGAGAGACCCATTATCTGGGCTGAATTCAATGGGCAGCGCCTCTGCTGTTTAATGGCCACAGGGTCCCAGGTAACTGCTTTGCCAGAAGCGTATTTCCAGAGCCACTTCCCCGAGTTTGCTCAATCTAAACAAGAATACATCATCCGACTGGTGGCGACAAATCAACTACCTATTCCAGTGTGTGGAAAAGACATGGGTCAAATGGGAATAATGTTGACCAAGGGGTCTGTAAGAGGAGGACTCATTGTAACCCTAGGCATAAACGTACTAAAAGAAGTTGGACAATTCTTTGCAAGAGCTGGGATAAAACCAACTGGACCCACGCCAGACATGATCCAGTCAGTCTGAAGGTGTTTCAGCAACTCATGCGAGTCAGCCATATTCAGAAGTTACCCGCTGCTTGCCAGCATCTTGGAAAAATGTTGCTACTCCCCGAAGCTACTGTGATGTTGCTGGTGGGACAGACTATAGTCACTATGCCAGTACTGGCCTATACATCCTTGGAGGGTATGGACATACAGATTGAGCCAATAGATGTAGAAGAAATGATTTTCGGATTATTACTTGCCTACACCTTGGCTACCATGCGGCAAGGACCAATACCTGTGCATTGTATAATTTTAAGTGGAGCAAGTTTTCTGTTGACACCCTGCAAACCAGAGCTGACACTATAGGATTGACACCTGTTGGAGGAGATCCATAAACCTTGGCAGTGATGCTCGATAGTTATAAAGGCAGGTGTGAACCCCTGGCTGGGGGTCAACTCTTGAAACAGATGAATGCCTACCTCACGGAATTCTCCTAGAGGCAAGATGGACAGATTGAACAGTTATTGCAGCGATATTGAGGAGTTTTTGCACAGCATTCAACATGAGATCCCTACAGGAACTACTGCACCCATTAAAGAGAGATATCGGCAGATTCTGCCACAGATGTATCAGGAGGTGAAAGAACTGTTGGCCCACATGCTGGGTAACAGTGTGATTTGCGAAAGCCAAAGTCCCCCATAGAGTTAATCCAGAAAAAGTATGGCACACTAAGGTTCTGTGTAGACTACAGAAGGCTGAAAGTGTGCACTATATGGAAGTCCTACCCATTGCCAAGAATCAAGGAGTCCCTTCCTGCATTGGGAAAAGCTAAATATTTCTCCTCCCTCCATTTGGCCAACAGCTACTGGCAAGTTCCAGTGGCTGCGTAGGATTGCCCGAAGACAGCCTTTATGTCATGATCCATGCTGGATCAGGACTGATAAAAAGCACAGGTAAGCTTTATTTTTCTCAAGCTGTGCTTAGAGACGTTTTTGCCCCCGGTGGCCATTAGGATTATTGCACTGGGGTGTCTTTTGTTCTAAATTTGCCCCCCGGTGGTGGTGAGCGTCATTGCACTCTGGTTTCTTTAGTTAAGTGCACATGATTATAATGCAGGTGTGATTGCTCTGGCTGCTATAAAAGAGTCACAGGTGTTGCAATCAGTGTTGGTGATAGTGTTCATTTCAACCATCCTTGGTGGAGGAAGGAGCTGGAGAGCGTTCCTTGCAGCACTGTCTTAGCCCTGGTGGGGAAGGAGTCATAGGGGATTTCCTTGTAGCTCTGACAGAGCTTGGTGGCAGCGATTCAGGAGGAGAGCTGCATTCTGGTGGTGGACTCTGTTGCCAGGAGCAAGTGCAACAGAGTAAAGCTAAGTGGTGCTTGCCTATTTGTGTTTTTCCTTAGTATGTATTAGTACAGCGGTGGGGCCAGTGCCTGCGCCACCCAGCTCCCTAGCAAGGGATAAGTGTAGGGTGTGCTAGGGTGACAGGTATCCTGAGCGGCGCCTGGTGCGGAACCGGCATAGGGAACGTTAGGAGCGTTAGGGACACTGACTCAGGGGAGTGCAGGAGGTCTCCACGTCCCCTTTCCCTATCGCAGGGCCCACCGTTGTAACTGTTTCCCCTTTCCCCTTGTCTTGCTGTTTTAGTTACCGGCCTGCGGGCCGTGTCACACAGGACAGTATCAAGTGCCTGGTCTTGTTGTTTTAGTTACCGGCCTGCTGGTCGCGTCACACAGGATGGGTCATCGTGACATTATCACCAACCAATAATTGTTTTTTTTGGTCTGCTGAGCCATGGACCCAGTTCAAACCTTTGCCCAAATGCTGCAAACCCTTACTGAGGAGATTAGGGGGCTGCGCGATGAGTTGGTGCAGCAACTGCAGCAGTTGGTGGGCTTTGGGGGTTTGGTTCAGAGACAGGCTCAGCCAGAACCAAAAATATCCCTCCTTGACAGATTTTCTGGAGGGAGAGATCAATTCTTGGTGTTTCAAAAAGCTTGCAAATTATATTTCAGGCTGCGCCCTCGTTCATGAGGGAGTGAAGAGCAATGGGTGGGAATCATTATGTCCCTTCTTAAAGGGGATCCCCAATCCTGGGCCTTCTCCCTACCAGACGATTCTCTGGTGTCCATGGACAAGTTTTTTGTGGCTTTGGCGCTTGTGTATGGGGATCCTGATGGCGTTGCCCTGGCGGAATCCCGACTCTGTAGGTGTAAACAGGGAGCCCGGGTTGCTGAGGAGTACTGCTCAGAGTTTAAGAGGTGGGCCACTAACACTCAGTGGAATGACCCTGCACTTTAGAGTCAATTTGTGCAGGGTTTGTCTCCAAAGTTGCAGGATACTCTGGTGCAGTACGCCGCCCCCCAGGTCGCTGGAGGCCACCATGTCCCTTGCCTTCCGGGTGGATAGACGCCTCAGGGAAAGACATATACAAAAAGTGCCCCCTGATGTCCTCGCTAGGGAGGAGGACCCACCAGTGTGGACGGAGGAATCCAGACAGCCCGGTGTTGTTGATACAAAAAGGGGGTGTCTGCGGCTCGTCATGGTGGGGGTTATGCTTTTCCTGTGGGAAGCCTGGCCATTTTATGAGAGCCTGCCCAGTTCATGCCAAGTCTCCAGACGAACCTATGCAAGTAGTAGGAGCTAGTTTGTATTCGGAGCTGCCTACGGTTCGGGGAGTGGTGTCGGCATGTTTGTACTGTGGGCAGACTGGTCATGGCCTGAAAGCTTGCCCATTGCGCGCCAAATTATCTGTGCCATATGAGGAGCCGCATTCCCCTGGTCGCTTGGGGGGAGGCGACCAGGGAGTATACATTTCCTCCATTTTGCCCTCCCAAGGTACCATACCATGTCAGCAGAGGTCTTGGCTGGCAGGGTACCGGAGGTGATACCGGTGCTTGTGGACAGCGGAGCAGGAGTCAGTCTGGTGGATGCTCGCTTTGTCCAGACTCATGGTCTGAGGTGTAGGACGCTAGCCCAGCCTATAAGCGTCCAGGCCATAAACTCTGTTCCACTGAGCCAGGGGAGCTTGACCCAAGTCGTAGAGAATATCCATCTGCGTATAGGACATCTAGAGGAGTCATTGTCATGCTACGTCTTGGAGGGAATGCCAGTACCTATTGTTTTTGGTCTCCCTTGGCTGAAAAGACACAACCCGGTAATAGATTGGCGGGCGAGGGAAGTGGTCAGCTGGGGGCATTCATGTGAGGGCTGCTGCCTAAGAACTACTGTCTCTGCCATCTCTCTTCAACGGACCCATTCCTCTCCAGTGAGAGCAGCAGATGTGCTGCAGGAGAGTAGGGGCAAGTCTCAACCCTCGCCATTGGCCAACCCTGGGAGGCGCAGACCTCGTGGTGGAAGGGGTTGGAGGGGGGTGTACCCCTTGGTGAAGTGGGGAGGTGTGAGTGTGGTGACACAGGGGATGCCTCTGTTGTCAATCCCAGAAAGAGTTCTCCAAATGATGACAAACGTATGAGTGGCAATAAACGTTCAGGTCCGGACCTGTGTGTGAACGAGCGTGTATGGGTGGCCACTAAAAAACATCTAGTGGAAGTGTGTTGTGGAGTGTTACCAGCTCATACCAAACATATACATACACAACTCGTTCCCCAGGTCAGCACTTCGGACATGCGTGGTGCCTCCAGAAACGTTGCCAATACCAGCGGGCTCGTTTGTCATCAACCTGACGTGCAGGTAGTTGCTGGTGTGAACTCTGGGTCTGGGCATCCCCGCTGTAGGTTGTTCCCTGATGAGGAGTGGTTTTGAGGATCCAGAGGCCCCTCATTAAGGGGAGGGTACTGTCATGATCCATGCTGGATCAGGACTGATAAAAAGCACAGGTAACCTTTTTTTTTTCCCCTCAAACTGTGCTTAGAGATGTTTTTGCCCCCGGTGGCCATTAGGATTATTGTACTGTGGTGTTTTTTCTTCTAAATTTGTCCCTGGTGGTGGTGAGCGTCATTGCACTCTGGTTTCTTTAGTTAAGTGCACATGATTATAATGCAGGTGTGATTGCTCTGGCTGCTATAAAAGAGTCACAGGTGTTGCAATCAGTGTTGGTGATAGTGTTCATTTCAACCATCCTTGGTGGAGGAAGGAGCTGGAGAGCGTTCCTTGCAGCACTGTCTTAGCCCTGGTGGGGAAGGAGTCATAGGGGATTTCCTTGTAGCTCTGACAGAGCTTGGTGGCAGCGATTCAGGAGGAGAGCTGCATTCTGGTGGTGGACTCTGTTGCCAGGAGCAAGTGCAACAGAGTAAAGCTAAGTGGTGCTTCCCTATTTGTGTTTTTCCTTAGTATGTATTAGTACAGCGGTGGGGCCAGTGCCTGCGCCACCCAGCTCCCTAGCAAGGGATAAGTGTAGGGTGTGCTAGGGTGACAGGTATCCTGAGCGGCGCCTGGTGCGGAACCGGCATAGGGAACGTTAGGAGCGTTAGGGACACTGACTCAGGGGAGTGCAGGAGGTCTCCACGTCCCCTTTCTCTATCGCAGGGCCCACCGTTGTAACTGTTTCCCCTTTCCCCTTGTCTTGCTGTTTTAGTTACCGGCCTGCGGGCCGTGTCACACAGGACAGTATCAAGTGCCTGGTCTTGTTGTTTTAGTTACCGGCCTGCTGGTCGCGTCACACAGGATGGGTCATCGTGACATTATCACCAACCAATAATTGTTTTTTTTGGTCTGCTGAGCCATGGACCCAGTTCAAACCTTTGCCCAAATGCTGCAAACCCTTACTGAGGAGATTAGGGGGCTGCGCGGTGAGTTGGTGCAGCAACTGCAGCAGTTGGTGGGCTTTGGGGGTTTGGTTCAGAGACAGGCTCAGCCAGAACCAAAAATATCCCTCCTTGACAGATTTTCTGGAGGGAGAGATCAATTCTTGGTGTTTCAAAAAGCTTGCAAATTATATTTCAGGCTGCGCCCTCGTTCATGAGGGAGTGAAGAGCAATGGGTGGGAATCATTATGTCCCTTCTTAAAGGGGATCCCCAATCCTGGGCCTTCTCCCTACCAGACGATTCTCTGGTGTCCATGGACGAGTTTTTTGCGGCTTTGGCGCTTGTGTATGGGGATCCTGATGGCGTTGCCCTGGCGGAATCCCAACTCTGTAGGTGTAAACAGGGAGCCCGGGTTGCTGAGGAGTACTGCTCAGAGTTTAAGAGGTGGGCCACTAACACTCAGTGGAATGACCCTGCACTTTAGAGTCAATTTGTGCAGAGTTTGTCTCCAAAGTTGCAGGATACTCTGGTGCAGTACGCCACCCCCCAGGTTGCTGGAGGCCACCATGTCCCTTGCCTTCCGGGTGGATAGACGCCTCAGGGAAAGACATACAAAAAGTGCCCCCTGATGTCCTCGCTAGGGAGGAGGACCCACCAGTGTGGACGGAGGAATCCAGACAGCCCGGTGTTGTTGATACAAAAAGGGGGTGTCTGCGGCTCGTCGTGGTGGGGGTTATGCTTTTCCTGTGGGAAGCCTGGCCATTTTATGAGAGCCTGCCCAGTTCATGCCAAGTCTCCAGACGAACCTATGCAAGTAGTAGGAGCTAGTTTGTATTCGGAGCTGCCTACGGTTCGGGGAGTGGTGTCGGCATGTTTGTACTGTGGGCAGACTGGTCATGGCCTGAAAGCTTGCCCATTGCGCGCCAAATTATCTGTGCCATATGAGGAGCCGCATTCCCCTGGTCGCTTGGAGGGAGGCGACCAGGGAGTATACATTTCCTCCATTTTGCCCTCCCAAGGTACCATACCATGTCAGCAGAGGTCTTGGCTGGCAGGGTACCGGAGGTGATACCGGTGCTTGTGGACAGCGGAGCAGGAGTCAGTCTGGTGGATGCTCGCTTTGTCCAGACTTATGGTCTGAGGTGTAGGACGCTAGCCCAGCCTATAAGCGTCCAGGCCATAAACTCTGTTCCACTGAGCCAGGGGAGCTTGACCCAAGTCGTAGAGAATATCCATCTGCGTATAGGACATCATGAGGAGTCATTGTCATGCTACGTCTTGGAGGGAATGCCAGTACCTATTGTTTTTGGTCTCCCTTTGCTGAAAAGACACAACCCGGTAATAGATTGGCGGGCGAGGGAAGTGGTCAGCTGGGGGCATTCATGTGAGGGCTGCTGCCTAAGAACTACTGTCTCTGCCATCTCTCTTCAACGGACCCATTCCTCTCCAGTGAGAGCAGCAGATGTGCTGCAGGAGAGTAGGGGCAAGTCTCAACCCTCGCCATTGGCCAACCCTGGGAGGCGCAGACCTCGTGGTGGAAGGGGTTGGAGGGGGGTGTACCCCTTGGTGAAGTGGGGGGGTGTGAGTGTGGTGACACAGGGGATGCCTCTGTTGTCAATCCCAGAAAGAGTTCTCCAAATGATGACAAACGTATGAGTGGCAATAAACGTTCAGGTCCGGACCTGTGTGTGAACGAGAGTGTATGGGTGGCCACTAAAAAACATCTAGTGGAAGTGTGTTGTGGAGTGTTACCAGCTCATACCAAACATATACATACACAACTCGTTCCCCAGGTCAGCACTTCGGACATGCGTGGTGCCTCCAGAAACGTTGCCAATACCAGCGGGCTCGTTTGTCATCAACCTGACGTGCAGGTAGTTGCTGGTGTGAACTCTGGGTCTGGGCATCCCCACTGTAGGTTGTTCCCTGATGAGGAGTGGTTTTGAGGATCCAGAGGCCCCTCATTAAGGGGAGGGTACTGTCATGATCCATGCTGGATCAGGACTGATAAAAAGCACAGGTAACCTTTTTTTTTTCCCCTCAAACTGTGCTTAGAGATGTTTTTGCCCCCGGTGGCCATTAGGATTACTGTACTGTGGTGTTTTTTGTTCTAAATTTGTCCCTGGTGGTGGTGAGCGTCATTGCACTCTGGTTTTTTTAGTTAAGTGCACATGATTATAATGCAGGTGTGATTGCTCTGGCTGCTATAAAAGAGTCACAGGTGTTGCAATCAGTGTTGGTGATAGGGTTCATTTCAACTATCCTTGGTGGAGGAAGGAGCTGGAGAGCGCTCCTTGCAGTGCTGTCTTAGCCCTGGTGGGGAAGGAGTCATAGGGGATTTCCTTGTAGCTCTGACAGAGCTTGGTGGCAGTGATTCAGGAGGAGAGCTGCATTCTGGTTGTGGACTCTGTTGCCAGGAGCAAGTGCAGCAGAGTAAAGCTAAGTGGTGTTTCCCTGTTTGTGTTTTTCCTTAGTGTGTATTAGTACAGCGGTGGGGCCAGTGCCTGCGCCACCCAGCTCCCTAGCAAGGGATAGGTGTAGGGTGTGCTAGTGTGACAGGTATCCTGAGCGGCGCCCGATGCGGAAGCGGCATAGGGAACATTAGGAGCGTTAGGGACACTGACACAGGGGAGTGCAGGAGGTCTCCACGTCCCCTTTGCCTATCGCTGGGCCCACCATTGCAACTGTTTCCCCTTTCCCCTTGTTTTGATGTTTTAGTTACCGGCCTGCGGGCCGTGTCACACAGGACAGTATCACGTGCCGCGTCTTGTTGTTTTAGTTACCGGCCTGCTGGTCGCGTCACACAGGACGGGTCATCATGACACTTTGTTTTCCTTATGAGTTTGTTTGAGTTCAATCGGATGCCTTTCAGTCTGATGACTATACCAGGAACATTCCAGTGTTTGATGGAAATTTGCTTATGATATCTGAATTTCTAAGCAACTTTGATATATCTGGATGGCACAATCATTTATTCTGCCATGTTTGAAGATCACCTTAACCGACTGGAACAAGTATTGGAACTTATTCAAATACACAGATTAAAAGTTAAGCCCCGGAAGTGTCACCTATTGAAGTGGGAAATTGAGTACCTGGAACACATTTTGTCAAGTGTGGGACATTACCCTGCCGCAGAGAAGGTGGCTGCAGTGCAAAAGTGGCCCACACCGACCAACCTGAGGGAATTGAGACTGAGCATTCCTAGGGCTAGCCAGATGCTAATACAGGTTCATAAAAGACTTCACCAAGACTGCGGTACCACTCAACGAGCTGTTGTGGGCAACGGCCAGAGGAGCCAAACATCAACCAATTCAGTGGGACCCACGACAAGAGGAGACGTTTCAGACGCTGAAGATGACGCTAATGGATGCCCCTGTCTTTGCCTATGCTGACATCTCACAGCTCTTCGTAATGTACACTGACAGGAGCCGGTATGGACGGGGGCAGTATTAGCTCAGGTACAAGAAGGAAGAGAGAGTAGGTCACTGAGAGAAAAAGAAAGAATCTTGACAATTATAGATTGTTCAAACTGGAGTTGCTAGTGATTGCATGGGCCATGGCGGAGAAATTTGTGGAGTACCTGATGAGGTCAGAAATACATGTGCAGATGGACAACAACCCTTTGGTCCATCTGGAGAATGCGAAGGTCGGCTCGCTGGAACAGCAAAGCATTGCGACTATATCCAAACATCAGCATAGGCCCAAAACACTCATGCAAATACTCTGTTCTGAGTCACTCAGGCCGGACCAAAGAAAGATAGACGAAGAGCTTGAAGGTGACATGATTCTGGATTTTAGGCAGTTCGCCAAGGCTATAGTCCAGAGAAGAGTCCAGGCCCATCGAGATATTTGGTTGTTCCAGGGATGAATGGATCCACCTGCAACAAGCTGATCTGTAGCTGGTGAAGCTGAGAAAATGGGTCTCTCTGGGGTAAAGGCCGGATCAGGAGGCTAGGTCCACCTCGCCCTCAAGTACCCTATAGATCTTGGCCCAGCGGGAAAGGCTCATCCTGAAAGATGGCTTGCTGGGTTGAAGACTTAAACTTCCTTGAGAGTTCGATGTCACTTGGCAGGTAGTGGCCTAAGAATGCTGGTCGTACAGCTGGCTAAAGAAGCCCATGAGAGGGGTGCCCACTTCGGTGTAAAGAAGACCTTTTGGTGGTTGCAATAACTGGTATATTGGCCTCAACTGCGATAAGAGGTTGAAGGTGTTTGCAGAAGATGTCATCAATGTGAGATGAACACACCCCTGGAACAGAGAGCTCCCATCCAGGTGATCCAAACCTCAGCGCCCTTCGAGGTTTTGATGATCGACTATCTAATGATTGAAACTTCACACACTTGCTATAGGTATTGCTTGGTGATAACAGATCACTTCACCAAGTTTGAGGAGGTGACCCCCACTCGGGATCAGAGAGCTGAAGCTGCAGCCAGAACCATCTGTCAGGACTACATCTGCATATATGGGTGCCTGAAGCGAATGAGCAACCATGGGCGTGCTTCCAGGGGAGAGTGATGGATGAGCTATATCATATCTACAGAATTGACAAGTCTCAAACTATGCCGTATCATCCACAAGGTAATGGGGTCTGTGAACACTTCAAATGGACCCTGTTACAAACATTGTGGACCCTTGAGGACAAGAAGATGAGGAGGCCAGAATTCGTGTCCGAGTTGGTGAGGGTTTACAACAACCGAGCCCATGCGACTACCGGCTATACTCCTTAGATGCTACTGTTTGGGCCAAGTGGGCAAGAAATCACTGAACCAGAACTAAATTCAGAGGACCCTTTTACGGGCAGTAGTCCAAGTGTCTGGATCCGAGAACACCATCACTTACTTCAGACGGTAAGGAAGCTGGTTGAACAGAAAATTCGGGAAGTGGAACATTCGAGTTGATCCCCAATGTCAGATGAACAGCTTCAGCCAGAAGACCCTGGAAAAAGCTGGATCACCACTCGAAGGCGGTGCCTTATCGCGTAGTGAGGAATATCAGTCTACAAGGTTGGGCCTATGGAAGATGACGTCACAATACCTTCTGTGTTACACTGGAATATGCTGCAACCCTGCTTTTCAAAGCAGAAGACAGTGTCGAAGCCGAGCCTTCAACCGAAGTGGCCAAAGTCCCACAAAGGGGAGTCTTAGAAGAGGAAAAATGGCTTGCAGGGTCAATTAGTTCACCAGTTACACCTTTGTCACTCTCGAATGGTAACGAAATTGAACCAGGAGTCGACTTACAACCTCCAGTGGCTGAGACTGCAAGTATGCCATAAGCACCTCTTCAAGAATAGCTCCAAAGGACTGAGCGGACCAACGCCGACATTCTCCCTAGCCGGTATGCTCAGGATGAATTTGTCTTCTCCCAGACACAGCAGAAAACCAAGGAGTGCACTCAACTCTTAGCTGAACTTGACAGCTACCTGTCGGGAAACTCTAAACTCGTAAGGATTCCACTCGCCAGAGGATGACAGGATGTGCCAGCTAATGCTGGCAGCTGAGGGTTGCAGCCATCAGCTCTCAGTTTTACCTGGCTGGTTATCAAAAAGACAGGGAAACCCACACCATTTTTTTTAGATTTATTTAGAAGCCAAAGCCAATGACCGGAGATAAACTTTTTACCTCCTTTCACAGCTGCGGGCTCACACTGTCATTTGACAGTGGGGGAAGCGAGGAAGTTTAACCAGCGATAATGGTCTTGCCGCCTATCAGATACAGTGTTTGCCACGCTGACATGAACATGACAGAGTGAGAAACACCCGATGTTTGGGGTACCGAACTGAAACAGTAACACAGACTTCCTGGTGAAGTCCATGCCCAAACAGTAGGTGTTCTGTACGGACCACAAACATTACTGTTCTGGTTCACCCATCTCTACTTTTGAGCTTTACTGGTGTGGGGCATGGATCCTGGTCTCAACTAGCGCAGGTGGAACTCAGAGTCCTTCTGTGCAGAATCTGGGCCTTGTCAGCGATGGCCGACACCTCGATGTCGTAAACTTTCCACTGAGTCCTGTAGCGCTGGCCTCAGCAACATCCCTGGAGCGCGTCTGCTCCACTCTCTTTATTAGAGCCAAATCTGCCTGCGGTTTGGCGCAGGGCTTTTATATCAAGGAAGTCCTTCTTGAGTGTCACCTGATCAGCACACATAGTGCATATCAATAAACAGCTCTGGCAAAAATTAAGAGACCACTGCAAAATTTTCAGTTTGTCTGTTTTTTCTCTTTATAGGTATATTTTTGAGTAAAATGTTAATTGTTCTTTTATTCTATAAACTACTGACAACATGTCTTCGAATTTCCAAGCACTAAATTTTGTATTTATTTTCAGAAAATGAGAAATGGTCAAGATAACAAAAATACAGTGCTTGCAGACCTCAAACAATGCTAAGAAAGCAAGTTTATAATAATTTAGAAACAGCAATACTAATGTTTTTACTCAGGAAGAGTTCAGAAATCAATATTTTGTGGAATAACCATGATTTTTAATCACAGTTTTCAGGTGTCTTGGCATGCTTTCCACCAGTTTTTCACATTGCTTTTGGATGACCTTATGCCATTCCTGGTACAAAAAATTATGCACTTCTTCTTTGTTTGATGGCTTGTGACTATCAATCTTCCTCTTGATTACACTCCCTGACAGAAGTTTTGTCGCTTATCCATGTTATGCAAATAAAAGCTTATAACCTGACATTAAATTCATCCATTGGTTATATAAATTAATCTTTTGAAAGCTGAAACCCTCTGAAATGTGGTTTAGGTTAAGAAAATAAATTGCCATCAATGCAGAAATATTGATTATTTAATGGACACAGAATGGTCAGATTTTGGCAAGACAAAAGTTTTGTCACCTGGTCATATAATGCTTTTATTTACATAACATGGATAAGCGACATAACTTCTGTCAGGGAGTGTACATTCCAGAGGTTTTCAATGGGGTTCAGGTCTAGAGACTGGGCTGGCCATGACAGGGATTTGATGTGGTGGTCCTTCATCCACACATTGATTTACCTAGCTGTGTGGCATTGCACACTGTCCTGCTGGAAAAAACAGTCCTTAGAGTTGGGGAACATTGCCTGAGCAAACTGTTTTTCCAGGATAACCTTGTATGCGGCTTGATTCATATGTCCTTCGTAAATATTAACCTGCCCAATTCCAGCCTTGCTGAAGCATCCCCAGATCATCACCCACAGTGCAGTGGGTGCAAGACACTGTGCCTTGTACGCCTCTCCAGGTCTCCGTCTAACCATTAGATGACCAGGTGTTGGGCAAAGCTGAAAATTAGACTCATCAGAGATTACCTTACTCCATTCCTCTATGGTCCAATCCTTATGGTCTATGGCAAACTTCAGCCTGGCTCTCCTTTGCTTCTCATTGATGAAAGGCTTTTTTCTAGCTTTACATGACTTGAGCCCTGCCTTTAGGAGCTTGTTATGAACTGTTCTTGCCATGCACTTCACCCCAGCTGCCATTCCTTTAATAGGTTACTTGATGTCATCCTGCGGTTGATGAGTGACATTCGAATAAGATGATGGTCATCCAGGTCAGTGGAGAGTGGTTTTCGCCCTCTGCCGGTCTGCAGCTTTGTTGTCCCCAATGTCTGCTGCTTGACCTTGTTGTAATGGACTGCTGTCTTAGAAATTTTAATGATGGAGGCAACATGATGCTCACTGTATCCCTCTGCTAGTAAAGCCAGAATTGAGCCCTTCTTTTCTTCACTCAAGACTTTTCTTTTTAACTCCTTTGGCATGGTTAAAAGTTCCTATTACTTTTGGGATATTACTAGCACTTATTTTGCCATCCAGCTTGCCCTATTGCAAGAGGATTGTGAACACCACAGCAGGGTGTTTTATACTTTCCTTTGTTAAATAAGATTTGGTTCAGGTGATCACCTAATCAGAAGCACATTAAGTAGAATGAGGTGTACTCTGGTTGGAATTCAACTGACACTGGAATGGAATGGCTGTCAGACTTGTAGAGAAACTCATTTTTATAAAACTATACAGTGGTCTCTCAATTTTTGCCAGAGCTGTATATAGGAAATTGTGCATAATTGTATACCAGAGTATGCCCTGTTATACCAGAACAGTGTATATTATTATGGATCGCCCGCCAGCACAGTGGGGATACTCGGTACCAGGCCGCTTCTTATAGGGGAAGTGTCAAAGCGGCAGTGACCCGGTCCGTGGCCCTGGGCGTCCAATAAAAAGGGGGTTGATGATGAAGGGGATAATAAAGTTTGTAATAAAGTGTTTGTGATGCCACCTGTGGTATTTGGTCGGGGACCGACACTGCTATGCAGATCCTCTGGGATGGTGACAGGGCAGCAGAGATGGTTGAGCTCTCCACAGGTAGAGCTGTATCCCAGGGCAATTTAGATGTAGATGTTAAAGGTAAGGATGGTGAATGTGATGCAGGAATGATCAGAAGGCACAGTTGGGGTACAGTTTCCCAAAGCTTTACCCACAGTTCTGGTGCGCACAGATGCCCGCTTGGCACTGTGTCCTCCAGGTAAGGGGTCCAGCAAACTCCCAGGTAGATCGGGATGCACCTTTCTAGGACTCCTATCTGTATGTACCTCTCCTGGCCATCTCACTGTGCTGGCTTTTCACCCTTCTTGCCCAACACCTAACAGTCAGTGTCCTGAGCCAGCAGCCACGGACCTTGTCGGGCGACGTCTGCTCTGCCTCCCCTTGCTACTATATGGCTGCCTCTTCAGCTAAATAACTGTGGCTGTGGCTGAAGCATCTAGAGGTGCCCCTGCCTCTGGCTTTCTAGCTGAGTCTGGTCATTCTTCACTAGATTCAGGGACCAGTACCCCACTGCAACTGGGTCCCTGGATTGTTCCTGGATACGGGATTCACGGGTGGCTTCCGCACTTCCCGTGCCACAAGGACCCCTTCTGCCTTCCAGGAGCTTCCTTCAATCTGTTTCTTTCTCTGCAGCTCCTTCTAACAGGGAGCTGCCTCACAATAGGTCTCTCCACCTTCCTTCCTCCCTCTGAACTGTTCTTCCTGCTCTCTAAGTTTCTCCTACCTTCTCCACCCACTTCCCCAACACCCTTTACTACCCAGACTGGGATGAGACCAACTTCCCTTAGGGTACGTCCACGGTGCCCTGCTGCAATAGTCTGTGTTGGGAGCAGGTGTTCGAGTCCTGGGTGGTGCTCCCTCCTTACCTGAGAGTGGGGTACCACACCTCTGGATGAGATGCAGTACCTCTGTGGTGACTGAACCCTCAGGGGCACTACAGTTATATGCAATAAGATGTGTACCTTATATCAGCTGTGCCCATACATTATTACATTATTGTATACCAGAAAATGCCTGTGTTACAAAAGCTCCACACACATCTTAAAACCCCTTCAAGACCGCCAATATGTATATATACAGACCTGATATAAGAGAATATCATCCCCATAAAGGTGACAATCCAGCAGCTTTTAGCTGTCCACTATATCTGACAACTTGCTGTATCACAAATGATCGGTGTTGGCACCGTCCATATCTGTTTAACCCCTTAGTTGCTGCTGTCAAAAGTGACTACATCAAATAAATGGTTAATAGATTGTGGGGGCATGCACTTTATTCTAATTGATACACCGAGATCATGATTGTATGGTCCTGATGTTTGCCATAGCAGTTCATGGCCAAATCGCGGCCTTAGAGTCTTCCAGCTATAGCGGTCAGTTCAGAAGTCAGCGACATTTAGGTGGTAAACAAATACTTTTTCATTCCAGCTATACCACTTTGCACTAATTCCTGAAAATCACCTGAAGGGTTAATAAACGACCTTACAGCAGTTTTCAATATGTCAGGGGGTGCTGTTTTTATAATGGTATCACGTTTGGGGTTTTCCAATATAAAGCACCCCTAAAATCACTTCAAACCTGGATAGGTCCCTCAAAAAAATAAAGTTTGTAAATTTCCTTGAAAAAATGAAAAATTACTGCTACATTTTTAAACCTCCTAAAAGGCTAACAAAATAAATGACAGTTTTAAAAATGGTTCTGATGTAAAGCAGGCATGAGGAAAATGTTATTTATTAATGTTTTTCTGTAGTATGGCTATCTGGATTAAAGGGATAATCATTCAAAGTTTGAAAACTGCAATTTTTTTTTACATTTTTGTCAAGTTTCTGATATTTTTATAAATAAACACAAAACACATCAATCTAAATTTACTATTACCTTAAATTATAATGTGCTACGAAAAACAGTATCAAAATCACTGGGATTTGTTGAAGCATTCCAGAGTTATGACCACATAAAGTGACATTGGTCAGAATTTAAAAAATTGGCCCGGTCACGAAGGGGTTATTAATATGTCAGGAGAAGCCAAGGTTATACCTCAATAATCCATATCACTATTTGCAATAAGTTATATTACTGATACCAGCTGAATATATATGTATATATATATATATATATATATATATATATATACAGTTGTGGCCAAAAGTATTGACACCCCTGCAGCTCTGTCAGATAATATTCAGTTTCTTCCTGAAAATGATTGCAAACACAAATTTTTGGGTATTATTATCTTCATTTAATTTTTCTTAAATGAAAAAACACAGAAAGAATTGTCCTAAAGCCAAATTGGATATAATTCCACACCAAACATAAAAAAGAGGGTGGACAAGTATTGGCACTGTTCGAAAAATCATGTGATGCTTCTCTAATTTGTGTAATTAACAGCACCTGTAACTTACCTATAACACCTAACAGGGGTTGGAAAAAACTAAATCACACTTGCAGCCAGTTGACATGGATTAAAGTTGACTCAACCTCTGTCCCGTGTCCTGGTGTGTACCACCTTGAGCATGGAGAAAAGAAAGAAGATCAAAGAACTGTCTGAGGACTTGAGAAACCAAATTGTGAGGAAGCATGAGTAATCTCAAGGCTACAAGTCCATCTCCAAAGACCTGAATGTTCCTGTGTCTACCGTGCGCAGTGTCATCAAGAAGTTTAAAGCCCAATGCACTGTGGCTAACCTCCCTAGATGTGGACAGAAAAGAAAAATTGGCAAGAGATTTCAACGCAAGATTGTGCGGATGTTGGATAAAGAACCTCGACTAACATCCAAACAAGTTCAAGCTGCCCTGCAGTCCGAGGGTACAACAGTGTCAACCCATACTATCCGTCGGAGTCTGAATGAAAAGGGACTGTATGGTAGGAGACCCAGGAAGACTCCACTTCTTACCCCGAGACATAAAAAAGCCAGGCTGGAGTTTGCCAAAACTTACCTGAAAAAGCCTAAAACGTTTTGGAAGAATGTTCTCTGGTCAGATGAGACAAAAGTAGAGCTTTTTGGGCAAAGGCATCAACATAGAGTTTACAGGAGAAAAAAAGAGGCATTCAAAGAAAAGAACATGGTCCCTACAGTCAAACATGGTGGAGGTTCCCTGGTGTTTTGGGGTTGCTTTGCTGCCTCTGGCACTGGACTGCTTGACCATGTGCATGGCATTATGAAGTCTGAAGACTACCAACATATTTTGCAGCATATTGTAGGGCCCAGTGTGAGAAAGCTGGGTCACCCTCAGAGGTCATGGGTCTTCCAGCAGGACAATGACCCAAAACACATTTCAAAAAGCACTAGAAAATGGTTTGAGAGAAAGCACTGGAGACTTCTAAGGTGGCCAGCAATGAGTCCAGACCTGAATCCCATAGAACACCTGTGGAGAGATCTAAAAATGGCAGTTTGGAGATGGCACCCTTCAAATATCAGGGACCTGGAGCAGTTTGCCAAAGAAGAATGGTCTAAAATTCCAGCAGAGCATTGTAAGAAACTCATTGATGGTTAACGGAAGCGGTTGGTCACAGTTATTTTGGCTAAAGGTTGTGCAACCAAGTATTAGGCTGAGGGTGCCAATACTTTTTTCTGAAGCAAAATGACAGATAGAATCTCCAGCGCTGGACTTCAGTTAAAAATTCATCATTTATTATAAATTCTTAAAATCGGACAGAAAAAAATATGAATAAGGACATACAGGCAGATGGGGTCTCAGGTGGTCTCCAACCAACGCGTTTCGACCTAAAAGGTCTTACTCATGGTTCACACTAGACCAATACTGACGACTACAAGTAATACAAAAACTAGTAAATCACAGGTGTTGGACAAAAGAATTAATGAAAATAGGGAGTATCCCTACCAGTTAACTCTTGCAAAACATTCAGCCTAATGTGGAGCTGAAATATACATTAACCTTTTTACCATTAGTAAATGAAATAATATAAACAAAGATTTGTCGGAAAAACAGAAAAAAATGGAAAAAATAAGAACTGATTAAAAAAATGTCATAAGAATATAATGAATGGCAGGAAAAAAAAAAAAAAAAACCCACAGCCTTCATTGATTGATATAATATTAATAACCAAAGTAACGATCACAAAAATTATCGGAATAACCAGAGTTAAATAAAACTAAATAAATATACATATAAAGAAGAAAATATCAATCTAATTGCAATATTAAATCGAGTCGTTTGTTCAGACCCAATGGTACTCTTGTATTTAATTTAAAAATCCAAAAGGATTCGCGATTTAATAATTTTCTCCTGAAATCACCTCCCCTAGTAGATCTATAGACTTTCTCTGTTGCTATAATTTTGAGACTATCAGTTTTACCTCCATGAACAGTTTTACAATGATAAGAAACTGCTGAAATATTATAATTGCTACTAGTAGCTTCTGACAAGTGTTTCCTAATTCTCTTTTTAAGAGGTCCTATTGTACAGCCTACATATTGTAGGTTACAAAAAACGCATTCAATAACATATATTACTCCTTCTGAATTACAATTTATGTGAGACTGAATAGGGTATGATATGCCAGTAACACTAGAAGTGAATCTGCTGGTTTTAACCACATAATTGCAGACTTTACAGGGATGATGTCCACATTTGGAAAAGCCTTTATATGACAACCAAGTATTATTTTTAGTTCTACTATTGCTAATAAACAGACTGGGGGATAAGATATCGCTCAAAGCAGGAGCTTTCCTGGCTATGTATCGTATCTGGGTATTGTCCAGAATTTGACCAAGTTTATTATCATTGTGTAAAATAGGTAAATATTTTTTAACAATGTCCGTTATCTTATTGAATTGTGGACTGTACATGGTAGAGAAACTGACTATAGGACGGTCATGATTATTGCAGGAGGCCCGTGTGCGATTCCTTTTCTTATTACCGTTAATTCCAGTGTGTACAAGGCTCAAAGGAGATTCATTCAGCAGGGTGTGTCTAGGCTGAATGGCTGAATGTTTTGCAAGAGTTAACTGGTAGGGATACTCCCTATTTTCATTAATTCTTTTGTCCAACACCTGTGATTTACTAGTTTTTGTATTACTTGTAGTCGTCAGTATTGGTCTAGTGTGAACCATGAGTAAGACCTTTTAGGTCGAAACGCGTTGGTTGGAGACCACCTGAGACCCCATCTGCCTGTATGTCCTTATTCATATTTTTTTCTGTCCGATTTTAAGAATTTATAATAAATGATGAATTTTTAACTGAAGTCCAGCGCTGGAGATTCTATCTTTCATTTTGCTTCAGTCAACGCCCCTGATCAAGGTGACTCCATGCGCAGGAGGATTATGGATCGCAATCGAGACTGGTGAGCTGACCTCTCCTCATTTTCCCTATCCTTCTACAACTATATGCATGATCAAGTCTTGCTCCCTTACTCTCTAATTGTTGTGGACGTTTATAAATATTAATTCTATGGACATGGATTTGGACAGAAATAGGGAGCATATTTTTGCAGCCATTTTTGATTCTACAGATGATGCTACTAATGTGAGCAGTGGGGTCTCTGAGGTATTGTCTTTAGAACACCTTTTTAATAAACTGGAAAATCGGAAAAATAAGGAAACCAGATTATGGTGGGACATGACCTCTCTAAAATCCTATCTGATGAAAAAACTTATCCCTAGAGGATTGAGACTGAATAAAAGACCTACTTTCATCTACTCAGACACCTTCAGATTAGAGTGGGAACAGATTCTTACACAAAGTTCTTTTAAACTAATGGAACTGATTATTAAATATGAGGAACTGGAGATGACTTGTGTTAAAGAAGAGATCACTAAGATGCAGACTTCTTTGAACAAACACAATAATGTGAAAGATTTTGACAAATTCAATTTAAGAATGGAAAAAAATCTTTCCAAACTGGAAGAATATATTGCAGATATAAAACGCAGTAAATTCACAAGAGACAAACGCGACTTTGAATTGAACCAGGTCTATTCCTGGAAGAAAAGCCGTCCCTTTCAAGAAGGCAAAAAACGATACCAGCATGGTTTTTCAGGCTTTCACGATAGAGATCGCAGGGTCAGCTTCACCAGGTCTCATGATTCAACAGCGTCTTCCAGTTCTAATATGAACACGTCAGAAGAGTTCTTGGATGCTTCTTTTAACACTAATCATTCTGAGGATATCCGTAGTGATGGAATTATTGTAAGGAGATCAAAAAACGACGGAGAAGAGCGGGGAGGAAACATAAAAAGAAACTACCACTTCAGAAACAAGAGGAGATATCAACATGCCCTGTAATTAATCTTTCAAGCTATATCCTATCAGAAGCTCATATGACTCTCCTGAGCAAAGGCCTGGGATTTAGTCCAGTCAACAAATTTGATATTTATCAGACTCTTCTAGATGTGAACAAGTTTGCCAGAAATTTAACTTTGAAATGTCATTTTGACCACCAGTCCACCTATTCAGAGATTTTGTCATTGTCTGGATCTACAAATATTCCAGAGTTAATTTTTCCCTATGGAAATTTTTCTTTCAAAGATCTTATAGGTTATTCCACTCTTAGGGACTTACAATCACATTCCTTACCAAAAAATAGGATTCTAAATGATCTCTTTAAAATGCCCAATCCAGGGTTTTATCCAGTTCAGCCAGACCTGCCATTCTAGATATATTCCAAGAACTAATAGAGAAAGATTTAGTGGAACTTGATAAAATAACAGAAATGACATATGACAATTTAACAGCACAAGAGAGAGTAGCAATGAAAGAGTTAAAAGATAATGCTGACATTTTGGTGAGACAGGCAGACAAAGGGGGTGGAGTAGTCGTGCTTAATGCTGGTCTGTATTATTCAGAAAATCTTCGCATTTTGAATGACTCTGCTACCTATTCCAAGATTTCTAGTGATCCCACGTCTAAATTCCAGCGTGATCTGTCAAAATTATTAAGTGATGGTTTAGTCACAGGGACCATAACACAGAAAATCTATGATTATATTAATATCAAGAACCCTGTGATTCCCATTTATCATGCGTTTCCTAAAATCTATAAGGATTTGTCCCCCCCCCCTTTTAGAACTATAATTTCGGGGATAGGGTCTTTTTCAGAGAAATTGGCAGAGTGGGTTGATCATTACCTACAACCTTTGGTTATTGATCTTCCAGGATATATCAGAGATACCAAAATGTTAATCTCTGCCTTGGATGATTATCATTGGTCACCAGAATATTCATGGATTACTTGTGATGTGGTGGGCTTATACCCGTCCATACCACACAATGTGATTATCTCTAGTCTCACATTCTTTTTGGACAAATATAGCACATATGTGATAGAAATTCAATCTTTCATTGTGGATGCAGTTTCCTTTCTTCTCTCACATAATTATTTTTCATTTGATGGAATTTTTTTCTTACAAAAACAAGGAGTAAGTATGGGGGGCAAATGTTCCCCAGCTTTAGCTAATATTACGGTAGCTGTTTGGGAAGAGAAATATATCTTATGTAACAATAATCCCTTTGCACAAAATATATAATTATATGGTCGCTATATAGATGACCTGATTTTGATCTGGAAGGGAGACATCTCAGGGATTAGTGATTTCATTAGCTATATCAATATGAACGAGTTTAATCTTTCATTTACATTTATAGTGTCAGATTTATCTATTAATTATCTGGATGTGACTTTGTCTGTGAATCCTGACAACCAAAAGGTCTGCGTTTTTCCTTTCAGAAAACCCACAGATACAAATTCAATTTTACAAGCTTATTCTTGTCACCCCAAGCACGTGGTTAAAAACATTCCAGTGGGAGAATTAATTAGGTTAAAAAGAAATTGTAGTTCACCTACAACATTTGCCAAAGAATCAAACAAAACCCTTTCTAGACTTAAGGACAGAGGATATGCTAATTGGATGCTAAGGAAAGCTGATAATATTGTCAGCAGGATCGATAGACACACCCTGCTGAATGAATCTCCTTTGAGCCTTGTACACACTGGAGTTACTGCTAACAAGAAAAAGAATCGCACACGGGCCTCCTGCAATAATCATGACCGTCCTATAGTCAGTTTCTCTACCATGTACAGTCCACAATTCAATAAGATAACGGACATTGTCAAAAAATATTTACCTATTTTACACAATGATAATAAACTTGGTCAAATTCTGGACAATACCCAGATACGATACATAGCCAGGAAAGCTCCTGCTTTGAGCGATATCTTATCCCCCAGTCTTTTTATCAGCAATAGGAGAACTAAAAATAATACTTGGTTGTCATATAAAGGCTTTTCCAAATGTGGACATCATCCCTGTAAAGTCTGCAACTATGTGGTTAAAACCAGCAGATTTACTTCTAGTGTTACTGGCATATCATACCCTATTCAGTCTCACATAAATTGTAATTCAGAAGGAGTAATATATGTTATTGAATGCGTTTTTTGCAACCTACAATATGTAGGCTGTACAATAGGATCTCTTAAAAAGAAAATTAGGAAACATTTGTCAGAAGCTACTAGTAGCAATTATAATATTTCAGCAGTTTCTTATCATTGTAAAACTGTTCATGGAGGTAAAACTGATAGTCTCAAAATTATAGCAATAGAGAAAGTCTATAGATCTACTAGGGGAGGTGATTTCAGGAGAAAATTATTAAATCGCGAATCCTTCTGGATTTTTAAATTAAATACAAGAGTACCATTGGGTCTGAACAAACGACTTGATTTAATATTGCAATTAGATTGATATTTTCTTCTTTATATGTATATTTATTTAGTTTTATTTAACTCTGGTTATTCCGATAATTTTTGTGATCGTTACTTTGGTTATTAATATTATATCAATCAATGAAGGCTGTGGGTTTTTTTTTTTTTTTTTCCTGCCATTCATTATATTTTTATGACATTTTTTTAATCAGTTCTTATTTTTTCCATTTTTTTCTGTTTTTCCGACAAATCTTTGTTTATATTATTTCATTTACTAATGGTAAAAAGGTTAATGTATATTTCAGCTCCACATTAGGCTGAGTGTTTGCAAGAGTTAACTGGTAGGGATACTCCCTATTTTCATTAATTCTTTTGTCCAACACCTGTGATTTACTAGTTTTTGTATTACTTGTAGTCGTCAGTATTGGTCTAGTGTGAACCATGAGTAAGACCTTTTAGGTCGAAACGCGTTGGTTGGAGACCACCTGAGACCCCATCTGCCTGTATGTCCTTATTCATATTTTTTTCTGTCCGATTTTAAGAATTTATAATAAATGATGAATTTTTAACTGAAGTCCAGCGCTGGAGATTCTATCTTTCATTTTGCTTCAGTCAACACCCCTGATCAAGGTGACTCCGTGCGCAGGAGGATTATGGATCGCAATCGAGACTGGTGAGCTGACCTTCCCTCATTTTCCCTATCCTTCTACAACAATACTTTTTTCTGGCCCATTTTTGGAGTTTTGTGTGAAATGATCAATGTTTTGCTTCATTCTCTTTTGTGTTTTTAATTTAAGACAAATTAAATGAAGATAATAATACCAAAGAATTTGTGTTTGCAATCATTTTCAGGAAGAAGCTGAGTATTATCTGATAGAATTGCAGGGGTGTCAATAATTTTGGTCACAACTGTATATATATATATATATATACACACACAGTATATATATATATATATATATATATATATATATATAGTATATATGTATAAACACAGATATATGTGTGTATTTATGTGATATGGTTCATACTGCTATACATAGGGCAATATATCACCTATACCAGTTGTCCAAATATAATTGTAGACTATTAGATGCCCATGGTATACTGGCATGGTCAATATCACAACAGGTGCACTTGCCTGGTCCAAATGTCTCAAAGCACTTTCTTAGGCGAAATGTTAGAATGTCGTCTCTTCCAGAACCCAGACTACAAAAGGAGGCCAGATACGATT
Source organism: Dendrobates tinctorius (assembly GCF_039654945.1). Lineage (NCBI taxonomy): Eukaryota > Metazoa > Chordata > Amphibia > Anura > Dendrobatidae > Dendrobates > Dendrobates tinctorius. Next base: position 500,253 of record NW_027362016.1, on the reverse strand, counting down.
TGGGGTTAAAGCTGGACTGATAAATTTCTCCTCCTGTAAAATCCATCTTGTATCACAAGACTGATGTTGTCTGCAGTCAGTTATAAAATAAGGAACAAACATAACCCTGACCTAAGCTGGAGCTTCAAATATTAATGGTTAACGTGGTTCTCTGTTATACATTAGTGTATTTAGTAACTGTAACCTAAAAACATCAGGATTAGTCATTATCCAAGTGACCGGCCATGAACTACAAATCATTGTAACTCCTTGTCCTATGATATGTGCTGGCAGAGGAGTAGTATTCTTGCTCGTCCACACGTGATTATCTATCTATTATCTATCTATCATCTATCAGCTATCTTTTGTCTATCTATCCATTATCTAAAATAGTAGTGGTGTGAATTGTTTAATAGCCTAGCGGCATGGAGACGTTGAGGCTTGAAAAAGGATTGCCATATCCGAAACGTCGCCACTAGGCTATTAAACAGTTCACACCACTACTATTTTGGTGCTGCTTTTTCTATTTTTTTTTTTTCTTTTTCTCTTATCTAAGGACATAAAGGTGTCTGGAGAAGTGTGCACTGCTCTAAGTTATTTTGTGCTGTTCCTATTTTTTACACACATATATCTATTATCTAGATATCTATTTTCTATCTAGCTATCATCTATCTATTTATCTATCCATCTATTAACTATCTATTTATCTATTATCTATTGTGAGGCAGTGACGGATGTCGTATGTAAAGGTCGCTATGTGTCTCCCAGGATGCGCTCAGAAGCGTATTAGATCCGCTGGAGTGCCTTGGGGTCACAGCAGCGTGCCTGTGACTCACAAGGCAGAATAAAAGTAAGTTTGAACCTGGTTAAGTTATTTTGACCAAGGGGCTTGCTCAGGAAAACCTGGTATGGGCTTTTACTTTTGAAACGGTCTGCAGGAAGGTAGCGGCGTCCGGTCCGTTTCCTCCAGCCCAGGTGTTATAAGTGGCCTACGGCCACATATTGGAGGAAGGAAAAAAAAACCTGCGGGAAGAGTTTTGGGTGTCAGTTTTGCTCTGGAAAGGAAACAGAGCAGTTGGTCTGCAGAACACTCCCTGTGTGAGGTAACACAGGGCCAAGCGGAGCCAACGGTCTGGCACCCCTACATACATGGCAGTGCAGTCGCTCAAGGCAACCGATCACGGACTGTTTTGTGTTTTTCCCGACTGCAATCCGGAGGATACAGCATGCGGAGCACGGTGTGAGTTTTGGACATTAAACATGTTTTGTACTTGCTTGGGTCACTGCCCCATCACTGTACAGCGTGGACACCGCTGCAGTACATTATCTGTCTATTATATATTGGAAGTCAGTGGTAGCATCGTACGCAGTGAAGAGGCAGTGACCCACAAAATTCAAACACAAAAGTCTCTTTAATGTGTTATCTTCACACATAAAAGTCCAATCCACACTAGTGCATATAACTTAAGTGCATATACAGTCCCTTGTGAAAGTATTCGGCCCCCTGGAACTTTTCAACCTTTTCCCACATATCATGCTTCAAACATAAAGATAACAAATGTTAATTTTTGGTGAAGAATCAACAACAAGTGGAACACAATTGTGAAGTTGAATGAAATTAATTGGTTATTTTACATTTTTGTGGAAATTAAAAAAATGAAAAGTGGGGCGTGCAATATTATTCAGCCCCTTTACTTTCAGTGCAGCAAACTCACTCCAGAAGTTCATTGTGGATCTCTGAATGATCCAATGTTGTCCTAAATGACTAATGATGATAAATATACTCTACCTGTGTGTAATCAAGTCTCCATATAAATGCATCTGCTCTGTGATAGTCTCAGGGTTCTGTTTCAAGCACAGAGAGCATCATGAAGACCAAGGACAACAACAAGCAGGTCCGGAAAACTGTTGTAGAGAAGTTTAAAGCTGGATTTGGATACAAAATGATTTCCAAAACTTTAAACATCCCAAGGAGCACTGTGCAAGCGATCATATTGAAATGGAAGGAGAATCATACCACTGCAAATCTACCAAGACCCGGCCGTCCCTCTAAACTTTCATCTCAAACAAGGAGAAGACTGATCAGAGATGCAGCCAAGAGGCCCATGATCACTCTGGATGAACGGCAGAGATCTACAGCCGAGGTGGGACAGTCTGTCCATAGGACAACAATCAACACTGCACAAATCTGGCCTTTATGGAAGAGTGGCAAGAAGAAAGCCATTTCTCAAAGATATCCATAAAAAGTGTAGTTTAAAGTTTGCAACAAGCCACCTGGGAGACACACCAAACATGTGGAAGAAGGTGCTCTGGTCAGATGAAACCAAAATCAATCTTTTTGGCAACAATTCCAAACGATATGAAGCACAGAAAAATACAGTAAAGCAAACATAAAAGTACTCTGCTGTAAAAAAGTAACAGTAAACAGCAAGTGGTAGTAAAAACATGATATCAAAACAGGGTATTTAGTTGATACGTTTTTTGCAAAAAATGTATATTAAGCCGCTCTACCAAATGTCAAGGTATACCCACTGTCACGTCTCCGTCAGATTTGGGGCCTGCTGTTCCGGTCGCAGCCACTAGGAGGCGCCGGGCCGCCACTTCGCCGTCAGACTCGGGGACGGCTGTTCCTGCCTCGGCCACTGGAAGGCGCCGTGGTTCTATTACGTCGCCGTCAGACTCAGGGCCTATGGTCCCAGCTTTAGCCACTAGGAGGCGCCGGTCTGTCACGTCACCGTTGGATTCGAGGCCTGCTGTTCCGGTCACGGCCACTAGGAGGCGCCAGACCGCCACTTCACTGTCAGACTCGGGGACGGCTGTTCCTGCCTCGGCCACTGGGAGGCGCCGTGGTCCGCCTGTGAGTTATGGTGGTGACAGAGAAGTGGCTCCTGCGCAGGCATCTGGTGGGTGCAGGCTCCGCCCCTCTGTCAGTCATCAGGGGGTTACTGCAACTCCATCTGGCCTGGTCCTGGGGGCGGCCCTAATGACATCACCAGTCCAGGAACCTGTGAGGGATGACCTGATCCCTCAAATACCTTGGGACTGGTCTTGCAAGCCGCCGGATATATTCTTGGTTCCCCTGTGTGTTACTTAGTGATTGATTTCTGTTTGACTCTGACCCCAGCTTGGATTTCTGACCCCTCTATTGCCTGACGATTCTGTACTTCTGCTACTCTCCTGGTTTGTGACCTTGGCCTGGATATTCTGACTCTGCTACTTCCTAACGATTCTGTACCTCTGCCGCCCTCCTGGTTTTTGACTCTGACCTTGGCCTGAAATTGACTCTGCTATTGCCTGCCGTTTTTGTACTTCACTCTGACGACCGTCCTGCTCTGGCCGCTGCTCCTATTCAGACAGTACCTCCTGGGCTCTGTTGTAAATCCAGATCCCTGTATAGGGGTAAAGGGTATCAGTGTTTCTCGGGGTGTTGCCTGACTGCAGCCCAGAACCGCAGACGGACGTTACATTATATCCGGCCATAAAATTAACTGCTTCTTGTGTATATACCCAACATATACAAAAGCAGTCTCCCTGAACTTTTTTTTTTTTTTTTTTTTTTTTTTTTTCTTCTTCTGACTGAGCTGATTTTTGGCCTGAACACCTGGTGCACTGCACAGCCTGGAAGATCTCTCTCATTTTCCTGGACAACTATGCGGCAGTCTGGAGTCTTCAGGGAGAGAGCTGCACCTCAAAGATCCATGCTCCTGGCACGTCGACCTCTGGGCAACTACTCTGGCTATGGTTGCCCAGAGGTTCAGGTATTGCCCGCAGATGCGGCTAAAGTTTTATTACCCATTTCAGTTTCATGTGGTCAGAAATCGCTGTGTTTAAATGCGTATGTGGATAGTGGCTCTGAAGGAAATTTTATGGATTCCTTGACTGCTAGGAATCTGGGTGTAACACTACTAACACTTAATGCCCCTATTAAAACCACGGCTATTAATGGCACGTCCATTATTCAGGAGGGGGTTAAGTTTGTTACTGCCAAGGTTGCCATGTCTGTGGGAGCCTTACACACTGAGCTGGTGTCATTTTTTGTGATGGATAATTTAACCTCTGCAGTTATTCTGGGTATGCCATGGTTACGCCAGCACAATCCTGTCATCGACTGGCACTTGGGTGACGTTGTACGCTGGAGCCCACAGTGTCAGAAAAATTGCATATCCTTGGCAGTAAGCCAAGTTATGGTCAAAACCCCCCACATACCGTTTGCTTTCAGAGATTTTGAGGATGTCTTTTCTATTGTAGAATCTGAAAAGCTACCCCCTCACAGAGAGTATGATTGCCCTATTGATCTGATTCCGGATGCCCGTCTCCCTAAGGGAAGAATATTTAATCTCTCTGGCCCAGAGCGTCAGGCCATGAATGACTATATTGCAGATAGCCTAAGAAAAGGGTTTATCAGACCGTCCATTTCTCCAGTTGGGGCCGGGTTCTTCTTTGTGGAGAAGAAAGATGGTGGTCTCAGACCCTGCATTGATTATCGGGAGTTGAATGCAATCACTATAAAAAACCAGTATCCGCTTCCACTCATCCCTGATCTTTTTAATCAGCTAACAGGAGCCCATTGGTTTACTAAACTTGACCTCCAGGGGGCATACAATCTAGTCCGCATAAGAGACGGGGATGAGTGGAAAACGGCCTTCAATACACCCCTTGGCCATTTTGAGTACCTGGTTATGCCGTTCGGACTCAGTAACGCACCTGCCGTATTTCAGCACTTTGTTAATGATATTTTTAGAGACATTTGTGGGGTGTATGTCGTGGTGTATTTGGATGACATTCTGATTTACTCTGCTGACCCTGTGACACACTCTCAACACGTCTGTTCTGTGCTACAAAGACTACGTGAACACTCCTTGTTTGCTAAACTGGAGAAATGTGTCTTTTTTGCTGAGGAGGTACAGTTTTTAGGATACATGGTTTCAGGTAAAGGCTTCCGCATGGATCCTGCCAAGGTCCAGCCTATTAAGGCTTGGGTGCAACCAAAATCGCTGAAAGCGCTGCAGCGATTTTTGGGGTTCGCTAATTATTACCGCAAGTTTATTAGAGGTTTCTCAGAGATTGCCAAGCCACTCACGGATCTGACCCGGAAAGGGGCGGACGTGGCCAACTGGAATCCTGAGGCAATTCAGGCGTTTTCTACGTTAAAAGAGAGTTTTGTGGCCAACCCAGTTTTGGTTCAGCCGGATCTGGACCGTCCATTTATTGTGGAGGTGGATGCCTCTGAAGTCGGAGTGGGAGCAGTGCTATCACAAGGCACTACATCCCTCACTCAGCTTCGTCCATGTGCGTTTTTTTCCCGCAAATTCTCTCCCACGGAGAAAAACTATGATATTGGGAATCGGGAACTATTTGCAATTAAATGGGCCTTCGAGGAATGGCGTCACTTCCTCGAGGGCGCCAAACACAAGATCACGGTAATTACCGATCATAAGAATCTGACATACCTAGAATCAGCAAAAAGGTTAAATCCTAGACAAGCAAGGTGGGCATTGTTTTTCTCTAGGTTTAATTTTATAATCACCTTCCGCCCTGGTACAAAAAATGTGAGGGCCGATGCCCTCTCTCGCAGTTTCTGCCCCTCACAAGCCGAGGACTGTGAACCAGTTCCGATATTGGCCACTGGGATCATTGTGTCCGCAGTGTCATTGGACCTTCTGGAGGAGATCCGTAAATCCCCAGAACAAGCCCCTGACACTACGCCACCCAACAAATTGTTCGTTCCGCTTGCGTTTCGCCTACAAGTGCTTAGAGAATCACATGACTCTGTCTTGGCAGGCCATCCTGGTCTCAATAATACCGCCAGATTGATAACTAGGAATTTTTGGTGGCCGACGGTGGTTAAGGACTGCAAAGAATATGTCTTAGCATGTGAGGTCTGTGCCCGCGCCAAGTCCTCCCATACTCGCCCTGCCGGCTGGCTCCAGTCCTTGCCCACCCCCGAGAGTCCATGGACCCACATCTCCATGGACTTCATTACGGACCTACCGTCCTCAGATGGAAAGATGTGTATCTGGGTGGTGGTGGACAGGTTCAGTAAACAATGTCATTTTGTCCCCCTGTCGGGGTTACCTAACTCGGAAACGTTGAGTAAACTGTTTATTGTACATGTGGTACGTTTACACGGTGCCCCGGTCAATATTGTGTCTGACAGGGGTACCCAATTCGTGTCAAAGTTCTGGAGGGCATTCTGTAAACGCATTGGTATTGAGCTATCTTTTTCCTCAGCTTACCACCCTGAAACCAATGGGCAAACCGAACGTGTCAACCAGGCTCTGGAGCAATACCTTCGTTGCTACGTCTCAGAACACCAGTCCGATTGGGCAGAACATCTGCCACTAGCCGAGTTTGCCCTAAACAATCAGTATCAGGACTCCATTAAGTCTACCCCCTTTTTCTGCAACCACGGGCTGCATCCGCGCTTTGGCTCATTCTCGGCCAGAATGTCAGAGCTTCCTGGGGTAGAGAAAAATATACATCGTTTAAAAACCATTTGGTCTGAGGTAAACTCTAACTTGAAAGGGGCCTGGGTTAGACAGACCTCGGCAGTGAACAAACGGCGATCCAAAGGACCGCACCTGGGAGTTGGAGACAAGGTTTGGCTCTCCACCAAAAACATCAAGCTTAAAGTACCGTCTGCCAAACTGGGTCCCAGATTTATTGGTCCATACGAGATTATAGAGGTGATTAACCCGGTGGCCTTCCGTTTAAAACTCCCTCAGTCTTTCAAATTACCCAATGTCTTCCACAAGTCTCTCCTCAAGTTGTATCGCTCCCCAATTCACCCTGTCCCGTCCCCTCCTCCTCCCGTTTCGGTCGGAGGGTCCTTGGAGTATGAAGTCCAGGGTGTCCTTGACTCCCGCCTTGTAAGAGGGTCCGTACAGTATCTGGTACACTGGAGGGGCTACGGCCCGGAGGAGAGGTCCTGGGTCCCTGCGCGGGACATCCATGCAAAAACACTAATTAGAAGGTTTCACCTCCTTCACCCTGACAAACCAGGTTTTGAGGGTCCGGAGGCCCCTCTTGGAAGGGGGGGTACTGTCACGTCTCCGTCAGATTTGGGGCCTGCTGTTCCGGTCGCAGCCACTAGGAGGCGCCGGGCCGCCACTTCGCCGTCAGACTCGGGGACGGCTGTTCCTGCCTCGGCCACTGGGAGGCGCCGTGGTTCTATTACGTCGCCGTCAGACTCAGGGCCTATGGTCCCAGCTTTAGCCACTAGGAGGCGCCAGTCTGTCACGTCACCGTTGGATTCGAGGCCTGCTGTTCCGGTCACGGCCACTAGGAGGCGCCAGACCGCCACTTCACTGTCAGACTCGGGGACGGCTGTTCCTGCCTCGGCCACTGGGAGGCGCCGTGGTCCGCCCGTGAGTTATGGTGGTGACAGAGAAGTGGCTCCTGCGCAGGCATCTGGTGGGTGCAGGCTCCGCCCCTCTGTCAGTCATCAGGGGGTTACTGCAACTCCATCTGGCCTGGTCCTGGGGGTGGCCCTAATGACATCACCAGTCCAGGAACCTGTGAGGGATGACCTGATCCCTCAAATACCTTGGGACTGGTCTTGCAAGCCGCCGGATATATTCTTGGTTCCCCTGTGTGTTACTTAGTGATTGATTTCTGTTTGACTCTGACCCCAGCTTGGATTTCTGACCCCTCTATTGCCTGACGATTCTGTACTTCTGCTACTCTCCTGGTTTGTGACCTTGGCCTGGATATTCTGACTCTGCTACTTCCTAACGATTCTGTACCTCTGCCGCCCTCCTGGTTTTTGACTCTGACCTTGGCCTGAAATTGACTCTGCTATTGCCTGCCGTTTTTGTACTTCACTCTGACGACCGTCCTGCTCTGGCCGCTGCTCCTATTCAGACAGTACCTCCTGGGCTCTGTTGTAAATCCAGATCCCTGTATAGGGGTAAAGGGTATCAGTGTTTCTCGGGGTGTTGCCTGGCTGCAGCCCAGAACCGCAGACGGACGTTACACCCATCTTAGAGCAGTCCTAACTGATGTGTTTAAACGCCTGATCATGCGTATAGTACTTGTATAAGCAGGATTCAGGCATGCTACGTCCGATGTGGACACACTATGGAAGATGGCTTTTGCGTGCACGGCCCATAAGAGAGGGGTGGAACCTCCCCAAACTTGCAAGTTTGGGGCTTTTAAATACATCAGTTAGGACTACTCTAAGATGGGAAAACCTTGATGTTTGGTAGAGCGGCTTAGAATACAATTTTTGCAAAAAACATATCAACTAAATACCGTTTTGTTATTTTTTTTTACTAGCAATTGCTGTTTACTGTTACTTTTTTACAACAGAGTTTTTGTGTTTTAATTCCAAATGATATGCTTGGCGTAAAGGCAACACAGCTCATCACCATGAACACACCATCCCCACTGTCAAACATGGCCAAATACAGGACCATTCTTGAAGAATACCTATTGGGAGTCTGCAAAAGACCTGAGTCTGGGACGGAGATTTGTCGTCCAATAAGACAATGATCCTAAGCATAAAGCAAAATCTACAATGGAATGGTTCACAAATAAACGTATCCAGGTGTTAGAATGGCCAAGTCAAAGTCCAGACCTGAATCCTGAATCGAGAATCTGTGGAAAGAGCTGAAAACTGCTGTTCACAAATGATCTCCATCAAACCTCACTAAGCTCAAGCTGTTTGTCAAGGAAGAATGGGCAAGAATTTCAGTCTCTCGTTGTACAAAACTGATAGAGACAACCCCAAGTGACTTGCAGCTGTAATCGCAGCAAAAGGTGGCGCAACAAAGTATTAAGTTAAAGGGAACGAATAATATTGCACGCCCCACTTTTTAGTTTTTGAATTTCCACAAAAATTTAAAATAACCAATAAATGTCATTCAAATTCACAATTGTGTCCCACTTGTTGTAGATTCTTCACCAAAAGTTTACATTTAGTATCTTTATGTTTGAAGCATGATATGTGAGAAAAGGTTGAAAAGTTCCAGGGGGCCGAATACTTTCGCCAGGCACTGTATCATGATCCGCTCACATGGCTGGCATCCCCAATCCCAAGGTGATCCCGCAGTCCGCTCTGTCAGAGAAGGACACGGTGATAGATCTGAAGCATTCCCTGAAGTACCTCCATGGTTTCTTCACAATCTCTGCCCGAAATTACCTCATTTCTGGTCAGCTTCCAGCATGTCACTTCGGTGTAATGTCACGTACAAGTTTTAAAGTGCTCCTCGGGGCTTCACCGTGTACTCCTATGTCTGCGGGAAAAGTAAGCTCCTGGCCGGGATAGCAGGGCAGACTCTCAAAATTGGGACTGACCCGCTAGATCTGTGATGGTTGGGAGGTATGAATGCTCCCCACCATACACCCTGTACATGCACAGCTCCACACACCTCATACACGGTTCCATTTTGTATGCCTTGTACACACACGGCTCCTCTCTGTACACCTCGCACACACACGGCTCCACTCAGTACACACATAGCTCCACTCCATAAACGACATACACATGCGGCTCTGCTCCACTCTGTACACCCACGGCTCCACTCCTTACACCTTGCACACACACGGCTCCACTCAAGTACCCACAAGGTTCTGCTCCGTACACCTTGTACACATGCGGCCACGCTCCGTACACCTCGTGCACACTTTGCTCCACTCTGTAACTTCGTACACACGTGGCTCTGCTCCGAACACCTCGTACTCATGTGGCTCCACTCCGTACACCTCATATACATGCGCCTCCGCTCCGTACACCTCATACACTAACGACTCAGCTTTGTATGCCTCATACAGACATGGCTCCGCTCTGTACACCTTCTACAAACACGTAGCTCCACTCCATATGCTTCATACACCAACGATTCAGCGTTGTATGCCTTGTACAGACATGGCTCTGCTCAGTACACGTCATACACACGCAGTTCCGCTCCGTACACCTCACACACACACGGCTCTGCTCTGCTCCGTACACACACGGCTCTGTTTTGTACACCCCGTACACACAGGGATCCGTTTCATACATCCCGTACACACACGGCTCCGCTCCATACAACCTGTACACACACGGCTCCGTACACTTTGTACACACAGGGCTCTGTTCGTACACTTCGTACACACACAGCTCCGCTCCGTACACCAAGAACACATGCGGCTCCACTCCGCACACCCCGTACACACGCGGCACTGCTCCGTACACATCGCACACACACGTCTCTGTTCCGTACACCTTGTACACACATGGCTATGCTACATCCACCTTGTAAACCCCTCCTGACCCTACACAAACTTCCCCTCATCCAGCACCATGACAACCAGCACAGCAGAGTCCTGCATACACTGAGGCCCCTGATCATGTGATCCCTGACTCCTCCGCTCCTGTGACCTCATCACAGGTCCTGTGTGCACAGAACAGCAATATATGTGGTGTGCGGCTCTGCAGGTTGAGCTGGGTCTCTCTGGGAGGGCGAGAATGGGGTGCGTGGGGGCATATCAGTGCAGTGCGGGAAAAGTAGCTCCCGACAGGGATAGCCCGGGCCCATCTAGGCAATAGAGTAGTAACTGAACCTGCATCTCCGACGCAAGTTCAGTTACTACATGGCAGAATCTGCCGCCCCCTCTCTTCAGGGACGCACTGCCGCCTGAGGCAAAGTGCTCAACTTGCCTCATGGTAGGTGCACCCCTGCTTGCGGCCACGTTCAGGGAGGTTGGCTACAGTCCCAAGGAGCTTAAATTTCTGAATAATATGTGCAACTATAGTCACAGGATCACCAAGCTGCTTGGAGATGATCTTATAACTTTTACCTTTAACATGTTTGTCTACAATTTTCTTTCTAATCTCCTGAGACAACTCTTTCCTTCGCTTCCTCTGGTCCATGTTGAGTGTGATACACACCATGTCACCAAACAGCACAGTGAGTATCTGTAGCCCTCTATACAGGCCCAGTTACTGATACCAAGATTGTAGACACCTGTGATGCTAATTAGTGGACACACTGCGATTTAACATGTCCCTTTTGTCACATTATTTTCAGGGGTACCATCATTTCTGTCCAAGTGTATTTCATGAGTTTTATTTTTTTTTAAATTCTGCATGGTTGAAAAGCAATGTCTGACTTTCATTTGCTCATTTTCATAGATTTTTGATTTATTATTACCTTTGTCAGATTCAAGTTATTTCTGTGACCATTATGTTTTTTTCTGTCATTAAAGGAGGGGTACCAACAATTTTGACCACGTGTGTATGCAGGTGGGCTGCTGCGGTTTAAAATGACTCTGCCAGCACAGGATCACTGTTCAAACTAAGTACAGGCGCTCTGTGCTTCATACCACACAATGAACACTGTAAAAACAAAACAAAAAAACTGTAAGGGGCATGACTGGCGGATTGTTACTTCCGTGCCCCTATACACTCTGCTACGGTACCCCTGAATGGACGTGTGCTTTGTGGGGACATGTTGCTCACCCTTTTTGAGCCACATGTGGTATGATGGAATGGGAACCTTAAGTTCATGCAATGAATCAGGACGTCCAACAACCCTTTTTAGAAAGTTATAAATAGCCTTACTTGAATTGTTGAAAATGTTTCCCAACATCTGATAAACCGCAGGCATTTCTTCCGCATAAGGTATAGGCTCATATCTTAGGCCGTTTATAAAGAAACTAAAGATGATGTTCAGTACAGTTGCAGAGTAACAGAGAATTTCTTCTCCCACTGCTGTTATCCCACACTATTGGGCAGTACCCCTTGCTCCTTCCTGCTCAGATGAAGATTCCACTTAGTCCTTAAGGACCGGTTTGACATGTTGTCAGTATCCCACTCCTCACTAGCGGCCTATCGGAAACACCCCTCCGTCAGATCTATTTATGCCACTGCAGCTACTCGCATAAAGTGAAAAAATCTTCCTTATACATTGGTCACACGGGTCAATGTGTGTCGCTGTGACTACCTGCCTTGTCTCTGCACTCCTGCCTTTAGATGGTAGCTGGCTTCTGCACTGTTCTGCACTTTAACTCCTCGACTCTCAATCACTGCACACTTTTCACTTGTGGCCTGTACCTATATAATACTTCTTGCTGCTCCAATAACTCAATCATAACTACAAGAACTAGTTTTCTGTACAAAATGCCCCAGTAACTTCTCCCCACCTGAGGCGGCATAACGTGTTAACTCTGTCCTAGGCCAACAAGCTGCTGCAGGCTGGTGAATATAAAACCACATCACTATGTCACATAAAACATCAGATCCATACAGTAATATTACAGAAGTATTCAGATAGGATGCTTGGACAAATTCTCTACATTTAATACTTTTACAAATCAATGGCATAATTGCATTGTTTCACCATTTCATCACACTTGGAATTTATTTCTGTTTTTCAGTGCATTGTATGATAAAATGCATGGAGTTCTTCCAAACTACAACTCATCCTGCAAAACACAAGTCCTCACATGTTTATGTTAATGGGAAAAATAAAAGATATGCTTTTTGGAAGGATGGAAGAAAACAAATCCAAGTGCAAAAATGAAAATTGACTGCAGAGGCATGAGGTCAAAAAGGACTCAGAACTAGTGATGAGGGAACGTGCTCGGGTAATGTGTTATCTAAGCATGCTCGGATGTTCTCCAAGTATCTCAAGACATGCTTGAATAAGGTGTTCGAGTCCCCACAGCTGCATGATTCGCGGCTGTTATATAGCTGAAACACGTGGGGATTGCCTGTTTGTTAGGCCATCCCAACGTGTTGAGGGTATATAACAGCCACAAAAAATGCAGCCGAAGTGACTCAGTCTAATTATTCGAGCACGCCCAAGATACTCAGATAACAGAGCATGCTTGTGTGGGGAAGGTGACTGGACGGACAGACGTGACTGGTAGTAGGAGGGGACGGTTTGTGCACCAAGAGACAGAGATTGACAGGATAGAAGGGTGACAGCTGGGAAAGGTAGATAGGAGGGTGTAGTACCGAGAAATGACCACAAGATGGCAGGAGAGAGTAGCTGAGGACTGAACATCAGCTTATGGCTCAAGAAATACTTAGTCATGGGGGGCGGGGAGATAGGAACCCAGGAGGGGAATTCCCCAGTGAGAGGGGATAAATAGAACTGGTTGGGGTTCCAGACTAGTCTAGTCCCGAGAGGAGCTCAGGAAAGAAAGACTCAGGACAGAAGACCGGAAACAGTGGAAGAGCTCGACCAGAGGACTGACAGAAAAGAGACAGTCAGTGGGGTGGCCCTGACTCGATGGATCGCAGGACAGACGAGGCCCCGGGGGTACCGATTGGATGACAACCTCGGGCTGGTGAAGCACTGGCAGTAGATTGGTCTAGGACAGCCCCAGCGACAGATCCGCGAGGGACGTTACTTCGACTGGAGCAAAGGTGCAGGTACCCAGGCCTGGAGATAGAGTGCTGTAAAGAAGCTGCGGTGCGTGGTTGTGGTCGTCAGGAGGACGACGAATAAAATCCGGAACTGTTACAAGTGGAATATGTCTCCGTCTCGTTTTTGCCTCGTCTGGTAAGCAGCGGTCCACCCCCCAAGCCCGGCCCCTACCACACTTAGATAACATGTTATTTGAGGATGCGCGCTCATCACTACTCAGGACATCCCAACATATCACATACATAGAAATCTTTGTGAACATTTACACTTATGTAGAATTTAGTTATCAGTGTCCCCATTCTTCTTTCTTTCCTATCCCGATCTAGCTGTACACATAGAGAGGCTGTGCAGGACCCCATGACAGGGTTAAAGCGGTAATATAGGGAGCAGAATAGCCGTGGTTGGGATAGGGCTAAAAAGAAATATAGGTGGGGTATATTAGGTGGCATCATGGGGTGCGGCCAAATGGGGGAGGTGATGGGTTTATAAGAGATGTCTTTTTTAAAATGTGGTGCCCAAAACTGGACACAATATTCCAGATGAGGTCTGACCAAAGAGGAGTAGAGGGAAATAATGACTTCACGTGATCTAGACTGTATGCTTCTGTTAATACATCCTAGAATTGCATTTGCCTTTTTTGCTGCTGCATCACACTGTTGACTCATATTCAGTCTGTGATCTATTAGTATACCCAAGTCTTTTTCACATGTGCTGTTGCTTAGCCCTATTCCTCCCATTCTGTATATGTTTTTTTCATTTTTATTGCCCAGATGTAGTACGTTGCATTTTTCCCTCTTAAAAAAACATTCTGTTAGTTGCTCCCCAGTGCTCCAGATTATTTATATCTTTTTGAATCCTCTCTCTCTTCTCTAGTATTAGCTCTTCCTCCTAGCTTTGTGTCATCAGCAAATTTATCAATGATTTAGATGAAGGAATTGAGGGTACACTGATTAAAGATGTTGAACAATACAGGGCCCAGGACAGAGCCTGTGGTACCCCACTTGAGATATTCTTCCAATGTTGATGTCTTCTAAAAAAGACATCAACAAACTGGAGCAAGTTCAGAGAAGAGCGACGAGAATGGTGACCAGTCTGCAAACCATGTACTATGAGGAAAGGTTGCAGGATTTGGGAATTTCTAGCTTGTCAAAGAGAAGACTGAGAGTTTACAAATATCTCAAGGGCTGTCACATTGTAGAAGGATCATCTTTATTCTCATTTGCACAAGGAAAGACTAGAAGCAATGGGATGAAACTGAATGGCAGGAGACACAGATTAGTTATTAGAAAAACTTTTTGACAGTGAGAGTGTGTACACACGTTGCAGATTTAGATGCGGATCTGCAGCGTTTTGGAAGCGCGGATTCACTTCAAATCTGCAGTGTAGTGCACAGCCATTGTTAATCTATGGAAAATGGAGTTTTGTTGTGCACATGCTGCGTAAAAAAAAACCTGCAGCATTTTATTTTCCGCAGCATGTCAATTCTTTGTGCGGATTTGCAGCGTTTCTGCACCCATTGACTTCCATTGAGTCAGGCATATCCGCAGCAAAACCGCAGGTATAAAAAAGATCTGCGGTTTTGTTGCAAATGTGGGTGACGTGGGAAACGCTGCCGACCGGGAGGAGGGAAGTGTGTGGGTGGAGAATGTGTGCGTGAATCTGTGTGTGTGGGTCTGCGGGGCTGTGTGCGGTGTCGGGGGGGTTGTATACAGTGCCAGCGGTGGTCTCTGGGGCTGTGTCAGTACATGTGTGTGTGTGTGTCAGTGTGTATGTAGGCATCATCCTATAGGACTACTAGTCCCATCCGGCTATGCCTGCTACAGTGACCCCATTAGCCAATGATGGGACAGTAGTAGTCCCATCATCCGGCTAATGTGTTGAATGTATAAACAAAACACATACACGCATATATAGTCCATACTTACCATAATCAGCTAATCCCCGAAGCCCTCGCTCACCTGAAAAAAAATGAAAAAAATAAACAACCAATATACTCCCTGTGTCTGACGTAGTCCATATAATAAGGATTGTCCCACGACAATCTCCTGTGGAGAGCAGTCACATCAGCAGATGCGACCGCTCTCCAGGGGCTCCGGTGATACAATGACGGAGATAATCCTCCGCATTGTATCACTCCACCGCCGACAGGTCCCTGGAGTTCATTCTGTCACTCTGCAGCACTACGGCATGAGAATTTTCTCCCGCTGTAGTGCCGTAAAGCGAGAAGCTTAACGCCGATGACACACTGCGGGAGGTTATCTGCGGGAGGTCAGTTTGTCATCGAAGGCCTATAGAGCGTTCACATCTGCTGATGTGACAGCTTTATAGGGAAGGTCGTCGTGGGACAATCGTTATTAAAGAGGGACTGCGTCAGAACAGGGAGTATACTGTTGGTTTGTTTTTTTAATTTTTTTTGCAGGTGATCGATGGCTTCAAATGGATTTAGGCGTACAATAAAAATTATGAAAACTGTCATGTTTTATTTCATTAAAAAACTTTATTCTTAATGTGTGTGGGTTTTTTTAACCCTTTATTACTGTGAGATTAATAATGGCTAGGCGTCTTATTGACGCCTCTCCATTATTACCCGGTCTTAATGTCGCCGTACAATAGCAAGGTGACATTAACCCCTTTTTACCCCATATGCCACCACTACACGGCATGGGAAGAGAGGGACTAAGTGCCATAATTGACGCATCGTATAGATGCGCCATTTCTGGGGTGGCTGCGGGCTGGTGTTTGTAGCCAGGGGGGCCAATATCCATGGCCCCTTCCTAGGCTATGAACATGAAAGCTACACGTGAAACGTGCGTTGGGGTTCCCAGCCTACACCTCTTAGGTAATGTGCCTGAATTATTTTGCTCTTATACTTACTTTAGGTTACTTACTTTCACTTCTTACCCTTTGCTTCACTGCCATTGTAAGCATTTAATATGCACTATTTTGCGTGGTTTGTACATATAATGATCTAGTTGATGCACAATATGGATTGATACTTTCCTGTCAATGGATTTCATCAGTTATACTTTAACTCATTAATTGCTTGACTGTTGTATATTTTTTTGATGGGAGGTTTATTGACCCCAGATATACCTTTATGGCCTATTTATTTATTTATATATTCTAAATTATATCTGTTTACATATCCTGTATCTTTTTGGCGCTTTCTTGTAACGTTTTGGCACACTACCGTTACTTTATTTGTACATTGTGTCCTCATTATTTTATTATGGATTATTGCTCTTTTAAAAAAAATGTGTTTTTTTTTATTGAATCTAAATAAAGTTTAACTATTTTAGATATTGCGCCTTTTTGCCTTTTTGGATGTTTTTGTATGTTTGAAGCTGTCTTCCCTAGGCGCTTAACCAGTTTTGAATTTATTCTTAATGTGTTTTTTTTAACCCTTTATTATTATAAGATTAATAATGGATAGGCGTCTTATTGACGCCTCTCAATTATTAACCCAGCTTAATGTCAACTTACAAAAGGTGACATTAACCCCTAATTACCTCACATGCCACCGCTACAAGGCAGTGGGAAGAGAGAGGCTAAGTGCCAGAATTGGCATATCGTACAGATGCTCCATTTCTGGGGCGGCTGCGGGCTGGTGTTTGTAGCCGGGGGCAATATCCATGGCCCCTTCCAGGCTATGAATATCAGCCCGCAACTGTCTGCATAGCCTTTCTGGCTATAAAATATAGGGGGACCCCACATCATTTTTTGGGGGGTCCCCCTATTTTAATAGCCAGTAAAGGCTATGCAGACAGCTGTGATAACCTGGGAAGATCCATGGGTATTACCCCCTTCCCAGGCTACAAATATTGACCCATGGCCGTCGGCTTTCCCTCTCTGGTGCAGAAAATTGCGTGGGAGCCCACGCAATTTTTTTTGCATTTTTTTAAATTGAAACAGATATTGCGCTTAAGGTCAGGGTCACATTTTATGAGAAACTCGCACCTCAATACCCAGCACTGCCGCTGGCACTCAGGACCGCATTGTGCTGCTGCATGTATTTCTATGCAGCTGAACGCTCTGTTCTGAGATAGATCTATCTATCTATAGATAGATCTATCTATCTATCTATCTATCCATCACATATCTAACCCATATCTATCTATTACCAAACCATAAATTGCCAGGTATAACCCAGAATGCACTCACCAATTACAACCCATATCAACCATCATGAAGCTATATGAAGCCCCAATATATGTGAGCAACGAACCACTAATATAAAAATACCAAAGTTTATTTATAACCATTAAAAAAGTTATTAGCAAAAATGCAGTACAGAAACAGCAAATGAGTGACAGATAGACACCACAGTAGTGAAAACAATTGCTGCATGGCACGTGGCGTGGTGCTTACCCACTTGTTCATATATCCAAATAGTTATAATCCTGCTCAAGACCTGAAAACCCAGTACACCTATTTCGTGTAATCACACTTCCCAATGATTCCACATGGGGATTCAATGGCAGGAAAGCCAGCACCTCAGACCCTCTATATATATCCTCTAAAAATTAACTCTCATCTACCCATGTGTGTGCAAAAATACAAATGTGGCCCATGTATTCACAATAGCCATGATACTAAAAAATACAGGAGAATTGAATGTGTAAACAACCCTTCCATAATGAAGAGAGTACTCTATTGGATCTATCCGCTGTCCCCACTAAACACCATGATTACCAAAGGGATCCCCATATCCATAATAAATACATATAATTGGTGCTCCATGCAACCACAAATTAAAAAGGGGGGGAGGGGGGTTTTAAGGGGGTGGGAGAAAACAGGGGAACAAAGGGGACAAAAATGTTCATTCCAATGGCTTATATCAATTCAGAGTCCCATGTTGAACTAAATTGTTCCAAAATATCTTCCTCCAATCCGATGTCAGTCCGAATCCAGAACTCGACCATGGAGTCACTGAGATGAAGTCTTCCACGGCGGCCTCCCCAGAAGACCTCATTTTCCAACGGGACATGTTCAAAGACGATGTGAACGACATCCAACAAGCCCATACCGAGAATACAAAAAATAAAAAAAAACAAACATGAGAAAGTGTATACAACCCCACGAATAAAAAACACCCACTTAAAAAATCAAGAAAAATCAATAAAAAAACCCCATAAATAGGGCTGACCTCATTATGCACTACTACAAGAAGGCCCCAAACCCAGCATTTTCGTTCAACCCCCGAGGGCTCAGCGTACCCAACTTATAAATCCACCTGCACTCCAATTTGCCCAATTCCTTGCTAATATCACCACCTCTAGAACTTAAAGAAATCATGTCAATGCCCTTTATCTTCAACCCATAAGGCTTGCAGTCATGATACTTTTTAAAGTATTTCAGCAATGTTTTTAACAATGAGTTATCAATAACAGATTTGGAATTTCCTAGTTGTGTTGATAGGGTCAGGGGTCTGCAATCCGTATAGTTACCAACCTCTGATTTTCTGGTGGCTTAGCCTGTTCCTGCCATCCTCCTCGGTGACCCATTCATAACAGAATCACCAGGCAAACTGTAGACTTTAGGGCAGGGTTCCCCAACTCCAGTCCTCAAGGCCCACCAACAGATCATGTTTTCAGGATTTCCTTTAATATTGCACAGGTGAAGCAATTATCACCTGAGCAATACTAAGGAAATCCTGAAAACATGATCTGTTGGTGGGCCTTGAGGACTGGAGTTGGGGAACCCTGCTCTAGGGTACTCAAAAGAAGGAAAGAATTGTAAAAAAAAAGTGTCAGAATTTTTTTATATATTTTTTCCTCTTTTTCTCTGGGGCCGTAGGAGGATTTTTTCCTTAATGCAGACTAAGCAATTGTTCGATCATGTTGAGCAGCTCGCCGCTGAAGTGCGGGGAATTTCTGCCTATCTCGCTCAATCATCTGCTGTAGAACCAAAGATCCCTACTCCTGATGTGTTTTCGGGGGAGCGGTCAAAATTTTTGAATTTCAAGAATAACTGTAAACTGTTTCTTGCTTTAAGACCTAATTCATCAGGGAGCTCAGTGCAGCAGGTTAAAATTGTCATCTCCCTACTGTGAGGCGATCCCCAGGATTGGGCTTTTTCTCTGACACCTGGAGATCCTATTCTGGCTAATGTACATGCGTTTTTTCAGGCCCAGGGGTTGTTGTATGATGAACCTAATGCTATTGATCAAGCTGAGAAAACCTTATTGGCATTGAACCAGGGTCAGGATGCTGCGGAGATCTATTGCCAGATGTTCCAAAAGTGGGCGGTCCTTACTAAATGGAATGATGACGCCCTAGCAGCTCTCTTTTGGAAAGGTCTAGCAGAAACTGTAAAAGATGTTATGGTGGGATTTCCTGTCCCCTCTGGTGTTAACGACTCCATGTCATTTGCCATTCATATTGATCGACGTTTACGTTTTGAACAAACTTCTGAACCCATGCAATGTGATAGGGTTTTGTCTCGGATGCAACATCAAGAGTTTAGAAGGCGTAATAAGTTATGCTTCTTTTGTGGGGACGTCTCTCGTGTTATTTCTGTCTGCCCTAAACGAGAAAAACGTTTTGCTCACTCATTTGCTGTGGGCAGTGTACAGCCTAAGTTCCCGTTGGCAGCTACCTTGATCTGCTCCTTGTCTACATTTTCTGCTAAGGCCTTTGTTGATTCAGGAGCAGCCTTGAATCTGATGGATCTTGACTTTGCCAAACGTTGTGGATTCCCCATGGTGCCTCTTCGGACCCCTATTCCCTTGAGGGGGATTGATATTACCCTTTTGGCGGAGAATAAACCCCAGTTTTGGACCCAGGTAATAATGCGAGTTGCCCAGGACCATCAAGAGAATTTTAGATTTTTGGTGTTGCACAATTTACATGATATTATTGTACTGTGTTTTCCTTGGTTCCAAACCCATAATCCTGTTTTGGATTGGAAATCTGTGTCTGTGGTCAGTTGGGGATGTCAGTGTGTTCTTAGTGACACTCCTGTTTTCTCCACCTCTCCCCAGTCTCAAGATGTTCCTGACTATTTGGTTGATTTTTCTGATGTATTTAGTGAGAGTAAGTCATAAACCAGAAAAGAGGCATGTAAAGAGGAGGGATCACCAATAAGGTATAACAAAATACAAGATAATAAACTTTTTATTAATCATCCAAAACAAACAACATGTAGTGCAATTATAAAAACAGTTAAAACCGCACAATCGCGTTCATTTAACACAATAACCCCTGCACAAACCCTTCATGATGCTATTATTTGCAAATATGCTAACAAAGCACCTGGTATAAGTATATAAAACCCTATCAACAGGTAATGAAAAACATACACTCCACCTTCCACCTTATATAATAATGGATGCAAACTACCTAGTTAGTCTAACAAATTGTTAGGACAAAAACCTGCTCAAATTAGCACAAAAAAACCCCTAGCAAATAAACAATACCCCCTCTATACAACCTGTTAAGAGCAAAATAATGCTTCCAGTCTGCTCCTGATGAAGCCAGTTGCTCTGGCGTAACGCGTCGGGCGTTTCCTCTGCCTCACCACTTCTCACTCTTACCTCCACTGGTTACTGGATTAGGGCTTTACCTGCCAGCATTATTTTGCTCTTAACAGGTTGTATAGAGGGGGCCATTGGCAATTGGGACCCTTGTTTTTTTGGCCTTTTTTTTGGCCTTTTTTTTGGCATGTTTATACTGCATTAGCAGCCTTTTACCTTATCAACCCCTATGTTCTCATTTGTGCATACACATTGTTTATTTGCTAGGGGTTTTTTTGTGCTAATTTGAGCAGGTTTTTGTCCTAACAATTTGTTAGACTAACTAGGTAGTTTGCATCCATTATTATATAAGGTGGAAGGTGGAGTGTATGTTTTTCATTACCTGTTGATAGGGTTTTATATACTTATACCAGGTGCTTTGTTAGCATATTTGCAAATAATAGCATCATGAAGGGTTTGTGCAGGGGTTATTGTGTTAAATGAACGCGATTGTGCGGTTTTAACTGTTTTTATAATTGCACTACATGTTGTTTGTTTTGGATGATTAATAAAAAGTTTATTATCTTGTATTTTGTTATACCTTATTGGTGATCCCTCCTCTTTACATGCCTCTTTTCTGGTTTATGATATTGGTCTTAAGCATGTAATTGGTGATCCCTTAGTGGTGCCCTCCATAATTTTTGAGGTAGTGAGAGTAAGTCCACGTCTTTGCCGCCTCACAGGAGTTATGACTGCGCAATTGAGTTAATGCCCGGTTGTAAATTTCCCAAGGGTTGGATTTTCAACTTATCGGTACCTGAACATGATGCTGTGTGATCTTATATCAAGGAATCATTGGAGAAGGGTCATATCAGACCATCCTCTTCGCCTTTGGGTGCTGTTTTTTTTTGTGGCCAAAAAAGGTGGCTCATTAAGGCCAGGTATTGACTATTGTTCCCTTAACAAAATCACTGTTAAATAACAGTACCCGTTACCCCTGATTTCTGATTTATTTTCCAGAGTTAAAAGTGCTTGTTGGTTTACCAAACTTAACCTCAGGGGCGCGTATAATCTTATTCGCATCAAGCATGGGGATGAATGGAAGACGGCGTTTAATACTCCGGAGGGACATTTTGAGTACTTGGTGATGCCTTTTGGGCTCACTAATGCCCCTTCCATCTTACAATCTTTTATGAACGATATTTTCCGGGACCTTGTGGATATGTTTTTGATCATTTATCTGGATGATGTTTTGATTTTTCCCAGTGATTGGGATTCTCATGTGGAACATGTCTGGACTGTGTTCTGGATTTTGAGGGAAAATATTCTGTATGTTAAGGGATCTAAATGTATTTTTGGTGTACAGAGGATTTCGTTTTTGGGATTCATTTTGTCCCCGTCTTCTATTGAAATGGACCCGGGCAAGGTACAGGCCATTTATGATTGGGCTCAGCCCACTTCTCTGAAGGCTCTTCAGAAGTTTTTGGGTTTTGCTCATTTCTACCGTAAATTTATAAGTAATTTTTCTGGTATTGTTAAACCTCTGACGGATTTGACCAAAAAGAGCGCTGATGTGGTGAATTGGACTCCAGAGGCAGTCTCGGCATTTCAGGAGCTTAAGCAGAGATGCACTTCTGCTCTGGATCTACGGCAACCTGATGTTTCACTCCCATTTCAGTTGGAAATAGATGCTTCTGAGATTGGTGCAGGAGCCATTTTGTCTCAAAGAGATCCGGTAACCTCTAAGATGAATCCCTGTGCCTTCTTTTCTCGAAAATGTTCTCCATCTGAACGTAACTATGATGTGGGGAATCGGGAATTGTTGGCCATGAAGTAGGCATTTGAAGAGTGGAGACACTGGTTGGAGGGAGCTAGACATCAAGTTGTGGTCCTCACCGATCACAAGAATTTGATTTATCTTGAATCCGCCAAACGCTTGAATCCTAGACAGGCTAGGTGGGCCTTGTTTTTCACGCATTTTAATTTTGTGGTCTCCTTTCTTCAGGGCACTAAGAATGTTAAGGCGGACGCCCTTTCTAGAAGTCTCTTTGCGGATTCTCTTGATGTGACCGAGCCTACTACCATTCTAAATGAGGGTTTAGTTCTTTCCGCCATCTCTCCCGATTTGAGACGTGCCCTGGAGGAATTTCAGGAGGATAAACCTGAACGATGCCCTATGGGAAAATTGTAATTCCCTGACCAGTGGAGGAAAAGAGTAATGTCTGAAATTCATTGCTCCACGTTGGCTGGTCATCCAGGTATCTTTGGTAACAGAGATTTGGTGAGTCGGTCTTTTTGGTGGCCTGCCTTATCTCGTGATATCAGGAATTTTGTGCAGTCCTGTGGGACTTGTTCTCAGTCCAAGCCCTGTTCTCGTGATAGTGGTTTGTTGATGCCCCTGCCAGTGCCCAGGAGGCC
Source organism: Dendrobates tinctorius (assembly GCF_039654945.1). Classification (NCBI taxonomy): domain Eukaryota; kingdom Metazoa; phylum Chordata; class Amphibia; order Anura; family Dendrobatidae; genus Dendrobates; species Dendrobates tinctorius. The sequence continues at coordinate 477,045 of NW_027362016.1, read as the reverse complement.
ATGGACCCATATCTCAATGGATTTTATCTCTGATCTCCCTATCTCTCAGAGAATGACTGTTATTTGGGTGGTCTGTGATAGATTTTCTAAGATGGTCCATCTTGTACTACTCCCAAAGTTGCCATCTTCTTCTGAGTTGGTGCCTTTGTTTTTACAAGTGGTTCTTTTGCACGGGATTCCTGAGAACATTGTGTCGGACAGAGGGGTCCAGTTTGCTTCCAGATTTTGGAGAGCTTTTTGTTCCAAACTGGGAATTCAGTTGTCTTTCTCCTCTGCATTTCATCCTCAGACCAATGGGTAGACTGAGAGAACAAACCAGACTTTCGAGTCCTATTTGAGATGTTTCATATCTGCAGATCAGGATTATTGGGTCTCATTTTTGCCCTTAGCCGAATTCGTGCTAAACAATAGGGCTAGTTCTGCCACTTTGATGTCTCCTTTCTTTTGTAACTTTGGGTTTCATTCTCGATTTTCTTCGGGGCAGGTGGAAGCTTCTGCCTGCCCAAGTGTGGATTCTGTGGTAGAGAGAATGCAGCAGATTTCGGACCAAGTAGTGGATAAGTTGTCCCACTCTCAGGAAAAGGCCCAACTGTTTTCCAACCGGCATAGGACCATTGGTCCCTGGTTTAAAGTGGGTGATATGGTTTGGTTGTCCTCAAAAAATATTCCCATGAAGGTTGCATCTCCAAAATTCAAGCCAAGATTTATTGGACCTTATAAGATTTTGGAAATCCTTAACCCAGTTTCTTTCCGTTTGGCTCTTCCAGTTACGTTTAAGATTAATAACGTTTTCATAAATCTTTGTTGAAAAGGTTTGTGGAGCCAGTAGTTCCCATGGTGGCCCCCCCTGACCCTGTACTGGTTAAGGTTAATTTGGAGTATGAGGTAGAGAAGATATTGGATTCTCGACTGGCTAGACGGAGACTTCAGTACTTGGTCAAGTGGAAGGGTTATGGCCAGGAGGATAATTCTTGGGTCTCTGCATCTGACATCCATGCCAAGAGATTGATTCGTGCCTTTCACCGGGCCCATCTTGATCGGCCTGGTGGCGTGGATGAGGATTCGGTGACCCCTCCTCAAGGGGGGTACTGTTGTGAATTCCCTTCCTCGGACTTATGAGCCGGAGCTCCCTCTGCTCCCTCTGGTGGTTACTGGGAGTAGTGGAGCTGGCCAGGTTGATGGAAGTTTGCCACCTCACGATGATAATTGGGAATCTGGGATTACTGGCTGGGAGCATATAATTGAGCAGGCTTCCCTTGGTGGTTGCTGGTGATTTCCTCCTTGTGCATTTGGAGTTCTTTTGTCTCCTGCCTGATCTGCATGGTTCAGTTAAGTGATTCTTTTGCTAATCCTTTGCATGTAATCTGTTTGTGCCTTTTTTTCTTTCTGCTTTGTTGCTAGAGTTCAGCGTACTCCCTGCTGGGGGCAGCACTGAGCCCCGCTCATTTGTTACAGCTTGTGTCAGTTTGTTCAGTCGCCTGTTATGTTAGTATCTTTTGCTTTGCTTCCAGTTCATACCAGAGTGCTGATCTAGCGGGGGTGAGGTCGTTTGGCCTCAGGTTTTTTGTATATCAGATGTGTTGGATTTTTTTAGGGTTTTGTCCGTGATTGCAGACAGTATCTTTCCTGTCCTGTCTAGACAGCTTGGGCCCCACTGTTTGCTCAGTCTGTTCTCTGCCTGTGTTTGTGTCTCATCTTGTCTCACCGACAATATATGTTTGGGGGCTGTCTATTCCTTTGGGGATCTGCTCCAGGGCAGATTAGATTTCACCTTTCTGGCTTTAGGCTTAGTTAGTTCTCCGGCTGTGCCGAGGCATCTAGGGCATTGTAGGAATGCTCCACAGCTACTCCTAGTTGTGTTGATAGGATCAGGGGTCTGCAATCCGCTTAGTTACCAACCTCTCTGGTTTTATGGTGACTTAGCCTGTTCCTGCCATCCTCCTCAGTGACCCATTCATAACAGCACCCATATCACTTTGACCTACCCATCGAGAGGGCCTTCCCAATTTGTTTCGAGCATCAGCTCCTGAGATATAGTCCGTCACTGTCACCACATCCCTGTCTGTGAACAATGTGCTATCAGACTTTGTCACCTCATGTTTCAGTGTCAGATATCTATTAGGGCTTCCCCTCCCCTATTGGTCAATATGTAGGAATAATTCCCTTGCACCCCTACGTCCTGTCCGGTCTGATTCTTTGTCATTTCGTCCACTACAGGGTCTCATGCTTAGGTCACTCAGCCCTGAGCTAACTGAGGCATCACTGCTTCTACCTCTTCCATCAGGCCATCTTCTGTTATCTCTCTGCTGGCCATTTCTCCCATGGTCTTTATTGCCTGGAGAGCAGTCCTTCAATCTGTCCCTATGTCCTCTATTAGCTCCAGCTTGAGGACTTCCAGTCTTAAGCGAACCTCTTTGCCTCTCTATACTGCGAGTTGAAGGTGGCGGCCATCTTATTCCCATTTCCTGCAGCTCTATGTTGATCTGCTCCCTCAAGTCTTAGCTGCCCTACTTCATTCAGGTGTGCTACGCAATACTCCAGGAGCATCCGGATATTCCTAAGGCTCTCCATGAATCCGACAACGAGGAATGGAACCATCCCATCTTCACACACGACCTGGGCTTCGTCATCAGCCGGAATCCTCACTCTCATCACACCCAACCTATTCACCATCTCCTGCATCACTTTCCCAATTCTTCCGATGACCCTCCTCACCAGCCCTCTGGGCACTTGAATGATCTCTTCTACAATGCCCCGCTGACTTTGAACTTTCCTCGCACGCTCTAGATGTCGAGCGGCTTTCTTATTCCTCAAGAGGATCCTCTGTTTCGTGCGGAGGCATTCTAGGTGCATATCCCTCAGGATAGCCACCCATTTCACTGTGACTTCCCTAGTCAACAGTATGACCAACTGTTGAATCTCTGGTGCCCAGTACACACTACACGCTTCTATGGAATTTCTAAAGGCCTCATGCACAGCCTTACTGGCACAAGCTTCTCGCATGTCTTCGGGTACCTCTATTATGCACTTGAAACCTGAAGTCTCACCTTCTTGAACATACTGTTGGACCTTCTCGTCCTGCGTGACAGCACAGTTTTTCAAGACATCAACCTCCCTTGTGTGGCTGTCTGCACGGTACTTCCCTTGCTGGATTTCTTCCTCCATTGAGGCCCCTTCTTTGGTCAGCCTCTTCAGCTCACTCTCCTTCATTGTGATAAGATCATGAGAGTGCAACAGTTAAACTTCCTGGTCACCTGTGGATTTCTGGAGCTGGGCATTAGTCTCCTTCTCTATCTTGAGCTATCTGAGAACTTTATCTCGCTCCTCTGCTAGAGAAGCTCCTGCTGATGCTTCTCTTGGGCCTCTCTGAGCACCTCCATACCTTTCAACATGGCCTTGTTCATGGTTTGACATGCTGACAAGGGACCTCTGAGCTCAGAGACTTCCTTCTCCAGCTCATCAATTCTGTGCTCAACCGCTTGTCTCTGGATCCTTTCTTGCTCGACATACTCTTTGTCACGCTCACGCCTTGGCTGAATGGCGCGAGCCGGGGGTTGTGGCCCCACTGTGCCACAGACCAGACTACCCTGGAAGGGGCGTGACTGCGACAGCTACCTTGGTCTTCACTGGAGCCTCTGATGGTGAGGTCAGGCTTGTGCGGCAGATAGCTGTCGGGTGCCACTCCAGGGTGGTGTCTGGCTGTGGCTGCTGATCCCACTTGGAGACAAGTCACTTGGACAGATGTGACTGACAGGCAGACTGAGACACAGGGCAAGAAGGTACGACAGATACAGGGCAAGCAGGCATGGCTTGGAGACACTGGGCAAACAGGCACGGCTTGAGACACAGGACAGGCGGGCACGGCTTGAGACACAGGACAGGCGGGCACGGCTTGAGACACAGGACAGGCGGGCACGGCTTGAGACACAGGACAGGCGGGCACGGCTTGAGACACAGGACAGGCGGGCACGGCTTGAGACACAGGACAGGCGGGCACGGCTTGAGCAGGAACAGGTAGGGACCTGTTCACACAGCAGGTGCAGGTATGGATGCAGGCAGGCAGGAGTGGAATATGAAGGAACGGGTTTGGACCTGTTCACACAGGAGGTGCAGGTATGGAAGCAGGCAGGCGTGGAATATGAAGGAACAGGTCTGGACCTGTTCACACAGGAGGTGCAGGTATGGATGCAGGCAGGCAGGAGTGGAATATGAAGGAACAGGTTTGGACCTGTTCACACAGGAGGTGCAGGTATGGATGCAGGAGTGGAGAGAGAAGCTGCAGAAAGAGGTTCTGCAGCGGCAGCAGGAGTGGAGCAAAGCTGAACCACAAGGTCTGTGGAGAGAAGCTGCAACAAGAGGTTCCGCAGTGGCAGCAGGAATGGAGCAAAGCAGAACCACAAGGCCTGTGGAGAGAAGCTGCAGCAAGAGGTTCTGCAGCGGCAGCAGGACTGGAGCAAAGCAGAACCACAAGGTCTGTGGAGAGAAGCTGCTGCAAGGGGTTCTGCAGCAGGAATGGAGCAAAGCTGAACCACAAGATCTGTGGAGAGAAGCTGCAGCAAGAGGTTCTGCAGTGGCAGCAGGAATGGAGCAAAGCTGAACCACAAGGTCTGTGGAGAGAAGCTGCAGCAAGGGGTTCTGCAGCAGCAGCAGGAATGGAGCAAAGCTGAACCACAAGGTCTGTGGAGAGAAGCTGCAGCAAGAGGTTCTGCAGTGGCAGCAGGAATGGAGCAGACAGAGCGGCTAGAGTGCAGATGCACAGATAAAGCTGCGAGAGTGCAGATGCACAGATAAAGCTGCGAGAGTGCAGATACACAGACAGGGAGGACACAAGGAAAGACACAGCAAGGAAGGGAGCCACGGACAAGGAGAAAGGGAGACTGATAGACAAAGGTAAGACTGAGTTCAGACAGAGAGACAGGGACAAAGACACAAGGACCAGGATATTCAGCCTCCTGGCAGGCGGGCAGAGAACAGACAAGGCACTGGGAACAAGACTCAAGGACCAGGATATTCTTCCTCCTGGCAGACAGACAGAGAAATGCTAGGCAAGGTACCGAGACACAGGAATACAGACTAAGAGCCTTCAGAGAAGGCAAGACATAGGACAGGGCCTGGCTAGCTCAGCAGCAAGGAGCTAACTGAGTTTAGACATTGCACAGGCAATGATTCAGTGGGAGTGGCGAAACTAAATAGTCAAGGGCTCCAGGTGATTGGTAAGGGACATATTACACAGGTGCACCCTGACTGCATAAGAACCAGAGAGTTCAGGCGCCGCCCCCCTATACACACAGTCTGGAAACATGGAGAGCAGAGGCACAGAGCTCGCAACAGACAGAATTCGCAGCATGGCATGAAGCAGAAAGTAAGTTGGTGTGCGGGGGATGGGAGGCCATGCAGTGATGCCAGCAGGGTTGTTACAGTACCCCCCCTTTACGGCCCCTCTTCCTCAAGCCTGCCAGAATGACCAGAAGAAGGAGTACAGGACCACACACAGTCCAGGTTGACACGAGATCCTTCAGGTAGAGTGGAATACGTGTGCCATCTGGAATCACCGAGTGCCAAGTTTCTTGGTGCCCAACAGTTTCCAACACAGAGGGTACAAGAACTTCTTCCTCCTGATTGGCAGAAGGCAGGGACCTGGAAGCTTCAGACTTGACCCCTACATCAGCCGGCCAGCTAGAAACAGAAGACACCTTCACTGAGTCCAACTTCAGCCCGACATGCCAGAAAAATTGGACCTCCTCCTCCCGGTTGGTGAGAAACGGAGATACGTAGGTCACTGTTCCAACTTCTTCACCTACCTGCCAAATGGAAGCTGGAGGCATACATACAGGGAGCCACTTCAGCCTGTTACCCTGAAAAAACTGGACCACATCCTCCTGGTTAGATGATGAGTGCAGCTCTGTCTTGGGACCTTCACCCCTAGGCCACAGGAGAGCTGAAGGCATACACTCTGGATCCATCTTCAGCCCTTTATCCTGGAGAAGACAATCAAGAGGCAGGGGTGCTCTTAGAAGCAGAACACTGGTATAGTCGCTGGGGATGTGTGAGGAGACTGAGACCGCCTCCCCCTCTTCAGAGGCATCCTCACACCTTGACTCGGCGACTAGCAAACCAGGCGAAGAAGACGACCTTCCTGACTGAATTTGACTACAAGGGAACCAGACACATCTTGTCACTTGGTTGTTTCAAGTGTGGTGCCTTGCTGGGTCTCCAAACATAAATGGGCATCAGGATCTCTGGTTCAGAATGACCCATGGGCATACCAGACAGCCAATGGAAGACAAACTTCTTCGTATACAAAGCTCCGACCTGGAGCTGTAGTTGTCCTTGCAGGACTAGACTGTTCTCCAATAGGGCTCGGCCACCTCGAGACAACGCCCACGCTGGCTTCGGGAGCTGTATGACAGAGACCACACTCTGACTCTGTAAGACTGGCGACTTAAATACACCAAAGCTCCCTGAAGGCAGAGAAACAGTTAAAGAGTTTAATGGAGAGGAAGTACTCTCGCCAGGGGCAGCCTCTTCTACTGGCCCAGGGTTCTGGAGTACAGGCTTCACAGGGCAGAGGCCAGATTCCGGCTGCAACTTGGCCCGCTTCTTCTTTTTAGACCTCTTGGATCTTGCACGGGAGGCCGCATCGGCAGACTGTGGAACAGGTGATGGCTGGACAGTCATAGGTGGTTGAGACGATTCACCCACAGGTTCCTCTTGTCTCTGGAAGCTTGGAGGGGAAGACTTTTCAAGAGCAGCTGGACGAGGCATGTCGAACACTTTACGGAAGGCCACCAGGAAGGCCCCCAGGCTCATGACGACAGGGTCCCCTGCTTCCCAAAGGGGACAGATCCACATCAAGGCATCACCAGCTAGGTAGGACATGATGTATCCCACCTTGACCCGATCAGAGGGGAAACAAGCTGCATTCTGCAGGATGTAGTGCAGGCATTTCTTCAGGAACCCTTGGCACTCTTTGGGGTCCCCATAGAACCTAGGCGGATCTGCTGGGTCGTGCTCTTCGTAGGCCAGGAGCTGCTCATAGATGGCCTTGGAGACTATGAGTGGTTCAGAAGTCTCCACAATTGGAACCACACAAGGGGGAACAAACTCTTCCGGTGGCTCACACTGGCAGGGAGAGAGTTCATGACGCTCTGCGAGCGGAAGGACATGGGACTCAGCGGGGACCATGGCCTGTGCAAACTGTCACGCTCACGCCTTGGCTGAATGGCACGAGCCGGGGGTTGTGGCCCCACTGTGCCACAGACCAGACTACCCTGGAAGGGGCGTGACTGCGACAGCTACCTTGGTCTTCACTGGAGCCTCTGATGGTGAGGTCAGGCTTGTGCGGCAGATAGCTGTCGGGTGCCACTCCAGGGTGGTGTTTGGCTGTGGCTGCTGATCCCACTTGGAGACAAGTCACTTGGACAGATGTGACTGACAGGCAGACTGAGACACAGGGCAAGAAGGTACGACCGATACAGGGCAAGCAGGCGTGGCTTGGAGACACTGGGCAAACAGGCACGGCTTGAGACACCGGACAGGCGGGCACGGCTTGAGACACAGGACAGGCGGGCACGGCTTGAGACACAGGACAGGCGGGCACGGCTTGAGACACAGGACAGGCGGGCACGGCTTGAGAAGGAACAGGTAGGGACCTGTTCACACAGCAGGTGCAGGTATGGAAGCAGGCAGGCGTGGAATATGAAGGAACAGGTTTGGACCTGTTCACACAGGAGGTGCAGGTATGGATGCAGGAGTGGAGAGAGAAGCTGCAGAAAGAGGTTCTGCAGCGGCAGCAGGAGTGGAGCAAAGCTGAACCACAAGGTCTGTGGAGAGAAGCTGCAACAAGAGGTTCCGCAGCGGCAGCAGGAATGGAGCAAAGCAGAACCACAAGGTCTGTGGAGAGAAGCTGCAGCAAGAGGTTCTGCAGCGGCAGCAGGACTGGAGCAAAGCAGAACCACAAGGTCTGTGGAGAGAAGCTGCAGCAAGGGGTTCTGCAGCAGCAGCAGGAATGGAGCAAAGCTGAACCACAAGATCTGTGGAGAGAAGCTGCAGCAAGAGGTTCTGCAGTGGCAGCAGGAATGGAGCAAAGCTGAACCACAAGGTCTGTGGAGAGAAGCTGCAGCAAGGGGTTCTGCAGCAGCAGCAGGAATGGCGCAAAGCTGAACCACAAGGTCTGTGGAGAGAAGCTGCAGCAAGAGGTTCTGCAGTGGCAGCAGGAATGGAGCAGACAGAGCGGCTAGAGTGCAGATGCACAGATAAAGCTGCGAGAGTGCAGATGCACAGATAAAGCTGCGAGAGTGCAGATGCACAGATAAAGTTGCGAGAGTGCAGATGCACAGATAAAGCTGCGAGAGTGCAGATACACAGACAGGGAGGACACAAGGAAAGACACAGCAAGGAAGGGAGCCACAGACAAGGAGAAAGGGAGACTGATAGACAAAGGTAAGACTGAGTTCAGACAGAGAGACAGGGACAAAGACACAAGGACCAGGATATTCAGCCTCCTGGCAGGCGGGCAGAGAACAGACAAGGCACTGGGAACAAGACTCAAGGACCAGGATATTCTGCCTCCTGGCAGGCGGACAGAGAAATGCTAGGCAAGGTACCGAGACACAGGAATACAGACTAAGAGCCTTCAGAGAAGGCAAGACATAGGACAGGGCCTGGCTAGCTCAGCAGCAAGGAGCTAACTGAGTTTAGACATTGCACAGGCAATGATTCAGTGGGAGTGGTGAAACTAAATAGTCAAGGGCTCCAGGTGATTGGTCAGGGACATATTACACAGGTGCGCCCTGACTGCATAAGAACCAGAGAGTTCAGGCGCCGCCCCCCTATACACACAGTCTGGAAACATGGAGAGCAGAGGCACAGAGCTGGCAACAGACAGAATTCACAGCATGGCTTGAAGCAGAAAGTAAGTTGGTGTGCGGGGGATGGGAGGCCATGCAGTGATGCCAGCAGGGTTGTTACACTCTTTTACTGTCTCTTTAAAGGGAATCTGTCACCCCATTTTATCCCTATCGGCTGCTGGCACCGCCATCAGGGGCTTATCTACAGCATTCTGTAATGCTGTAGATAAGCCCCCGATGTAACCTGAAAGATAAGAAAAACAAGTTAGATTATACTCACCCGGGGATCCAGTCCGGTCCGATGGGTGTCGCGGTCCGGCACCTCCCATCTTCATACGATGCCGTCCTCTTTCTTACTTCTGTCGTGGCTCCGACGCAGGCATACTTTCTCTGCCTTGTTGAGGGCAGAGTAAAGTACTGCAGTGCGCAGGCACCGGACCTCTCTGACCTTTCCCGGCGCCTGTGCACGACAGTACTTTACTCTGCCCTCAACAAAGCAGAGAAAGTACGCCTGCGCAGGAGCTGAGGCAGAAGTAAGAAGGAGGATGGCATCGTATGAAGATGGGAGGCACCGGACCGGATCCCCGGGTGAGTATAATCTAGCTCGTTTTTCTTATCTTTCAGGTTACATCAGGGACTTATCTACAGCATTACAGAATGCTGTAGATGATGGTGGTGCCAGCAGCTGATAGGGCTAAAATGGGGTGACAGATTCCCTTAAAGCAGCTCTATTTCGTGATCCTGTTCCCTTTTACCAGAAAATGTTGCACCATCAATTCTTTAATTAGATTTTCAGATGGGCTCTCTTGCCCACCCACACTCTGCCTCTTCAGAGATCTGCCTGTACCTGAATCTGCAGGTTCAACTGTTTCTTTACTCTCGGTAACTTCAGAGAACTCCAGGTCTTCAGCATCCAGTACTCTGGAGCCTTCATCATACTGAGCCATTTCACCCTTTCCAGGCATTGTAGATGTGGGTCTACTACAGGTCTGTTTTAATTCCAGCCCTACCTCTGTGCTGGGATTTGTCAGAGATAAAGTGACCTCCTTGTCAAGGACAATAAACTGATCTGTACCTGACCCTGACTCTTTCTCATCATCTCTCTTCTCAGAGGGTGTAGCCTGTGTGGTAATAACAGGTACGCAGCATGCAGTGACGAGATGCCTTGGACCGTAACTTTTATAAAATGGAAGCCGCTAGGGCTATCCTAAGCAAACAAAACAAATTAACAGGAATTGTCCTCGCAGGGACTCAGCACAAAACAAACACTATTAAAGAGAACACGACTACCCCGGCAAAGGCCGGTTACTATAGGGCCGCGGTATGGCCAACTACGGGTCCTTAATTTCTATAGTATCACTTATCCGTCCTGACGTACCTTGACGTCTCGGATGATGTTGCTTCGGCGTCGCAGCCACTGGGCCCAGCTGCTGAGGATCTGGTGTAGTCTTCAGGCACTCCAATGCCCAGGAGGGGTGGGGGCATAACAGGCCCTGGGCGACTCCTTTGATGAGGCAACCCCCTGTGAAGGCAGCGGGGTTCCGCCAGTTAGCGGGTTAAGGGAGACCCCAGCCCCCGAGCAGAGGTGAGTCGCAGTTACGTGGAGTGGTGGTTGGTAGGCCACGTGCACGGCCTGGGGCTGTGCAGAGAGTTTCTCCATTAGCGAGGAGCAGGCCCCAACTGCTGACTGCAGCGGGGTGATGGCAGCTGTGGGCGGTAATGGACAGGCCGCAGCCGCGGACTGGAGTGGAGCGGAAATGTCTGCGGGCGGCAGCGGGCAGGCCGCAACCGCGGGCTGGAGTGGGGCGGCAGCGGACAGGCCACAACGGGCTCGAGTACAGCGGCAACGGCCGCGGACGACAGTGGGCAGGCCGCGACTCCAGACTGGAGTGAAGTGGCAGTCTCCTGTCGGTAAGCTCGGCGCCTTCTCCCAGCAGGCCACTGTAAGTCTCCCCTCTGCTGCTCGCCTCCTCTCTGGTCACTGTTTGTGGCTCCGGCTCTCTGACGCTCCCACAGTCTCCTGCTCCGTCTCTGCCGCTTTGCTGACACTTCCCTGCACGTTCCATGCCCCTTTTATACTCGCCCCTCCCACTGCTGTTCTGTCACTCTCAGCCATCCACCTTCCTCCTCCGCTCCCCGGGTACAGTTCCCTTAGGAACCTAGATGGCGGTCCCCTTGGTTCCGGCCCGGACACTCTGCGGGGGCCCTCCTTCCCACACTCCCCCATCCTGTATGCTCGCCAGTCCTCGGGTGAGGGTCTTAGTAGGATTGGGTTGGCCTGTAGAGATGTTAATTTTTGTTGCCATATGAACTGGTCCTATTCGTATCGTTTCCAGCTGTTGACCGCTCGGAGAGTTTAAGTTCGACTATGGTGGAGTCTTCCGGGGTGGTGGGCGGTGGTGGGTTAGTTGGTTCGGGCAGGCTAATTAGGTCAGTTGAGTTGTCATTGAGTGGAGAGCCCACAGATATCGTGGGGAAGTCTTCCTCGTCGTCCTGGTCCCAGGCCACTGGCAGTGGTTCAGAGACCTGGGGGATAGGCTCAGGTTGTACAGGGTCGGTGGAAGTACATGGGCGTAACATATTACGGTGCACAATGCGAGTGGGCAGTGTTCCGTCTTTCTCGGGTCGTATTTCGTATACAGGTCCATCGGGGTTTGTGCGGCGTAAGCAGGGCCACCATCAGGGCATTACTGCCCTGACTGGCGTATGGGGTCCGGTGGGCAGAGGGGGCCCGCATCGGGCCCGGTCTCCTCTGGTCACCGGGCCCCTACCGGTAGGTAAACCGGGCCCTCGGCGCTGCAGCAGCTAAACGCTATTGACAATGCGGGCCCGCCGGCCTGCACGTCAATAGTTAACAGCCGCCAGCCAATGGGAGGCTGGCAGCTGGCGTCAGCCACAGCGCGCACCTCTGACGTCACTGTCAGTCACCGGCTAGAGCGCGCTACAGTGTGGAGGGAGCGCGAGCGTCGCCCGCCGCTGGACCGCGGCCAGGTAAGAAGAACTTTTTTTTAATTTTTGAGAGTGGCGATCTGGGGGGGGCCCGGGGGAGGCAGATTGCTGAATGCTGGGGCAGAATTCTGGACATGGGGCAGATTGCTGAACGCTGGGGCAGATTGCTGAATGCTGGGGCAGATTGATGGAGACAGAATGCTGGACATGGGGCAGAATGATGAAAACTGGGGCAGATTGCTGGACATGGGGCAGAATACTGGACATGGGGCAGATTGCTGAACGCTGGGGCAGATAGCTGGGCATGGGGCAGATTGCTGGACATGGGGCAGATTGCTGAATGCTGGGTGTTATGAATGAGTCACCGAGGAGGAAAAACAAAAACAAGCTAAGCCCCAGAAAACCAGAGAGGTTGGTAACTAAGCGGATTGCAGACCCCTGATCCTATCCACACAACTAGCAGTAGCCATGGAGTGTACCTACGATGATCCTAGATGCCTCGTCACAGCCGGAGAACTAAATAAGCCTAAAGCAAGAAAAGGGGAAAAACTGCCCCAGAGCAGACCCCAAAGCAATAGACAGCCCACAAACATGTATTGTCGGTGAGACAAGATGAAAACACAAACACAGATAGAAAAATAGGCTGAGCAAACGATGGGGCCCACACTAACTAGAAAGGACAGGAAAGGAAAGATGCTATCTGCAATCACGCACAAAACCCTGCCAAAAAATGTCCAACACTTTCTGATAACAAAAACCCTGAAGTCGCTAGACTTCAATTCCCTATATCAGCACTCTGGTATATTCTGAACACAGAGCAAAAGGAGACCAATCTGATCAGGGACAAAAAGCAAACTGGCATAAACAGAGACATAAGAATGGAAATTCAGCACAGCCCCAGCAGGGGCTGGCTGACCACAAAAACTGAGTAAACCAGACCAAATCTCATGTGAAAAAATAGCAGAGTACACTTAGCTTGAGAAGGCAGGAACAGAACTGGAAACCAGAACCTCAGGGCAGGAAAAAATCACCAGCACAAAATTAGGGAGTCGGCTGTCTTAAATCCAGTCAGAGACTCCTGATGTCCAATCATAGTCCTCCTCCTCCTCAGGTGGCAGGTCTCTGCCATTTAGATCAGCTTCATTACCTGCTGTCACCACCAGAGGGAGCCCAGATGGAGAACTCACGACTCCTCTGTCAACACAGTCAGCTCCACCACCCTCACCAGAAGCCAGAGCTAAACCAGAAAATGAGTTCACAACAGTACCCCCCCTTGAGGAGGGGTCACCGAACCCTCATCCACGCCACCAGGCCGATCAGGATGGGCCCGGTGAAAAGCACAAACCAATCTATCGGCATGAATGTCAGAGGCAGAGACCCAAGAATTGTCCTCCTGCCCATAACCCTTCCACTTGACCAAATACTGGAGTCTCCGTCTAGCCAGACGAGAATCCAGTATTTTCTCTACCTCATATTCCGCATTACCTTCAACCAACACAGGGTCAGGAGGTGCCGCCATAGGAACCACTGGCTCAACAAACCTCTTCAACAGAGACTTATGAAACACGTTATGGATCTTAAACGTAACTGGAAGAGCCAATCGAAAAGAAACCGGGTTAAGAATCTCCAAAATCCTATAAGGCCCAATAAATCTTGGCTTGAACTTTGGAGACTCAACCTTCATAGAGATATTTTTTGACGACAACCAAACCATATCACCCACTTTAAACCGGGGACCAATGGTCCTATGCCAGTTGGGAAACCGCTGGGCCTTTTCTTGAAAGGGGGACAACTTATCCACCACTTGGTCCCAAATCTGCTGCATTCTCTCTACCACAGTGTCAACACCTGGGCAGGCTGAAGATTCCACTTGCCCTGACGAAAATCGAGGATGAAACCCAAAGTTACAGAAAAAGGGCGACATCAATGTGGCAGAACTAGCTCTATTATTTAGGGCGAATTCGGCCATGGGCAAAAATGAGACCCAACCATCCTGATCAGCAGATATAAAACATCTCAAATAAGACTCCAAAGTCTGGTTTGTTCTCTTAGTCTGCCCATTGGTCTGTGGGTGAAACGCAGAGGAGAAGGATAACTGAATTCCCAGCTTGGAACAAAAGGCTTTCCAAAATCTGGAGACAAACTGGACTCCTCTGTCCGACACAATGTTCTCAGGAATCCCATGCAACCGAACCACCTGTTGTAAAAACAAGGGCACCAACTCTGAGGAAGATGGCAGCTTTGGGAGTGGTACAAGATGGACCATCTTAGAAAATCTATCACAAATCACCCAGATAACAGTCATTCTCTGAGAGATAGGAAGATCAGAAATAAAATCCTTTGAGATATGGGTCCATGGCCTCTTGGGCACCGGCAAGGGCATCAACAACCCACTAGAACGAGAACAGGGTTTAGACCGGGAACAAGTCCCACAAGACTGCACAAAATTCCTGACATCATGAGATAAGGCGGGCCACCAAAAAGACCGACTTACCAAATCTCTGGTACCAAAAATACCTGGATGACCAGCCAACGCGGAGCAATGAACTTCAAACATCACTCTCTTCCTCCACTGGTCTGGAACATACAATTTTCCTATAGGACAATGCTCAGGTTTGTCCTCCTGAAATTCTTTCAGGGCACGTCTAAAATCAAGCGAGATGGCAGAAAGAACTACCCCCTCACCTAGGATGGTAGTAGGTTTGGTCACAATAGGAGAATCAGCAAAGAAACTCCTAGAAAGGGCGTCTGCCTTAACATTCTTAGTGCCCGGAAGAAAGGAGACCACAAAATCAAAACGCATGAAAAACAAGGCCCACCTAGCCTGTCTAGGATTCAAGCGTTTGGCCGACTCCAGGTAAATCAAATTCTTGTGGACAGTGAGGACCACAACTTGATGTCTAGCTCCCTCCAACTAGAGATGAGCGACTTTGCCTTTTTTCGGGTCGAGTCGGGTTTCATGAAACCCGACTTTCTCAAAAGTCGGGTCGAACGAAATCGGCCGATTATCGTGAAAAGTCGAAGGCCGACTGAAACACGAAACCCAATACAAGTCAATGGGGAAGCAAAGTCGGCAGGGAGTGGAGGACATTAAACACACCTACAGTGCCCATTTGAATGGCAAAAACATCAATTTTTATTACTGAAGCTTGTCAACCTTAATTTACTTCATAATAATAGTTACACACTGAAAACTGGGGGTTATTTGGCTAAAGTTGTGGAGGGGTTGGGCTGGCTCCAGGTTTTCATGTGCCCTGGGCCAAAGAGAGCCCCTTTAACATATACCACAACTCATGATGCTCCGATACGGTAGAGAAATAGCTGTATAGTACAATGAAAAATATTTAACTTTTTACATCTGATGACTGATATCGATTTTAAATTCTCCAATAGCTCCAAAAACGGACAGTATATTACTCCATCCAGTATTATGGGCACCGCATAGTGCGCTATACAGAGTAATGAGGCCCATATTTTTCTCCATACAGAATCAATGGTCCCATATAATGTTTGAATCAGTATATGATGAGCTCCACATAATGCTACAACATATGTTGGTCCCCATGGATGAAGCTCCACTGTATTATGGGCCCAAATAATGCCATTCTCCAGAGTATAGTGCTCCCCAAAAATTGCTGTCCCAACATTGAAAACAATTAAATAAGTCTCCTCGCTAGGGAATCCCTGTACTAGTCTCGACTCCTCGTCGTCCCCATCTTCCATCTCACTGCACTTGGCTGTTTAGGCAGAGGGCGTACAGACGTGATGTCATTGCGCTCTCTGATCAGAATTTCACTGTCAGGACACGCGGAAGACGTCATGGCGGTGGAGCAGGGAGAGGTAAGTATTTCAACGTTGCAAGTGCTGTGATCCGGAGCAAGCAGGAGGGGCCCACTCGTTGGCGACGGCACTGGCACAGGGCCCCTCATAGTACAGCGGTGTGTGGCGGTGTGTCTGACGGCGGGTGGCCCTCCCACCGGCAGAGACACTTTTGTGTACTATGAGGGGCCCTGTGCCAGTGCCATCGCCCATGAGTATGCCCCCCACCTGCTCAAGGAACCTGTACTTTCATCTGCACCTTCCTCTTAGTCACCTTGTAAGGTGGTATAGTATGCGGGAAGGGGAACCTGAGTTTCCTCAGGGTCACATTCTGGCTGTGTAGAGTGTGAGGGGAGTGTAGTGGTCTGGGTCAATGTACCAGCAGAATCATCTAGCAGTGGCTGGGCATCAGTGCACTTGTGGCGTCCCCAGGAGTACGGTCGCCACAGTGGCATTACCTTCCTCCTAGGCAGTGTGATGTCATGATTGGGAGCAACGAAGGATCTCTCTAGCAGTTCAACCAACACACAACACATTTCCCACTCCAGGCCAGCAGGGAGACCTGTGAACCTGACTGCTGAGGAGCTGCTCTCTGTGGTCAGGAGGAGGTAAGTTAGGGCACTCTGTGCAGGGAAGGGGAAGTGTGTGGACGTGAGAAGGGGAGCTGGAGGATGAGCAGAGTTAAGGCTCACTCCTACATGGAGCGCATGGTCCGGATTCCGGTCTCCGAGTTTGTAGGGACACTGACGTTCCTGCAGCCGAAACCGGAGGAAGTAGCAGTTGTAAGTGCTCTGTACCCAACTAAGGATCAGAGGCCCCAGCATCGACGTGTGGGAGCCAGAAGGAAAAGGCTACGGCTGCCTGCCATACGAGAAAGTTCCAAAAGAGAATCAATAGGGGGAACTTCATTGAACTCAGCACTGCAAATACCTCAGATAAGCACTAGAACGGAGGCCACACTACCTATCTGCAGAGAGAGAATTCCAAATTGGCTTCCAGGCTGACCAACTCCTTCTCCATCTGTACTCTGGGTCCTGGATGGCACTTACCAAGTACAGGTAAAGGAACTGCATGACTGTGTCTGTCATCTTTCTCCTGCACTTGGCGCACGGCTCTGCTACATCCTGCAATGCACACCATCTACCAACTCTTTCATCTGCCCTGCGACTACGGCCCTACCTGTGCAGGGCTTCTACATCTTAGCTGCACCACAACATCTGTCCCAGAGAAGCAACACTGCAGCGCTGGTCAATCTAATCAGAAACGACAGGTGGCGTCAAGTATCATTCACCTATAAACGTAATTCCCCCCTTTGCATGGACGCCCATGGCCACGGAACGGGTCACCACCACCGTGACACATCCCTGTGAGACACCGGCCCGGTACCAATTAACCCCACTGCCCTGGCTGGCCGGCCACCCACACTCCATTTCTGTTTCATCTTGGACTTGGGAATTCACGATTTGACTTGATAACCCAGGCATGGTATGATAGAAAGCGCTACATGAACTAATGTGAAGTGGAGCCAGACCATGACGCAGGCTCAACACCTCCTGCCTTAGCTGCTATTGTGCTTTTGCCACTACCAGCAGATGCACCACCACCATCAGCACCAGCTGCCCCCCCCCCACGCCCACGTCCGCAGCCTCTTCCACCAAACTTCAAAATTTTGCAGAAAATAGACCCAAAATAACATCATATATATGGCACTGTATCAGAAGCGTTCAGCTCTATTCAGTCAAAGGATAATTGCCAATCTCCCTATATATTCCATCAGTCACACAGAGATGCTCACAGGCTCAGTATGGATTAGACAAGAATATAAAAATTAGACAAACTGTACAGTATCATCAGATAGCAGGTACAGTCATGGCCAAAAGTATTGACACCCCTGCAATTCTGTCAGATAATACTCAGTTTCTTCCTGAAAATGATTGCAAACACAAATTCTTTGGTATTATTATCATCATTTAATTTGTCTTAAATGAAAAAACACAAAAAGAATTGTCCTAAAGCCAAATTGGATATAATTCCACACCAAACATAAAAAAGAGGGTGGACAAAAGTATTGGCACTGTTTGAAAAATCCTGTGATGCTTCTCTAATTTGTGTAATTAGCAGCACCTGTAACTTACCTGTGGCACCTAACAGGTGTTGGCAATAACTAAATCACACTTGCAGCCAGTTGACATGGATTAAAGTTGACTCAACCTCTGTCCTGTGTCCTTGTGTGTACCACATTGAGCATGGAGAAAAGAAAGAAGACCAAAGAACTGTCTGAGGACTTGAGAAACCAAATAGTGAGGAAGCATGAGCAATCTCAAGGCTACAAGTCCATCTCCAAAGACCTAAATGTTCCTGTGTCTACCGTGCGCAGTGTCATCAAGAAGTTTAAAGCCCATGGCACTGTGGCTAACCTCCCTAGATGTGGACGGAAAAGAAAAATTGACAAGAGATTTCAACGCAAGATTGTGCGGATGTTGGATAAAGAACCTCGACTAACATCCAAACAAGTTCAAGCTGCCCTGCAGTCCGAGGGTACAACAGTGTCAACCCGTACTATCCGTTGGCATCTGAATGAAAAGGGACTGTATGGTAGGAGACCCAGGAAGACCCCACTTCTTACCCCGAGACATAAAAAAGCCAGGCTGGAGTTTGCCAAAACTTACCTGAAAAAGCCTAAAACATTTTGGAAGAATGTTCTTTGGTCAGATGAGACAAAAGTAGAGCTTTTAGGGCAAAAGCATCAACATAGAGTTTACAGGAGAAAAAAGAGGCATTCAAAGAAAAGTACACGGTCCCTACAGTCAAACATGGCGGAGGTTCCCTGATGTTTTGGGGTTGCTTTGCTGCCTCTGGCACTGGACTGCTTGACCGTGTGCATGGCATTATGAAGTCAGAAGACTACCAACAAATTTTGCAGCATAATTTAGGGCCCAGTGTGAGAAAGCTGGGTCTACCTCAGAGGTCATGGGTCTTCCAGCAGGACAATAACCCAAAACACACTTCAAAAAGCACTAGAAAATGGTTTGAGAGAAAGCACTGGAGACTTCTAAGGTGGCCAGCAATGAGTCCAGACCTGAATCCCATAGAACACCTGTGGAGAGATCTAAAAATGGCAGTTTGGAGAAGGCACCCTTCAAATATCAGGGACCTGGAGTAGTTTGCCAAAGAAGAATGATCTAATATTCCAGCAGAGCATTGTAAGAAACTCATTGATGGTTACCGGAAGCGGTTGGTCGCAGTTATTTTGGCTAAAGGTTGTGCAACCAAGTATTAGGCTGAGGGTGCCAATACTTTTGTCCAGCCCATTTTTGGAGTTTTGTGTGAAATGATCAATGTTTTGCTTTTTGCTTCATTCTCTTTTGTGTTTTTTCATTTAAGACAAATTAAATGAAGATAATAATACCAAAGAATTTGTGTTTGCAATCATTTTCAGGAAGAAACTGAGTATTATCTGACAGAATTGCAGGGGTGTCAATACTTTTGGCCATGACTGTATATATAGTATAGTTTAAACATTCTAAATCTCCGTAGATATTTGAGGAGGCACACACAGACACTCTCAGGCTCAGTATTGGATTACAACACAATCTAAAAAGCCGTAAAACGGTAATGGATCTCAAGAGTACAGCTGTACACAGTGTAGGTGTCATTGTTGTCAATTTCAGTATTTATTTCCAGAGTCAGAAAATAACTCTCACTTGGTCAGTTTGGATTAGACCAGAATATAACAAGCAGTAAATGGGTAATGTATCACAAGCGTAGAGCCGTATACAGTGTTTGGGTAATTTTTAAATGTACATCTAAATTGCAGGAGTAACCCATAGACACTCACACGCTCAGGATGGATCACACCACAATATAACAAGAAGATCCACAAGAAATAATCACACATAATCACACATCAATGTTCCAGGTGTCAATGATACACTTAGAGTGTTGGTTGGAGGAGGACTTCCTGGCAGAAAGGGTACAGTATCACCAGATACCAGGTATATATAGCATAGTTTAAACATTAACAATGTACTTCGATATATCAGGAGTAGTGTTGAGCCACCCCGCTAGTGTTTTGGTTCGTCGCACAGGAGGCAAGTCTGTCGAATGTTCGTCGAACGTTCGAAGACCTCCGTCGAACCCCATTCAAAACAATGGCAGGCAAACACAAACACATACAAACACATAGAAAACAATTACAAAACACCTTTAAAGGTGTCCCAAAGCAGACAAAATGCTCAGAAGACAAAAATAACATATGGAAAAGGGCAACTACATTTAGAAAAGAGGTGGAGGAGTAAAAGGAGGAGGTGGAGGAGTCACAGATATAGGCTTGTCATGCCCTTATGAAGTCAAGAAGGGCTGGAATAAAAATGTAAAATACAAACCAAAAAAAAATTAAAATTCTGAAATCGAACACGATCATATACCGTTGGACTGCCCACCAATAAATTATGGCAACTGCTGATGGGGCGGCGTTATTCCCACGAACCTCCAAACTGCGTCCATGAAGGCAAAGTGTTTGGTTTCCGGGGGCTGTATGATTGCAAAGCTGAACCTTAAAGGAATGTCCAAAAGGGCACCACCAGGAGTGGAGCCTGTGGCTTAGTTGGACTCCACCCGGGAAACCACAACCATACAAGCTACAGAAAAGATGGACAGATTGCAAGCTTTGTCGTTTCTGTATGTAGTGTGGTATGTCCGTTTGTAGTTGTGCTAGCGATTTCTCAGCTTTATTCCGTTAATGACCGAGACTCCGGCATGCCCCCGCGGTACGCGTCAAGCTTACTAGAGGGATACGTGAGGCTCTGGCACGCGAAATCGAGCAATAACAGGTCTATCATGCCCTTACATGTCCGGGGCTGCATGCGCGCTACACTGAAAGGACCAGCTTTTGTCGCTTACAGGTGCTGATAACCCGCTGAACACCGTTAGTGATGGGGATCTGGGATTCCAATTATTCCATGCGAACGATGATTTCCCAGTAAGTGCAGGTCAACCGCAATTCCGGAACTAGGCCTAACCGGCATTTCTGACAAAATGAAAAAATTACGTGTCCAAACCATAGGTGCTGTAGCTTGCTTAACAGCTCGGCAGCCGTTCTCAGGCCCAGTATGGATTCGACAACACTGTAGAAAGTTGATAAAGGATACAGTTTCACCAGATAACACGTATATATGTAGCATAGTTTACACATTAAAAACCTATGTCTATAGATCAGGAGGCAGGCTCAGACGGTCTCAGGCCCAGTATGGATTAGACGTGATTGGACAAAGGTGAGAAAGGGTTACGTATCACCGGATTACAGGTATGTATAGCATAGTTTACACATTAAAAAACTATGTCTATAGATCAGGAGGCAGGCTCAGACGGTCTCAGGCACAGTATGGAATAGACGTGATTGGACAAAGGTGAGAAATGGTACATTATCACTGGATAGCAGGTATATATAGCATAGTTTAAACATTTAAAATCTCCGTGTTCTCAGTATGGATTAGACAACAATCTAAAAAGTAGAAAAAAGGAAATGTTTTTGAAGCTTACACCAGTATACACTTTTGGTGGTATTTTTAAATCTTCATATATATTTCTGTCTCAGTAAGACAGTCCAGCCTCTCCGACATAGGAAATGAGATGCATACAATTACTGACATAAAGTCTAGTGATTGCAGAAATCTAGGAATTAACAATCACGGGAAAAACTGCCGTCACAATTCTCTGAGGCGATGCTGACCCTCAATTAATTTGTGTGTCGAGACAGCGAAAACATAACTTTGTGAAGAAAGTGTTGCTGTATCGCAGTACCGTTGATCCCAACAGCGTTACTCATCTCCATCAAATTTTAATCACAGGGAGAGATGTAAACATGTTCCTCACTGCCTATCATGATCTGTCACGTAACTTTGGAGTGCAAAAGACAGAAGCCACAGGCCGTAGGCAATTCTATGAGATTGGCATGAGAGGGCACATTTAAAAATGTGCGCTGGAATGTCACGCATCTGTGAGTAGGAAAACTGTGAAAGCTGATGATAAACCACCACTGAATGTCATTGTGAGTCGAGGTCCATAAGAAATGGAAACCATTGATCATCTGAAGCTAGAGCCCGGCGAGCGGGACAGGGCATAGCTACGTCTTAACCATCATCTATCAGTTCAACAAATTTGTAGTGGCAGTCCCAGTGAAGGATTTGACAGCCCAGACTACACAGCGGAGGAGCAGGGAGAGGTAAACATTGCAAATGCTGGGGCCCTGCCCAAGCAAGGGGGGCACACTCGTGGGTGTCGGTACTGGCACTGGGCCCATCATAGTATGGCGGTGTGTCTGACGGCAGGTGTGCACCCCCACCATCAGAGACACTTGATTGCACTATGAGAGACCCTGTTCCAGTGCCCGCTCCCAAGAGTCGGCCCACCCACCTGTCCAGGGCAACGGCACTCGCACGGTTGGGTGCGCTAGGTGGTGACCCAGGCCATGGGGGGAGGAGGCAGCCCAGTTAGGGAGGTTTACAAAATGGCATATGTTGATGTTGGACATTCAGCTGCTGCAAAAGGTGAAATTGGGCAAGTGCGAGGAAGACGAGGACCAAAGCAAGTAATTTTTTTGGCAACCTAGGTGTCATCAGGGGAAGGTGGGACAAAATCCTTGGAAACCCATGCATGGTTCATTTTAATGAAGGTTAGATCATCCACAATTTGGGTCAACAGACGGGTCCTTTTTTCTGTCAGGATTGATCCAGCTGCACTGAAGACTCTTTCTGATAGCACACTTGCAGCTGGGCAAGCGAGCTCCTATAAGGCATATTGTGCCAATTCAGGCCAGGTATCCAATTTAGCGGCCGAATAGTTAAATGGGAATGACCTGTGCGGGAGAACATCGATATGGGACGAGAAGTAGTTTGTAACCATAGTTGACAACTGCTGTCTCCTGTCATTTTCAATCGATGCAGTATTACCAGTCGTGTGAGCGGGACTTGAAAAATCAGTCCACAACATGGTCATGAAACCCCTGTCTCCAACGCCACTTCTGATGTGTGCACCACCAACACCTCTTCCAAGCTGCCCCCGGCCCCTACGACTCGTGTGAGAACCATCACCGCTGCTGTGTGCTGGGAATGCCTCAACCACCCGGTTTACCAGAGTTGCTTGTTTGTTTGTTATATTAGGTCAAGGTTCTCCTGCGGCATTATGTTTTGGAATTTGCCTATATAGCGTGGATCCAGGATTCTGGCCAACCAGTAGTCGTCATCGTTCATCATTTTGGCAATGCGGGGGTCCCTTTTTAGGATCTGCAAGGCATAATCTGACATGTGGGCCAATGTTCCCGGTGTCAATGATGCACTGCGAGTGCTGGGTGGAGGAGCACTTTCTTGCAAATCCACATCCCTCCAGTCACGCACAAACCCTGTACCAGACCTTGCCACGCCAACATTTTCTCTTGCCCCACGAGAAGCATCCTCCTCCCCTAAATAATCATCCCCATCATCATCCTCCTCCTCCTCTTCCTCTTCTTCCTCCACCTCGTCCAGGAAAGGTCCCGGAGCAGACAATGACTGACTGTCATCAAGGTTTCCCTCCTCCTCTTCCTCCTCATCTACCTCGGCTGCAGGCGCCTGCTCCTTAATGTGCGTCAAAGTTTGCATGAGCAGACGCATAAGTGGGATGCTCATGCTTATGATGGCATCGTCTGCGCTTACCAGCCATGTGCATTCCTCAAAACACTGAAGGACTTTACAGAGGTCTTTCAGCTTCGACCACTGCACACCTGTCAACTCCATGTCTGCCCTCAAAGTGCCTGCCCGTGTATCCTCCCACAAATGCATTACGGCCTGCCTCTGTTCGCACAGCCGCTCAACCATGTGCAGGTTGGAGTTCCACCTTGTTGCAACATCGATAATTAGGCGGTGCTTGGGAAGGTGGAGCAATCGCTGCAGCTCCTACATACGACTGGAGTGTACCGGTGACCGGCGGATGTGCGAGCACAGTCTTCGAACCTTATGGAGCAGGCCTGTTAACTCTGGATAATTATTGAGGAAGCACTGCACCACCAGGTTCAAGGTGTGAGCCAAGCAAGGTATGTGTCTGAGTTTTGAAAGGGCTATGGCTGTCACAAAATTCCGTCCGTTATCACTAACTACCTTGCCTGCCTCAAGATGTAGACTGCCCAGCCATGGCTCAGTTTGTCGCTGAAAGTAGTCGGCCAGTACCTCCGCGGTGTGTCTGTCGCCCAAACACATCATCTGCAACACAGCCTGCTGACGCTTTCCACTAGCTTATCGATAGGGGGACACCTCGTGTGCAACACTGGCAGCTGCGGATGGAGTGCTCGTGCGACTGCGCTCTGTGGATGAGCTTTCGCTTCTGGAGGAGGAGGGTCGAACGCCTACAGCCAACTGTTTCCTATACCGTGGGCTAGGCAGCACTGTCCCAGCACCGCTGTCCCCTGTGGACCCTGCATCCACCACATTAACCAAGTGCGCAGTGAAGGACACGTAACGGCCCTGGCCATGCCTACTGGACCATGCATCAGTTGTGAGGTGCACCTTTCCACTCACTGATTGCTTGAGTGCATGGACAATGCGGTCTTTCACATGAAGGTGGAGGGCTGGGATATCTTTGTGAGAAAAGAAGTGGCGACTGAGTAGGTCATAGCGTGGTACTGCGTAGGCCATGAGTTCGCGGAAAGCTGCGCTTTCAACCAACCGGTAGGGCATCATCTCTAACTAGATTAGTTTGGCAATGTGGGCGTATAAACCTAGTGTACGCGTATGAGAGGATGAGTACTTTCTTGTTCTACTCATAGTCTCTGGTAAGGTGAGCTGGACTTGAGAGCTGCATATGGTGGAACTAGCGGTGGACATGGCGGACTGAGAGAGGGTTGATGATGGTGATGGAGTTGGTGTTCTTTCTGATGGCCTAGATTCAGTCTTTCGTTGATATAACATTGTGATTCCCTGACTGCTTTGGCCTTGCGATGACACCTCCACATTTGCTGCTGGTGGTGTGCTAAACGGTGGTCTTACAGTGGGGGAAACACTGTAGCGTTGCTGACTACCTTCTTTGGGAGCAGTTGCACATGTGGTACGTGAGGTTTGGTAGTCCGTCCACGCTTGCAAGTGCATGTTGGTTAAATGTCTAAGCATGCAACTGGTATTCAAATTTCTCAGATTTTTCCCTCGGCTAAAGGTCTTTGCGCACTTCTTACAGATAACCTTTGCCTGATCATTAGGATTTTGTTCAAAAAAGTGCCACACTGCACTCTTCCTACTATGGAAGACATTTTGAGGCCTTGCACGCTGTGCTATTTTGACCATCTGGCCAAGCTGTCCTGCAACTCTTTTGCTTTTTGTAACCCGTTTTTGGACTGCTCCGGGCCTGCCAGATAACAGCTGTTGCGATGTCGATGCCTGATGCGGATGGTCCTCCTCCTCTTCTGAGCTATTGGCAGCGGCACCCTCTTCCCCCAATGGATGCCAATCTGGGTCAACAACTGGGTCATCCATCACCTCCTCTTCAATGTCATGTGCACCTTCCTCTGTGTCACCGTGTATGGTGGTATAGTATGCGGGAAGGGGCACCTGAGTTCATCAGGGTCAGATTCTGGCTCAGTACACTGCGAGGACAATGTAGTGCTCTGAGTGAATGTACCAGCAGATAAATCTAGCAGTGGCTGTGCATCAGTGCACTCCATGTCAGATTCATCTTGGACTGGGGAATTCACAATTTGACTTGATAACCCAGGCATGGTATGAGAAAAGAGCTCCATGGAGTAATCTGTAGTGTGGCCTGCCGCATCCTTCACTTTTGGTAGGGGTGAAGGACACAAGGAAAGGTGTTGTTCCTGACCAGGAGCCTCCACTGATGACGCAGTGCTTTTATTTTTTGAAACTTCAGAAGAGGAGGCGAGAGAGCTGGAGGCTGTGTCAGCAATGTAAGCCAAAACTTGTTCCTGAAGCTCCGGCTTTAAAAGCGGTTTACCTACTCCCAGAAAAGGGAACCTACGAGGCCTTGTGGAGCCATACAATGACGCCTGCTCACCACCTCCTGTCTTAGGTGCTATTGTGCTTTTGCCACAACCAGCAGAAGCACCAACACCACCATCAGGACCAGCTGGCAACCCCCGCCCACTTCCACGGCCTCTTCCACCATACTTCTTCATTTTTTTGAAAAAGTTACCCAAAATAACAACAGCTATATGGTACTGTAAAACAAGGTAAAGGGTCTATAGAGTATTGGTGAGAATTTGAATCTCACTGAAGATTGGAGGACGCTGAACTATTGTCTCAGGCCCAGTAGAGATTACACCGCAATGTGACAGGCAGAAATTGGCTGGTGTATGAGAAGGCAGAAGCTTGATATAGAAGAGTTAATGGTTTGCTTTTATATCCCTTTAAATGCCTTTAAGACTTCAATTGCCTTTTGCCTTATTATTGCTAGAATTATTCTTATGTAGACTAGTAGTCTCTGTCTTCAAGGAAACTATACTTGTTATCATATTTGTTCTCAACAACATGTTCTGGCTATATTGTAAACAAGGTACGACCCTGAGGTGATGGTGGGGGCCAAATGAGCTCCATAGAGTCACATATTGTTGTAAATGGTATAAAAACATGTCTTATATTTCATTACGTCAGATAAAGTGATTTAGCCACGACCAGTGTGTGTGTCACTTTGTCTCCAAGCGCTTGTGAACAGAAGGGCGAGAAACCTCACAATTTGGACTCACTGGTGATATGGACAGCTGACGCTTGGTCAGAACAAAAGCAGCTATGACAGTTTGGTGCCCAACGTGGGGCCGTGGAAACCAGCCTATTCGGAATCCGTATGTGGGAGCTTCCTGGGAGGTTGAATATGCAGAATCCAGGCTGCAGCAGGTGAGAACATTTATTCTTACATTGATTCTGCATCTATAGCTTCTCTAGGGATCTCTACATATCTCTGGATAAGACTGTGCAACACAGTTCAAAAGAACCCACATCACCAGTGAGTGGTGAGTATGTCTGTATGAGAGTTGAATAATAGAGTAATAAGATAATAATTGTCATCTGTATTATCTGTCAATCTGCTCTAGCAATATACTAATATACTAACTGGTCGTGTACTGGTGTACTGTGTAGCACAAACAAAGTCTGGGATAGACTCTGTGCAGTGGTTGTTGTTGTTTTTGATTGGCAGTAAATCATATGAGGCTGTATTTTGTATAGGGCTGTGGCTGTTTTTGGTTGTTTTGGTTTTCATTGATTCTTGTTGTTTTTGAATGGCAGTAAATCATATGAGGCTGTATTTTGTATAGGGCTGTGGCTGTTTTTGGTTGGTTTGGTTTTCATTGATTCTTGTTGTTTAAAAAGTTGGCTTTGGTGTTCTCAAGGGTGACAGTGGACACTGCTGTAGGTTAAGGTGTTAAATCCAAGGTCCAAGATAGGCAGGCTGTGTGAATCCTTGTATATCTGTCTATGAGAACCTCTGAATGAGATGAGAGATGAGTAATTGAGTATAAGGGATATAAATAAATCCCTGATTGATGAGGGGTTCCGTTAGGCGTGGTCCTCTGTATGTGACAGAGGACATCATTCAACTCATTTTGAGCTGAATTAGGCAGAGTGATTGAGATAAGGGATTTTTGTTATCTTCTTTTTGTAAAATCAAATAACCGCTAAGTGAAAGAGAAAAAAAAAAAATAATCCCCGAATGTGCACGCATGAATGAATTTGATGAATTTGCACCATTCTGTGAAGATTGCAGAGGAGTTCTAGGGGTACTGAGTCAAGGGGCAGAGCCCTACAGAATTTTTTCATGGACACCTAATGTTGTTACCTTTCCAGTTCTATTGCAAGGTCCAGGACGGGTACTTTACAGATATTTCAATCTGCATCTGAGATTGAATGAATTGAGTAATGATATAACTCGTGTTATATGTGGTATGACATTAGTAAGTTTTCTGGAATCATTTAGCCAGGCAAGGGCAAGGCGTGGATACTCACATTATACAGTTATTTGCCCATACAGTGAAGTTCAGTGGTCACCAGAGATTGATGAGGGTTTTGAGGAGATTGATTCTGATTAAGTCTAAAGAACTAAGGAATTCAGTGAAAGATACTACAGTCTGATGGGAGGGGGGAATGATACCGCTGTGCAATTTTTCTTCTCCCTTCGCTCTTATCTCTGCTGAATACGAGCTGCGCTCAAAATTCTCTGTAATTCTATCCTCAAGGTACGCGCTGAAAGATTTGTGGTTTGTTTAAAGCAACAGTGCTGTACAAAGAGGGGAGGAAAGAAACTGTGCCTATTTTAAGAAAAATTGTGGAAGATTGTTTGATCTTCAGTGTGATTGAATGATTGGTAAAAGATTCATCTGCTTCAAGTCAAATGATTGATGCATAGCTGACTGTGGATCCACAGAGGAGGTAGCCGACTGTATGGCTGATAAAGTGGGTTAGAGGCCTATCACACCTGGGCCTTCTTACTTTAGTCAGCGGGTTTTATTGTTGTGGGTGAGAGGCGAGGGCAAGGAGCCCTTTGGATATACCTTGGCAGGCTCGCTCTGACTTGCTAAGTGTGGCCTGTAAGACAGAGGTCCAGGCACACTGGGAGGGCATTTCAGAATAAAGGTGAGCTGTCTAAAGTTGAAATAGCCTTCCCACAACAATCCATGGAGCTGGGCTGGAAGGATGCAGGCCTGATCCTATTCTAGCCAGCTGATCTAACGGGTGAGAGGCAGAGAGCCTTCCCGCTACATCCTGTAGGTCTACCGGGTGAGAGGCAAGGAGCCTTCTCGCTACACCTTGGCAGGCTCTCTCTGACTTGCTAAGTGTGGCCTGTAAGACAGAGGTCCAGGCACACTGTGAGGGCATTTCAGAAGAAAGGTGAGCTGTCGGTAGAAAAAGGTTGAAGCCATGGGCAACTTTTTCTGTATACGATCGGTGCCCCCAATGGGATCCAAGACAGCTATGCAGATTGTGAAAAACAGAGAAGGAAAGGAAGCAGTAAAAGATGTGAGACCAATATTTAAAAAGGCGAAAATGCCAGAGTGTGGATGTTTGGATGTACAATAATGGCACAGTTTCAGAGAGGAGAATAGGGGGTGGATAAAAGACAAAAAGAAAGAGCAACAAGTGAATAAATGGTGTTGTGTGGCAGAAGAAATACAACAGTATGGATGTAAAGAGACTACAGTAGGAAGTAGGGTGTATTATGACTGTTTCGATACACAAAGATCTATGACTGCTAGCGCCCCACCTCTGCATCATCAGAGACTGAGACAAGACAGTTGGACTTGTAAACACTGTGGTCAGCCAAACTTAGGCTGGAGAAACACTTGTATGACCTGTACTGCAACCCGACCTAAGCAAATTGCACTAAATCCTGTCCAGACAAGATCACATGTAGTGACAGAGGAAGCTGACTCACTAGAGAGAGCATTGACTTTTGGGGAAGAAGCTAGCAGTGGGCCCGAGGAAGAGGAAGCTAGGGAGCAGCATGTCACGCCCACCGATCATCCAGTGACCTCCACGACCAGACCCATGACTAGAGAAGTACCCACAGCGAGACCGAAAAGGGTGACTAGAATAAGACAGATACAGGAGTATTATCCCTGGAGCCCCTCTGATCAGCTGGCTATGTTAAAACAATTGCCTAACCCTGAAAACCAACCATTCCCATTTTATAGACAACTAAAGGAAATACAGCGGGCATATACAGTAAGTGTACCTGGGCAGACCTAGAGAGCTTGGTGAGTTCAAAGGCAGGTGACGTACTAGGACACATAATTAAAACACATACAGATATGACAAAGGATCAAGCTCTGGGCATGGATGATAAATCTGCACGGTCTGGGGAGACATACTGTGAATCACTAAAACAATGGACTATAGTGAAACAATCAGAGCAGTCCGTTCTCCTGACTGACGTGACACAGCAAAAAGGAGAGAGTGTGGAGATGTACTTTGGACGGTTACAGCTGAAATGGGCAGACATGGGGTACAGTCCAATAAGCCCACTTGATGTTAAGATACTGGTAAATGCATTCATTGACGGTATGAGCAAAGGCTTACGAGACGCAGTACAGACAGCCAGACCTGAATGGAGAAATGTAGATCCAACAGATCTCCTAAAGGTGGCAAAAGGAGTTGAACAGACTAGGACAATAAGACAAACTGTCATGTATGCTGGAACACAGGGAAAACAGTGGAGACGTAGCAAGGGACCTAAGGACATGGAAACAGTGAAGTGCTGGAATTGTGGTGAGAATGGGCACTATGCCAGCCATTGCAGAAACCCTGTAATGGAAAATAAGTAGACCAATCTTCCACCTCCCTCGCATACAGACTAGGAAACTGGCAACCCAGTGACAAATGTGTACCCTGTTCTTGTCCCCTCCGGACCTGGTCCTGCCTTGATGACCACCATAACAATGCCCGGAGGGAAAGAGGCAGAATTTTTGATTGACACTGGGGCAGCCGGGACTGTGGTACACAGAGACTTGATAATGCCAGACATGATTACTAATGAGATTGTGGAATGTGTGGGGGTAGAGGGGCAAGTGACAGAAGCCCCTATGACTAAACAAATAAGACTAAAATTGCGAGATAGCCAAGAGGTACTTACAAAACTTATTGTTAGTGACAATACCCCTATGAATTTACTGGGAGCAGATGTGCTGAGTGCGATCCAGGCCACCATACAGTACTCTCCTGAGGGTATTACAGTCACAAGTCCCCTCTCAGATAAACATTTGTGTAAGATTGCGGCAATGGTATATATGACAAAAGCTGTGAAACTAACACCTGACACCAAAATGCCTGAGGATGAAGAAATGGGACAAGTGCCCGACACTGTTTGGGCAAGGGGAAAAACTGATGTGGGTCGGCTGCCCATTCCCCCTGTCATGATTAAATTGAAAGAAGGAACCACTCCTCCTTGTTTAAAGCAATACCCCTTGAGCCTGGCCAAATCAATGGCCCTGAGCAGAGATATTGAAGAGTATGTTAAGGCAGGGGTTCTGGTGCAAAAATCTTCCCCCTGCAATACCCCTTTGTACCCCTTTAAGAAAAAAGGACCAAAGGGTTCCCCTGACACTTACCGGATGGTTCATGACTTAAGGGCTATTAATGATGTTACAGAAAGTGTGACGTCCATTGTCCCTAACCCACACACAATACTGTCACAGATCCCAGCAACAGCAACATGTTTCACAGTCATTGATTTGGCGAATGCATTTTTCTCTGTACCCCTGCACCCTGACTGTCAGTATCTTTTTTCCTTTACTCATGAAGGTAAACAATATTGTTGGACAGTCCTCCCACAAGGAGGAAAAAACTCCCCTACCATCTATTCAACAGCAATGGCAGGGGTCCTTGAGCAATGGCAACCACCTCATCCACAGGTAGTACTTTTGCAGTACGTGGATGACCTTTTGCTCTGCTGCCCGGACCAGACGTCCTGCAAGGAAGCTACAGTTTCCTTGCTATGTTTTTTAGCAGAAAAGGGTTCCAAGGTCTCACGTGACAAATTACAGTATTGCAAACAAAAGGTGACATTTTTGGGACATTGTATTGCCGAAGGTACGAGACACCTGACTGAAGACAGAAAACAGGCAATTCAAAATCTCCCTCTACCCAGGTCACATCGGCATCTACGCACCTTCCTAGGTTTAGTGACCTACTGCAGGCCTTGGATAAGGTCTGCTTCACAAATGATGCAACCACTTTATGACTGCTTGCCATCAGACCCATATGACCTCACTCAAGAAGCAATTGATTCCTTCCATTCTCTCAAACTGCTCATTGTGTCAGCCCCGGCCTTAGGCATTCCAAATTATGACCAGCCATTTTTCTTGTTTTGCACGGAGCAGGGAGGACATGCTACTGCAGTACTGACACAGCAACATGGGGGGAAACAGAGACCAATAGCTTACTACTCTGCACAATTAGACCCAGTGATCCGAGGGTCACCTACGTGTGTCCGTGCGGTAGGAGCAGTGGCACTACTACTAGGAAAGGCATGTGAGATCACACTGACGTTTCCTTTAACAATCTATTCCCCACATGACATCCATGCCATACTCATACAAGTTCAACCGAAACATCTGTCTATGGCCAGACAGCTGCGACTTGAGTGTGCTCTACTAATTCCTGAGTATGTCACCCTCAAAAGGTGTAACGTTCTGAATCCAGCCACCCTCCTGCCTGTGGATTCAGAAAAGGGGGAACTGGTGACCGTTTTAGCAAGTGAGGAAGAATACTTTGACATGACACATGAACATGACTGCATGGAACTGATGAGTCAGGAGACAGTTGGGTTTGCACACGTTCATGAAAAACCTATTCCTAATGCAGATTGTGAGTTTTTTGTAGATGGCTCCAGATACCACCAGGATGGACGATTCTACACTGGATATGCAGTAGTATCCTCACATGAGGTAATCCAAGCTGAACCACTCTCTCCTCACATGTCGGCGCAGGAGGCAGAGTTGAAGGCACTCACTGAGGCGTGTAGAGCCGCTGCAGGTAAAGTCGCTAATATTTACACTGATTCGAATTATGCATGGGGAATAGCCCATGATTATGGCCCTATCTGGAGAAGCAGAGCGTTCCTTACATCAGCCGGTAAGCCCATTAAAAATGCAGAGCTGGTGAAACAATTGATGGAGGCATTGATGTTACCAGTCCAGGTTGGCATTGTCAAGGTAAAAGCACACGCAAAAGG
Source organism: Dendrobates tinctorius (assembly GCF_039654945.1). Classification (NCBI taxonomy): domain Eukaryota; kingdom Metazoa; phylum Chordata; class Amphibia; order Anura; family Dendrobatidae; genus Dendrobates; species Dendrobates tinctorius. The sequence goes on along the minus strand of NW_027362016.1, from coordinate 444,730 downwards.
TGACTCCGTGGAGGTAGAAGGCAACAGAAGGGCGGACGAGGCTGCTAAAGTAGCAGCCAGGCGGCCTAGGAAGCAGTGGACGGTAGCGGGGAGTCAGCATATTCCAGCCACACTGAGCTTAGATGTCCTGAAATCTCTCCAGCAACAGGCTGCCCAAACAGAGAAGGAACACTGGGGGAGACTGGGAGCTGAGCTGAACTCAAATGGTGTATGGGAGAATAAGGATAAGTTGTGTCTACCGAAGTCCCTGTTTCCGATTATGGCGCAAGCAACACATGGCCCCACGCACGCCTCCAAAAGTCACATGTGTGCCATGGTAGATGCCTTCTGGATCGCTCCTGGTTTCAGTTACGCAGCCGCGAATCTTGTACAATCATGCCTCATCTGTGCACAGCACAACCCAGGTAAAACAGTAAAAGTCCCTAAGAAAGCGACACCAAGGCCTCTCTACCCGTTTCAGAGACTGCAGATTGATTACATACAGCTACCAAAGGTAGGAGTGTATGAATATGTCCTAGTATGTGTAGATCTCTTCTCTGGTTGGCCGGAAGCCTATCCGGTAAAATCTGCAACTGCTAAAACAACTGCAGACAAACTGATGAAAGAACTGATCTGCAGGTATGGTGTCCCAGAAACCATAGAAAGTGATAGGGGTACACACTTCACGGGAGAAATAATGAGGGAAGTCATGCAGGCCCTGGGTGTACAGCAAGCGTTTCATACACCATATAGGCCACAAAGTAGTGGGAAGGTAGAAAGACTAAATGGGACACTTAAACTGAAAATTCAAAAGGCCATGGCAGACACGGGAAAGAGCTGGGTAGAGTGCTTGCCTCTTGCACTCTTTTCAGTCAGACACACTCCAAATAGAAAGACAGGCTTGTCTCCCTTTGAAGTCCTGTTTGGTAGTGCACCAAAGATTGGTCTGTACTTCCCACAGGTGCTGCAAATGCAACACGGGTCTATGACAGCCTACGTCCAGGCCTTACAGGAAAGACTTAATGTGGTGCATAAACATGTGTTCTCATCCATTCCAGATCCTAATGCCAGTGCAGATGTGCATCAGCTGAATCCAGGTGATTGGGTGGTTATACGCAGGCACGTGAGAAGGAGCCTGGACCCACGATTTGACGGCCCCTTCCAAGTCCAGCTGACCACATCCACCTCAGTAAAACTTGAGGGAAAGCCCACCTGGATCCACGCCAGTCATTGCAAGAAGGTCCTTTCACCAGCAGAATGACTGTTCTCCTCAACACCTTGCTGGCAGTGACAGGGTTACTGCACTCTACAGAGACACAGGACAACCTCTTAAATTTTGACTGAGACAACAAACTTATTCGGCATCATGCCCTTCTTATAAAGGACATGGAAGGACAGAAACCGAAAGACTCTTGGATCTGTACACATAGCCCAGTATCTGCAAGGACTATGCCGTACTTGGCCTTACCTCTGGAGCCATGGGAGGTATTAACCCCACACTGCATACACAATGAGACTTGGACTCAATCTAGGTTTTGGGGAAAAGATGTGCCCCGTGATATATCTGCCTCATTGGCTATAATCGGATGGGCCGCTAATCCCTGGTTTCAGTTTAATATAACGCGGCCTAAGGTACAAATGTGGTGGCGGGAATATGACTCAGATGTCGGAAATATGGTTGCCAGGAGGAGGACTGAAATCCCTCACTCAGACCCCATTCCCAATGATGGACTGTGGTTCAGTCTTCAACACACTGGAGCAGACACCTGTGGTGAGGACAATAATTGCTTCCGCATATACACTCATGATCAAACACAGGTTAATAAGACGATGTACCAGGATGGTATTGAAGGCTGTAGAGCATCTACGGGTAAAATAATAAGGAAAGAAAGGGGTAAATGTACATCTGGTATAAGGGGAAAACAAATGAATAATACTTGGTGTGCCCATAAGCCTATGTCAGGACTCTTGAGTTTATACCAATGTATACAGACCCCTGGTCACGTTTGTGTTCTCCCTGATGGAGTATTCTTGCTTTGCGGACATCGTGCCTACAGGTGGGTGAGCCCGGACATAAGAGTGGTTTGCACTCTTGCCAAACTAACGCCAGCCACTTCCATAGTTCCTCATAGTAAAATAGACACAGCAGCAGTTCCAATTCACACTCTGTATAGAAGGGCTGCAGACAATAAGCCCCGTCCAAATGGTAGGCCGCATCTAGTAGAAATGGGGATAACAAATAAAATATTCAGTAGTATGCTAATATACCCCTTCATAACACAAATGTGGGATAAATTAGTGGAAGCTACCGACTACCTGGACGATCAGATTTTCGAGATTCTTGAAGTTCTTAATGAAACTAATACAATACAGAGACAATTAATCGTAGTTACTAACCAACATACTATAGTATTAGATTACCTGACAGCAAAAGAAGGAAGAATGTGTCAGATAATTGGTCCCACCTGTTGTAATTATATCGACCCTGCTGGCAATCTCCAGATCAGGGCCAGTATAGAAAAAATAGGTTAACTTAGAGACCAATGGTTAAAGCAACACAGTGCAAACAGAGACTCCTGGTGAGGTAACACATTCTCTTTCCTAAATCCAGCAAATTGGTTTAATGGCCTAGCAGGATGGATTTTTGGCATTTTGCAGACTTGTATGCAAATTTTGTTGTTTTGCTTATTGTTTTATGTAGCCGTAAAAGCGCTAATATATGTATTACTTAAGCTACTGAATAATGTATGTGTGGAAAAAAAATCTAAGGCTGAACCTTCTGTAGTATATTATAGACCCCAGGTAGCCATTGCTGATGGGGAAGGTGAGTGTCCACACTGAGGGTGAATGGGCGAAGCAGGTAGGAAGCCCCCTTATGGGTACTAGACCCATGAGACAGTAGCTCCTTTGTGGACATCACCTGACCCTGTGGCAAAGGTTATACCATTTACAAAAGGGGGAAATTGATATAGAAGAGTTAATGGTTTGCTTTTATATCCCTTTAAATGCCTTTAAGACTTCAATAGCCTTTTGCCTTATTATTGCTAGAATTATTCTTATGTAGACTAGTAGTCTCTGTCTTCAAGGAAACTATACTTGTTATCATATTTGTTCTCAACAACATGTTCTGGGTATATTGTAAACAAGGTACGTACGACCCTGAGGTGATGGTGGGGGCCAAATGAGCTCCATAGAGTTATATATTTGTTGTAAATGGTATAAAACATTCCTTGTATTTCATTACGTCAGATAAAGTGATTTAGCCACGACCAGTGTGTGTGTCACTTTGTCTCCAAGCGCTTGTGAACAGAAGGGCGAGGAACCTCACAATTTGAACTCACTGGTGATATGGACAGCTGACGCTTGGTCAGAACAAAAGCAGCTACCACAAGCTGTATAGAGTATTGGTGAGAATTTTAATCTCACTGTAGATTGGAGGACGCTGAACTATTGTCTCAGGTCCAGTATAGATTTCACCGCTATGTAACACGCAGAAATTGGCAGGTGTATGAGAAGGCAAAAGCTGTATAGAGTATTGGTGAGAATTTTAATCTCACTGTAGATTGGAGGACGCTGAACTATTGTCTCAGGCCCAGTATAGATTACACCGCTATGTGACAGGCAGAAATTGGCTGGTGTATGAGAAGACAAAAGCTGTATAGAGTATTGGAGAGAATTTGAATCTCAATGTCGATTGGAGGGCGCTGAACTATTGTCTCTGGCCCAGGACAGATTACACCGCAATGTGACAGGCAGAAATTGCCTAGTGTATGACTAACTACAAGGTGTATATAGAATTGGGCAGAATTGGAATCTCCCTAGAATGTATGTCTGTAAGAACGGACAAACTCCTCGACTTTTCCTTACAGAGTCACACACGTAGATAGCTTCAATTTGGCCATGATAACAGCCGTTACACGGTACTGAGAGAGGAGCGTGCACGTACACCGCTGTACGGTGTATGTAAAATTGTCAAGCTCCGTGTTTTTGTATAAGGACTGACACACGCTGTCTCTCTCTAGTTTTGAACGTAATCAAACAGCAAATATACTAAACTGTTTGAAAAACGGACAAAACTATAAGGTGTAGGTCTGTAAGAATGGACAAACTCCTCGACTTTTCCTTACAGAGTCACACACGTAGATAGCTTCAATTTGGCCGTGATAACAGCCGGTACACGGTACTGTGTGAGCAGCGTACACCGCTGTACGGTGTGTGAAAAAATGAACGCTCAGTAACTCACCAGGACAAAACAATAACATTTTGAATGCTTTGAAAAAAGCAGTTTGCTCAGCAGTGTATAAACAGCAATGCAGCTATCAGGGAGCCTTAAAAGGCAGCCTAATAACCAACCGAGCTGATGCACTGAAATATAGCCTCCCCTTGCACTGCACAGTAACTGGTGTGTTGTACAGGCAAAATCGCTAACAGCAGAAGTAGTTTTTGGTATCTTCTTCCCTGCCTAACGCTCTCCCTACAGAATCAGCAGCAGCTCTCCCTATTCTGAGATCAGCATAAGTAACATGGCGGTCGCTGTGCACGCCCTTTTATACCCCCTGTGACGCCACACAAAGCAAGCCAATCACTTGCATGCCCTTCACAAACATGGTGGTAACCACTGCCTATGTCATCACATTGCCCACAGTGTCCGTTCTTCCTAATTGGCTGAAAAAGGGCGCAAAAGCATCTTTTGAAACGCGACTTTGGCGCGATGGTCGCCGACCTCGTGGCCGACCTCACGCTAAGGTCGGGTTTCGTTTCATAAATGGCCTGTACCTTGTCCGGGTCCATTTCAATAGTTGACGGAGACAAAATAAATCCCAAAAATGAAATCCTCTGTACACCAAAAAGGCATTTCGATCCCTTAACATACAGGAAGTTCTCCCTCAAAATCCAGAACACAGTCCGAACATGTTCCACATGAGAATCCCAATCACTGGAAAAGATCAGAATATCATCAAAATAGATGATCAAAAACATCCACAAAGTCCCAGAAAATATCATTCATGAAGGATTGGAAGACAGAAGGGGCATTAGTGAGCCCAAAAGGCATCACCAGGTACTCAAAATGTCCCTCCGGAGTATTAAACGTCATCTTCCATTCATCCCCATGCTTGATGCGAATAAGATTATACGCCCCCCTGAGGTCAAGCTTAGTAAACCAGCAGGCACCCTTAACTCTGGAGAATAAATCAGAAATCAGGGGTAACGGATACTGATATTTAACCGTAATCTTGTTAAGGGAACGATAGTCAATACAAGGCCTTAATAAGCCATCTTTCTTAGCCACGCAAAGAAAACCCCAGCACCTAAGGGTGAAGAAGATGGTCTAATATGACCCTTCTCCAATGACTCCTTAATATAAGATCGCATAGCCTCGTGTTCAGGAACAGATAAGTTGAAAAGCCGACCCTTGGGAAATTTACACCCAGTCCTCAACTCAATTGCACAGTCATAACTCTGATGAGGAGGCAGGGACGCAGACTTAGGCTACTTTCACACATCAGGTTTTCGGCGTCAGGCGCGATCCGGCGTCGTGCCGGAGCGCCGGATCCGGCAAATATTTCGTAAAACCGGATGTGACGGATCCGGTTTTCTGCCGGATCCGTCTTGTTCTTGACAGACAAAACCGGATCCATCTCATCCGGTTAATCCGGTTTTTGTTCCGTTTTTTGACGGATTACGCCGGATCCGGTTTTTAAAATTGACCCTTGTGGCCTTCCGAACGGGATTGGCTACTGAAAAACTATATATAGCGTGTTCCTACAGCCCTTCTTTGACAGGTTGTAGAGGAGAAAGTGCAGGTTGGAGAGAAGAGCAAGTTACTGGCGAAGATGGATGTTGTCATTGGAAATATTTTGAAGAATTTGGCGGATTTTACAGCAGAGGCGAATCGTTTGAGGGTGATTGTTCTGGAGAAGGAGAGAGCGAGACAGCAGCGCATCAGGCATCGTAGATGACAATTGTGGATCCACCCCATCACAGCCAAGAGAATGACGCGTGGGGTCTATTCTACACTCTGCATGGACCTTAGACGAAACCCGGATACATTTTTTGGATATGTTCGGATGAAAATGGAGAATTTTGATTACTTGGTGGAGCGCATTGCACACCTCATAAGAAAAGCGGACACCTATTGCCGCTTCTCTGTTTCACCCGCAGAGCGTCTGATGGTGACTTTAAGGTAAGCCACATTTATTGGATATGCTCGCATCAGAGCACACATTCACTGCAATCTTGTTGGTGGTAGTTTGTATCTCCAAGTGTTATAGCTGAGTTTTGGTATGTAATGCTGTGATTTTAAACTAATTGATTGTTTTTTAATTCCCCACAGATTTCTTGCAACTGGAGAATCCCTTTCGTCACTGCATTTCCAGTACAGACTCAGGATTTCCACCATATCTGGAATAGTGAAGTACACATGCCGTGCACTGTGGGACTCCTTAGCTGAAGAGTTTTTACCAGAGCCCACAACAGAGAGGTGGATTGAAATTTCAGAAAAGTTTCAACAGATATGTCAGTTTCCGAACTGCTTGGGCGCTGTGGACAGGAAACATATCCGCATTGTAAAGCCAGCCGGATCGGGGTCTGAATATTTCAATTACAAGAAATATTTTTCCATTGTCCTCATGGCCATCGCTGACGCGGAGTACAAATTTATTGCTGTTGTTATCGGGGCCTATGGCCGCTCCAATGACTCTCAAGTTTTCAAACTGTCTGCCATGGGGCGTAAACTGTATGGAAACACCTTCCAGTTCCCACCCCCTAGACCGCTGCCGCAAACATCTGGTCCACCTATGCCATTTGTCTGTGTAGGGGATGAAGCCTTCCAGCTGTCAGAACACCTTTTGAAACCGTACTCTAGCAGAGGATTGTCAAGAACAAAACGCATTTTTAATTACCGCCTCACAAGAGCAAGAAGAATGGTTGAATGTACCTTTGGTATTCTGACAGCCAAATGGCGGGTCCTATTGACTGCGATCAACCTCAAGACAGAAACTGTTGACGAGGTGATCAAAGCTTGCGTGGTACTCCACAATTTTGTTATCTGCAAGGAACCCATTTCCATTGAGGACACCTCTGAAGAAACCACCTTGCAAGATTACCATGACATTACCACTAGAAGTTCTGTGACGGTTTCAGTAATGAGGGACAATTTTGCACTATACTTTGTCACCTCAAGGCAGAGTACACAGGCAGGATGACAGAGTGTGAAAGATTTGTGCCCAAACCAAACTTGTGTACCTTCTGTACCAACAGTATATACCTTTGCCAACCAAAGTTGGCTATCTTGTCATGGTCTCTATTTTTAGCTTTAGGCCACAGGTGTGTACCTGGTTGTGTTTTATGCAAAGTATTTCACCTTTTAACAAAAGTTGTGTACATTGTTATGAAATCACCAACAATAAACACAACTTTTTAGGTTAAATACTTTGCTTCAAACACAACCAGGAACACAACTGTGGCAAAAAGCTAAAATTTACCCACAGTTATATACCTGGTTTTGAATACCTTTTTACCTTTTAAATACCCTTTATTTAACCTTTTTTTTAAACATATTTCGCCGCAGAAAGAAATGACAGACAACCAGTGTAAACAATAATTTAACTTTTTATTTAAAATATTTTTTTTTTGTAAAATGTTTTTAATGTGCAAAAAACTTTTTTAATAAAGGTTTTAAAACCAATAGGCATTTTTATTAAAAAACACATTACAAATCTGTGTAGTGTGGGGTGGAAATACTGCTGGAGGGGCTGCGGGACACTTCGACACTGGGAGTGTGGAGAGAGGACTGGGATCATGGTGGGGAAGGAACAGTTAGAGGTGAAGGTGTGGAAAAAGCGACAGAATGGGTGGACATGTGGGAGGCAGAAGAGGTGGTGGGCGGTGGAGTGGAGGGTTGGGCAGGGACTGTAGGAGCAGATGATGTTGATGGCAAGTTGTATGGGGAAGGAGTTTGGTACGGGGAAGGAGTTTTGTACGGGGCAGGTTGCTGGAAGTGGGGAGGTTGCTGGTACTGGGGAGGTTGCTGGTACTGGGGAGGTGGCTGGTGCTGGGGAGGTGGCTGGTGCTGGGGAGGTGGATGGTATGTGATAGGAGGGGGAGGATGGAAAGTGGCTGGAGGGGGTGCAGGTGGAGGAACTATTGTGGTGGGAGGAGGAGGTTGGGAGGTAACGTGCTGGAGAGCACCGTGGCATGAATGCATTACATGCATCTGCTGGGTAGGAGAGAGCATTTCCATGCGCTCCACAACAGACCTGAAAAAGGTATGGTTTGGCGAAGATCTTGCTTCTGAATGCATGGTTTGCAGAAGTGTCTTCACCTCCAGAATGCTGGAGTTGATCTGCTGAAAGCCTGCGGAGATTTGCTCTGACAAGACTTTTAGACAGTTCTGGAAAGATGCATTCAGATGCAAGAACTCTGGCGCATAAGTCTTTTCCTGACCCCTCTGCCGCTGCCGCCCAGTACCCGCAGGTGTACTAGAGGTGGCAGGGGCAGAAGGGTGGGGTAAAGGGAAAGCGATCTCCTCACCAGCAGCTTCATGTAATGTAGGCGGCCACGATGCTCCTGTGCTGGTGGATGGGACAGATGGGTCGAATGTGTGGGAAGGCTGGGAAGGTGCAGATGTACCGGGGCGGTCGAAGTGTCCCTCGGTGCCGGTCTCCTCAGGGATCGCCTCAGAAGGGTCCAATCGTGCAGGCTCCCGAGTGCTGCTCACCGTGCTGTGGAATAAAGAGAAAAAAAAACAATTAAAATAGTGACATGGTATGGCCCTGGCTGAAAAAAAAAAGTTACATCTAAACATTTTTTTTCACATGTGCTGTGTAATATTTACCTTCTGGTGACCATTGTTTCCCGGAGGAACGACAGGGCTTGTGCGTACTTGTACTTGCTCCTGCGTCCTCCAGATCCACTCGGGGCCTGCATCTCTTTATTGAACTCCTTCTTGAAACGATCCCTCACAGACCACCACCGCTTCACAATTCTGTCCCCTGAAACGAGAAAGAAGTGGTTAGTATACAACATCAGTGTTTCCCAAACTCCAGTCCTCATGGTCCCCAGGGGTCATGTTTTCAGGATTTCCATAGTAAATGGAAATGCTGAACACATGATCCGTGGGGACCACGAGGACTGGAGTTCGGGAAACACTGGTTTACATCAAGCAACCGGTACTGTATATACTTACGCTCTTTAATCTGGGCCCGAGCATCGAGGTCCTCCCAGCGGTCCACAAGGAGCGAACAGATTTCTTCCCAGAGTCGTCGGGTAACGATCAGGTCAGCATGGCGGCGGTCAGCCATATTCCATAGCGGCTCCCTTTCTCTGACAAGATCGATGAGGTGGTCCACATCAATCCCTCCATCCTCACCGTCAGAGTCGGGAGCACGCTGTGAAGGCTGTTAAAAAAAAAAGACAAAAATAACATAATTAGCCTCCACAAAAGAAATGAAATAAAAAGTGCAAAAAAACAAAGCAAAAATATTTATACTTACACACTGGTGACCGCCGCGTTGCTGTCGCCGACGACCCTGGGAGGCACTGCGAGGACCTCTTGGCCGAGCACCAGATTGGGAAGACTAGAGAAGAAAACAAAAAATGTTATGTCTTTGGATGTAGGCATTTGTTTGCTGTGTGTGGTCTGCAGAACATTGTTTTCTATGTGTTGTGTGTAGTGTGATGTTGTGTTTCTGCGTTTGATGCAAAAAACTTACCAATTGTGAGCCCACTCCAGGTGTCTGTCCACCCCTTCCTTCTTCTTCTGGGAGCTCCTCTTCATCTTGTGATTCCTGTTTTGAAATAAAAGGCAATGAATAGACATATATTACAGAGATGATGGATTTTGGAAATAAAAACTTACCGTCAAACGCTGATGATGAGAGGGAGGGCTCCCAGAAGAAGATGTGCTGTCTTCCTGCTGGCCAGACTCCATGCCTGTGGGTGGTGTTACTGCTGCTGCCAGTGCTGCCAGTGCTGCCACTGTTGCTGCTGCTGCATCTCTTGGGCGGCTGTTGAATAAAGAGAAACAAAGGGCCAATGAATATCTTGATATTCCATGGCCCTAGTTTGGAGGAATGGGGGATTTGATAATTACCATCTCTCATCTGCTGCTGGACTCCCCTCCCATTGTTCAGCATGCTGCTCCATTTGGGGTGGTGGTGGTGGTGCTGATGGTGCTGTTGCAGTGGTCTTCTGCCTTCTCCTGCGCCTGGTTGCTGTCTTGGGTGGCATGTTGGGTGTGGCTGAGGGTCCCACTGTCATGCTTTTATATATGTGTCTTGTGGGCAGAGCTACTGAGCATGCTCAGACCAAAAAAAACGGATCCGGCGCATTGCGGCGCTCATAGGCTTTCATTGTGTGAAAAAGCCGGACACGCCGGATCCGCGTGTCCGGCTTTTTCGCCGGAGACAAAAAACGTTACAGTAGCCGTTTTTTCCAGACGCCGGATCGCGACACATTGCCGGATCCGGCGAAAACAGGATGAAACGCATGGCCATCCGGCTCGATCCGGCTCTAATGCAAGTCAATGGGGGGGAACCGGATCCGGCATTGCATTTCGCCGGATCCGTTTTTTGTCAAAAGCGCCGGATCGCGCCTGACGGCGAAAACCTGATGTGTGAAAGAGGCCTTACTCTCACTAAATACATCATAAAAATCAGCCAAATAGTCAGGAACATCATGAGACTGGGGAGAGGTGGAGAAAGCAGGAGTGTCACCAAGAGCACACCGACAGCCCCAACTCACCACAGACACATATTTCCAATCCAAAACTGGATTATGGATTTGCAACCAGGGGAAACCCAGAACAATAGTATCATGCAAATTATGCAGTACCAAAAATCTACAATTTTCTTGGTGGTCTGGGGTGACCCGCATTATCACCTGGGTCCAAAACTGAGGTTTATTCTCCGCCAAAGGAGTAGCATCTATACCCCTCAAAGGAATAGGCGTCCGCAGAGGTATCATGGGAAAACTACAACGTTTAGCAAAATCCAAATCCATCAGATTCAAAGCCGCTCCTGAATCCACAAAAGTCTTGGTGGAAAATGTGGATAAGGAGCAGATCAGAGTAATTGCCAAAAGAAACTTAGGTTGTACGCCACCCACAGCAAATGTGTGTGCAAAACGTTTCTCTCGTTTAGGGCAAAAACACAGCTTATTGCGCCTTCTATACTCCTAGACAAAACTCTATCACATTGCATAGGTTCAGACATTTGTTGAAAAGGTGGCAACACCTCTCGTGTAGTTTTACGTTCACGTAAACGCCGATCAACTTGAATGGCTAATGACATAGAATCGTCAAGACCAGAGGGAACAGGAAATCCCACCATAATATCGTTTACGGTTTCTGATAAACCCTTGTGAAAGAGAGCTGCCAAGGCACCATCATTCCATGTAGTAAGGACCGCCCACTTTTGGAATTTTTGACAGTATAACTCTGCAGAATCCTGACCCTGGTTCAATGCCAATAGGGCTTTCTCAGCTTGATCAATAGCATTAGGTTCATCATACAAAAACCCTAAGGCTTGAAAAAAATGCATCCACATTAGTCAGAATAGGATTTTCAGGTGTCAAAGAAAACGCCCAATCCTGGGGATCACCGCGCAGCAAAGAGATGACAATTTTAACCTGCTGCGCAGAGCTCCCCGATGAGTTACGCTTCAAGGCAAGAAATAATTTACAATGATTCTTAAAATTCAAAAATTTAGACCAATCCCCAGAAAACACATCAGGAGTAGGGATTTTTGGTTCAACAGCATGTGATTGAGCGGGATAGGCGGAAATTCTCCGCACTTCAGCAGCGAGCTGCTCCACACGATCAGACAATTGCTTAATCTCCATTAAGGAAAAAATCCTCCTACGGCCCCAGAGAAAAAGAGGGAAAAATACATATAAAAAAAAAAATTCTGACACTTTTTTTTTTTTACAATTTTTTTTTCCTGCTTTTGAGTACCCTAGAATCTGCGGTATGGCTGGTGATTCTGTTATGAATGAGTCACCGAGGAGGAAAAACAAATACAAGCTAAGCCCCAGAAAACCAAAGAGGTTGGTAACTAAGTGGATTGCAGACCCCCGATCCTATCCACACAACTAGCAGTAGCCGTGGAGCGTACCTACTATGATCCTAGATGTCTTGTCACAGCTGGAGAACTAAATAAGCCTAAAGCAAGAAAAGGAGAAATCTAAACTGCCCCAGACCAGACCCCAAAGCAATAGACAGCCCACAAACATGTATTGTCGGTGAGACAAGATGAAAACACAAACACAGATAGAAAAATAGGCTGAGCAAACGATGGGGCCCACACTAACAAGAAAGGACAGGAAAGGAAAGATGCTGTCTGCAATCACGCACAAAACCCTGCCAAAAAATGTCCAACACTTTCTGATAACAAAAACCCTGAAGTCGCTAGACTTCAATTCCCTATATCAGCACTCTGGTATATTCTGAAGGCAGAGCAAAAAGAGACCAATCTGATCAGGGACAAAAAGCAAACTGGCATAAACAGAGACATAAGAATGGAAATTCAGCACAGCCCCAGCAGGGGCTGGCTGACCACAAAAACTGAGTAAACCAGACCAAATCTCATGTGAAAAAATAGCAGAGCAAACATAGCTTGAGAAGGCAGGAATAGAACTGGAAACCAGAACCTCAGGGCAGGAAAAAATCACCTGCGCAAAATTAGGGAGTCGACTGTATTAAATCCAGTCAGAGACTCCTGATGTCCAATCACAGTCCTCCTCCTCCTCAGGTGGCAGGTCTTTGCCATTTAGATCAGCTTCATTACCTGCTGTCACCACCAGAGGGAGCCCGGATGGAGAACTCATGACTCCTCTGTCAACACAGCCAGCTCCACCACCCTCACCAGAAGCCATAGGTAAACAAGAAAATGAGTTCACAACAGCTGGGGCAGAATGCTGAACACTGGGGCAGAATGCTGAACACTGGGGCAAAGTGCTAGAGACTGGGGCAGAATGCTGGACATGGGGCAGAATGCTGGATGCTGGGGCAGAATGCTGGACATTGTGCAGATTGCTGAACGCTGGGGCAGATTGCTGGACATGGGGCAGATTGCTGGACATGGGGCAGATTGCTGGACGCTGGGGCAGAATGCTGGAGTCTGGGGCAGAATGCTGGCATCTGGAGCAGAATGTTGGAAACTGGGGCAGAATGCTGGACATGGGGCAGATTGCTGGACATGGGGCAGATTGCTGGACATGGGGCAGATTGCTGAATGCTGGGGCAGAATGCTGGCGTCTGGGGCAGAATGCTGCAGTCTGGGGCAGAATGCTGGAGTCTGGGGCAGAATGCTGGCGTCTGGGGCAGAATGATGGAAACTGGGGCAGATTGCTGAACGCTGGGGCAGATTGCTGGACATGGGGCAGATTGCTGGACATGGGGCAGATTGCTGGATGCTGGGGCAGAATGCTGGAGTCTGGGGCAGAATGCTGGCGTCTGGGGCAGAATGTTGGAAACTGGGGCAGAATGCTGGACATGGGGCAGATTGCTGGACATGGGGCTGATTGCTGGACATGGAGCAGATTGCTGGACATGGGGCAGATTGCTGAATGCTGGGGCAGAATGCTGGCGTCTGGGGCAGAATGCTGGCGTCTGGGGCAGAATGCTGAAGTCTGGGGCAGAATGCTGGCGTCTGGGGCAGAATGTTGGAAACTGGGGCAGATTGCTGAACGCTGGGGCAGATTGCTGGACATGGGGCAGATTGCTGGACGCTGGGGCAGAATGCTGGAGTCTGGGGCAGAATGCTGGCGTCTGGGGCAGAATGCTGGACATGGGGCAGATTGCTGGACATGGGGCAGATTGCTGGACATGGGGCAGATTGCTGAATGCTGGGGCAGAATGCTGGACATGGGGCAGATTGCTGAATGCTAGGGCAGATTGCTGAATGCTGGGCAGATTGCTGGAGACTGGGGCAGAATGCTGGATGCTGGGGCAGAATGCTGGATGCTGGGGCAGAATGCTGGACGCTGGGGCAGACTGGGAGACGGGGCAGAATGGTGGACGCTGGGGCAGAATGCTGGATTCTGGGGCAGAATGCAGGACATGGGGCAGAATGTGACAGTGAGACACAGGAGGAGGCAGAATGCGAGACACGAGGCAGAATGGAGATACGGGCATGATTGGAGACAGATCGCACAGGATCATGGAGCAGGATAGGGAGATCATATGGGGCAGAATGGGGAGATCATATGGGGCAGAATGAATACTCATGAGGGTGGGATGGGAGAACATATGGCTGAAGCCAGGAATGAGACACACGGGGGTCATGATGGGGGATATTATTACCATAGGGGCTAATTAAGGAATATTATTACTGCAGTGATGTATTTCTTTTTTGAGTATACTGTTTTAAATGGGGGGGGGGGGCGGTCCTGTTACTGTGCAGAGCGACACTATGTCACCTTTTTTTCTTCATGTGATGTAATGTAGAAGTTGGGAAAAAATAAGTAATGTGTTCTGCAAGCGGAGCTCTAGATAGCTGTGTTATTTCCTGCAGAGACGAGCCCTGGCTGGAAGACGTGATGGCGATCTGTGCTGGATAAAAGATGAAAAGCAAGGATGAAGGACTTCACCTACAGACTTCACTGGTGAGTTAATATGTTACCTATACACTGACACTATGCACTATATACTATATATACAGAGGTCCTGTGTATAATGTCACCAGTGATCACTGTGTTACCTGTACACAGACACTGCATACTAAGTACAGATCTCTTGTGTATAATGGCACTTATGGTGATAGTATTATGTTTTTTTTTATTAATGATCAGTATTGTAGTATTCAGTCACCATGTGGTGGTAATATGTGGTCTGGGCATGGTGCGGTGGTATTTGTCCCTTGTATGTGCTATTATTTGGTCACTTAGTGGTGGTAATATGTGGTCTGGTCATTGAGTGGCGCTATTTGTTCCTTGTATGTGATATTATACGGTCACTATGGTAGTAATATGTGGTCTGGTCATGGTGCGGTGGTATTTTTTCCTTGTATGTGATATTATTCAGTCACTATGATAGTAATATGTGGTCTGGGCATGGTGTGGCGGTATTTGTTCCTTGTATGTGGTATTATAGGTCACTATGTGGTGGTAATATGTGGTCTGGACATGGTGTAGCGGTATTTGTTCCTTGTAGGTGATATTATTGGTCATTTTAAAAATTGAGAAAAAAATAAAAATATACCTAAATTGTATTGCATATTTTAACAAATATTTAATAGGTTACAGTAGAGTAGAGCCTGGCCAAAATTGTCTATCCTGTTAGGGTGGTGGCTTAAAAAAATCTTTTGGCCAAAGCAAAAGCTGCCGGCTATATGTGTGATCTGGTGATGGGAACTGTTAATGTGTGATTGGTGAGAAGTGGAGTTTTTCCAAAAGAGAGCGGTGGGACTGTGGACAGTTTGAGGGGTGGGGCCTGGGCGGAGTCTCAAGGAGACCCCTAAAATTTTGCCAGTATGGGGCCCCGAAATTCCTAGTGGCAGCCCTGGGCGTAAGACTCGGTAGGGACTTTCTTCCCAGTGTGGTTCTAATTTGTTCTGGGGGCGTTGGTCTAGTACGAGTACCCAGTCTCCGATTTGGAGGTTGGGGGGTGGAAATAGATGCCTTCCTGGGTGTTCTAAGTCTTGGAGTTTAGTATGAACAATTCGGTGGTGGGTTTGCAGCCGGTGTCGGTGATTTCGTACCCAAGATGATACTCCGGTCCATACTCTGGATCCAAGTCTACCTCCGTGATCCCTTTGCCTTCTCGCCCGAATAGCAGGGAGTAGGGGGTATAGCCGGTAACTCGGTGCACCCAGTTGTTATAGACCCATACTAGTTCAGGGACATATTCGGGTCAGCGTGCCTTCCTGTCACTCTCCAGGGTACGCAACATTTGAATTAATGTCCGATTAAATAGTTTGCAGGCCCCGTTTCCCTGCGGGTGGTATGGCGTAGTCTGGGATTTGTCGATACTGTGGAGACGATGCAGCTCCTCCATAATTTTTCCCAAAAAACATGCTCCTTGGTCGGAAGGTACAGTGGGGCAAAAAAGTATTTAGTCAGTCAGCAATAGTGCAAGTTCCACCACTTAAAAAGATGAGAGGCGTCTGTAATTTACATCATAGGTAGACCTCAACTATGGGAGACAAACTGAGAAAAAAAAATCCAGAAAATCACATTGTCTGTTTTTTTTTCATTTTATTTGCATATTATGGTGGAAAATAAGTATTTGGTCAGAAACAAAATTTCATCTCAATACTTTGTGATATATCCTTTGTTGGCAATGACAGAGGTCAAACGTTTTCTGTAAGTCTTCACAAGGTTGCCACACACTGTTGTTGGTATGTTGGCCCATTCCTCCATGCAGATCTCCTCTAGAGCAGTGATGTTTTTGGCTTTTTGCTTGGCCACACGGACTTTCAACTCCCTCCAAAGGTTTTCTATAGGGTTGAGATCTGGAGACTGGCTAGGCCACTCCAGGACCTTGAAATGCTTCTTACGAAGCCACTCCTTCGTTGCCCTGGCGGTGTGCTTTGGATCATTGTCATGTTGAAAGACCCAGCCACGTTTCATCATCAATGCCCTTGCTGATGGAAGGAGGTTTGCACTCAAAATCTCACGATACATGGCCCCATTCATTCTTTCATGTACCCGGATCAGTCGTCCTGGCCCCTTTGCAGAGAAACAGCCCCAAAGCATGATGTTTCCACCACCATGTTTTACAGTAGGTATGGTGTTTGATGGATGCAACTCAGTATTCTTTTTCCTCCAAACACGACAAGTTGTGTTTCTACCAAACAGTTCCAGTTTGGTTTCATCAGACCATAGGACATTCTCCCAAAACTCCTCTGGATCATCCAAGTGCTCTCTAGCAAACTTCAGACGGGCCCGGACATGTACAGGCTTAAGCAGTGGGACACGTCTGGCACTGCAGGATCTGAGTCCATGGTGGCGTAGTGTGTTACTTATGGTAGGCCTTGTTACATTGGTCCCAGCTCTCTGCAGTTCATTCACTAGGTCCCCCCACGTGGTTCTGGGATTTTTGCTCACCGTTCTTGTGATCATTCTGACCCCACGGGGTGGGATTTTGCGTGGAGCACCAGATCGAGGGAGATTATCAGTGGTCTTGTATGTCTTCCATTTTCTAATTATTGCTCCCACAGTTGATTTCTTCACTCCAAGCTGGTTGGCTATTGCAGATTCAGTCTTCCCAGCCTGGTGCAGGGCTACAATTTTGTTTCTGGTGTCCTTTGACAGCTCTTTGGTCTTCACCATAGTGGAGTTTGGAATCAGACTGTTTGAGGGTGTGCACAGGTGTCATTTTATACTGATAACAAGTTTAAACAGGTGCCATTACTACAGGTAATGAGTGGAGGAAAGAGGAGACTCTTAAAGAAGAAGTTACAGGTCTGTGAGAGCCAGAAATCTTGATTGCTTGTTTCTGACCAAATACTTATTTTCCACCATAATATGCAAATAAAATGAAAAAAAAACAGACAATGTGATTTTCTGGATTTTTTTTTCTCAGTTTGTCTCCCATAGTTGAGGTCTACCTATGATGTAAATTACAGACGCCTCTCATCTTTTTAAGTGGTGGAACTTGCACTATTGCTGACTGACTAAATACTTTTTTGCCCCACTGTATACGTTGAGGGCAGCTGTACACTTGCATAAAGTTTCTGCAAATTGCGGAGGCGGCCGACTCTGCGGTTTGGTCTCGGGTGGGAGTGACCACGGCAAACTTAGTGAAATGGTCCACCATGACGAGGCAGTGTTCGTACCCCTGGGACACGGGACCAATGGTCAGGTAATCCACCGTCAAAAGCTCGAGGGGCACTGAGGTCACTATTGTTTGCACTGGGGCTCGCTGTGTGGGCGGTTTGGCTAGCTCGCATAGGCGGCAGGCCCAGCAAGTCTTGTCCAGAGCTGCATGTAAGCGTGGATGGTAAATTATCTGCTGCAACCATTGCAAGGTCTTTTGAGCCCCAAATTGGGCCCCTTTTTCGTGGGCTTCTTGGGCCAGTTCGTTGAGTTGGGCTCCGGGTGCAACTACCTGCCAAATCGTCTTAGATGTTGTCCGTGATGTCGTTTTACGATACAATAGTCCCCTTCTGATGACCAGTCTTTCCCATTGTCATAACATCAGCGACATATTCTGAGTCAAAGTCTGTCTTTGGGAGTCGGTGGGTAGTTTGCAAGCAGCTACTCATTGCCGTAGGAGCCCAATTACTTTGTCTTCTTGCTGCTGTTGGATCCATTTATCATGGGATTGCTCCAGCATGCCCCTTAGGGGTTCCGAGGGGGATACCTTCTGGGTGGCATCCATGAGCACGGTGGCGGTGAGGGCGAACGGTATCTCTTCCCCTTCCGATGCGTCGTCTCGACTCTTCCCTGCATGTCGGATCCTGGAGAGGGCGTCAGCGTGTACATTTTCGGCCCCTCTTTTATAGATGATCTTATAGTTGAATTTAGGGCCACCCACCTTTGTTCCAGAGCCCCCAGTTTGGCGTTCTCCAAATGGGCCAGCAGGTTATTGTCGGTCTGCACCACCACTTCGGGGCCCGCCAGGTACTCTGCGAACCACTCCGTCATGGCCCACACTACTACGAGGAGCTCGAGCTTAAAGGAGCTGTAATTGTCAGTGTTGCGCTCGGAATCATGAAGTGAGAGCCTTCCATACGCGATCACTCTCTCCCGGCCGTCTTGAACTTGTGACAACACAGCCCCTAGCCCGTGGAGGCTCCCATCAGTATATAGGATGAACGGTTGCGAGAAATCTGCATAAGCTAACACTGGGACACCCGAGAGTGCAGCCTTAAGGTCTTGGAAGGCCTCTTCTTGTGGTTGTTGCCACTGGATTTTCCACCCATTTGCCCCGGCGGGAGCCCCTTTCAGCAAGTCGTGCAGGGCTCGGGCTCGACAAGCAAAATTCTTTACGAAACGACGGTAGTATCCGGCCAACCCCAGGAAGGCCCGCACGTCTTTTATCGTCTCGGGGGTAGGCCATCCCTGAATGGCAGCAACCTTTTCCTGGGACAGTCTTATGCCCTCCGCCGAGACGATATGCCCCAAATATTCGATCTGGGTGCGAAATAGGTGACATTTCTGGGGTTTTACCTTCAACCCGTACTTTTGCAGCCGGCCGAGTACCTGCCCCAACCGCCTCAGGTGGTCCTCAAACGTGGCAGCATAGATGATGATATCTTCTAGGTATATTAACATGGCCTCGAAATTGAGATCCCCCAGACACCGCTCCATCAACTGCTGAAAGGTTCCCGGGGCGTTGGCCAGCCCGAACGGCATCCGATTGAACTCAAATAGTCCCATGGGAAGAATGAACGCCATCTTAGACCTGTCTTCTTCCGACATGGGCACCTGCCAGTACCCACTAGCCAGGTCCAAAGTCGAGAAGTACGTCGCCTTCCCCAAGGCGGACAAGGATTCTTCTATATGGGGTAGTGGGTAAGAGTCTTTGATGGTACAGGCGTTCATCTTTCGACAGTCCACACAGAACAGTAGGGTGCCATCCTTTTTGCGGACCAACACGATGAGAGCCGCCCGGGGCTTTGGCTTTCTCGGATGACTCCCTTTTGTAGCATTTGAGCCAGTAAAGTTTTCACCTCTTGGTAGAGCTGTGGAGGAATCTGCGGATACCATTCGCAGATGGGGGCCGCTCCTGCCATGGGAATTCCATGGGTGATGGCGGTGGTATATCCAAAATCATCCTCGTGACTAGCAAATACCTCGTGGTACTGTCCGAGCAGTGTTTTTACTTGGGAAAGTTGAGCTGAAGTCAGGTCGGAGAGCTCGGCCCACATTTGTTCCAGGATGTTTCGACTCTTCTCTTGAGTTGAGGTCTCGGCAGCCTGTAGAGTCCGGATAGTCACTGCCCAAGCGTCCTCGGGTTGCACTCTCAATTGGACCGCAGGGGCCGGCAGCAGTTCTTCCAAAGGCCTTACTAGCTTGGCGATTTCAGTCCGGGGCTTCAGGATGATGTCTTGGTCTTCAAGGTTGACGCAGCCCACCAGGACGGTCCCCTTCCGCACTGTGGTCAGGGAGCGGGCCACCAGTATGCCAGGAGGCAAGCGCTCCAAGTAGCATGGCTCAACCTGCATATCTACGCCCTCCAATGGTATCAAGGCTCGGATCAGCATGGCCACCACCGTCTGCCCAGGGGGCAGCACAAGCAGGGGAGTCGCTGGCGCGATGACTTTGCCCAGAGCCTCGTCCTCCCAGCAGTCCTGCAGTACTCACGCTTCCCGCACCAACTGCTGGAATACCTGTCCTTAGGCCGTGTGGGAACCCCACTGCTTCAGGGTCTTGTGCGTGGGATCATTGAGGAGCAGATGGCCGAACTTCCGCAGTATGTTCATGCCCAGAATGACTGGATGCTGCTCATTGGTTTCCCCTTGAGTCAGAAACACTCCTTTGCGGCCGAGGGATTTACCACACAGTGTCACCTGCACCCACACCACTCCGGCAACAGGGACCAGTAGTTGATTGGCGGCTACCAGTCTGATCATGGACCCCCACTGGGGTCTCGCTGCCTCGGGGAAATTCTGCTGGAAATAATTTGCAGGCATAGTTGTTACTTGTGACCCCATGTCCACTAGGCACCGGACGGCACAGCCCTTGACTTCTGCCCATACCACCGGACACTTTGCGACCAAATCTTCGGGACTTCCACCACCCCTAATCGTGGTTTCTCGCTCCGAGCGGCATCCCCCCCCAGCCCGGAGCCCTCTAGTTTAATGGCCGCCGGGATGTGTATCCCCCATGCCGCGGACACTCTCGAGTGAAGTGTCCCGGCTCCCCGCACTCATAGCACCGGGTCTGTGATGACCGGCCGCCCAAGGTAGGACGAGGCCCCCAGGGACCGGGATTGAAACTAGGCCGTCCAGTCCCGGACTCGGTCCTTCTTTTCACTTCAGCCAACTCGCCCTTGATGTTCTTCAACTCTTGTTTCATCTGTTCTACCCATTGGGGCTCCTTGACTGCGTTCACGGAGGCCTCAACACTCCGGACATTCCCCAAGGGGACCACCATTCCCTGCTCCTGCTCTCGAGCATGTGCTTGACTTCCCACCTCTGAAAAGTCCATACGTGGGTTCACTCTAACCTGCTCCCGTAATGCCTGCTTTATTAACGGGTCCCGCAGTCCAGTCACCAACAGGTCGTGTAGTGTAATGTAAATAGGTCCTACCCCTACGCCGTCCTTCCGTTCGATGGCCGTGTTTAACTCTTGGAGGACATTCATATACTGGTTGATGGTCTCCTGTTGTGAATGGGTCACCGAGGAGGAAAACTAAACATGCTAAGTCACAGAAAACCAAAGAGGTTGGTAACTATGCAGATTGCAGACCCCTGATCCTAACCACACAACTAGCAGCAGCCGTGGAGCGCTCCTACGATGAATCTAGACGCCTCGTCACAGCCGGAGGACTAAATATGCCTAAAGCAAGAAAAGGGGAAAACTAGCTTCCCCAGAGCAGACCCCAAAGGAATAGACAGCCCCCCACATGTATTGACGGTGAAACAAGATGAAAACACAAACACAAGCAGGAAAATAGGCTGAGCATACGATGGGGCCCAAACTAACTAGAAAGGACAGGAAAGGAAAGACACTGCCCAATCTGCCCAAAAAAACCCTACAAAAATAATGTCCAACACTTCTGATAACAAAATTAACCCTGAAGTCACTAGACTTCTCCCACTATATCAGCACTCTGAAATATTCTGAGACAGAGCAAAAAAGAGGCCAATTTAATAAGGGACAAAAACCAAATTGGCAAATACAGATAAATAAGAGTGGAAATTCCGCACAGCCCCAGCCGGGGCTGGCTGACCACACAAAAAACTGAATATACCAACAAAATCAAGTGTGAACATTAGCAGAAACACTTAGCTTGAGATTACTGGAACAGAGCTGAAAACCAAGACCTGAAAAGCCATAAGGAATCACCAGCACCAGAATAGGGCGTCGGCTGTCTTAAATCCAGTCTGAGATTCCAGAGATCCAATCGTTATCCTCATCATCAGGTGGCAGATCTCTACTAATTAAATCAATCTCACTACCTCCTGTTACCACAAGAGGGAGCCCGGAAGGAGAACTCACAACTGGTAGACCAGAAAATGAGTTCACAACAGTCTCCCCCTCCCCCTGCATCCGACTGAACAACCGGATCCTTAACTCTCCCACGTTGGTTGGGCCCCCATGGGTCTGTTCTAAAATCTGCAAAGCTGTACCAAAGGTTTTGCGGTGTCCCAGGGGGCCTCAATATTACTGAATCCTGAGCCTCCCCATCTAATGCCATGAGAGCTACTTCGGCTTCCAGGTCAGGAGCCATCGGGTGCATCCGAAAGAGCCCCCGCATTCATTCTGTCCAGCTCCATAGCATGGTTTTGGAGCCGGAAAACCTAGGCAGGTTGCTCAGCATAGCCCCCAACGAAATGCTGGACCCGGGGCCCTCATTATCTGTTGAGTTCACGGCCCTGCCCTGATCTGGGGCGCTGTTATCAGCGCTCGAAGACTGCATCCTGCTGACTACACCAAATGTGGTAATAACAGGTATGCAGGATGCAGCGACGAGACACGAGACTGATTTATGCTTTGGACTGTAACTTTTACAAAATGGAAGCCGCTAGGGCTATCCTGAGCAACCAAAACAAGTTAACAGCAATTGTCCTCGCAGGGACTCAGCATAAAACAAACACTATTAAAGAGAACATGACTACCCCGGCAAAGGCCGGGTACTATAGGGCCGCGGTATGGCCGACTACGGGTCCTTAATTTCTATAGCATCACTTATCCGTCCTGACATCCCTCGACATCTCGGATGATGTTGCTTCGGCGTCGCAGCCGCTGGGCCCAGCTGCTGAGGATCTGGCAAAGTCTTCGGGCGCTCCGACGCCCAGGAGGGGTAGGGGCACAACAGGCCCTGGGCGAGTCCTTTGATGAGGCAACCCCCTGTGAAGGCAGCGGGGTTCCGCCAGTTAGTGGGTTAAGGGAGACCCCAGCCCCTGAGCAGAGGTGAGTCGCAGATACGTGGAGTGGCGGTTGGTAGGTCACGTCCACGGCCTGGGGCTGTGCAGAGAGTTTCTCCGTTAGCGAGGAGCAGGCCCCAACTGCCGACTGCAGTGGGGTGATGGACAGGCAGCAGCCGCAGACTGGAGTGGAGCGGCAATGTCTGCGGGCGGCAGCGGGCAGGCCGCAACTGCGGGCTGGAGTGGGGCGGCAGCGGCCGCGAGTGGCAGCGGCCAGGCCGCAACGGGCTCGAGTACAGCGGCAATGGCCGCGGACGACAGTGGGCAGGCCGTGACTCCGGACTGGAGTGAAGTGGCAGTCTCCTGTCGGTAAGCTTGGTGCCTCCTCCCAGCAGGCCACTGTAAGTCTTTCCTCTGCTGCTGGCCTCCTCTCTGGTCACTGTTTGTGGCTCTGGCTCTCTGATACTCCCACAGTCTCCTGCTCCATCTCTGCCGTTCTGCTGACTCACTCCCCTGCGCGTTCCCTGCCCTTTATACTCTCCCCTCCCCCTGCTGTTCTGTCACTCTCAGCCGTCCACCTTCCTCCTCCGCCCCTGGGTACAGTTCCCTTAGGAACCTAGATGGCGGTCCCCTTGGTTCCGGCCCGGACACTCGGCGGGGGCCCTCCTTCCCACACCTGTCCTGCCTTTCCGCGCCCCCGGCGACGAGAGGAAGATCTGTCATTTTTACTCAGCTCCACCTTACTGCACTCTTTATCCCTTGCATTGGAGTCACAATCTGAATTGAAGTCATCCCCACTCACCCTGTGATCCTGGAACAGCAAGTCCCCACTTAAACACGTGTCAGACCCCTTTCCTGGAGCTACCCCATTTCCCACGGTCACACGTTAGGTCACCCCAACGAAGTCCCCGAGTTGGCAGGACCCACACTTTCTTCCAGTCACCCGGAACTCTGGATTATCGAACTTAGGTGTCGCTATCACCTTTTTATACACCACACGCCCGGAACAACTACAGCCGCCTGCTGTGGTGGGGCTCCGTTAGGGTCATTCCAGCTCCCTTCTAAGCGATCAGACACTCCCCTTTCCTCCCACAAGTCCCAAAGCCTTTCAAAGTCCTGGCCTATTACTGCAGGGAATGGAAAGTCTGGGACTACAGAGACATCATGGCTGGAAATAATAGTGGACGTCTCAATGATTACCCTGGACACCGGATAATCCCTAGTGACCCCATGAATGCAGTGGACTTCCATCTTCTTCCAGGAATAAGACAGGAAGTGTGCCGCTCACCAGGGTCACCAGGCTCCCTGAGTTCAGAAGTCCAGTCACGCATTCTCCATTGACTTCTACAGAACAGCTCTGTGACATCTTGTCAGATGGAAAGTCAGTACATCACATTCTTTGACTAAGGGCTGATAGCCAGAAACGCGTAAGAAGGTGACTCTGTTTTTATCCATTTGTGGATATAGCTACACGTTTTTGTGATGGTGTGAAATAAAGAAGAATTGTTTTTTTTTATTCAGCTGTGTGATCCAACAACTAGTGTTGAGTGACTTTTGGTTTTTTAGGGTCGAGTTTCGTTTCATGAAACCCGACTTTTCCAAAAGTTAGGTAGAGCAAAATCGGCCGACTATAGGGAAAAGTCCCGAAACACGAAACCTAATGTAAGTCAATGGAGAATTAAAGTCGGCAGTGAGAGGAGGACAGGAAACACACAAACAGTGCCCATTTGAATGCCAAAAGCATAAATTCTTGTTACTGAAGCTTGTCAACCTTAATTAACTTCATAATACTAGTTACGCACTGAAAAATGGGGGTTATTTGGCTACAGTTGTGGGGGGGAGGGCTGGCTCCAGGTTTTCGTGGGCCCAGGGCCAAAGAGCACCCCTTTAACACATACCACAACTCATGATGCTCCAATACAGCAGAGAAATAGCAGTATAGTACAATGAAAAATACTTCACTTCTTACATCTCATGACTGATATCCATTTTAAATTCTCCAATACCTCCAAAAACGGACAGTACATAACTCCATACAGTATTATGGCCAGCGCTTAGTGCGCTATACAGAGTAATGAGGCCCATATATTTCTCCATACGGAATCATTATTCCCATATAATGTTTCAAACCGTATATGATGAGCTCCACATATTGCTACAGTATATGTTGGTCCCAATGGATGAAGCTCCACTGTCTTATGGGCCCAAATAATGCTCCATATATAATGGGCCCCATTTCTACTGCTCTAGTGTATAATGGGCCCTGTAAATGCTGCTCCAGTGTCTGATGTCCACCTTTGGAATGCTCCAGTGTATGGTGGGCCCCATATATCATTCACCAGAGTATAGTGCTCTCCAAAAATTGCTGTCCCAACATTGAAAACAATTACATAAGTCTCCTTGCTAGGGAATCCCTGCACTACTCTGAACTCCTTGTCGTCCCCATCTTCCATCTCACTGCACTTGGCTGTTTAGGCCCTCCCACCGGCAGAGACACTTTTGCATACTATTCGGTGCCCTGTGGCAGTGCCATCGCCCATGAGTATGCCCCCCCCCCCACCTGCTCAAGGAACCTGCACTTTCATCTGCACCTTCCTCTTTGTCACCGTGTAAGGTGGTATAGTATGCGGGATGGGGAACCTGAGTTTCCTCTGGGTCAGATTCTGGCTGTGTAGAGTGCGAGGGGAATGTAGTGGTCTGGGTCAATGTACAAGCAGCATCATCCAGCAGTGGCTGGGCCTCAGAGCACTTGTGGCGTCCCCAAGAGTACGGTCACCACTGTGGCATTGCCTTCCTCCTAGGGAGTGTGTTGTCAAGCTTGGGAGGAACGAAGGATCTCTCTAGCAGTGAAACCAACACACAACACATTTCCCACTCAAGGCCAGCAGGGAGACCTCTGAACCTGACTGCTGAGGAGCTGCTCTCTGTGGTCGGGAGGAGGTAAGTTAGGGCACTCTGTGCAGGGAAGGGGAATTGTGTGGACGTGAGAAGGGGAGCTGGAGGATGAGCAGAGTTAAGGCTCACTCCTAGCTGGAGCGCATGGTCCGGATTCCGGTCTCCGAGTTTGTAGGGACACTGACGTTCCTGCAGCAGAAACCGGAGGAAGTAGCAGCTATAAATGCTCTGTACCCAACTAAGGCTCGGAGGCCCCAGCATCGATGTGTGCAAGGCAGAAGGAAAAGGCTACAGCTGTCTGCCATACAAGTAAAGTCTGAGGAACATCTGTTAGACAGGAGGCGTTTCAGTGAACCACGGTCCTGTGAGTGCTTTCCCCACAAGCGCTAGAAAGGAGACGTTCAGGAAGGTACATGTTGGCGGAGTGTTGGAAGGGAGCTTTCCATTCTGGTCCCGGAGGTTGGCAGAGGTCCTGACCCAGAGGACACAGCACGGAGGCAGGTATCTGTGTAACCTGCAGACTGTGAGTAAAGCTTTGGAACTGCATGCTCTGGTGTCCTACAGTTATTCCAGCACCGCTACATCTGGGTACCAGCACCTACACTGCCTGTGCCTTTCCCCCATCACTACATCTACACTTCCCTGGGACTCCAGCTCCACCTGTGGGGAGCTTCACCATCTTTGCTGCACAGCACCATCAGTCCCAGAGGATCTGCATGCAGCGTCGGCCTAACATCTATGTTGCCGAACACCATAGGTGGCGTCAAACTATCTATATAAACTCTTTACCATTATACCACGCCATTTACATGGGCGCCCAGGGCCACCGTCCGGGTCACCGCTGCTGTGACACATCCCACTGACACCAGCCCGGTACCGAGTACCCCACAGCCCTGGGAGGGCGACCCATATGCCGACTGCTGATCGGGCGGCGTTATTCCCACGAACCTCCAAACAGCGTCCCTGAAGGCAAAGTTTTTGGTTTCCGGGGACAGTATGATTGCAAAGCTGAACCTTAAAGGAATGTCCAAAAGGGCACCACCAGGAGTGGAGCCTGTGGCTTAATTGGACTGCACCTGGGAAACCACTACCATACAGGCTACAGAAAAGATGGACAGATTGCAAGCTTTGTCGATTCTGTGTGTGGTGTGGTATGTCCGTTTGTAGTTGTGCTAGCGATTTCTCAGCTTTATTCCGTTAACGACCGAGACACAGGCATGGCCCCGCGGTACGCATCAAGCTTACTAGAGGGATACGCGAGGCTGTGGCACGTGAGATCGAGCAATAACAGGTCTAGCATTCCAGAACATGTCCGGGGCTGCATGCACGCTACACTGAAAGGACCAGCTTTTGTCGCTTACAGGTGCAGATAACCTGCTGAACTCCGTTAGTGATGGGGATCTGGGATTCAGATTATTCCCCGCGAACGATGATTTCCCAGTAAGTTCAGGTCAACCGCAATTTCGGACTTAGGCCTAACCGTCATTCCTGAAAAAATTATGTGTCCAAACCACAGGTGCTGTAGCTTGCTTAACAGCTCAGCAGCCGTTCTCAGGCCCAGTATGGATTCAACAACATTGTAGAAAGTTGATAAAGGGTACGGTTTCACCGGATAACACGTATATATGTAGCCTAGTTTACACATTAAAAATATATGTCTATAGATCAGGAGGCAGACTCAGATGTTCTCAGGCCCAGTATGGATTTGACCAGATTGTACAAAGTTGAGAAAGGGTACTTTATCACTGGATAGCAGGTATATATAGCATAGTTTAAACATGTAAAATCTCCGTGTTCTCAGTATGGATTACACAGCAATCTAAAAAGTGGAAAAAAGGAAATGCATTTGAGGCGTACACAACTATATACTTTTGGTGTTATTTTTAAATCTTCATATATATTTCTGTCTCAGTAATACAGTCCAGCCTCTCCGCAATAGGAAATGAGATGCATACAATTAGTGACATAAAGGCTATTGATTGCAGAAATCTAGGAATAATAATTCCGTCACAATTCTCATAGGCGATGCTGACCCTCAATTAATTTGTGTGTTGAGACAGTGAAAACATTTTTTTGTGAATAAAGTCTTGCTGTATCGCACTTCCGTTGATTCCATCACTGTTACTCATCTCAATCCAATTTTTATCACAGAGAGCGATGTAAACATGGTGCTCACTGGCTATCATGATCTGTCACGTAACTTTGGAGTGCAAAAGACAGAAGCCACAGGCCGTAGGCGATTCTATTTGATTGGCATGAGAGGGCACATTTTGAAATGTGTGCCGGAATGTCACACGTTTGTGAGTAGGAAAACTGTGAAAGCTGATGATAAACCACCACTGCTTGTAATTGTGAGTCGACATCCATAAGAAATGGAAGCCACTGATCATCTGGAGCTAGAGCCCAGCCAGCAGGACAGGGCATAGCTACATCTTAACCATCATCTTTCAGTTCAATCAATTTGTAGTGGCAGTCCCAGTGAAGGATCTGACAGGCCAGACTACACAGCGGAGGAGCAGGGAGAGGTAAACAATGCAAATGCTGGGGCCCTGCCCAAGCAAGGGGGGCACACTCGTGGGCGTCGGTACTGGCACTGGGCCCCTCATAGTACGGCGGTGTGTCTGACGGCGGGTGTGCACCACCACTGTCAGAGACACTTGATTGCACTATGAGGGACCCTATGCCAGTGCCCGCGCCCAAGAGTCGGCCTACCCACCTGTCCAGGGCAACGGCACTCGCACGGTTTTGTGCGCTAGGTGGTGACCCCGGCCATGGGGGGGAGCCGCCCACTTAGGGAGGTTTACAAAGTGGCATATGTAGATGTGTGTCATTCAGCTGCTGCAAAAGGCAAAATAGGTCAAGTTCGCGGAATAGGAGGAGGACCAAAGCAAGCCATTTTTCTGGCAACCTATGTGTCATCAAGGGAAGGTGGGACAAAATCCTTGGAAACCCATGCATGGTTCATTTTAACGAAGGTTAGATCATCCACATTTTGGGTTGACAGACGGGTCCTTTTTTCTGTCAGGATTGATCCAGCTGCACTGAAGACTCTTTCCGATAGCACACTTGCAGCTGGGCAAGCGAGCTCCTGTAAGGCATATTGTGCCAATTCAGGCCAGGTGTCCAGTTTAGCGGCCCAATAGTCAAAGGGGAATGACCTGTGCGGGAGAACATCGATATGGGAGGAGAAGTAGTTGTTAACCATAGTTGACAACTGCTGTCTCCTGTCACTTTCCATCGATGCAGTATTACCAGTTGTGTGAGCGGTCCGTGAAAAATCAGTCCACAACATTGTCATGAAACCCCTGTCTCCAACGCTACTTCTGCTGTGTGCACCACGAAAACCTCTGCCAAGCTGCCCCCAGCCCGTACAGCTCGAGTGAGAACCATCACCGCTGCTGTATGCTGGGAATGCCTCAACCAACCGGTTAACCAGAGTTGCTTGTTTAGTAGCGAATATTAGGTCAAGGTTCTCCTGTGGCATGATGTTTTGTAATTTGCCTTTATAGCGTGGATCCAGGATGCTGGCCAACCAGTAGTCGTCATCGTTCATCATTTTGGCGATGCGTGGGTCCCTTTTTAGGATCTGCAAGGCATAATCTGACATGTAGGCCAATGTTCCCGGTGTCAATGATGCACTGCGAGTGCTGGGTGGAGGAGCACTTTCTGGCAAATCCACATCCCTCCAGTCATGCACAAACCCTGTACCAGACCTTGCCATGCCAACATTTTCACTTGCCCCACGAGATGCATCCTCCTTCCCTAAGTAATCATCCCCATCATCATCCTCCTCCTCCTCTTCTTCCTCCACCTCGTCCAGGAGAGGTCCCTGAGCAGACAATGGCTGAATGTCATCAAGGATTCCCTCCACCTCTTCCTCCTCGTCAACATTGGCTGCAGACGCCTGCTCCTTAAGGTGCGTCAAAGTTTGCATGAGCAGACGCAAAAGTGGGATGCTCATGCTTAGGATAGCGTCGTCTGCGCTTACCAGCCGTGTGCATTCCTCAAAACACTGAAGGACTTTACAGAGGTCTTTCAGCTTCGATCACTGCACACCTGTCAACTCCATGTCTGCTCTCAAAGTGCCAGGCCATGTATCCTCCCACAAATGCATTATGGCCTGCCTCTGCTCACACAGCTGCTCAACCATGTGCAGGGTGGAGTTCCACCTTGTTGCAATGTCGATAATGAGGCGGTGGTTGGGAAGGTGGAGCAATCGCTGCAGCTTCTGCATACGAATGGAGTGTACAGGCGACCGGCGGATGTGCGCGCACAGTCTTCGCACCTTCTGGAGCAGGGCTGTTAACTCCGGATAATTATTGAGGAAGCACTGCACCACCAGGTTCAAGGTGTGAGCCAAGCAAGGTATGTGGCTGAGTTTTGAAAAGGCTATGGCTGCCACAAAATTACGGCCGTTATCACTAACTACCTTGCCTGCCTCAAGATGTACACTGCCCAGCCATGACTCAGTTTGTCGCTGAAAGTACTCGGCCAGCACCTCGGCGGTGTGTCTGTCGCCCAAACACATCATCTGCAACACAGCCTGCTGACGCTTTCAACTAGCTGCTCTATAGGGGGACACCTCGTGTGCAACAGTGGCAGCTGCAGATGGAGTGCTCGTACGACTGCGCTCTGTGGACGAGCTTTCGCTTCTGGAGGAGGAGGAGGAGGGTCGAACGCCTACAGCCAACTGTTTCCTATACCGTGGGCTAGGCAGCACTGTCCCACCACCGCTGTCCCCTGTGGACCCTGCATCCACCACATTAACCCAGTGCGCAGTGATGGACACATAACGGCCCTGGCCATGCCCGACTGGACCATGCATCAGTTGTGAGGTGCACCTTTCCACTCACTGACTGCTTGAGTGCATGGACAATGCGATCTTTCACATGATGGTGGAGGGCTGGGATGGCTTTGCGAGAGAAGAAGTGGCGACTGGGTAGGTCATAGCGTGGTACTGCATAGGCCATGAGTTCGCGGAAAGCTGCGCTTTCCACCAACCGATAGGGCATCATCTCTAACGAGATTAGTTTGGCAATGTGGGCGTTCAAACCCAGTGTACGCGGATGAGAGACTGAGTACTTTCTTGACCTACTCATAGTGTCTGGGAGGGTGAGCTGGACTTGAGAGCTGCATATGGCGGAAGTAGCGGTGGACACGGCGGACTGAGAGAGGGTTGATGATGGTGATGGAGTTGGTGTTCTTTCGTTGATATAACAGTGGGATTCCCTGACTGCTGTGGCCTTGTAACGACACCTCAACATTTGCTGCTGTGCTAACCGATGGGCTTACAATGGGGGAAACAATGTAGCATTGCTGACTACCTTCTTTGTGATCAGTTGCACATGTGGTACTTGAGGTTTGGTGTTGTGTCCTCACTTGCAAGTGCATGCTGGTTAAATGTCTAAACATGCAACTGGTATTCAAATTTTTCAGATTTTTCCCTCGGCTAAAGGTCTATGCGCACTTCTTACAGATAACCTTGGCCTGATCATGAGGATTTTGTTCAAAAAAGTGCCACACTGCACTCGTCCTACTTTGGCAGACATTTTGTGGCCTAGCACACTGTGATATTTTGACCCTCTGGACAAGCTGTCCAGCAACTCTTTTGATTTTTGGAACCTGTCTTTGGAGTGCTCCGGACCTGCCAGATAACAGCTGTTGCGATGTCGATGTCTGCTGTGGATGCTCCTCCTCTTCATCTGAGCTATTGGAAGCAGCACCCTCTTCCCCAATGGATGCCAATCTGGGTCAACAACTGGGTCATCCATCACCTCCTCTTCAATGTCATGTTCACCTTCCTCTGTGTCACCGTGTATGGTGGTATAGTGTGCGGGAAGGGGCAACTGAGTCTCATCGGGGTCAGAATCTGGCTCTGTGCACTGCGAGGACAATGTAGTGCTCTGAGTGAATGTACCAGCAGAATCATCTATCAGTGGCTGTGCATCAGTGCACTCCATGTCAGATTCATCTTGGCCTGGGTAATTCACCATTTCACTTGATAATCCAGGCATGGTCTGTGAAAACAGCTCCATGGAGTAATCAGTAGTATGGCCTGCGTCATCCTTCAATTTTGGTTGGGGTGAAGGACACATGGAAAGGTGTGGTTCATGAACATGAGCCTCCAATGAAGACTCAGTGCTTTTATTTTTTACAACTTCAGAAGAGGAGCCGATAGAGCTGGAGGCTGAGTCAGCAATGTAAGCCAAAACTTTTTCCTGAAGCTCTGGCTTTAAAAGCGGTTTGCCAACTCCTAGAAAACTAAGCCTTTGAGGCCTTGTGGAGCCAGACGATGACGCAGGCTCAACACCTCCTGCATTCGATCCTATTTTGCTTTTGCCACTACCATCAGATCCACCACCAACACCATCATTACCAGCTGCCAACCCCCGCCCAATTCCATGGCCTCTTCCACCAGCCTTCCTCATTTTTGATAGAAATGTAGACAAAATCCAACAAACTATATAGTAATGTAAAACAAGGTACAAGGTGTCTATAGGACAGGGGAGATTTTGAATTTCTGCACACACTTGTGGACACTGGACACTTTTGGATTGTGTGAGGCCCACTGAATATCACAGCGCTATGTCACAGGCTCGATGTCGCAGGTGTGAAAAATGTCACTAGAGGATAACGGAGATTTTGAATTTCTGAACACACTTGTAGACACTGGACACTTTTGGATTGTGTGAGGCCCGCTGAATATCACAGCACTATGTCACAGGCTTGATGTCGCAGGTGTGAAAAATGTCACTAGAGGGTAACGGAGATTTTGAATTTCTGCACACACTTGTGGACACTGGACACTTTTGGATTGTGTGAGGCCCACTGAATATCACAGCACTATGTCACAGGCTCGATGTCGCAGTTGTGAGAAATGTCACTAGAGGATAACGGAGATTTTGAATTTCTGCATACACTTGTGGACACTGGACACTTTTGGATTGTGTGAGGCCCACTGAATATCACAGCGCTGTCACAGGCTCGATGTCGCAGGTGTGAAAAATGTCACTAGAGGATAACGGAGATTTTGAATTTCTGCACACACTTGTGGACACTGGACACTTTTGGATTGTGTGAGGCCCACTGAATATCACAGCGCTATGTCACAGGCTCGATGTCGCAGGTGTGAAAAATGTCACTAGAGGATAACAGAGATTTTGAATTTCTGCACACACTTGTGGACACTGGACACTTTTGGATTGTGTGAGGCCCACTGAATATCACAGCGGTATGTCACAGGCTCGATGTCGCAGGTGTGAAAAATGTCACTAGAGGATAACGGAGATTTTGAATTTCTGCACACACTTGCGGACACTGGACACTTTTGGATTGTGTGAGGCCCACTGAATATCACAGCGCTATGTCACAGGCTCGATGTCGCAGGTGTGAAAAATGTCACTAGAGGATAACGGAGATTTTGAATTTCTGCGGACACTGGACACTTTTGGATTGTGTGAGGCCCACTGAATATCACAGCGCTATGTCACAGGCTCGATGTCGCAGGTGTGAAAAATGTCACTAGAGGATAACGGAGATTTTGAATTTCTGCACACACTTGTGGACACTGGACTCTTTTGGATTGTGTGAGGCCCACTGAATATCACAGCGCTATGTCACAGGCTCGATGTCGCAGGTGTGAAAAATGTCACTAGAGGATAACAGAGATTTTGAATTTCTGCACACACTTGTGGACACTGGACACTTTTGGATTGTGTGAGGCCCACTGAATATTACAGCGCTATGTCACAGGCTTAATGTCGCAGGTGTGAAAAATGTCACTAGAGGATAACGGAGATTTTGAATTTCTGCACACACTTGTGGACACTGGACACTTTTGGATTGTGTGAGACCCACTGAATATCACAGCGCTATGTCACAGGCTTAATGTCGCAGGTGTGAAAAATGTCACTAGAGGATAACGGAGATTTTGAATTTCAGCACACACTTGTGGACACTGGACACTTTTGGATTGTGTGAGGCCCACTGAATATCACAGCGCTATGTCACAGGCAGAAATTGGCTAGTGTATGACAAACTACAAGGTGTATATACAATTGGGCAGAATATGAATCTCCCTAGAGTGTAGGTCTGTAAGAACGGAACAAGTCCTCGACTTATCCTTACAGAACGACACACAGATAGCTTCACCGTGGCCGTGATAACAGCCGTTACACGGTACTGAGAGAGGAGCATGCACGTACACGGCTGTCCGGTGTACGTAAAATTGTCAAGCTCCGTGTTTTTTAAGTATACGGACTGACACACGCTGTCTCTCTATAGTTTTGAATGTGATCAAACAGCAAATATATTTAACTGTTTGAAAACTAGACAAAACTAGAAGGTGCAGGTCTGTAAGAATGGAACATGTCCTCGACTTATCCTTACAGAGCGACACACAGATAGCTTCACTGTGGCCGTGATAACAGCCGTTACACGGTACTGAGAGAGGAGAATGCACGTACACGGCTGTCCGGTGTACGTAAAATTGTCAAGCTCCGTGTTTTTTTAAGTATACGGACTGACACACACTGTCTCTCTATAATTTTGAATGTGATCAAACAGCAAATATATTTAACTGTTTGAAAGCTAGACAAAACTAGAAGGTGCCCTTCTGAAAGATGGTGGTGACCCCTGCCTATGTCATCACGTTGCCCACAGTGTCTGTAGATCCTGATTGGCTGAAAAACAGCGCAAAACAAACTTTTGAAACGTGACTTTGGCGCTTAAGTCGCCGACCTCGTGGCCGACCTCATCCTAGGGTCGGGTTTCGTTTCATGAAACCCGACTTTGCCAAAAGTCGGCGACTTTTGAAATTTTTCGACCCGTTTCGCTCAACTCTACTCAGCACTATATGTGCTGGAGCATACTTCCAAGCTCACATCACGGCAGCTATTAACTGCGATGACACATATCTCTCCTCAAGGACTCGTTCGTTGGCCATCTTACAATATGTGGGTGTTTCTGTACATGTTTTTAATATGTTCATAATAAAGATGCTTTATAGCCCTTTCTTAAAAAACCTCCATTTCTTAATGCTGGCAGATAGAGCATATTGCCAACATTATAGTAAGATGTCATATTATATATTTGATCCTTATTGCACTTAGGCATTTTATGCCCAGGGTCTAATATATACAGTAATTAAGATTTCATGGTTCACATTAACTGTCATTAACTTACTGATGTGATCGGCGTGCACTCTTCAACACCCTGTGCTTCCACTCACTTCCTGGCATCTTGATGCCTCCCACGCGTGTCCGGGCGCCATGGTTACTCGGCCTCACTCCCGGACATGAGCTTTGACTTCTATATGGCTGAGAGTCTTTGGTTGGCGCATGTGGCAATTTGTGCATGCCTCAACTCCACCGATCTGATTGTTTTACCGCTGGTCACATAACAGGGGTCATTGGTTCATAAGGTCCTGCATGGAATCCTATTTTCCCTTGAAAAAGCTACAATACTAATAAGTAAAATGCGCATTGGGGTCTCTCTTTATGGGATAACTGAGCCCCTTCTATATGTGCAATGGGTAAGAACTGGACAAACTTATGATTTATTTTTGACTGTTTATGGATTGTACTGTGTGCGGAAAAGGACCATAATGTCCATCACATTCTCTCCTCCCTGTGTGTAACCATTCTATTGCTGCAAAAGTTTTCGTTGCTATCCTACTACCTGTCATCTTCATATTTTATGGTTGTTTTAACCTCTATATTTGATACATAAATACCTTTATAGCTTCAAAAACTCAATTTTTTTCTCCTTGTTTTGTCTTTTTTCATTTGATGTTATCATGAATTTAATATTAGACTTCTCAATATTTAAAAAGATGCTACCATCAACTCCGTGCCCTTGGAAGATGTGAACTTTTTCAACATGACAATCATCCAAAACACACATCTGTTGCATTTCTGAAGTAGAAGAACAGGATGAAAGTGATTTATTGGCCAAGTGTCTCCCGATGCAAACCAACCCATCATCTATGGGAAATTCTGAAGAGATGAGCTGTCGCCGTATCAGTTGGGTTTCAGAGGATTAGAGGACCGCCGGTTATATGTACAACCATCACCATTCAAACACAACTTCTAAATATACACCAAAACTAAAGCCTCCTTCTCACATAGCGATATCGCTAAAGCGTCGATTTTGTGACGCAACAGCGATATCGCTAGCGATCTTGCTACATGTGACACGTACCTGCGACCGCCCCCCCCCCCCCACCGGATATCGCTGATCTTGCTCGAACGGCCATTTCTTCCTCGTTGGTGCCCCGCTAGCACCGACTAGCGATGCATGGACGCAGGCGGAAGTCGTCATCGCTGCCGTGTGACAGGTAAGAGCAACCGCCGCTGGATCGCTTATCGCTGCTGCGTCGTTGGTGAGATCTGCCTGTTTGGCAGCTCACTAGCGACCATTTAGCGATGCACCAGCGATCCTTACCAGCTCGTATCAGTGTCGGGATCGCTGGTGCATCGCTAAATGTAACGGGACCCTAAGTAGTGCACACCAACCAGTGATAAAAGGGGGATGTATGAGTGCTGTCTTGGGCTCTAGAAAATAAATAAGGTTTTTCCCCTTCTCCCATGACACAGCACCACCTGAGAGATTTATATTGGACAAATCCACTTCAAGGAAGGATCACCACTTGTAACACCTTTCTCCCAAAGGATAGATCAGCTGAGGAAGACAGATCAAGCCTATAATGTTTATAGAAGATGGAAGGAAACCACCATGTTGCTGCCTTACATATCTGGTCGATAGACACTTCCACCTTCTCTTCCCAGGAGGTCATGACATTACCTTATGGGATTTAGAAGGTAAATCGGTGCTATGGTTTCACTTATAAGTCACTGGCGAGTGGGAGGCACTTTTAACCTCTGTGTTTCCTGTCCCCCATCAGGGCAAAGAGGCAACCTCCATATGCAGTCGTGGAAGGTGACTAGAGAAAAAGAGGTCTCCGCCTGCACACCGCCCAATCGCTGGGGTCCAGCGGTAGCACTTCCAGACCCACCGATAAATTTCTGCATTATCACACAGTAACCAGCCAGGCTTGGGCGAGTCCATTCTTTTTTTCTTGAGTACCGTCCTTCACTCAAGGAAGGAAAAAACGAAAACTGATGCGGACGTGATGTACGTCCCTTTTATTCAGTAGGTTTCCTGTCTCTGATTATCAGATCCCCTCTTGCAGGTGGTGCTGTCATGGGAGAAGGGGAAAAATAGCATGGAGGAGGGCGGTGTTGTACAGAGCACATTAGAATGGGAATATATTTTTGTTTTCAGGGAATATATAGAAAACAGGCTGTGTATAAGGCAAAAACCCATGAATGATAACTCAGTCCAGGAATGAAGATGTAATGATACATGAGATCTAGTACAGACAGCAACATCCTGGACAGAGAAGTCACATGTATTACTGAAAGGGACCAGTTGACAAGAAAACAGTCTGAAACAAGGAGTAGGTGGTTGTAAGCTGCTCAACAGGGAGTTGAAAAATAAATGAAACCGTGTAACTTTTTCGTGCTAATGTTTTTTCCTCTCGCGTTTCTGGTGACACCCTAAGGGTGCGAAGTCACCAGAAACGCGTTGAGAAAACGCAAGCCTTCTTTTTCTATGCTGGCCTTTTAACCTCACCTTTGAAGTGACTAAGTGAATAAAAGGATTTATGTATGCATTACATCGTGGAGCTGGACATTCCTTTCTTTAGTGTTTCAAGACTACAACTCATTACGGCTCTTGGGGAGAAAGAGAGGAAAAAACATTAGCCTTGAATTTATTAGTCTTGAAACACACCACTCATTTTACCATTCATAGTATTAAAAAGTGGAAACAAAAAATTGATGAAATTTCATAAAACAACCCCTCAAAACTGTATTTTGGGTTTTGTTCTTGACCTGTCAACATGATTTTCCAGGTCAGTACAATTTTAGTGATTGTATAGGATATTTTTTTTTTTAACTAAATGGTGAAAAGAAAAAAAAATTATGTAGGCAAAAAAAAATGTCCAACTTATTTTCCAAGCAGTTCTCCTTATCCAGTTTCTAAAGTCATCAAAACTATTACTGAAGTCTGCTGTAGATGTAACCAAGACATCACCCACCTTTGACTCTTGAATTAGTGCTGTAATTGCATTTAGTTTTCAATCCCGACCTGGATTCTGCACCATTAGATCCACATTAGTGGTCATAGTATTGCAAATCTATGAATTGTAAACTATAACATGGGCGCTGAAAGGCTCCTCTCCATGTTACAGGTGATGCTTCAGAAAATAAGCTCCAGTGACGTCTGTGGTAAGTATTGGGCATTTCTCAGTGAGTGAAAACATTATGAAGTCAAAAGGAATAAAACTAATTAACATCATACTTTATTTCATAATAGTGACATTAATATTACAGTTGACCAAAAAGATCTGCAGTACCCCAGGTCCACCAGCCATGGCCAGTAGTCAACAGCCACCAAACCTCCCCCACCTGCCTCATTTCCAGCACCTTTTCTGATTAGTAAATCCAACACAACATCATCATTGTGGCATGACATACACCTGATGTCCTAATAAGCTATCTGGTCCGGGAGCCACAGACTAATGACGTGGCCAGACCAGAGTCCTCTGAATATTTTTACTTATTATACATTTAAGTTCAATGAAGAGTTGAATTATTATGTACACAATATGGATTACTAGGAATGTTACGGGGAATCTGGAGGATCAACCCACCTAAGCCGTCTATATGAGCATGTAGGTCATAGGAAGCTGAATACAATGATACCTTGATATCTGCGATCTGATGTGTTATTCCAGACATTCTATGTTTTTCTTATATGTAAATGAGCTGTTCAGGACTGTGGCCGGACATTGATCTGCATGAGACCCTGCTCCTAGAGGTTATTGTAAATGATAGGGCGCGTTACAAGAGTGAGACATGTAATGGTTGACACTTTGTTCTCATAATCACACACAGCTCTCCAGTGAGATCAGAGCTAGCGCAGTACAGCAGAGTTGATCTTTGTCTCAAAACAATCACATCTGCAGTTGTCCTGTCACAGTGCTTGTTTCCATCTTACAAGCAGCAAGTGCTGGAGGAAGCCAGTACAGCAGAGCTATGAGAACAGTGAGAAGAGAGATGCAAATATGTTTGTAATGAGACAAGGTTCACCCTTGCTGTACTGTGTGGATTATAATCAGATACAGCCCCGCTGACAGCACTAGGAGAGGATAACTGCTGCAGAAAATGTGTTTGTAAAGAGACAACAAAGTGCTGCTGTACTGTGTTAATTGTAACCAAGAACAGCTCTGCTGGGAGATGAGGAGAGAAGACTGTCAGTCATTAAATGTCTCACGCTGCTAACACTTCTTTTAACTTAAAATAAGATCTATGGGCAGGACAAAGATCTTAACAGCTCATTTATATACAAGAAATATGTGGATTTCTCTAGATTAAGACATTGTATTGCAGATATCACTGAATCATTTTATTCAACTTCCTATGACCTACATGCCCATATACACGGCTTAGGAGGGTTGAGCCTACTGACAGGTTAAGTATATTTCAGATGGCCTGAAAGATGGTATCTGCAAAACAGTACATAAACTGGCAACTTAGATAGCCAAAACTCCAAGTTCAATGTTATTTTGATTGGCATCAACGCTGATCACACACGGCATATTGTGCATTCTGTAATTTCACCTGCAGATTGCACCATTTTCAGACATCCAAAATGCCCAGTTCTCTACTGGCAGATCGTCTTACACACAGAAGGACCCTCTGTAACATTTACTTATTGAACCTGTAGTCATAAGTTACCAATTTTACAGTATATACAAGCATAGATAGTACAAGGTACAACTCCTGAAGGGGGCACCGCAGACAAGCTGCCATTAAGATTCCCACAAAAGGCGTTCCTTTTCCCCGCTTATTGTACACGAGAGATTTGATTTTGGATGCTAAGAACTTGGTCCGTACGTTCCAGCTTTTTCTGCTACTTCCAGGGCAGACTTCAAGTTCTGGTCAAAGAGTTCACACCTAAAAGAAACAAATTTAGAAAAGACTGAAGTATTGATCATGTATCAGGACGTTTTCTCAAATACGCATGTTTGTCAGAAATCGTACAACATGCAGAGACGGGTTTTCAGTTTTCCCTACCCCTATATGAATGGAAAATGCTTCAAGGGATATTCTCAAGTAAGGAATTGTGGGATAGGGGATAACTTCCTGATTGTTAGGGGTTCGATCACAGACACACACCCATCCGAGAGACACGACTGAGCATGTGAAAGGAGCGGTGCGCGATCATGCGCTCTGCTGCTTCATTCATTTTTATGGGAGTGCAGAGGATCGGCTGAATGCAGCGCTCGGATATCTCTAGTGGTCGAATTTAGAACAAATATAGCGGCAGTGCACAGGATCGAACACCACTTTTTTCACAACGGGCTCTTCAGAAATCCGGTTCTCAGGATTGGTGCGGGCCCAAGCAGTCAAATCCCCAAGGCTTAGGAAGTTTTCTCATCCCAAAATATCCCATAGATAGGGAGTAACTAAATAACTTGATAATACCCCCTTTTATTGGGAACCTGAAGCCGATTCATGCGGTCTGGATAATGGGCAGCATGACTCGAGTCCTGTTCCATTTCAGGCAGGTATGTTCTGGTAAGAAATGCTGTGGAGTTTCGGAGAAATCATATATTTAAAAGCCATTCAGGGACCATAATGTTCGAATAACTAGTCAACTCCTCTATGTTCCTCTTCAGTGACAGATTTCTACAGTGTGTATAGGGAGAGACCTGTCAATCAAGTGGAAAGGGGTGGTGAGAACCTGCCAGGGACCAGCCTTTTGGGCTAGTCCTTGAACGACATGGTCCCCCAGCCATCATCTCAGGGTAAAACATACTTGCCTGAAAGGACAGACCAGTGCCTGATACCTGCTGCCTGTGATTGTCGCAGCACGTTTCAGCTGTCAGGCTCATTTTAACCTCTTCAGGACCAATTAATTTTCCAGTTTTGCACTTTTCCTCTGCACTGGTCTTGCAAAAAAAGCCTTGATACTGCTGTGTCAAAGGAAATATAAAAAAAAATTATAGCTCTTGCAAGAAGGGGAGGAACCCTTCTTCCAAGAGGTATTTTTTTTATATATTTCCTTTGACACAGCAGTATCAAGGCTTTTTTTGCAGGACCAATTGAATTTTGAAATGAGACCTTTCAATTGCAAGTCTCTGCGCTCTGGTAACCCGGATGTCATCATGACGACATCGGGTTACCATGGGAGCGATCGGGACCCGCGTCATGCCGCTGGGTCTCCGATCCAAAAGCAAAGAGCTGTCACTGCTGACAGCCCCTCTGCCTACTCCCAGAATGCTGCGATCATGTTTGATTGCAGTGTTTCGGGGGTAAAAGTGACGGGAACGGTCCGTGACCGCTCCTGGCACTTAGCTGATTCTCACAGCTGACACCCGGCACTGACACCCGGCCGCAATCAGCCGCGCTCCCCCCCGTGAGCGCAGCTGATCGTGTATGACGTACTATTCCGTCCACGTAGTACGTCCAATGTCAGGAAGGGGTTAAACTTTTATACTTTTTTTATTTCTATTTTTTAGCTCCCTTAGAGGACTGTCAGCTGCAATCGTTGGCTAGCTTATACTATATGCAGCAATCGTTGGCTAGCTTATACTATATTCAGCAATCGTTGATTAGCTTATACTATATACTGCAATTGTTGGCTAGCTTATACTATATGCAGCAATCGTTGGCTAGCTTATACTATATGCAGCAATCATTAGC
The DNA here is from genome assembly GCF_039654945.1 of Dendrobates tinctorius. Classification (NCBI taxonomy): domain Eukaryota; kingdom Metazoa; phylum Chordata; class Amphibia; order Anura; family Dendrobatidae; genus Dendrobates; species Dendrobates tinctorius. The sequence goes on along the minus strand of NW_027362016.1, from coordinate 403,104 downwards.
TAGCTTATACTATATGCAGCAATCGTTGGCTAGCTTATACTATATGCAGCAATCATTAGCTAGCTTATACTATATGCAGCAATCGTTGGCTAGCTTATACTATATGCAGCAATCATTAGCTAGCTTATACTATATGCAGCAATCGTTGGCTAGCTTATACTATATGCAGCAATCATTAGCTAGCTTATACTATATGCAGCAATCGTTGGCTAGCTTATACTATATGCAGCAATCGTTGGCTAGCTTATACTATATGCAGCAATCGTTGGCTAGCTTATACTATATGCAGCAATCATTGACTAGCTTATACTATATGCAGCAATCATTAGCTAGCTTATACTATATGCAGCAATCGTTTGCTGCATATAGTATAAGCTAGCCAACGATTGCTGCATATAGTATAAGCTAGCTAATGATTGCTGCATATAGTATAAGCTAGCTAATGATTGCTGCATATAGTATAAGCTAGCCAACGATTGCTGCATATAGTATAAGCTAGCTAATGATTGCTGCATATAGTATAAGCTAGCCAACGATTGCTGCATATAGTATAAGCTAGCCATCATTAGCTAGCTTATACTATATGCAGCAATCATTAGCTAGCTTATACTATATGCAGCAATCGTTGGCTAGCTTATACTATATGCAGCAATCATTGACTAGCTTATACTATATGCAGCAATCATTAGCTAGCTTATACTATATGCAGCAATCATTAGCTAGCTTATACTATATGCAGCAATCGTTGGCTAGCTTATACTATATGCAGCAATCATTAGCTAGCTTATACTATATGCAGCAATCGTTGGCTAGCTTATACTATATGCAGCAATCATTAGCTAGTTTATACTATATGCAGCAATCGTTGGCTAGCTTATACTAGATGCAGCAATCGTTGGCTAGCTTATACTAGATGCAGCAATCGTTGGCTAGCTTATACTAGATGCAGCAATCGTTGGCTAGCTTATACTAGATGCAGCAATCGTTGGCTAGCTTATACTAGATGCAGCAATCGTTTGCTAGCTTATACTATATGCAGCAATCGTTGGCTAGCTTATACTATATGCAGCAATCATTAGCTAGCTTATACTATATGCAGCAATCATTGGCTAGCTTATACTATATGCAGCAATCATTAGCTAGCTTATACTATATGCAGCAATCGTTGGCTAGCTTATACTATATGCAGCAATCATTGACTAGCTTATACTATATGCAGCAATCATTAGCTAGCTTATACTATATGCAGCAATCGTTGGCTAGCTTATACTATATGCAGCAATCATTAGCTAGCTTATACTATATGCAGCAATCGTTGGTTAGCTTATACTAGATGCAGCAATCGTTGGCTAGCTTATACTAGATGCAGCAATCGTTGGCTAGCTTATACTATATGCAGCAATCGTTGGCTAGCTTATACTATATGCAGCAATCGTTGGCTAGCTTGTACTATATGCAGCAATCGTTGGCTAGCTTGTACTATATGCAGCAATCGTTGGCTAGCTTATACTATATGCAGCAATCGTTGGCTAGCTTATACTATATGCAGCAATCGTTGGCTAGCTTATACTATATGCAGCAATCGTTGGCTAGCATACTATATACTGCAATCGTTGGCTAGCATACTATATACTGCAATCGTTGGCTAGCTTATACTACAGTATATTCAGCAATCGCTGGCTAGCTTATACAATATACTGCAATCGTTGGCTAGCTTATACTATATACTGTAATCGTTGGCTAGCTTATACTATATTCAGCAATCATTGGCTAGCTTATACTACAGTATATTCAGCAATCGTTGGCTAGCTTATACTGCAATCGTTGGCTAGCTTATACTATATACTGCAATCGTTGGCTAGCTTATACTATATTCAGCAACCATTGGCTAGCTTATACTACAGTATATTCAGCAATCGTTGGCTAGCTTATACTACAGTATATTCAGCAATCGTTGGCTAGCTTATACCATATACAGCAATCGTTGACACTGATGAGCACGAGCACCGACAATTGCACCATTTAAATGCCACTATCACAGATTGAAAAATAGAATAATTAAAACAACAGCAATCGTGGCTGGCACTTATCGTTGTTAGAGGCAGATGACGGCTGTGTATTACAGTCTGTAGCCGCCCTGTATAAAGTGGGCACAGCTCCTGAGCATACTCCATATACTCGCACCGACTGGGATGTACGTGTGTGGCAGGGTGCGCAAAGGGGTTAAAAGTTAGTTGACGTTTGTTAATATGATCTACTACGACATACGGACAGTGGTTCACTGAGGCTCTCTGAGCTACACCGTCCAGTAACGGCAGCCCTGTTCTGGTGCACATGGGTGCCCCATAGATGACATAGTAAGGGGTTTAATACATTTTCCATTGTTTACTTTACCTAATTGGCATCTCCAAAGAGTAAAATGGGTTTTTGAGAGCAAAATCAGAATACAGTTCATAAATCTTGCGGAGCAATGAATCTATGCCAGCCTGTCGTGGGTCTGAAAGCACCATGAACTTTATACCTTCAAAGAAAGAGCAGATAATGATTTTCAGCAACAGGAAGCAGTATATATACAGTGGGGAAAATAAGTATTTGATACACTGCCGATTTTGCAACTTTCCCCATCTACAAAAAATGGAAAGGTCTGTAATTTTTACTGTACGTACACTTCTACTGTGAGACAGAATCTAATATATAAAGCTCAAGTATATGTATGTATGTATGTATGTATGTATGTGTATGTCCGGGATTGGCATCCGCACCATCGCAGCTACAGTCACAAAATTTGGCACAGTCACACGTCTGGACCCCGAGAGCGTCCTAGGCTATGTTGTGAGGCAAAATTTTAACCCCGCACGTTCCAATTCACCAAACAATTTTGCCCCTATCTACATACATGTAATGGGGAAAAAGTGTGTGTGCATCAAGCCCCGCCCCTCATTATGATGTCATAATGGTTGCCATGGCGACGGTGATGTCATCATAGTTGCAAGCCCCGCCGCTCATTATGATGTCAATGGTTGACGATGGGATGGAGGATGTGTGATGGGTATATGGGTACTGGACTATGGGATGGAGGATATGTATGACGGGTATATGGGCACGGGACTATGGGATGGCGGATATGTATGATGGGTATATGGGCATGGGACTATGAGATGAAGGATGTGTGATGGGTATATGGGCACTCGACTATGGGATGGAGGATATGTATGACGGGTATATGGGCATGGGACTATGGGATGGAGGATGTATGATGGGTATATGGGCACTCGACTATGGGATGGAGGATATGTATGATGGATATATGGGCACGGGCCTATGGGATCGTGGATATGTATGATGGGTATATGGGCATGGGACTATAGGATAGAGGATAATTATAATTTTCTATAACTAACCACAGTTAGTTACTATGCCCGGGCAGCGCCGGGCTCTTCAGCTAGTGTAAAAATAAAAACCAGAAAATCACATTGTATGATTTTTAAATAATTAGATTGCATAATACAAGCATCTGATCACCTACCAACCAGCAAGAATTCTGGCTCTCACAGACCTGTTAGTTTTTCTATAAGAAGCCCTCCTACTCTACACTCATTACCTGTAGCAATTACACCTGTTTGTGTTTGTTACCTGTATAAAAAACACCTGTCCACACAAAATCACACTCCAACCTCTCCACCATGGCCAACACCAAAGAGCTGTCTAAGGACACCAGGGACAAAATTGTACACCTGCACAAGGCTGGGATAGGCTGCAGAACAATAGGCAAGCAGCTTGGTAAGAAGGCAACAACTGGTGGCACAATTATTAGAAAATGGAAGAAACACAAGATGACTGTCAATCTTCCTCAGTCTGTGGCTCCATGTAAGATCTCATCATGTGGGGTAAGGATGATTCTTAGAACGTTCAGAAATCAGCCGAGAACTTCAGGGGAGGTCCTGATCAATGACCTAAAGAGAGCTGGGACCACAGTCTCAAACATTACCATTAGTAACACACTACACCATCATGGTTTAAAATCCTGTAGGGCAAGTAAGATCCCTCTTCTCACAGCAGCACATGTCCAGGCCCATTTGAAGTTCGCCAGTGATCATTTGGAAGATCCAGAGGTGGTATGGGTGAAGGTCATGAAGTCAGATTATTATTATAGCGCCATTTATTCCATGGCGCTTTACATGTGAGGAGGGGTATACATAATACATACAAGTACAGTAATCTTAAACAATACAAGTCACGACTGGTACAGGATGAGAGAGGACCTTGCCCGCGAGGGCTCACAATCTACAACGGGATGGGTGAGCATACAGTAGGCGAGGGTAGAGCTGGTCGTGCAGCGGTTTGGTGGATCAGTGGTTACTGCAAGTTGTAGGCTTGTCAGAAGAGGTAGGTCTTCAAGTTCTTTTTGAAGTTTTCTATGGTAGGCGAGAGCCTGATATTTTGTGGTAGAGAGTTCCAGAGTAGAGGGGATGCGCGGGAGAAATCTTGTTTGCGATTGTGGGAAGAGGAGATAAGAGGGGAGTACAGAAGGAGATCTTGCGAGGATCGGAGGTTTCATGAAGTACCGGGAGATTAGGTCACAGATGTACGGAGGACTCAGGTTGTGGATGGCTTTGTATGTCATGGTTAGGGTTTTGAACTGGAGTCTTTGGGTAATGGGGAGCCAGTGCAGGGATTGACAGAGGGGAGAGGCCGGGGAATAGTGGGGGGACAGGTGGATTAGTCGGGCAGCAGAGTTTAGAACAGATTGGAGGGGTGCGAGAGTGTTAGAGGGGAGGCCACAGAGCAGGAGATTGCAGTAGTCAAGGCGGGAGATGAGGGCATGGACTAGGGTTTTCGCAGATTCTTGGTTGAGGAATGTACGGATCCGTGAAATACTTTTGAGTTGAAGTCGACAGGAAGCGGAAAGGGCTTGGATATGTGGTTTGAAGGAGAGATCAGTGTCAAGGATAACCCCGAGGCAGCGAGCTTGTGGGACTGGAGAGAGTGGACAGCCATTTACTTTAATGGATAGGTCTGTTGGGGGGGGGGGGGGGTCACGTGAGATGGGCGAAAGATGGTTAATTCTGTTTTGTCCATATTAAGTTTTAGAAACCTAGCGGAGAAGAAGGATGAAATAGCAGACAGACATTGAGGGATTCTGTTTAGTAGGGAGGTGATATCTGGTCCAGAGATGTAGATCTGTGTGTCATCAGCATAGAGATGATACTGAAAGCCATGAGATTCTATGAGCTGGCCGAGGCCGAAGGTGTAAACGGAGAAGAGCAGGGGCCATAGGACTGAATTTTGCGGGACTCCGACGGATAGGGGGCGCGATGAGGAGGTGGTGTGCGAATGGGAGACACTGAATGTCCGGTCTGCTAGGTATGACGCAATCCAAGATAGGGCCAAGTCTGTGATACCAAGAGATGAGAGGGTCTATAGTAATAGGGAATGGTCCACTGTGTCAAAGGCAGAGGACAGGTCCAGGAGGAGGAGGACAGAGTAGTGTCGCTTGGCCTTGGCGGCTAGTAGGTCATTGGTGACCTTAGTTAGAAGCAGTTTCAGTAGAGTGGTGTTGCCGGAAGCCGGATTGCAAGCGGTCAAGGAGGGAGCAAGAAGAGAGGTGGGAGGATAGTTCAAGATGGACGTGTTGTTCCAGTAGTTTTGAGGCATAGGGGAGAAGTGATATAGGGCGATAGCTAGATACAGAGGATGGGTCAAAAGAGGGCTTTTTGAGGATAGGTGTGATTGAGGCATGTTTAAAGCTTGAGGGGAAAACACCAGTTGTTAGTGATAGGTTGAAGAGATGGGTTAGGGTTGTGATGAAGACTGTGGTGAGGTTTGAGATGAAGTGGGATGGTATCGGGTCAAGTGCACAGGTAGTGAGATGTGATCTTGAGAGTAGAGTGGAGAGTCGATCTTCTGTAATGGTGGAGAAGTTGGTTTTGGGGGAGGAGGGCAGGGCATGTAGGGGGAAGGGCACTGGGGGTTGTTGACCAAAACTGTCTCTGATGTTATCAATCTTCTCCTTGAAAAATGAGGCAAAGTCTTCAGCTGAGATGAGTGGAGAGGGAGGAGGTGCTGGGGGGCAGAGGAGAGAATTGAAGGTGTTGAATAACTGTTTAGGGTTGTGAGACAGGGAGGATATGAGAGATGAGAAGTAGGTTTGTTTTGCTGCAGCGAGTGTGGCCTTGAAAGTAGTGAGGGACTGTTTAAATGTGAAGTCCTCATTGGAGTGGGATTTTTTCCATATCCGCTCAGCAGCCCTGGAAGCCCGCCTCAGTTCTTTGGTCAGACTGGTGTGCCAGGGCTGTCTGTTGATTTTGCGAGTTTTGGTATGTTTGAGAGGGGCAACTGATTCCAAAGCTACAGCTATTGTGGTGTTATATAGAGCGGCAGCCGCATTGTGTAGGGAACTTATGTCTGTAAGAGGGAGGAGGGATTCAGACAGTGAGTGTAGATCGAGGTGTTGAAGATTTCTGCGAGGGTGTGCGAGTTTTTGAGGTGGGGATTGTGGACCTGAGGAGGAGAGGGAAGAGAATGTAAGTAGGTTGTTGTCAGAGAGGAAGAGGTGAGAGGCTAGATAGGGAGCAGAGGCGGGTGAAGATGAGGTCTAGTGTGTGGCCATCTTTGTGAGTGGCTGCAGAAGACCATTGAGTGAGGCCGAAGGAGGAAGTGAGAGATAGAAGTTTAGTGGCAGCTGAGAGGGAAGTGTCAATGGGGATGTTGAAGTCGCCCAAGATAATAGTGGAATCAGTAGAAAGGAAATGGAGTAGCCGCCAGGTGGTGAAGTGGTCAAAGAAGGTGGTGGCTGACCCTGGAGGGCGGTATATGACAGCTAGTTGGAGGTTGGAGGGGGAGTGGAGGGGGAGTAGATGCGCACAGAGTGCACCTCGAAGGAAGGGCGGGTAACAGAGGCGGCAGTGGGATTGGGGTGAAGGAGCAGTTATCTGATAGGAGAAAACCAACTCCTCCACCATGCTTGCAGCTGAGGCGGGGGGTGTGGGAAAGGTGGAATTCACCTTATGAGAGTGCAGCAGGAGAGGCTATGTCAGAGGAGGTGAGCCAGGTTTCGGTGATGGCGAGGAAGGAAAGTTTGTTAGTAATAAAAAGATCATGGATGAAAGAAAGTTTGTTGCAGACAGAGCGAGCGTTCCACAGAGCTCCTGTTAGTGGGACTGGGGAAGCTGGGGCTGGGCGAATGTGTATAAGGTCGGAGTGGTTACGGAAAGTTGTGATTGGGTGGGGATGGGAGGTAGAAATGACTGTGGGAATGTGGTGAGGAGGAAAAGGATTTGGAGAGATATCGCCGGCAGTGAGGAGGAGCAGAGAGAGTGTTAGCAGGTGGGAGCAGGAGAGGGCATGATTGAGGGGGCTATCTGTGTTTGGAGACAGAGGATTGTATGTTGAGGAACAGATCTGAGGAAGAGGCGAGATGGATTGGAAGGATTGAAGAAGAGATGAACAGTTCCTTACTAGGTGTAGGGATTAGTGGGGTTATCAGAAAGTGAAGGATTATAGGGGTTAGAGTGGAAACAAACATTGATTCTGATGAATCCTGATGATGAATCTGATGATTGAAGCATTGATTCAGATGAATCCAAATAGAACTTTTTGGTATCAGCTCCACTCACTGTGTTTGGAGGAAGAAGGATGAGTACGACCCTAAGAACACCGTCCCAAACGTGAAGCATGGTGCGGGAAAAACCGTACTTTGGGGCACTCCTCAGTAAGAGCATTGAAGATGAATTGTGGCTGGGTTTCCAAGCATGACAATAACCCAAAACACATAGCCAGGGCAACCAAGGAGTGGCTCCGTAAGAAGAATTTCAAGGTTCTGGAGTGGCCTAGCCAGTCTCCAGATCTGAACCCAATAGAATATATCTTTGTAGGGAGCTGAAATCTGAAAGATCTGGAGAAGATCTGTATGGAGGAGGGGGCCAAAATCCCTGCTGCTGTGTGTGCAAACCTGGTCAAGAACTACAGGAAACGTCTGACCTCTAATTGCAAACAAAGGTTTCTGTACCAAATATTAAGTTCTGTTTTTCTATTGTATCAAATACTTATTTCATGCAATAAAATGCAAATAATTATTTAAAAATCACACAATGTGATTTTCTGGATTTTTTTTATTTTTAGATTCTGTCTCTCACAGTTGGAGTGTACCTATGATAATTATTACAGACCTCTCCATTCTTTGTAGGTGGGAAAATGTGCAATATCAGCCGTGTATCAAATGCTTAGTTTTCCTTTGTGTGTCTCTAAAATATATTATATATAGCAATATACAGTGCGGCCGTAATCACATCTGCACACGGATATCACGCAATGAAAGTGTGAAAAACTAGTCTCCAATAGCTTTTCATCTTCCTTAAAGCCGCAAGATAATGGACACATTTGATAATGCTGGATAACAAACATCCACCCCAGTGTGATCCCTTACAACTGTCACCTGAGTCACAGAGCCACCAGTCATTGTTAACTACTTCTGGACCACCCATAAAACGTAATCGCTTGTGCGGCCCATATTTTGCTCTGCAGTGACCTTCTCCAAGTTTACTGCATAGAAGAGCAGCTACACGTGATTATGCAGCTTCAGGACCTGGACCCGGCTGTCAGACACAGCCGAACTCCCCATAGAGAAAGCAGAGGGGGTTTAGTATCGTCTTTGCCCTACTGATCACTGTATACACAATAATGGGAAGTGCTAATGTGATCCCTTGGTGTAGAGAGGGAGCAGGAGCTGCTGGGTCCTAGGAAACCCACTGAGCTCTGCTATGCAGCCAAGAAGCTCAATTTCTACTGTAACGAGGGGCTACTATACCAGATCTGGCTACAGGGAAAACTAGATTTAAAAAATAAAAAAAGTAGGAAAAAAAAAAAAAAATGTTGCAACCATGTTGATGTTACCAGCTCTGCCCTGCTGTAATAAAAAAAAAAAAAAAAAAAAGAACAAAAATTACCTAAGAAGAATTATTATGGAAAGGAGAACAACATTTAAAAAGTATTTTTGTGGTTATAAAGAAAAACAAGAAAAGTGAAAAACATCCACGTATTTCCTTTAGTTTCTTATGGATATCGATCGTTTTAGGAAAAAATAAAAGAGAATGTGAATAACAAAACAACAAAATTAGGCCCCGTGTATCATGAAAAGAGATGCATAAAGTACTGGAATATAAAAAAAAAAAAAAAAAAAGTACAGCTTTTTAATTCACATGTACGAAAAAAACATGAAAATGTATTTGTTCAGAGACGGGGGTAAATGGCGGGGTCCTGGACTGTATAAATAAGTTTGTGACCATGACAAATTGCATTTCAGAAGAAATGACATAAGACAGTCATCATGGAGGATAGAAAGATGATCACTGGTACCCGGGATTTGTTCCCATCTCTTTCGGCAATCAGCTGTCAGTGCTTCCACCTAGTGTTTGATACATGGAGCTGCACTCCTAACATTTCAACTGCAGTTCATGCATTGTGAAAGGGAAGCATTATGGGAACATTCAGGGGGTAAGGATTGGGGTGAAGAGGACACCTTGTTCTCAACACTAAGACTGAGGAGCCCTGGAAAATTGAGGAAGTCCATAACTATTGGATTGGGGGGCTACTGTGACTTCTGGGAAATGAGAGGGGGTACTCTGATGACTGAGGAAGGGGGATACTGCAGTAACTATTACTGAGGTGTGCTGGTTTCTGAAGACTTGTGGGAGTAGGGAGATAAAAGCTGAAGTGATGTGTAAGGCTCACACATTGCTGGATGAGGTTTTCTCCATGCCATCATTGCTCCTAGTGACGAGTGACTAAAGGATCAAGTTTTCTAGGGAGACTACTGGAAAAATGGTAAAAATACATTTTATACATCTATATAAATCCACAGATCTATGAAAAGTTCAAATCCCCCCCTTTTCCTGAAACCCAAATTTCAAAATCTCGGAAAAATAAAAACCAGGCAGGATATCACTACAGAAGTAGAAGAAAAGCAGAGCGATGTTTAGTGAATACCTAACATATCTGGTCTTACTGAAAAGAAGGGTTATAAAGGTTGTACAATCCTCGGGGAAGGCTAGAAATATTAGATGGGTGCCTGTATGGCACAAAGCTGCAGCATTGGCACTACAATGCAGCGGGGTGTGCCTACGCGGCTGATTTGAGGGTGCCGAGAGCCGGTCCTGAGGACAGAACAATCAATGTCAAATCCTGAGTAATGTTTGGAATATAAAATGCTATTTCCAGTCCTTCCAGTAGAGACGTGCAGTGATGTCTCACTCACCAGTCAGGGTCTGGAAGCAGTGCAGCTTGAAGGTGTCGGTCTCCAGAATTTCTATTCCGGAACTTCCCGGTTCTGGGGAGAGTTGGGATCCGATGGCGAACAGCCTGTAGGCGGAAGATAAAGCAGTAACTTACAGATCACCGGAATCACATACTGGACTCCGGGGCACGGACATGTCGTAGTGCCGTAGACACCGGAGACGAGTAAGCTCCCCCCACCACTCATCCATACAACTGAGTACTCCCACATACATGGACCTGTGTAAGAACATGGGGGACACTAGTGTAACTGGGAGGCAGGACATGGCACTGTCAGAATATCATAAATCAGATAGATATAGTTTGCCTATCAAATAGGTACTTGCAAAAAAATCACATAGAAAACCAAAGAAAAAACTGGAAGCTTTTTACCATAAAATCCAAAATTTATTTAAAGGGGTTGTCCGTGCTTTTCACAAAATCTCAGTACATATCTGGGCTGCAGAATTATGACAATAAGTAATCTACTTTCTGTCACTAGTTTGCACGGTTTTCTGGATATTCTGAACAGAACGTCCAGGAGGGGGGTGTTATGGCATTAAAATGAGAACTAGTCGTAACCTCCTACTCTACTCCAGACATGCCCTCTATAGCAACAACCACACCCTCCATAGCTACAGGCCCTCCCCGTCCACATGAAGCAGCCTTCATCACACAGTAACGAATCCTCCCCCTCTAGCAGCCTCAGTGCAGAGAGCAGAGAGCTGCTCCTCCCCTGGACACACACTGAACAGTTATCTATGGAAAGTGATACTAGTGAGGAGGGAAAATCGTCCTGTATTCTGGGCCACTCCACGATTACAATACATAACTCACTATCAGTAATTCCTTCCCTCACTGTCCCAGGCTGCTGACAGCAGTGAGAACAGACTGTGTGATGGCCAGTGATGGGAGTCTGCAGCTTCTAATCTGCACAGGGGATGGCAGTCGCTGATGTAATCTGTTGTGTGACAAAGCCTCTGCTGTGTGAATGAGACAGCTCTGCGTCACTGATGTCTTCACACAGCAGCAGATTTGGTGCAGTGTATGTGCGAAGCATATGATCAGGAAGCATTTTTTTGCACCTTAAAATTATTGTCTTTATTACTTGGGCCTATGTATTTTTGTGCAATGAATATACTTTGTCTACATATACAAAAAAAAGCCGCAAAAAATTCATGGTATAGGTTGTCCCTTTTCTACATTGTTGCATATATTGATTTAAATAAATTTTGGATTAATTTTCTGGTAAAAAGCTTCCAGTTTTTTCTTCGGTTTTCTGTCAGAATATCAGCCTGCAAAGTCTATGTCACCTCAAAGAATATGTGGCCGCATCAATGTATTTTGAGAAGTGGCGCACAGACGGAAGCCGAACGCTAAGAGCACAGAGTGGCCATCTCTGGTATATCGGCAGAGCCCCCCGTGCGCCCCACCAGTTGGTAACGTGGCCACATAAATGCGCTCCAGTGACCACAATGGAGAGAGGTCAGGGTCCTGGAAGTGGCGCACAGACGGAAGCCGAACGCTAAGAGCACAGAGTGGCCATCTCTGGTATATCGGCAGAGCCCCCCGTGCGCCCCACCAGTTGGTAACGTGGCCACATAAATGCGCTCCAGTGACCACAATGGAGAGAGGTCAGGGTCCTGGAAGTGGCGCACAGACGGAAGCCGAACGCTAAGAGCACAGAGTGGCCATCTCTGGTATATCGGCAGAGCCCCCCGTGCGTCCCACCAGTTGGTAACGTGGCCACATAAATGCGCTCCAGTGACCACAATGGAGAGAGGTCAGGGTCCTGGAAGTGGCGCACAGACGGAAGCCGAACGCTAAGAGCACAGAGTGGCCATCTCTGGTATATCGGCAGAGCCCCCCGTGCGTCCCACCAGTTGGTAACGTGGCCACATAAATGCGCTCCAGTGACCACAATGGAGAGAGGTCAGGGTCCTGGAAGTGGCGCACAGACGGAAGCCGAACGCTAAGAGCACAGAGTGGCCATCTCTGGTATATCGGCAGAGCCCCCCGTGCGTCCCACCAGTTGGTAACGTGGCCACATAAATGCGCTCCAGTGACCACAATGGAGAGAGGTCAGGGTCCTGGAAGTGGCGCACAGACGGAAGCCGAACGCTAAGAGCACAGAGTGGCCATCTCTGGTATATCGGCAGAGCCCCCCGTGCGTCCCACCAGTTGGTAACGTGGCCACATAAATGCGCTCCAGTGACCACAATGGAGAGAGGTCAGGGTCCTGGAAGTGGCGCACAGACGGAAGCCGAACGCTAAGAGCACAGAGTGGCCATCTCTGGTATATCGGCAGAGCCCCCCGTGCGTCCCACCAGTTGGTAACGTGGCCACATAAATGCGCTCCAGTGACCACAATGGAGAGAGGTCAGGGTCCTGGAAGTGGCGCACAGACGGAAGCCGAACGCTAAGAGCACAGAGTGGCCATCTCTGGTATATCGGCAGAGCCCCCCGTGCGCCCCACCAGTTGGTAACGTGGCCACATAAATGCGCTCCAGTGACCACAATGGAGAGAGGTCAGGGTCCTGGAAGTGGCGCACAGACGGAAGCCGAACGCTAAGAGCACAGAGAGGCCATCTCTGGTATATCGGCAGAGCCCCCCGTGCGTCCCACCAGTTGGTAACGTGGCCACATAAATGCGCTCCAGTGACCACAATGGAGAGAGGTCAGGGTCCTGGAAGTGGCGCACAGACGGAAGCCGAACGCTAAGAGCACAGAGAGGCCATCTCTGGTATATCGGCAGAGCCCCCCGTGCGCCCCACCAGTTGGTAACGTGGCCACATAAATGCGCTCCAGTGACCACAATGGAGAGAGGTCAGGGTCCTGGAAGTGGCGCACAGACGGAAGCCGAACGCTAAGAGCACAGAGAGGCCATCTCTGGTATATCGGCAGAGCCCCCCGTGCGCCCCACCAGTTGGTAACGTGGCCACATAAATGCGCTCCAGTGACCACAATGGAGAGAGGTCAGGGTCCTGGAAGTGGCGCACAGACGGAAGCCGAACGCTAAGAGCACAGAGAGGCCATCTCTGGTATATCGGCAGAGCCCCCCGTGCGCCCCACCAGTTGGTAACGTGGCCACATAAATGCGCTCCAGTGACCACAATGGAGAGAGGTCAGGGTCCTGGAAGTGGCGCACAGACGGAAGCCGAACGCTAAGAGCACAGAGTGGCCATCTCTGGTATATCGGCAGAGCCCCCCGTGCGTCCCACCAGTTGGTAACGTGGCCACATAAATGCGCTCCAGTGACCACAATGGAGAGAGGTCAGGGTCCTGGAAGTGGCGCACAGACGGAAGCCGAACGCTAAGAGCACAGAGAGGCCATCTCTGGTATATCGGCAGAGCCCCCCGTGCGCCCCACCAGTTGGTAACGTGGCCACATAAATGCGCTCCAGTGACCACAATGGAGAGAGGTCAGGGTCCTGGAAGTGGCGCACAGACGGAAGCCGAACGCTAAGAGCACAGAGAGGCCATCTCTGGTATATCGGCAGAGCCCCCCGTGCGCCCCACCAGTTGGTAACGTGGCCACATAAATGCGCTCCAGTGACCACAATGGAGAGAGGTCAGGGTCCTGGAAGTGGCGCACAGACGGAAGCCGAACGCTAAGAGCACAGAGAGGCCATCTCTGGTATATCGGCAGAGCCCCCGTGCGCCCCACCAGTTGGTAACGTGGCCACATAAATGCGCTCCAGTGACCACAATGGAGAGAGGTCAGGGTCCTGGAAGTGGCGCACAGACGGAAGCCGAACGCTAAGAGCACAGAGAGGCCATCTCTGGTATATCGGCAGAGCCCCCCGTGCGCCCCACCAGTTGGTAACGTGGCCACATAAATGCGCTCCAGTGACCACAATGGAGAGAGGTCAGGGTCCTGGAAGTGGCGCACAGCCTACACTTTCACACTGCCATCATGTACCTCAGACTGTGGCCCTCTGGAGGGGCTCTGTCTCACAATATGTCCGGCACACCACAAGATGCTGGTACACACCACACACATCAATCACTCACGAGTGGAACATGGAGGCCAGCATAAGTTTCTCATTGGAAGTAAGCCGGGGTCGTCCAAAGCGGATGGAGAGAGGGTAGTTGGAGGGGGTCCCCAGGTACTCCAGAACTTCCTTCCCTTCCGCGGTGTATCTCCCATTCACATCGATCCCATTAATGGAGAGTACGGCGTGTCCCACTGGAAAGAGAGATAGACACAGCTGATTCTGTGTTCTTCTGATAAGCCAATCAGACTGCAGCTCTCATTCTTACATGGTGATGGCTGTAATGTCAGCAGCACCATGATTGGTTGCTAAGTGCTGCTCCTCCCTTCACTCCCTGCTCAGACGGTGGCACAGGCCACTCCCATCTCTCACCTTTGATTCCGTCCCTTTGTCCGAATGACACCAGCACCCGCTCGTCGTGCACCTTGAGAACCAGGTCCAGAGGAAAACTGAAAGTCTTCTCAGTCTCGGAGCGCGGGCTCTGGTTGTCCAGCTGATAGATGAGGCCACCGGCCTTATTCACCACATACACACTGAAGATCGCCATGTTTCCGAAGTCTTTGCTGTCATCTGACCTGACCCCAAAACGTCACTTCCGGGTCGAAGGGATGACGGGAAATGTAGTTTTATTATACTATCTTTATCACTGAGAAAGACTAGGAAGCAGGCTGTGCTGCGCCGGGCTGTGACTGTAGCGAGAGATTCTCAGGGCATGCTGGGATATGTAGTGTGCCTGCAGTGCAGTGTGTGAGGTCTTCTGCCTGGAGCTACAGCTGACGTGTCCATTGCTTTCCTGTGTAACCACAGCCCAGAAGCACAGGCCTCGGCTACAGAAGGTTACCACTAGGAAATGATGTACTACGAATAGACAGATTTATTTCTGCTAATAAGAGGTTTTCCAAAAACCCCTCGTGTATTTTATTTTAAAGAATAACACCTATGCTTTACTCCCCCTCCCCAGGTCCTGTGCGGTGACTCTGCTGCTCTCCGTCTAGGCTGTGTGCACACGTTGCTTTTCTGCAGCCAAATCCTTACCTCTTGGCCGTAAAAAAGCTGCAGCCAAAAAGCAGATATTGCTGGCTTGTGTACTGCTTTTCTTTGTAATGTACCTGATGCTGCTATAAGATAGATGGATAAATAAATATATATATGTTGTGTAGAGAGGGAAAGTGAAGTTATAGGGTTAGCCACTAGAGGGGGGCATAGTACGAGAGGAATAAGAGCTTAGAATAACAACTAGTTAAATTAGGAGGGGCCAACTGTGGGTAAGACGGGAGCATTTCCTAAATGTAGTTAGTAGGGCTGGGAGCTAAGACAGTCCTGTAAGGCTTTAGAGCCCGGGGCACCGCAGTGGACTCCGTAACGTTTCAAGCTAGGAGCCCAGTCGTCCAGGGCTTGGGAACTGAAGGATACAGCAGCAGAGGAATGCAGGGCAGCACCAAGATGAGGCAGCTGACTATGGGGGCAGATGCCCTCAAGTCTGGGGCGAAACAGAAAGTGGAACTCCTGAAGGTAGTTAAGCTGAACAGAAGGAACGCTCTGGTACTGGACAAGTCGGTACGACCTGAGCGCATTCTAGAAGTAGGGAAAAGCACAGGAATAGACAAGGATGTGTACTGTGATGTTCCCTGTGAAGTTGCTGTAACTGAGCTGGACGTACTGCGAAAGGATTCAAGTAAAGTTGTCTGATACAAGTTGAAACTGGACCGTCTCTCTTTGTGTAAAACCAATCGGAGTGAACCCACAGCAGATCAGATGGGACCCTGATGGAACAGAAGGCGTTAAAGAAGGTATGCTGCAAAGGGGACATTGTATGTATGTGGCGGGAGACCAGGGCATGTTTGAGAAATCTATGTCAGCCACGACTATGGCCCTGGCTCCCCTCACGTAAAGAGATGATTTTAAAGCACGGTTAAAAATGTGGGGGCTATATAATAGTGGGATCAACCTGCATAGTGCATTCCAGAAAACTGTTGCAACACAAGAGAAGTCTTGGAGATGGAGGTGCAAGGTTCTGATTATGTGTAAGGGGGACGACGAGTCCGCGGGTACCTGCGTGCCGGGTCTGGAACTACAGTAGAGAGGCTGCATCCCCTGTTCCCGGGGGGAAGCTTTAGTGAGGCAGACCTCCTGTTGCCTGGGGAAAGCCCTGCAGAGGCAGACCTTCCTGATGACCGAGGGGGCAGAGAAAGAAGAAGAGAAAGCACGCACAGCGGGGCAGTTTGACACCAACAGATTGCAGCGTGCAGAGCGGTGAGAGGCGCGCTCTGATTCCCTTTCCTCACCCCGCTGCGACAGGCCACATAGGACAGAGCAGGGCCGTGCACATAGAGCAGAGCCGTGCACACCAAGCAGACGAGAAGGACAGGGACCGCTGCGCTGAGAGGAGCTGTGTGTCCAGCAGCAGCCAGGGAGAAGAGTGCTCCATCCTGGGAGCGCCAGCGTCATGCAGGCCAGCATCCACCATCTCCCGCCGCCAGCAACGGGGACCAGAGAGGGAGAAGAATGGGCAATGTGTGCAGCACGCCAAGTAGCGACCAGAGAACAAGGTGCCGTATACTCCACATCCGTGAGTACAGTACACGTGCCACATAAGAGTGACCACATACGGGACTGACACTTGCGCCCTGATGTTGCCAGAGAATATTTGCCCAGACACCTGCACCCTGACTTCATTAGTGTCTATTTGTAGAGTCACGTTGGGCTCGTACAGGACTGTGGCCCTCACCCTTGTCAGCCAATTCAACATATGGACTAGGGTCAGCAGAAGGTACTGGAGACCGACCGTTGCCGCAGGAAGACGGGACATTAAGGCACACAGAACCTTTTTTTAAAAGACACCACGCCAGCTGTTACCGGCACAATTGAGTTCTCAGCAGGAGTTACAGTTGGCAGAACTCCTGACACAAGTGCACCACAAGAACTGCCGTTATCTGAACCGTCGTTCTACTTACAATATCCTTTGCGATCTAAACTGTTGAATCCCCTGTTTAACCCTTTACCTCCCAACATCCCAGGGATTTGGGAATGTTTAGCTTGCAAAAGAGAAGACTGAAAGGAGACTTAATAGCTGTCTACAATTATCTCAAGGGCTGTCACATTGTAGAAGGATCATCTTTATTCTCATTTGCACAAGGAAAGATGAAAAGCAATGGGATGAAACTGAATGGGAGGAGACACAGACTAGATACTATAAAAAACTTCTTGGCAGTTAGGGTGATCAGTGAGTGAAACAGTCTGCCACGAAAGGTGGTGAGTTCTCTTTCAATAGAAGTCTTTAAACAGAGGCTGAACAGACATCTGTCTGGGATGATTTAGTGAATCCTGCTTTGAGCAGGGGGTTGGACCAGATGGACAAGGAGGTCCCTTCCAACTTTACCATTCTATGATTCTATGATCCTTTTCCCTTTATACTGTTTAACCCTTTACCTCTCTGCATGGAGTATTCCCCTATTATTAAACTTGTCAACCCTTGCTCTGCCTCCTGTCCATCACTGCATCCTGCATACCTGCTTACATATGGAGCATGTTAGTCTTCTATCAGTTGCAGAATGGAAAGCATGGGTAACCAGTGCAATGACTGGCACAAGATGGAGGCATCGGTGTAGCAGCTGTACAGAAATACAACCCTGTTTTTAAGATGCAGGTAACATGAGCGAGTAATGGATTGGATATAGGAAATACAATTTTTGCTCAAATATGTCCTCAAGACAGCGAGCGTGAAGCTTGGGAGTTATGGTTGACCCATCCAAAGCAATTGTAATATAGGGTGAAGTAGGCCAGTAGAGGGGGGAAACATGAGTAGTTCAGATTTGGAGAGATTCAGTTTAAGATAGAGGGAGGAAATGGTGTTAGTGACAGCAGACAAACAATCCCTGGTGTTCTGAATTAAGGTGTGGGTGATGTCAGGAGATGAAGTGTATAGGGATTAGGGAACCCAAACAGTAAAGATTGGAGTTTGTACTGGACACCTAGTGTCCGGTGCTGAACCCCGAACACGGACTTCTAAACGGAAGTCCGTGTTACTGTGCCGGTTCACCTGCCGAATAAAGCTTGGTGAAAGGCTGCAATACAACCAGTCAACAATCTTTAAGGCTATGGGCATTTCCAGCCTCATCACAACCATGACAAGTACTGACATGGCTGTGATTGGCCGACACACCATAAGACCCGACCTGTATAACCATGTTAAATAAATAAAAAACCGACGTGGGCCCCCCTATTTTTTAAAATCAGCCAGAGGAAATAAGACAGCTGTGAGCTGATTTTATGCTGAGAAAGAGTCTGCTGCAAAGGAGCCAAGGAAGGTCCATTGACCTTCCCAGCTTAATAATATCAGCCTGCAGCTGTCTGCTTAGAATTTACTAGGTATTAAAAGTGGGGGAACCGAAAAAAATGACATATGTTCCCCCCTATTGTTAATAACCAGCAAAGGCAAAGCAGACAGTTGGGGACTTATATTTTTAGGCTGTGAAAGTCCATGGATATTGGGCCTTCCCAGCCTAATAATAATAGCCCTCAGCCTTCCAGAAATGGTGCATCAATTAGATGCACTAATTCTAGCGCTTAGCCTCAGCTCTTCCTGGTGCATTGGCAATTGGGGTAATGGTTTGGAGGTTGATGTCAGAATCTGGAGCTGACATCAAGCTCTGAGGTTTGTAATGGAGAGGTGTATGTCAGACACCCCCATTACCAATCCATTAGTCAAAAGAAATAAACACCAAATTTCTGTATTTGTTAAAAAAAAAACCTCAACAATTTCCCTCTTTCACAAATTTATTAAAAATAAATGTAAAAAACCATACCGTCCAGAGCAATCCACATCCAAGTCCCACAATGATCTCTTTCTCCGTGGTCCAGTGTATGGAGCACCAGATGCTGCCAGGTCTCACACTGCACTCCGCAAGATTCAGTGGCTGTGAACTGAGATGCCGTCAGTAAGGTTAACTCAGTTCACAGCCGCTGGGTCTCATGAGTATCCTAGATTTCTGCTTGGGTTTTGCTTTATTCTCACCCAGTGTAAATATACCATAGGTAATTCTGAATTGCTGGTAAGCATCTTACATTTTCTTAATCCTGGGTGGCTATAGCCATCCATCTCACCGGAGGCTTAGGCTATGTGCACACGGTACGGATTCTGCTGCGGATCCGCAGCGTTTCAGGCTCTGCGGGTTCGCAGCAGATTTAGGTGCGTTGTACAGTACCATTGTTTTCAATGGTAAACTGGAAAATGCTGTGCACATGCTGCAGATTTTTCCCTGGGTTCAAATCCGCAGCATGTCAATTCTTTGTGGGGATTCCGCTGCGGTTTCACACCTGCTCCATTGAAGATGTGTGAAACCGCAGGGCTAAACAGCAGGCTAATCCACAGATAAGCCGCAAGTCTTTTGACCTGAGAATTTACCTGCGGATTTTTCTAAATCCGCGCAGAAAAATCTGCCAGACCAAAATCTACGTGTGCCCATAGCCTTACCCTTACTGGAGAAAGTGACAGACACTCTTTCATGATGACAGGACAGATTTGCCATTTAGCTGAGCGGAGGGCTG
This sequence comes from Dendrobates tinctorius, assembly GCF_039654945.1. Lineage (NCBI taxonomy): Eukaryota > Metazoa > Chordata > Amphibia > Anura > Dendrobatidae > Dendrobates > Dendrobates tinctorius. Next base: position 383,293 of record NW_027362016.1, on the reverse strand, counting down.
ACGGCAACACGTCATGTTCTTTATTTAATAGGTCTTTCTACTTTTGCTTGCATGCTTTTATTTTCTTGTTCATACATTTGTCTGCAGACTGGTTAGGAACACTTATCCCCTTTACCTCCTGAGCCTGTTTTCACCTTCTTGACCAGGCCAATATTTACAATTCTGACCACTGTCATTTTATGAGGTAATAACCCTAAGGCTATGTGCCCACGCTAGCGTTTTTAAACGCTCAGGAAACTGATCCCCTTCCCAGAAACCAAGCGTTTTATTTCCGCGCGCTTCTTGCACGTTTTTTGCACAAAAGACGCGCATTTTTGACGCGTTTTTTTCCGCGCGTTTTCTGGGAACATTGGAAAAGGCTAAAAACGCTCAGCAATGCGGGAATTAATGAGCATGCTGCATTTTTAGCCGCTAAGCGATTCCTGAGCGGTTAAAAACGCATGCATTGGCACAAAAAGCCAAAAACGCATGCAAATTAATGTGAAGCTTCTTTTAAGCGTTTCTGCAGCGTCTGAGCCGGCACAAACGCTGCGGAAACGCTTAAAAAAATGCAACGTAGGCACACAGCCTAACACTTCAATAGATCCCAGTGATTCTGAGATTGTTTTTCGTGACATATTGTACTTCCTTTATGTGGTAAAATTTAATATTTTTGGGTTTATTTGTGAAAACATCAGAAATCTGGCAAAAATTTTGAAAATTTTGCAATTTTCAAACTTTTCATTTTTATGCCCTTAAACCAGAGAGTCATGTCACACAAAATAGTTAATAAATAACAGTTACCACATGTCTATGTCTACTTTACATCAGCATACTTTTTAAAACATACATTTTTTTGTTAGGAAGTTATAAGGGTTAAAAGTTGACCAGTGATTTCTCATTGTTACAACATCATTTTTTAAGGGACCACATCACATTTGAAGTGACTTTGAGGAGAGTTGTTAGAGTGTTAGCGACTCCTGGAGTGGACCCTCTTGGTCGCGGCACCAACCCTCCCAGGGCGAGTTAGCCTAGTGAGGACCACCCCCTATACAGGGAGTGTCAGGAGCAAGCCCCAGGGGATACGATACACAACTGCTGGCACCAGGCGGCCGGCTCACAGGAGATACGAGACTGTGTGACTGGAGGGTGCAGGATACTAGGGAACACAGGAGAGTACACGGGAGTGCTAGACGGGTACACGTGGGCACATAAGGCGTGTAGCAAGTAACAGAACACAGGAATAGAGTGAATGCCAGGAGGCACGGCGGAGCAAGAAACAACGGACAGGATACGAGAGGATGTGCCAGGAGGCACAACTGAGCATGAAGCAACAAGGGTTCAGAGCAAGTGCTAGGAGCACCACAGAATAGCAGACAGAGCAGAGGACCTGAGAACAGCGCACAGCCAGGCTGGGACACAGCTGACCCAGCCAGGAAGCACAACAATAATCAGGCACCTCCCCTAGGGGGAGGTCGTCTGATATAGCACATGACTACTACTGGTTCCGGGTCAGGACCTGGCCCGAAAGCACATGACCACTAGTGGTTCCGGGTCAGGTCCTCCAATACCATAGAGAGGACCAAGCCCTATACAGCACTGACAGGAATGCGCAAGCGCAAACGTGACATGGAGGAGGAGACCCGGGGACGAGAGCTGCGCGTGCGCACCCGACGGGGACCCCTGAGGGACCGCCGTACCGGAGGGAGTGACGTCAGGGCCAAAGCCCCGCCTCCTGGTGAGCGCGGCATAACAGTACCCCCTCCTTTAAGCCCCCTCTCTCTAGAACTGGAAAATAGCACCTTGACACTAGGAGCGGGATCCAGACACTTCCTAACTGCATGAGGACCAATGAGATCCAGAGTCTCAATACGAGAAAATTCGGTCTCCTGCCATACCCTGGAGAACTCCACGGACAGAGAGTCGGAGGCAGGTATCCCCGAGACAGGTCGGACCGGCAGAGGCACACTGACATGCTTGGAGGCCGAAGCGGTGGTGCAGTCATTGGAAGTCAATTCATCCTTAGGAGGCGAGCTGTCGGAGGATGGTTGCTTGGGAAGTCCCTTCTTGGCACACGACGGGCAAGCAGCCACGAAGTCTTTGACGTCCTGAGCAATAGATGGCCACCAGTAATCGTGGGATAAACGGGAGAGTGTCCTCTTGGCACCAACATGACCGGCAGCCGGAGAAGAATGTCCCCAGGATAACACACCTTTACCGTTACCTTTAGACACAAAGATCTCACCTGGACGCTGGGGCGTCAACTTGACGGAAGCCACGGTAATTACCTTGGGACGGTCACTTGACGGAGGTGGAGACTGACTCTCAGCCTCCTTTTTGACAATGTCACAAGTCACAGACGGGTTGCTTGACGGATGTGGAGACTGACTCTCAGCCTCCTTCTCGACAATGTCACAAGTCACAGACGGGATGCTTGACGGATGTGGAGACTGACTCTCAGCCTCCTTCTCGACAATGTCACAAGTCACAGACGGGATGCTTGACGGATGTGGAGACTGACTCAGCCTCCTTCTCGACAAAGTCACAAGTCACAGACCGGTTGCTTGAAGGATGTGGAGACTGACTCTCAGCCTCCTTCTTGACAAAGTCACAAGTCACAGACCGGTTGCTTGAAGGATGTGGAGACTGACTCTCAGCCTCCTTCTTGACAAAGTCACTAGTCACAGACGGGATGGCGGACGGCGGACCTGTAACCATCGAAGACGAGCAAGCAGGGTTCTTTGGATGAACGAACAGCAGGCAACTCTTTTGACAGGACGGTCCCCAACGGAGTATATCACCAGATTGCCAGTCCAGGGTCGGCCCATGAATACATAACCAAGGAAGGCCAAGAAGAAGGGTAATGAGGCGAAGTCGGCAATACGTAGAAGGAGATCCGCTCCCGATGACATGTGCCAATCTGCAACTCAACTTCCTCAGTGACCTGGTTAACGGTGTCCTGCAAGGGCTTATCGTCGACCGGAACTACTGACCTAGGAGACTCCAGGGATCTGACAGGGATGCGAAACTTCTTAACTGCCTCGAGACTAATAAAGTTACCCACTGCGCCAGAGTCCACAATAGCTTTCACAGCAAAAGTCTCGAAACCAAAATTCAGGGAGACAGGCACGGTCAGGGGCAGAGAGGAATCACATACACTTGAGGAGACCTCACTTAACAGTCCCAGGTGGAGAGACTTCCCCGGTCTCTTGGGACATGAGCGTAGAAAGTGGGAGGCATCCCCACAATAGAAACAGAGCCCTTGTGCCTGCCTTTTCACACGACGCCGTTGAGCTATCTGGAGGCGATCCACCTGCATAGGCTCAGGTACCGGATCTGCCGCAGATAACTCGGGTAACGGATGAGAAAAATTGCGAGTGGACGAAGAGAGGCGAGAGGACCCTCTCTCTCTGGCTGACTCGCGGGTGCGCTCCTGGAAGCGCAAATCAATGCGTGTCGTGAGAGAGATAAGATCCTCCAAATTGGTAGGGGTATCTCGGCCCGCCAGTTCGTCTTTGATCCGACCGGACAGACCACGCCAAAAGGCCCCTACGAGGGCATCATTATTCCAACCTAGCTCAGAGGACGACAAAGTGCGAAAACATATCGCGTATTGTCCAACCGATAGAGAACCTTGACAAAGATTAAAGAGAGACTCGGTGGTGGAAGCAAGGCGACCCGGCTCGTTGAACACCTTACGGAAAGTGTCCAAAAAGATGGAAAGCTGAGCGACGAGCGGGTCATCACGCTCCCAAAGGGGATTCACCCACGCAAGCGCCTTACCCTCTAAGTCAGAAACAATAAATGCTATTTTAGCACGATCGGTGGGGTAATGCTGCGGCAAAAACTCAAAATGCAAACGACACTGGTTCAGGAATCCGCGACACAACACAGGGTCACCACTACACCGGGGTGGCTTACATAGGCGCGGAAGCGAGTGTGGAAGCATGGCCTGGGCAGATTGTATGGAAACGAGCCGATTATCTACCGACGCTATATAGTTGAGAATCTGAGCCTGGGAGTCGCGTTGCTGCGCAAGTTCCTGCTGGAGACTAGCCAACTGGGCAGCATTCCCAGGCTCAGAGGACTGAGAGGCAGATAAACCGGACTCCATGGCCTTGAGAAATACCATAATCCTAATCTGGTTTTCCCGGAGGAACGTCAGCTCCTTTTGGACGAAAGCCGCAGTACCAGCGGGGTCCATGGCCTGATTATACTGTTAGAGTGTTAGCGACTCCTGGAGTGGACCCTCTGGGTCACGGCACCAACCCTCCCAGGGCGAGCTAGCCTAGTGAGGACCACCCCCTATACAGGGAGTGTCAGGAGCAAGCCCCAGGGGATACGATACGACTGCTGGCACCAGGCGGCCGGCTCACAGGAGATACGAGACTGTGTGACTGGAGGGTGCAGGATACTAGGGAACACAGGAGAGTACACAGGAGTGCGCTGAGTACAGGGTAGTGCTAGACGGGTACACGTGGGCACATAAGGCGTGTAGCAAGTAACAGAACACAGGAATAGAGTGAATGCCAGGAGGCACGGCGGAGCAAGAAACAAGGGACAGGATATGAGAGGATGTGCCAGGAGGCACAACTGAGCATGAAGCAACAAGGGTTCAGAGCAAGTGCTAGGAGCACCACAGAATAGCAGACAGAGCAGAGGACCTGAGAACAGCGCACAGCCAGGCTGGGACACAGCCAGGAAGCACAACAATAATCAGGCACCTCCCCTAGGGGGAGGTCATCTGATATAGCACATGACTACTACTGGTTCCGGGTCAGGACCTGGCCCGAAAGCACATGACCACTAGTGGTTCCGGGTCAGGTCCTCCAATACCATAGAGAGGACCGAGCCCTATACAGCACTGACAGGAACGTGCAAGCGCAAACGTGACATGGAGGAGGAGACCCGGGGACGAGAGCTGCGCGTGCGCACCCGACGGGGACCCCTGAGGGACCGCCGTACCGGAGGGAGTGACGTCAGGGCCGAAGCCCCGCCTCCTGGTGAACGCGGCATAACAAGAGTGTTTAACAGAAAATACCCAAAAGTGACACCATTCTAAAAACCCTTCAGGTGCTTCACAGGAACTAAAGCAATGTGGAAGGAAAAAAGGAACATTTAACTTTTACTTTAGACTAGAGATGAGCAACTTGTTCAGAAAACGTTTGAAACTTTCAAATTCGGCACGAACGTAGCACATTCGGTTTCCTCAAAATGCTTTTGTTAGGACTTTGGCTAGGATAGTGATGCTGTATGATGAGTTGGGGAGTGGGGACGCGTTTGATGAGGGGAGGGAGTGGAAAGATGTCAGAGGAGCTGCGGACTGTATTTTTTTCTAATTAACTTAATGTGTGGAGATTCTGGCAGCCAATCAAGGCGCAGAAACCATCCACAACATCCAGACTTAAGGGCTTCTGTCACTGGCTGCCAAAGTCACATATCCCTTTCTATATAAAAAGCGGACATGCTGTTTTGGCGCCATTTTGTCAGTGTAGCAGCGCAGAGATGCTGCTCCTGCTGCAAGTAGTTAGAAATGCAGTTTATTGTCAGCTAGTTCAGCTAGATAGTATCCTGTGTGAAATCTAACTTCCAGCATGCAACTCGTGTGCTAATAGTGTGGTGCAGGCAGGAGGCCACATTTCCTAATCTAACTCGTTTGTGCCAATATTGTGGTGCAGGCAGGAGCTCATATATCCTAATCTAAATCGTTTGTGCCAGTATTGTGTTGCATGCAGGAGGCCACATTTCCTAATCTAAATAGTTTGGGCTAATACTGTGGTGCAGGCACAAAGCCACATTTCCCAATCTAAATTTGTTGTGGTAATACTGTGGTGCAGCCAGGAGGCAACATTTCCTAATCTAAATTGTTTGTGCTAAAATTGTGGTGCAGGCAGAAGGTTACATTTCCTAATCTTAATCGTTTTTGTTAATAGTGCGGTCTAGACACACAATCTCAGTAAATAAATACTGATTGTTAATTTAGTCACTGGTGACTGTGACTGACAGGTCTGGGCCTAAGGTTGTGAAACAGCGGGTTAAAAAAGGGGAAGGGTACATCCAACATGAGTGGGAAAAAGCAGGGTCGCGGTGGAAGGGGGAACAGGCTTGGTGATCGTCGTGTACGTCATTAGGTGGTAATGTTACTGGAAGCTCTACTGAACAGACACCATCTCGTCCTATTCAAAGACAACTGACAAAATATGTTACTGGACGGGCTACTCCACTCCCTTTCTTTGGCATCCACACAGCGGTATGCCTTGTAGATGAGTGCCAGAAAGAGCATGTGTTCCAATGGATGGCCAGCACTGCATCAAATGGCCTCTCCTCCTCGTCCTCCACTTTAACATCACACACAGTACAATCCTCAGAGATGGCACCCCAAATTACCCTTGTTTCCCCCCACGTCACAACTCTCCAACTGCCTAACTCACTGTGGCGAGCCCCAGTTGGGTGAATCTGCAGAGCTGTTCACAAATTCTATTCCATGGGCATCAGAGATCTGCTCCAAAGAATGACAGAATCAAGAGGAAGAATGCATCTGCACCGATGCCCAAATTTTTTTTCAGTTTTATCCGGGGCCGGATGAAGTAGGGTCCGAGCAGAATCCAGACCCTCGTCACCAGACATTAACTCCCGAGGGTGGAGGTGATCCTGATGAGACTCAGACACATGAGGCACACGCGGACTGTACTGTGCTAGCAGGTCAGGAAGAGGGGAAGGGTGACCCTCAGGGCAAGGAGTAGGAGAACATAGAGGATAACGATGAGGTTGTAGATCGCACTTGGTGTGAACCCAGAGGAACACAGCTGAGTAGCTCAGCAGAGGAGGACAAGGAGGTTATGTTGCGACTTGCCGCACAGCCACAGAGTGTGGCCAGCAGCTGTCATGGGTCTGCATATCGCAAGGGCCTCAAGGGTTGCCTAGCCTGGGCCTTTTTTGAGACTGCAAAGGATGAGCCAAATCACATTATGTTAGGGTTGTGGATCGCACTAAATATGAAATATAAGGAAGTGCGATCACAACCCGGGGTCCACCGTGCAGAGATGGTAAACTGCTGCTCGGTAATGGAGTGCTAACTGAACACTGTTGGGTTAACCACTGACCCGGTGTGTACAGGAGCGAACTCTGTTACTTCACAGAGTCGCTGGCACAAATGCCGGAGCCTGTTAACTCCACAGGACTCAGCAAAGGGAGCGCTAGTGTAGAGTCTCAGGACTCTGCCCCAAGGACACAGGGTTAGAGTCCCTCTTGACTCACTAGCATGCGGCACCGCAACTGCGATGCCAGGAGAACGGAACCAAAGTTTTGGCCGCACAACGTGTATGCAGGGCCGCTCTGGCGGATGCCACTAACCAGTCCAAGCTTCGGACTGGAAAGTGCACTGATTGCACACGGCGCCGCTCAGACTGATGCTGCTGCGCCAATTCTTTGGAATGTACTTCCCAGGTCAATACGATTAGTCCCCAATCCCCACAATTTTAAGCGCGTCCTGAAAACGCATTTATTCGGACTGGCCTACCGCCTCAACACATTAACCTAATCTATCCCTGGGTGGCACAGTCAAAAGTTTTACCATAACCAGGATCCCCGCATCATGTTCCCACGTGCTTTATGCATCCATTAGCCCTCTGTGTCAGTGCTGTTACACACTTAACATTATGGCTGGTCCAAACAATCAGGGCAATTGTTACCACCCTCCTTTCGTGTCTACCTCTTTCCTCATAGACTGTAAGCTTGCGAGCAGGGCCCTCATTCCTCTTGGTATTTGTTATAATCTATGTGATTATTGTTATTCTGTAATGTCTATTGTCTGTACAAATCCACTCTGAAATGTAAAGTGCTGCGGAATATGTCGGCGCTATAGAAATAAAAATTTTTTTTATTATATTATTACCTGTGGGAAAGATGACAACCCATTGGACCTTATGGAGCTAAGTAAAACCCGGTCAACAGGAGCGCAAAGACAAGGGTGATGTATTTAAAATAATTCTTTTATTGCATAATCCACAACGCGTTTGTGGATTATGCAATAAAAGAATTTTAAATACATCGCCCTTGTCTTTGTGCTCCTGTTGACCTGGTTTTACTTAGCTCCATAACTACCTTCCACCTCTGAGGCACCCGGCTGGAGCTGCATTGAACTGCCCTAACCACGCACGGCTGGCACTCCTCCATGACCGTCTTCATTTTTTCCTGAACCCATTGGACCTTATCCTTTATACCTGTTTGTAAATACTGTACAGACTTACATTCTCTCAGTAAAAGTTTGGTTTTTATGAACCACGTGTCTCCTGGACTGCTTGCTGCCTTGGTTCCAGAAGCGGGATTCCTGGACCCAGAAGAGACCTGCTGGCCACAAGTAGAGAGCCTCACATACACAGCAGCGCACCAGGACTGAGACATCTCTTGTCTGTAGGATGCCAAAGTGAGTGGGGACCAAATCTCGCCCACGACTACCTCATTTGGGCATCTTACATTTAGCGTAGAAAGCAGGATGCGACTACCTCGGACAAAGACTCTTTTCGTCCGAGGACTGGCGAGTTTAAAGAAAGCAGGGAAGATATGGCATATGACACGGATGGAAGAGCACTTGAAGAAATGCAAGCCAAGATAGCAGCCTTAAGCTGTTCGGCGGTGAAGAGAAGGAGAAACATCGCCTATCGTGGGCGTGGACGATACCCGAGGGCACGAAAACATGTTTGGCCCCTACGAGTGACTGCCCAAAGAAGGATGGGCCCAGAGAACAAAGGACTGCCCGGAATAGGAGGTATGTTCCGGAGGGAGGCAAGGTACGGCGTGAGGCGTGGTCTGCTGTGTGTGAAGGTGCGCTGGAAGAGGGCGCAGCTGGGGGGCAAAGACTCCAAGAGTGAAGTGTGACGTGGGGGTCACGTCAGAAGTTCAACCTAGGAAGAGGCGGAGTCGGGCACGCAGGAAGCACACCATTGGAAGGCGTTCAGCGCCATTTGGTCTAAAGTGTGGAGGAAGAGAGACACGCTGCAAAGAGTTCCCGGTGAAAGATGGCAGAGTACGTCCTGGACCCTTGCAACGTGCATCAGAGTCCAGGAGGAGAAAGGGAGGACGAGATTGAGAGAATACCGTCTTTCCCCGAATATAAGACACCCCCGAATGTAAGACGTACTAGGGGAATAATGGGGGATGCCTAATGTAAGACATCCCCCGTTTATAAGACATAGCGGATCAGCGGTGCCCCGAAAGTAAGACGTTGTGCGGTACCGGTATAATGCATTAGGTTTAACATACCGGTACCGGTGCCTGTGTCCCCCTGTGTCCCCCGGGCAGAAGTCAGGGCCTCTCTGATTGGCCCAGCGGCTTCTGTGAGCCCGCCCGCCGGCCTGACGTCACCGCTCATTGGCCAGTGTCCCCCTGCACGAGGAAGAAGAAGCCTGCCCTGCCCTGTCCCGCACCGCAGAGGAATCGCCATCCGGTAAGCAATGGCTGTGGGATACTGTACCATACCGTAATGGCAGGCTGTGGGATACTGTACAATGGCAGGCTGTGGGATACTGTACAATGGCAGGCTGTGGGATACTGTACAATGGCAGGCTGTGGGATACTGTACATCGTCATTTTTTTTTCTCTAATATAAGACATACCCCGAAAGTAAGACATAGTGGGACTTTTGGGGGTCAAAAGAATGTAAGACACTGTCTTATATTCGGGGAAACACGGTAGTTACCCCAGGAGTCGGCCGAAGAGAAGAGCTGTACCAGAGCCAGTACTGCCGCCACTGGTACTACTGCAGTAGTCAGTGCTGTCCCAGCTGGATGTGGGACTCCTGACACACGAATTGCGGCTCATGTGCTGGAGCCTGTGGGGGCTGTCTCTTCGGCGGAGGTTGGGGAATACTCAGTGGTGACCCGCGTTGACAGAGAAGAGACTGCGGATGCGGTGTCAGATGTACAGGAGCCGGTTCCGATGGAGGAATCGTGGGACTCCAAGGATGAAGGTGTTTCGGAGATCAGAATGGAAGCAGCAGAGGAGGCTGATCCAAGGTGGGTTGCACCCATTCCAGCGAGCGATCCGCCAGTCACGGATGTCCCCTCAGAGCCTAGGGCGCAGTTGGCACAGCAAGCATCGGAAGAGCCCAATCTGATTATCAACCGCCATGGATATTGGTGAATTATTCATGGGCACATTCCGCCCCCCCACCTGAGGCTAAACCAAAGTGGATGCCAGCAATGTACCCACCTCGGTATCCCAAGTGGGAAAGGAAGTTTACGGATACTTTCCTAAGAGGGTGGCTCGAGGGATCCCATGTGGGCAGGCGGGAGTCGGTTCAGGATTCCCAAACCAGAGGCCGGGTCCTGGAATGCCACATTGTGAAGGGGTACGGATTCTTCGAGGAAGAATTCACTGCAGACCAGGTCTACATCAGCTGATATGCAGTGAAGCGGAATTATCTCCCTTCCTGCCTGCACAGCTTATACCCGGGAGAAATCGTGTACTTTGTGAAGTGCCAATGCCGGAAGGGGTGGTACGCCGCAGCAGTGGAGCGGCCTTACACTTGGGAGGACATTCTTGAAAGGGATCGGGAGGTACTCACCTGGGCAGCCCAGCAGGAAGTGCAGCAGCAGGCTAGAGTGGCCATGGTGGCTTGGCAGAAATGGGCCAGGAAGGCCCTACAAGAAGTCGGGTCTACTGTCGGAAGCTCATCCAACTCTAAAGAGGGAGAGTTGGATCGGCCTGATGAAAAGCCAGTAACCAGGTAACGACTGGTCAGAGGACAGGGACCCGTCCTAGAATCCCCGACAGAGCTGTTCTGTAGCGCCTCCGTCCTGGTCCGCTCCCCGGCTCTCACCTGTTGACTCGGGGCTGCCACTTCAGTGTGGTGCCCGGCGGGGTCGCTGGTCTCCTGGGGCTCCCGTCCCGTGTGCCATGGTGCCTGCTCCTGCTTCCTGGATGCTATGCGCATCCTGCAGGTCTCCTGGTGCGCCCCACTCCCGAGCTCTTAAAGAGACAGTGCGCCATTTTTCAAAATAGATTTCAGCCAATGGCTGATTGTCTCGTACTATTTCAGACATCTCTGCCCTTAGGGAGGTGCCCGAGCAACAAGTGTTTCCTGTTGTAAGTTCTCAGGTTCCTGTACCTGCGTGTTAATGCTCTGTTGCATCTTGCTAATACTGGTTTGTCTCCTCAGTGTGTTCTACGTGTCTTCCCATGCCTTCCGGGACTAGACCAGCACCTCCTGCATCTCTCCATGCCAGCAGCTGCCCGCTTCTGCCGCTAATCTCCTGCCTGGTTCTCCGCTGCTTGCAATACCTGCTTGCCCACCAGTCTGGTCGAGTCAGCTTCCATGTACCCAAGGTCTAACTGGAGGTAACACCTTGCGTCTCTTGCACTCTCCATTCTGGCCCTGTCTGAGGGGTCTTACTTTGGAGGTCTGGGACGCACTTAGTCACACCCCCCTTCGGAGCCCTCCAGGCAGTGGACCCGTGGTTCCACAAAAATTTTAATAAACGAATGTGCACTTCATCATCTGTGCCTCCTTTTCCATTCGGTACAGATTGCTCAGGCCATGGAACCCGCTGGCTCTCAACCACCACAGGCCACGGAGTTATGTCAGGAAATCTCCCGCCTCAGGGACCAGGAGCAGATCATGATGTATCTGTGGAACTTGTCTACTCATGTGGATTCGGTGATATCCACGGCCTGTTTCTGTTCAAGCTGCGACCACCTCAGGTGCCAGTCTCCAGGTTCCCAAATATGCGTCAGGTAAAGGACCTCATCTAATGGCTCGCACTCATTTTGACGGTGATCCCACTCAGTGTCGGGGTTTTATTAATTAATGCACGCTGCACTTTGAGCTTCTGGGCCATCTCTTTAAATCTGATTGGGCTTAGATAGCATTCCTTATGTCCCATCTCGTTGGAGAGGCTCTTGCCTGGATAAATCAATTGTGGGAGAGAGGAGATCCGTTAGTCAACGAACTCCAGTCCTTAAAAAAAGTCACGCCCTGGGGATGTGACAGGTTCCCTTTAATGCAAAGGCCAGGTTTCCCAGTGGTAAATCGTGTCCTTTTGTATTCCCCTCTTGGAGCATACTCTGCATCATTTTTGTGATTGTCCTTTTTTCGCTGTTTGGGGAACCTCTCCTAAAAATGTTCACCTGCTACGATACAGGCACCATCAGTTTCAGAAGTACTGGAACTCTCACCTTTGTGGGTGCCAAACATTAAGGCCTTCATATCCTTAAACTAAAGGAATGTCCCAATATTGCTTGCAGACAAAAATAGCACAAAAGCACAGACTATTTTTTGTGCCGCACCTTTCACATGCCACTGTATGGTTTGAGGACCTGATCTGAGAGATCTACACCCCCCTGTACTTATTATAATCTAAGATACAATCTGGCTATGGGACTTGTGTTGATACCTCGGACAGTGACAAAGGAACTGTTGTGACGGTGTACGGTGGTCAAGAGAAGGACATCCCTTTTGTCCTCATACTTGACCACCAGCATGCTGTTGCTGCATTGGGCTATGCTATTGCCAAATAAGCAGCTTAGGGAGGCCTCTCTGATTTCTTCACATACAACTGTACCTCTAACAGAGAGGATCTTGAAGAGTGGGATTCTGGTGTAAAAGTCATCTATGTAGATGTGATAACCCTTATCCAGCAGTGGGTGTAGCAATTCCCAATTTTCCCACTCATGACCAGGACGGGAGGGAAGGGGGCAATCCTAACTCTGTGGGTGTACCCTGAGGTAATCTTGCACAGTTTAGTTCCATACCTGGCCCGCTTACTGAGCAGGTATTGTCGAAATTTTAGCCTCCCTTTGAAATGACCCAGAGATTCATCTATTGCAATGTCCCTTTGGTGGTTGTAAGCCTTAGCAAATTTTCTGCTGATGTGAAAGTTAGGATTGTCTCAGGGAGGACACTGCGCATCATCACTGTAATGCAAAATTGAGTCCTTGTCATGGCCATACAGAACATCGGTGTGCTGGAGAGTATCAGTACTGCGGAATCTCTGGTTTTCTGACTATGCCCATATGCAGCATAATTCCTTAAAATGTCAACACCTCTGCTGCACTTACAGGCATCCATCTGGCATATGATTTTGAGTGAAAACCTGATGGGCATACAAGTTTGTCTGCATCACCATAAGATTTATTATATTGAAAAAGTAAATTTTAGTGAGGCCGGTGGTGTCAAACTAGATTCCCGGGCTGCCCATGAAATCCCAAATAACAGGCTGATAATTTTTGAGGGCTGCAATCCATATGGGATAGATTGGCACAGGGATTGCCTGGTCCTAGGGCACCTTGATATGGGGGGGGGGGGGGGTCTCTGCTCACTAGATAAGGAACTGATAATTGTTTGTTCTTCCTCACTGGCTGAATCTGTGTCGGAGGTAAGGAAAGCGTATGCCTCCTCTGGTGAATAGCATCTTGAAAAAAATTTAGAACATATTTAGAAATAAAATGAAAAGAAAACAGTGTATGAAAAAAAAAAAAAAAATTACTGTGACATTGACTACACAAATACCCTCCCCTATGAAGTTACTTAGCGCTATTTTCTGTTGCAAAAGAAAAACATCACTAACAAAGTGACATACACTAGAGCTAAAAATTTACTCGGTGCAAATTATTATTTTTTTTTGGCCAAAGGAGAACGCTACCTCATTACCTATAAAGCTAATGTATTTTTTAAACTAAAGCAAAATCAGATGTCACCAACAGTGTGATGTCCACTACTCTAATTCGCTACCTCCCTACCTATAAAAGCTACTCGGTACTTACTGCTATTTTTTTTTAAATTTTATTTAAGCTATTAAAAGTCCCTTAGCACAGACTCTTGATCAGCAGCGATACTGAGCGGAGCACTACGGCCATGGGAAGAACACAAATGCTCAGCACGGGACACCGCGCGCAAAAAAGTGGACAAAAATTACAATTGGGAGGAGCTGGAACAGGGATTGGGGAACTGCTGTTGTGAGCACAGATTGGTCACAGAACAGCAATGGAGCTAGTTTTTTTTTTTAAACTTTATTGTAACATTGGCTGATCAATTCTGACCAGCCAAGCACAGCAATCTCTGCAACTGATGTGGGGAGTGATAATAGATATATTTATATAGCACATGACATCAAGGGGTTAAGACCAGTATGAACAGAAGTAAATAACAGGTAACAAACAGCATTGTTTTCCACACACTGGATGTGCATGCAGCACTTTTTTCTCATTCTCGGCAGCACGTTGTCTGGAGATATGCTGCCAAAAAAACCATATTCTGTGTGCGCAGGAGATCGGATTACTGCGTTCTGGGGCACACTATCAAACCACCACTGTGCCCATTGGCAGGCATTTAACTGCCACAAAAGGCCAGTGTATATGCAGCCTTAGTCATGTGGCAGGGGGATACGGTCTGCCAGGAGTTTCCCCTTTAATAGGAAGGAACTAGACCCTGGGCTTTAGGTCTCTGTACGCTGACATGGCCCCATCCAAATGTATCAGTTTTCATTGCGTATTGTAATAGTAAAGTTAATGCTTTAAGGCCGTGCGCACACGCCAAGTAACTGGACGCAGAAATTTCTGCATCCCTTGGTAGGAAAAGAACCGCTGCAAAAACACAAGTTTGACTGAAATGAGTGAGGTCAATGGTGAAAAACTCCGGCATAACGCAGAGAGCTGACATACCACAAAATATTTTCTGCACCAAATCTGCAAGTCAAAAACACTCAATGTGTGCATGACACGTCAAGGTTTCTCAATTTGCTGGAATCAGGAATGCTTCAGGTATTCTAGCTAATCTGCATGGCAAAAACGCACCAAATCAGCAACGTGTGAACAAGCCCTTATGCAGATTTCTTCTATAAACACACCACAGGCTTGCTGTATGTAAAGATAAGGAAATGAGACTTATTCACGCCCTGCTGCTTCAGCACAGCCTTTGGTATTTGCCAGGACTGCAATGGTGACATCAGGACTGCAGATTGTGATCACCATAGTCTCATGCCACCTAAATTGGCTTGACGGGCAAACCCAGTGAATGGCTGCAGTGGTCACAAATGTGTAGTCCTCATGTCACCACTACAACTCTGGAAATGCTAGAAGCAGTGCTGGCGCTGCAGTTGGTCAGTAAGCCTCACCCACTGCTCATATATGCAGATTTGCCACAGACTTCAACACACATACAAATTCCCACCTGCTGGTTTCCATCTATCTTCTCCATAAAGCTATAGCTGTCAATCACAAAGGATGGGGACAGAGAGAAAACAAGCAGGTGGTAAGGTGTATATAAATGATTGGCCCCGTCATGAAGCACTGAGCAGTGGGACTTCGCTTGAACAGTCATTCTGTGTTGACAGAGTCCCTTTAATCCACAATATATATATGTTGCATGATAAAGTCACCCAAGAGCAATGACCCTGATCTGTTGTACCAGGCACCTTTATTCCCATCGATGAGACTGGAGATGCTCCTAAAGGCCCTTTTACATTTAGCGATGCACCAGCGATCCGACTAGGTCAGGTTTCGCTGGTGCATCGCTAAATGATCGCTAGTGAGCTTTCATACAGAAAGATCTCACAGCGACGCAGCGCACGATACTTACCATTCACACACAGCGATCCTGACGTCCTCCCGCCCGCCTCCACGCGTCGCTCGTCGTCACAGCAGGAAGTCTCAGCAGGAAGCGCCCGACGAGAAATGGAGCCGGACATTCTCGCGCGATCAGCGATGGACAGCGGGGAAGCCGGTCGCTGGTAAGTATCACACATAGCGATATCGCTAGCAATATCGCTATAACGTCACAAAACCAGTGACGTTTTAGCGATATTGCTAGCGATATCGCTTAGTGTAAAACCCCCTTTACCCTTTATACAAGGTATCAAATAGCCACTTGGAGAATTTTAGATGTCCAATATCTGTAAAAGGAGCAGCTCTTCTTTGTATTGTATTGACAAGTTTTGTTGTCTCTTTCAGGTGAAGACCTCATTAAATTATGGTGATCTGCGCAGATAATTATTCCAGTTTTTGGTAAGGGAAGAAATATCAATACTGCCTCCAATGTAGTAAGGAAACCAAACACTGCTCTAAAGGCTCAGAAGACCTACTGCAACATCCAGCGCACAAGTGTCACATAATGCAGAATGACCCCTGAGCCAAGCCCACATACCCAAATCTATGCCAACCAATGGGAATTTATACCAAAGTAATCTAGCTACATGGAGAGTAACCCCTTACAGATAAAGGGTCCCTTCAAGCAAAGATCAAAAAGTCCACACATCAAACCAAGTAACCTCTTTTTATTAGATCATTTATACAGAAATACACGGCTGCTCCCAATCCAGGTCCTGTAAAGACAGAACAAAGCATTCAGTATTAGGTTTCCCATGTATCCGTATAATAAAGAACGGACGTGTCTACCAATCTGACAGCTAGCACAAAGCCACTGTAGTTTTATTATGCTTTATTAACAAAATACAAACACTTTAATAATTGAGAGTTTGAACATTTTTCATTCCAATCTAAAACTTAATGGAGTGTCAGCCCAAACTAGCAGTCTACACATCGGGCTTCCACACACAGACTTAAGTTGGCTGAACCTGCCGACATCAACATATTCAGCCGACAGTCTAATGTGTATGGGGCACCGGCCGATTGATGGCTGGGAGAGATGTCAGTTTTGGGCTGTCAATCACATTGTTCTCCCACAGATAAAACTCCGGCCAACATGTGAGCTGGCGGCTCTTCAAGAAAACAGGACCGCTCAGCCAAGTGAATGCTTCTGTGTATGAGAAGGTCAGATGAGATGGCTGTCGGCTGAATGATCGGCCAAAGCATCACTCGGCTGACAGCCATCTAATGTGTAGGTCCAGCTTACAAGCCCAAAAAATAAAATAAAAAAAAAAAAGGCAGAGAATACACTAATTAATCCTATTTTGTATAGGAAAGTGACTTGATGTTATATGTCCAGGCTTGTGAATGGCTTTATAATATTCTCGGTTTTCAAAAATGCCAAAAGATTAAAAGAAGAAGCATGTAAAAGTAGAAGCATGTCCATTCTTCTGGCATTTTGCACTAGGAAGATGCTCAATAGTTTACAATAGACGTCATTGGGAAGGCTACAAGACGAGACTTTTTTTTACGACAGTGTGAACATGCTGTTAGTATTCTAATCACAGCTCGTTCTGCAGGAACTGAAGTTTAATTCTATATGCCAGTTATAGCCCTCCATGCACCATTGGTGTGGCCATGAGGCACCGTGCACTTTTCTGGCCACTGGTTTTGCACGCCCCGCATTGTTCACAGATGATTGCCAACACTTAGGGAACACTGCAGAGAAAGACACCTGGGGACAAGTTTATAGGAAAACCCCCTTAAGAGTTTGCAGTAGTGAATGAAGAGCTGGATTGTGCAGGGCACAGGTACAGCTAGTGAGCGTGTCAGAGGGTGCTCTGCACTTACGTCAGACTGCGGGGGGTGGTGGGGGTGTTTGCCTCACCTGTTTAGGACTCCTCGGTTCCTGCAGGGGCGTCTCCTCCTTTGGTGTTCCTAGTGTAGATGACCTGTGCTCTGTGTTTGGACACCAGCTTGATCAGACCTTTAGAGGCACAAGACAAAGGCAGTTATAGGAACTGTTTCTACACTCTCCTTTATTAACCATGAAAGCTTCAAAATAAGTCACCCACAGATAATCCTGCGAGGCTCAGGACAGAGTCTACACTAGGACGCGAAAAAGAGCGCGCAAAAAAGATTTTGTGAAGCAACAGCGATCTCGCTACATGTGACACTTACCTCCTCACTGGATATCGCTGATCGTGCGAGATGGTCATGGTCCATTTCTCGTCGTCGGCTTCCTGCTGGCGCCGACAAGCGACTCCATGGACGCGGGCGGAAGACGTCACCCTCGCTGCGTGTGACAGGTAAGTGACGACCGCCGACGCATCGCTGGTGAGATCTGCCTGTTTGGCAGCGCACTAGCGACCATTTAGCAATGCACCAGCGATCCTGACCGGGACGTATCGTTGTCGGGATCGCAGGTGCACCGCTAAATGTAACGGGACCCTATGACTGACATCCTCGCTCCTGCCATGACCAAAGAAAATTCTATCTAATACGTCCTGTGTGTCATCCATCTGTAGTAACAGGTCACCTCGGCCACCCATGGAGAGAAGATCGGCTATAAAAAGTGTCACTCATCACTGGACATGTCAGCCGGACAAAAGCTGCACCAATCCCCCTACTATATTGTCCTCTCAGACCTGTGATCTAGTGATGTGTCGCTCACAAACAATCCGACTCCCTGCTGTGAACGATTGGAGCCGACACCCCAGTGAAAGCCACTAAAGTCCTTGAATGGCTCTCACTGAGCATAAAATCCCAGTGTTCAGCAGACTTAACTCCGCCCACCCGAACTCTGCTCACTCAGCAATTTAACCCCTTTCTGACCGCTGTGAGCGGCAGTGAGCCCACCTCAAAGCCGTAAGGCTACTTGCACACTTGCGTTATCAGCAGAACTCAGCCGCCGAGCTCCGCCCCCTCCTCCTATGAGCACATGACGCTGCATGCGACCCGAATCCCCTATATTGAGCGTTGGGTATGCAGGCTGTGCACTGGTATGTCTTTGCGGGTGCATGCGCCAAACGCACCAAAATGCAGCACGGTGCATTTGGCGCACGTCGGCACAACGCCAAAAGGGTACATGTGCCCGCAAAGACATACCAGCGCACGGCCTGCGTACCCAACACTAAATATAGGGGACGCAGGTCTCATGCAGCATCATGCGCCCATAGGAGCTGACTGGAGCGGGCGCGGCTGGTAGGAGGAGTTTAGTGGTGGCCTATTGAAGCATGCCAAAAGCCAAAAAAAAAAAAAATAATAAAGTTAAAAAAAAATTGAAACCTAAAGGTTCAAATCACCCCCCTTTCGCTCCAATCAAAATAAAAAAAATAAATCAGACACATTAGGTATCGCAGCGTTCAGAATTGCCCGATCAAAAAAAAAAAAAAAAAACATTAATCCGATCGCTAAACGGCGTGGTAAGAAAAAAAAAAAAAAATTCAAAACGCCAGAATTATGGTTTTTTGGTCACCGTGACATTGCATTAACATGCAATAACGGGCAATCAAAATATCGTATCTGCATAAAAGTGGTATCATTAAAAAACAAAAAAAACATTCTCCTCGGCCTGCAAAAATTAAGCCCTCACTCGACCCCAGATCACGAGAAATGAAGCCGCTACGGGTCTCGAAAAATTGCGTTTTTTTCTAGCAAACTTTGGAATTTTTTTTCACCACTTTTTGCATTTATTGAACATAGCAAAAAAGCCAAGCAAAAAACAAGTGTAGGATTGCACTTTTTTTTTTTGCAATTTCCCCGCACTTGGAATTTTCCTGTTTTAGAGTACACGACATACTAAAACCAATTACTTGTCCTGCAAAAAATAAGCCCTCATGTGGCCATATTGACGAAAAAAAATAAAGTTATGGCTCTGGGAAGCAAACAAAAAAATCGAAACCGCTCCGGTCATGAAGGGGTTAATCGGTTGCTAGAAAGTGTGCAGGGTTTAGGACGCCTGAACACACATGCAATAGGGGTCCATTTAGGATCCAAAAAGAGGCGGACAGCCCATCAGTACTGTGATCATACAGGTTCCCCCCGCATTGTGCAGCAGGCCTCACCTTTGTTGAGCAGCTCCTGGAGGGCGGCCCTGGCCAGCGAGCCTCGGATCTTCAGCCTCTCGGACACCACAGCTGGGGTGATGAGCTTGTAGTTGGGGACTTCTTTGCACAGTTTGTCATATGTGGCCTTGTCAAACAGCACCAGATTGTTCAGCTTGTCCCGGACTTTTCCCTTGGACCACTTCTACTCAAGGCAAAAAGAAAAGTATTACTAAAGAGGCGCACAGACCAGCCGGCCCTGGTGTGCACAGCGCTGCAGCGAGCCGCCTCACACAAGGACACTTACCTTCTTCTTGGCTTTGCCCCCAGACTTGTTGACGGGGTCCTTGTCCTTCTTGGCGGACTTGCCCGCATCCTTTTTCTTCTTGTCGTCTTTCGGTGGCTGTCACATAAAATAAAATCTATATGTTAGCAATCTCCCCAACACCCTTCTTGTCTCGGCCCGTTACTGCTATCACGCAGCATGTCTGCTCCCTGTGCGCCTATGGAAAGCTGGAGGCGGTGTATGACCCCCTTACAGGCAGAGGAGGCTGCAGTGACCCGGGCTGAGGAACACGGCCCTTACACCCGCAGTGACCGCCGCCCCGAGCAGGCACTAGGCAGTTCGGCGTACGTGTCCCGGCCGGCACAGCACAAACACCGGCTAGAGCCCCCTAGGAACACACCCGAGCTCCCCAGGACTCCGCACACGCTCGCTAAAAAGCCCATTTCATGCGGCCGGGTGCTCACCATGCTGCCGCTCGCTCAAAGATGTCGGACAGAAAGGGAGAGACTCGGTGTACGCAGTACAGGAAACCCCGTAGGGGGCGGGTTCTTCCGCTGCAGAGAACTACCAGTTTAGCCGCTAGCACTACATTTCCCGGCATGCCTGGGGCGCACGGGCTGACGTCACTCAGGACGTCCCATGGCTCCACAGCACAGGCCGCGCCCACACAGGCGATGGTGTAGCAGCCGGGCCTGAAAGCAGTGACTGCTGTGGTCGCCGAGGTGTCCGTCGCGCACACTCCAGGGGTGATAACGTGCGATGCCCGGACTGTCCGCCTGCCCCCAGCACAGCTTATGCCCGCTACCTGTGGTGGAGCTGAAGTGCGAATGTGAAAGAGCAGAGCTGCCGGGGAGGGTGCAAGTGCTGGGCACACTGGACTCGGGCCTTAAAGGGGCTGTCCAGGCATGAGACCCTGCAGAGCAGAATGACAGACGTGGTCAGCACTTAGGCTGTGTGCACACGCTGCGGATTAGGTGCGGATTCATCCGCGCGGATTTTGTAAAATCCGCAGGTGAAACCACAGGTCAAAATACCTGCGGTTTTTCATCTCCTCAGTGGAGCAGATGGCAAACCGCAGCAGAATTGAAAGCAGCAGTGGATTGAAAACCGCAGATAATCCGCGCGGAAAATTCCGCACCATCTGCATTGCGGTTTTTGATTCCCATAGGGAATCATGGTACTGTACACCGCAGCCAAAGCTGCTGCGGAACCGCAGCAGAATCCGCAGCGTGTGCACACAGCCTTACTGTAGCGCTAGTTCCCGGCGGCCGTCCGTGTGGTCCTGATACGGCGCACGGAGGTTTCACGTGTCCACACGGACAGCTCCAGTACCGGAATTATCTGGACGTGTGAAACTGGCCTCACCTGTAGTGAGCGAGGTGACACACAACTCAGCAGCACGTGACCAAGGTGGCTGCATACATCAGGAGAGTCCTGACAGCTCGCCTCGCGCACTGTGGGTTCACAAGTCTGCAGTCACAGACAACCCCCAAGCCTGGGCAAAACACTAAGTTTACACTAGGTGGCTTCTGTTCTGCAACAAAACCAGATCTCTTGGCAGTAAAGAAGCTGCAGAAGAAAACAAGAAAAAAAAAAACATTTTCCTTGTTATTTTCTGCAGTTCCGGCATGATAGATTTGTCTTGTGAATCCTGATAATATTTAGTGTTAAAGTCCTGTTCTACAGAATCAGGTTTCGGCACAAAAAGATGCAGCAAAACATAACATGCGATGCCTGCATTTTTGGTGCGTTTTTTCACCACTCATTCAAGTCAATGGGGGGGTGGGGGGGGGGGTTAAATCGCAGAAAGAAGTGACATGCTCCATGTCCAAAGAACATACTGAGCACAAAATACTGATGACAAAAAAACCCCAATGTGTGTGCACGAGATTTCTGAAATCTCATAGGCTTTACTGGGACTGTAAAATGCAGCTTTAAATTAGCAGAAAACACACCTAGTGTCAAATTACCCTTAAATAAAAAAAAAAAGTCCTTATGCCAACATCACAGACATACTAGCATTACTCTAATATCCTGAAAATATAAAGTTTGGTGCCCTCAATCCCACAGGCACCATTCATCGCAATAATGATGTCCCATTAATAAGAGAATGGGAACAATGTGTGATGGGCAGGTCAGCCCTCATCTCCAGCCAGGCATGTGCCATCTGCTCAGTGTCACCCAGCAGGGTCTAGCCAAGGAGTAGAGGTAAGGTGGATGAGAGTGGCCAGCACAGGAACTTATGGGGCACAGTCTGTAGTCTTGCATCAGGAGTGGCGAATAAACGGGTGCCCGAGTGACCCACAGGATGTCCCAACAATAACTGGGCTGCATAACAAAAAAAAATGTACATGGAAGTATTTCTAGCATTGGAGGCCCCTTTAGTACTTCTGGGCTGTGCAGTAGAAATTCACTCACTAT
Source organism: Dendrobates tinctorius (assembly GCF_039654945.1). NCBI lineage: Eukaryota > Metazoa > Chordata > Amphibia > Anura > Dendrobatidae > Dendrobates > Dendrobates tinctorius. Next base: position 360,982 of record NW_027362016.1, on the reverse strand, counting down.
AGGCAGCCATAACAAGCCAAGACAGCTGCATGCAAGGACTGGATGACGGCACGTTCCCAGCTATGGTGCTTGTGGGTGCAGATGACTATCATAACAAAGATGGTAGAGGACATGGGAGCAGAGATAGGCGGGACATCTATTTATATAACTGCCTTGTAATGTTTTCATTCCCTGTTCTGTCCAGATGTCACTGTATCCCAGGATTCCAAGCGGAGGAAGTTCACCGACCGCCATATTGGGACACCTAGGTGATGCTGCTGGTGGTACCAAGCTATTGCGCAGTACCACCAGTGGAACACAGTCACACCACTCACACGGAGCCTCTTGCACGGTACCACCAGCGGAGCACAGTCGCACTGCGCAAATTCCGAGCAGGCAAGGTGAATCATTCGGCTGATCCCAGTGGCAGATGCGCGACGTGTCTACAGGCAGAGGAAGCCGGTCACATTAAAGGGGTTTTCCCACAAATGAAAGTTCATTTTAAAAATTGTCTGTGTCTGACCATGTACAGAGCATACCACATCTCCTGGGCAGGGGAGGAAGCAAAAGACAATACTGACATTACAGCAGGGGATCACAGAGGATTCATTTTGTGAGGTAAAATATTTCACTGACATTTTTTAAACAATATTTTACCTCACAAAATGTATCCTCTGTGATCTCCTGCTGTAATGTCAGTATTGTCTTTCGCTTCCTCCCCTGCCCAGGAGCTGTGGTATGTTCTGTACATGGTCAGACACAGGGTGAGAGAGATAGAGTACAGGGGGGAGACAGCTCAAACAGGACAGCACATGAGGGGAAGAGATTCTCAACACTGCAAAGCCTGCCTCAATAGCGACATTACTGCCCTATCGCATCGGGCCTCCATCTAGTCTAATGATATTTGTGCATGGTCCCCCGATATTGTAATACTAAGGCACCAATAACGGGTTGAACTTTTAACACACGTCAGAATTTCTCTTAGCAGGTCTCAAAGTAACATTTTATTAATTTAGACATTCTTCAGACTTATATTTAATAAAAATTTTACAAAAAGAAAAACAGCTATTTGGTAATTCGCCAATATTTACAGCATAAATAAACTATAGCGTTTCACGGATGTAACGTGGACACTTTTGCCTTCTCCGTCCTTTTTCTTTTCGCCCCTTTATTCCCGGCTTCTGTTCTGTATTGGTGTCTGCAAGAAAAACAAAAAATAAGTGAAATACAACCAAGTCAGGATTGATTTCCTAAAAAGCAGTTTCCATTTGTAATTATTACATGAAGTTGTTAATGTATTTATTTTTTTTAACAGCTTTGGGAGCCTTTTCTTTACTCTTCAATTTTAAGACAAAGTTCAATGACCTATTAGGCATCAGGTTTATTTATAGATGACTATATTTCAATAAATCTAGTGCAATGCTTGTTTGGGCATGTATCAAAAAAATAAAAGATCTCCGACAGTCAGAGATTTGGAGTACATCTGTAGAGTAATTTATGCTGTTTTCCGGCAAAAATGACAGTAAATGTGTTTGGCTGCATTGTGGCCCTCCACGGACGGCATCCTCATTGCGCTGCATAATGTACAGTGTGTGATACACCCACTTGCTGCTGCCAGCGGCTGTCACATGACCACAAAAATGCAGTTTGTAGACTAGGTCTTGGGACACATCTCGCAATGTTCTCCCGACACATATGGCTGAGACTCTAGTTAAAATGTGACCACAAGGAAGCAAATCTCATACTTCTAGTAGTTTACCAACCATTGGAAGTTGTAAGCAGAGCTGAATGCTAACTGTGTGCACATTACACACATCAGGATTTGGCAAATTACAGTGCTTGTTGAATATGTCACCAGGCACATTTTTATTACAGTAACATAATCCCACTGGATTTCTCAGACCTAAGCCCCTACTAACCGTGACTGCCATCTACGTCCACTGTTCCACACTCTGCCAAAGGATGGAAGCCAGCCCTCATCAGTTTGTGCATGGTGATCAAAATTTGCTCCCACTCTATTTGGAGGAAGCTTCTTCAACATCATCTTCTCCTCTGTTAAAACAAAAGTGCAGAATGTGTCGTCACTATCCTATAAGCTGGCATAGAGGGGAGTACAGACCCCCTACACACAATATTGCCGATTACCAGTCCGGACATAAACTGCTGTACAGGAGGAAGAATGAGGGGGGAAAAATAAACTCACATCCACAATCTACTTGTCGTTTGATTTAAAAAAGCTTTTTTATATTTTTCTTTCAGCATTAGCCACAGAGAAAAAAAAAAAAAAAAAAAAAGCTTTTTTTTCCCAGGACGACACCATTTTGGTGTCACACGTCACTTTTGGTGCATTTTTTGAGCAGAGAAAAACAGCATTTTACAAGCTCTCTGAAATAAATGAGATTTCTAAAATCTCGGTCACATGCTGCTTTTTATCTTACAATTTTTTTTTTATTTTTTTTTAAACCGCAGAATGTCAATTCTACTAGCTTTTTTTTGTCAACTGAGTGCATATGAAAAAAGCAAATGAATAATGTACCGGGTACATTGTTAACACTTTTTTTTTCTGCATGAAGAAATGCAAACTGTTTTATCAACTTTTACTTGGGAACTGAAAAAAAAAAAACAGCAGTGAACATAGTTTTTTAAGGTGACGGACAGTTGTTATGGATGCAACAAAATAGGTGTAGTTCTATAGCTTTTATTGGGAATTTTTCTAACAATATTTTACAACATTCCCTTTTGCCTTCTGTCCCACTAGTGGACTTGGCCACGTATGGGCCCTCTGTACTGCAGTGTAGTACACCCATCAGCACAATGTTGACAGGGATCCCTTGAGGGGTACCAAGATGGCAGACCTGGGGGGTCATAGTTAGACCACTGGCTCTCATATGAAACCAAGAGCAAAAAACCCAGATACGGTTTTCTTTGCTCCAGCCATTAGCACGACAGCTGTATAAAATAAAGCAGGCGACCAAGGAGCGCCTGTGTCTACACCATTACTATGAAGGGCTAGCATAGTCCTCATGGTGCAGAACGGAGTAAGAAGACAATCATGGAGTGTGTCTTCTAGGCATACACGTGTAATGTACTAGTGTTTAGTGGCTCTGAAAATTACCCTTTTGTCCCTCCCTAAAACAGATTTCTCAATATTCCAGTAGGGAAGACGTAGGTGTTCTTACTGTGCTTTAAAAATCCTTCAATCGGAGGTCCAATACACTGAGACTTTCTCACATCTTCATCAGGCAGCATCCAGGGTGGAAGTGCACCTAAAAATATTTAAATTGGAGACAAGAAGACTATTCTTTAGCTGGTCTTATAGCTATACGGTCATTTGATTTTTAATAACGCAGCATGTTTAGTCAGTGTCTTATGGGGTTTTCCCCCCCCCCAAGACATTTGTCAACTTTCCAAAAAATGGTTGGTGGCCCCACCACTAGCACCTTCTGGATCATGAGAATGAGAGTCCAAATATCCTGTTCCTCATCACTGCAGTTAGAACTAAATACTTTGACATGGTTGCCCATGACTGCTGCCATACTATTCAGGGTTTATTGGACAGACGTAGGTCGCAAAGTACAGCACTTGGCCATCTCACTCAACCCCATATGCTTACGTACCCTGGAATGTCACTCAGTCTCAACTAGGAGAAACGTTACCCTGTAGACTCTAGTAGGAGGCCTCTCATACAGCCAACCCAGATCTCATGCTTTGCACGGAGGAGGGGCAACATCCCAAAATAGGTGTCTGCAAGTTGATATTCCAGTGTGGCTTTTATCCCATGTCTTGTGGCAAGGCTCATTAAAAGGGTCGATATTGACTTTTCGGATTGCTACTTGCAATAGGTGGCACTAGACTTAAAGTCCTCTTCCTCTCTGTAGAGACAACTTGTATAGTTTACCCCATAGACATGAATGGATTGCCAGCAGCCATACACCACCATCTATACCCCCATTCAATTCTGTGTGGGGGGAAAAAAAATAAGCTGAAAAGGACACATTTCTTAATAAAATGACAGCTCTTGTCATTTGTGGTGTAGTAGGCACAATGCTAGTGAAGAATCTGCTAAGCCTCTTCATCAGTGACATCATCCACAATCTGACAAACACACTGGATTCTGCATGTCTGAAATCCAATAGAGGACCAGTATGAAGTCTTACTAGATTGCTGCTCACATTCTGGGGGGGGAAAATCGAGGCTTCTATCCCTCACTGGAGCAGATATACAAACAGGGTGTAAATTCTGTCTGCGATGGCATGTTTACAAGGATTTCCTTCATACTTCAGAGTAACAAAACACGGTTTCATTCTTACCTGTGTGAACATTTCCTCTATCAGATATCACCTATCGAGATAAAAACAGCACAGTAATAAAAAAATTAAAAAAAAAGTAGTAGATACAATTTATACAGGGACTATAAAAAAAAAAAAAAAAAATATATAACCTAGAGGCTGCACCATGGCATAGGACATATCACCAATCTCTGGTACTGCATGACGTGCAGAGACATGTTCATGTTCAGCAGGTTCATGTACAGAGCACATGGACTCCATACTACAAGAATATTATTAAATGAAGGTCATTCTGAGCTCCTGAGGAATCCTGTAGGCGACCAACATCCCACAGGGGTCTCTGCACATGTCCAATGAGGCCTTAACCAATGCAACCTGGTTATCATAGCACCTGACCTATTCTGTTCCACATACTCGTACACTATGGCAGCCACGGGAGCCCAAATTAATCATTAAAAATAAAACTTCACATGGCCGCCGTAAGGAGAGAATTGCACTTGCCTGCTCAGTGAAGCACACATAGTGGTTATACTGCAGATTCAAGGAGTCTGGAACAAGTTTTCCAACATTTAGAACTGTCCTTATCAAATTATGTCTGCAGACCCCGCAACTCTGCCCCCGGGCCCAGCTATTATCGATGGAGGAAACAGCCAGTAGCAACACATTCTGTTTGCATCTCCTGCCTCAGGTGACAAAAGTCATTGATGCTGCCCATTCATGTAATGCATGGACAGGATGAGCTAGCCACAATGGCTTTTAATCTTGGCTCGTAGAGAACGAGGCCCAGAGGAACGGGACCACCCTCTACACATTGTTGGGCCCCCCTTTTGGTATGGGACAAAATGTTTTCAGCTGATTTTTCAAAGCAATTACTCACATTCTAAAGAAACAAGTCACAGGGCTTAGGAGTCCATGATTCTGGCAACAGGCAACTTCCTGCAGATTAAACCCTTACCCACTGTGGTTTCACCTGCCCATCATTCTTGTGACATGAGGTGAATGTGGCAAGAGGAAGAAGCTAAAAGACCTCAGCAGTGCCTCCCTACATCGCTACATCGGTGCCTGCCTCCCGGCCAGTACTCTGCATTCTCCCACCTCCCAAGCTTTCCTAGTGCTGCACCAGGTCTCTAGAATGCAATACCTCGTACAATCAGATTAAATCCCAACATCCACAGATAGATATGCCCTACAATATATTTTGTTACAGAGACATAGAACTCTGCACATGAAATCTACATCCTTAGGTCTTGATCCCTTGATAACCTTCACTTCATTATTATAATATATATATCTCTCAAGAAAAAAAGGGCAGCACTACCAAAATGATATAGTAGGTGCAAAACCTATTCAGCAGTGTCCAAACAGCCAAATTAACAAAAGGAAAAAAAAATAGGCAGCACATATATGTGCTGCCTATTTTTTTTCCTTTTGTTAATTTGGCTGTTTGGACACTGCTGAATAGGTTTTGCACCTACTATATCATTTTGGTAGTGCTGCCCTTTTTTTCTTGAGATAGATATATATATATATATATATATATATATATATATATATATATATATATATATATATATATATATATATATATATATACACACACACACCAAATGTAAATTTTTGGTGAAGAATCAACAAGTGGGACACAATTGTTAAGTTGAGTAAAATGTATTGGTTACTAGCTGAAGAGCCCGGCGTTGCCTGCGCATAGTAACCAACTTTGGTTAATTATGACAAATTATAATGATTATATCGCACAAAAAACATTTCACATCATATATTCAACACTACAGATTTGCAACACAAATTAACTAAACGATTACCCAAGTATTGATAGTATTTTATTTTCAACTCATTCAAGAGCCTTTTGATAAACAACATCTTTAGTTTTCCCTTTCGGTGCAAAGATGAACAGATTTTTGGCATTTCCAACTCTTGAACAGACCACATAAAGTTGACCATGAGAAAAGCATGGAGATTGCAAATCGATCCCTAAAACTTTCAAGGACTGTCCCCTGAGCATTGTTAATGGACATTGCAAATAGCAGTAGAACTGGAAGCGTTTAAAATAAAGAAACAAAATCAGATGGAATGAGTGGAATTCTTGGAATAAAAATGTTCTCTCCTTTGGCACATCCTGTTTCTGAGCTGTGTATCTAACCCTATCCTGTGTGATGTCTGCTGAGCTGTGTATCTAATCCTCTCCTGTGTGATACTTTCTGCTGAGCTGTGTATCTAATCCTATCGTGTGTTACTGACTGCTCAGCCGTGTATCTAATCCTATCCTGTGATACTGACTGCTGAGCCGTGTATCTAATCCTATCCTGTGTGATACTGACTGCTGAGCCGTGTATCTAATCCTATCCTGTGTGATACTGACTGCTGAGCCGTGTATCTAATCCTATTCTGTGTGATACTGTGTGCTGAGCTGTGTATCCACTCCTATCCTGCGTGATACTGACTGCTGAGCTGTCTACCTAATCCTATCCTGTGTAATACTGACTGCTCAGCCGTGTATCTAATCCAATCCTGTGTAATACTGACTGCTGAGCCGTGTATCTAATCCTCTCCTGTGTGATACTGACTGCTGAGCCATGTGTCTAATCCTATCCTGTGTAATACTGACTACTGAGCTGTGTATCTAATCCTATCCTGTGTGATACTGACTGCTGAGCCGTGTATCTAATCCTATCCTGTGTGATACTGGGCTCCTCCTGCAGTCTGTCAGAGAGTGGTCTGTGTCGGCACGGTAAAAAAATTGTGTTATTTCCAGCTTTACAGAAGGACGATAACACCATAGAAATGATAAGAATAATAGGCAAGATTGTTTGGTGAATACATACATACACACACACACATACTGAGCTTTATATATTAGACTTAAATTTTTGTGGAAATTCCAAAAACTAAGAAGTGGGGCGTGCAATATTATTCAGCCCCTTTACTTTCAGTGCAGCAAACTCACTCCAGAAGTTCATTGTGGATCTCTGAATGTTCCAATGTTGTCCTAAATAACTAATGATGATAAATATAATCCACCTGTGTGTAATCAAGTCTCCGTATAAATGCATCTGCTCTGTGATAGTCTCAGGGTTCTGTTTGAAGCACAGAGAGCATCATGAAGACCAAGGAACACAACAGGCAGGTCCGTGATACTGTTGTGGGAGAAGTTTAAAGCTGGATTTGGATACAAAATGATTTCCAAAATTTTAAACATCCCAAGGAGCACTGTGCAAGTGATCATATTGAAACAGAAGTAGTATCATACCACTGCAAATCTACCAAGACCCGGCCATCCCTCTAAACTTTCATCTCAAACAAGGAGAATACTGATCAGAGATGCAGCCAAGAGGCCCATGATCACTCTGGATGAACTGCAGAGATCTACAGCAGAGGTGGGACAGTCTGTCCATAGGACAACAATCAGTGGTACATTGCACAAATCTGGCCTTTATGGAAGAGTGTCAAGAAAGCCATTTCTCAAAGATATCCATAAAAAGTGTTGTTTAAAGTTTGCAACAAGCCACCTGGAAGACACACCAAACATGTTGAAGAAGGTGCTCTGGTCAGATGAAACCAAAATCAAACTTTTTGGCAACAATGCCAAATGATATGTTTGGTGTAAAGGCAACACAGCTCATCACCCTGAACACACCATCCCCACTGTCAAACATGGTGGTGGCAGGTTTGGGCCTGCTTTTCTCAAAAATGTTAAATAACCAATAAATTTCGTTCAACTTCACAATTGTGTCCCACTTGTTGATTCTTCACCAAAAACTTACATTTGGTATCTTTATGTTTGAAGCCTGATATGTGGGAAAAGGTTGAAAAGTTCCAGGGAGCCGAATACTTTCACAAGGCACTGTATATATTCATAAATATTCAATGGCTGGATGGCTCATCACAAATCTGTGTGTACCAACCTGCTCGCTGATTTATCAGCATGTGTCTACTATGTGATGAGCGTATTAAAGGTTATAAAACTTATACATCCTTGTATAATAAGGCTGCATGTGTTAATGGGATTAGAAGGCACACAGTATTTAGTTACCCTTCATGGAAGAAATCAGAAAACACGTCCATTTGTAAACCGGACTTCCTGGCATCATTTCCAGCATTACAATGCCATGCTAACTGGCCAATACATTGATCCACGATTTATGTAGAAAGGGAAAAAGCTTGACATTATACAGACAATGTTACCTGCTGGCCAAGAAATGTAAGCTGTGAATTTTCTTCCATAATTGTGGCTTCATTAGGAAGAAATTGTTGGTTGCTTGGGCCAGGCATTTCAAGGTCTACAGGTGACATTGTGCTAAGAAAGAAAAAAGACAATGTTAAATAAATAGGCAAAAAGGTAACTTTGTAGGAACGTCCCATAGTGTTTGGAATTGTGAGAAGAATTTTTCATGAAGCAGAAGCTCAGCCTGGAAAGCCTGGGGTCGGCACTGCTGGTCCGGGAGCCGACATGTATGCAGTATGTGGAGCAATTCAGCTCTGTAAACTCTATAAAAGTGTATATGTTCCATCTGAGGAACATACAAGGTAATAAAACATTAAGCTTAAGGACACTTTTATTTGAATGGGTTTTAGGTTTTCTAAAAAGGCATCCATTTGCAATAGATTGGGGGGGGGGGGGATAAGGGGAGGAATTGAAAAAAAATCCGATAGATCCATCAAGACTGTGGCCACTACCAGACATATGCCTCTTGAGCTGGTACAAAGGATGGGCTTTTGGCCTAATGCATTTAATTTACTAGACAAATCTCTGTCCCGTAAATCTGTTCTTGGAGGACAAAGCCACCAAAATTACTAATTCACACAATTGGGTAATTGATCGTGATGAGTGAGTGTGCTTGGATAAGGTGCTATCTGAGCATGCTCGGCTGCTAACCGAGTGACTTCGGCGTTCTCGAATATGTTCGACTCTTGCAGCTGTTCGACAGATGCAGGGATTGCCTAACAAACAGGGAATCCCCACAAGCTTAGCCACCGAGCATGCTTATATAACACCTTATCCAATCACGCTCGCTCAGCACTAGTAATTGACTGACTACAGTACTTGACTATCTTTTTTACAAGCCCTCTGTTTTATAATCTCTCCTAATAGGGTAAAAATGGAAAATGCATTAATGATAATGATCCTTCTTACCTGCGTGAGAGCGGCTCATTGTCTTTCCAGGTGTCATCCTCCTCTGCAGTAAGCTGCGTTTCAGGCTGGGTATTATTCAGGAATTATTAACATTTTCTCAATTACATTTTTTTTTTTTTTAAACACATTTCTCAATATTCCCATTCCTCTTCCATTCCACTCATTTCCCTCTGTGCGTTATCTGATGAGGTGCCAAGCCAGCACCGCAAAGCCTAGAGTCTATATATTTACTGAACCAGTCCTGCCTCCGCCATCTACACCATCCAATCCCGAAATACCTGCATTATTATTCTTGGTGCATCCCTCTAAAGTGATATTTAAATGAAGATTTCCATACACTTAAGCCATGTTCACACGTTGCTTTGTTGCTGCGTTTTTTAATGCAAATTTTAAGCTGCGTTTTACAGTACCAGCGAAAGCTATGAGATGTCAGAAATCTCATGCACACGCTTTTTTTTTTTCCCTGACTGAATCGGAAAACTGCCGCGTTTGAAAATTGCACCATGAGTAAGGGCAAATGCAGGAAAGAATCAGATTGTGCAGCGTTTTTGGTGCAAAAACCTAAAAGTTGCATCATGGTTTTTTTATGCACAGGAGACAAACTTACCTGATAAAAATGCAGAAAAAAAAAAAAAAAAAACACACAACAAATACGCAGCAAAACTTGCTTTTTGTAAGCAGCTTCTTTACTACCAAGAGAGTAGGTTTTGCCTGCAAAAAAACAAATGTAAAGCAAAAATGCAATGTGTGAACATAGCCTGACTCTTTTAGGACATGTGCACATAATGCTGCAGATCCTCTGCCTGAAGTTCCCACTGTATATTATTACAGCAGCAGCATTGAGGAAGAAAGGAGCAGCGAAAAGTAACGTACACAGCAAGAACCCATCATTGCCCCAACAAAATCTGCAGCTGTTATCTTTGCTGCGGATATGATCCAAGTGCATATAACCCAAGACAAAAAAACACTCCAACACTATAGGAAAAATGTGACTTTTACCTACATAACCTGCAGATTTGGGTACATTAACTCTTATACCATACAGCTCATCACTCCCAATGGGCCCCGACCTCAAGAAGAGTCATACCCCGCTACTTGCTAAAGTAAAAAAAAACAAAAAACTTGGCAATCAAATGTTGATGTAAATCCGTCTTCTTATCAATTCTCCTGGGCAGTCCACATACAAAATGTTACATTTCGGTTGTAAAAGACCTTCATCAGACAGATTGCCGAGGAAAGGGAATAGAAGGGAAGAGAGAGTCCGCACCATATGGAAGCAGAGGTTCCTGCGGTGGATGGCGCACTTCCCCATTCCCTTTCTTCAGGAATCCATATGTCTGATGAAGGTTGATTATTACGGAAACCCAATAGATTTTATACATAGATTGCACAGAAGAACTGAAATAAATCACTTGGCGCTCACACCGTGATGTAAAAGGCATCTGCCATCTCATACAGGGCACAACTAGATCTTGTTTGATATGGATACTGTTCTTGGTCTCTCTGGAAACAAACCTCTAGGGCCGTCATCAGCAGGTGAATCCTGGACTGCTCAGCTGCCCGGATCTCACTAGCCATCTGAAAAAAAACACAACATCCTCTTCATGCTCCTGTTTCTTGTCATTCATGATAGCAGTAAAAATGGATCAATATCACTCGCATTTGTGCAAATATTGGAAAGTTGGCGAAAATTTAGCAATTTTCAATCTTTAAATTCTTATGCCCTTAAATCAGACAAAATAGTTAATAAACAACATTTCCTACAAACCACTTTACATCTGCAACTTTTTTTTTTGCCACTAAAAATTTACTTTAGCCCTATTTTTTTTTTTATTTTCACAAGGGTAATAAGAAAAAATAGACCCCAAAAATTGTTGTGCAATTTCTCCTGAGTACACCTATATCCGATATATGTGCCCGAAAACCACTGTTTGGGCACATGGCAGGGCAATCTAAAGGGAAGGAGTGCTGTTTGACTTTTTGATGCAAAAAATCGTTGCAATCAAGAGAAGAAAACATGTCGCGTTTGGAGAGCCCCTAATGTGCCTACATAGTGGAAACCACCCACAAGTGACCACATTTTGGAAACTAGACCCCTCAGGAAATTTGTATTAGATTTGTGGTGAGCACCATTAATCCACAGGTGTTTCACAGAATTTTATAATGTAGAGTTGTGGGGAAAAAAAAAACAAAACTTTTTTTCCACAAAACTTTTTTTTAGCCCCCATATTTTTTTTTTCTTTTTATTTACACAAGGGCAACGGGAGAAATTGCACAGCAAATTTTGTTGTGAGTTCCATTTTCTCCTGAGTACGCAAATACCCCATATGTGGGGGAAAACTACCGTTTGGGTGCATGGCAGACCTCTGAAAAGAGATAAGTTTTAGAACCCAGACTTTGATGGAATGATCTGTGGGTGTCATGTCGCGTTTGGAGAGCCCCTGATGTGCCTAATCAGGAAACGACACCCCTCAAGGAATTTATCTAGATGTGTGGGGAGCACTTTGAACCCCCCAGGTGCTCTACAGCAATGCTGATCTGTGAAAATGAAAAACAAAAAAAAGTTTCTTACAAAAATGTTGTGTTACGCTGGTTTCACACTAGCATTTTTTAGCGCTGCGCTTAGTGTGCGTCCATGCGCCCCTATCTTTAACATGCGGGCTCATGGTCTAGCGTATGCACGCGTTCGTATGCGTTTTCATGCGCATGCGTTTTTTTGTAGTGTGCGCCTAGGCGCGCCGGACGCAACCTGTTGCATTTTTGGTCCGTCCGACCTGTGTCAAGAAAACGCATGCGCACGGAATGCACAAAAAACAAAAACAAAACAAAAAAAAAAAAACTAAGTCACCCCATTTTGCAAACTACACCTCTCAATGAATTCATCTAGGGGTGCAGTGATCATATTAACACCATGGGTGGGTCACAGAATTTTATACCATTGGGCAGGGAAGAACAAAATACATACATTTTTACCACCAAAATTTTGTTTTAACACTAGATTTTTACACCGGAGGAACGGAGCGCAGATTTTCCTAGAATAGTTTGCTGACTCCATATTCAAAGCCCCCCAAGTGCAATTGACCCCATTTTGGACATTATACCCCTTAGGGAATTTATCTACAGATGTAGTGAAGATTTTGACTTCAAGGGTGTCTTCCAGAAACAAGCAGCAGTGGATGTTGCAGAGTGAAAATTGAAAATCTGCTATTGTAGCGCCCAGTACGTTGTAGTGCCCAGCTCATGCTTCTAGAGACATGCACCTGTAAATTAGGCAGGCTCTAATCACTACAGAAATGCCAAACATGTGGATGCTGAATGTGGTTTAAGCACTCTGGGGCTCAGAATACCGGGAGGCATTTGGATTTGGGAGCAGAGAATTTGCAGAATTTCTTCTAGAGTGGTGAGGAGTCATATGGCTTTTCCAGAGCCTTTGTACTACCAGTAATGTGGAAGTCGCCTAGATTTCAGTTAACAGATGACACCAGAGTGGGGACTTACTTTTTTGTTAATTGAGTTGAAGTTTTTGTTAGGAACATTTTACATAACATTTAGGATCTCATTTATCCTGTGCTCTACACCAAGCACTTACTTTGGGGTTTCCATCTAAATATGTGAGTGACGTGATTCAGATGAAACCCCCGAGAGGGAGCCATTCACTATAATGAGGCAGCAGAGTTACTGTGGACTCCATCTGGACTATGATCATCGATGTCCTTTTCAGAAGTGCACAAAACTGTGGCTAATGATACTTTTATGCAGGCCTACAAAGACAAGACACTTTCTGATAATAGGCGGCCATACAGAGTCCACAGTGCCTCCATCTGCCTCATTTTAGTGAATTTTTTTTTGTCGGCAGTTCTGTCTGAATCGCATATTTGAGAGATTTACACGGAAACCCTGGTGTAAACGTTCAGTTTAGAACACAGGATAAATGTGCGCCGAGCCTTACTGCGATCTTTGGGAGATGAACAGCAGATGAAGAATTGGGTTTTATTTTTTACACCGTTCCTCGTGCGGTATAAGTGATTGGACAACATTAATCTTTGGGTGCAATTACAGCGATGCAAGATTTATATAAGGTTTTCCTGTTGTGTTTTTTTTTTACTGAAAAAAAACAAGTCTTACATAGCCATATTTTGAGAGCTATAATTTTTCCAGTATATCTGCCGATAAGCTGTCCCTTGACTCTCTTTTTTGCGGGATAAGTTAATGTTTTTCACCATGTCATAAAATTGATAAATCAGCAAAACAAGCAAAACCCAATGCATGAAATTCTCTGCTGAAACACATGGAAGACTTTGGTTTTGCTGAGACTTGCCCTTTAACAAGACACATAACAGTGATAGAAGTTTGAAGGTTTCTCAGTAATGTCATGTATAATTACTTTGAGCACTAAATTGTAGAATCAGAAAAAAAAAAAAAAAAAATCCGGAAAATAATTTTGAACAGCAAGTCTTACTCAAGTTCCAGTAGTTTACAGGAAGGATTCAATCTACTTCTTCATTACCTGCTTTATGAGAGTGTCTTCTGTCTCCTCATAGCTTTCCAAGGCTTTGGTGACCGATGACTTGAACCTATGGACAGAAAAAGAAGACAAGTGATTTTGCATTACACAGACCATAAAGAGGTATTCCGGTTGGAAAAACTTTTCATTTATCAGCAGGACAGGCAAGATATTCCAGATCATGGGGGTCCTAATGCTAGTACCTGCACTGATCGCCAGATCGAGGCACTTTTGTCCCCGTTATTGAGCAGCAATGCACAAGCCTCTGTGACCTGCCATTTCATGCCGGCGCCATCACTGCCACGGACACAAGAAAAAAAGGTGTGCTAATAAATCAGGATCACCTACCTGATCATGCAGAAAAAGAGTTTATTTAACAAACATATAAAATGCACAATGGCTAAAAATTATTCCACCAGGTAGATTCATATGAGAACTTACACCTCTCCTCCAATGTTCAGAAAAGTAACCAAGTCACTTATACTTTGACCAAAAAAAAGATAGGGGACCATTATACGGTAAAGACAAATATATATAAAGAACAAATATAGCAGTATAAATAATCCACCTTAAGACATCAGGTAAATAAAACACACAAAAGAAAAATATATGAGGCTATGACAAAAAGCCCATATATCAGATGTAGCAAGCAACAACTGCAGGCAAAAACAGAATGCCAGGCATGATCAAATATACCTAATTTACAGAAAATAAGCATAAGAAAACCGTAATATGCAAGAAAGATCAATTACCAGATGTAATGAGAAAAGTGGTGTAAAGTCTTAAAAATCTATTGAAGAATGATCAATTAGCTTATGCTGGTCTCCATAATAAGAGGAGACTGCGAGCATGGACAAAGAATAGTGGAGGACTATGTGCCGCCCACGGGAATGATGTCGCCTGTGTGAGATATTGGCTGGGGAAGCAGATTGCAGAGAACAATGGATCACTGGTAGGAGAAAGAGGGAGCGAGCCATAACTACAGACCAAGCCCCTGCACTTGTCAGCTCATTGGCAGATGAATTAGGAGACACAGAATTAAGGGCCCGTTAGACATAGCAATATCGCTAGCAATATTGCCGTAAAGTCACTGATTTTGTGACGCAGCAGCGATATCGCTATGTCTGATACTTACCTCCGCTGATTATCGCTGATCGCACGAGAAGGTCCTGGACCATTTCTCGTCGGGCGCTTCCTGCGGCGCCGACGAGCGACGCGTGGACGCGGGCGGGAGGACGTCAGGATCGCCTTGTCTGACAGGTAAGTAGCGACCCCAGACCCCTGCGATGTCGCTGGTGAGATCTGCCTGTGTGGCAGCTCACTAGCGACCACTTAGCGATGCACCAGCGATCCATATTGTTGTCGGGATCGCTGGTCCATCGCTAAGTGTAACGGTACCCTTAGAATAGAATGTTATGGAAATAATCATTTCAGGTACTTTACTATGGAAACGTTACTATAGGGTGTAAAACCCTGCCGTCAGGTTGCCTTTAAATGGCCAATTCTTACTGACACTTATCGGACGGATAACTGAATAGAATCCCTCTTGGATAATGGGACTCAAGTCTATAGGAGCCGACCTGCTGTCCGACCTGACACCGCTGTGAGAGATATTACAGTGTTACATTTAATACGAGAGGCGACATGTTGTTTATCATCATCGATCACTGGGTTTCAGGATTTGTATTTTTTATTTTTAGCAAATTAGTAATAAATGCTATGTTTTAGAATACTTAGGGTTTCCCATCTATGTCCACCTACCCATTTATTCTATTCTATGTACACCTATGTGACCGCACCATTTATCCATCCCTAGTATTATTACTGGGGGTATAGACACTATAGTCCTATCACAAGTAGGTACAGCTCTGACACTTCGCACACAGGGCCACAGATTGTCTATAGGTTTTACGTTCAAAAAAAAAAAAAAGATATAGTTGTTAAAGTGAGTCTTAGGAAACAGTAGGAATCTCTCACCGTTCATACTCTGCTTCTGTAAGGATAAACTGCGCCTTCAGCTTCACGTCCCCCTGATGCGTCCACCAGTATTTGTGTACTGCTCTAACGTGTTCTGGCCTGTGAAGGAAATGCTTCACTTTTACACACTGATATAAAACATTGATCCGGAGTTAAAAATGAATTAAAGGGAGATATCAACTCAGCAGATTGAGCATCAGGGAAACCAAATGGAGAAATTTGCAGCGTTAAATGACTATGAATAAGTAAAAGTGTACTGACCGGCGGTGAGACAACAGCGCTCTTAGACATCACCGGACGATCTATGATAGGGCACCTTTGTTCTAGGAAGCAGTTTATATGGGACTAGCTAAAGAGCCCGGCGTTGCCCGGGCATAGTAACTAGCTGTGGTTAGTTATAACAAATTATAAGGATTATATGGCACATAAATTGTCACTGTGTGCATTATCCTCATGTATCTATTTATATAATTGCCTTGTAATGTTTTCATTCCCTGTTCTGTCCAGATGTCACCGTATCCCAGAATTCCAAGCGGAGGAAGTTCACCGACCGCCATATTGGGACACCCAGGTGATGGGTGTCTCAATATGGAAACTGCTGCTGGTACCAACCTATTGCGCGGTACCACCAGCGGAACACTGTTGCACCACACACACACCGTATGCACCACACTCACACGGTACCACCAGGGGAACACAGTCGCACCACACACACACGCAGACTCTTGCACGGTACCACCAGCGGAACACAATCGCACTGAGCCTGCGTGAATTCCACGCAGACGCAGTGAATCATTCGGCTGATCCCAACGGCAGATGCGCGACGTGTCCACAGGCAGAGGAAGCCGGTCACATTAAAGGAGTTTTCCCACAAACAAAAGTTCATTTTAAAAATTGTCTGTGTCTGACCATGTACAGAGCATACCACATCTCCTGGGCAGGGGAGGAAGCAAAAGACAATACCGACATTACAGCAGGGGCTCACAGAGGATTCATTTTGTGAGGTAAAATATTTCAATGTATCCTTTGCAATCACTGCTTGTAATGTCAGAATTGTCTTTTGCTTCCTCCCCTGCCCAGGAGCTGTGGTATGTTCTGTACACGGTCAGACACAGGGGTGAGAGAGATAGCTCAAACGGGACAGAACATTATTATTATTATTATTATTATGAGAGAAAAACACAGCACAGGAAGGAGAGAGACAGCAGACCGGGGGATAGCACATGAAGTAGATAGGTCAAAGAAGAGAGCACAGATGGGAGAAGTCAGGACATGGGGAAAGACTGGATAGCTGCAATAGCATTGGGCTTCCATCTAAAAGATGTATGTATGTGTATTTTTAGATATTAATTATACGGGGCTTTGCGTGTGAACCGAGTGTGGCTATGCGGAGTGGGCGGGACTATGGTGAGCGGGGGTGGCTTGATACATATACATAATATATATATATATATATATATATATATATATAACATGTGTTACCGAGAACAATGATCTTTTGTGAAACCAAAAGATCAATTCACACAACGTTCAAACGTTTTGCTCATTCACCAGGTCATCAGCAGCCTGTTTACACTGAAAGATTATTGTGAAAAAAGCACTTATAGGAATACTCATTCTGATAATCATAGGGTGTAAATGGATCTTTAGAAAAACTATTATTTATAATTAGCAATAGATGGATTCCAGCTCCAAAGTTTGAAACCTCAATGATTTGTATGGGATTCGGGTTCACGTTCCGATGCACAAACTGAAGGTTAGACTTCAGCTCGGTCGAACGCAAACTTCTGTGGGTCCGTTCATCCCTATTTATAATATCTTATAAATCTGTCCAAGTGCAGGAATCGCTGACTGGCTGGCTGCAGTGGCCAATTGCCAATGTGAATTATTAGTTGAGGCTGCATTCACACATCCTTGTCAGGATCTGAGCACAGACCCAGATGCAGGATGGCCGCTGGTCTACAGGCCCTAAAGGCAGCAGCCTCATAAACACCTACGAGTCTAGACTTTGGGTGACTGGTGGAAGCCTACATCGTGATCCATGGTCAGACCCTGACATAAGCATGTGTGAATCTCGCCTATAGATGAATTAACATGCTGCAGATTATCTATACCAATCACTTCCAATTTTCTGAATGGCAGCAAACAGATAAATCAGTTACATAACTATAATGGAGTAAACAAGCAAATCTTCTTACAAGAAAGAAATCTTAAATACAATAAGGAATAAATCCTCAAGTTTGGAAAGAAGTCCCAACCCATAAGATATGCAATAACTTCCCGATTGTTGGACTACTATGGCCCCCCACCAACCCAGAGAACCATGTGAGCACGGACCAGTGGGTAATCATGAAAACTGACACTCCATCCATTCTCTATGGGAATGCCAGTGATGGCCAATCACAGTGTTTGCAGCTCTTCATAATGTATGAGGCAGCAGTGTGCATGATCCATCTCTACTCCATCCACATGGGGCTCTTCAGGTGTCAAAATTGGAGGGGCCACAGAGGATAGACCCTCGGAAGTCATCACCTATCCTATGTGTAGGGGAGAACCTCAGATCCCTAGCATAGCCCTCCAGTCTGCAGGAAGTGATGCCATGCCACATGTAGTGCAACCTTACCTCCAAAAGTGCTCCAGCAACCCTCCGAACAGCACCGTCAGGCTGCCATCACTCGTGTGCTTCTTCACTTCCTCCTCGCAGCAGTGACACCAGAACGTCTGCTCGTGCTCCTGGGGGTGATACTTCTCCACTGTGGCACCTTTAATCATTTTCCGTGCAGCGGCCACCTACGAGAAAGCCGCAAATAGAAGGAGAGTGTCAGCGCACAGTATACGGACAGTGTGACACAGCTGTGTATGGGATACTGTGCAGCCATCCTGGGGCAGCACAGTCACAGAGACCGCTCACAGCCAGGACAGACACAAACAGAAGGAGAGTGTCAGCGCACAGTATACGGACAGTGTTACACAGCTGTGTATGGGATACTGTGCAGCCATCCTGGGGCAGCACAGTCACAGAGAGGGCTCACAGCCAGGACAGACACAAACAGAAGGAGAGTGTCAGCGCACAGTATACGGACAATGTTACACAGCTGTGTATGGGATACTGTGCAGCCATCCTGGGGCAGCACAGTCACAGAGAGGGCTCACAGCCAGGACAGACACAAACAGAAGGAGAGTGTCAGTGCACAGCACAGTATACGACAGTGTGACACAGCTGTGTATGAGATACTGTGCAGCCATCCTGGGGCAGCACAGTCACAGAGAGGGCTCACAGCCAGGACAGACACAAACAGAAGGAGAGCGTCAGTGCACAGCACAGTATACGGACAGTGTGACACAGCTGTGTATGGGATACTGTGCAGCCATCCTGGGGCAGCACAGTCACAGAGAGGGCTCACAGCCAGGACAGACACAAACAGAAGGAGAGCGTCAGTGCACAGCACAGTATACGGACAGTGTGACACAGCTGTGTATGGGATACTGTGCAGCCATCCTGGGGCAGCACAGTCACAGAGACCGCTCACAGCCAGGACAGACACAAACAGGAGAGTGTCAGCGCACACTGTGGGATACTGTGCAGCCATCCTGGGGCAGCACAGTCACAGAGACCGCTCACAGCCAGGACAGACACAAACAGGAGAGTGTCAGCGCACAGTAAACGGACAGTGTTACACAGCTGTGTATGAGATACTGTGCAGCCATCCTGGGGCAGCACAGTCACAGAGACCGCTCACAGCCAGGACAGACACAAACAGGAGTGTCAGCGCACAGTAAACGGACAGTGTTACACAGCTGTGTATGGGATACTGTGCAGCCATCCTGGGGCAGCACAGTCACAGAGAGGGCTCACAGCCAGGACAGACACAAACAGCCAATCACATCCCTACTCTTATTTTCTACAGCTCTTGGCGAGACTGAAAGCTGCATCCTGATTGGCTGCATGGTTCCTGGCTTCCCCTTGCACTGGTTCTTCCAGTACTGTATGCTGTGACACATACACCCGGCTTGTGCCATTCCATCAGCCGAGCCGCCATTTCCTCTATATACCTCACCTTATCGCTGAAGGCACGGAGCACACACGTCAGCCGCTGCCGGTGACCTTTCTCATAGACATGTTTCCTGCGACCAGAAAATACAGTGCGGCGACACACCGCGCACTCGTACACCGCCATCGCCCAAAGTCTCTCCCCAGCCGCAATAGCCTAGACTGAAGAAAGAAGACGTCTCCAGCAATGTCAACAAATCCAATGAAGTCACGCCCACACAGAATCAGGTGACCTTGCAGTAGCCAATTGTGGAACGCTATCTGAAACTCCGCCCACCTCGTTGGCCAATTGCCGCACGTATTTGTTCTCCACTCCTGCTCTCATTGGCTAGCCCCATGGTGGGACAAGCTACTGCAGTAACAGGCAGTCGACGCGAGGTGTCGCGCTGGGGCTGTGAGCGGAGCGCAGTGCCTGCTCTGATAGTGGAGGGTACACACGGTGACGAGCAGCCCCCTGTATCACCAGAGCCTGTATTTCTCAGCTGTGTCTGCGCCTCTATGGAGTCTGACCATAGATAATCACTGTCATGTGATCACACAGATCCCGCTTTTATTTATTTACATTTTTTGCTTTTCAAAAAGTCATAAATGGAAAAGCTCGCGCTACATGAATAGAGCTGCAGCGGCTCTGAGGGCAGAGCAGACAACTGAAGTTGTATTTTTTTAGGTGCGGTGGTTGGAAACCTTCAGCTCCGGCCAGAGGCGTAGCTACAGTTTGGGGAGGGGAGAAACTTCTGAGTGGGCCCCTAAGGCTACTTTCACACATCAGTTTTTTGCCGTCAGGCAGGATCCGGCTATTTTTAGAAAAAACGGATCCGGCATAAATTTTGGAGAACTGTAGAAACGGATCCGTTTTTCTGCCGGATCCATCTAGCAGGTTATATCTGTTCCTGGGGGCTGGCCAGTTGGATCTGAGCATGCGCAGACTTAAAAAAACGGATCCGGTGGCTGGATCCGTCTTTTTCTGGATCCGGCGCATTCCGGCGCCCATAGACTTTCATTGTAGCAAAAAGCCGGAAGCGTCGGATCCGGCGCTTCCGGCTTTTTCGCCGGAGACAAAAAATGTTACAGTAGCCGTTTTTTCCAGACGCTGGAATGAGACAAGTAGCCGGATCCGGCAAAAAACGGATGAAACGCAATGCCATCCGGCACTAATGCAAGTCAATGGGGAAAAACTGGATCCGGCATTGCATTTCGCCGGATCCGGTTTTACAAAAAAAAGCCGGATCGCGCCTGACGGCAAAAAACTGATGTGTGAAAGAGGCCTTACCAGAAAAACGCCCAAAAAAGACTAAGTTGGATAAAAACTCCAGCACACAGGCAAAGATGCTTACCTGCCCAGGCCACAGAACAAATGCACTAACAAGGTGCTGCGGACCCAATAATATGGCACAGGGGCAAAAATCCCTGATGAGGCAGCCAGCCTACAATCAGGAAATGGCCGCTTGGTATAATGGTGCACAAACAATGTAATCTGTATGTGGCAGTGGTCACACAGAAAAATGCTTTGCACCTGTGCCATCTCATTGGGTCCGCTGCACCTTATTAGTGCATTTGTTCTGTGGCCTCAGCAGGTAAGCATCTTTGCCTGCTTGTTGAGCCCCTAACCAGGTAACCTTGATTACAACTGGGTGACGCCCCCTAATAGTGGATGTAGGAGAACCTCAGCAGATGACCGCACTGTTAATGAAAATAATCTCTATGCAATGACCTACATTGATATGGTGACCATATAGTGGTAGATACCAGTCCTGCAGAACACGTATGGCGTTCTGTCCTCACTAAATGAAGCAGAATTCATGTAGCTTATACAGGCAGCTAAACCTCTATACCGGGGTCCAATAAGGAGACTGTAGGTCGAATCTGTGCTTTATTGAACGTGATGGTATATTGGCGTGGTGAAACTACAAACAAAAACATATGCATACAATCAGTACTGGGTTCATCAGGGATTCAAATATACATAATACATCATCTGCACTAATAGCTAACCAGGGGGAACTAATTAAGCAGGCTAATATGAGACAGAAATTGGATACAGGAAACATAAATACATACCAGCGATGCTGTCACAAGGGGAGAAGAGAAATTAGATGCTTCCTGAATGCAGGCAGAAGGAAAATGGTGGACTGGAGGGAAAATGGGGCTGAACTAACCATAATCCTTTGCAAAAGGCTACCAGACAGCATTGCAACCTTACCAGAATGCACTGCAAATGGAGGGAAATAGCAACGTGAAAGTAAAACACACAATAACACTGCGGTTATGACTCTGGTCACTAGATGGATCCAGAAAACACTAAACATTAACAAGCAGAATAATCAGGGATTATGAATTAAATGTTGGAGACAGAACACACCCCGTCTGGCAGCAAACGGATGTCACTATTCTTTTTCTTTGAAGACAACAATAGGACCAGCTCAGTTACTGGTCTGGAGAGTGTCTTTTCATTCCCTTTGGCCATCCTCAGTTCGACTTTGCGGACGTTGTCATCCTTACTCGGGAATGTTGCGGTCACTAGACCAAATGGCCACTGGTTCCGATGGGCATGACAGTCTTTCACAAGGATGAGGTCACCAATCCTCAGATTAGGCCTGGTAGATCGCCACTTCATCCATGGCTGCAGGGTAGACAAATATTGTTTGTGCCACCTGTCCCAGAATGTGTTTGCAAGACTTTGTACCTGTCTCCATTGGCGCTTGTAGAGGTCCTTAGCATCGAGTCCTCCTGGAGGGGCACTGGATAGTCCTGTTTTCTGGGTAAGGAGAGTAGCTGGAGTCAGTGTATGAAGTGTAGACACCTGAGGGCGGATTTCAGCACTTGAGTCCTTTCTCACTAGTTCAAAGGTGTCTGGAAAGCGTTCTTGAGTGTACAATAGCTTTGGTCCTGAGAGCCATGTTGTGCTCCCTAGTCGACTTGCGTCAACTGCTCTAGTTGCGCGATCTGCAGGATTTTGGTCCGTGGGAATGTAATGCCACTGTTTTGGATGAACTGATCTCCTTATTCGTAGCACTCTGTTGTTGACATAAACGTAGAATCGTCTAGTTTCATTGTGGATGTATCCCAGGACTACTTTGCTGTCTGTGGGTCGCCCTCCCAGGGCTGTGGGGTACTCGGTACCGGGCCGGTGTCAGGGGGATGTGTCACAGCAGCGGCGACCCGGTCCGTGGCCTTGGGCGCCCAAGCAATGGGGAGATGTAGTTAATGGTAGAATAGTTCGTGACGCCACCCGTGGTGTTTGGCAAATATGGTGTTAGGCCAACGCTGCGTACAGAGCCACTGGGACTGATGGTATGTACAGCTTAGATGGTAAAGCTCCCCACAGGTGGAGCTGTAGTCCCAGGGCAGTGTAGATGTAGCTGGCACAGGGATGTAGCAGTGCCGAAAGCGTAGGGAACAGACAAGACCCAGCGGTTGTAGTTTCTGTACCTTTACTGAGTATATGCAGTCCAGAGTCCTGATTACAGATGGTATTGGAGCAGGTTAGCCTGGAAGCAGATCAGGATTCTCTCTCAGCAGAAGGGCTGTGCAGTCTCCTTCCTAGCGCTTTGCAGTGTGAAGCACTCCAGTACTTGGTTACTCTGAAATGCCTCTCTTCAGATGTTCCTAGAACTATACTTGTATGACAGACAGTTGTAGCCTCTCTCGGGGACTCCTCTCCTGAGTCCTGGCTCTCTATTCAATTGCTGTTGTGTCCCAAGTCTTTGGTGAGAGCAGGGCATTTACAGCCTCCTACTCATCTGGTATCTGTGGCAGGACGTCAGTATCCATACCACCGTGGAGACCAGGCTCCAGTCTTTGCGCTCTAGCGGTGAGGGAGCTCTCCTCCCGGAGCTCAACCTCCACCCCGCTCCACACATCTGCCCACGTGGACCTCCTCACACTATCTGCCCACTCCCTTCTCCTGACCCTCAGAGAGTACTCTGCTCCTCAATCCCGGTTCAGAGTTCCCCCTGGTGGCCCGGAGTGGAACTGTGTTGCATGCATTAGGTTAACTGCTGGAGAGACCCATCACTGCTTCCAAGCCTGGCATTACCCTCCCCTGGAGGAAGGCAAAGCCAGTGTGGCGACCATACTCCTGGGGGCACCACATCTGAGTAGAACTTGGCTTGTGTCTGGTCGATATCCATCTCGGATGCGATGAACTCTGCTAATTCAACTGCTAAGACTGCAGCACAAAGCTCTAAACTGGGTATAGTGTGCTTTGGCTGCAGAGCAAGTTTGGCCTTCTCCATAACGAATCCGATGTGGCTCTGACATTTGGAGTCTACAGTTTTGACATAGGCAACAGCAGCAATTGCTTTGACAGAAGCATCTGCAAATACATACAGTCTTTGGCTTTGTATTTCTGTAGACGGCTCAGGGGTGTATGGTCCTGGCACATTCAGGTTGGAGAGGGCTGCTAAAGAGTTCTTCCATACTTCCGACTGGATTCTCTTATCAGGTGGCAGAGGTGCATCCCAGTCAGATGTCTGCTTAGTTAAGTCTCTTAGTATGGCTTTGCCTTATAGAGTAACAGCACCTGCGAAACCCAAGGGATCGTACAGACTGTTAATGGTAGACAGGACACCTCTACATGTGAAGGGCTTTTCTTCCTGGTTGACCTGAAAGGTGAAAATGTCTGACTGTAGATTCCAGAGAAGCCCAAGGCTGCGTTGCATAGGTGTGGGATTTGACCTCAGGTCCATGTCTCTGAGACCGTTACAAAAGTCTTGTGAAGGGAATGCTTTCGTGAGTACTTGACTGTTTGAGGCTATTTTGTGAAGCCTGAGGTTCGAGCAAACGAGCATCTCTTGGGCTCTCTTGAGAAGACTGATGGCAGTCTCACTTGAAGGCATGGCTTTCAGACAGTCAACATAAAAGTCCTTTTCTATGAATTGTCTGACATCTGATCCGTATTCTGTTTCTCCTTCTTGAGCTTACCTTTTGAGACCATAAATGGCGACTGCAGGAGAAGGACTATTGCCAAAGATGTGCACTCTCATGCAATACTCTGTGACCTCTTTAGTAGGATCATTGTCTCTGCACCAGAAGAATCTTAGGGAGTTCCTGTCTCTCTCTCTCACAACGAAACAATGGAACATTGGCTAGATGTCAGCGATGAAGGCAATGGAATCCTTACGGAAGTGCATAAGTAACATAGTAGTCCCAGCAGTTTGTTATTGAGGTCTGGTCCTGTCAGTAGAACATCATTCAGGGAGACATCATCAAACTTAGCACTGGAGTCAAACACCACTCTAATCTGGCCCGGTTTCTTAGGGTCGTATACTCCAAACATGAGTAGGAACCAGTATTCTTCAGAGTCTTTGAGAGTGGGAGCTAGCTCTGCATGGCAGTTCTCAAAAATCTTTGACATAAGGGAGAAAAAGTGATCTTTCATCTCCAGTTTCCTTTGCAGATTATGTTTGAGAGAGGAGAAACGTTTTAATGCTTGATTTCTGTTGTTTGGTAGACATGGTCTGTGGGTTCTGAAGGGAAGAGGTGCGACCCAGCTGTTGGTCTCATCTTTTACAAGTTCCTTGTCCATTACCTCTAAGAACAACTTGTCCTCTACCGACATTGCTACTTGGTTGTCTTGCTTAGTTCTCTGGAAGACTGTGCACCCCAACTGATCCTCATAGCTTCCTGACACCATACTGCTGTCATGAGTAAAGTCTATTAAATGATTTGGTAGTTGGATGCTGTGTGGTAGTTCCTTGACATGGAACTCCTTGTTGTAAAGTTGAAACAGAGATGAGCATCCTTTCTCCAATGTATTTGTTAGCATACTTGTCACAGAAGATGGGGCGTGCATATGTTTCAAGCATACGTTTCCTATTATGACCCATCCTAGGTCTAACTTTTGGGGCATAGGGAGCATTGTGGAGTCCATTGATGTGATTTCTCACGGTATGAACCTGTTGGATTTCTCTTCCCAACAGCTGTATTCTCTTTGCCTGATGGTTGAGTTCCAGTATAATGTGTGCTATGCGTTTCAAGTGAGCGTGATGGATTGCCACATATGGTGTAGGTATTTCAGATCTATTGTCTGGGATCTGGTTACACTCGATGATTGTAGGCAGTGGTAAGCAGAATCGTCTGTCTATGGACTCAATTTGGTAGTCAGTAGCTTTCCTGCCTGCTGTTGTCACAGTACCTGCACATGTCTTTAATGAGTAGGGAGTGCTTGGCCCTTTGATGTTGAATACGTCAAAAATATTGATCTAGCCAAGGATCGATTACTTTGATCATCCAAGATACCATACAGTCTTACAACTTTGTCTCTGTGGCCCTTTGGGTATACTCTGACAAGGCATATCTTTGAACAGGACCTTCTTTCTATTGTCCCTTTACAGACTTCCTCCCCGCCATGCTCACTGTAAGCTGGCGTGTTTTGTGCACTCCATGGAGCTGGGCCAGGGTGTAGAGCAGTGTTATGATCTGTGGTGCCACACTCTGAGCATTTTACACTGACCTTGCAATCCTTGGCGAGATGAGTGGTGGATGAGCAGCACTTGTAGCAGATACCGTTCTATTTCAGGAAGCTTCTGCGATCTGGCAAAGATTTTCCTCTGAAGGCTCTGCATTTCAGGAGAGGATGAGGTTTCTGATGGAGCAGGCACTGCTTGTTAGGGTCCTGCACCTTAGTCTCTGGTGGGAGCAGCCAGCAGACCTGTAATTGGAACTTGGAGAAGAAACATAAGTCTTGTGCACTGCCACAGATGTTCTGCGTGGATTTGCAGCTGGTGACGGTGTTGCATATGACATTGCAAAATCAAAGCTGCGACCATCTCTGATTGTCGCTTGTTTGTGTATAAAGTCAACAAAAACGGAGAAGGGAGGGAATGGAACTCTGTGTTTGTATTTGTACATGGAACCATGTGTGAGCCACCTCTCCTGTAGATTGTAGGGCAACTTTTGAACTACAGGGTTACCACCTTTGACTGCGTCAAGGAATGCAAGTCCTTGTAGGTCACCTTCACATTTGAAGAAAAAAATCAAATAATTCATAGAAATTTGAAAAAATTGTGTGTGAACATGCAAATCCCCTTAAAAAACATACAATTTATTACGATAATTGTTAAAAAAAACACCTTCCCAGTGAAAAAGTGGCAAATGCCAAAAATAGAAAGAGACCTGGTCTAAAGTGCTGCACAGCCCTATACTAAGGCCTAGCTGATACCTTCCTGACCGTGGAGGTTGGCACCCCCTAATAGTATGATATTGGCGCCCCCACTCAACGAGGACTATCCCTCACTTCCCTAGTAATCCCTGATTTCACAGAGTGGAAAACAATTTTCAAATAGTACAGAGATGAAAAAATCAGAATGCCTTAGGACTAGTGCAGACCAGACACAAATACCAAAAATATAACGATAAAAATACATATTAACCATATCATGATATCGTGTGACCTAAAATATCCTCTAAAGGCAATATCAACAGCTGATCCCACTCGGGGGGATAGAAGCAGTCAGATACACTGAATAGATAAAGAATGGTCACTTATCATGTCTATGGAGAACCCTTAACGTATTTCCCCGCCGTGGCGGTTCATCAGGAGGTATAACCGATGCTTTCACTGATATTGTTGCTGCTTCATGCCTGATACAACGATGATGGTGGCCAGGGATTACTAGGGAAGCGAGGGATAGTCCTCGTTGAGTGGGGGCGCCAATATCGTACTATTAGGGTGCCAACCTCCACGGTCAGGAAGGTATCAGCTAGGCCTTAGTATAGGGCTATGCAGCACTTTAGACCAGGTCTCTTTCTATTTTTGGCATTTGCCACTTTTTCACTGGGAAGGTGTTTTTTAACAATTATCGTAATAAATTATGTTTTTTAAGGGGATTTTCATGTTCACACACCTTCACATTTGGCAACTAGGACTTCCTTTAGCTGGTCACCTAGTTCTCTTAGTTTCTGGAGACCTTTGTTAGATGTTTTAGGAAAGTCATTGATTCTTTTGAACAAGGCTCTCTCTATTACCTCTACTGAGCTGTAACACTCGTCTAGCCTCTTCCCGATCTCTTTGACGCCGATCTCAGGGTGATTTATATTAATGTCTCTGATCCTTACTGCGATCATCAGGGATTCAAATATACATAATACATCATCTGCACTAATAGCTAACCAGGGGGAACTAACTAAGCAGGCTAATGTGAGACAAGAATTGGATGCAGGAAATAAATACATACCAGCGATGCTGTCACAAGGGGAGAAGAGAAATGAGATGCTTCCTGAAGGCTGAAGGAAAATGGTGGACTGGAGGGAAAATGAGCCTGAACTAACCATAATCCTTTGCAAAAGGCTACAAGGGTGCATTACAACCTTACCAGAATGCACTGCAAACGGAGGGAAGTAGCAAAGTGAAAATAAAACACACACTAACACTGCGGTTATGACTCTGGTCACTAGATGGAGCCAGAAAACACTGTAAACATTAACAAGCAGAATAATCAGGGATTATGAATTAAATGTCAGAGACAGAACATATAGATTACAGCACAGTTACAGACAGAACGTCAGCTGTAAGTCACTTTTTGATGTAATCATTCACTTTTCCCGTCTTTTCCATCTGACCCAGACCAACATGACAACTTCTCCAGCCAGGACTCGGCTGCAAAGATTACAACAAGGACACATCTGACTTATCAGAGTATGTTTCCACGATCAGGATTGCATCAGGATTTGCTCAGGATTTGACGCAGGTAAATGTGACGGGAGTATTCTCCAGAGCAAGGAGGGACAGCAGGCCTGGGAATAATCCAACAGATTTATTGACCAAAAACAGGAACAACACGAAGGTAATTTGCAGAGTCCCAAAATAAGTCCACAGGAAACTGATTCGGGGGCACCTCCCGACAAGCCTTGTGCCAGATCACAAAACCATAGTCCTTTAAGAGTCCCAGAAATCCACCACGATCACACAGAGGCCGAAGCTTCCTCAGACAGCCTCGTCCTTCTCTTTTAGCATCCAACTCACATCTGATCTTAAAGCAAGAATGTATTGTCAGGGCTCCTGGGATCAGTCCATCTGAAGGGGGGTAGGGGTCACACCTACTATTCAATGGTTTGGTCCATCAGAAGATTCTAGAAATGTAAGGGCTCCACTGAGTCTACAGGATGTGTATTGTAGGTTATCTTCTGCTTAGGAAAACAATAGCCAAAGTTCCACTAGCTGTTGACACAAGCCTAAACAATTTGTGTACGTACTAGGGACCTCTACAGGTCACTGGTTAAGTACACACAGGCATGGCTGACAGGACTCAGGGCTCCTCCTGCCTGGACAGTCCATCTGCATTTTGGTGTTGGCTGCCTCTTCTATACTGTATGGTAAAGTTATAGGGCTGCAGAGCCAGGCTCCATCGTAGTAAGCGTCCATTGTCCCCAGAGACTCTGTTCAGCCAGGTGAGGGGATTGTGATCAGTAACCACAGTGAATTTTCGTCCATACAGATACGGCCTTAGTTTCCTAAGGGCCCACACTACAGCCAGACATTCTTTTTCAACAGTTGCATAGGCCACTTCTCGGTCCAGCAGTTTCCGGCTGAGGTAGGCAATGGGGTGCTCGTCCCCGGCTGCATTCACCTGACTGAGGACAGCTCCCAGTCCATAAGCAGAGGCATCCGTCTGCACAATGAATCTCCTCTTGTAGTCTGGAGCAGCCAGAACAGGGTCACAGACCAGAGCGTCCTTCAGCTGGTTAAAAGCCTCATCACAGGCTGGAGTCCAGATCACCAGCCGGGGCATCGTTTTCTTGGTCAGGTCGGTAAGAGGCTTGGCCACAGTGCTGAAATGAGAAACAAATTTTCGGTAATAACTGGCAGTGCCCAAAAAAGCCATAACTTGTTTCTTAGTTTGGGGTACAGGCCAGTCTCTAATAGCCTGGATTTTGGCAGGTTCGGGACGGAGCTTCCCTCCTCCTACTCTATGCCCTAGGTACTGGACTTCACCCATCCCCAATTGGCATTTATCTGGTCGAATGGTTAGGCCTGCTGCAAGAAGCAGGTCAAGAATAACGGCTACTTGGTTCAGATGTTCCTCCCACGTCTGGCTGAAGATGGCGATATCATCCAAGTAGGCACAAGCAAAGTCACCACATCCCCGGAGGATCTGGTCCACCATTCTCTGGAAGGTGGCCGGGGCATTCTTCATTCCAAAGGGCATATTTAGGAATTCATACAGACCAAAGGGGGTTATAAAAGCGGACCGTTCTCTCCCCTCCTCCGTCAGAGGGATTTGCCAGTATCCCTTACTGAGATCAAAGATAGTGACATATCGGGATCCAGCCAGTCGGTCTAGAAGTTCGTCAATACGAGGCATTGGGTAAGGATCACTGACGGTATGGTCGTTTAGTCGTCGATAGTCCACACAAAATCGAGTACTCCCATCCTTCTTGGGTACTAACACCACAGGAGAGGCCCAAGGGCTATGGGAGGCCTGGATTACCCCAAGCTGTAGCATCTCCTCCAGTTCGTGCTGCATGGTGTTTCGAACTGATTCAGGTACCCGGTAAGGAGCCTGTTGTATGGGACGGATGCCCTGAGTGTCCACATGATGTTGGGTGACGGTGGTTCGACCTGGTTGGGATGAGAAAGCAGCACGTCTCTGTTGAAGCACTCCCAGCATCTGTTTTTTCTGTAAGGAATCCAGGTGATCTCCCAGAGGAACCTGTTCCACAGTGGATGGGGCTCTCGCTGCTTCCACGAGATCAGGTAGGGAGTCCTCATCCTCTTGACCGTCCTCTGAAGCTAGCCGACAGCTTGCTATCATTGGAAGGGTCCGGTCATGGTACTCCTTAATCATATTCACATGGACAGTCTTTTGTCTTAGCCCCTGATCATCTAAAGCAAGAAGGTAATTGGTGTCATTCAGTTTTCTGAGAACCCGGAAGGGACCCTCCCATGTTGTCTGCAGTTTATTCTGCCGATGGGGAACAATCATTAAGACCTGTTGTCCTTCTACAAACTCCCGGTAGCGTGCTTTACGGTCATACCATGTCTTCTGTCTGGTTTGAGCCATCCGCACATGACTCTGGGCAAAACTAGCAAGTTGGGCCAGGGTTTCTCGCAGCTTTAGGACATAAGGGACAACAGGGGTCCCTGTATCTTCAACTTGCCCCTCCCAGTATTCCTTGAGCATGGTTAAGGGTCCTCGGACCTTTCTTCCATAGAGTAGTTCAAAGGGGGAGAACCCAGTGGACTCCTGGGGAACTTCCCGATAGGCAAACAAGAGATGGGGTAGGTACTTCTCCCAGTTTGAATCTCTGTCAGTGAAGGCCCTCAGCATATTCTTCAGAGTGCCATTAAATCGTTCACAAAGTCCATTTGTTTGGGGATGATACGGGGTCGTGCGGATCGCTCGTACTCCACAGGTGCGCCACAGACACTGGACCAGCTCTGACATGAACTGGGAGCCTTGGTCCGACAAGATCTCACTGGGAAATCCTACTCTGGTGAAAATGGTAACCAGGGCCTCGGCCACCTTGGCTGCAGAAATACTTGACAAGGCCACCGCTTCTGGATATCGGATGGCATAGTCCACAACAGTGAGAATGTACTGCTTTCCAGATTTACTTGGTTTAGCCAGAGGTCCAATGATATCAACAGCTACTCTTTGAAAGGGTTCTTCTATTATAGGGAGCAGTTGCAGGGGTGCCTTTGGGTGATCTCCGGGTCGCCCTCTACGCTGACATATGTCGCAAGTTCGGCAGAAATGCGCCACTGCTTGGGAAATCCCAGGCCAATAGAAAGATTGAGTCAATCGCCTCTCGGTGCGGGTTTTGCCTTGATGGCCAGCAGTAGGATTATCATGAGCAAGGTGTAATAGGGGAATTCTGTATTTCTGAGGAACAATCAGCTGTTTGCTATAAGTCCAGGGCTTATCTAGGGAGTCGGCATTGGTAACCCGATACAAAAGTCCATTTTCTCTGATAATTCTTTCTCCATTCTCCCCTAGCTGCCCTATTTCAGCTCGAGCTCTAAAACTAGCTAGGGTGGGGTCAGTCTCCACTTCTTGTCTAAACTGAACTTTATCCCAGGTAACATTCATATTATCCCCACAAGAAGAATCACTCACCGGCTGTGACGGCGGTTCTGGTGGCCTCATTTCCATGGATGGGTTGTACACGTCCACATTTGCTGCTCTCTTGGCTTGACTTCGGGTTACCGCACCGACAAAGTGGCAATGAAGATTCCCCACATCATTTCCTAGAAGAACGTCTGCAGGGAGGCCGCTCATCACACCGACCATGCATTGTTTGGCCCCAAAGCCATAATCCAGGGTCACACTCGCTCTTGGAATATATCTCTGGGTACCTCCAGCCAATTCAATGGCAATTCCTGGTCCCTTTTGAATTGCTTCTGGTTGAATTACTCGGGGATCGGCTATGGTGAGAAAAGCCCCAGTGTCACGGAAGCCAACAACTTTTTGACCATCCAGCACGACCTCCTGTAGATGTTTGTGCTGAAGATCAGAAGAACAGGTGGCTGGGGCTCACACCCCATAGACTCCTGGTAGGGAAGCCAGGATATCAGAGTCACTTGGCAAGTCATCAGGCACTGAATCCATCTCTTCTCCAGGTGAGGGGGTCTGTAGATAATGAACAGGCAAAGGCGGTCTGTAGGTGTTCTGCCTCCGTACACCTGGACATTGGAATTGCATATGCCCGGGCTGCCCACATCCATAGCATCTACGCTCTGGGATTCTTCCTCCACGTCGTAGTCCCAAAGGTGGAGCAGGAGTAATGCGAGGCACAGTCACACGAAGGTCACCATGAGTTGATGGTCTAGTGGGATGGTGAATATTGGAGGCAGAAGGACCAGGGGCCGCCAGCGTTGGGGGGCTGGTAGTGTTTTTCTCCCTGAGTAGTAATTTTTTCCACTTAGGCTTGATGGTGAGAGCCTCATCAGCTAGAGCTGCAGCTTCCTCCACTGTTGCTGGTCTCCTTTCACGCACCCATTCCCGTATCTCAGCGGGGCACTTAAAATAAAACTGCTCTTTTAGGATGACCTGCAGGAACGTTTCCAAGGTTATGGCCTCCTCTGCCTCCAGCCAGCGATGACATATATGTTTGAGTTTGTGAGCATACATCTTGAAGGACACTTCCTCATCACAGGCTAAAGTACGGAACTGAGTCCTGTAAGTGTCTGGGGTCACAGCATAATGTTCTAGAATAGTCTGTTTAATCTCCGCATACTCACAGTTCAACCGAGGGTCCATAGCTCTATAGGCTGCGGCAGCTCCACCCTCTAAGAGCCCCACAAGATGTCGGACGCGCTCCCTTTCCGGGACTTCCATTAATCGACACTGATGCTCAAAGTCCAGGAAGAAGCCCTCAATGTCACCGGAAGCCTCATTAAACGGCTAGAAGTCTTTGCGGGACACTCTGGGGAGTTCCCTCATGGGGGATGCTGTGGGTACAGTCTGTCTGGAGCTTCTCGCTGCCTCCAAAGTGATCTCCCTCTCCAGCATTGCCCTCTCCTCCATCCTGCGCTACCTCTACTTGGCTGTGCGCATGACCTCCCTCTTATCTTCTATGGTAGCCTCTTCTCCCAGCAAGGCCATCTCCTCCTTGTACCACACAACCCACTGACTTTTTTGGGTATTTACCTCCGACTGCCGCCTTTCCTCTCTTTGCTGTGAGGATCCTTCCTCAGCATCATCTTGCAGGTGAACTGCTTCCAAAGCCTCAATCAGCTGCTCCTTGGAGAGTCCCTTGTAGCTGACTCCCAGTTCACGGGCCTTTGTTTGTAGGTTCACCGCAGTCCAGTTCTTGTACTCTGCGGTGCTGGTTCCAGATGTTGATGGGCCGTTGTCCTCCATTCCTTCTGCTCTGATCCCAGCGCTGCCAACCAGTTTGTGACGGGAGTATTCTCCAGAGCAAGGAGGGACAGCAGGCCTGGGAATAATCCAACAGATTTATTGACCAAAAAACAGGAACAACACGAAGGTAATTTGCAGAGTCCCAAAATAAGTCCACAGGAAACTGATTCGGGGGCACCTCCCGACAATCCTTGTGCCAGATCACAAAACCATAGTCCTTTAAGAGTCCCAGAAATCCACCACGATCACACAGAGGCCGAAGCTTCCTCAGACAGCCTCGTCCTTCTCTTTTAGCATCCAACTCACATCTGATCTTAAAGCAAGAATGTATTGTCAGGGCTCCTGGGATCAGTCCATCTGAAGGGGGGTAGGGGTCACACCTACTATTCAATGGTTTGGTCCATCAGAAGATTCTAGAAATGTAAGGGCTCCACTGAGTCTACAGGATGTGTATTGTAGGTTATCTTCTGCTTAGGAAAACAATAGCCAAAGTTCCACTAGCTGTTGACACAAGCCTAAATTAGATTATGGTCCAGGTACATCACAAGACATTGCAAAGTATTGGGGGAAGGAGACATGGTTAATTTACAGCAAATACAACCAGAGGAAAGTTACATGACATATTATACAAAATACAGGACAGGGCAAAACTACAAATCATGACAGTAAAATCAGCACCAGATCTACACCTGAGGTCACTGGCAGGTCACCTGTGTTTTTGATGCAGATTTGCAAGCATTTTTTGTAAGCTACTGTAAATAAAGATATATTATTTAACAAAAAAAAGATTTGTGATGTCATTTCTGGTCCAACCTCTATCTATCTATCAATCTATCTATCTATCTATCTATCTATCTATCCCATATCTATCTATAGATAGATAGATATGGGATAGATAGATGATAGATATGGGATAGATAGATAGATAGATAGATAGAAGGAGTGAGATAGATATATCTATGTATCTGTAGAAATATGTATCTATCTATAGATATATCTAGGTATCTATAAATATATGTATCTTCTATGTATCTATCTATCTATCTATCTATCTATCTATCCCATATCTATCTATAGATAGATATGGGATAGATAGATAGGAGTGAGATAGATAGATACATATATCGATAGATAGATAGATAGATAGATAGAATGAGATAGATCTATCTATCATCTATCTATCTACAGTATCTATCCCATATTTATCTATCTATAGATAGATATGGGATAGATAGAAGGAATGAGATAGATCTATGGATACATAGATCTATAGATAGATAGATCTATGTATCAATCTACAGATAGAAAAAATCTCGCACCTCAATACTCGGCACTGCCGCCGGCACTCGGACCGGAGCGTGCAACTGCATAGAAATACATGCAGCTGCACGCTCCTGTCCGAGTGCCGGCGGCAGTGCCGAGTATTGACGTGTGAGAATCGTGTGAGTTTCTCGCATGTCTGACCCTGGCCTAATATGTAATGACTTTTCCTTTTTTTTTAATAAATCATTTTTTTTTAAAAAATGGTGTGGGCTCCCGTGCAATGTTCTGTGCCAGAGAGGAAAAGGCAACGGCCGAGGCCAATGTTTGTAGCCTGGGAAGGGGTTAATAATATTTCTGCCTATTAAAACAGGGGGGCCCCCCCAAAAAAATGACAAGGGGTCACCATATAATTTATAGCCAGAAAGGCTATGCAGACAGTTGCGGCTGATATTCATAGCCTAGGAAGGGGCCATGGATATTGGACCCCCCCAGCTACAAACATCAGCTCTCAGCCGACCCAGAAATGGCGCATCTCTAAGATGCACCAATTCTGGCGCTTAGCCTCTCTCTTCCCACTGCCGTGTAGCGGTGGCATATGGGGTAATAAGGGGTTAATGTCACCTTTGATTGTAAGATGACATTAAGCCCGGTTAATAATGGAGAGGTGTCAATCAGACACCTATCTATTATTAATC
Organism: Dendrobates tinctorius; assembly: GCF_039654945.1. NCBI lineage: Eukaryota > Metazoa > Chordata > Amphibia > Anura > Dendrobatidae > Dendrobates > Dendrobates tinctorius. The sequence goes on along the minus strand of NW_027362016.1, from coordinate 325,270 downwards.
CTATAGTTAAAGGGTTAAAAAAAGACACAGCCAGAAAAAAGTATTTTAATTAAATAAAACACTACACAGTTTTCAGTTTTCCATTTTTTATTGCACGCCCAAATCCAAGTGAAGCCATCGATCACCTGAAAAAAAAAAAATAACAAACCAACCGTATACTCCCTGTCCGATGTAGACCTTAATCACGAGTGTCCCATGACAAGACCAGCTCTGCTACATTTGGATGCATGACATCCAGATATAGCAGAGCTTGTAGTTGACGGCCGGAGATCTCCAGCGATCATCTACACCAGTGGTTCCCAAACTCCAGTCCTCACGGACCCCAACAGGTCATGTTTTCAGGATTTCCTTAGTATTTCACAGGTGACGGAAGTATCATCAAGGCATCAGGAATTCTCTCACATGTGTAACACTATGGAAATCCTGAAAACATGACCTGTTGGGGTCCGCGAGGACCGGAGTTTGGGAACCACTGATCTGCACTGTGTACATGACCGGAGATAACCCCGGTCACGTACACGGCAGTTATTGCGATAAGCTAAGTTATCGTGAGCACTGCAGTGGACTCGGACTTCCGGCGGCGGGACAGGTAAGAAATTTAAATTAGGAGACATGCGTAGTAAGCTGCGTTTACGCAGTTACTACGCATGTGACCAGTGGCGTATCTAGGGGGGGGCAGCCGGGGCAGTTGCCCCGGGCACAGCCAGCAGGGGGGCGCAGTCGGGCCGCCTAATGCAGCGGTCCGCAGTGTCCTCCCTGGCGGCTGCGTTCTGCCGCCCCCCACCTGAGAGTCGGCGGTTCTCTGTGTCAGCTGTCAAGCCGGCGCAGAGAAGGAGGCCGCGCCGGCTCCCAGGGAGCAATTGTACTGGCGTCTATACAGACGCCTGTACAATTGAAGCTCTGACCACCGGGCCAGAGCGACGTCAGCAGCGTGATCATGTCATGTGATCACGCTGCTGACGTCACTCCCCGGCGCCCAAAGCAAACGCTGGTGGTAAGTGTGCTCCACTGTGGAGCTGAAGAACCACCAAAGATGGGAGATGAGGGGGAGTTAATGAGTGGAGATGGGGGGGATTTGTAGAGGGGATGGCGGTTAATGTGTGGGGGTATTTAGAGTGGGGATGGGGGTTAATGAGTGGGGATGCCATGGGGTTAATGTGGGGGGGTATTTAGAGTGGGGATGGGGGTTAATGAGTGGGGATGCCATGGGGTTAATGTGTGGGGGGATTTGGAGTGGAGATGGGGGTTATTTAATGTGATGGGGGTTAATGAGTGGGGATTGGGTTAATGTGTGCGGGGGTTAATGAGTGGGGATTGGGTTAATGTGTGCGGGGGTTAATGAATGGGGATGGGGATTAATGTGTGGGGGCGTTAATGAGTGGGGATGGGGGTTAATGTGTGTGGGGGTTAATGAATGGGGATGGGGGTTAATGTGTGGGGGTATTTGGAGTGCAGATGGTTATTTAATGTGTGGGGGGATTTGGAGTGGTGATGGGGTTAATGAGTGGGGATTGGGTTAATGTGTGCGGGGGTTAATGAATGGGGATGGGGGTTAATGTATGGGGGCGTTAATGAGTGGGGTTGGGGTTAATGTGTGGGGGTATTTGGAGTGCTGATGGGGGTTAATGAGTGGGGATTGGGTTAATGTGTGGGGGGATTTGGAATGGGGATGGGGTACTTAATGTATGTGGGGGATTGGGGATGGGGGGATTTAATGTGTGGGGAGATTTGAGGACACAAAATAAAGAGTATGTATGAGGAAACAGTATGGGGGATTGGTGCAGACAGTATGGGGAGCGAATGGGTTAATGTAAGTGGACACAGTATGGGGAGTCGGGGATATGTGTGAGCAGACAGTATAGAGAGTGAGGGGGTAAATATATGAGGAGACAGTATGGTGAACAGGTGGGATGTTAGAGGAGACAGTATGAGGAGGGAGGGGAATAGTGTGAGGGGACAGTATATTGCAGACATTTTTTATTTAGGAGCATTATAATGACACTTCTATCTTTAAGGGCGTCGTGTGGAGATTTGCTGCAGGAGACCGGAGAAGATGGAAGTCTACAGAGACGGCTGTGGATGAGAAAACTCATCATGGGGTCTAGAAGAAAAGGAGACTGACTGCAGAGACGACGTCATCTATAAGGTACTTGGATGTAAATGTTATTTGTGATACTGACTAATTCTCATGTTTTTATTTGTTAGGAACAGTAAAGGGGTTGTCCAGGTTTGTGCTGAGTCTGCAGTCATTCTATGTGACGGCAGACATCTGAATTCTCACAGTGCTCACTGAACGCTGTTAGGATTCTCTCATGCCGGTAATTTACATCCATGCGGTCACATGCTGACTAGACATGTGTGGCCTCACTCAGTGAAAATGAACGGAGCGAGGCCGGGCACGTCTAGTCGGAATGTGGCCAGAAGTATATAAATCACATACTTGTGCTGAGAATCCTAAATGTGTGCAGTGCATTCGTTGTGAGAATTCAGAAGCCTGCAATGTCAGGATTCAGCGCTGCAGGTTCCAGTAGTCATCACATGGACACTTCACTTATATGCGATTTTCATACTTGACAACGAGCTTCTCTTCCTGCTTTCAGTTTTTTACTGAACATTGAGAGCATTAGGAGGAGCAGCTCGTGGGTACATGGCTAAGTGTGCAAGTCGCATATGTACTTGGGGGGGGGGGGGGGGCGCCGAACCGAATTCTTGCCCCGGGTGCCAGAGAGCCTAGAAACGCCTCTGCATGTGACTAATCATTAGATGCGGTTTTACTGCTTGTAATGATTGTCTATGGGAAATTTACGCTGCGGCGAAGAAGCGTCACTGCATTGTAAACAGACATGCTGCTTTCTGGGAAGACGCATTTCCGTTTATGCGGGTCTGCCGCCTGTGTCTTTTAACACATAGTAGAGGCAGGATTTCATGAAATCCCCTCCACTATGCTGTAACATCTGGACGCTACGTGTTTGACGCTGAGGCTGTACGCAGCATCAAACACACAGCGTTTCCTGACTGTGGAAACATACCCTCACATTTCCAGAACTGTCCCCATCTATTCCCAGAGTGCACAAACTCCTCATCCTACTGATACCCCAATATTGAGCCGCTGCTGCCGTATGTGTCCCTATTACTGCACCTACTGTGTGGTATCGTGTGTCCTCTAGATGGTAAAACAATCCTCCAGAATATAGTAATATGCAAGTGCCCTAGAAAATAGCACCCACTATTTACCCCTTAGAAAGTAATATTGCACTGTGTGCCCCTTTGACAGTCACAGTAACCCGAGTTCCCATATAACAATAAGTGCCCACTTTACATTTAATAACGTCTCAAGTCTCCCCCCATACAGTTCTCCTATGCACAGTATGATGCTCTCTTATACACAGAATAATGCCCCCTCACTGTATAGTACCCCACACACAGTATACTGATCCTTTAATAGCCCAAAACTGTTTGATGGCTCCAACACTGTGTGATGGCCACCACACTGTACAAAGACCCCACATTAGCTCCCACACTGTAAGATGGCCCCCCTCACCGTAATCCTCATACTGTATGATGGCCCCATCACTGTATGAAGGACCCTTAAATAGCCTCCATATACTATAATGTACCCACTATTCCTCCATATAGTATACTAAACTCCTCATAGGCCTCCATATAATATAATGCTCTCCCCCATTGGCCTCCTTATAGTATAATACATTCCCCATAGGCTTCCATAAAGTATAATGCACCCCTTATTCCTCCGTATAGTATACTGCAGTACTCATAGGCCTCTATATAGTATAATGCACTCCCCATAGTCCTTCATTTAGTATAATACACTTCCCTTAGACCTCCATATAGTATAATTCAGTGACCATAGGCCTCCATATAGTATAATGCACAGCCTATAGTCCTCTATATAGTATAATGCACTCCCCATAGGCTTCAATATAGTATAACACATTCTCCATAGGCCTCTATATATAGTATAATGTATTCCCCATAAGCCTATAAATAGTATTAAACACTCCCAATAGGCCTCTATATATAGTATAATACACTCCCCATAGGCCTCCATACAGTATAATGCACATAATAAAAAATGCAATACCTTTCCTCCTCGTTCCCCCGCTGCTCAGAGAGCCCGCTCATCTCAGCACAGCCAGCGCCATGTAATGCTGTCATTGTGCCTGCTATCAGTGCGTGAGTGACGTCAGACGCAGAGGGGGAAGGATGGGATAGGAAACGTGACGTTATGTATGCTGGTACAGTTAACAGTAGCATAGCTCTGGGTGGGTCCCTCAGAGCCCCTTCTCTCCCATTCTCTCCCCTCACCACGTAAATATGCTACTGATTCTGCCAATTGGATTTCTTTCCTGAAGCAGTCACTGAATGTGACAATAACTTCTGTTATAATCAATTTGTCTTTTGTTGTAGTTTTTCCGTATTATTTTTGGAAGGAGAAAAGAAGGAAACTTACATTATTACTTGTGATTTACGTAATTAGATTTTATTTTTTCTTTATATAAATTTTTAGTGTTTTCATTGCTTGTTCGAATTTCTGCAGTGCTTCAGTCTTGTAGTATACAGTCAATCTATTAATCTTCTATGTTCGTACATCCGCAGCTGGGGCTTCCTGGAGATTGTAGCAAAGGCCCCGCACTGCCAGGATACTCAGATCAGTACCCTGCAATTGCATTTCCAGGGGCTTATTGACAACTAAGGCCATGTTCACACGGTCAGTATTTGGTCAGTATTTTACAGTCCATATTTGTAAGTCAAAACCAGGACAGGAACAATCAGAGGAAAAGTATAATAGAAACACGTCATCACTTCTGTATTTATCACCCACTCCTGGTTTTGGCTGATTTTGAGGTAAAGTGCTGACCAAATACCGAACATGGAAACGTGGCCTTAATGACTGAAAACCACACCATAGGTCGTTTACGCTGAGTAAAAAGAAGCCCATCCACCCTTTTGGAACTGTAAGACACTTAAAGGTCATCATAAGAACGTAGTATTAGAGGCAGGTGCTGGCTGTATAAGGCTAGCTTCACATTTGCGCTTTATAGCGCTGCGACGGCCTGCGCATGGCCGCCGCTAAGCCCCGCCCCCTCCCGGCTCCCTGCCCGCCCCATCCGGTCATTGCCTCCTACTAGCGCACATGGGCGCTAGCGATCTGTGCACCCTATCTTTTGCATAGGGTGCACAGATTGTGCGCTGGCCGTGCGCTAGCAGGATTTTGGTGTGCGCTGCGCACTTTTGAAGGTGCGCCCGTGTGCGCCGAACGCAGCATGTTGCATTTCGGCGCGCACGGTGCACCTTCAAAAGTGCGCAGCACACGGCAAAATCCTGCTAGCGCACGGCCAGCGCACGATCTGTGCACCCTATGCTAAAGATAGGGTGTGCAGATCGCAAGCGCCCATGTGCGCTAGTAGGAGGCGATGACTGGATGGGGCGGGCAGGGAGCTGGGAGGGGGCAGGGCTTAGCGGCGGCCGTGCGCAGGCCGTCGCAGTGCTATAAAGCGCAAATGTGAAACTAGCCTAACACAGTAGCCACCCACCAGGTATGGAGCAGGTGTAGCCACTGAGCCGGCTCCATATACCTGCATCTGTGACATATCTTTCCACCACATTAGTGATGAGCGAGTAGTTCTCCGAGTATTTTGGCGTGCTTGGAGATTTATTTTGTGTCGCCATGTTGGGGTAGCTATTTAGGGAGGGCTAAATTAACCCTTCACGGTTGATCCAGTGATTTCCAAATTAGTTCATAGGGCGTTGCTAGCAAGTGGGAATGACCACACGGAGACGGGGGTCTCTGTACGGGAGGATCCAGGCAGATCACTAGTCCCCTTTATTTTAGTCACTTCTTTTATAATCTTTTGCTTAATTATGCAAAGTTCTCAACTACCAATAACATCATTGTAATACATTCACTTTATAAGCCAATAGTATTGCAAGAAAATCGTAATATGTCCCTAGTTACGTGACGTAGAGAATAGAACAATAGCACATTCTTTTAGGGTCTCATATCTTATATCTTGTACAAGTTAGAATGGTCTAGTTTCATAACAGCTGCGAACTTTCACCTAATTACAAAATTTATCTTGTAAACAACAAAACGGCGTCGCAAGCACAAAAATGGATCCTGGAGAACAAGATGTCCTGTAAACCTGAATACTGTACTTCACAGCCACAGCTGCAACACTTGCGGCTGCTAGACAGCCTGAATACATGTATGGAATGCCTGTTTGTTAGGAAGTCCCCACATGTATTCAGGCTGTCTTGCAGCCACAAATCATACAGCTGCCGCGACACAAAATATATCTCTGAGCACGCCAAAATACTCGGCGACCACCCGAGCATGCTTGGAAACCTCGAGTAACAAGCATACTCGTTCATCACTACACCACATATCAGGATGAGTTAATATTGAAATCTATACAACTTAATCTTAGGGCTCATGCGCACAACCATAAAAATCAGAAGAGTGCTATCCGTCGTTTTGACAGATGGTACTCGTACCCAAGTTAATCTATGTTGTCCCATTTTTTTCCTCAGCCAAATTCAGATGAGAGAAAATTGGTCGTGGTACCCCAGTCTGAGTGGGAACTGTATAAAACGGTCAGCAGTGGACTGCTTTAGCAGGAGCTACAGGTACACAAGGCTACATTCCCACCATAATTTAATAGCGAGTTTTTGACACTGCATATTTACACTGCGCAAACAAAATGTAGCGTCTTATAGTTCCTGCACAGTGGCTGATTAATTTCACGCCCACCATATTTAATTTTTTTACTCCGTGTATACTGATCTGTGGTGTGTGTTTAAAATTTACAACATGACAATTTTTTTATATGCGGATTTTCCCCATAGACTTGTATTAGATGCAAAAAATCAACAGGTAAAAAAATGCGCAAGTGTTTGCATGGAGGAAACACATAAAAAACACACATAACCCACACATGACTATATCAATGAAGTTTTGTAAAGCCAAATACAAGGAAGTGTGAAAAGCAGTTTTATTAAAAATATTAAAAACCAACAGGAGACAAAAATGCAGTGTCAAAAATGAAAACAAACACCTAAAAATAAAAGCGCATATATAAAAAATAGGTGCAGAAAATCTGCAAAATCGACAACTCACCTAAAGCTCATTGTGGGAACTTAGCTTAACCCTATCAAAGTAATTCAAGGGGTTTCCTGAGACTGCAGAAATAATGGGCAGCCGACAGTGTAATGTGTATGGGGATATGTCAGGTGATGTCAGGGGAGATAAGGATCCACTATGTCTGATAGCAGATTTATTTATTCTCTGAGATAAAGCCACCACCAGACATGTCTGCCAGCAGCTCAGCAGAGAGAGCGCCCTGGTGTATGGAGTAGTCGAGAGAGCTGGCCGATATGGGGAAGCATGGTGGCAGATATGGGGAAGCATGGTGGCTCTGTGGTTAGCACTGCAGCCTTGCAGCGCTGGGGTCCCACCAAAGACAACATCTGCGAGGAGTTTGTATGTTCTCCCTATGTTTGCATTGGTTTCCTCCCACATTCCAAAGACATACTGATGGAGAATCTATATTGCAATGACAATGTGTGCCAACTGTAAAGTGCTGTGGAATATGTTAGCGCTATATAAAAGTAAAGATTACATCTAAAGTATATGGAGGTTTTTGGAGTAAGCTCTTAATATCAGGTTGGTCAAGATCCACCTCCACGAATCAACTGATTCCAGTAACTGATTCAACCTCTTCGTTGTTTAAAGTGTGTGGTATTACAGCTCAGAGCAGCTTGACCTCATAGAAGTAAACTAATCTGTAAGGGAACACCAAGCACAGTGACTTCCAAACAAGCAAAGCTGTGACTGCTAAATAACAAAGGTGCCTAAAGTTAAACCCTCATCTATTCATCAATTTGTAGTTGTGGATCATGCATACCAGGATTGGGGGTTGAGGGGACCATGCATACCAGGATTGGGGGGTGAGAGGACCATGCATACCAGGATTGGGAGGTGATGGGACCATGCATACCAGGATTGGGGGGTTAGGGGGCCATGCATACCAGGATAGGGGGGTGAGAGGGCTATGCATACCAGGATTGGGGGGTGATAGGACCATGCATACCAGAATAGGGGGGTGAGAGGATCATGCATACCAGGATAGGGGGGTGAGGGGGCCATGCATTCCAGGATTGGATGGTGAGGGGGCCATGCATTCCAGGATTGGATGGTGAGAGGACCATGCATACCAGGATAAGGGGGGGTGAGAGGACCATGCATACCAGGATTGGGGGGAGAGAGGACCATGCATACCAGGATAATGAGGTGAGGGGACCATGCATACCAGGTTTGGGGGGTGAGAGCACTATGCATACCAGGATTGGGGCGTGAGAGGACCATGTGTACCAGGATTGGGGGGTGCCATGCATACCAGGATAGGGATGAGGGGGGTGCCATGCATACCAGGATTGAGGGGTGAGGGAACCATTAATACCAGTATATGGATAAGGGGGTATGATGCATAGCAGGATTGGGGGGTGAGGGTACCATACATACCAGGATAAGGATGAGGGGTGCAACACATACCAGGATGGGAGACCATATACCAATAAAAATGCCTGCCATAGAGCGGGTTCATACAGTCATGGCCAAAAGTATTGACACCCCTGCAATTCTGTCAGATAATATTCAGTTTCTTCCTGAAAATGATTGCAAACACAAATTCTTTGGTATTATTATCTTCATTTAATTTGTCTTAAATGAAAAAACACAAAAGAGAATGAAGCAAAAAGCAAAACATTGATCATTTTACACAAAACTCCAAAAATGGGCCGGACAAAAGTATTGGCACCCTCAGCCTAATACTTGGTTACACAACCTTTAGCCAAAATAACTGCGACCAACCGCTTCCGGTAACCATCAATGAGTTTCTTACAATGCTCTGCTGGAATTTTAGACCATTCTTCTTTGGCAAACTACTCCAGGTCCCTGATATTTGAAGGGTGCCTTCTCCAAACTGCCATTTTTAGATTTCTCCACAGGTGTTCTATGGGATTCAGGTCTGGACTCATTGCTGACCACCTTAGAAGTCTCCAGTGCTTTCTCTCAAACCATTTTCTAGTGCTTTTTGAAGTGTGTTTTGGGTTATTGTCCTGCTGGAAGACCCATGACCTCTGAGGGAGACCCAGCTTACTCACACTGGGCCCTAAATTATGCTGCAAAATTTGTTGGTAGTCTTCTGACTTCATAATGCCATGCACACGGTCAAGCAGTCCAGTGCCAGAGGCAGCAAAGCAACCCCAAAACATCAGGGAACCTCCGCCATGTTTGACTGTAGGGACCGTGTACTTTTCTTTGAATGCCTCTTTTTTCTCCTGTAAACTCTATGTTGATGCTTTTGCCCTAAAAGCTCTACTTTTGTCTCATCTGACCAGAGAACATTCTTCCAAAATGTTTTAGGCTTTTTCAGGTAAGTTTTGGCAAACTCCAGCCTGGCTTTTTTATGTCTCGGGGTAAGAAGTGGGGTCTTCCTGGGTCTCCTACCATACAGTCCCTTTTCATTCAGATGCCGACGGATAGTACGGGTTGACACCATTGTACCCTCGGAGTGAGGGCAGCTTGAACTTGTTTGGATGTTAGTGGAGGTTCTTTATCCAGCATCCGCACAATCTTGCGTTGAAATCTCTTGTCAATTTTTCTTTTCCGGCCACATCTAGGGAGGTTAGCCACAGTGCCATGGGCTTTATACTTCTTGATGACACTGCACACGGTAGACACAGGAACATTCAGGTCTTTGGAGATGGACTTGTAGCCTTGAGATTGCTCATGCTTCCTCACAATTTGGTTTCTCAAGTCCTCAGACAGTTCTTTGGTCTTCTTTCTTTTCTCCATGCTCAATGTGGTACACACAAGGACACAGGACAGAGGTTGAGTCAACTTTAATCCATGTCAACTGGCTGCAAGTGTGATTTAGTTATTGCCAACACCTGTTAGGTGCCACAGGTAAGTTATAGGTGCTGTTAATTACACAAATTAGAGAAGCATCACATGATTTTTTGAACAGTGCCAATACTTTTGTCCACCCTCTTTGTTATGTTTGGTGTGGAATTATATCCAATTTGGCTTTAGGACAATTCTTTTTGTGTTTTTTCATTTAAGACAAATTAATTGAAGATAATAATACCAAAGAATTTGTGTTTGCAATCATTTTCAGGAAGAAACTGAGTATTATCTGACAGAATTGCAGGGGTGTCAATACTTTTGGCCATGACTGTAGCTAGTCCTAGATATGACTGAATGAAATATTCCAGTTGCAAATCTTTATTCATTACATAGTGGAATGCGTTGAGAACTATAAAACATAAAAATGATCAATTTAAATCAAAATTAGTATCCCATGGAGGTCTGTATTTAGAATGATACTCAAAATCAAATTGGAAAATCAAATTACAGGCTAATCCAACTTCAGGGGAAATTCCTCAAGACAAGGAAATGATGCTCAGTAGTATGTGTGGCCTCCACAAGCCTGTATGACCTTCTTAAAACACCTGGGCATGCTCCTGATGAGGCAGCAGATGTCTCCAGACTCTGTCACCTCTGTCACATGTGCCCTCATCCGTAAAGGACACAGGGTGCCAATGTCAAATCTGCCAATCTTTGTATTCTCTGGCAAACGCCAGTCACCTTTCACGGTCTGTAAGCACAGCACCCACATGGAGTTTGAGCAGACACATGGATGTTAGTGGCCTCCTGGAGGTCATTTTGCAGGGCTCTGGTATTGCTCCTCCTTTTACTCCTTTCACAAAAGAGGAGGTAGTGATCCTGCTGCTGGGTTATTGCTCTTCTACGGCCACCTCCACGTCCTCTGGTGTACTAACCTGTTTCCTGGTATCTGTCTCATTCTCTGGACACTATGCTGACTACCACAGCTACCCTTCTTGCCACAGATCACATTGATGTGCTATCCTGGATGAACTGTACTACCTGAACAACTTCTGTGGGTTGTAGATACTGACTCATGGTACTGTACAGTACTTCTAGGGGTGAGAGCAATGTCAAAATGCAAAAGTGACCAAAACAACAGCTAAAAAGGATAAGCAAAGAGAAATGGTCTGTGGTCATCCCCTGCAGAACCACTCCTTTATAGGGGTTGTCTTGCTAATTGGCTATCATTTCTACCTGTTGTCTGTTCCATTTGCACAACAGCAAGATAAATTGATTCATAATTGGTGTAGATTCATAACTGGACAGGTTGATTTCACAGAAGTGTGATTGACTTGGCGTTACATTGTGTTGTTTAAGTGTTCCCTTTATTTTTTTGAGCAGTGTAGTTAATAAATAACATTTCCCACATGTCTACTTTACAACAGCACAATTTTTGAAACATAATTTTTTTTGTTAGGAAGTTATCAGGGTTAAAAGTTGACCAGCGATTTCTCCTTTTTCCAACATAATTTAAAAAAATATTTTTTTAGGGACCACATCACATTTGAAGTGACTTTGAGGGGCCTGTGTGACAGAAAAGACCCAAAAGTTACATAGCATATTTTTCGGATTATAAGACGCACTTTTTTCCCCCAAATTTTGGGGGAAAGTGGGGGTGCGTCTTATAATCCAAATCTGTGTGCTGTAGAGGAGGGGGGCGGCTCTGGCATGGTGTCAGGGGGCTGGGGTGGGCTGCCAGCGGGCTGCAGAGACAGCGGGTGGTCACATGCTCCCGCTCATTTGGCTCATGTAATATTCACTGCACCTGCTGTCCACTAGGACCTACGGTCACGTGACTCCCAGTGTACACTGCGGTCACGTGATGGAAGGTCGTGAAGCTACAATGAAGTGCCTGAATGAGCAGCTCCTGCCGCACGCCCTCGCAGGATGTGGATGTCGGCACAGACACAGGAAGAGCCATGGGGGAGCTGGGAACATGGAGCCATCATTGGAAGGTGAGTTAAGTGTTTGTTATTTTATCATGTGCTTGCCAGCAGGTGGGGATATAGGGATGGGGGCCCGTGTGAATGCCAGCAGGGGGAATATAGGGACGGGGGGCCCTTGTACATGCCAGCAGGGGGGAATATAGGGACAGGGGGGCTGTGAGCATGCAAGCAGGGGGGAATATAGGGATGGGGGTGCCCGTGTGCATGGCAACAGGGGGAATATAGGGATGGGGGCCCATGTGCATGCCAGCAGGGGGCATATATGGGTCGCCCTCCCAGGGCTGTGGGGTACTTGGTACCGGGGCAGTGTCAGCGGGATGTGTCACAGCAGCGGTGACCCGGTCCGTGGCCCTGGGCGCCCAATTAATAGGGGAAGTTGAATGGTGGAATGTAGTTAATGGAATAGTTTGTGACGCCACCTGTGGTGTTCGGCAAGTGAGATGTTAAGCCGTCGCTGCATGTAGATCCACTGGGACTGATGGTATGGTGCAGCAAAGATGTAAAAGCTCCCCACAGGTGAAGCTGTAGTCCCAGGGCAGTGTAGATGTGGTTGGCACGGGGATGTAGCAGTGCTGGAAGGGTAGGAAGCAGACAAAGACACAGCGGGGTGCAATTTCTGTACCTTTACTTGATAAATGCAGTCCAGGGTCCTGATTACAGATGGTACCGGAGCAGGCTAGCCTGGAAGCAGCTCAGGGATTCTTTCTCAGCAGATGGGCTGTGCAGTCTCCTTCTTAGCGCTTATTTGAGTGAAGTACTCCTAGTACTGAGTTACACTGAAGTTCCTCCTAATTCTCTTCTACTAGCACTCTTCGTATGGCAGACAGCTGTAGCCGCTATTCCTCTCTTGGCTCACTCCGTGCTGTTGTGCCTCCGAGGCTTAGATGGGGGTAGGGCATTTACAGCCTCCTACTCCTATGGTGTCTGTTGCAGGACCGTTAGTATCCATACAACCGTGGAGACCTGGCTCCAGTTCATGCGCTGTCACTGTGAGGGAGCTCTCTTTCCTCAGCTCAACCTCTAGCTTCTCTCCACACGTCTGCACACGTGGACCTCCTCACACTAACTGACCACTCCTTCCTCTTGCCCCTCAGAGAGCACTCCTCCCTTCAATTCCGGTTCAGAGTCCCCCCTGCTGGCCTGGAGTGGAACTGTGTTGCATGTATAGGTTAACTGCGAGAGAGACCCTTCACTGCCAAGCCTGGCATTACCCTTCCTGGAGGAAGGCAAAGCCACTGTGGCAGCCATACACTTGGGGGCGCCACATATAGAGCGAGGGGGGCCATGTGCATGCCAGCAAGGGGGAATATAGGGATGGAGGGGTGCATGCCAGCAGGGGGCATATAGAGAGAGGAGGGGGCCATGTGCGTGCCAGCAGGGGGGCATATAGTGACCGGGGGGGCATATCCAGGATGGGATGGGAGAATTATGTGCCAGCACAAGGGGGCAATGTGCCATGATCGGGGCTATATAGATACCAGGATGAGGGACATATATATGATTTGAAAGACGGAGAAAAATTCTCTTTTTCTTCACCAAATTTTGGGGTGCGTCTTATAATCAGGTGCGTCTTATAAAGCGAAAAATACAGTATTTCTAAAAACTGCTCCACTGAAGGTACTCAAACCACATTCAAGAAGATTATTGAGCCTTAAGGTGCTGCACAGGTATTAATGGAATGTGAAAGAAAAAAATGAACATTTAACTTTTTTTCACAAAAAATTTACTTTATACCCCATTTTTTTTATTTCTACAAGGGTAATATGAGAAATTGGAACACCAAAATTGTTGTGCAATTTCTCCAGAATATCCTGGTACCTGATATGTGGGGGAAAACCACTGTTTGGGTGCGCGGCAGGGCTCCGAAGGGAAGGAGCAGCATTTGACTTTTTGAACACAAAATTGGCTGTAATTGAGAGTGGACACCATGTCGCATTTGGAGAGATCCTGATAATAATAATAATTATAATAATAATAATAAATTTTATTTCTATAGCACCGACATATTCCGCAGCACTTTAAATTTCAGAGGAGACTTGTACAGACTATAGACATTATAGCATAACAATAATCACATAAATCATAACAGATACCAAGAGGAATGAGGGCCCTGCTCGCAAGCTTACAATCTATGAGGAAAAAAGGTAGACACGAAAGGTGGGTGGTAACAATTGCGCTGATTGTTTGGATCAGCCATAATGTTAAGTGTGTAACAGTACAGACCCCGTAGGATGTAAGTTCGCAAGGACAGGATCCTCTCCCCTCTGCACCAGTCTGTCGTAACTTTGCTTACTGTTTACGATATCTATAACTTTGTATGTAACCCCCCTTCTCATGTACAGCACCATGCAATTAATGGTGCTATATAAATAAATAATAATAATACAGACACAGAGGGCTGATAGATGCATAAAGCATGTGGGAACATGATGCAGGGAACCTGGTTATGGTAAAACTTTTGACTGTGCAACACAGGGATAGTTAGGTTAATGTGTTGAGGTGGTAGGCCAATCTGAATAAATGCATTTTCAGGGCACGCTTAAAATTGTAGGGATTGGGGACTAATCGTATTGACCTGGGAAGTGCATTCCAAAGAATTGGTGCAGCACGTGTAAAGTCTTGGAGACGGGAGTGGGAGGTTCTGATTATTGAGGATGCTAAGCTCAGGTCATCAGCAGAACGGAGGGCACGGGTAGGGTGGTATACGGAAACGAGGGAGGAGATGTAGGGTGGTGCTGTGCCATGGAGAGCTTTGTGGGTGAGGGTAATAAGTTTGTACTAGATTCTGGAGGGGATGGGTAGCCAGTGTAAGGACTGGCACAAGGTAGAGGCATCGGTGTAATGATTGGTGAGGAATATGATCCTGGCTGCAGCATTCCAGACAGATTGGAGGGGGGAAAATTTGGTAAGAGGGAGACCGATTAGAAGAGAGTTACAATAGTCCAGAAGAGAATGAATAAGAGAAAAGAGTTTTTGTGGAGTTAAAGGTCAGAAAAGGTTGAATTCTAGAAATGTTTTTGAGATGCAGATAACAAGAGCGAGCCAGTGATCGGATGTGGGGGGCAAAGGAAAGCTCGGAGTCAAATATGACCCCAAGACAGCGGGCATGTTGCTGGGGAGTAATAGTGGAACCACACACAGAAATGGCAATGTCGGGTATAGGTACATTAGTAGAGGGAAGAAACACAAGGAGTTCAGTCTTTGACAGGTACAGTTTCAGATATAGTGAGGACATGATGTTAGACACAGCGTTTAGACAATCGCTGTTTTTTTCTAAAAAGGCAGGCGTGATGTCAGGAGAGGAAGCGTATAATTGGGTGTCATCAGCATAGAGATGGTACTGGAAACCAAATCTACTGATTGTTTGACCAATAGGGGCAGTGTACAAAGAGAAGAGGATGGCACCTAGAAACGATCCTTGAGGAACCCCAACAGTAAGTGGAAGATGAGAGGAGGAGGAGCCAGCAAAAGATACAGTAAAGGAGCGCTCAGAGAGATAGGAGGAAAACCAGGAGAGAATGTTGTCCTTGATGCCGATGGAGCGGAGCATAGTGAGGAGGAGCTGATGATACACCGCATCAAATGCTGCAGAGAGATCCAAGAGAATTAGCATGGAATAGTGACCATTAGATTTAGCTGTTAATAGATCATTAGAGACTTTAGTGAGGGCAGTTTCAGTAGAGTGTAAAGAGCGGAAACCGGATTAGAGAGGGTCGAGAAGAGAGTTATCAGAGAGATAGCAGATCAGATGGGAGTGGACCAGGCATTCCAGGAGTTTAGAGATGAAGGGAAGATTAGAGACAGGTCTATAGTTAGTGGCACAGTTTTGGTCGAGCACACGCGTATCTAGGCTTTCTGGCACCCGGGGCAAGAATTTGCTTCAGCGCCCCCCCCCCCAAGTATATATGCGACTTGCACACTTAGCCATGTACCCACGAGCTGCTCTCCCTAATACTCTCAATGTTCAGTAAAAAACTGAAAGCAGGAAGAGAAGCTTGTTGTCACAGGACCATAACTATGAAAATTGCATATGAGTGAAGAGTCTATGTGATGACTACTGGAACCTGCAGAGCTGAGTCCTGACATTGCAGCTTCTGAATTCTTACAACTAATGCTCTGCACACATTTAGGATTCTCCCTTGCCGATGTACAGTCATGTCCGCACAAATATGTGATTTGTATACTTCTGGCCACATTCCGACTAGACGTGCCCGACCTCGCTCTGTTCATTTTCATTGAGTGAGGCCACACATGTCTAGTCAGAATGTGACCGCATGTATGTAAATTACCAGCATGAGAGAATCCTAACAGCGTTCAGTGAGCACTGTGAGAATTCAGAAGTCTGCAGTCACATAGAATGACTGCAGACTCAGCACAAACCTGGACAACCCCTTTAATGCTCCTAAAAAATAAAAACATGAGAATAAGTCAGTATCACAAATAACATTTACATCCAGGTACCTTATAGATGACGTCTCTCAAGTCGTTCTCCTTTTCTTCTTCTTGTCCAGACCCCATGATGAGTTTTCTCATCCACAGCCGTCTCTGCAGACTTCCATCTTCTCCGGTCTTCTGCAGCAAATCTCCACACGACGTCCTTAAAGATAGAAGTGTCATTATAATGCTCCTAAATAAAAATATCTGCAATATACTGTCACCTCACACTATTCCCCTCCCTCCTCTAACATCCCACCTGTTCACCATACTGTCTCCTCATATATTTACCCCCTCACTCGCTATACTGTCTGCTCACACATACCCCTGACTCCCCATACTGTGTCTGCACACATCCCATCACCCTCACTCCCCATACTGTGTCCACATACATTAACCCGTTCGCTCCCCATACTGTCTGCACCCATCCCCCATACTGTTTCCTCATACAAACTCTTCATTTTGTGTCCTCAAATCTCCCCACACACATTAAATCCCCCCATCCCAACTCCAAATCCCCCCATCCCCAATCCCCCACACACATTAAATACCCCCATCCCCACTCCAAATCCCCCCACACACATTAAATCCCCCATCCACAATCCAAATCCCTCACACACATTAAATAGCCCCCATCCCCACTCCAAATCCCCCCACACATTAAATAACCCCCACTCCAAATCCCCCCACATATTAAATAACCCCCCATCCCCACTCCAAATCCCCCCACACATTAAATAACCCTCCATCCCCACTCCAAATCCCCCCACACATTAACCCCCCACACATTAACCCCCATCCTCACTCATTAACCCTCCACACACTAACCCCATCCCCTCATTAAACCCCCACACATTAACCCCATCCCCACTCATTAACCCCCCAACATTAACCCCCATCCCCACTCATTAACCCCCCACACATTAACCCCCATCCCCACTCATTAACCCCCCACAGTAACCCCCATTCCCACTCATTAACCCCCATCTCCACTCATTAACCCTCATCCCCACTCATTAACCCCCTTCCCCACATTAACCCCATCCCCACTCATTAACCCCCTTCCCAACATTAACCCCCAAACTCATTAACCCCCATAATGTCCTCAGGTTCCCCCCTCCTCCCCCATATGTTCCTCATCTTTCTCCACCACACCACATGAATATGTCTGCACCCTGGCCTTGCTCCGAGTCCTCACACACTGTCCTCATTAAATTTACTCCCCCTGCTCCCTCCCTATCCATTCCATGGGACTCTGCAGCCATCCCCCAATCTTTCCTTGCACAGTCGGTGGTGTCTTCAGCTCCATTACCCGTCTGGAGCACTTACCGCACCAACCGCAATGCTGCCTCACTGCCTGAGTCTTCGCCTCTGAAGAGCCGGCATGTGATGTCAGCAGCGTGATCATGTGACCTGATCACGCTGCTGGCGCAAGCGGAAGTGCCGGCGGCGGTGAGGCGCCACTGTGCTGCTCTCCAAGTGAGTCAGACAGTGTATGTACTAGCATCTGAAGATGCTAGTACACAGACGAACGCACTTTCTCTGCGCCAGCTGTCAGTTTGACAGCTGGCTCAGAGAACGGGAGAATATGAGTGTGGGGGCGGCAGAATGCCGCCGACGGGGAGTCTCATTCTTGGACCGCCGCATCAGCCAGCCTGATGGCGCCCCCTGTCGGCTGTGCCCGGGGAAAATGCCCCAGCTACCCCCCCCGGATACTCCCCTGTGGTCAAGGGATGGTTTTTTAAGTAGTGGATGTATGATGGCATGCTTAAATAAGAAGGGAAAGATACCGGAAGAGAAATAGAGGTCAAATATTTTAGTTAGGTGAGTGGTGTCAGCAGGGGAAAGGGACTGGAGGAGATGTGACGGAAATGGGTCACTGGTGCAAGTGGTTGGGCGAGAAGATGCAAGGAGCCTGCTTACTTCTTCTTCTGTGACTGGTTTAAAATCAGAGAGTGAGCTAGATGCAGTGGGGGAGGAAGGACAGTGCATGATATGAGGTGATTGGGAGAGAATTTCCTGTCGGATATGGTCAATTTTTTCTTTGAAGTAATTGGCCAGATCGTCAGCTCGAAGCTCCGTGGTTGGGGCCTGCACTCTTGGGTTGAGCCGGGAATGAAAAGTGTCAGAGACGTTTAGGGTTATTGGACAGTGAGGTGATGAGGGTGTTGAAATAGGTTTGTTTGGAAAGGTGAAGGGCAGTGTTGTATGTTCTAAGCATAAACTTATAATGGATGAAATCTTCGTGTAGATTGGATTTTCTCCACAGACGTTCGGCACACATGGAGCACCGCTGCAGGAAACGTGTTTGCAGGGTGTGCCAGGGTTGTTGCTCTCTGTGTCATGTTGTTCTATGTATAGAAGGTGCAAATTCATCCAGGGTACATTGAAGTGTTTCATTGTAATGCTTCAGTGCAGAATCAGGACATGAGAGGGAGGAGATAGGGGCCAATGAAGACTGCAAGTTCTTTATAAGTTTTTGGGTGTTAGTGGCCTGTATGTTTCTATAAGTATAGACAGTGGGGGTGACCTGAGCGGCCTGGCAGTTCTTGATAGAGAATGAAAGAAGGTTGTGGTCAGAGAGTGGGAGAGCGGAGTTTGCGAAATCATCCACTGCACAAAGCCGGGAGAAGACCAAGTCGCAGGAGTTTCTGTCTTCATCCATTGGCGAATTAGTAAGCTGCGAAAGGCCAAACGAGGAGGTTAGAGATAAAAGGTGGGTAGCAGATGGGGAGAGGGGAAGAGCAATGGGGATGCTGAAATCGCCCATGATGAGGGTAGGGGTGTCACAGGAAAGAAAATGTGGAAGCCTAGTGGCAAAATGATCCAGAAAATGATGGGAGGGGCCGGGAGGACAATACACCACCGCTACTCGCATGGAGAAGGGGGTGTAGAGTCTGACAGCATGGACCTCAAAAGAAGGGAAGACAAGTGAGGGTACTTGAGGGATAACCTGAAAGGTACATTTTGGTGATAGGAGCAGACCAACACCTCCACCTGCTCTTTTGTCTGATCTTGGGGTATGAGAAAAGTGTAATCCCCTATATGAAAGAGCAGCAGCAGCGGTAGTATCTGATGCTGTGCTGGATCCAGGTTCAGTAAGAGCCAGGAGGTTAAAAGAATTTGAAAGGAAGAAGTCATGGATTAAGGAGAGTTTATTACACACTGAGCGAGAATTCCAAAGGGCACAATTAAGAGAAACAGAAGGCATGCAGGGAATATTAATAAGATTAGAGGGGTCTCTGAGTGTAGCAGTTGGGGGGTTTGACTTTCTATAACATGGGAGACCAGGGTTGGGAGCAATGTCTCCTGCGACTAGGAGAAGGAGGATAAAAAGAGTGAGCAGATGGTTAAGGGATTTGTGGGAGTGTCTCTTATGTTGGATGGTGGGACTGACAGGATCTGCAATTTAACAATGTGAAAAGAGCATGAGTGCTATACATAGGAGAGGAAACGAGTGAGGGGCCGATATGGATGGAGTGTAGAGAGTTAATGCCAGGGCGGTGGATGTGTGTGAATGCAGCAGCCAGGATATAAATTATACAAATGCATATGGTAAATATGTGTTGTAATCCAAATGTACAGGGAACAGATGTATATAAATGTCTTACCTGTCTCCTGCCCTGTCTAACTGCCATGTTATAACTGCCTTATACTTTGATCAAATGTACTTCGATTAAATGTACATAAATACCCCCTGCATAAATACTCCCCCAAGCTAGGTCTGAATATATAGCAGGCTAGTTCTCCAATCTTAAAATAGTAATTACACCGCGCTATACTGGGAAAGACAAGGGTTTATATTAGACTACTCACTTGATAATGTATAGAAAAAACAAGATGTCCTGGAGGCTGGTTGCCTGGTCTTGGAAATATGGATAGCTGGCACAAAAAGTGGGATGAATAAATGAATGAATGAATGAATAAATAAATAAATAAAGCCAATTTTTTTTTTTTTTGTGTGTTAGAAAATAAGCTACTCACTTGTTAGTGTATAAAAAAACCGCAATGTCCTTAAGGCTGATCGCTTTGTCTTGAAAATGTAAGTAGCTGCCAATAAAGTGAATGAATAAATAAACAAGTAGAGTACGCTTATCTTACAAAAAGGGGGGGCAACCCCTTAAGGGTTAAAAGAGATTCTGCTAGACTTATTTATTAATGAATCCGACCATAAGTGCATCCAACCTTGAAACTGTTACTGGGATATTGGCTGGCACATGTCCCCTAATCCTAGTTTAAATATAATTACTAATAGAAAAATTTGAATATAAAAAAAAAAGCCAAAAGGTACCAAGGAATAATGATAGAAATAAAGGAATAAAGATAATTAAAATAGATTAAAAAATGAGAATGCAAATATATATATAAAAAAATATATATATCAAGAATAATACTAAAAATAGGAAAAAATATATAAAAATAAAAACTAAAATAAAAAGTAAAAAGTATGTGCATATTTCAAAAAGCCCCATTTTATCGGGCCCTGTTTTTCGTTTATGGGCTGATCAAAAAGTCCGACATTCATATGAAATCATGTGCATACTTCTGATGTAGCTTCACTTTTAAGCCCTTTTGTTTGGGGCTTAAAACTTGTACCAGTAAGTGAGGAAAAAGCTAGAACGCATAGAGCTCAATTTCGTGATTCAAACCTGCTGGGGCTAGAGTGTCCAGGGTAAAAATCCATCTGGATTCCACTCGGGACATTGCTTTGAGATAGTCACCCCTTCTATGATTTGGCTTAACTAATTGTATGCCCATATAGGAGACACCTCTGCATGATCGATTGTGCATGTCTGCAAAGTGGCGGGACAATGGATGTCCCTTATATCCCTTTCTAATGTTGTCAAGGTGCTCCTTAATCCTTACTTGCAGAGGTCTCTTAGTTCTGCCTACATACATCTTCCCACAGGGACATTTTAAAATATATATAACGCCTGATGTTTGACAGGAAATACTGTCTTTAATGTGAAAAGTATTCATGTTAGATGAGTCCGTGAAGCACTGATGGAGTTTTTTTGGGGTTGCTGTTCTAATACAGCATGCACATCTCCCACAGGATTGAAATCCCTGTGTGTTTGGGCTTGACCGGACTTCTTGTTTTTTTTGTTTTTCCTCGTTACCAATCAATCAAACTAAAACTGATATGCCTAAGCAGGGTAAACTCCTCACAAATGACCATATTTTGGAAACTAGACCCCTCAAGGAACTTATCAAGATGTGTGGTGAGCACCTTGAACTTTCAGGTTCTTCACAGAAGTTTATAACGCAGAGCTATGAAAATAAAAAAATAAAAAATTTTACCCAAAAATGATTTTTTAGCCTTAATTTCTTTATTTTCACAAGGGTAATAGGAGAAAATGGACACCAAATTTGTTGTGCAATTTCTCCAGAGTGTGCAGATAACCCATATGTGGTGGAAAACCACTGTTTGGGTGCATGGAAGGGCTCAGAATGGAAGGAGCACCATTTGACTTTTTGAACAAAAAGTTGACTGGAATCGAGAGGGCGCCATATCACATTTGGAGAGCCCCAGATGAGCCTAAACAGTGGCAACCCCTGACAAGTAATCCCATTTCAGAAACTAGATCCCCCCCAAGGAATTTATCTAGATATGTGGTGAGCCCCTTGAACCCCAATTGCTTCACAGAAAATTATAGCGTTGAGTCGTGAAAATAAAAAAAACAAATTTTTTCCACAAAAATGTTATTTTAGCCCCAATTTTTTTTATTTTCACATGTGTAACAGGAGAAAATGGACCCTAAAATTTGCTGCAAACAATTTCCCTGAGTACACTGATACCCCATATGTGGGAGAAAACCACTGGGTACACATCAAGGCTCAGAAGGGAAGGAGTGACATTTTGGAATGCAAACTTTGAAACAGTGGAAATCTCTCACAACTGACCCCATTTTGGAAACTAGAACCCCCAAAGAATTTTTCTAGACATGTAGTGAGCACCTTGAACCCCCAGGTGCTTCACAAAAAATTATAATATTGAATCGTGAAAACAAATCACATTTTTCCACGAAAATATTATTTTAGTACCCAATTTTTTATTTTTACGAAGGTAATGGGAGAAAATGGACCCCAAAATTTGTTGTGCAATTTCTCATGAGTACGCTGATACCCCGTATGTGGGAGAAAACCACTGTTTGAGTGCATGTAAGGGCTTGGGAGGTAAGACGTGATGTTTTGGAATGTAGACTTTGATGGAATGGTCTTTGAGCTTCAAGTCGCATTTGGAGAGCCCCTGATGTGCCTAAACAGTAGAAACCCCTCCAGAAGTGACCCTATATTTGAATTAATTTAGTGTTTTCCTGGTATGTGAATTTTATAATGTGGTGGCTTATACGTAAACTCTGTACGTCAGGTTGCATACGTCATTTGTGTAGTGTACGTCAGGTTGTCATACATGAGTTACTGTATATAGTGTACGTCAGGTTAGCATATGTGAGTTGTGTAAGTCAGAAATTAATTTAGCAGTCCATGGATGTATGGTGCAGTTTGAAGCATTCTTTTATACACAGGCCAGGTTTGATGGGGAAGGTGTTGCATTGCAAAATAGTGTCCTTGCATATCCCCCTTTTTTGCAACTTCCTTTCTTTGAGGTTTGATGGACCTTACCATCAAAATGTTGGCCTTCTGTTCTAGAAGTACTGGGGACCCTCCTATCTGACTGCCAAATATTAGGGCCTTAATTACTACCTCCTGTAACTGAAGATACATACCAGTCTGGCCTGCACATTGTGACAGCACAAAAGCATTGTACATTGCTTTCTGTATGATGTGCATGGCAGCTTTTTTTACACCTTGGCTTTTCACATAGCACCGTACAGCTGGAGGATTTGATCAGAGAGATCAACTCTCCCCATGTTCTTGTTGTACCCTATTATTACATAGTCTGGTTTGTGGACCTGTGTAGAGGTATCTCGTACAGTGGTGGAGGTGCTGCCATCACCATGTATGGTGGTGAAGAAAAGAATATCCCTCTTGTCCTTGACCACCAGCATGTTGTCGCAACATTGGGCTCTGTTTTCACCCTGTCTGAGCAGTTGCCCAATTAGCGTCTTAAGGAGGCCTTTCTGATTTTTGCAGACAGTACCACAGGCTGTGGTACCTTGCACAGAGAGGGACTTGAAGAGTGGGATACAGATATAAAAGTTATCTACGTAGAGATGATAACCTTGATCCAGCAGTATGCATCAAATCCCACACAATTTTCCCACTCACTCCCAGGACAAGGGGGCATTCCCTTCATAAACTCTAAATCTGTTGGTGTACCACCATGAGGTACTCTCACACAGTTTGTAGAGCTTAATTCAGTACATGTGTAAGGGAATGAGAAAAATATGTTTGTGTATCTTTATGCTGGTACTGCTACACCCTTAGGTGTATTACCAATGTTCAGTAGTGGTACTGCTACACGTATAATATATGACATGTATATTGTTACATTGATGTGCACAAGGTTAGGGAAAGTTCAGTTGGCAGGGTTGGCCACTAGATTGGGGGCATGTTAATGTTCACAGTTTGTAGATAGTGTAGATAGTACAAACACATAGTTAATTGTATATGCTGCCGGATAAGCTAGAGACAGCCTTGGGTTAGGGCAGAAGTCCAGAGGCACCCGAAGGGTCCACACGGGCAATAAGCCCTGGACGCGGCATTGGTCTCGCAACGTTAAAAGTGAGAAGTCCAGCCTTCCACTGCACCAGCACAGCACAACAACGGGCCAGTACAGCAGAATGTGGAAACTCATTGCTTGGTCACATACCGGGGTGAAACGGTCAGGTGAACCCACAGAAGCAGTAAATACAGATAGAGAAGAAGCGGGGCCAGTGCAGAGGGCAGTACATCAGATCAGGGCTC
Organism: Dendrobates tinctorius; assembly: GCF_039654945.1. Classification (NCBI taxonomy): domain Eukaryota; kingdom Metazoa; phylum Chordata; class Amphibia; order Anura; family Dendrobatidae; genus Dendrobates; species Dendrobates tinctorius. Next base: position 301,051 of record NW_027362016.1, on the reverse strand, counting down.
ATCCTCAGTGGCTACTGACTCCAGCGACTAATGATCTTGTGTTTGGTGCGAAACAGACCGAGGGATGCTTAGCCGTAGCCGAGCTGAACAAAGAGGAAACTGAGAAACCGTCAGGGACGGTCTGACCTGGGCCTGTGCAGAGTATGCAGGGAAAGAAGGAACCTTGTTGTGCGAAGCCTGTTGTAAACACTGTGAAGACTTTGGAAATTCTGTGTAATGAACCAAGTAAAGATGTCTTTGAATTTTCCTTGAAATGGTCTCCCACTGCATAGGGAGGACCCTGAAGGAGCTGAATCCGGAGACACAGGTGTGCTGACTAGTGAGCATGACTTTTCTGTGAGGAGAGGCCAGGACACCAGAGTCCCAATGTCCTCAGCTACAACTACAGTTCTGGACCTCCCTTACACTTGTACCTATTACTAATCAGGTATTGTCGGAATTTGAGCCTCCCCTTGAAAAGTATTAGGGTTTCATCCACGCAGATGTCCCTTTATGCCCTGTACCACATACAGAAGAACTTCCAGCTCCAAATGCACCAGAAACAGTTTGAGTTGAGTCAAGTGAGGAAGAAGAGGGCACTTGGTGTCATGAAGCATCTTCCTCTAACAACCCAGACTTTCTGTCAGCGAACTCAGCTGAACCACACCATATAACAAAATATGCTGATGAATGATTTTTTTTTGCCAGAATACTCTTAAGATTTCAGACAGTGCTAATATATATGATGAATGATCTTGCTGGAGATTTGGATATGCCCAAGAGTAAGGCCCCTGTCACACATCCGTGTTTCCGGTATGTGTGGCATCCGTTTTCACACTTACCTGAGACACGTACACACGCACACCCATTATAATCTATAATCCATGACAATATGTACTGCACACATGCACATGGATGAACTAGGTGTGACATCCGTATGCCATCTGTGTGACACATACCGGAATAGAATGCAGAATTGAAATGAAAGATTTTTATGCGTTAAAGATGTGCAAAGATAAACATAGATAGCTATCTATCCGTGAGATTTATTATTTGTGCCTTGCATGTGTAGCTTACTGTACATGGCTTAACCTAGTTAATGAAAAAAATGACATGGGGCCCCCCCATTTTTTTGTAACTAGCCAAGGTAAAGCAGATAACTACAGGCTGATATTATCAGTGAGGGAAAATCCATGGTTATTGGACCCTTCCTAGCCAAAAAATACCAGCCCACAGCCACCCCAGAAGTGGAGCATCACATTAGATGCGCCAATTCTGATGCTTTGCTAGGCTCTTGCAGATTATCTTGGTGCGTTGGCAGTCGGGGTAATGGTAGTTGGTGTTGATATCAGTTGTGAATTGTCCAAAAACACAGCTGACATCAAGCCCTGGTGTTAGTAATGGAGAGTAGTGATGAGTGAGTATACTCGTTGATTCGGTTTTCCCGAGCATGCTCGGGTGTCCTCCGAGTATTTTGGTGTGCTCGGAGATTTAGTTTTTGTCGCCGCAGCTGCATGATTTGCGGCTACTAGACAGCCTGAATATATGTGGGGATTGCCTGTTTGTTAGGCAATCTCCACATGTATTCAGGCTGTCTAGCAGCCACAAATCACGCAGCTGTGTCGACAAAAACTAAATCTCCGAGCATGCCAAAATACTCGGAAGACACCCGAGCATGCTCGACAAAACCAGAGCAACGAGTATACTCACTCATCACTAATTGAGAGGTGTCTATCAGAAACTCTCACTACTAACCCATTAATAATAAAAAAACACACATATAAAATACTTTATTTTAATAAACACTCCTGAACACTTTCTCTGGTTCATCATTTTATTAAAAAAAATAAATCCCACGCAGGTCCAACATAGTCCAGGTAGTCCAACATAATCCACAAATGGAAACTTGAAAAACAGAAAGAAATAAAATCAAGACAGTTCCCCTTTCAGCAATTAATTATAAAAAAGAGTTCCCTCTCAGGTCCTACGTAGTCCAGCGTCATCCCCAAATCCAGCTCATGCTGCACGCAGCGAGACCCGGAGACTGTGAAGAGCAGTAACGTTACTGACATCATCTATCTTCACAGTCGCCGGGTCTCGCTGAGTGCAGCATGAGCTGGAACTTTTTTTTATAATAAATTGGTGAACGAGGGAAAGTGTCTTGTTTTTCTTTCTCTCTTTTTGTATTTTTCAGGTTTCCATTTGTTATTGGCATAACAAAAATATTCTGCATCTTTATATTTGCAAAATAATAATGTTTCAAACTACTGAAATTATTATGCATTATTAATTATCATTAAGAAATGGCTCATTTCATAACTGAACCTGACAACTTTTGAACAATTGCAGTACAGTGTTCTCTGCATTGATCCCCCACTGAGAAAAATGTTCCCACCAGGCTTCAGGACAGCCACCTCCATAACTAGCTAGAATTTTTGAAAATTGGTAGAACAGTGTAATCATACAACAAACACACGTTTGGGTTTTTTTTTTTACCATTTTTAATAAGCCAGGACCATTGTATTAGTTCCTGTTACATTTTTATCAAAATGGACAGAATCCAGCTAAAGTCTGAGCAACCATGCTCTTCATTCACTCATCTGTAAACCGTCCCCTTCCCAGAGTTATACATTGTACAGTTATTGTAAGGAGAGGTGCATGTAATACTATGTACACTCAGCGCCCAGGCAGGGCCAGATTAGTGCGTTAAGGTGAGATGAGCGTGTTCTCGTCGTTATGTCATTCATGGCAACATTTCCAAAATTTGTAAGTCTCCATGTAGGTGGACAACACCTCGGTGATGTCATTTCAGAGTTTATTTCTTTCCTCGGCCACTCAACACCAGCACAACGATAAGTCCAACAACGAGCAGGAACATTGCGATACATAATAAGACTGTAATCACCACCATTCCACCACTACGCCTAAATACAGATGGCGGTCCCAGCAAAACTGTAAGGAAAGAAATGTTGGTTATTTTCTGCGACATGCATGTCATCTAACCTACAAAATTATCAATGTGCTAAGGCTTTCTATTCTGTCTGACCGACTTACAGGTACCAGATGATGAATGTTGTACTCATTAGCTATCATGACTGGCCACCACTAGGAACCAAGTGCCTATTTTCACTTTACTGGAGTTTATGTGACTAGCTTGTGGAAGGATGAGCCTCCTTAAAAGACCGCCGGTCGGTGACATAAGAAGCTGGTTCCTCTCACTTCCGCACTGGGAGGTGAGCAGGGCCGGTGATGTCATGTCTACTGAAACCTGCCAGGTGGTATGTCCTAATAAATGAGAAAGGTGCTTAGTACTTTCTGTCCAGTACCATGATGTGACCGGCTGTGCTCACTTTCAGTGTGGACATGAATCAAGACACTATTCTCTTTGAAGTAATACTTATGGCAGACCAATGGTGAAACTTGAAGCTTGTGGGCCTCAATGTAGAATCTCCAATGGGGTCCCCAAATAGCATAGGACTTTAATAGTAATAGGCTTTTGACATGGGACAAAGAGACCTTTGGGGACCACCTAGTCTTCAGGACCTGGTTACAATTGCACCTATCATAGTTATGCCCCTGTGTCAGACTATAAAGTCTGAAAAATTGTTAACCTCGTATTCAATATAATTTACAATATTTCTAACATAAAAACAAATTTTCACATCATTATTTGATTTAATCTTTTTCATTTCTTTATGATTTATGGTAATATATAAGAGCAACTTTAATTATTGTGGAATTTTTAATCTGTTTTTAATTTTTTTATGGTGGGAGGAACCAGACATCTTAAAAAAATCAGTTTTATTATACTACAGGGTAGGCCATTTATATGGATACATCTAAATAAAATTGGAATGGTTGGTGATCTCAACTTCTTATTTGTGACACATTAGTATATGGGAGGGGGAAACTTTTCAAGATGGGTGGTTACCATGGTGGCCATTTTGAAGTCGGCCATTTTGGATCCAACTTATTTTTTTCCAATGGGAAGAGGGTCATGTGACACATCACACTTATTGAGAATTTCACAAGAAAAACAATGATGTGCTTGGTTTTAACATAACTTTATTCTTTCATGAGTTATTTACAAGTTTATGACCAATTATAAAATGTGTTCAAAGTGCTGCCCATTGTGTTGGATTGTCAATGCAACCCTCTTCTCCCACTCTTGACACACTGATAGCAACACCGCAGAAGAAATGCTAGCACAGGCTTCCAGTATCCATTGTTTCAGATGCTGCACATTTCGTATCTTCACAGCATAGACAATTCCTTTCAGATGACCCCAAAGGTTAAAGTCTAAGGGGTTCAGATCAGGAGACCTTGGTGGCCATTCAACTGGCCTACGACGACCAATCCACTTTCCAGGAAACTGTTCATGTAGGAATGCTTGGACCTGACACCCATAATTGATGGTATGGTGTGGTATATGGGGTACAAAGATAGTAGGGCCATTCTTCATCAGTGGAAACCTCAATGCCACTGAATATGTGAAATTGCTACATGTTGATGTGTTGCCCTCTTTATGCACTGAAGATGGCACGTTCCCTGAGTTTTTCCAGCAAGATGGTGCACCACCACATTATGGGTGTCAGGTCCGAGCATTCCTAAAAGGAATGTGACCCCCTTAGACTAGCATTTCTTCTGCGGTATTGCTATCAGTGTGTCAAGAGTGGGAAAAGAGGGTTGCATTGATAATCCAACACAATGGACAGCACTTTGAACACATTTTATAAGTGGTCATAAACTTGTAAATAACTCATGAAAGAATAAAGTTACGTTAAAACCAGGCACACCATTGTTTTTCTTGTGAAATTCTCAATAAGTTGGATGTGTCACACGACCTCTTCCCACTGAAAAAAATAAAATTGGATCCAAAATGGCCAACTTCAAAATGGTCGCCATGGTCACCACCCATCTTGAAAAGTTTCCCCCCTCCCATATACTAATGTGCCACAAACAGGAAGTTGATATCACCAACCATTCCCATTTTATTTAGGTGTATCCATAGAAGTGGCCCACCCTGTATAATAAAATACACATAATGACATAATTGTAAAGCACCATGGAATAAATTACACTATAATAATAATTGTATACATTATTTTTTTTTATAATCTGTTTTTTTGCACTTACCGGTTTTGGTTGCGAATGTAACTTTATTGAAGGGTACTCCATCGATTGTGTACGAGGCACTGTAATATAAAACAAATGGTGTACCATTTATACCTTGGTCAAATTAGTATTTTTTTACATAATAAGAAGAAAAATGAATGTCGGAGATACTCACGTGTAGGTTTGGTTAGGAGTCAAGCTCACAACTTGGTAACCAACATTTATGGTTGCGGCATCGCCATTTTGGGAGTCATTAACTACAATAACGTCACGTCTCAAACGACATTGAGGCACGGGGACCGACAGCGCTGCAGAGAGAATTATGCTCCGTGTTACAAACACTATTTGCAGAACTTACTAAAACAATTAAAATGTAATATGTCAATGGGGCTGCCGACAATGCAATAGATGATCGATATATGGTCGCCACTGGGCTGAATGATTCACAGCTCTGCTCCGAACCCAAAAGTCTCATATTGGGTGATCCTTGTACACAGCATCGGCATTAAATGGCAACTGCTGGACAAATGCAATTTTGCAAAGTAAAGAAATATCCCAACGTGACCTATGCTCTTGAACAAATTGCTAAATCAAAAATTGCATAACTGTTTTTTTTTCTTTAGAACGAGAGTACTGAGAACTTCAGAGTCCATACCTTGAGTGGCATTACCACCTATGTTAAGCGTTGCAGTCTTCAATGAATATTTACAAGCCGACGGGAAAGCTATGACAGCAGTATAACCCAGGGGATTGGCGACAAGGCCGGTGGCAAGCGTCGTGTTATCCTCTGTAGTGAAATAAAAAGGAAAGAGATTAAAGTTCCAAGTGATATTATACAAATGTCTGTCCGACAGTCTAAGGCCGGGGTCACACTGGCGAGGAATACGGCCGAGTGAGAGGCGCTAAAAGCACGCATTACACACGGACAAATGATTCTCTATGGGGCAGCTCTCATCAGCCGTATATTTCTCGTCCATATTCTACGGTCCGTGCAAATCGCAGCATGCTGCGATTGTCAGCGTACTACGGCCGTAGTACGCCAATGCAAGTGTATAGGTGCGCAAAAGATACGCATTACACACGGACCAGATGTGTGACTTGCGAGAAATACGCACCCGGTGTCTTTTAGCAAAGTCGGCAATTCAGTGCGCTATACAGTAAACTCACACTGACAGTTTTAATAAAGAAATGAAAGAATAGATATAGACACATAGAATACACATATATATATATATATATATATATATGCATTCTATGTGTCTATATCTATTCTTTCATTTCTTTATTAAACCTGTCATAGGGCTCCATTATATGTCCATTTTGCAAGGTGACGAGAAAATCTCGCCATACGGATTCCATACAGATTACATACGGATGCTGACATGCGCAAAATACGCGACCACACCTTGATTACGGATGACATACGGAGCACTGTTTAGGGGCCATTGATCCGTATTACGCATGTAAAATACTGACCGTATTTTGCGTTGGTTAGTGTGACCCCGGCCTAAGGCTTCGTTGACACTTCAGTGATTTTTCTCGTACGCAAAAAAACGGTCCATGTTTCATCTATGTTTTTGATCACAGTTTGGTCAGTGTCACTTTTTACCATTAGTTTCATCAGTTTTTCGCCATTTAAAAAACAAAATGATAGAGATTTCTCAATCTTCTCATGTCAAAGAGTCCATGAAAAACGGACAACACATGGATGGTATCTGTCTGCTGACCAATTTTTTTCAAGCTATGAGCACAATCTGTGAAAAGCATGAATAGCACTCGTACAAGAGGTCCTGATGTGTGAATGAGCCCTAAGGCTGTTTTATAAAATCCATTAAATAACCAAAAATGGATAAATATTTAGCTATCGGTAGCCATTTAAAAGTCTGTATACAGCGGCAGGCCGGCATAAAAGATCGCTCAGCGTGCATAGGCTGCCATAGTTCTCTGCATTGTTTACACAGGAAGAACGATGATCTTTTGGGCAAATCAGAAGATCATTTTACCCTACGACTGAACTTTTTGCTCGAGCAATTGGCAGCCTCTTACTCTGTACGATGATCATGAACGATCCCAGGAATGCACCTAGAATTTATGTAAGTACTAGGGGTAAATTATTGGCATGTTGAGGTCCTGAAATTACGTTGTGTATTACCCACATAACATGGTGGGGCATAGGGAGATGTCTACACAGGACTGATACATGTCGAAATCATCACAAAAATTCAACAGATTTGCTGAAAAATTACAACAAATGCATTTCGAAGCGCGATACCTGTGGTGGAAATCCACAAGAAAAATTGACATATTGCAAATTTCAAATCATGCGATTTTGGTAAATTTTATCCACAATGCTGGCACTGTAAGACGCAGCAACATTTCTGCCTGGAAAATCAAGCCCAAAAATCCACTGTACATCCTTCCCTTGTGCACATACTCTACATGTCTCTATGGTCTGGCTCCACATTTTCACATCCTTCACTATTGCATCCAGTGATGTCTTTCCTATGTGTATTCTGCAGTGCAAATGCATCTACAATGCCCTTCTCTAAAGCCTCTAGGTTAGACTATGTAATAAAAGGGACAATCCAAATATTACATTGCCATTTTCATAAAAAGAGTCAAAAACCCAACATAAAAAATCTGACAAATCCATAAAAAGAGACAAAAACCCAGCATAAAAAAATCTGCCAAATCCATAAAAAGTTAAATATCCCAACATCAAAAAATCTGTGAAATCCATAACAAGAGTCAAAAACCCAACATAAAAAAAAATCAGCATCGATCCTGAATTAGCAAAAATATACAGATCTATAACTGCTTCAGACTTACGTCCATATGAGCTGGTAATGAGAAGCAAAGTGGAAAAGACTAATAGTAGCATGGTGCCTCCAGTGAGTAACTGCGCTCAGTCCCAGGTTGGATGTTAAATGCTGAAAACATAGATACTGGTCTTACAAGAGAGTTTCACCTGCCCCAGATCAACCAATCAGAGAACAGAAGGGGAAAGAATGTGGATATGCTGGAAAATCACCACTCCAAACACACCCTGACCTCGGAAAGCATACCCTCTCCCCCTTATGAGCCACCGGTTTGTCCCCTTACACCCACATTATTATACAGAGGCCCTGAGATACATAGCTGAACTCTCACATTCTATTCCGCATCACTGGTCTGTGGAATCAGTGCTGTGACATAAACAACACATACAGGCAAATTCATCAAAGCTTTTAAGGCAGAAAATTGGCGTAAAAGGCTTTGAAAAGTTGGGAAACTTTTGCGCAATGAGAAGTTACACAAAACATTTGCAACTTTTGGCATATTCACGCCTGTTTGAAGCAGCTCCATCAATAGGTAGAGCTGGGGAGAATCCGGGACATGTTGTCGATATGCCAACTCTTCAAATTCAGCAAAAGTACAAGCATTTCTTACACCAGAAATGCTACTCCAGTCACTGACTGGAGTGGCATTCCTGGTGAGGCGCATGCCACTGAGAAGATGCTTCAAAGTTAATGAGTGGCTTGTATCTCCTAATAAATACGGCTCACCATACTCAAGCAAACTCTTCATGTAGACTGGCACACTCAATGTCAACCTTAATGAGTTGACTGCTAAGGGTAATTTCAGAAGTTGAGTTTTTGCAGCATTTATTTCTGCAGTAAAAACACGCACACTTGTGCTTTTGTTGTGTTTTATTTATTCATTTAAATTGGTGAAAAATGGTGCAAAAATGCTGAACGAATTGACAAGCTGCAGATTTGAAAAAAATGCACTGATGGTTAAAATACGGAAGGAGAAAAGCAGCGTGTGCACGAGACTTCAGAAATCTAATTCATTTTGCTGGTACTGTAAAATTGTGTTTTTATGTAGTGAGAAAAAAAGAAAAACATTTCAAAAACGCAGCATGTGAACAAACCCTAATGCCAGCCAAGGTACGAATCTGTATGTAGTTCTCAAAACTGGAGATGTGATTGTGAGGACGGTTTTATATTGAGGATGAACATGAACATACGCCAGGACAAAATGTATGACTCCCAATATAAGCCAGGCTGCAATACCAGGGTTTTACATTGTCAGCCTCAGTGACTCTAATGACTGCACATGGCTGAAGCGATATCATATGAGCCATCACATACAGTCATTACATGACTTCATTCATGCCTGTGTAACCATTACGGGGAATTTATTGATTTTTTTTATTATTATTATTATTGAGAGAAAATGAAGGATTCTGTGCTTCCATCACATTTAGTCGAGACCCTAATCTTCATTGAGGTACCTGTCTTGGAGCTGTAATCTTCATGTGTCAGCTCAGCTTTATAAAGTCCTTCTATCCTTCATATTAAGGACTTACGCATGCCTCCAGTCTCCCTTCATGGACCTAGCATGGCAGCACAGCCCTAGAAGCATCGGTGAGGAACACAGAGTCTTTATACTTTGTTAGATATTCAGTAGTTATTTATTATATCACACGTCAGCCCAGGCATCGATTTTATTATCCAAATACTACAGACTCATGAAGCATCAGCCCCGTAACTAGTGATGGTGTTACTAGAGCGGTGTTACTAGAGTCCGATGGCCCCCATGCAAAATTTGTACCTGGGCCCCCTATGTTGGTCCGATGCATGGCCCCTTGCAGAGTTCTAAATCCTATAAGGACATGCGAGTTCCCTCTCCCCCATTATGTAGTAACTAGATTATGGCCTGATGCTATCGCATCGGGAGGATGCAATAGCATCACACCTCTTGCCATGTTAACCCTCAACACACACTCCTCTCACCTTTCACCATCTCCACTCACTCTTTCACTCCACATACGACCCCTTCTCTCACTCCGTCTCTCATACTCACGCCGTCATCGCCGCTGCTCCACGATCCCCGACATCTTCTTCCGCCGGCGCCATCCTGGATCCAGACGTTGTCCACGCCGGCGACATGTTCTTGCGGCGACGCCATCTTGAATATCGTGAAATCCCGCAATAGTCAAGATGGCGTCGCCAGAAGAACATGTCGCCGGCGTGGACGACGTCGGGATCCAAAATGGCGTCGACGAAATCTCGCGAGTTTTCGCCGACGCCATTTTGGATCCCGACGTCGTCCTCGCCGGCGACATGTTCTTGCGGCGACGCCATCTTGACTATCGCGGGATTTCGCCGATCCAAAATGGCGTCACCGCAAGAACATGTAGCCGGCGTGGACGACGTCGGGATCCAAAATGGCGTCGGCGAAATCTTGCGAGTTTTCGCCGACGCCATTTTGGATCCCGACGTCGTCCTTGCCGGCGACATGTTCTTCTGGCGACGCCATCTTGACTATCGCGGGATTTCGCCGATTCAAAATGGCGTCGCCGCAAGAACATGTCGCCGGCGTGGAGGACGTCTGGATCCAGGATGGTGCCGGCGGAAGATGATGTCGGGGATCGTGGATCAGCGGCGATGACGGCGTGAGTATGAGAGACGGAATGAGAGAAAGGGTCGTATGTGGAGTGAAAGAGTGAGTGGACGTGAGTGGAGATGGTGAAAGGTGAGTGGAGTGTGTGTGTTGAGGGTTAACATGGAAAGAGGTGTGCGGTGACATCACCGGTTACAACTGGACGGAAGTTGTTACAACCGGAAGTTGCTTAGGGCATTTATTATTATAGATGTCCATCATTTTGGGCTCCTTCCTGGTATATATGTCCCTCATTCTGGGCCCATTGTAGTGCATACAGTATGTCCCCCATTCCATCCAGGCATATATATCCCTCACTCTGGCCCCATCCTGGTATATATATATATATATATGTATATATATATATATATATATATATATATATATACAGTTGTGGCCAAAAGTATTGACACCCCTGCAATTCTGTCAGATAATACTCAGTTTCTACCTGAAAATGATTGCAAACACAAATTCTTTGGTATTATTATGTTCATTTAATTTGTCTTAAATGAAAAAACACAAAAAGAATTGTCCTAAAGCCAAATTGGATATAATTCCACACCAAGCATAAAAAAGAGGGTGGACAAAAGTATTGGCACTGTTCGCAAAAATCATGTGATGCTTCTCTAATTTGTGTAATTAACAGCACCTGTAACTTACCTGTGGCACCTAACAGGTGTTGGCAATAACTAAATCACACTTGCAGCCAGTTGACATGGATTCAATTTGACTCAACCTCTATCCTGTGTCCTTGTGTGTACCACATTGAGCATGGAGAAAAGAAAGAAGACCAAAGAACTGTCTGAGGACTTGAGAAACCAAATTGTGAGGAAGCATGAGCAATCTCAAGGCTACAAGTACATCTCCAAAGACCTGAATGTTCCTGTGTCTACCGTGCGCAGTGTCATCAAGAAGTTTAAAGCCCATGGCACTGTGGCTAACCTCCCTAGATGTGGAAGGAAAAGAAAAATTGACAAGAGATTTCAATGCAAGATTGTGCGGATGTTGGATAAAGAACCTCAAATAACATCCAAACAAGTTCAAGCTGCCCTGGAGTCCGAGGGTACAACAGTGTCAACCCGTACTATCCGTCGGCGTCTGAATGAAAAAGACTGTATGGTAGGAGACCCAGGAAGACCCCACTTCTTACCCCGAGACATAAAAAAGCCAGGCTGGAGTTTGCCAAAACTTACCTGAAAAAGCCTAAAACGTTTTGGAAGAATGTTCTCTGGTCAGATGAGACCAAAGTAGAGCTTTTTGGGCAAAGGCATCAACATAGAGTTTACAGGAGAAAAAACGAGGCATTCAAAGAAAAGAACACGGTCCCTACAGTCAAACATGGTGGAGGTTCCCTGATGTTTTGGGGTTGCTTTGCTGCCTTTGGCACTGGACTGCTTGACCGCGTGCATGGCATTATGAAGTCTGAAGACTACCAACAAATTTTGCAGCACAATGTAGGGCCCAGTGTGAGAAAGCTGGGTCTCCCTCAGAGGTCATGGGTGTTCCAGCAGGACAATGACCCAAAACACACTTCAAAAAGCACTAGAAAATGGTTTGAGAGAAAGCACTGGAGACTTGTAAGGTGAACAGCAATGAGTCCAGACCTGAATCCCATAGAACACCTGTGGAGAGATCTAAAAATGGCAGCTCGGAGAAGGCACCCTTCTAATATCAGGGACCTGGAGCAGTTTGCCATAGAAGAATGGTCTAAAATTCCAGCAGAGCATTGTAAGAAACTCATTGATGGTTACCGGAAGCGGTTGGTCGCAGTTATTTTGGCTAAAGGTTGTGCAACCAAGTATTAGGCTGCAGGTGCCAATACTTTTGTCTGGCCCATTTTTGGAGTTTTGTGTGAAATGATCAATGTTTTGCTTTTTTCTTCATTCTCCTTGGTGTTTTTTCATTTAAGACAAATTAAATGAAGATAATAATGCCAAAGAATTTGTGTTTGCAATCATTTTCAGGAAGAAACTGAGTATTATCTGACAAAATTGCAGGGGTGTCAATACTTTTGGCCACAACTGTATATATATATATATATATATATATATATATATATCTGGCCCCATCTTGGTATGTATGTATATATATAGTACAGTTTTTTCCAATGAAGCTAACATTATATGATTCAGAAATACACTCTATACATTGTTAATGTGGTAAATGACTATTCTACCTGAAAACGTCTGGTTTGTAATGCAATATGTTCATAGGGGTTGTGGTGTAGTGTCCACTGTATCCGCTAGGGGTCATTGTGTGGGTGTCCCAGGAGAGAGGATGAGTGGCAGGATGTTGAATGACCGTTATGTATCTCAAGGTGGGTGGCCTTGGGATGGAAGCTTGAACATGTGTGTTGATCAGTAGAGAGCGTTCCAGGTAGCCGGTGAGACGGGCGGAACCAGCTACCTACAAATCCACCCAGGGATGTTTCTAGAATGCCATAGTAAAGAATGTTTGAATGCTTGTAGGACCTGTGTACCTGGAGGGTTCAGTGTGCAAAGGTCCTGGAGGGTCAGTGTTGGGAGGTTCTGGGAGAAGAATCGGATCCCTGGAACACTTGCTGTGACTTTGGACCTGGTAAGGCGTGAGTGTTGGGCAGTCTCAGGAGGAGACGGATGTCCTGAAGAGCACCCGCTGAGCCCCTGGATCTGGTGAGGCCGGTGTGTTGGGAAACCCTAGTAGGAGGGTGAGCTCCCTGAATAGCACCCGGTGTGCCCTGTGTGTTGGACAGTCTCAGGAGGAGACTGACGTCCTGAATTGCACACAGACAGGACACGTGAGTTTTGTGTGGTGTGTTTTTTTTCTCTTTTCTCAACTCAGCTTGCGGTGGCTCAGGGGAGTCAAGAAGGTGACAAGCGGCTTGCTGTAACTCGGTGGGGTTACGAAGGTGACAAGCGGCTTGCTGTAAGTCGGCGGGGTTACGAAGGGGACAAGCGGCTTCCTGTAACTCAGCGGGGTTACAAAGGTGACACCAGCAGATGTGTGTGAACGGCAGCTGGAGGTGTCGGAGATCGGTGACAGCAGGAGCTGTGTTGGTGCCAGCAAGGACTTGTGTGGTATCGTAAAAGAGACATAAACTGTGTTGTGTGAACTGGGGTCTAAGAAGACCTGTAGAATGGACATGGGAAAATCCTGAAAGGGGGCGGTGGCCCAAATCGGGGTGGTAGCCCAAAAGGGTGTGGGGTCCCAGAGGGGGGCGGTGACCCAAATCGGGGTGGTAGCCGAAAAGGGGGTAGAGTCCCAGAGGGGAGCGGTGACCCAAACCTGGGTGGTAACCCATAAAGGGGTGGAGTCCCAGAGGGGGCGGCAACCGAAATTGGGGTGGTCCAGAAAAGGGCCATGTTTCCAGAAGGGGCAGCACTGGGTACCTCAGTGAACATGTCTGGGGAACCGCAGTGTGTGTGTATGGTTTTTAAAGAATGTGGGACATTCTTTCCGGATAATGATGGGCCGCAGGTGTGTACCGTGATGCTGCACCGGGAAGGAGTCTCTGGACGGTTGGACTCAAAGAGTCAGGTGACTCTGACAGGAACTCCTTTCACTTTCTGTCTGACCGAGAAAATGGTCCAGGTTCGCTGTAAACATGGGGTCACTGTGAACTATGCGGTAGACTGAGTAATGTGTAAGGGGTCCGGAGGCATTGAGTGCCAAGGTGGCGGTATACCACCAGACTTAGTGTATGCCTTGGAGAGTGTCCCGGACTTTATCGTGTTTGATGATATATGGCAGGAGGTTGGAGATGTTTCTACTGTTGGGCTAACAGATATTAAGACGGTGACGGCTCCTGTTGTGGACAGGGGTACGTCTGCCCAACAGACAGACCTGACATCTCATGACATGACTGATGGTGACAGGACTGACGTTGACCTGATTGATAATATGGCTGAAGTATTCACACGGTTAATGGGTAACTGGAAGGATGACTTGGCAGATCGGGTTGACTCTGGGGGTGACTGTGGCTCTGAGAGAGAAAGGGAGCACAGAATAGAAGGGCTAGAGAAGGAAGTCTCTGAGCTCAAAGGTCACCTGTCCACCTGGCAAAGCGTGAACAAGACCCTTAGGGAAGAGATGGAAAAACATGTCAAACGAGAAAGAGTCCTGAGGCAAATGGCCGACCACCGGGTCGAGGAGCTCGATAAAAAAGTCTTGGAGCTCAAAGAAACTGTAAGAGGTCGTCTGCGGGAGAAGAGCTTGGACAGCGGCCGAGCACGAGTGATAACAAGATGGAACTGCCAGTACCCATCTTGGCAAAGGGTCATGAAGAGATAAAATCTCATGAAGTTTGTGAGATAAGAACTGAAGAAGACAGTCACCCAGTCGGGTCAACTGTAGTGAGGGAAGTGGTAGTGGTATAGCCAGAGCCTTCTGTCTAGAAAGAGAGCAAGACCATGACCTTCAAATCTGTGATCGAGGTACCCGAAGACATGCAAGAAGCCTGTGCTGAGGAAGGTGTGCATGAGGCTTTCAAAGAAGCGGTCAAGGTGTGTAAGGTGCACTGGGCACCTGAGACTCGGCAGTTCTTGATGTCAGCCAGGGAAGATACAGCAAACCAGGTAGCTGTCCTGAAAGAGATGCATTTGCAATGTCTCCACGCCAAACAGTTGGTCAGGCGGAGTAATATGAAAGCTGCTCGAAGTCTAGAGTTAGCAAGGGAGACTATGGATCGGCTGGGTTTGCGGAAAGATGTAATTCCGGTACCCAAAGGTCTGATTGGGAGAATCATTGGAAGACTCGGGAAGGTAATGCAAGACCTTGTAAATATCTCTGGTGTGGTGAGGGTGAGGATCCCTCCTGATGATGAAGACCAGGTATCCAGTGAAGAGGGTTGGATCCCCATCATGGTGGTTGGCTCAGTGGAAAGCCTGAGAAACTTTCGGATGCTCTTGGAGTATCGAGTGGGGTACCTGCAAGAGATTGAGCAGTTGAGGCTGGACCATCGGCGTATCAATAAAGAGGTACCAGGTGGCGACCTCCTTCAACCAGAATATCGGCCTTGGTCTTTGGCCTTCCAGTCACAGTCTGTCTGTGTCATCAGACACTGTTTAGTCTCCATCCTTCAACCCAAGATGTAAGGTCTCGAAGGGTTCCTCCAAGTAGTGACATGGCAGGTCGCCGAAGAATGTCAGCAAGTGGCAGTTCGACGGGCCGTACGAGGCTGAGAGACCTTAGTTCCTGTGAGACACTGAATGGGTCAAACTCAGGCTCGACTAAAGGGCCCGTTACACTAAGCGATATCGCTAGCAATATCGCTATAATGTCACTAGTTTTGTGACGCAGCAGCGATATTGCTAGCGATATCGCTATGTGTGATACTTACCTCCGACCGGCTCCCCCGCTGGTTATCGTTGATCGCGCGAGAACGTCCTGGGCCGTTTCTCATCGGCCACTTCCTGCTGTGGCGACGAGCGACGTGTGGACGAGGCGGGAGGATGTCAGGATCGCCTCATCTGACAGGTAAGTAGCAACCCCCGACCGCTGCTATGTCGCTGGTGAGATCTGCCTGTTTGGCAGCTCACTAGCGACCACTTAGCGATGCACCAGCGATCCTGACCGTGTTATATCGTGGTCGGGATCGCTGGTGCATCGCTAAGTGTAACGGTACCCTAAGATTTATGACCGCGCCAACTGGGAGAGCCGGTCAGGGAATGGAACAGATAGAGAAAGGATGGAGACTAAACAGTGTCTGATGACACAGACAGACTGTGACTGGAAGGCCAAAGACCAAGGCCGATATTCTGACCACTGGGGGCGGGGGAGGACTAACGTAGGGATGAGGCCATATGGCAGATGGAGACCGTTCTCGCAACCTATTGGGCAAGGTGTAATGAGTGCCCGGTCTCGAGATCCTGGGGTAATGTTATGTGTTCAACCCCACCAGTTTGAACAGAGGGGGGAGGTATGTGGTGTAGTGACCACTGTGTCCGCTAGGGGGCGCTGTGTGGGTGTCCTAGGAGAGAGGATGAGTGGCAGGATGTTGAATGACCATTATGTATCTCAAGGTGAGTGGCCTTGGGATGGAAGCTTGAACGTGTCCATAGGAGTGCTGAACGCCTATGGAGAAAAACCCGCACACCAGAAGACTTCATCCACTTCAAATTTATGTTAAGAATCTATAACACTGCCCTTCACCTCGCCAAACAGACCTACTTCACCACCCTGATCTCCTCACTAGCCAACAACCCCAAGAAACTTTTTGACACTTTTCACTCCCTCCTCAGGCCAAAAGCACAAGCCCCTATCACAGACATTTGTGCTGATGACCTGGCCTCCCACTTTACAGAAAAAATAAACAATATCCGTCAGGAAATCTGCTCCCAACCACCAAGTGCTGTGACTCCCATCCCTTCCTGCATCTCCCCTGGCTCACATTCCACATTTGATCCCATCACAGAATAAGAACTCTCCAGACTCCTCTCTTCTTCTCGTCCGACTACATGCACTACCGACCCCATTCCCTCACATCTCCTCCAGTCTCTCTCTCCAGTCGTCACAACCCACCTAACTACAATCTTTAATCTCTCCCTCTCCTGGGGCATTTTCCCATCCTCCTTCAAACACGCCATCGTTACTCCATTACTAAAGAAACCCACTCTCAACCCATCCTGCACAAACATCTACAGACCAGTCTCCAATCTCCCCTTCATCTCTAAACTTTTGGAGCGCCTAGTTTACTCCCGCCTTATCCGTTACCTCTCCACTCACTCCCTTCTAGACCCTTCACAGTCCGGCTTCCGCCCCCTACATTCGACTGAAACTGCACTCATCAAAGTGACCAATGACCTTCTGACACCAAAACATAACGGTGACCACTCTCTGCTCATTCTTCTTGACCTATCTGCAGCTTTCGATACTGTTGACCACCATCTCCTACTCTCTAGGCTCCAGTCACTAGGCATTAAGGACACTGCTCTCTCCTGGTTCTCTTCCTATCTCTCTGACCACTCCTTCAGTGTTTTGTTCTCTGGCTCCATGTCATCTCCTCTTCCTCTTGCATTTGGGGTACCTCAGGGCTCAGTCCTTGGCCCCCTTCTTTTCTCTCTCTACACGGCCCCAATTGGACAGACCATCAGCAGATTTTTCTTTCAGTACCATCTTTATGCTGATGACACACAACTATATACGTCTTCCCCCGACCTCACCCCCACTGTACTACAGAACGCCAGTGACTGTCTGTCCGCAGTCTCCAACATCATGTCCGCTCTCTATCTGAAACTCAACCTCTCCAAAACTGAACCTCTTCTGCTCCCGCCGTCTACTAACCTCCCTAAATATGACATTTCCCTCTCCGTGGGTAGTACCACAATAACACCCCGGCAGCAGGCGCGCTGTCTGGGTGTTATGTTTGACACCAATCTCTCCTTCACATTCCATATACAATCTCTTGCCGCT
Organism: Dendrobates tinctorius; assembly: GCF_039654945.1. Lineage (NCBI taxonomy): Eukaryota > Metazoa > Chordata > Amphibia > Anura > Dendrobatidae > Dendrobates > Dendrobates tinctorius. Next base: position 283,141 of record NW_027362016.1, on the reverse strand, counting down.
TACACCTAAAGAACATCTCTAGAATCCGCCCTTTTCTCACCATGGAAACAACAAAAACCCTCACTGTAGCATTGATCCACTACTGCCTGGATTACTGCAACGCTCTATTAATTGGCCTCCTCGTCACTCGACTATCCCCTCTCCAGTCCATACTTAATGCAGCAGCCAGGGTCATCTATCTGACTAATCGGTATTCGGACGCGTCCGCTCTTTGCCAGTCCTTACATTGACTGCCCATTCATTATAGGATCCAATTCAAAGTACTTGTTCTCACCCACAAAGCTCTCCACAGTGCAGCACCCCCCTACATCTCCTCCCTCATTTCTGTCCATTGGCCTAACTGACCGCTGCGCTCTGCAAACGACTTTCGACTAACTTCTGCAATAATCCATACCTCCCACTTCCGACTCCAAGACTTCTCCCGTGCTGCTCCTATCCTCTGGAATGCTCTACCCCAAGACATCAGGACTATCCACAATTTGCATAGTTTCAGGCGCTCCCTCAAAACACATTTGTTCAGAGCGGCCTATCACATTCACTAACCAAAGTCATTTTATGTGTAAGTGTGCGTGTGTAGCCCATTCACTATCTCCATCCATCCCTCACTCCCTCAAGATGGCTGGACCTTCATTGTAAATACACTATTCTACATACACACCTGTACTTTGTATCTCCCCCACCTCATTGTAGATTGTAAGCTCTCACGAGCGGGGTCGTCTTATTTTGCTTTAATTATTGTATTGTTAACGTTGTTACTTATGACTTGTGTTTTGAAACTGTTATACTGAAAAGTGCTGCGGAATATGTTGGCGCTATATAAATAAAGATTATTATTATTATTATTATGTGTGTTGGTCAGCAGAGAGCGTTCCAGGTAGCTGGTTAGACGGGCTGGCCAGCTACCTACAAATCCACCCAGGGGTGTGTCTAGAACGCCATAGTAAAGAATGTTTGAATGCTTGTAGGACCTGTGATGAGGTCATAGCCATGTGACCCGGTGGGCGTGGCTACGGACCATATAAGGTGGCCAGGGTATGTCACATGTGTGGATGCTTGGACCCGGTTGGTCTGTTTGGAAGGTCTCGCTGGAAGATGTGTCTACTTTCCTGAGTGACTGTGTGTATAATGGCTGCACGTGTCTGAGAGTTGACAGGAGGGGAATGAACGTCTGCACTGAGAAGCAGCCATGGGGTAACCCTAACAGCAAGGGAATATAACTGTGAGGCTAGAAAGCCTGCGCATTGGACATTGCACAACCTGTGTGAGCACAGGGATAACAGAGTGGAGCTCTGTCATGGACGTTATGCTGTAAGACTGTTGCATATTGCTTTGGTTTATGATGCCTAAATAAACCACGTGACATGGACTGGATGTTTTTATGAAAACCTGCCGGATCTGATTATTTGGCAGCAAAGCGAGTATCCCCAACCTGAATGACAAGCGCAACCTTACAGTGCATAGAGGCCCATTTCTAACAACCATCACTCCAGTGTTCTTATGGTTCTTTGTGTTTGCTAACTGTGTAAGAAAGCTAATGGATGGTTAGAATACCCTTGAAATCCCTTGTACAAGTATGTTAGCATAGCGGAAAACAGTTTGGCTGATTAGAGAAGTTATAAACCTGACCTTCCTTTGAGCTAGTTGAGAATCTGGAGCATTACATTTGTTGGTTCCATTAAACTCTCAAAATGGCCAGGAAAAAAAAAAACTTTCATTTGAAACTCGACAGTCCATTCTTGTTCTTAGAAATGAAGGCTATTCCATGCGAGAAATGGCCAAGAAACTGAAGATTTCCTACAACGGTGTGTACTACTCCCTTCAGAGGAGAGCACAAACAGGCTCTAACCAGAGTAGAAAGAGAAGTGGGAGGCCCCGCTGCACAACTGAGCAACAAGACAAGAACATTAGAGTCTGTAGTTTGAGAAATCGACGCCTCACAGGTCCTCAACTGGCAGCTTCATTAAATAATACACGCAAAACGCCAGTGTCAACGTCTACAGTGAAGAGGCGACTCCGGGATGCTAGTCAGGGCAGAGTGGCAAAGAAAAATCCATATCTGAGACTGGCTAATAAAAGAAAAAGATTAATATGGGCAAAATAACACAGACATTGGACAAAGCTTGCAAAAAAGTGTTATGGACAGACGAATCCAAGTTTGAGGTGTTTGGATCACACAGAAGAACATTTGTGAGGCACAGAGCAACTGAAAGGATGCCATCTGTCAAGCATGGTGGAGGTAATGTGATGGTCTGGGGTTGCTTTGGTGCTGGTAAGGTGGGAGATTTGTACAAGGCAAAAGGGATTTTGCATAAGGAAGGCTATCACCCCATACCCTGTGGGCGCCGCTTGATTGGAGCCAATTTCATCCTACAACAGGACAATGATCCAAAGCACACCTCCAAATTATGCAAGAACTATTTAGGGAAGAAGCAGGCAGCTGGTATTCTCTCTGTAATGGAGTGGCCAGCGTAGTCACCAGATTTCAAGCCCATTGAGCTGTTGTGGGAGCAGCTTGACCGTATGGTATGCAAAAAGTGCCCATCAAGCCAAACCAACTTGTGGGAGGGGCTTCTGGAAGCATGGGTTGACATTTCTCCAGATTACCTCAGCAAATTAAAGGGGATCTGTCACCCCATTTTTCGACTATGAGCTGCTGGCACCGACATCAGTGGCTTATCTACAGCATTCTGTAATGCTATAGATAAGCCCCCGATGTAACCTGAAAGAGAAGAAAAAGGAGTTAAGGCCCCGTTACACATAACGATGTCCCAGCGATCCCACCAACGATCCGACATGGATGGGATCACTGGGACATCATTAGGCTGATCGCTAGTGAGCTGTCACATAGATAGCCCCTCCAGCGATCAGGACCAGCGGGTATCCAAGAGCCGCGCGGCTCTTAGTTACCCGATGTTTACATTGGAAACCAGCGTCACTGATCGCTGGTCTCTCGCTGCCACACGCAGCGATGTCTGCTGGCCAGCGGGAGACCAACGATCAAAAAATGGCCCAAGACGATCCTGCACGATCAGCGATACCTGGCAGGGGGGCCGGTCGCTGATCACCGTCACTGGAGAGATCGCTGATGCGTCACAAAATCAGCGATCTCGCTAGTGATCTCGCTGTGTGTGACGGGGCCCTTAGATTATACTCACCCTGTCCTGGCATAAATCTTCCATCCTGGTATGGAAATCCCTTATCCTGAGCACCATGATGGTATATCTGTCCCTTATCCTGGTATATCTATATAGCCTCAATTCTGGTATGTATGTCCCTTTTCATGGGCCCTATCCTGGTATTTCTATATATCCTCAATTCTGGTATGTATGTCCCTTATCCTGGTATATATATCCCCCGTGCTAGCATATTTCCCATCCTAGTATATGTCCCCCGTTCTGCTTCTGTTCTTTAATGCATAAAAAAATTCTACGCCCATCTGCTCCCCCGCCTTGTGACATCCTCTTCTGAAGCTAGTAGTTAACTTCAGTGTGCAAGTGATGGGAGCGTATGACATCACTACCATGCGCCTCGGTATACGTGTATGCCGACGTCAGCTGCTGGCCTCTGATTGGCCGGCAGTGTGTATTGCAGTGAACAGACTCAGCGGGTCTCTGCTCTGAAATACACTTCAGCTGAGTATGGTTGTCATTGGGGCTAAATCCCCTACAACACTGTACAGCTCATTTAAAATGCATTTTGAAGGTGATGGACTCCCTTACAAAAAACAAAAAATGGAATTATATTAAAATAAATTGACTTGATTTTACGCTTGGATCATGTTACAACTGCAGTTATTCACTATATGGACCGCGTTCACAGGTGACCTTATAGAGGAAGGATTGTATAGTCACCTGTGTCTGCAATCTTACTGCAATTTGCACTTGACCTCATGCCCAAACTGTTGTGCAGTACGAACATTGGGATTGAGTTAGCAATAAAGGGATCCAAAACCACATTTGGGGAAGTGGAGACAAATATATTTGTCCTTATTTTTCTATATTCCAAAATAAATGGTGACCAGATGTAAAAACCTACATTGGACTATTCTGTGAGACACTGTCCTAACAGTGCTACCTTATAAGTACTGTCATTGTCAGAAACCTGTTTGCCAGGTACATGATTCCTAACTGTAGTGTTGTGTTTCAGGGTATTATATCCTTTACAGGCTATGGCTAGAAATGCATGAAACAATGATTTGGAGAAGCCACATTGGTATTCAGAGGCAAAGTGAGTATTCAGAGCGCTTCACAGAAAACAATCCAGGCATTTGCACATGAACTGTGTGCGCAGTTGCACATTTGCCAGGGTCTGCTCCACTTGTTATCCACCCCCTACTGAAAGACTGTCAGCATTGCAAGGAATGTCGCCTCACCAGATTGTCCAGCCACATTCTCCAGTGAGTATGTGACTGAGATAGTGCTGAGTGAATATATCACATACTATAGGGACAAGCTAGGGACTTATGGGGGTTGGTAAATAGATGCTTACAAATCTCAGAAAAACTGGTATGCTACTTATAAAGAACGTAAGTGATACCTCTATAGGTCATTATACAAGTAGCATTTACTGGGAATTGTGAAATGAAGATTTCATGAAGAGGAGCTAAGCACATTGAACCCTAAGACGCTCAATCTGCAGTGTTTGGCTTTACCGACATGTATAACTAGAGAAACCCCAATTCAGTTTTGGGGAATAGATCCTTATATTTGTCCTGTTTTTACAATATCTTAACATGTCAGGCTACTTTGGTCCTTTTCATACTAAGTATTTGGATAAGTGTTATACCAAGTTTGGAAGTTATTCACAGGATAAGGGGATAGCTTCCTGATCACTGAAGGTCCAATCCCAAGAACCGGGGCTATGAAGAAACCTGTGTGAACTTAGAGGTGGTCAATCATGTGCACAATTGCTCTATTAATTCTCCATGGAACCGCAAGGGAAAGCCGAGCACGGCATTCAGCTCTGGTCTTCTGCATTCCCTTTTAGAGTGAATGGAGCAGAGGTGCACATGACTGACCACTGCTCTATTCGCATGGGGCATGTAAAAGCCACAGTTTTTGGGATCAGTGGAGGCCTCAGTGGTCAAACCTAAAGACTTAGGTAAATCACCCCATATTTAATAGATAGAGGATAACTTCCTGATCACTGGAGGTCCAAGCTCGTGGACCCCGACCAGTCCCAAGAACCAGGGCTATGAAGAAACCTGTGTGAATGTAGAGGTGGTCGATCATGTTGACATCTGCTCTATTCATTCTCCATGGACCATCCGGAGAGTGCCGAGCGAGGCATTTAGTTGGTCTTCTGCATTCCCATTTAGAAAGAATGACCACCGCTCCATTCACATGAGGCCCTTAAGAGCTGCAGTTCTTGGGATCAGTGGTGGCCTCAGTGGTCAGGCTCAAAGACATAGGGGATAACTTCCAAAATTGGTACAACTCCTTTAACTAACTGAGAGTATTAGTAAAATCATGTTACAGCCACAGTCTGAAGTAATGCCTGGAATCTCATGCTTTGTTGTGAACTGCGACTGTCACTTGTTTCTGTTACTTTACCATTCCCTTATGTTTTGGAAGTAAGTCATACATACCGCTTGACAATTTTTGTTTTTTTTTGACTGTAAGTCTTTTTATGTTTTTTTTGAAAATACAATAAAAACAGTCAGTTGCACTATAGTAAAAATTCTGTGTGTGGCTGAAGCCTAAGAGCTTTTTTTTATCCAAAAATGTTTAAAGTTTTAGTTTCATCGTAAGTCATTATGTTTTATTAACAAATTTAAAATCCTGAAAAGCAGAATGTTATCTACGTAAACAAATTGCAACAGATATTTTGCTACAAACTGAGCATTCCACCTATTTTTCACCTCTGGGGGCTTTTAACAAACAGAGGAATGTGAGAGTGTTCACAGCTCACAAAAACTTGTTCTTCACGATCGTCATGTTCAACAAGATTAGGTTTAGCTGTAAGACTTGGTGAAAGTATAAGATAAATTATAGTCATAAAAGGAAGTGTAAGTTTAGGTACAGGTGTAAGATAATTTATAGATACAAGATGACATATAGGTATAGGTTAAAGAAAAGAACGTCAAGCCCTGACAAATTTACAATCGCTTACGGATGTGGTGTTTAAGCCAGCAGACAAGGTGGAAATATTGTGATTTTTGCCTTTCGGCAACTCAAGGATTCAAAGACATATACCAAACTGTCTTGGAACTCTACGCCCTCCTTCTCGGCCGAACTCAAATATATTCTTACTTTGGCATTTGAAAAAGGCACTATCATGAAGGGGGTTCTTAATGGCCTTTTAGTCAGATCTCCGAAGACTCCTACATTCTGTTACCTAAGGTCCACAAGGATGCCCTTGACCCCCCCCGGGTGCCCGATTGCCTCAGGTATTGGTGGCCTTAATGACCCTGTTTGTAACTTTATTGACCACTACCTCAAGCCGATAATGGAAACGTTACATCTTACATACGGGACACTGCGGACGCCCTGGCACGGGTCGATGGCATCCTTGTGGACAGCAATACCTTGCTTGTGACTGCAGATGTTGAGAGTCTATACACCTGCATTGATCATTCTCATGGCCTTGATGCGGTCCGTCTTTTTATGGGGGCCTCTGGCCTGAACGGCCCCTTATGTGAGCTGATCCTCGAGCTGATGCACTGCGTCCTTACCCACAACTATTTTGTCTGCAAGGATACCTATTACCATCAGATACGCGGCAATGCCATGGGCGAGGCTTGTGCGCCCTCGTGCGCTAATCTCTTCCTGAGTCCCTGGGAGAGATTCATTTTTGGTGATGGGGGTGCCCCGTCCGCCTCCTATGTGCTGTGCTGGTATCGATACCTTGATGATATTTTATTTTTGTGAGACAGGATGGTGCATAAGCTCGATGGTTTCATGACGGATCTTAATCAAAACTCACATAACATTCGTCTTACTTATAATTTCGATAAGAAAATCAATTTCCTTGACATTGCTCTGGATGTGGAAACTTCCGGCCACATCCAGACTGATGTCTACAGGAAGCCCACATCTGTCAACGCTTTAATTCATGCCACTTTGGCTCACCATCCATCTACTATGGGGGCCGTCCTGGTCGGACAGTTCCTTAGGATGAGACGGATCTGCTCATCAGAAGCAAAATTTGAGGCACAGGCCGCAGACTTAAAAACATGTTTTTAAACATGTGGATATAGTTGCAGGTGTATAAAACAAGGATATGACAGGGCCAGAAAGACTCCCCGGAGTGATTTGTTGCATTCACAGAAGCGTTCTACGAGTAGCAACAAGGATGGACCTATTAGGTTCATCTCTACATACAATCATGAATGGGAACAGATGCGCCAAATTCTCAAAAAGCATTGGGCTATATTGAGGGCTGAGCCTTCCCTGGGCACCGCACTAGGAGACTTCCCCCTAATGACCTCTAGGAGGCCCAAGAATTTAAAGGATTTATTGGTCTGGTGCCATTATGTTCCAACTCCGGCTAATCCTTTTGGGTCCAGAGGACCTACCCCTGGATCAATATCTTGTGGCCATTGCCTTGTCTGCGCCACTGTCCTGTGCTGCTCCACCTTTCAGTCCTCTGATGGCAAGAGAGAATTCAACATTCGCCAACGGATTTTGTGTGGTAGTACTAATGTTATCTATTACGCCACATGTGGGTGTCCTAAAATTTACATTGGCCTTACGTCTAGAGTATTGAGGGTGAGAGTGCAAGAGCATGTGCGGGACATTGGCGCAAGACGGTGACCTATCCCTCTGCCTTAAGAATATTCCTCGCCTCTTTTTACAACATCATAACTGTGACTCTAGGACATTTTTGGTCAGGGGGATTGATGTGCTACACCTTGGTATCGGGGGTGTGCAATAATAAGAGGATCTTGGCCCATATGGAGACTAAATGGATAGTGAACCTAGATACTATGACCCCTAGGGGTCTTAATGAGACACTTACATTCTCCTCCATTTTGTGATAACATGTCTCATATTGATTTGCTGCTATTTGTGTACATTTTCTGCTGGACCACCACACTCTGTTGGTCGGGTACTCTGTTTATTCATTTGTTTTTAGTTGTGGTTTTTAATTGATTTTCTTGCTGTCTTTTTTAGTGTGTGTGATCTCCTAACACCTTGTATTTATTGGATCCTACTACCACATCTTATGTAATGGACTGCTTTTTACATTCTACCCTGGATGGATTTCATCTGCAGATAATCTATCATCTTATCATTCAAAGTTTTCTGTGATCCCGAATATATTACTGTCATTACGAGCTATTGCCAAATTTTGTGTGTGTATCGCTTTAAACATTGGTGACTCGTGGCTGTGCGCATCCGTGGTGTGGCTTGCGATATCCATCGTACTGCTGGGCATCCTTTTGCCTCCTACACTTGCCCAGGGACCTTTCCCCTCGCCGCGCATGCACAGTGATGCTGGACGCCTTTGCAGTATCTGCCAGGACCATTCGGGCGCACTGCGCATGCGCCGATGACGCAACTGAGATTGGTCAAATTCCACCATGTGACCTGCTGTCTGGGGCTTAAGAAGGTCCTGTTGATCAAACAGAGTACTTTTCCTTGAGAAAGCGGGGCGCTACGCCCGCGAAACAAACGCGAGTCGGGACTGGTTCACCTAACCAGGGGTATCACTGTTTTGTTCTCGGTAAGTACCAGTCATGCATCGGCTCAATATTAATTTGCCTGATACAAAGATGATTTACCATTGAACGGTACTTTCCCCTAATACATTGCACGATAGCACTTTTTTTCTGGCATTATGTGGGGCATGTGCAATTTTGTTATAGGCACTGATTTCAGTGCTTTTTTGCCTCCTGTGGGACAATTTTCATCAGGTCTGGGGCACATTTTTTCCAAGTGATGTGCACGTTTTGTGATAGGTATATATATATATATATATATATATATATATTTTTTTTTTTTTTTAAATTAGTGACCTTTGACCTGGAGTTATGAATTGACATAACGATATTGAACCCACCTGATCTGGCTATTGTGGGATACGTGCAAGATTGTAGACCTACAAACAGCGACCTCAATATCTCTGTTTATTCCTGAATGTGTTTTCTGTATCGCAGTTTTTATATACATACAGTATATACATCTAATTTTTTAAGTAGATTAAAAAAATATAATCTTTTATTTACCTATGTACTCCGTGTTCTCCTATTTATTCTGCATCTGTTTGGAGTTGGTGTTAGTTTAATTTAGGGTGGACCACCATTTGTGTGATATCCCCCTCTTGCATATAAAATGCAACTGGATTTTTTGTTTGTAAGATTAGGTTTAGCTGTAAGACTTGGTGGAAGTATAGGATAAAGTAACTAGGAATGGTCTTACAGTTGTGGCCAAAAGTATTGACACCCCTGCAATTCTGTCAGATAATACTCAGTTTCTTCCTGAAAATGATTGCAAACACAAATTCTTTGGTATTATTATCTTCATTTAATTTGTCTTAAATGAAAAAACACAAAAGAGAATGAAGCAAAACATTGATCATTTCACACAAAACTCCAAAAATGGTCCAGACAAAAGTATTGGCACCCTCAGCCTAATACAGTGGCATTTAAAAGTTTGGGCACCCCTGGTCAAAATTACTGTTATTGTGACCAGTTAAGCAAGTTGAAGATGGAATGATCTCTAAAAGGGCTAAAGTTAAAGATGACACATTTTCTCTGTATTTTAGGCCCAAAAAATTATATATTGTCATTTTTTACATTTTTAAAATTACAATAAGGAAAATAGGTCAATGCAAAAGTTTGGGAACTCTGCATAGTTAGTACCTTGTAGCACTCCCTTTTAAAATATCACAGCTTGTAAATGCTTTTAGTAGCCAGCGAAGAGTCTTTCAATTCTTGTTTGATGGATTTTCATCCATTCTTCCTTGGAAAATTCTTCCAGTTCTGTGAGATTCCTGGGTCGTCTTGCATGCACTGCTATTTTGAGGACTAGCCACAGATTTTCAATGATGATCGAATCGGGGGACTGTGAGGGCCATTGAAAAACCTCTAGCTGTCGCCTTTTGAGGTAGTCTATTGTGGATTTTGATGTGTGTGATCATTATCCATTTCTAGAAGCCATCCTGTTTTCAAATTCAGCTTTTTTACACATGGTGTTATGTTTGCATCAAGAATTTGTTGAAATTTCATTGACTCCATTCTTCCCTCTACCTGTGAAATGTTCCCTGTGCCATTGTCTGCAACACAACTCCAAAGCATGATTGATCCATCCCCATGCTTAATGGTTGGAGAGATGTTCTTTTCCTGAAATTCTATGCAATTTTTTCTCTGCACATACCTTTGATCATTGCGACCAAAGAGTTTTATTTTAACTTCAACGATTCACAGGACTTGTTTCTAAAATGCATTGGGCTTGTTTAGATGTTCTTTTGCATACCTCTGATGCTAAATTTTATGGTGAGGGTGCAGGAGAGGTTTTCTTCTGATGACTCTTCCATGAAGGCCATATTTGATAAGGTGTCTCTGAACAGTAGAACAATTACCACAACTCCAGAATCTGCTAAATCTTTCTGAAGGTCTTTTGCAGTCAAGTGGGGGTTCTGATATGCCTTTCTAGCAATCCTACAAGCAGCTCTCTGAAATTTTGCTTGGCCTTCCAGACCTTATCTTGACCTCCACTGTTCCTGTAAACTGCTATTTCTGAATTACATATTGAACTGAGGAAAGGACAACTTGAAAACGCTTTGCTATCTTCTCATAGCCTTCTCCTGCTTTGTGGGCCTCCACCATTTTCATTTTCAGAGTGCTAGGCAGCTGCTTAAAAGAACCCATGGTGGCTGTTTTTTCGCACAAGGTTAGAGGAGGCTATGTGTTTCTAAACCTGTGGAATCTGCATCAGCTGGCCTTTCCTAACATTGAGGGTGAACAAGCCATATCCCTTACAGGCTAATTAAGGTCTGAAACCTTGGTCAAAGTTATCTGAGCACACAAATCTCCAAAGGTGCCCAAACTTTAGCATCGGACCATTTTTCTTTTTGTAATTTTTAAAATGTGAAAAAATTACAATGTGTATTACTTTGTAGCCTAAAATACAAAACAAATGTGTCATATTTAACTTTAGGCCTTTTAGAGATAATTTTATCTTCAACTTGCTTAACTGTTCACAATAACAGCCTAAACTTTTGCATGCCACTGTACTTGGTTGCACAACCTTTAGCCAAAATAACTGCCACCAACCGCTTCCGGTAACCATCAATGAGTTTCTTACAATGCTCTGCTGGAATTTTAGACCATTCTTCTTTGGCAAACTGCTCCAGGTCTCTGATATTTGAAGGGTGCCTTCTCCAAACTGCCATTTTTAGATCTCTCCACAGTTGTTTTATGGGATTCAGGTCTGGACTCATTGCTGGCCACCTTAGAAGTCTCCAGTGCTTTCTCTCAAACCATTTTCTAGTGCTGTTTGAAGTGTGTTTTGGGTCATTGTCCGCTGGAAGACCAATGACCTCTGAGGGAGACCCAGCTTTCTCACACTGGGCCCTACATTATGCTGCAAAATTTGTTGGTAGTCTTCAGACTTCATATCGCCAAGCACACGGTCAAGCAGTCCAGTGCCAGAGGCAGCAAAGCAACCCCAAAACATCAGGGAACCTCCACCATGTTTGACTGTAGGGACCGTGTTCTTTTCTTTGAATGCCTCTTTTTTTCTCCTGTAAACTCTATTTTGATGCCTTTGCCCAAAAAGCTCTACTTTTGTCTCATCTGACCAGAGAACATTCTTCCAAAACGTTTTAGGCTTTTTCAGGTAAGTTTTGGCAAACTCCAGCCTGGCTTTTTTATGTCTCGGGTTAAGAAGTGGGGTCTTCCTGGGTCTCCTACCATACAGTCCCTTTTCATTCAGACGCCGATGGATAGTACGGGTTGACACTGTTGTACCCTCGGACTGCAGGGCAGCTTGAACTTGTTTGGATGTTAGTCGAGGTTCTTTATCCAACATCCACACAATCTTGCGTTGAAATCTCTTGTCAATTTTTCTTTTCCGTCCACATCTAGGGAGGTTAGCCACAGTGCTATGGGCTTTAAACTTCTTGATGACACTGCGCACGGTAGACACAGGAACATTCAGGTCTTTGGAGATGGACTTGTAGCCTTGAGATTGCTCATGCTTCCTCACTATTTGGTTTCTCAAGTCCTCAGACAGTTCTTTGGTCTTCTTTCTTTTCTCCATGCTCAATGTGGTACACACAAGGACACAGGACAGAGGTTGAGTCAACTTTAATCCATGTCAACTGGCTGCAAGTGTGATTTAGTTATTGCCAACACCTGTTAGGTGCCACAGGTAAGTTACAGGTGCTGTTAATTACACAAATTAGAGAAGCATCACATGATTTTTCGAACAGTGCCAATACTTTTGTCCACCCTCTTTTTTATGTTTGGTGTGGAATTGTATCCAATTTGGCTTTAGGACAATTCTTTTTGTGTTTTTTCATTTAAGACAAATTAAATGAAGATAATAATACCAAAGAATTTGTGTTTGCAATCATTTTCAGGTAGAAACTGAGTATTATCTGACAGAATTGCAGGGGTGTCAATACTTTTGGCCACAACTGTATATATGTATAAAAGGAAGTGTAAGATTAGATACAGGTGTAAGATAATTTATAGATACGAGATGACATATAGGTATAGGTTAAAGAAAAGCTATAAAAGATTATGCACAGTATACAATAGAGATCTGTGTTACATGAGATATACCGTAGATAAAAATGGGGTATAAGATCAGCTACAGGTTTAAGATTTGGTATAAAGGTGGTGTCCAGTGAAAGCAAGTTATCTAAAAGATATCAAAAGCTTTAGTTGCTAATAATTCAATAGTCATGTTGTTCAAGAAAGGCTGAGAGGAATTAATGAAACTAAAAAACATTAGTAGGACACCATCATGTCCTCAAACACTATTAACCTGCAGATATGGAGCAACCTTGGGTTTTCAGTCATAGAGGCTCAGCCTCCGCAGCGTCAGTTAACGCTCAGTACAAAGTGAGCAGCAGCTGTAACCACAACTCGGCACTGACCGACAGCTGGCTCAACACTCATGCACTATAGAGTTGGCTGTCAGTCAGTACCGGGGCGGTAACAGCATTGCTCACTATGTACTGACTGGTGACTAATGCCGCACCCACGATGTCCTGACCGGAGGCTGAAACCGCGCCCACTATGTACTGACCGGTGACGAAAGCCACACCCACTATGTAGTGACCAGTGACTGAAGCCACGCCCACTATGCTGTGACTGGTGACTGAAGCTGCACACACTATATCCTGACCAGAGACTGAAGCCACGACTACTATGTACTGACCAGTGACTGAAGCCGCACCCACTATGTAGTGGCCGGTGATTGAAGCCACACCCACTATGTAGTGACCGGTGACTGAAGCTGCTCCCACTAAATCCTGACCCGTGACTGAAGTCGTGCCCACTATGTAGTGGCCAGTGATTGAAGTCCCACCCACTGTGTACCGACCGGTGACTGAAGCTGCGCCCACGCTGTAATGACTGGTGCCTGAAGCCGCATCCACGATGCACTGACCGGTGACTGAATCCGCACCCTCTATGTACTGACCAGTAATTAAAGCCGCACCCACTATATACCGACCGGTTACTGAAGCCGCATCCACGCTGTACTGACCGGTGCCTGAAGCCGCACCACAATGTACTGACCGGTGACTGAAGCTGCACCCACGATGTACTGACCGGTGACTGAAGCCACATCCACCATGTACTGACTGGTGACTGAAGCCATGCCAGCCATGCCTCTATGACTGAAAGCCGGAGGCTGCCAGGAGGAATAAAGTTAATTTCTTCCTGATAGCAAGGCTTTCATTGTAGTGGTCGTACAGCTTTAGAAACTTATGTCCCTGCAGATTAACCCCATATCTGCTGGTTAATAGGGTTTGGGGACATGAAAGTTTCCCTTTAAAAGATTGTTCAAGTTGTTTCACAACACATACATCGGGTGATCACATAAGCACCAAATATAGAAGACTAAGAGGTGTTGATTTGGCTCGGTGTAGTCTGTTAGGAGCCAGAGTAAAGTGTAGGGTGGTGGAATGTCTAAACATTATGCAGGGCGGTTTGGTAACTAGATAAGGTCATTCAGTAGGTCATACTAGTCACATGACATTGAAGGGTCCTTCTGATGTCTGAATGTAAAGCATTGAATGTAGAAAAAAGTTAAATTTAATGGGATTTTTGATGTCACCTATACTTTTCTTTGCAAAATAACAGTAAAGGCGATGCCAAAAATCCCTTTAAATTTAACATTGTTTATAAATTGCTGGACATTCGGATTTCAGAAGATTCAATACTGAGTGATCCTTATCTATAAGTTATGCAACCGACCCACGCATAACATTTAGGGACCTAACCCTAAGGGCACTTCTATGGGAGGGAGTGGTATAATGTGTGACCCCGTTCCGTTTACTACATTACTACTCCCATAGAAGTGGACAGAACAGGGTCACATATTAATCCCCCCACCCCAAAAAAATATTCTCATACCTTTGCAGCCCTTACAAAGTAATTTCGTCCTATTGAACCCCCTAGATTCTCCAATGGGTACCAAATAGTGCACCATACAGTATAATAGCCCTAGATAGATATGAGATCGATATGCGATAGATAGACTGATAGATAATAAATAGATAAATAGAAAAATAAAACACAACAGCACTCTATAGGAGCCAAGATATATGCAAACACTGAAAACATTGAATCTAAACTGTGTTATTACTCAGTAAGGTGTACATATAAAAATGAAGTTTCATAGTGCATAAATTGGCCAATTCATGTATGCCTATCAACCATGGCAAGGCGACCTCCCTCTGATGGATCCCTGTTCTACTGTACATACCACATGTAAACAGCATTTAAATTCACTGACTCACCCCATGATATTATTCAAAACTGCGCCACTGTTGGCGTTTCATAGTATCTCTTGCGTATGTCAGTATGTGTCCAATCAGAAATCGCCACTCCATGCATACGCGGTGGCGTCAGTGGAAAAATCGTCATCTTTCACAGTAAAGTGTGCCCCACAGGATAATGTCCGCATATAGTGCCTCACAGTATAATCTGCAACACAATATAATGACCCCATATAGTACTCCACAGTATAATGTGGCAATATACTACCCCAAATTATAATGGCCCCATATGGTGCTCCACAGTTTAATGGCCCCATATAGTACTTCACAGTATAATGTTCCCCACAGTATAATGTGCCCCATATAGTGCCCCACAGTATAATACAATACGATACACTTTATTGATCCCGAGGGAAATTATGGTATCACAGCAGCGTTACAACAGCATTACAAACAAAACATTCCGAACAGCATTACTACATTATATTACAAACAGCATTACATAGAGTAATTACTAGACACAGATCCTGCACATGACTAACCACAAACAAAGGTACACAAATCTCTGATCATTTCCCGTAGTGCGCCAGCCTTAGGTTGTAGCCATCTTTCACCCTTAGTGAATTATTATACATCCCCATAGCAGTAGGCACAAATGATTTCCTGAATTTCTCCTTCTTGCACCTTAGTAGGATTAGAAGCTGCTGAATGTGCTCTTCTGATTCAAGAACAGCCCGTATAGTGGGTGTGTATTATTGTCCATTATAACCCTGCACTTCTTTTGAATCCTATCCTCCACTATCTCCTCAAAAAAGAGTCAAGATGGAGGCCAACAGCTGCACTTGCCTTCTTAATAAGTTTGTTGAGCTTATTGGCGTCAGCTACTCGCACACTGCTGTCCCAGCAAATGATAGCAAAAAAGATGACGCTTGCTACAACGGACTGGTAGAACATTTCCTGCATTTTACTGCACACATTGAAAGACCTGAGCTTCCGCAGAATGTACAGTCTGCTCATTCCCTTCTTGTGAATCTTCTCTGTATGACACCTCCAATCAAGTTTGCTGTCAAGGTGAACCCCCAAATATTTGTAGGTCTCAACCCTCTCCACCTCCTGGTCAGCAATAGTGATCGGTAAGTAATCATCCTTTCTCCTTCTAAAACTCACCACCATCTCCTTAGCTTTCTTTACATTTAGTTCTAGGCAGTTAGTCTGGCACCAATCTACAAAGTCAGAAACCACCCTTCTATATTCCTCCTCAGCCCGGTCCCCCACAATCCCCCCTACAATCACTGAGTCATCTGAGAATTTTTGGAGGTGACAGAAATCGGATTTATACTGAAAGTCAGCTGTATACAATGTGAAGAGGAAGGGTGACAGCACTGTACCCTGAGGGGCTCCCACACTGCCAGATGCCACCTCTCCCATCCTTACAAACTGCGGCCTGTCCGTCAGATAGTCGCTTATCCAGTTCACCATCCCCTCATCCACTGCCATATCAGTCAACTTATTTCGCAATAAGAGCGGCTGTAAGGTGTTGAAAGCACTAGAGAAGTTAAAGAACATGGCGGGCACTGCAGTTCCATCATTGTCCAAGAATGAATGTATTGTATGTAGCAGATACACTACAGCATCATCCACCCCCAATCTCTGCTGGTACGCAAACTGCAGGGGTCAGTGTAGGCCCTCACCCTCGGGTGCAAGTAGGTAAGTACTATTCTCTCCAACGACTTCATAGCATGCAATGTTAAGGCCACTGGACGATAGACATGTAGGGAAGTTGGAAAGGTGATCTTGGGAACCGGCACTAGCCCAATATAGTTCCCCACTTTATAGTGCTCCACAGTGTAATGTGATAATGTGCCCCACAGTATAATGTGCCCCATATAGTGCCCCACATTAAAATAGCCCCATATAATCCACCACACTATATTGTGTCTCGCATAGTTCTCCACAGTATAGTGGCCTCATATAGCACCCCACAGTATAATGGCCCCACAATATAATGGCACCATATAGTACAGCATAATATAATGGCCCTATATACAGCACCATACTTTAATGTGCCTCACATAGTGCTCCACAGTATAATGGTCCCATGTAGTGCTTCACAGTATAATGGCCTCATATATTTCCCCACAGTATAATGTGCCCCAAAGTATAATCGCCTCTTATAGCGCTCCACAGTATAATTTGCCCCACATTATAATGGCCACATATAGTGTCCCACAGTATAATGTTCCCCACAATATAATGACCCCATAGAGTGCATCACAGTATGATGGCCTCATATAGTACCCCACAGTATAATGACCCAATAAAAGTGCTCCACGGTATAATGTGCCTCACAGTATAATGACTTTATATATTACCCCACAGTATAATGAGTATAATGGCCCCATATAATGTCCCACAGTATAATGGCCGCATATAGTTCCCCACAGTGTAATGTCCCCATATAGTGTCCCACAGTATAATGGCGCCCACATTGTGCCCCACACTATAATTTGCCTCACATAGTGCTGCACAGTATAATGGCCCCATATAGTACCCCACAGTATAACGTGTCCCATATAATGCATCCTGGTATATGTTCCACATCCTGGTATATGTTCCCCATCCTGGTATATGTCTCTTGTCCTGGTATATATGTCTCCCATCCTGGTATATGTCCATATCATTAAACATGTTCCCCATTTTCTCATCCTTGCATATGTCTCCCATCCTGGTATATGTCTCCCATCCTGGTATACGTCTCCCATCCAGGTATATGTCCCTATCCTGGTATATGTCCCCATCTTGGAGTATGTCCCCATCCTGGTATATGTTTTTCATCCTGGTACATGTTCCTCATCTTGGTATATGTCTCACATCCTGGTATATGTCCCCATTCTGGTACTGTATATATGTTACACATTCCAGAATACGTTCTCCATCCTTGAATATGTCCCTCATCCTTGTATACAGTGGGAAAAATAAGTATTTGATACACTGCCGATTTTGCAAGTTTTCCCACCTACAAAAAGAATGGAGAGGTCTGTAATTTTTATCATAAGTACACTTTAACTGTAAGAGAAAGTCTTAAAAAAATCCAGAAAATTAAACTGTATGATTTTTACATAATTAATTCTCATTTTATTGCATGGCATAATTATTTGATACAATAGGAAAATAGAACTTAATATTTGGTACATAAACCTTTGCTTGCAATTACAGATGTCAGACGTTTCCTGGAGTTCTTGACCATGTTTGCACACACTGTAGCAGGGATCTTGGTCCCCTCCTCCATACAGATCTTCTGCAGATCCTTCAGGTTTCGGGGCTGTCACTGGGCAACATTGAGTTTCAGCTCAATCTGAAGATTTTCTATTGGGTTCGGGTCTGGAGTCTGGCTAGGCCACTCCAGGACCTTGAAATCATGTTTTTTTATTTTTGGATTCTATCTCTCACAGTTAAAGTGTACCAACGATAAAAATTAGAGACCTCTCCATTCAAGGAAGGGGCGAAAACTTGAAAAATCAGCAGTGTAACAAATACTTATTTTACTCACTGTATGTCCCCATCCTGGCAAATGTCCCTCATCCTGTTATATGTTACCCATCCTGGTATATGGCCCCATCCTGGAATATGGCCATATCCTGGAATATGGCCCCATCCTGGAATATGGCCCCATCCTGGTATATGGCCCCATCCTGGTATATGGCCCCATCCTAGTATATGCCCCCAATCACGGTATATGGCCCTCATTCTGGTATATGGCCCCATCCTAATATATGCCCCCATCCTGGTATATGGCCGCATCTGTGCCACTGTATGTCCAGCTTTCCGATTTTTCTGTTTTTTGTGTGTTATTCCAATACACACAAAGGAAATAAACGTGTATAACAAAACATGTGTAATTGCAATAATTTTCAGGAAGAAATACTTAATTTTCTTTATCAATTTAAAGGGTGTGAACACTTTCAGGCTTGACTGTATAATGGCCAGAAATAATGTAATTCCTCAAGTATTGACACAGTACATCTTATTCTGAAAAGTTCCTTGAAAGTATAGTTGTCACGCCGCTCTCTTCCAGTGCCGTGCCCACTCCGGGGGTCTCATGGGTGCGCACGCGCACCTCTCGCACCTGGTCCCATGGTTGCGCTGCACTCCTGTGCGCACGCGCGCTCTTCTCGGCTCTGTCTCTGGTCTCGTCCTCTCTATGTCCTGGAGGACCTGACCCGGAAGTCCAGGTGATCATGTGCTATATCAGGCTACCTCCCCCTGAGGGAGGTGCCTGATTATATTTCTGCTTCCTGGCTTGGTCGCTTCCGTTCTTGCTTGGCTGCACGCTATACTCAGGTCCTCTGCCTTTTTCCCTGTCTCTGTGCTTTGCTCTGCCATGCCTCTTGGCACCTGCTCCGTACCTACGCTCTGCTCTGTGCCTTGTCTGTCCCTTACTTTGGTGTGCTTCTTTGCATGCATCCTGCTCTGCCCACTCCTAGGTGTGCTTGCCCGTACGCGCCACACGTGCTCTAGTACACCCGCCTTGCACGGTTCAGTATCTAGCACAGTCCCGTGTACATGCTCTGTACGGTCCTGTACCCTGCGTACTCCTGAGACCACGCTTTGCACTCTCCTGTCTCCAGTTCACTCTCCGTTGCATCCTGCAAACACTCTCATTCCTGTCTTCTGTGAGCCAGCCACCTGGTTCCAGCAGTCGTGGTATCTTACCCCCTTGGGCTTGCCTATGACACTCCCTGTATTGGGGGTGGTCCTCACTAGGCCAGCTCGCCCAGGGAAGGTGGGTGCTGTGAGAATCATGTGGGAATAGTGGATGAGGGCAGGTATATCTCGCCCAGTTTCCTTTCCTATGTGGCCTAGTCTGGTCAGTATCGCACCTGCTTACTAACGGATAATGGGAGGTGGATATAAAAGGATGCCAGGTGGTTGTGTGAGTGTCTCAGCCTGGGAACACAGAGAGCCTGTCTGTGTGAGAGACACACACGTGAGTGGAAGCAGTGCCCACTGCAACTGTGGTTTGGCTGGACGGGGGAAGCCCGCCAGTTGGTAGTTAGGTTGTACCTTGTTTAGTTAGTGCCGGACAGGCAAGGATTTGTTTTATGTTTTATTTCTTTATGCATTGCTTTCACCTTGAATAAACCTGACCCAGTGTCAGTTATACCCAAATCCAGCTCTGCGCCTGAGTTTCATGCTGAACGCACGTGACCTTTGACCCCAGCAAAGGCGATCCCGGAGTGTTTTATCACATTGTGGTGGAGAACGCGGGCATCACGTTGCAAGCATGAGCATGGAGGATGTGGTGAAAGCGCTGGTACAGTCCACCGCCGTCCAGCAAGAAGCTAATCGGGTGATGATGGCCCAGCTGAAGGAGTTGGTGGACATGACAGTTACCGATCGTTCGCTTCTCCAGCAGGTGGCGCAGCTCTTGGCAAGCTTACCTGAGCTTAACCTGGAAACCGAGTCGAGAGTGATTCACGTGAGTCGGTACTGGCAGAAAATGACGACTGAAGATGACGTCGAGGCATACCTGACCACGTTTGAACGGATGGCGGTGCGAGAAAAATGGCCGAAGGCACGATGGGCCGGCCTGATTGCCCCGTTTCTTTCCGGTGAGGCCCAAAAGGCGTATTATGACTTGGAACCTGAAGCTGCGCAGGACTTTGACAAATTGAAAGCCGAGATCTTGGCCCGGCTGGGAGTGACGACCGCTGTCCGTGCACAGAGAGTGCATCAATGGACTTATCAGCCGGATAAACCACCGCGGTCACAGATGTTCGACCTGATCCACGTAACGAAGAAGTGGCTACAACCCGAGGTGCTGACAGCGCCAGAGATAATCCAGAGAGTCGTCATGGACAAGTACCTGAGAGCTCTACCGCCAGCCCTGAGGAAGTGGGTAAGCCATGGAAATCCTACGACGGCAGATCAACTGGTGGATCTGGTTGAACGTTACTCCGTGGCGGAAGGACTCCGAGACGACGCTACCACACCTCGTTCTTCATCATCTCCACGTGGAACCGGTAAGACTGTTCCAGGGAGTAGGGGAGATGGAAAAATCCCTAAGACAGTGGGGGAGGAAAACGGGACTGCCCGCACTGCGAGGCCGAGAGTAACGAACTATGGTCTAAGCAAGGGGCCCGTTAGGTGTTTCCGCTGCCAAGAGATGGGACATATTGCTGCGAACTGTCCGGTCACTACTGAACCCATGCAGTGCGACGTCACAGACTCTAAAAACCGCATGTCTATGGTTGCACGGGTAGTGAGTGTGAATGCCGATCAAAAAGATGTGGAAAAACATTTGTGTGATTTAACTGTTGATGGCAAAAATGTGGTGGCCTTGTTAGACTCGGGAAGTGTGGTGACTCTGGTGAAGGCCAGTCTGGTGTCAGCCCCGACTGGACCATCAGACAAATTCTCTGTAACGTGTGTGCATGGAGACACCTGTTCGTACCTCACCACGGTCATATGCATTACAACTTCCTATGGGTCTGTGCAACATAAAGTGGGACTCGTCCCGGCGTTATTGCATGATGTTATCCTGGGCCGGGATTTTCCCCACTTCTGGCAATTGTGGGAGAATCAGTTGATGCCTTCGGGTAATAGTGTACATGATTCTTCTTCCAGGGCGCGTGTGGGTCCCGAACCCCGGGAAGAGGTCTCCCCGGAAGACTCGGGGGAAGAGTCTGCGGGAAATGACCTGCAGTTCCCGTTTTCAGTCATGGCGGGTGATAATGAGGAGACCGGGGAAGAGGAGGAGGCTGACAGCCATCCACCTCCCCGTTTGCCGGATTTAGAAGTTCAGAAAGATGACTTCCAAAGCGAGCAAATAAAGGATCCTACCCTTTCTCAGGCTAGGACAAATGTGAAAGTGATAAATGGGGTACCCGTAGAACCTGGCTCTAGGCTGGCATATCCTTACATGTTCTGGAGAATGATTTACTCTATCAGATAGAGAAAAAGGGGGAAGATATGGTGCAACTATTAGTCGTGCCAAAACCCTACCGGCGGCAGGTGCTGGACCTGGCCCACGGACATGTGATGGGGGGTCACCTGGGAGTCCAGAAAACCACCGAAAGGATATTACACTGTTTTGTTTGGCCAGGCATGCATCACGATATCCGTGTATATTGTGAGTCTTGTCCTGACTGCCAAGCCTCTGCACCTAAGCCCCGGTTCTGTAGCCCTTTGGTACCCCTACCTATTATTGAAGTCCCGTTAGAGAGGATTGGGATGGATTTAGTTGGGCCCCTTCCACGGTCTGCACGTGGACACCAACATATCCTGGTCATCTTGGATTATGCCACTCGTTACCCGGAGGCCATCCCTTTGCGTAACACGGCCACCAAGACGATTGCCAAGGACCTGGTGCATGTGTTTAGTCGGGTCGGTATACCAAAACAGATACTCACCGACCAGGGGACCCCCTTTATGTCCAGGGTAATGAAGGAGCTCTGCCGATTGTTACAAATCGAACCGTTACGCACATCCGTGTATCACCCTCAAACAGACGGGTTGGTCGAACGGTTCAATAAAACTCTGAAGCAGATGCTGAGAAAGGTGATAGACAAGGATGGGAAGAACTGGGACTATTTACTTCCGTATTTGCTTTTTGCCATCAGGGAAGTACCCCAGTCTTCCACGGGATTCTCGCCTTTCGAGTTATTGTACGCCCGACGTCCTCGCGGACTGTTAGACGTTGCAAAAGAAACCTGGGAGGGTCAGGTCACTCCATTTAAAACAGTGATAGATCACGTCACACAAACGCAGGACCGTATTGCGGCTGTTATGCCTATCGTCAAAGTACACATGATACAGGCTCAAGGAGCCCAAAAAAGAATCTATGATAGGGGCGCCAAGATCCGTACGTTTGCACCCGGAGATAGGGTGTTGATCCTGGTCCCCACGGTGGACAGTAAGTTCCTGGCAAAGTGGCAGGGCCCCTTTGAGATTAAGGTAAGAGTTGGTGAAGTAAACTACAAAGTATACCAGGCAGGTAAACGAAAACCTGAACAGATTTATCATGTAAATCTGATAAAACCCTGGAAAGATCGGTCTGCCTTGTCAGCGGAGCTGGCCCGACCCGTCTGCTCGCATACCGTACCGGAGGTACGGGTTGCAGAGACTCTCTCGGAGCGGCAAAAGACTGAAGTCAGGCAGTTTCTACTTCACAACCAAAAGTTTTTCTCAGAAAAACCCGGGCAGACTATGCTAATGAAACATGACATCGTAACGGAACCTGGTGTCACAGTTCACGTAAAGCCCTACCGAATCCCGGAAGCGCGCCGTGAAGCCGTTTCCCGAGAAGTGAAGGCAATGCTAGAGTTAGGAGTCATTGAGGAATCGCACAGTGCGTGGTCCAGCCCGATTGTGCTAATTCCTAAACCGGACGGCACCATCCGGTTCTGCAATGACTTCAGGAAACTGAATGCGGTCTCAAAATTTGATGCCTACCCCATGCCCCGGGTCGACGAGTTAATAGACCGGTTAGGAAAAGCCCGGTATATTACGACCCTAGACCTAACAAAGGGGTATTGGCAGATCCCTCTGGCTGAGGCTGCCAGAGAAAAGACGGCATTTGCTACGCCGGAAGGTTTATTTCAGTATGTGTATATGCCGTTTGGACTGCACGGGGCACCGGCGACCTTCCAGAGACTGATGGATCGAGTCTTGAGGCCACATAGGCGGTATGCTTTGGCCTATTTGGATGACATTGTCATTTACAGCTTGGACTGGGAGACTCATCTCCAGAAAGTACAAGCTGTGATTGACGACCTGTGGGAGGCAGGTCTAACCGCGAACCCCAAGAAATGTCACATCGGGCTAGAAGAAGCCCGGTATTTGGGGTATGTAATTGGGAGGGGTGTTGTTAAACCCCAGGTTGATAAGATTCAGGCGGTTCAGGACTGGCCACAACCTGTCAACAAGAAGCAGGTGCAAGCCTTCCTGGGGATCGCCGGCTATTATCGCCGGTTCATACCCAATTTTGCAGGCATCGCTACCCCCCTGACGGATCTTACAAAAGGGAAAGACTCCGTCATGTTTAAATGGAGTTTAGCGGCTGAAGAAGCCTTCCATAGCCTAAAACGGGCACTTTGCTCTCAGCCCGTACTGGTGACTCCGGACTTCCGCAGCGAGTTTGTGGTACAAACGGATGCCTCTGATACCGGTATCGGGGCCGTACTCTCACAAGTGAGGGACGGAGTGGAACACCCAGTCCTCCATCTCAGCAGGAAGCTGAATAAACACGAGCAAAGGTATGCCGTCGTAGCAAAAGAGTGCCTCGCCATTAAGTGGGCTCTAGAGGCCCTCAAATATTACCTGGTGGGCCGAAAGTTCAGGCTGATCACTGACCATGCCCCTCTCAAGTGGATGCACTTAAACAAGGAACGGAATGGCCGGGTGACCCGGTGGTTCCTTGCCCTGCAGGCCTACACTTTTACGGTGGAGCACCGCCCAGGAGTACAGATGGGAAACGCAGATGCCCTGTCCTGAGTGCACTGTTTGGCGGGTGTCATTGCTCGACCGGAGTGGTCTGAGCAGAGGGGGGGGATATGTGAGAATCATGTAGGAATAGTGGATGAGGGCAGGTATATCTCGCCCAGATTCCTTTCCTATGTGGCCTAGTCTGGTCAGTATCGCACCTGCTTACTAATGGATAATGGGAGGTGGATATAAAAGGATGCCAGGTGGTTGTGTGAGTGTCTCAGCCTGGGAACACAGAGAGCCTGTCTGTGTGAGAGACACACACGTGAGTGGAAGCAGTGCCCACTGCAACTGTGGTTTGGCTGGACGGGGGAAGCCCGCCAGTTGGTAGTTAGGTTGTACCTTGTTTAGTTAGTGCCGGACAGGCAAGGATTTGTTTTATGTTTTATTTCTTTATGCATTGCTTTCACCTTGAATAAACCTGACCCAGTGTCAGTTATACCCGAATCCAGCTCTGCGCCTGAGTTTCATGCTGAACGCACGTGACCTTTGACCCCAGCAAAGGCGATCCCGGAGTGTTTTATCACAGTGCCTAGACCCAGAGGGTGCACTCCGGAGTCATCACAGTATAACAATAGTTAGCCTTTAAGTCCCTGTCGGTTTCCCATCTTCCCCCTATTATGTGTGTTACAGGCTATTGTAAGGCAGTGGTAGCACCGTACGCAGTGAAGAATCATAGAATCGTAGAGTTGGAAGGGACCTCCTGGGCCATCTAGTCCAACCCCCTGCTCAAAGCAGGATTTGCTAAATCATCCCAGACAGATGTTTGTCCAACCTCTGTTTGAAGACTTATATTGAAGGAGAACTCACCACCTCTCGTGGCAGCCTGTTCCACTCATTGATTACTCTAACAGTCAAAAAGTTTTTTCTAATATCTAATCTGTGTCTCCTCCCATTCAGTTTCATCCCATTGCTTCTAGTCTTTCCTTGTGCAAATGAGAATAAAGATGATCCTTCTACAATGTGACAGCCCTTGAGATATTTGTAGACAGTTATTAAGTCTCCTCTCAGTCTTCTCTTTTGCAAACTAAACATTCCCAAATCCTGCGACCTTTCCTCATAAGACAGGGTTTGCAGACCGGTCACCATTCTGGTCGCTCTTTTCTGAACTTGCTCCAGTTTGTTGATGTCTTTTTTAAAATGTGGCACCCAAAACTGGACACAGTATTCCAGATGAGGTCTGACCAAAGAGGAGTAGAGGGCAATAATGACTTCACGTGATCTAGACTGTATGCTTCTGTTAATACATCCTAGAATTGCATTTGCCTTTTTGCTGCTACATCACACTGTTGACTCATATTCAGTCTGTGATCTATTAGTATACCCAAGTCTTTTTCACATGAGCTGTTGCTTAGCCCTATTCCTCCCATTCTGTATATGCTTTTTTCATTTTTATTGCCCAGATGAAGTACTTTTCATTTTTCCCTGTTAAAAATCATTCTGTTAGTTGCTGCCCACTGCTCCAATTTATTTATATCTTTTTGAATCTTCTCTCTCTCTCTCTCTTCTCTAGTATTAGCTATCCCTCCTAGCTTTGTGTCATCAGCAAATGTAATCAGTTTACCCTCAATTCCTTCATCTAAATCGTTGATAAAGATGTTGAACAATACAGGGCCCAGGACAGAGCCCTGTGGTACCACACTTGAGACATTCTTCCAACTGGATGTGCAGTCATTTACGACCACTCTTTGGGTCCGATCACTAAGCCAGTTATGACTCCACCTAACAGTTGCCTTGTCCATTCCATACTTAGTCATTTTTTCAATAAGGATTGTGTGAGATACTTTGTCAAATGCTTTGCTGAAGTCAAGATATACTATATCTACAGCATTTCCTTGATCCACCCAATCAGTGATTCTGTCATAGAAGGAAATTAAGTAAGGCCTCTTTCACACTTCCATTTTTGACAATCAGTCAAGATCCGCCAATTTTGAAAAAAAACGGATCCGCCATTTTTCTTTGCGGATCCGTTTTTTTCCCCATTGACTTTCATTATTGGCGGATCCTGACTGATTGCCGTCCGTTGCATCCGTTTTTTTGAGGATCCGCCACAATGTTAGTGTCCGTCAACATCCTCAAAGATTTCCAAATGGAGCTTGCAACGTTTTTTTTTGCCGGCGGATCCTCCAGACCCTGAATTAACCCCAAAATCTGTCTGGGTGCCGGACAAAAAATTCTCTCTCTCTCTCTCTCTCTGTTCCTTTAAATTTCATCATTTTCAGGATCCGTCTAAAAATGGATCCTGTGCCATCCGTTCACATCAGTTGAGAACGGATCCGCTTGTCTGCCTTTTTGGCGGATTTTAACTGATGCAAATAACTGAAGTGTGAAAGAGGCCTAAGTCTGACATGACTTATTAGTTACAAACCCATGCTGACTCTGTTTAATCACTTCATTCTTATCCAGATACTTACATACATGTTGTTTAATAATTTGTTCAAAGATCTTTCCTGGTATAGAAGTCAGACTCACCGGCCTATAGTTGCCTGGGTCCACCTTCTTCCCCTTTTTGAAGATAGGAACAACATTTTCTCTTCTCCAGTCTTCTGAGGCAGTGACCCACAAAATTCAAACACAAAAGTCTGTTTAATGTGTTGTCTTCACACATAAGTCCAAATTCACACAGTTGCATATAACTTTAGTGCATAGTATCAGTGTTCAGTTCACACCACTCCATAGTACACAGCATCCTTTAGATTGCAGTCACTACACACGCTAGTCCTCCTCTGACTAGTTCCCGTGGGTGTCCTGCACCGCTTATATCACAGTTTCTACTTACAGCAGTACTGTAAGGTGTCAGGTTCCTGTCGCTGCACAGCAGGAATCCCGAGCCTTGCTTCCGGCAATCTCCCATTCCTCTTCAGCCACAGAAGAGGCTGCTCAGCAGAATCTTCTGTCCCAGTGCGCTGCCCAGACTAGCTCTGTGTGTTTGGCTGCTGCTGCCACCTCTGGTCCAGCTATCGCAACGCATGCTGGTCAGCAGCGAGCTACTCCAGGGACTAAGTCCCCCATTCGGTCCACTGAGCATGCCCGTGGGACGATCTCCCATTGAAGATCGGAGGTCATGTGCTCAGGTCCTTCTCCAGCTTGGATTAGACCATCAGGAAGGTCCCAGAAGGACGCTGCTATAAAAGGGTCGCATGGCCGCTCGGCCATGCACTAGTATAGACTGCATTACCAGACTATGAGGAGTGAGTGTTGTATGCATGTATGAATGTCTCTGGTGAATGACTCATTAAGAAACCCCTACCCTTGGTACGCATGTGTTGTGCAGCCTAGCCTGTTAAACTCCTAGGCTTAGGTATAGGTAGAGGCAGAGTCTGAGACTGGCATCAGTGTCCACCGGTGGCTCTGCACGCCACGGTGTATGTGCTCAACACTCCACCATAGTCAGCGTCTATAGTGGAGTTCCGCAAGTGCGACGCAGTGTGCTCAGAAGGTCTATGTCACGGCGGCGGCGGTGGCCGCCGCCATTCCAGCAGAGGCGGGGCCCACCTGTACTCACTGGCCTTTTCCTCGCCGCGCTGTGCCCGCCTCCTCCTCGCTCCTGTCCTCCCGGCGCGTGCCTCGTCACGTGCAGGCATTCTAGGCCACGGGCGCGCGCTCTGCAGATCTCAACCATGTAGCGCCCGCCCAGAGGCCTGGTCGCCCAATCAGCCAGCAGCGTGGGGTATATCAGGCATCTCCAAGATGGTGGAGACGTCTGATTATCGTGTGCTAACCCTTGCGGTATTCTGGCCGAGTTGTGGGGTTCCTCCCTGCAACTTCTCTCCTGTACTTCACCTTGCACTCTTGTACTCCGTCCTGTGCTCCGTACCCCGTCCTGTACTCTGCACTCAGTCCGGTACTCCGTCTTGCACTCTTATACTCTGTCCTGTGCTCCATACCCCGTCTTGTATTCTGCACTCAGTCCTGTACTCCGTTTTGCACTCAGTACTCCGTCCTGAACTCCATACTCCGTCCTGAACTCCATACTCTGCCCTGTGTTCCTGATCCGTCCTGTATCTCCTGTCTTTCCTGTGCTCTGGTTCCTCCGACCATCCCCTGGTCTTTTGAGCCGCCCCTCTTGGTTCTAGCAGTCGCGGTATCTGTCTTCTGAGGGCCTGCCCCTAATGGTCCCTGTATAGGGGTCGGTTCTACCTGGCGCGCTCATCCTCGGGAGCTCCAGTACCGCGATCCAGAGGGTCCACTCTCGGACGTTGCCTTCCTTGGTCGTCACAGCATAATCAGGCCATGGACCCTGCTAGCGTCTCGGCGGCCACGCAGATAGAATTGCTTTTTTTGCGTGAGAACCAGACCAGAATAATGTCCTTTATGAAATCCATGGACACCCGCCTTTTCGCCTTACAAACTACTGACCCAGGGAACACCCCGTTGCTAGTCGGGCTTCAGCAGGAGCTCGCGCAGCAGCGTGATGCCCAGCCTCATATTCTGAGTTACATGGCGTCCGTTGACGACCGACTTTTGTCCCTGCAGTCCTCTGCTGCCGCTTCGGCTCAACCTCGGGACCCCGTATCTCACCCGCCACCACGTTTAGGGAAACCTCCCAGGTTTAGCGGCAACCCCAAGTTAAGTTGGGGGTTTTTAAATCAGTGCCGGCAGCACTTCGAGCTTCTGCCTCTGATCGAGCCAAAGTAGTGTTTATTGTGTCCCATCTTGAGGGGAAGGCCTTAGCTTGGGTGAACCCCCTGTGGGAGAGAGATGACCCGGTGGTATCCAGCATACAGAACTTTCTAGACACTTTCCGCAGGGTATTTGATGAGCCTGGACGCGTGGCCACCACCATTGAGGCTCTTTTCAATCTCTGTCAGGGTTCTCTTACCATAGGACAGTATGCCATCCGCTTCCGGACACTGTCCTGTGAGCTGGGGTGGAATAATGAGGCCTCGGTTGGGGCCTTTTGGAGGGGACTCGAGCAAAATAAGTGATGAGCTTGCCAGCCAGGATACCCCTACCACCCTGGAGGATCTAATATCCCTAGCCACCAGTATTGATTTACGGTTTCAAGAACGCTCCTGAGAGTCAGTTAGAGAGAGAAAACCCTTTATATCAAGCACCCATTCCCCGCTCCCCGGCGTCTCCTAGTAACTCCACTCCTGAGCCCATGCAGGTGGACCGAGTAAAGTTGACCAAGCAACAACGCAGGGAGAGGAGAACGCAAGGGCTATGCCTTTACTGTGGCAGGGCTAATCATTTTGTGCGTACTTGCCCAGTGAGGCCGGGAAACGCCTCCACCTAGGCCAGGTAAGAGAGGCCTCCCTAGGTGATACTGATTCCTCTCTGCCCCTTACCATTTCCGCTCTGTTTTAGGTCGGGAGCGTAGATCTGTGGAGGCGTATATGGACTCGGGTGCGGCTGGTAACTTCATCCGGCTCAAGGAAGTGGACCAGTTCCGGATTCCGGTG
Organism: Dendrobates tinctorius; assembly: GCF_039654945.1. Lineage (NCBI taxonomy): Eukaryota > Metazoa > Chordata > Amphibia > Anura > Dendrobatidae > Dendrobates > Dendrobates tinctorius. The sequence continues at coordinate 253,349 of NW_027362016.1, read as the reverse complement.
GTTACTCTGGAAAATCCTCACACTATCACCTCTGTGGATGGCACACCGCTTCCTGAACCCATCACCATGGTCACTGTCGAGGTGGAGTTACAAGTTGGAACTCTTCATCAGGAGAAGATCGTCTTTTATGTTCTGCCTAATTTGTCCCACGTCGTGTTTCTTGGCCTACCATGGCTGTGCTTACATGAGCCCATTTTGGACTTGGGTTCTGGGGAGATCCTGCGCTGGGGACACCCCTGCCATGAGCATTGCTTGTTATCGGTACCTCGTCCGGGACCACTGCACGCTCCTACCGATCTTCCTGGGCTTCCCACGGCTTATCACTCGTATGCCGATGTCTTCAGCAAGAAGGAGGCAGAGACCCTGCCTCCACATCGATCCTATGATTGCCCAATTGAGCTGATTCCGGGAGCTACTCCCCCCAGGGGGAGAACTTACCCATTGTCTCCGGCAGAGACTGCGTCCATGTCTGAATACATCCGGGAGAACCTAGGCTCGGGGTTTTATTCGGAAGTCATCTTCTCCTGCTGGAGCAGGGTTTTTTTTTGTCTGGAAGAAAGACGGGTCCCTTCGGCCGTGTATTGATTACCGAGGCTTGAACAGTATCACAGTCAAAAATAGATATCCTCTTCCGCTAATCCCTGAACTCTTTGACCGTTTGAGAGGGGCCCGGATTTTTACCAAATTGGATCTGCGGGGAGCCTATAACTTGATCCGAATCCGAGTGGAAGGCAGCCTTCAATACTCGAGACGGCCATTATGAGTATTTGGTTATGCCTTTTGGTCTCTGCAATGCACCGTCGGTATTCAAGGAGTTCGTTAATAAGATCTTCCAAGACCTACTATACTCATGTGTCGTCGTGTATCTAGACGACATCCTCGTCTTTTCACCTGACCTATCCATCCACAGGAGGAGTGTTCAGCTAGTCCTGCAACGCCTATGGGAGAACCGACTCTATGCCAAATTAGAGAAATGCCTGTTCGAGCAAACCTCATTGCCGTTACTAGGGTATATTATCACGGACTCCGGGGTGAAGATGGACCCCTAGAAATTCTCTGCTGTACTCAAATGGCCACGTCCGGTCGGAGTAAAAGCCATCCAACGGTTCCTGGGGTTCGCAAATTATTACAGGCAGTTCGTTCCCCGCTTCTCTTCAGTGACCAAGCCCATCTCCGCTTTGACCCGAAAAAGGACCAAAACTAATGTCTTGCCTCCAGAGGCCGAAGACGCCTTTCTTCCCTTGAAACGGTCCTTTGCTACCGCCCCGATTTTACATTGGCCGATAGTTAATAGGCCCTTCATCCTAGAAGTGGATGCGTCCTCCACTGGAGCAGGGGCGGTCGTTTTCCAGCGAACGTCTTCTGGCCAGTTGGTGCCTTGTGGATTCTTCTCCAAATCATTCTCTCCTGCAAATTGCAACTATTCAATTGGAGATGGGGAATTACTGGCCATTAAGATGGCTCTGGAGGAGTGGCGGTATCTTCTGGAGGGGGCGGTCCATTCATTCACAATCTTCATGGACCACAAGAATTTGGCGTATCTTCAATCTGCACAAAGGCTCAACTCCAGGCAAGCCCGGTGGTCTCTGTATTTTTCCCGCTTTGATTTCAAACTCCATTTTCGGCCTGGGGATAGGAACACCAAGGCGGACGCCCTATCCAGGTCCTTGCAATCTCCTGAGACTGAAGAGGCTCCTTCATACATCATTGAGCCTGCCAAAGTTATCACCGTGGCACCCGTGATACTCTACTCCATTCCGCCAGGCAAGACCTTCGTCCCACAGAATAAGATGTCAGAAGTCCTAGACTGGGGGCATTCCTCCAAGATTGCGGGCCACATCGGGGTCAAGAAAACCCTCAGTCTCCTCTCTCGCTACTATTGGTGGCCTTCTCTTCGTCAAGATGTGACAGATTTCGTAGCCTCTTGCACGACTTGTGCCCAGAACAAGGTGCCCATGAGTCTGCCATCCGGCCTGCTTCACCAGTTGCCTCCTCCTGAGGCTTCTTGGCGACAGATTGGTATAGACTTCATTACCGATCTACCTCGCTCTTCCGGGTGTACTACTATCCTAGTATGGTCGATCGCTTCTCCAAAATGGCCCATTTTGTCCCATTGCCCGGATTACCTACAGCACCTGAGCTAGCCAAGGTCTTCATTCACCAGATCTTCAGGCTTCATGGACTCCCTCAACGAATTGTCTCCGATCAAGGGGTCCAGTTTACCTCCCGTTTTTGGAGAGCACTCAGCAAGCTCATGGATATATTTCTGGACTTCTCCTCCGCTTATCATCCTCAGTCCAATGGGCAAGTAGAACGGATCAATCAGGTATTAGCAGCCTACCTGCATCACTTTTCTAACGCCCATCAAGACAACTGGGTGTCTCTTCTGCCATGGGCAGAGTTCGCCCACAACAACCATCCTAATGAGTCCACCACTAAAACACCGTTCTTCGTATTTTCTGGCCAGAACCCTGGTGTTCCACTACCTCTCTCCACGCCTTCTGGTGTTCCCGCAGCAGATGCCCTCTCTTCCGAGTTTTCTCAAGTCTGGAAGGAGACCAGAGAGGCACTTGAAAGATCCAGTATCCGGATTAAGAAACATGCAGACAAGAGACGCAGGGATCTTCCGCCATACCAACCTGGAGACAAAGTCTGGCTGTCAACTAAGCATATCCACTTGAAGATGCCTTCTTACAAACTGGGCCCCCGGTACATCGGCCCATCTGAGGTTCTTGGACGCATTAACAACGTGGCTTATAAATTGAGGTTGCCGGCTTCACTCCGGGTCCCTAACGCCTTCCATGTCTCGCTCCTTAAACCTGTTGTTCTTAATCGGTATCGCCCAGTCCCACCTCCCTCCCCTCAGCCAGTAGGGGCCAATAACATCTTTGAGGTAAAGGATATTCTTGCCATGAAAAAAGTTTGGGGGCGAATCTTTTCCTCATCGATTGGAAGGGTTTCGGTCCTGAGGAGAGGTCCTGGGAACCTAGGGAGAATGTCAATGCTCCTCTTTTAAGGAAGTTTTTGTCCAACCTCAGGAGGGGGAGACGTAGACGGGGGGTACTGTCATGGCGGTGGCGGTGGCCGCTGCCGTTCCAGCAGTGGTGGGGCCTGCCGCTGCCTGTACTCACCGGCCCTTGCCTCGCCGTGCTGTGCCCGCCTCCTCCTCGCTCCCGTCCTCCCGGCACGTGCCTCGTCACTTGCAGGTGTCCTAGGCCGCGGGCGCTCGCTCTGCAGATCTCTTAACCCTGCAGCGGCCACCCAGAGGCCTGGTCGCCCAATCAGCCAGCAACATGGGGTATATCAGGCATCTCCAAGATGGTGGAGACGCCTGATTATCGTGTGCTAACCCTTGGGGTATTCTGGCTGAGTTGTGGGGTTCCTCCCTGCAACTTCTCTCCTATACTTCGCCTTGCACTCTTGTACTCCGTCCTGTGCTCCGTACCCCGTCCTGTACTCTGCACTCAGTCCGGTACTCCGTCTTGCACTCTTGTACTTCATCCTGTGCTCCGTACCCCGTCCTGTACTCTGCACTCAGTTCTGTACTCCATTTTGCACTCAGTGCTCCGTCCTGTACTCTATACTCTGCCTTGTACTCCGTACTCTGCCCTGCACTCCATACTCCGTCCTGTACTCCGTACTCTGCCCTGTGTTCCTGATCCGTCCTGTATCTCCTGTCTTTCATGTGCTCTGGTTCCTCCTACCATCCCCTGGTCTTTTGTACGGATTACAAACGGATGCTTACATGTGCAAAATACGCGACCACACCTTGATTACAGATGACATACGGAGCACTATTTAGGGGACATTTCTCCGTATTACGCATGTAAAATACGGACCATATTTCTCGTCGGTTAGTGTGACTCCAACCTTACATAACATCTCTAGAAGGTGAGCCTATTCATCAGCTATAAATCCTGTTGAGCGGTGTTCTGGACCCCTGCCCCCCCCAGAGAACAGAGAAGGATAAGGCTTTCTGTGCCCCCTCTGCCTCCTGACGGGACACCACTGCTCCATACTGAAGACTGAAGATTTTTAGACAAGTTTGGAGACTAAATGCAGGGAACCTTGAGAGGGGGCTGCTGTGTCCTGTCAGGGGGCAGGTTGGGCTAATGGGTCTTATGCTTCTCTGCAGGAGGTGAGGGGTCACTCAGCTCTGCTCTTTTCATGATACAGACAGGGGTCAGACTCAGGACATTGCAGTGTCCTCAGTGAGCGGCTGCTGTGCTGATAGTATGACTGACGCCATCACTGAGCACACAGCCGACTCACCGAGGATACGTCTGCTGCAGGGACTGGACTGGAGCTTGACAGGAAACCAGCCATACACTTACACAACACAGGCTCAGACACTCACCGGGGGGGGGCTGGGGGCTGTGCTGCTACTGCTGCAGTACTCAGTGACTCACTCATGGCTGTGACGGGAGAATACTGTAACTGCACTAAGGCTAGTTTCACACTAGCATTTATTCCATGCAGCGCACGGCGCCGCTAAGCCCTGCCCCTGCCGGCTCCCTGCCCGCCCCATCTGGTCATCGCCGCCTACTATCGCACATAGACGCATGCGATCTGCGCACCCTATCTTTAGCATAGGGTGCGCAGATCGTGCGCTGGCCATGTGCTAGTAGGCTAGTAGGATTTTAGCTTGCGCTGCGCACTTATGATGGTGCGCCGAGCGCGCCAAAATGCAACTTGCTGTGTTCGGCGCACACGGGCGCACCTTCAAAAGTGCGCAGCGCACGCTAAAATCTTACTAGCGCACGGCCAGCGCACGATCTGCGCACCCTATGCTAAAGATAGGGTGCGCAGATCGCATGCGTCCATGTGCGATAGTAGGCGGCGATTACCGGATGGGGCGGGCAGGGAGCTGGCAGGGGGCGTGGCTTAGCGGCGCCGTGCGCTGCATGGAATAAACGCTAGTGTGAAACTAGCCTAAGCCCACGCTCAGCCAGGATTGGACTCTGGAAAGTCCCACCCTCCTGTTGCTCAGCACTGGCTGCCTCTCCCAGCTATCTGTCACAGTGACTCCTGCTCCCTCCACACACACAGCGCTCCACTTTATGAAAATTCTGACGGCAGGGCCCTCCAGCTCCTGGGCCCCTTACACCAGTGAGGCTAACAATGCCCTGATGGTGGCCCTGCCTCTTGCTGCTGCTGGAATAGCAATGCATCTTGCTCCTGCTGCTGCTGCCACTGCAGCGCCTGTTGCTCATGATGCTGTAAAAGGAAGAAGCCCGTTGGATGCAGTGGAGAGCCGGAGACAGAGAAGGGTTTAACAGGATTTACTGTACAGGCAGTTAAACAAGGAATACTCCACACAGGGAGGCAAGACTAATAACAGTAACTACGGAAATTGAGCACAAACACAATGCACAAGAGAAAGATATGCAAAAACAAGGTAACTTATTGCTTGCAGTTCTTGCAGGGGAAAGGCTGTAAAATCTCTCAACGGCGTCAAAAATCATGGACAAAGTATCTAGCTCTATTACGGAGGAACAAGAAGCACTGTTTCCAGACGGTGCTAATGGATCCGGTCCTGTTTGGCTTGAATGCATTGAAATGTAGAAATAGACATTGTGTAGATTCCTGTTACACCCCAGGCCGTGCCGCCTCGACATACTCACCATGCTTCGGCATCCTGGCCGATCTCTGGATGAGGTATGTGCCGCGCGGTGTCCTCTCTTCCGGTTTCATGGTCGGTCTCTGGACCCGGTGACTTGCGTGTGCTCCATCCTCGGCTTAGGCCTCGGACGCGCGCGTCTCTGGCCTTTTATTCCTAGTGAATCTCTTGACGCGGAAGTCTTTCCTGACCTACAGCAGCCACTAGTATATCAGGCTGCTTCCTGTTAGGGGAGTCGTCTGATTATCACTTTGCTTCCCTGCTAGGCCAGCTAGGTTCCTGCATTGCATGGTCGCTCTTTGTACTCAGGTCCCTGCGTGTACCCAGGCGTGCATCCCAGTACGCTTCTGCACTTTCTTGTACCTAGGCGTGCATCCCAGTACGCTTCTGCACTTTCTTGTACCTAGGCGTGCTTCCCAGTACGCACTCTGCACTCTCTTATACCCAGGTGTGCTTCCCAGTATGCGCTCTGCACTCTCTTGCACCCATGCGTGCTTCCCAGTACGCACTCTGCACTCTCTTGTACCCAGGTGTGCTTCCCAGTATGCGCTCTGCACTCTCTTGTACCCAGGCGTGCTTCCCAGTACACGCTCTGAACTCTCTCGTACCCAGCATGCTCCCGAGTACGCGCTTTGCGCCCTCCTGTACCCAGCGTGCCCCCAAGTACACGCTCTGCGCCCTCCTAATTTAACATATATTTATAAAACATGCAAAACAGAAGCCGCGGAGACACCATCACGTGTTTCTCAACGCAAGCAATGACCAACCAGGTCTTTGCCCGGGAAGGAACAACCATGGGAAGGGCAGTCTCCAATGAAGGAAACCACCTATGCCAAAACATGGTATCCATCCACATACAGCTGTTTCGGGGTATTGCCCCTCATCAGTGTGGAGTAGGAAACTGGCTGGTAGGAGCAATGCCTAGTAAAAAGACTATGAAGAGGAGGATGAATGAACTCATGGAGATCAACATCCGACACTGCGGAGACACCATCACGTGTTTCTCAACGCAGTGATTATAGAGCACTGCCCCCATCCCTTATGGGAAATATGTAAAACATGCAAAACAGAAGCCGCGGAGACACCATCACTTGTTTCTCAACGCAAGCAATGACCAGCCAGGTCTTTGCCCGTGAAGGAACAACCACGGGAAGGGCAGTCTCCAATGAAGGAAACCACCTATGCCAAAACATGGTATCCATCCACATACAGCTGTTTCGGGGTATTGCCCCTCATCAGTGTGGAGTAGGAAACTGGCTGGTAGGAGCAATGCCTTGTAAAAAGACTATGAAGAGGAGGATGAATGAACTCATGGAGATCAACATCCGACACTGCGGAGACACCATCACGTCTTTCTCAACGCAGTGATTCTAGAGCACTGCCCCCATCCCTTATGGGAAATATGTAAAACATGCAAAACAGAAGCCGCGGAGACACCATCACGTGTTTCTCAACGCAAGCAATTTTGCATGTTTTACATATTTCCCTAGGGTTACAGCTTCACCTGTGGGGGGCTACACCATCTAAGCTGCGACACACCATCAGCCCCAGAGGATCTGCACACAGCGTTGGCTAACACCTCACTTGCCAAATACCACGGGTGGCGTCACGAACTTTATCTTAAAGCCAAACACCACCGCCATTGATATTGGGGCCCAGGGCCACAGACCGGGTCACCGCTGCTGTGACACATCATCCCCCTGACACCGGCCCGGTACTGAGTACCCCACAGCCCTGGGTGAAGCAAGGGCGACTCAATTTTGGTGTCACGAACAGGATTATGGAGCCCGGTATCCCCAGGTCCTGTGTGCCATAGACTGTGATAGTGAACTGTGTGAATTTGGCGCCAGTTGCCGCCATTGCCACGCTGCTTGGCGCGTGCGGGAAGAAAGATGCGGGCCTTCGTAGGCGGAGCCTGCCACAGAGCGCAAAGCGGTGAAGTGCCGCATGGGAAGAGAGAAGAGCGCGCGAGAGGAGGAGGAGCTGAGGACTACAGCCCGGAGGATCGGGCCTACGAAGCGGCTGCCGGTGAGCTCCTACAACCACCCGGCCCTGGCTAACGTTCACTGGGGGGGAGAAGATGTCCGCGCCACAAGCTGACGTAGTGGCGGATGCCGCCACCAACCCTGCGGTCCCGCCAGGAGGTGCACCCACCGCAGTGGTTCCCATCATGCCGCTGTCGATGCCCTACATACCGGGAGCGGCCTGGCTACCGCAGTACTTGGGTGAGTCACAAACCTTGAGTGCGTTTAAAGAGAGACTGTGAAGCTTGTTTAAAGTTTACCCCCTGTCTAAAAGCCAGAAAGTAAATATCCTGAATGGACAGCTCACGGGTGCAGCGCTGAGAGAAGTGAAAGCCTGGCAGGACACGGATAAAGAGACTGTTGCAAAGGTCCTGGCCAAGCTGAGGAGCACTTTTGACACCCGTACTGCCGCTGAGATCAAGATGAGGTTCTTTGGCTGCAAGCAGAGGGCGCAGGACAGTATTAGGGACTATGCTCTCAACCTGCAGGAGGCGCTGCGAGCAGTCAAGCAAGTTGATCCTGACAGCGTAAAGGAAGAAGATAAACTGTTGAAGGAGTTCATTGAAGGCCTCTTGTCCAGTACCCACCAAGGACAGTTGCGTATAATAACCCTGCAAAAAAAATAATCCCTGTGGAGGCCGATGCACAGACTTTGGACAAGGACCCCACTGAGGAGCTGCGTCTACAGGTCCAGGAGTTGACCAAAGGAATGGCTGCACTCATTAAAACCATGCAGTCCCTACAGATGTCCTCCAAAGACAAGATCCAGCTTGCTTCCAGTCCAGAGGATGTCCCGTGGCTCCGGAGAAGGAGAGCCCCACCACTTCGAGAAAGGACCAACGATCGCTATGACCAGGACAGATGTCCCATCTGTCGTCTGTCACAAGGCAGGTCATCTTGCCAGGTACTGTCCTTTAAACGAGCAACCCATGGGGCAGAGGGCCAACCCCCAGGAGTAGGATCCCCAGGCCCAAGGAACTGGGGAGCCAAGTATGTGGGAGGGAGACCAATCCTTCCTGTGGTGATTGATGGTATCCCCATGAACGCTTTGCTGGACAATGGCTCGCAGGTGACCACCATGCCCTATACTCTTTACAAGAGGTATTGGGCTGATTCCGAACTCACCCGTGGTCCCACTGATGAACTGACAGTAGTTGCTAGTAATGGTCAGACCTTACCGCAGATTGGATGTAAGGAGATTACTGTCAAAGTGGGGAGGGTGGAATTAAAGTCTCAAGGTCTGATAATTGTTGATATTGATAGACGTGAATTTAATCCTATGATGACTCTGGGTACAAATGTAATTGAAAACTGTCTGTCCGAGGTTATTGTCTTGTTGCAACAGGTGGCTGAAACTGCTGATTCTGTAGAACCAGAGTCCTGCAGAAGGAGATCCGAGCCCTGATGCAAAGGCAACAAGTGGAACTCGCTGGTGGCGAGATTGGCAGCGTCAGAGTGAGTGATGCCTTCCCCATTGCAAAACCCCCCAGATGTGAAATGTTGGTATGGTGTCGGGCAGCCATAGGTCTTAGAGGGAGAGATTACCAGGCATTGGTAGAACCAGTATACTCCAAAAGTAGGCCCACGGTCCTGACAGCCAGAGGGGGGTTGATGTCAAGAAAGGGAGAGTACCTGTACGTCTTCTGATTTGCGGGGAAGAGGAAGCCACAATACCTCGGTACGCCAGAGTTGCTAAGCTGCTCACCGTTAACAACAACTCTTTGCAGGCAGCAGAGCCTTTGGTCTCATCTGATCAGGTGGAGGACAATGGTTCTGTGAAACAGCCAGAGGAGTGGTGCCAGCAACTGCAGGTGGGAACTGACTCTACACCTTCATACCAGAGAAATGGGGTCTACAGAGTGACACAAGAGTAGGAGCGGGTATTCAGCAAACACCCACTAAATTTTGGGCAGGCAAAAGGGGTCCAACATCATATCCCCACAGGAGACCATCCACCCATAAAGGAGAGGTACAGACCAATACCCCCAACACAGTACCAGTGTGCTAAGAGTATGTTGAGGGAGATGAAGGAGGCTGGGGTTATTAGAGACAGTTGTAGCCCCTGGGCAGCTCCCATTGTGTTTGTAAAGAAAAAGGATGGTACCATGAGAATGTGTGTTGATTACAGAAAGATTAATAGCATTACACATAAAGATGCCTACCCATTACCTAGGATTGAGGAATCCTTAGCTGCACTTAAAACTGCTAATTACTTTTCCACCTTGGATCTTATCAGTGGGTATTAGCAGGTTCCCGTGGCAGAGGCAGATAAAGAGAAAACTGCATTTACCGCTTCAATGGGTCTCTGTGAGTTCAATTATATGCCATTTGGGCTCTGCACTGCTCCAGGGACATTTCAATGGCTGATGGAGTGCTACCTGGGACACATGAACTTTGAAACGGTCCTGCTGTACCTGGATGATGTCATCGTGTTCTCCAAAACCTATGAAGAGCATCTGGAACACTTGGCTGAAGTGTTTGAAGCTTTGTCCAATTTTGGCTTGAAGGTGAAGCCCTCCAAATGCCACCATCTGAAGCCCAAGGTACAATATCTCGGTCATGTGGTCAGTGCAGAAGGTGTGGCACCAGATCCGGACAAGATCACAGTCATCCGGGACTGGCCAAAGCCCAGCAACCTCCATGAGGTACGCCAATTCCTTGGACTGGTAGGCTACTACCGAAGATTCATCAAGGGCTTTACTGAAATAGCTACCCCTATGCAAAACCTTTTGGTGGGGCAGTCCAAGAAGAACAAGCAGAAGAATTCCACCATTGAATGGACTGAAGAGTTGGAGAGGTCCTTCACCCGATTGAAAATGGCTCTCACCGGTGACAAAGTGTTGGCCTACCCAGACTATGAGAAACCCTTTGTGCTGTACACAGATGCCAGCAATGTGGGACTAGGAGCGGTACTGTCTCAGGTACAGAATGGAAGAGAAAGAGTGATCTCCTACGCCAGCAGGAAATTGCGTCCCACCGAAAGGAACCCTGATAACTACAGTTCTTTCAAGTTGGAGTTCCTTGCTATAGTCTGGGCTGTCACCGAAAGATTCAAGCACCACCTAGCCTCTGCCAAGTTTACAATCTTCAAGGATAACAATCCGTTGACCCATTTGGATACTGCAAAGCTAGGTACCCTGGAGCAGCGATGGATGGCTCGGCTGTCCAATTACGAGTTCACTATCAAGTACCGAGCGGGGCACAAGAATGCCAATGCTGATGCGCTGTCCAGGATGCCAAACCTACCAGATGCAGGAGAAGACCCTGAGGCTCTGGAGGAGATCGAACTGCCTCCCTTCCACAGGTCACTGGTGGCCCAACGTGCTCAAGGAGTGAGAGACAGACGGTCTGGCTTGAAGGAGGTCACCCTGAATCCTTTGCCCCATCATGACTGGGCAGAAACGCAAGATAGTGACCCAGCAGTCCGCCTGGTGAAAGCTGTTGATAAGAGCTGACTCGCGTCCGGAGTTGGATGCTGCTGAAGAAACCCAGCAGCTGTGGAAGGAGAGAGGTCGGCTGTTTATCTACGAAGGGAAGCTGTGTCGGAGGAGTATCATTGCCCGCACACATGAGCTGTACTGGCAGGTAATAGTCCCAAAGAGAGAGGCATCCATGGTCCTGGAAGCATACCACCAAGGAGCTGGACACTTCAGATGGAAGAAGTTGGAAGCATTGCTCCGAGAGAGGTTCTACTGGGCTGGTATGAGGAAAGCCATTGAGAGGTGGTGCCGGGAGTGTGGACGGTGTAACCTGCGCAGAAAAGGATCGAGACAGCCAGAGAGCTCCCCTGCAACCAATCATCACCAAACAGCCCCTTGAATTGGTAGCCCTGGACCATGTGAAGCTGGTTCCAAGCCGGTCAGGCCACAGCTATGCTCTCACCATTGTGGACCACTACTCAAGATTCCTGGTAGTTGTAACCGTCAAAGATCTCACTGCCAGGACAGCAGTCAGAGCTTTCCAACAACACTTCTGTAGGCCACATGGGTATCCTGAAAGAGTACTCACAGATCAAGGTCCAGCTTTTGAGGCAGAAGTGTTCCATGAGTTCTGCAACTTGTATGGCTGCAAGAAGATCCGGACAACACCTTATCACCCACAGACCAATGGCATGTGCGAGAAGATGAACCAGGTAGTGACTGACCTGCTGAAGACGCTGCCCTTGGAGGAGAGGAATCTGTGGCCTGAGAAGTTGCCAGATCTGGTAGACCTCTACAACCATATTCCAGTGAACTCTACCAACTGTACTCCAGCTTACCTGATGAGAGCAAGACCGGGTAGTCTGCCTGTGGATTTGGACATGGGAGTCCTCACGCCGGAGGCCACGTCACCAGATACTGACTGGGACAAGGAGAGGCAGCAGCAGTACAGAAGGGTACAGGAGTGTGTGGAGAAGAGTCTGGCCCAGGCAAGGCAAAGGCAGGAGAAACTTTACAATCAGAATGCACCTGCTGTCCCCTTTTCGCCGGGAGAAATAGTCTTCAAAAGGAAGAGGAAGTTGCACAAGCTGGATGATGAAAGGGAGGCTGAACCTTACACCATTCTGCCCTCAAACTTTGATAATGCTAAAGTATGCCTTGTTAGTAAAGATGGAGGAGAGACCTCAGCAGCGGTATCCAGGGACCATTTGAAGTTGTGCCCTGTCCAGTTAAAAGAGAGAAAAGAATCCGATAACCTCCAACCGATAGAGGCGGAAGAGAAGGTCAGCACAGTGCTTGGGAGTTCCCTGCGAATTGGACTAGAATTAATGATGCAATAGTGGTACCAGTGTTGTTATTCCCTCAAGTGGAAGCACAGGAGGACGTGACTCGAGAAGATCAGGAGAATCAGGTAGCAGAAGCCACACCAGCAGTGGAGCCAGAGAACCCTCGCCCTGCCAGTGGTGAGCCTGTTGTACCCCTGGGGAGTCCGAGAGTCACTAGACAATCACATATCCCTGTGCCAGGTAGAATCCCTAATAGTGTACCCAGTACCTCACACACTACAGCACCAGTGTTACGTAAATCTACATGTACCACACAGGGAGTACTACCAGTTAGATACCGTATATAAAGTAAATGTGAATGATGAAACTGTTGAAATGTAAATATGTAACTGTTTTCAAGCTTTTGTACCTACAGGTAACCTGTAAGAGTTCCCTTTGATTTTTATGGACACTGAACAACAGGACTTGTGTGTGGTCAAAAACTTTATTTATAAATAATTTACCATTTGCCCAGGAATGGACCATGGACATTGATGCTGGACTTATCATCATAGGACCATTTTTGGAAACACTTGGTTTTTGTACATTTTTCCTTTTTCAAATCTTGTACAAATATTATTGTTCAAATGTTTATATCTTATCTATGTTTTCTTTTGTTCAGCCCAGGAGTGCTGACTTTCACTAGGGAGGAATGTGGTGCCCCCAGGAGTACGGTCGCTACACTGGCTTTGCCTTCCTCCAGGGGAGGGTAATGCCAGGCTAGGAGGCAATGATGGGACTCTCTCACAGTCAATCCATGCATACAACACAGTTCCCCTCCTGACCAGCAGGGGGAGCTCTGACCCAGGATTAAGGGGAGGAGTGATCTCTGTGGGCCAGGAGGAAGTAGGGGTTAGTTAGTCTGCAGAGGGTGAAGTGTGCAGACGGGGAATACGAAGCTGGAGGTTGAGCTGCAGCAGGCGAGCTCCCTCAGCTTGAGAGTGCACAGAACTGGAGTCGGGTCTCCACGGTGGTACGGGTACTAACGGCCCTGCCACAGATACTCGAGGAGTAGGAGGCTGTAGATGTCCTGCTCCCCTAGAAGACTTGAGGCACAACAGCAAAACGGATAGAGAGCCGGGGATTCGGAGAGTGAAAGGAGTCCCAGAGAGAGAGGCTACAGCTGTCTGTTGTGCAAGTGGAAGTCTAGGAACATTTGACAGGAGGAACTTCAGAGTAACTAAGGACTGGAGTGCTTCACACACACAGTGCTATTAGGGAGACTGCACAGCCCATCTGAGAGAGAGAATCCCTGAGTTGCTTCCAGGCTAACCTGCTCCAATGCCATCTGTGATACGGACCCTGGACTGCAGTTACCAAGTAAAGGTACAGAAATTGCACCCCGCTGTGTTGTGTCTGCTTCCTAACCTGTCGGCACTGCTACATCCCTGTGCCCATCACTTATACACTGCCCTGGTGTTACAGCTTCACCTGTGGGTAGCTACACCATCTAAGCTGCGACACACCATCAGCCCCAGAGGATCTGCACGCAGCGTTGGCTAACACTTCACTTGCCAAATACCACGGGTGGCGTCATGAACTTTATCTTACAACCAAACACCACCGCCATTGATATTGGGGCCCAGGGCCACAGACCGGGTAACCACTGCTGTGACACATCATCCCCCTGACACCGGCCCGATACCGAGTACCCCTCAGCCCTGGGTGAAGCGAGGGTGACTCAATTACGTTAAAGACTTTTCATATTTCTAAATTCAATTAATTCTTATCAGTTGCAAGAAGAAAAATGCTATCCAGAAGTCCCAGAAGGTAACAAAGCTATGATTTCTGAATAATAGACTGTGTTAATTACAAGTGCAGTATCCACCACTGACAGTCACAAGTGCAGTATCCACCACTGACAGTCACAATTAAAGTATCTAACCTGACAACCAGAGGCCGATGATCCTATGATGCTGAGATGAACTGTGTTATCATGTACTTACCAAGTTCCAAGGGTTTTCAATCACCTGTAAAGCTTCAATGAAAAGCTGGTGAACAATGAAGGTAATTGTCAGGAAGCTACAACCCTGACATATGTCCTGTGCATTAGGACTGAGGACTGGTTATGGTGCTATGTTTAGCAAGGAAGAGTCATTTTAACCCTTGCTTTGCTGACCAAAGACGTCACACCTGTTCAAAGACCAGTACCGATGGAGGATTCCAGAAATATCCAAGGCAAGCCAATATAAGTCCAGGTTTTAAAAGGTGACACTGCACAGATATTAAAGCTACATTTCATCTATGGACTTTGTTTTCTTATCAACATTTGAATTTATGGACTTTGATTTGATACACGACATGATTCCTACAACATCTATATGCTATTATAATAGGAAAAACCTGTGTTTTAAAAGAACCAAGAAGAAGACAGAAGACATCAAAATGAAGACCAGATGACATCAGATGATGATGACTGGACCTGAGATGCTTCAATTTAGATTTAGGGAAGTATAATTATACATATTTTATATGAATATTGTTCACGGCTTACCATAACATGAATTCACATCAATTATGTCATTGAGTACGTATAACAATAATCTGATATTATTATTATTATGGATATTAAATTATTTTGTCAAAGAAGAAGAAAAGAAGAAAGAAGATCTCATTATATTTTGAGGGTTCCAATTAATGTCTTTCACCCTCAAAAGGGGGAATTGTTAAATATTAATATTGGGTGAATTTCTTATTACACTCAGTTCTGTACTGAACACATGGTCTTATGCTGACAACTACATAGGTTATTTTTAAGTTTAGCTCATGGTAAAAGTCAAATCCATATATATATAGACCACGTGCTTTTAGAAACGTATATAATTCATGGCTCACTCTAGGGGTGGCGCTCGCTCTCTCCTTCCCTATCACCATGAAACACATTCGAGGAGTCATCTGTGCTGGGCCATGACACTACGGACAGCTGGTATGTAATCCAACTACCATCCAGTGAAGCTACGCACTACAAGACACATGTCTTTTTCAGAGTTCCAGGAAAGAAGGTTACAAGTTTAGTTATGAACAAATGGACAATCTCTCTTTCACCTATTTTTTATGTTTTCCTGTAATAATCTTTTCTTTGATGGAAGTATCCAAATAAACCACTACATTTTTTTATAAGAACATTTGCATTGTCATATCGCATCTGGTAACGAGTCCTGAATATTATACAAGAATACGCATTTTTTTACATATGCATGTAAAATACGGACCGTATTTATCGTCGGTTAGTGTGACCCTAGCCTAATCGTGAACAAACGTTTTTATGAACACTCATTCTGTGATTATTATAGGTGTGTGAAAAAGTGGCTCCTAAGACAGATTTAGATTTCCAAAAACATTGAAAGCTTATTATTTTCATGGTAGAGGGAGAAGTAACAAAATTGCAATTTCTGTTTATGCAATTACCTAATATTAGTGTACCGGAGGTGATATTTCTGAAAATCATTTTCAGTGCGCTCGTGTTTTTGCATATTTTTGCATATACGGTATATTTTATGTTTGACTTTTAAAGATTTACTCATAATACAGTAACCACAAATTACATCTCTGATGCATTTATATATCATGTTCATTCTTTTTCCAAATGCATTACTAAGCATCCTTTATTAGTAAATGTTTATGTGCACATGGCACATATAGTACTCTAGAGCAGGGGTCCCCAAACTGTAGCTTGGGAGCCACATGTAGCTTGCAGTCCCATGAATTGTGGCTCGTGAAACAAACAGGTATGAAGAGTACATCTCAAAATGGTGAATTTTGTGAGTAGCCCTGCACAGAAGAGCAGATCTGGTGCAAATAAACTGGTCTTAGGGGTTTAGAGATGTTTTAGGTATGGTATGCAGGAGGATGGTGCTACCTCTGAGAGGAGGTGCTCAAAGCTGGATGTGACAGCGTGTTGGGAGTCCTTGATGGGAGAATACTGAATGGGGGTATTGTGGGAACCCCTAGATCTCAGTGTATGGCTTTGGAGTGATTTCTGTGGAAAAGCTTTGGTTATCATTATACCGGTAATGGGGGCTTTGGTTGACACTACTTTGTAGGGGGTGGGAGCTGGATGTGGCTCGCTCCCCTCTCTCAGTGCTGAATGTGGCTCTCAAGGGCAAAATGGTTGGGGACCACTGCTCTAGAGTGACCCATACACCTTAGCAGGGGCACAACAATCACAGTCGCTGGAGGTGTGTCCGTTTCTCTCACAGTGCTAGCATGTTCTAACTGAGGTCATGGCAGTTCAGCCCGGCAGGGAACGCAGCCTCGCTGACTGGAAGTAAACCTCGATGACATCACCGCCAATCACAGAGGCTGCACTCGCAGCAGTTCAGTCACCAATGGTTCCCAGCCTGGACGGTTGCATCTTGGCACCGTCTAGGTTGAAAACTTTAATCCCCTAGACATGGATTACAGCGTGCAACAGAATGACGGATAGGTGAGGAATATTGTTGTTTTTTATTTTTGTTTTCTTACAGAAGACGAGGGCTTCAGTGGAATAGGCGTCTGGTGAGTATAACTGTGTTACGTCTTCTGCTGCTCCCTCGTCTCCCGCCACTTACCCTGTATTGCCTGCTCCGGCGTCCTGGCGTGCTGCTGGTTGGAGGCTTCGCCACGCCTCTCCGATGCTTCCTGTTCCACGGCCGGCTGTGGGATCCCAGTGCTCACGCATGCCCCCAGGTCGGCTTAGGATGCGGCTGCGCGCATTTCAAGTGTTTTATGGAGCTGACATGCCCTAACCCGGAAGCGCCGTTCAGGTAATAGCAGTAATGTACAGGGTATATCAGACTGCTTCCTTCTAGAGGAGGCGCCTGATTATTGCATTAGTTCCCTAGTAGCAATTCAGGTCCCCGTGTATTTCCTTGCATGCTAGTTTTGTACCTGCTTTACCCAGCTTTGCTTTGCTTTTGTTCTCTCCGCAGTGTCGGCTGCTGCCTGAGCCTTTGGTGGTCCTTGGATCCTGCCCCTCCTCTTCTGTCTTCTGCCATTAGCCCTAGGAACTCTCTTTCCTTTGCTTGGACCCCTAGTTCCCCAGTGTCCAAAGCTTCCTTACATATCTCCTTACTGTTTCCCTCTGTACTCTTTTCCCTACGAGCTGCCCTCTTGGTATCGACTGTTGTGATATTGAGTCCTGTTGGCTTGCTCCTGACGGTCCCTGTGTAAAACGACGGCCGCCAGGGGGCAGCCTCCTCGGCCACTCCATTACTCACTGTGCTGGAGGCTGTTCCATCCCTGGTACGCTGCTCACTTTTGAGGTTCAAATGACTACAGACAGAGGCTGGAAACAACTTAAACAGTTCAACTTTATTCTCTTCAGGGCACAGCACATCCCAAACAGCATCAGGACTCTTTACATGATACCAACAGTACATCGTCTTCTACAGCAGCACAACACTTCTTCTTCAGTTATACACGGGTGGACCACACAACCAAACACGGAACACAGTGAACACGGCACTTCGAACCCTCTTCCTGCGACCGACTTCAGCCCACGAAGGTACCTGTCTACTCTGTTATAGTTCACCCCTTTACGGCACTGTTGCTCCTGTATGTGTACTAGGCTAGTAGAATCATGGAATCATAGAATCGTAGAGTTGGAAGGGACCTCCTGGGCCATCTGGTCCAACCCCCTGATCAAAGCAGGATTCGCTAAATCATCCCAGCTCACTTGACTCTTAAAACAGCTCCCATACTCTAGCTGTCACTTCTACAGGGGCTCACTCACTGACATCCCTGGCTTGACCATTTCCAGACATGGGCTGGTTTTCCGCAGACTGGCTTCACTGTCACTTCAGCTTCTTGTTTCTGGCTGACTTGACTTAGGAGGCTCTCCTACTAGCCTTCCTAGCCCTTTAGCTTCCAGTGTCTAGCTAAAGGGCCTCCAGTGATCTTCCTCACTGGCTGCTGCTGCTGTAGGCACTTTCTTCACTCTTCTCAGAATAGCTACCCCCGGCTCAACTCTGCTCAAGCAGGAAATCTCTCTACTTTTGCTCCCGGCTAGCCACTCCTCTAATGTCCCTCTAAATTCAAATTCAAAGAAGCTTTATTGGCAGGACTAAATACACATTAGTTTTGCCAAAGCAAGTGCACAAAAGGGAATAGGGATAGGGACTGTAGGGATGTTGAGTAGGGGCTGTAGGAAAGGTGGATGGGAGCAGATCCAGGATGGGGCTATAGAAGTCCATGGCATAGGGAAGGTGGATGGGGGGATGGGGATATAGAAGTCCATGGCATAGGGAAGGTGGATGGGGGGGATGGGGGCAGATCCAGGGTGGGGGCCATAGAAGTCCATGACATATCATAGTTCTAGTTAACCCTTCTAAAGGCTCCCATCTAGTGTCCCTTTTCTAATACTACATTACCTATTGTGTCTCTATAATATCCTATGGCTGTAAACACATCTATACAAATCACATATTATATACTCAAAACATGTCAATTATAGCCAGGCAAATTATGACAGCACATTTTCCAGGCCTAAGTCCTGGCACACTCTTACACCTGTATAGGGGTCGGTTCCGCTAGGTTCAGCTCACCCAGGGGAGGTTTGGTACCACAGTCCGGAGGGTCCACTCTAGGAAGCTCTTCTCACTGAGGCGTCAGAATAATCAGGCCATTGACCCCACTGGTGCCTCATTCTCCGCTCAAAAGGAGTTGGCTTATCTGTGCGAGAATCAAAACCGCTTTATGATGTTTATGCAATCTATGGAGTTTCGTCTGACTTCGCTGCAGGCCTCTGACCTATTAAACACTTTCTAGTTTGCAAGTCTCCAGCAGGAACTTACCCAGCAGCATGACACGCAATCCCGCATGCTGAGTTATATGGCTTCGGTGGATGACCATCTTTATAATCTTCAGCCTGCTGCTACGGCCTCAGCTCAGGCCTTAACCCGTGATCCAGAATCTGTCTCTGTACCACATCCACCGCCTCGCCTTGGAAAACTGCCTAGGTATAGTGGTGATCCCAAGCTTTGCAGAGGCTTCTTGAACCTGAGTCGCCTTCACTTTGAACTGTTACCTCAGCAATATCCCACCGACCGGGCTAAAGTGGCTTTCATGGTCTTTCACTTGGAGGGAGAGGCTCTGGCTTGAGTTAATCCACTATGGGAGCATGATGACCCTATAGTTTCTCAGCTGCCGACCTTCCTGGAGACCTTTCGTAGAGTTTTTGATGAGCCAGGTTGGCAGGCCTCCACGACTGAGTCCCTCTTCAATCTCCACCAAGGTACTCTCACGGTCGGTCAATATGCTATTTGCTTCCACACCTTGTCCTCTGAGTTGGGATGAAATAACAAGGTGCTGGTCGGAGCCTTCTGGCGTGATACGTCAGGCAGAATAAAAGATAAACTCGCAGGTCGGGATACTCCTACTTCTCTAGAAGACCTAATCTCTCTTGCCACGTGCATTGACCTGCGCTTCCAGGAGCGCTCTCGCGAGTCGGTCTGGAAGAGGACATCCATTTGACCTTCCATTCACAGACCGCTCAGTCTGCGATCTACCTTATGTACCTCGGCTACAGCACCTGAACCGATGCAAGTAGATTGGCTCAAAATGGTGGAACAGCGCCGGAGAGAGAGACTTGCACAGGGCTTGTGCTTTTACTGCGGAAGTGCATCTCATTTGCTCCGTTACTGTCCAGAGAGACTGGGAAACTCCTCTACATAGGGTAGGCAGGCACGGATAAGACACAGGGCAGGCTGCCATGGTATGAGAAAGAACAGGTAAGGGCCTATTCACACAGCAGGTGCAGGTACCGGTATAGGCAGGAAGGAGTGGAGTATGACGGAACAGGTTTGGACCTGTTCACACAGGAGGAGCTGGTACGGGTATTGACAGGAATGAGTGGAGTATGACAAAGCAGGTTAGGAGCAGAGCCACAGTAGTGCAGAGTAGGAGGAGCTGCAGGAGTGTGGAGTAGGCGGAGCCACAGGAGTGCGGAGCAGGCGGAGCTGCAAGGGTATAGAGCAGGCGGAGCTTCAAGGGTGCAGAGCAGGCGAAGCTGCGAGGGTGCAGAGCAGGTGGATTTGCAAGGGTGCAGAGCAGGTGGATTTGCAAGGGTGCAGAGCAGCAGAGCTGCAAGGGTGCAGAGCAGGCAGAACTGCAAAGGTGCAGAGCAGGCAGAACTGCAAAGGTGCAGAGCAGGCAGAACTGCAAAGGTGCAGAGCAGGCAGAACTGCAAAGGTGCAGAGCAGGCAGAGCTGCAAGGGTGCAGAGCAGGCAGAGCTGCAAGGGTGCAGAGCACAGACAGGGAGGACACAGCAGGGAAAGAAGCCAAAGACAAGGAGGCAGGGGTAGGACAGATTTCAGACAAAGTACAGGGACAAAGACTCAAGGATCAGGATATTCTGCCTCCTGGAGGGTGGATGGAGGTACTAGGCAAGACAAGGTCAGGAGCTATAGCACAGAGACCAGGATATTCTGCCTCCTGGAGGGCAAACAGACAGGCACAAGATAAAGCTAGGAGTGTAGACTCCAGAGAAGGAGAAACACAGAACAGTGCCTGGCTTACTCAGCAACAAAACACTAACTGAGTTTAGACATTGCTCACGCAAGGTTCAGTGAGTGGGGCAGGCCTAAGTAGTAGAGGGCTTTAGGTAATTGGTCAGGGACACATTAACCAGGTGCACCCTGACTCCATAAGAAGCAGAGAGTTCAGGTGCCGACCCCCTATACACACAGTCAGGAAACATGAACACAGCAGACAGGAGACAAAGCAAGGAGCTGCCGGCAGAGGGAAATCACAGCATGACCTGGAGCAATGAGTAAGTTGGTGAAACAGTCAGGAAACATGAACACAGCAGACAGGAGACAAAGCAAGGAGCTGCCGGCAGAGGGAAATCACAGCATGACCTGGAGCAATGAGTAAGTTGGTGAGTGGGGGATGGGAGGCCATGCAGCGATGCCAGCAGGGTTGTTACACATAGGATTAGTAACGGATAAGTGTCTTATAGATGCTTCTCCATTAGTAATCCGTGGGCTCGATGTCACCTGACAATATAAAGGTGACATCAACCCCACAAATATTAACCTCACTTGCCATCGCTACAGGGCAAATGGGAAGAGACGGGCAAAGTGCCAGAATTGGCGCATCTGATAGATGTGCCTTTTCTGGGCAGCTGGGGGCTGCTATTTTTAGGCTGGGGCGGGGGGGGGCATTATCCATGGCCCCTTACCAGCCTGAGAATACCAGCCCCTAGCTGTCTGCTTTAGCAAGGATGGTTGTCAAAAATAAGGGGACACCCCATGCCATTTTTTTAAATTATTTATTTAAATAATTAAAAAAAACATCATGGGGACCCCTCTATTTTTGATAACCAGCCTTGTTGAAGCTGACAGCTGATGGTTGCCGCCACCAGCTGTGAGTTTTGTCTGCTTGGTTATCAAAAATACAGGGAAACCCACTTCATTGTTTTAAAATTATTTATTTACAGCGTAGGAGCTGGCTAATCAATACACCCGTCAGCGGCTCCTGCTCCTGCTGTTATTAGCAGCAGCAGATGTCGGATGATGGGAGCCATAGTCCCATCCGCTGACATCAGTAACCAGAGGTAAACGTTACACCTCTGATCACAGCTGAGTGCTCATGCTATCTTTTGACAGTGTGGAAACCGCGACTCGGGAACTGGCGGGGTTGATTTCACTGCCGATCACACCCGGTGTTCAGGCAGCCGAACCTTAACAGTAACACGGACTTCCCGGTGAAGTCCATGTTCGGAGTCCGTGCCCGAACAGTAGGTGTTCGATACGGACGCTAAACTTTACAGTTCGCGTTCGCCCATCTCTAATTGGCAGGCCAAAATCATAAATGCTGAATCCTAATCTCCCTCAACATCATCTCTCAGAGGAATGTGAGGGTCGACATTAGTAGAATGTGCATGGGGGCCTTAAGATGTGTTCCCGTCTGCATCTAAGGCATACTGTGGCATCCAGTGAAATTTTTATACCTTTCTACAGCATACTGTCCCACATCCTTTCAAGATAACTAGAGGGGTTGTCTCCTACTTGAAAACCCTTCTTGAATGGTGCATTGATGTCGGCACTGTGTCTTGTGTCATTCGACAATGTAAGGTGATGTAAGCGCTGCAGCTTATCCTCTGCTCCTGATGGGCTGCAGAGTTTAGTCTGATAGGTTGCAGATAGAAACAGTATATGAGAATGTGGTTGTTTTTTCTGTAACATTTACTTTCCCTTTGGTCACATACACAGCGTGATGTGTTAGTTTTGTGCATATTATTAATTTACAAATACAATGCTTCCCCCGACTTCCGTTTTCGTAATGATGTTCTGCGTCTGTAACTTGTGTCTCATTCCAGCTTCCGCTTGTTTTCTCTCTTCTCACTGCGATGATATTTGTCCCTGGCTCAGTTCAGTTGTTCCAGAGAAACAGAGACAGAGAAAAAGAGAGGAGGTGCCTGTATCACAATAAAAGTCCCATTTGTCTGTATAACCCTGCACCAAGCCTGCATTTCCCCGAGACTCAGGAAGGAGTCAGAGTGCATCACTGTGAGGACAGAACAGAGGAAAGAAAAAAAAGCAAAGAGAAAACGCAAGAAGAGCCTTAAAGACACCCCAGACATGACTGACAGCTAGGCTGTTAGATATGTCAGTGAAAGTGATTCTGTTAAGACCAGTGACGGCGGAATACCCAAATCCATTATTAGGTAAATAATGAAACCTGGTTAATTCAATAGGAAGCCTTCAGTTTATTAATCGTAACAGAAATGTATCATATTTCTCCAGCTTATAAACATTCTCATCACATAGTGGATCTTTTTTGAGGGCTTTTTATACTTTTGAAAGACTATCAGAATCACCTTTATTTAGATATACAGTATATTTTTATATATAGTAGCTGAAGAGCCCAGCGTTGCCTGGGCATAGTAACCAACTGTGGTTAGTTATAACAAATTATAATGATTATATTGCACATAAAAACCGTGCATCTAATCCTATCCTGTGTGATACTGACTGCTGAGCCATGTATCTAATCCTATTCTGTGTGATACTGTCTGCTGAGCTGTGTATCTAAACCTATGCTGTGTGATACTGACTGCTGAGCCGTGTATCTAATCCTATCCTGTGTGATACTGATTGCAGAGCCGTGTATCTAATCCTATCCTTTGTGATACTGACTGCTGAGCCGTGTATCTAATCCTATCCTGTGTGATACTGGGCTCCCCCTGCAGTCTGTGTCAGAGGGTGGTCTGTGTTTGCACGGTAATAAATTGTGTTATTTCCAGCTTTACAGAAGGACGATAACACCATAGAAAAGATAAGAATAATAGGCCTCAGTTACCACAACTGTCTACAAAGAAAACTGTTGCTAATAGCAACCAATCACAGCTCATTTTTCATCTTTTAAACAGCTCTGGGACAGCATGGCGAGTTTTGAGTGGCGACTTTTGTGTTTCGACTTTTATGTGGTGAGGTTGGTATATGTGTGGTGAAATGTGTGCTGAGGGTGGTATATGTGTTGAAGCACGTGGTAGTGTGTGGCGCATTGTGTGTGTGTGTGTTCATATCCCCGTGTGTGGTGAGTATCCCATGTCAGGGCCCCACCTTAGCAACTGTATGGTATATACTCTTTGGCGCTATCGCTCTCATTCTTTAAGTCCCCCTTGTTCACATCTGGCAGCTGTCAATTTGCCTCCAACACTTTTCCTTTCACTTTTCCCCAGTATGTAGATAGGGGCAAAATTGTTTGGTGAATTGTAACGCGCGGGGTTAAAATTTTGCCTCACAACATAGCCTATGATGCTCTCGGGGTCCAGACGTGTGACTGTGCCAAATTTTGTGGCTGCAGCTGCAACGGTGCGGATGCCAATCCCGGACATACACACACACATACACACTGAGCTTTATATATTAGATTGTATGGATCCATGCTCTCAGGTAGGCATTAGGTAGCATTCACACAGGCAATGGTTGCACGGAATAAAAAAAAAACAAACACAAAATACCTAGCCTTGTCTAGGCACTAACTAAACAAAATAGACCGTGGCTACTCACACATGGCTGAGCTAGACCCAGTTTGATCAAACACAACAGCTATTGTCCATAACAACCACTGATTCTTGCAGTTTGGGTGCACATGGCCCTGTACAGACTCTTCTCAGAGAGAGATTCTGGCTTGTTTCTTTCTCCAGCTTTAACCCCTTCACCCCCAAGGGTGGTTTGCACGTTCATGACCGGGCCAATTTTTACAATTCTGACCACTGTACCTTTATGAGGTCATAACTCTGGAACGCTTCCATGGATCCCGGTGATTCTGACAGTGTTTTCTCGTGACATATTGTACTTCATGCTAGTGGTAAAATTTCATTCAAATAACTTGCGTTTATTTGTGAGAAAAACGGAAATTTGGCAAAAATTTTGAAAATTTCGCAATTTTCCAACTTTGAATTTTTATGCCCTTAAATCACAGAGATACGGCACACAAAAAACTTGATAACTAACATTTCCCACATGTTTACTTTACATCAGCACAATTTTGGAACCAAAATTTTTTTTTGTTAGGAAGTTATAAGGGTTAAAAGTTGACCAGCGATTTCTCATTTTTACAACACCATTTTATTTTTAGGACCACATCACACTAGAAGCCACTTTGAGAGGTCTATATGATAAAAAATACCCAAAAGTGACACCATTCTAAAAACTGCACCCCTTAAAGTGCTCAAAACCACATTCAAGAAGTTTATTAACCCTTTAGGTGCGTCACAGGAATTTTTTTGAATATTTAAAAAAAAATGAACATCTAACTTTTTTTCATAAAAAAAATACTTCAGGTTCAATTTTTTTTTATTTTACCAAGGGTAACAGGATAAATTGGACTGCAAAAGTTATTGTGCAATTTGTCCTGAGTACGCAGATACCTGATATGTGGGGGGGAACCACTGTTTCGGTGCATGGCAGAGCTTAGAATGGAAGGAGCGCCGTTTGACTTTTTCAATGCAAAATTGGCTGGAATTCAGATTGGACGCCATGTCAAGTTTGGAGCGTCCCTGATGTACCTAAACAGTGGAAACCCCCTACAAGTGACCCCATTTTGGAAACTAGACCCCCCAAGGAACTTATCTAGATATGTAGTGAGAACTTTGAAGCCACAAGGGCTTTACAGAAGTTTATAACGTACAGCGGTACAATTAAAAAATCATATTTTTTCCACAAAAATGATCTTTTCACCCCAATTTTTATTTTCCCAAGGGTAACAGGACCCTAAAAGTTATTGTGCAATTTGTCCTGAGTACGCTGATACCCCACATGTGGGGGTAAACCACTATTTGGGCGCATGGCAGAGCTCGGAAGGGAAGCAGCGCCATTTGACGTTTTTGGCTGGAATTGAGATCGGACACCATGTCGCGTTTGGAAAACCCCTGATGTACCAAAACAGTGGAAACCCCCCACAAATGACACCATTTTGGAAACTAGACCCCCTAAGGAACTTATCTAGATGTGTGGTGAGAACTTTGAACCCCCATGGGCTTCACAGAAGTTTATAACATAAAGCCATACAATTAAAAAATCATATTTTTTCCACAAAAATGATCTTTTCACCCTCAATTCTTATTTTTCCAAGGGTAAAAGGACCCTAAAAGTTATTGTGCAATTTGTCCTGAGTACGCTGATACCCCACATGTGGGGGTAAACCACTATTTGGGCGCATGGCAGAGCTCGGAAGGGAAGCAGCGCCATTTGACGTTTTTGGCTGGAATTGAGATCGGACACCATGTCGCGTTTGGAAAACTCCTGATGTACCAAAACAGTGGAAACCCCCCACAAATGACACCATTTTGGAAACTAGACCCCCTAAGGAACTTATCTAGATGTGTTGTGAGCACTTTGACCCCCCCAGTGCTTCACAGAAGTTTATAATGCCCGGGCGTGAAAATAAAAAATTTGTATTTTTTCCACAAACATGATCTTTTAGTCACCATTTTTTTATTTTCCCAAGGGTACCAGGAGAAATTGGACCCCAAAAGTTGTTGTCCAATTTGTCCTGAGTATGCTGATACCCCATATGTGGGAGAAAACTACTGTATGGGCACACGTCGGGGCTCGGAAGGGAAGTAGTGACGTTTTGGAATGCAGACTTTGATGGAATGGTCTGCGGGTGTCATGTTGCCTTTGGAGAGCCCCTAATGTACCTAAACAGTGGAAACCCCCCACAAATGACACCATTTTGTAAACTAGACCCCCCAAGGAACTTATCTAGATGTGTGGTGAGCACTTTGAACCCCCCAGTGCTTCACAGAAGTTTATAACGCCCGGGCGTGAAAATAAAAAATTCGTATTTTTTCCACAAACATGATCTTTTAGTCACCATTTTTTTATTTTCCCAAGGGTACCAGGAGAAATTGGACCCCAAAAGTTGTTGTCCAATTTGTCCTGAGTATGCTGATACCCCATATGTGGGAGAAAACTACTGTATGGGCACACGTCGGGGCTCGGAAGGGAAGTAGTGACGTTTTGGAATGCAGACTTTGATGGAATGGTCTGCGGGTGTCATGTGCGTTTGGAGAGCCCCTGATGTACCTAAACAGTGGAAACCCCCCACAAATGACCCCATTTTGAAAACTATACCCACTAAGGAACTTATCTAGATGTGAGGTGAGCACTTTGAACCCCCAAGAGCTTCACAGAAGTTTATAGAGCCAGGGCATGAAAATAAAAAAATCGTATTTTTTCCAGAAACATGATCAATTAGTCCCCAATTTTTTCATTTTCCCAAGGGTAACAGGAGAAATTGGACCCCCAAAAGTTGTTGTCCAATTTGGCCTGAGTACGCTGATACCCCAGATGTGGGAGAAAACTACTGTATGGACACACGACGGGGCTCGGAAGGGAAGCAGTGACGTTTTGGAATGCAGACTTTGATGGAATGGTCTGCGGGTGTCATGTGCGTTTGGAGAGCCCCTGATGTACCTAAACTATTGAAACTCCCCACAAGTGACCCCATTTTGGACACTAGACCCCCCACAGAACTTATCTAGATGTGTGGTGAGCACTTTGAACCCCCAAGTGCTTCACAGAAGTTTATAACACTCGGACGTGAAAATAAAAAAATCATTTTTTTCCACAAAAATGATATTTTTGCCCCCAATTTTTTATTTTCCTAAGGGTAACAGGAGAAATTGGACCCCAAAAATTGTTTTGCAATTTGTCCTGAGTAGGTTGATACCCTACATGTGGGGTAAAACACTGTTTGGGCGCATGGCAGAGCTTGGAAGGGAAGGAGCAACATTTGACTTTTTCAACTCAGAATTGGCTGGAATTGAGATCAGACGCAATGTTGCATTTGGAGAGCCCCTGATGTGCCCAAACAGTGGAAACCCCCCAATTATAACTCCAACCCTAACCCCAACACACCCCTAACCCTAATCTGAGCCCTAACCCTAGCCCTAACCCTAGCCCTAGCCCTAACCCTAGCCCTAACCCTAACCCTAGCCCTAACCCTAACCCTAACCCTAACGGGAAAATGGAGATAAATACTTTTTTTTAATTTTATTATTTTTCCCTAACTAAGGGGGTGATAACGGGGGGTTTGATTTACTATTTATGGCGGTTTTTATTTTTGGCAGCTGTCGCACGCTTTTTATTGTAAAAATAGTTTTTGCATCACCACATATTGAGAGCTATAATTTTTCCGTATTTGACCCACCGAGTCATGTGAGGTCTTATTTTTTGCGGGACGAGTTGACGTTTTTATTGGTACCATTTTCGGGCACGTGACATTTTTTGATCGCTTTTTATTCCTATTTTTGGGACACAGAATGAACAAAAACCAGCGTTTCATGAATTTCTTTTGGGGGGGTGCGTTTACACCATTCCGCGTGCGGTAAAATTGATAAAGCGGTTTTATTCTTCGGGTCAGTACGGTTACAGCGATACCTCATTTATGTCATTTTTTTATGTTTTTGTCGGTTTTATGCAATGAAAACTATTTTATATAAAAAATAATTATTTTTGCATCGCTTTATTCTGCGAGCTATAACTTTTTTATTTTTTTGCTGATGATGCTGTGTGGCAGCTCGTTTTTTGCGGGACAAGATGACGTTTTCAGCGGTACCATGGATATTTATATGCGTCTTTTTGATCGCGCGTTATTACACTTTTTGCTTGGCGGTATGATAATAAATCATTATTTTTTGCTTCGTTTTTTATTTTTATTTTTTAAGGGGTTCGCTAAAGGGGTTAACTAATGGGACAGTTTTATAGGGTGGGTCATTACGGACGCGGCGATACCTAATATGTGTACTTTTATTGTTTTTTTTTTATTATTATTTCCAAAAAATGGATTTATTGGGGGAATATTTTTTTTTTTTTCTAATTTATTTGGCGATTTTTTTTTTAATTATTTTAACACTTTTTTTTATTTTTTTTTTACTTTATTAAATAGTCCCAGGTGGGACATCACTGTCCTGTGACAGATCGCTGATCTGTCACATTACAGATCACTGTGACAGATCAGCAATCTGACACAGGCACTGCAGAAGGCTTCCTCATGCCTGCGCTTTGCAGGCACTGAGGAAGCCAGCTTCCTCAGGCCCCCGAAGGCCCCCGTCGCCATCTTGGATTCGGGGGCCTGGAGGAAAGGAGCCCCCCGCAGCAGCGCTGCACATTGCGCTGCCGTGGGGGGCTCAGGGAAGCAAGGAGGGAGCCCCCTCCCTGCCGATGCTTCCCTTTAACCCCCGGTACACCGCGATCATGTTTGATCGCGGTGTGCAAGGGGTTAACGTGTCGGGGGCGGTCCGTGACCGCCCCTGACACATTGTGCCGGGTGTCAGCTGTGATAATCAGCTGACACCCGGCCGCGATCAGCGGCGCTCACCACGTGGGCGCCGCTGATCGCGCTAGACGTACTATCCCGTCCATGGGCATAGGGGCCCGGGTCCCATGGACGGGATAGTACGTCTCATGTCAGGAAGGGGTTAATACAATCTACTCTGCTCAGCTTCACCCAGCTGACTGACTAAAGTGAACACCTTGCCTGGTAATATGCAGAACCAGCCAGCTGCAAATAATCATAGTGTATAGAGCTAGGATTTATCCTTAGCCTACCTGGCTTTGCTACAATATACTTGAATCCAATAGAAAATTTATGGAAGGAACTAAAGCTCAGCGTTCATACAAGGAGCCCACAGGACCTAGAGTGTTTGAAGAGTGTTTGTGTGGAAGAATAAGCCAAAATCACACTTGAGCAATGCCTGCGACTAGTTTCTCGATGCAGGAGCAGTCTTCAAGCTGTCATCACCAACAAAGGCTTTTGTGCGAAGTATTAAATCAAATTCAGTAAGTGTGTTCAATACTTTTTCCTTGAGCCATTTCTCATTATTTCACATAACTTACTTTCTGGTCATCTATGGTTTTCTTTAGGAAAAGAGAAACGTTGTTCTAGCTTCTGGTAAAATAGTTCTTTATTTTAAGTCCAATGGTCAGCGCTCATAGCAAGTGAGTAATTCCACTACATAGAGGCGATCTGCTCATCTCCTCTGTGTAGCAGAGCTGATCGGGTTATGGGAGCTTCTAGTCTCCCATTTAGACTATTGCAGCATGCCAAAAGTAAAAAAAAATGTTTTTAAAAATATAAATATATATATATACATACAGTGGGGAAAAAAAGTATTTAGTCAGTCAGCAATAGTGCAAGTTCCACCACTTAAAAAGATGAGAGGCGTCTGTAATTTACATCATAGGTAGACCTCAACTATGGGAGACAAACTGAGAAAAAAAAATCCAGAAAATCACATTGTCTGTTTTTTTTTCATTTTATTTGCATATTATGGTGGAAAATAAGTATTTGGTCAGAAACAAGCAATCAAGATTTCTGGCTCTCACAGACCTGTAACTTCTTCTTTAAGAGTCTCCTCTTTCCTCCACTCATTACCTGTAGTAATGGCACCTGTTTAAACTTGTTATCAGTATAAAAATACACCTGTGCACACCCTCAAACAGTCTGACTCCAAACTCCACTATGGTGAAGACCAAAGAGCTGTCAAAGGACACCAGAAACAAAATTGTAGCCCTGCACCAGGCTGGGAAGACTGAATCTGCAATAGCCAACCAGCTTGGAGTGAAGAAATCAACTGTGGGAGTAATAATTAGAAAATGGAAGACATACAAGACCACTGATAATCTCCCTCGATCTGGTGCTCCACACAAAATCCCACCCCGTGAGGTCAGAATGATCACAAGAACGGTGAGCAAAAATCCCAGAACCACGCGGGGGGACCTAGTGAATGAACTGCAGAGAGCTGGGACCAATGTAACAAGGCCTACCATAAGTAACACACTACGCCACCATGGACTCAGATCCTGCAGTGCCAGACGTGTCCCACTGCTTAAGCCTGTATATGTCCGGGCCCGTCTGAAGTTTGCTAGAGAGCATTTGGATGATCCAGAGGAGTTTTGGGAGAATGTCCTATGGTCTGATGAAACCAAACTGGAACTGTTTGGTAGAAACACAACTTGTCGTGTTTGGAGGAAAAAGAATACTGAGTTGCATCCATCAAACACCATACCTACTGTAAAGCATGGTGGTGGAAACATCATGCTTTGGGGCTGTTTCTCTGCAAAGGGGCCAGGACGACTGATCCGGGTACATGAAAGAATGAATGGGGCCATGTATCGTGAGATTTTGCGTGCAAACCTCCTTCCATCAGCAAGGGCATTGAAGATGAAACGTGGCTGGGTCTTTCAACATGACAATGATCCAAAGCACACCACCAGGGCAACGAAGGAGTGGCTTCGTAAGAAGCATTTCAAGGTCCTGGAGTGGCCTAGCCAGTCTCCAGATCTCAACCCTATAGAAAACCTTTGGAGGGAGTTGAAAGTCCATGTTGCCAAGCGGAAAGCCAAAAACATCACTGCTCTAGAGGAGATCTGCATGGAGGAATGGGCCAACATACCAACAACAGTGTGTGGCAACCTTGTGAAGACTTACAGAAAACGTTTGACCTCTGTCATTGCCAACAAAGGATATATCACAAAGTATTGAGATGAAATTTTGTTTCTGACCAAATACTTATTTTCCACCATAATATGCAAATAAAATGAAAAAAAAAACAGACAATGTGATTTTCTGGATTTTTTTTTCTCAGTTTGTCTCCCATAGTTGAGGTCTAACTATGATGTAAATTACAGACGCCTCTCATCTTTTTAAGTGGTGGAACTTGCACTATTGCTGACTGACTAAATACTTTTTTTCCCCACTGTATATATATATACATATATATATATATATATATATATATACATATACATATATGTTCAAATCACCCCCCTTTTCACCCCACTCAAAATGAAACAATCAAAAAATGAAACATACACATATTTGGTATCGCAGCATTCAGAATCGCCCGATCTATCAGTAAAAAAAGATTATTTCGATCGCTAAATAGCGTAGCGGGAAAAAAGTCAAAACACCAGAATTTTTGTTAGCCGCAACATTGCAGTAAAATGTAACAATGGATGATCAAAAGATCGTATCTGCACCAAAATTGTATCATTAAAAATGTCAGCTCAGCACACAAAAAATAAGCCCTCACCCAACCCCAGATCACGAAAAATGGAGACGCTATGGGTATCGGAAAATTGAGCAATTTCTTTTTCTTTTTTTTTTAACAAAGTTTGACATTTTTTTCCACCACTAAGATAAAAAAGAACCTAGACATATTTGGTGTCTATAAACTTGTAATGACTTGGAGAATCATAATGGCAGGTCAGTTTTAGCATTTAGTGAACCTAGCAAAAAAGCAAAACAAAAACAAGTGCGGGATTGCACTTTTTTGGCAATTTCACCGCACTTGAAATTTTTCATCTGTTTTCTAGTACACAACATGGTAAAACCAATGGTGTCATTCAAAAGTACAACTCATCCCGCAAAAAATAAGCCCTCACGTGGCCATATTGGTGGAAAAATAAAAAGTTATGGCTCTGGGAGGAAGGGGAGCAAAAATGAAAATGCAAAACAGAAAATAATTTCGGTCATGAAGGGGTTAAGAGATCATTTCATCTTCAATTTGCTTAACTGTTAGGGGTGCCCAAAGTTTTACATGTCACTGTGTGTGTATATATATATATCAACCCACGGCACGGTGGCTCAGTGGATACCACTGCAGCACTGGGGTCCTGGGTTCAAATCCCACCAAGGACAACATCTGCAGGAGTTTGTATGTTCTCCCCGTGTTTGCGTGGGTTTCCTCGTGGTACTCCGGTTTCCTCTCACACTCCAAAGACATACTGATAGGGAATGTAGAATGTGAGCCCCATCGGGGACAGCGATGATAATGTGTGCAAACTGTAAAGCGCTGCGGAATATGTTATTGCTATATAAAAATAAAGATTATTATTATTATTATTATTATTATCTTGGGAACACAATTCAGTCCTCAGAAAGGGAAGCCAATAAATGGATAAAGACTGATGATGGAGTAAAGCACACTATCAAAAGTTGAAGAAGAAGGAAGATTCAAAAGGCATGGAAAGCCTGAGGAAAATTCTGAGGAAACGGATAAAACACCTGAGACAATGCTTGATGCATATAGTGCAAGATGTATGAAGAAGAGAGAAAAGTCTTGAGAGTGTTAGGACTTGTTCAGGCTATAGAAGAAAAGGAGAAGTTAATGGGCTTGATGATCATAGAAAAGAACGATCTGAGTGTGAAGAACTTAGGTAAACCATGATGGATATGTCACAGGCTCTATAGAGAGACATTCTGGGCCGAACAAGAGACTAGCACTAATGGACTAAGCCTTTGCTTAGGCTGTTGGAGAACACAACTGCAGGCTTATGCTGTGGATGGACTTTCTTTAGTAGATAACAGATTGCCCGGTGTCCTGGACTATATTGTAACATCTCTCTGGTTTCATTTGTCTTGTTCTTCCTGTAGTCCTCCATGCTGTGATAATGCAGATTATTGTTGCTGTAGCTCCCAAGTAAAACAGTTTGGTCTACGACAATGTCTGAGCACTGATGAAACTGCAGAAAGCTGAAATTCTGCCAAAACTTTCGCAAATCCCGATCCGGTTGTCACAGGAGCAGATGGTGAGCTAACAAGCGATGGCTTTAGAGAAATAGAAGGAAGATAGGACACTGTCTGGCCTGGAGAAGAGTGGCTCGCAGGAGTGGTCTGTACAGGTGTGGAGAATAGGGCCTAATCTAGAGGAATTACCAAGGAGGATTCAGTGGAGAGTGAAAGGTGAGAACTGTGTAAAGTAACAAGATCCTAGGTGTCGTTCCTGTAAAGTGATCAGAGACCTGAGTTAGAAAGTTATACAGCTCTTCAATATTACACGCTGCACAGTTCTGCAAAGCCACCCCCTTCCCATGGAAAAATAATGGTCTGTCATCATTTTCTGAGATTAATAGCTTTTTATTATTCTTTCAAAAGCGTCATGTGAGTGCTTGCTTATTATGGAGCAAGCTGTGATTTTCATTGGTACCATGTTAAAGTACATTCTACTTTTTTATTGCTTTTTATTGGATTTTGGCGGGGGATGAGGTGATAGAGACACAGCCATTCTGGCAGTTTGATTTTTGCTTTCTGATTACAGTAATCACTGTACTGCAAGAGTTAAATAATGTCATTTAATTCTAGATTGAGCTGTTATGACATGACAAGGACAAATATGATTTTTTAATAAAATGTGTCTAATTAAAACTGTTCTTTTTTTTCATTTTTAACTCTTTTTTTCCCCAAAAATATATATAAAAAATGTACCATGTTTTGTATGTGATTTTATTTCCCTTAGGAGACTTTAGTCTAAGGATGCAACCAATTTGTTTTTGTTTTAATCAATAACTTACTTATTTTTCCGCTGACATAGCCATACGAGGGTTGTTATTTTTGCAGAAGGCCTTGTAGTTTTGAATGACACCATTCACCTTATCATACAATGCACTCAAAAATACTAAGGAAAAAAGGTGAAATGGTAAAAGAAAAATGCCAGAATTCTGCTATTGTATTTTGGACTTTGTTTTTACAGTGTATAGTGTACAGTAAAAATTACCTAGCAAATGATTCTCCAGGTCTGTAGAATTGTAACGATATGAAAAATGTTTATTTTTGTAGTTTTTTAAATACTTTTTTTGTCTTTTGTTTGACAGAAAGTACAACAATATTATTCTACATTCAGCAAAGTACATACTGTATGTGTAGTCCTTCTAATTTTAAAACACAAGATTAACTAAATATATTCTTTAACCCTTTAACAACCGCCGATACCCTTTTAACGGCGGCAGTTAACGGTATTTATTCTTCAGCGTCGCTTTTTAACGGCGTTGAGAAATAAGTGTATAAGCACCCTCCCAGCGTCAGAAAATCTCCGGGGTCTCGACTACCCTCCCCTGTCATGTCATCGCCGTTATTCACTAAATAACGGTGGTCAAAAAAAGTCCAGTTTTCCATTCATTTCACTCTCCTCTGATATGATCTAGCATACCAAAGGAGAGAGAAACAGGATCCACCGAGCCACCCCGGTACCTCCACCATCCCTGGATCCTCCTGCTCCATCCCCTGGCCCTCCTCATCATCTTCCTGGAAGAAAATTGCGTGTGCATGAGCAGTGCGCCCACCGAGGTCTGCTGGCTGGTACCCGGCAACAATAGGAGATTTTTCCTATTGGTTCATTTTGAACACAGTGATCAAAATAAAAAAAAATAGTAAATCAAATCCCCCCTTTGTCACCCTCTTAATTAGATAAAAATATTAAAATATTTTTATTTTTTCTCTATTCTTTGTGGTTAGGTTTAGGGTTGAAGTTAAGATTGGGGTTTGTGCTGGGGTTAGAACTGGGGTTTGGGTTGTGTTGGGGTTAATGTTGGGTTGAGATTAGGGTTGTGCTTAGATTTGGGGTTGTGTTGAGGTTAAAGTTGTGTTTGGGGTTAAGGTTGGGTTGGGGTTAGGGTTGGGTTGGGGTTAGGGTATTGTTGGGGTTAGGGCTGTGTTAGGGTTGGGGTTAGGTTTGTGTTGGGGTTAGTGTTGTGGTTAGGGTTAATGGTGTGTTGGCATTACGGTTGGGTTTAGGGCTGTGCTAGGACTGAAGTTAGAATTGGGGGGTTTCCACTATTTAGGCACATCAGGGGGTCTCCAAACGCGACATGGTGACCACCATCAATTCCAGCTAATTTTGTGTTCAAAAAGTCAAAAGCTCCCTTCTGAGCCCTGCCATGCGCCCAAATAGTGGATTTCTTCCACATATGGGGTATTGGTACACTCAAGAGAAATTGCACAACAAATTTTGGGGTCCATTTTCTCCTGATACCCTTGTGAAAATAAAAAAAAAAGTTTGGGTCGAAAGTAATTTTTTTTGTGAAAAAAGTTAAATGTTAATTTTTTTCCTTCCACATTGCTTTAGATCTTGTGAAGTTTTTAGAATGGTGTCAATTTTGGGTATTTTCTGTCATATTGACCCCCAAACACACTTCAAATGTGATGTGGTCCCTAAAGAAATGGTTTTGTAAATTTTACTGTAAAAATGAGAAATTGCTGGTCAACTTTTAACCCTTATAACTTCCTAACAAAAAAAATTGGTTCCAAAATTGTGCTGATGTAAAGTAGTCATGTGGGAAATGTTATTTATTAACTATTTTTAGTGACATATCTCTCTGATTTAACCCCTTCGTGACTGGGCCAATTTTTTAAATTGTGACCAATGTCACTTTATGTTGTCATAACTCTGGAATGCTTCAACAAATCCCAGTGATTTTGAGAATGTTTTTTCGTGGCACATTATAATTTATGATAGTGGTAAATTTAGATTGATATATTTTGTGTTTATTTATGAAAAATATCAGAAACTTGACAAAAATGTAAAAACAATTGCAATTTTCAAACTTTGAATGATTATCTTTTTAATCCAGATAGTCATGCCACAGAAAAATGTTCATAAATAACATTTCCCTCATGCCTGCTTTACATCAGCACCATTTTTAAAACACTAATTTATGTTGTTAGTCTTTTAGGAGGTTTAAAAATGTAGCAGTAATTTTTCCTTTTTTTCAAGGAAATTTGCAAAATTTATTTTTTTGAGGGACCTATCCAAGTTTGAAGTGCCTTTAGGGGTGCTATATATTGGAAAATCCCAAACATGATACCATTTTAAAAACTGCACCCCCAGACAAATTGAAAACTGCTGTCAGGTAGTTTATTAACCCTTCAGGTCAGTTTCAGGAATTAATGCAAAGTGGTATAGCCGGAATGAAAAAGTGTTTGTTTACCACCTAAATGTCACTAACTTCTGAACTGACCGCTATAGCCGGGAGACTCTAAGGCCGCTATTTAGCCATGAACTGCTATGGCAAACATCAGGACCACACAATCATGATCTCGGTGTGTCAATTAGATTAAAGCGCAAGGCCCCACAATCTAATAACCATTTATTTGATGTAGTCAATTTTGACAGCAGCAACTAAGGGGTTAAACAGATATGGATGGTGCCAATGTAAGGGGGTGAAGCACCGAAGGAGCTGAGGGGGAGATGCCTTCCCAGCACCGTGCCCGGAACCATTGAGATGGGCATTAGGCTCCCCAGGGGATGTTTTAGGGGACTAGACTGTAACCAGGAACAGAAAGAGGGCAGGATGCGGAGCGGGAAAACTGCGCGTGCTTTCAGCAGAGCAGTACAGAGACCAGAGGAGAGAGGATGCTGATGCAGGGGAGGAGAGGAAATGGGTACAGCCGCAGCAGACAGAGACCACGGACACAGGCGGTGGGCAGTGAGTACGAGAAGCCTGTCACTGCACTGCCAGGAAGGCTGCTGACTCCCCTCCTCTTTGAGACTTTGCCTGACAGAGAGACTGCATACTTCAACCAGATGCTTCCCCCGCAGAGAGATCGGGTCATGTGCTAAGATGCTCCCCTGTGACCAAGGGGCATTCAGTGACGGGACAGTGACCAGTAAAGAGAGACTGTGTAAGGCAGAGCCCCTGACCTCGGTGGGAGAACTCCACTGCCGTGGCAGAGAGAAGCATTTGGAGCACAGGGGGATAGCGTCACCTTCATACCCCTTTGGCTCCAGCGTTGACCCCTCATACTCCAGCTGGACTATACTAAGGACCCCAGAGACAGAGGACAGCAAGCACCACTGGTGCCTTGGTACCAACGTTGGACAAGAGTGATTCTCTCCAATCAAGACCCCAGGACTGATAAGTTTGTCTCATAGGAGAAAACCGTTTCTACTATTTGAACCCCATATATGTCTCTCTGCTGTTGATATAATCTGTTACATCTCATTCTCTCTTATACTGTATGTTTTACCAGTATTAACCCCTGTAAATAAACCTCCCCTTTTACTGTTGGTCTGCCTGTTCCGTGGTGACATATACCTCTCCTGCACGTTATTACATTTGGTGTATTCGGCAGGAAGTCACACAATGGCGCCAAGACAAGAAAAACCTCAAAAAGGGAATGACTGAGGGGTTCCAAAATAAAGTAGTAAACCAGAGAGCACAAAAAAGGGAAAACCCCTAAAATATAACTTTTAATTAAATGTTTAAAAGAGAACAAGCATATGTGAAATCACACAATACCAGGGGGGTCAGAGAAAATACACTTGTATACTCTATATATGTGAATAAGGTATATATACAAAAGGAGCAAAAAACTATAAATCCCTATCTAGCCCTAGTAAGGCCCTTCCTAACCGCAGAGGTTGGCACCCTAGTTGTTGATGACATGGTATCCCCGCTCAACGTCGGCGTCTCTAATAACGCCCTAGACCACCCTACGTATACAAAAAAACAAAAACACACTCACACTTGAATACCTAAAAAACTAATATAAAGTTCTATAGTGCTGTATAACTTATCTCGTAGTATAATAACCCTCCAAAAAATTGGAGTCTTATCTCTGAGTAATACCAAGGTACAAAAAAGCAGCTTACTGACACTTATCTCGTAGTCAAAAGATCATTACATGCTGCTAAGGGGCAGACAGATAATTAAAAAACCCTCAAAAACGTCTACAGTGAAAAATACAGCAATATGATGCATATCAAGCACTTAAAGCAAAAACAACCTCAGGACAAGCCTGTGGAATATTAATGCACACTGCATAGTCAATAATAGACAAAAATACATATAGTCAGCATGTAAAAAACTATTGCTAGCAAACAGGGGTAAAATAGCCCCGCAATAGAGAAAGAGACCGGGGTAACAATGACCCTGTACAGCAAGAGGTAAATCCACATCAGCATACAAAAAAATATAGTGGAATTCCTTTGTGTATAATTTACGCCCAGAGTACAATCCTCTTTGCAAACATATTAGATTCTCAAACAAGAACACCGTCTCATGAGGTTAAGTGCAGTTACCTCAATCCTAATACAGCATGTGAAATCACAGTCGGCCCAATGCAATGTGCAAAAAATATATACTTATCAGCCATTGGTGACAGCGGGACCGACGCATTTCCCCCTCTAAGTAGCTGAGGGTTCATCAGGGGTCAAGAAAGTGGGGTCTCATTACCCTTGGCCGAGAGACAAATGCAGTGTGCGGCTAGCTCCAGGCGCGTCCGGCGCCATCATTTAAAGATTCAGCGCCGATCTAGACCGCCCACATCCGGTCTGTTAGCTGGAATAATGGATGCCAAATGGAACATAGTCTGCGCTCCAAAGACCGGAGGCGTGTCATAGCAAAAGGGGGCAGACCATACTAAGCGATACTGATAGAGTGAGAGATACAGCAGGATATCAAAACGAGCGCCGATCTAATGAGGCGCATAGGGGTAGAGCGTTCCATAATAGCAACAGGACATATACAAGTGGCTGCAAAACAACGCCCGTCTAATGAGGCACTTAGGAATCACATAATATATTCCATATAGAGTATTCCCAAACAAGGCATTATAATCAAATACCCCTAAAAAATAGATTTTTCTTACAACAAGGCTTAATAGCCCAATACCCCATAGTTAGTAACACCCTACCAATAGTATGAAAAAACAAATAGATAATTATACCCCTAATGTATGATGAGCATGGAGCAAATAATTGTATTCTTAAAAATGACAACAAAAATAATAAGTAAAATTACACAATCGTAGTAAAGCTCAAAAAGAGCTAAAGAGATAAGCTGGAACTTTATGAGACCACACTGATCATAGGTAGCTATTAAAATTCAACTGTTCATTTAAC
The DNA here is from genome assembly GCF_039654945.1 of Dendrobates tinctorius. NCBI lineage: Eukaryota > Metazoa > Chordata > Amphibia > Anura > Dendrobatidae > Dendrobates > Dendrobates tinctorius. Next base: position 213,842 of record NW_027362016.1, on the reverse strand, counting down.
CCTTTAGGGCTCTGTGATTCGAGCCAGAAGATCCAGCGTGTTTCTCGCTATAGGATCTTCCTATCCCAATCTCTCTGTCTAGCTGCGGGTTGGACTCTCTCAATCACACAAAATGAAATTTGTTTGACATCTCCCCCATGTACCAGATTGACATGACGTGCAAGAGGAGTGTCCCTACAATGTCTGATGTCCCCCAGGTGTTCCCCTATACGGACTCTCAACTCACGTTTCGTTTTTCCCACATAATCAAGTGGGCAAGAGCAAGTACACAGATATACAACTCCTGTCGTTTTACAATTAGCAAATAAACTCATGTTATATACCCTTTTAGTCTGTGCACTACAGAATGTTTGTGAGGGACAAATATATTTACAGAAACTACAGTGTCCACATCTAAAAGTACCCATAGCTCTGTTTTGCAGCCATGTACCCTCTTTCTTACATGGTTCTAGGTGGATCTTCACCACCTGATCTTTAATAGACTTGCCCTTCCTGTACATGATTGAGGGTTTCGGGGTGATATAGTCACAAATGTCCTTATCAGTCTTTAGGATCGCCTTGTTTCTTGTATCTCCAGAACTTTTTCAGACTGATCATCCCTGTCATTAGAATATCCCTTCCTGTCCCCAGGGAGAAGGAGGACCTGTACAATCTCACCAGAATGATAGGTTCTTTTGATGATCAGTCTGAAAAAGTTCTGGAGATACTCACAAGACACTGGGCGATCCTAAAGACTGATAAGGACATTTGTGACTATATCACCCCGAAACCCTCAATCACGTACAGGAAGGGCAAGTCTATTAAAGATCAGGTGGTGAAGATCCACCTAGAACCATGTAAGAAAGACGGTACATGGCTGCAAAACAGAGCTATGGGTACTTTTAGATGTGGAGACTGTAGTTTCTGTAAATATATTTGTCCCTCACAAACATTCTCTAATGCACAGACTAAAAGGGTATATAACTTGAGATCTTTTGCTAATTGTAAAACGACAGGAGTTGTATATCTGTGTACTTGCTCTTGCCCACTTGATTATGTGGGAAAAAGGAAACATGAGTTGAGAGTCCGTATAGGGGAACACCTGGGGGACATCAGACACTGTAGGGACACTCCTCTTGCACGTCATTTCAATCTGGTACATGGGGAAGATGTCAAACAAATTTCATTTTGTGTGATTGAGAGAGTCCGAAAACAGCAGCTAGACAGGGAGATTGGGATAGGAAGATCCTACAGCGAGAAACATGCTGGATCTTCTGGCTCGAATCACAGAGCCCTAAAGGGTTAAATGAACAGTTGAATTTTAATAGCTATCTATGATCAGTGTGGTCTCATAAAGTTCCAGCGCCTGTTTCACACTTACGTTTTTCTTCTCAGTTGTAATCCGCCAAAATGGCGGAGAACAGATCCGTAGGTGTCGAAATAGCAACGGGAGCCACCGGACCGTTGGTGCGCCGAGATTCGCCGATCCGGGAAAGTTAAAGGAGCCGCGCTGAAAAAAAAAAATACCGCCGATGTAGCAGAGGAGAGCCGGGATATTGAGGGAAGAGAGCCGGGATATCGCGGGACGAGAGCCGGGATATCGTGGGACGAGAGCCGGGATATCGCGGGACGAGAGCCGGGATATCGCGGGATGAGAGCCGGGATATCGCGGGACGAGAGCCAGGATATCATGGGACGAGAGCCGGGATATCGTCAGGCGGGACAAGAGGAGAGCCGGGACATCGTCAGGCGGGACAAGAGGAGAGCCGGGACGAGAGAGAGAGAAGGAGAGAGATTTTCTCCAGCAGTCAGATTGGATTCAGGGTTAAATGGATAGCAAAAGGCAAAAATGCGGATACGGCCGCCAAAAAAACGTTGCATTGTCCGTCCGGTGATGTCAGCGGACGCCAAAATTTTGGCGGATCCGCTGACATACGGATGCAATGGACGAGTGTCAGTCAAAATCCGCCGATAATGCAAGTCAATGGGGAAAAAAATGGATCCGCCCAAAAAAATGGCGGATCCGTTTTTTTAAAAAAACGGCGGATTTTGACTGATAGTGACAAATGGATGTGTGAAACAGGCCTTATCTCTTTAGCTCTTTTTGAGCTTTACTACGATTGTGTAATTTTACTTATTATTTTTGTTGTCATTTTTAAGGATATTGGGCAGCACGGTGGCTCAGTGGTTAGCGCTGCAGCCTTGCAGCGATGGAGTCCTGGGTTTGTATCCCACCAATGACAACATCTGCAAGGAGTTTGTATGTTCTCCCCGTGTTTCCTCGGAGCACTCTGGTTTCCTCCCACACTCCAAAGACATACTGATAGGGAATTTAGAATGTGATCCCCATCGGGGACAGTGATGAAAATGTGTGCAAACTGTAAATGTTAGCGCTATATAAAAAAAAATAAAGAAAGAAAAATAAAGAAAGGATACTATTTGTTCCATGCTCATCATACTTTAGGGGTATAATTATCTATTTGTTTTTTCATACTATTGGTAGGGTGTTACTAACTATGGGGTATTGGGCTATTAAGCCTTGTTGTAAGAAAAATCTATTTTTTAGGGGTATTTGATTATAATGCCTTGTTTGGGAATACTCTATATGGAATATATTATGTGATTCCTAAGTGCCTTATAAGACGGGCGTTGTTTTGCAGCCACTTGTATATGTCCTGTTGCTATTATGGAACGCTCTACCCCTATTCGCCTCATTAGATCGGCGCTCGTTTTGATATCCTGCTGTATCTCTCACTCTATCAGTATCGCTTAGTTTGGTCTGCCCCCTTTTGCTATGACACACCTCTGGTCTTTGGAGCGCAGACTGCGTTCCATTTGGCATCCATTATTCCAGCTAACAGACCGGATGTGGGCGGTCTAGATCGGCGCTGAATTTTTAAAAGATGGCGCCGGACGCGCCTGGAGCTAGCCGCACACTGCATTTGTCTCTCGGCCAGGGGTAATGAGACCCCACTTTCTTGACCCCTGATGAACCCTCAGCTACTTAGAGGGGGAAACGCGTCGGGTCCCGCTGTCACCAATGGCTGATAAGTATATATTTTTTGCACATTGCATTGGGCAGAGTGTGATTTCACATGCTGTATTATGATTGAGGTAACTGCATTTAACCTCATGAGACGGTGTTCTTGTTTGAGAATCTAATATGTTTGCAAAGAGGATTGTACTCTGGGTGTAAATTAAACACAAAGGAATTCCACTATATTTTTTGTATGCTGATGTGGATTTAACCTCTTGCTGTACAGGGTCATTGTTACCCCCGTCTCTTTCTCTATTGCGGGGCTATTTTACCCCTGTTTGCTTGCAATAGTTTTTTGCATGCTGAATGTCAGGAACACCGCACTGAGCTTGCTCACTGAGCCAGTGCGCGTGTCCTGAGTAAAGCGAACTGTGTTCAAAGATACCTGTCGAGCGGGCAGCAGCCGAATAGGTGCGTACTTCAGAACAGCAGGACCTGAAGCACGTGACTGCTGGGGGCGTGGCCTAAACTCCAGCGAGCTAGGAGCTGCAAGAGAACTCCTAGCAGGGTAACTGCGAGACAAAGTTACCAAGGGGCATAGACAGGGAGGATAGTCAGGACGTAGCCAATGAATCATACACAGAGAGAGTAACGCAGTACAGAATCAACAGGCAAACTCACAACGGGGAGCAGAACTGGGTCAGAACCATATAAACAAGCTATAACAACGAACAGGCACACGGAGGTCACCACACTCGGCCAAAGGCAAAAGTATAACTGACAGGGATTGGAGCTTCCCAGGGGTTTATGAAGCTCTCCCAGAACCAAAAAGAGGCCCCAATTATTAACCCGAGGTGTGCAGGTCAAAACCTGCACTGAGCTCCAGACATTAACCCCTGACATGCAGCTCAAAAACCTGCACTGAGATCATGACAGTACCACCCTCTCAACGGGGGGCCTCTGGACCCCCAGGCTTCCCCGGGTACTTGGCATGGAAAGCCTGAACCAGGCGATCTGCATGTACAGAGCGAGCAGGGACTCATGAGTGCTCCTCTGGTCCATATCCCATCCAGTGGACCAGATACTGCAAAGAGCGGCGCACCCGCCGAGAGTCCACAATATGTCCGACCTCATACTCCAATTGACCCTCCACCAGCACTGGAGGAACAACAGGCTCGGAGTCATCTTTGACAGAACCTACGGAATTCAACAGAGATTTATGGAACACATTGGATATTTTTAAGGAGGCGGGGAGACGCAACCTATTTGCCACTGGGTTAACTATCTCCATAATCTCGTACGGACCAATGAACTTTGGTCCCAACTTAGCTGATGGTACCTTTAAGTTGATGTTACGTGTGGAAAGCCAAACTTTCTCTCCCACCTGAAACATGTCTCCCGATGCTCTCTTTTTGTCAGCAAAATATTTGTACCTCCCCTGGGCCCGAGAGATATTACGCTGGACTTCAGCCCAGAGGTTTTTTAACCATTGAACGGATCCCTCTACCCCTGGACAACCGGAATCCACCAGTGAAAACTCCCCAAAATGCGGATTAAACCCATAGTTAATCAGGAATGGGGACATGTTGGTGGACTGACTCACCCGGTTGTTAAAAGCGAATTCCGCCAACGGTAACGCATCACACCAATCCTCCTGTCTGGCGGAGGTCAGACACCTGAGAATTTGTTCCAGGGATTGATTGGTGCGTTCTCTCTGACCATTACTCTACGGATGATATGCCGACGAGAAGGAGAGTGAGATGCCCAATTTCATACAGAACGCCCTCCAAAATTTGGCCACAAACTGCACACCTCTGTCAGACACCACATTCAGGGGTACCCCATGCAATCGGACCACATGCTGCACAAACAACCTTGACAATGTTTCTGCTGAGGGTAATGCTGCCAAGGGAATGAAATGAGCCTATTTAGAAAACCTACCCACCATCACCCAGATCACGGTATTGCCCCTGGAAGGTGGAAGGCTGGTAATAAAATCCATGGAAAGATGAGTCCATGGCCTGTCAGGAACCGGTAAAGGTATGAGTTCCCCAGCCGGCCAGTTCTGCGAGCTTTTGGAACGGGCACACACACCACAAGCAGAAACAAATTTCTTGACATCGGACCTTAGTGAAGGCCACCAAAAACCCCTGGCTACTGCCTCTCTGGTGGCCGTGATACCTGGATGAGCACTCAGCCTACAATCATGAAACTCCTGCAGAAGTCTAGACCGCAATAAATCTGGAGCAAACAATTTATCCCCTGGCCTGGTTGCCAGAGCTAGGGCCTGAGCCCTTAGAATTTCTTGTTCCAACTCAGATGAGACCCCCGCCACTACCACCCCTGGGGGAAGAATGGAGGATGGCTGCTCGGGGGGAGACACTGGGTCAAAACTTCTGGACAGGGCATCCGCTTTAACATTTTTGGACCCCGGTCGAAAAGTAATGGAGAACTGAAATCGTGAAAAAAAAGTGGCCAACGGGCTTATCTAGGAGTAAGCCTCTTAGCAGATTCAAGGTATGCCAAATTTTTGTGATCCGTGACAACCGTGATAGGGTGAGCCGCCCCTTCCAAAAAGTGCCTCCATTCCTCAAATGCCAGCTTGAGCACAAGAAGTTCTCTATTGCCTACATCATAGTTTCTCTCGGCTGAAGAGAACTTCTTGGAGAAGAAGGCACAGGGTCTGAGATTGGTAAGGGTTGCCGGACCCTGGGACAGCACTGTCCCCACCCCTACTTCAGAAGCATCCACCTCCACAATGAATGGTTTGGACGGGTCTGGTTGGTCCAACACCGGGGCGGACATGAAACATTTCTTAATAGCTGAGAAGGACTCCTTAGCGAGTACAGACCAATTTTTTACATCAGCGCCCTTCCAGGTAAGATCCGTGAGTGGTTTAACCACTTGTGAGAAACCTTTAATGAATCTCCGATAATAGTTTGCAAATCCTAAGAAGCACTGGAGCCCCTTGAGATCTCGAGGCTGAACCCAGTCAGCGATCGCCAGCACCTTCTTAGGATCCATACGAAACCCCTCACAGGACACAATCAACCCCAAAAAAGACAGTTCCTGTGCAAAAAATGAACATTTTTCCAATTTAGCGAATGATTGGTTCTCCCTGAGTATCTGGAGAACTGTCTATAGATGTTGCAAGTGAGATTGGCTGTCCGGGGAATACACCAAAATGTCATCCAAATAAATAACAAAACGGCCTATCAGGTCAGAAAACAACACATTGATGAAATTCTGGAAAATAGCGGGCGCATTAGTTAACCCAAACTGCATTACCAGGTTTTCAGAGTCCTTCTGATGTGAGGAACGCAGTTTTCCACTCGTCCCCTTCCCGAACCCTTATCAAGTTGTAGGCCACCTGGAGATCTAACTTGGAGAACCATTGGGCCCCAGCTAACTGGTTACATATGTCTGGGATGAGGGGAAGCGGGTAAGTGTTCCTAACCGTTATCTTGTTCAGTTCCCGAAAGTCGAGGCACGGCCGCAAACCACTATCTTTCTTCTTCACAAAGAAGAATCCTGCTGCCACAGATGACACAGAAGGCCTGATATGCCCTTTGCGGAGACTCTCAGCTATGTACTCCTTCATGGCTTGGCGCTCAGGCCCAGACAAATTGAACAATTGAGCCTTAGGTAACTTGGCTCCGGGTACTAAATCAATGGCACAATCATAGGGTCTATGTGGTGGCAGCGCCTCAGCCTCACTTTCGGAAAAAACGTCTTCGAAATCCTTCAGGTACTCTGGAATACCTTCCAGACCGATAGACGACACAAATAGCAGGAGGAGGAGCGCCGAGAGATGTCTGCTCTGGCATGAGGCTCCTGAGTTTTTTAGTTTTTTCCCCGTTTAATTGTTAATTCTCCCTTTGGTTCACTCACCATTGCGTAGCTACAGGATTCAGCAGAGCTGGGAGTAGTGTGGAGACTGCGATCAGCTGGGACCGGTGTCTTTCTGTCCTCGTGGAGCTCCGTTCCTGGATTCAGCTGGGAGAGAGTGAAGCTGCTGGCTGCCTGCCAACTTTCCTACAACTTGTACCCATTTCCAGCAAGCAGATGATCCCAGGATAGGAAACCTGGTGGAGTGTGCGGTGCTGGAGTTGTTCTGGAGATCTTGTGGTCCATGTGGAGCTGTAGGGCTACAGGATTCGGCAGAGCTGGGAGTAGTGTGGAGACTGCGACCAGCTGGGACCGGTGTCTTTCTGTCCTCGTGGAGCTCCGTGCCTGGTTTCAGCTGGGAGAGAGTGAAGCTGCTGGCTGCCTGCCAACTTTCCTACAACTGGTACCCATTTCCAGCAAGCAGATGATCCCGGGATAGGAAGACTGGTGGAGTGTGCGGTGCTGGAGATGTTCTGGAGCTGGGCAGGTTTGGACTGACTGTTGGCGTGTCCCCTGATGTCCCTGTCTTGTTGCACCCATGCCCTCCCCCCCAGCAGTGCTGGGAGCACCCTTTATTGAAAGTTGTACATTTAACTCTGCTAAGCTGTGACTGTTCAGTCTTTATAGCTACAAGCTGAGTGTAATCATGGCCACTGCACTCTGTAAACCTACTCTTATGATTTCAAGGGACGATTTATTATTCTGGAATCATCCGCAATTTCTCATGGACTCCCCTTCTTGGAGCATGATTGCTAATTCAACAATTGAGTACATAAAATCCATTACTTCTGTGAAACCTGTGGAGGTGTACTGCAAGAGAGGTAGGAGAGGAGGCGTCCTGGCACGCTTTCGGAGGAGAGTGTTCAGAACAGCTCTTCCTTCACTCCACTTGGCTAATGTCCTTTCCTTATCTAACAAAATGGAGGATCTGAGCTTACTTTGTAACATGAGATCTGATATGGCCAATTCAGCTGCTCTTTGTTTTACTGAGACCTGGTTGAATGAGACCATCCCTGATTGTAGTCTGGATCTACCTGGTTTTGTTATCTACAGAGCTGACCGTGATTGTGTAGCTTCAGGTAAACAAAGGGGGGGTGGGGTATGTCTCTACATCAACACTAGCTGGTGCTGTGATGTTAACATACTGGGAAAAGATTGCTCTACAGATCTAAAGTACCTTGCACTCAATTGTAGACCATTTTACTCTCCAAGAGAGTTTTCATCTGTGGTTCTGGTTGCAGTATATATTCCCCCTCAAGCATCTGTTAAAGCTGCTATTGGTGAATTAGCTTGCAAAATATCAGAATGGGAGAAAGAATCTCCAGAATGATTTGTGATCGTAATGGGGGACTTTAACAAAGGAAAACTCAACCTGGATCTCCCCAAATTTACTCAACATATAAACTGCTTCACGAGAGAGAACAATACGCTTGATCACTGCTATACAGTCATAAAAGGGGCCTACAGGGCAGTGAGGAGAGCAGCAGTGGGCTTTTCAGATCATTGTCTAATTCATTTAATTCCAGCCTACAGGCAAAGGTTGAAAACATCCAAACCTACAGTTTATACAAAGAAGACATGGTCTGAGGAGGCAAAATTGCATCTACAAGCATGCTTTGAATGCACGGACTGGGAGGTATTCCAGGAAACATGCTCGGGTCTGGATGAATGGGTTGATGCAGTGTCCTCATATATCCGTTTTTGTGAAGACACGTTTATTCCATCCAAATCTGTCCTCTTTCGGGGAAACAACAAGCCGTGGTTTACAAATAAAGTCAGGTTGATCCGTAAGAGAAAAGAGGAGGCTTATAAAGCAGGCGATATTACTGAATTCAAGAAACTTAGGAACTCGCTATCTAAAGAGATCAAGTTAGCCAAACACGAGTATGCAAAGATTCTGGAGGAAAGGTTCTCATCAAAAGATACTAGATCTGCATGAAGAGGATTAAGAGAGGTCACCAATTATAAAAGCCACCCCACTATAGTGAACCCCAGCAGAAGTCTGGCAGCAGAGTTAAATGAATTCTACAGCAGATTTGAGGCAAGCTCTACACACAGTGGCTATTCATCTCTAAGCTCCTCAGTCTGTTCATATAAAGATCATTCATTGTGCAACACCCAAGTAGTGATCTCCGAGGCAGAGGTGATACACATCCTGAAGGGACTTAAGGTCAAAAAGGCACCTGGCCCTGATGGTGTATCTCCAATGTGTCTGAAAGTATGTGCTACCCAGCTTGCCCCTATACTGACAAATATATACAATGTGTCTCTGAAAGAGTGCGTTGTACCTCAGGGTTGGAAAAGTTCCACAATTATCCCTGTCCTCAAGAAAGTGGGATCCTCTGAGTTGAACGACTATAGACCAGTAGCACTCACATCTGTAGCTATGAAAGTCTTCGAAAGAATTATGATGTCCCACCTGATAAAATTCACGCAGAAGCTATGGGACCCGCTTCAGTTTGCCTATAAGGAGAATCGTTCGGCAAACGACACTGTCAATCTGGCACTGAAGTACATTTTGGATCATACAGATGAACTGCACTCATATGTCCGGATTCTTTTCATGGACTTTAGCTCAGCGTTCAATACCATTGATCCGAATTTACTTCATAAGAAAATGGTAGCTCTTGGAGTCCCTCTCAACTTATGCTTATGGATTTATAACTTCCTGACAGCCAGGATACAGAGTGTAAAAGTTGGACCATTCACTTCGGACACCTTGGTCACAAACATCAGGGCACCTCAGGGGTCTTATTAAGAGTCATAATTTTGGTATCAATCAGGTTCACAGCAGAACCACACTCAACAAAAGCAGTAGTCTGAACCGGACCATTACCATGTTCCAGTTCCACCTGCAGCACCATTTTTGCACGTGAGGAAAATTGTACATGAAGGTCTGGGTAGCCTCCTCGGCTACTACACAGACCTAGTCGTTTCCCGCCATCTTGGAGGATGACGGACAGGAGGGGCAGTCCTTCTTCCAGTGTCCAGGTTCCCCACAATAGAAGCATAACTGCTTCTCCTGTCGGCGTCTTCTTTCCTTTTCCTCACAGGTGACAACGCTCACCTCCATAGCCACAGGAAGAGTCCGGGTCTCATCTCCACTGAAGAATAATGGTGTTTCCCATTGCATAACGCCTCTAGCCCATAGTCTGCGATCCATGCGAACCGCTTGGGTCATGGCATCCTCCAGGGAGTCAGGTGGAGGATGGAGTGCCAAGGCATCCTTCAGACGTTCACACAGGCCTCTACGGAACAGCCCCCGAAGGGCGGCATCACTCCAAGAAATCTCGGCTGCCCAACGTCTGAATTCCATTCGGCCAAGTGCTCCCCCTGACAGACACTCATCACCTTGTCCTCAGCCAAATGCACTCTATCAGGCTCATCATAAATAATCCCTAAGGCTTCAAAAAACGCATCCACAGACATTCTCTTCGGGGCAGAAGAGGAAAGCAAAAATGCCCAGGCTTGTGGGGACCCCCTAAGCAGGGACATAACCACCCCCACCCTCTGTCTCTCATCCCCAGAGGAGCGGGGTCTCAAAGAGAAAAAGAGCTTACAGCCCTCCTTAAATGCTCTGAATTCATCTTTGTTACCAGCAAACATATCTGGCAATTTAACCAGGGATTTGGGTGGGACTAAAATGACATCTCTATTCCCCACCTGCTGAAAGCCTGCGGAAAGCACCCCCTGAAATGAGTCCTCAACCCGCCGTTGGGACTGAGCCAGAGCTTGGTGTTCCAAACTAAGCTTCTGCAGCGACTGAGTCAAGCATTTCACCTGCTCAGATAAAGCACACATTGGGTCCATGCTGCAGAAGTGAGGAGAGAAAAAAAAAATTCAAGGTCAGTTATAATGTCAGGAACACCGCACTGAGCTTGCTCACTGAGCCAGTGCGCGAGTCCTGAGTAAAGCGAACTGTGTTCAAAGATACCTGTGGAGCGGGCAGCAGCCGAATTGGTGTGTACTTCAGAACAGCAGGACCTGAAGCACGTGACTGCCGGGGGCGTAGCCTAAACTCCAGAGAGCTAGGAGCTGCAAGAGAACTCCTAGCAGGGTAACTGCGAGACAAAGTTACCAAGGGGCATAGACAGGGAGGATAGTCAGGACGTAGCCAATGAGTCATACACAGAGATAGTAGCGCAGTACAGAGTCAACAGGCAAACTCACAACATAGAACAGAACTGGGTCAGAACCATATAAACAAGCTATAACAACGAACAGGCACACGGAGGTCACCACACTCGGCCAAAGGCAAAAGTATAACTGACAGGGATTGGAGCTTCCAAGGTGTTTAAGAAGCTCTCCCAAAACCAAAAAGAGGCCCCAATTATTAACCCGAGGTGTGCAGGTCAAAACCTGCACTAAGCTCCAGACATTAACCCCTGACGTGCAGCTGAAAAACCTGCACTGGGATCATGACACTGACTATATGTATTTTTGTCTATTATTGACTATGCAGTGTGCATTTTTATTCCACAGGCTTGTCCTGAGGTTGTTTTTGCTTTAAGTGCTTGATATGCATAATATTGCTGTATTTTTCATTGTAGACGGTTTTGAGGGTTATTTAATTATCTGTCTGCCCCTTAGCAGCATGTAGTGATCTTTTGACTACGAGATAAGTGTCAGTAAGCTGCTTTTTTTGTAACTTGGTATTACTCCGAGATAAGACTCCAATTTTTTGGAGGGTTTTTATACTACGAGTTATACAGCACTATAGCACTTTATATTAGTTTTTTCGGTATTCAAGTGTGTGTGTTTTTGCTTTTTTGTGTCCTTTTTTGTATACGTAGGGTGGTCTAGGGCGTTATTAGGGATGCCGACGTTGAGCGGGGGCGCCATGTCGTCAACAACTAGGGTGCCAACCTCCGCGGTTAGGAAGGGCCTTAGTAGGGCTAGATAGGGATTTATAGTTTTTTACCCATTTTGTATATATACCTTATTCACATATATAGAGTATACAAGTGTATTTTCTCTGACCCCCTGGCATTGTGTGATTTCACATATGCTTGTTCTCTTTTAATCATTTAATTAAAAGTTATATTTTAGGGGTTTTCCCTTTTTTGTGCTCTCTGGTTTACTAAGGCCCCAAGACTAGCATTTCCCTGGGAGCCATGTTGAATAATCTGCCGAGGTTTACAGGGAACAATGCGATGTTATGGAACTGGACTGAGAGAATTCAGGGGTTACTGCGGATGCACCCCTTGGCACCAGCACTAGAGGCAGAAATAGCATTAATGGCCTTGGAGGGGGAGGCCCGAGACTCTGTCATGCATAGACCCCACGGGAAAGAAATACTTTGGATAAGGTGCTGCGCATCCTAGAGGAGACACACGGGGACCCCACTGACGTAGGGGAATTCCATATGCAACTGTTCCATCGGGTGCAAAGAGAGGGGGAGACTGTGACCCAGTTTATGAACGCCCTCCAAGAGCTTCACACTGCTATTAAAAGAAAGGATGGTGTGATATGTTATGTGGATATCATTTTTTGTATATTCCTATTTTGCTATTTCAGTTATTTTCATAGTGTTTTTCTTATTGCATTGTAAGTCTACAGCCTCACTGTATCTGTCTCTTGATGACCCCCTGTAGTGCATTAATCCCTAAGGCCCTTTGTTCTCCTCTGGGAGGCCATGAAACCGCCCCAACTTGTTTGACTACCCCTGGACAAGGAAGGGGGTGGGGAGAACAGCAGCTGGACAAGTCAGTTCCGGTGTGGACAGGATCGTGTTCAGACAGCACTTCAGAGAAAGAAGGACCCGTTTTATCCTCTGGTGCTACAGTTTTGGAATCTCGTTTCCCTGGACATTTTATCCTGATACTGGACTGCATTCTTATTCTGGACTATCTTATCCTTTGTGTGGTGGACTGAATATGGACCTTTTCGTATTTTTGCCTGAATAAAGGTCTTGGAATTGTTCACTCTTCGCTTGCTCTGTTGATTGTGTGAACAAAACCTAAACACCATATTTGATAGCAATGGCAGAAGCATTGAAGATTGTAGTGACTCTTTGCTTAAGTGTCACAATGGATTGGAGATGGAAAGTACCGTGGACTATATAAAAAACACGATGATCGTATAACAGCCGCAAATTCGGAGTATATAAAAACAATAGATCTGGAGGAAACGGTGGATTATGTTAATCAGGAATACTCTGAGAAAATCTGTTTATTGTCCAGTAAGATCATTTTGCCTGCACAATATGCATCCACCACAAAATCCAGTTCTTCATCAACTAAGCACATTAATCAGAATGTTAAAGACTCTATGCCTTATGTACAAAAGTTAAAAGAAGCACAAAATAAGAAAATGGATTCTTCAAGCACTTCCCATTTCACTATAAAGCAAACCGATGAACCCTGTGAAAATGTTCTCATGGAGCAGGTAGAGGTGGATTCCCCATTTTCTAAAAATAAGTCTACTGAAGTACCACAATTGAGCTTGTTCTCCTTGTCATTGGACTTGAGTAATGAAGAATTTATGAGAAAAAATAGTCTTGTTTCTAGTGACTCTGAAAAGCCAATGAGTGCTTCTTTACTCGAATCTTCCATCTTACCAAATACCTCCACTGAAGTGTTTTCCGGGTCCTTGAAGTGGACAAACAATCTACATGGTAACTGTCCGGAACTATTGAAAAGGAGTGCTTTGCCATCGTATGGGCGCTAAAAAAATTGCAGCCATACTTGTATGGCAGAGACTTTACGATTGTTACAGACCACAACCCCCTCACATGGCTGAATCGCGTATCAGGGGACAATGGAAGATTGCTGCGGTGGAGCTTGTCCTTACAACCCTACAGCTTCTCCATCCAATACAAGCGGGGAAGCCAACACCAGAACGCCAATGGACTGTCTCGACAAGAAGAACCATAGGCTCCCCAGGCCGACCTACCCCTGCCACTGTACAAGGAATTATAAATAACTGAGCAATGTGGACTAAAGTGAGCAGGCAAGAGGTCTGTGTAGACCTCATGGAGTGCTCCCTTATTATGGGGGGGAGAGGTTGTAATGGTGTGATATGTTATGTGGATATCATTTTTTGTATATTCCTATTTTTCTATTTCAGTTTTTTTCATAGTGTTTTTCTTATTACATTGTAAGTCTACAGCCTCACTGTATGTGTCTCTTGATGACCCCCTGTAGTGCATTAATCCCTAAGGCCCTTTGTTCTCCTCTGGGAGGCCATGAAACCGCCCCAACTTGTTTGACTACCCCTGGACAAGAAAGGGGGTGGGGAGAACAGCAGCTGGACAAGTCAGTTCTGGTGTGGACAGGATCGTGTTCAGACAGCACTTCAGAGAGAGAAGGACCCATTTTATCCTCTGGTGCTAGAGTTTTGGAATCTCGTTTCCCTGGACATTTTATCCTGATACTGGACTATCTTATCCTTTGTGTGGTGGACTGAATATGGACCTTTTCGTATTTTTGCCTGAATAAAGGTCTTGGAATTATTCACTCTTCGCTTGCTCTGTTGATTGTGTGATACCAGAGAAGGACCCCATGACAGATGGGGTTGGCGTAGGGTCAGTAGATGTGGTGCTCAGGGATCAGATAGTGACGGGGTTACGTGACGGACTGATGAAGCAGGCTATGCGAGAGCGCCTGCGGGTGAAGCCAGACATGACCTTCTCCGAAGTAGGTAGTGAGGCGTGCACGCGCGAGCAAGAGCAGGATGTGACAGGTTCAATGGGAAAGGTGCGGAGCAGGGAGGCAACCACCACTGAAGACAAAGTCCCCCCGATGGGTGGAAGACCTGAGGATGGAGATCATGGTGACTTCCAGAAGAACCCAGGCAGAGAGACCCGGTTCATTAGTGCGAGGAAGAGGAGCTGTTCCCCGAAGGGAAGCTGCAGATACCCCGAGAAGACGTCCCTCACATGCAATACTTGTGGAGAGCCCGGTCATATCGCCCGGTGGTGTCCCCAGTGGAGCCAACCATCCATGCGTCTCCCATTAGCTAGGTGGCTCCGAGCAGGAGGGACACTGCCCAGAGCGAGAAGAGCGGAGGAGGAGTGAAAATAGTCCCACCAGCCTTGTTTCCCTGTGCCCCCTGGTCTGGACTGAAATCAACGGGAGAGCGGTGCGATGTCTGGTAGACACCGGTTCGCAAGTGACCACCATGCCTGAAACTTTTTTTTTGTAGACACTTCACAGAGGTGCTGCGGCCTGAATGGGGTCCAGTCATTAAAATTACGGCGGCCAATCACCTACCCATCCCAGTAGCAGGGGTGGTGTGGCTGAACATAGAAGTCTGTGGAAAAGATGTGGGGAGAAAAGGAATAGTGTTGGTAGATGGACAAGCCGCTCGGGATCACACCGTAACCCTGGGCATGAACGTGCTTAAACACCAAGGAAGCATACTGCTTAATGAGACCCCAGATCAATTCTTACAACAATGGAATGACCAGACTCCACAGAAGAGGGTCTTTCAACAACTGATTCGGGCAGCATGGGTCTGGGAAATATGCAGCAGCGGAAAAGAACTAGGCAAAATCATCATCCCTGCTTCTTTGAATCGAGTGCTACCCCCTGGACAGACCGTGTTCCCCTGCCGGTGCGAGCAGGAGTCCCACTAGAAGGAGTGAAGGTACAGGTAGAGCCTAGCCCAGCTGATCAATACTAGTCGCATGGACCTTGGCCACTGTGCGGAACGGCACCGTCCTCGTGCGCTGTGTGAACTTGGGAGAGGCTGACGTCACCCTGGCTCCCAGAGCAGAATTGGCCCACATCTTAGGTGTACCAGACGAGTTGGTGCCCTCCGAAACAGTGCAGCTGACTGCCAAGGCAGAAGACCCATGGTTGGTGACTAAAAGCGGAGGTCACCCCAGATCCCAGGGTGCTTCAAGAAGGCCGACCGATTCTAGAGCAAATGTGGGCGGAACTCTCAGAAATGCCCTCTCATAAGGTTCCCCAGGTGGAGGCCTTACTAGGGAAGTACCAGGAGGTGTTCGCAAAGGATGAAGATGATTTTGGGCGCACGACGGCCATCACCCATGAGATACCCACTGAGGACGCGGCACCGATACGGGAGAGATATCGCCAGATACCTTCACAAATGTATCAGGAGGTTAAAGGAATGCTGTCACAGATGCTGAAGAAGGGAGTGATCCATGAGAGCCAGAGCCCATGGGCTGCCCCCATCGTCTTGGTGCGGAAAAAGGATGGAACTCTACTTTTCTGTGTGGATTACCGCCAGCTCAGCGCTTTCACCGTGCAAGATTCATATCCACTGCCACTGATAGAGGAGTCTCTGTCAACATTGGGAAAGGCACAGTATTTTTCCACACTGGACTTGGCCAGCGGGTACTGGCAAGTACCCATGTCTGAACAAGACCGAGCCAAGACAGCCTTCATTCTTCCGATGGGACTATTTGAGTTCGAACGCATGTCCTTCAGGCTAGCCAATGCCCCGGGAACATTTCAGTGTCTCATGGAGCGGTGTCAGGGAGACCTGAACTTCGAAGCCACCCTGATTTACCTAGACGATATAATCATCTTTGCTCCCACCGTTGAAGAACATCTCCGGAGACTGGAGCAAGTTCTGAGTCGGCTACAAAAATACGGGTTGAAGGTGAAGCCCCAGAAGTGTCACCTCTTCCTAACACAAATCAATTATCTAGGACATGTGGTCTCTGCCAAGGGAGTGAAGCCCTCGCAGAAGATCGCCGCAGGAGTGGCTGACCCCAAAAACCGTGAAGGATGTGCGAGCATTCCTGGGACTCACGGGATACTTCCGGCACTTTGTGAAGGATTTTACCCGCATCGCAAACCCCCTCATGGAATTGCTGAAAGGAGTACCCTCATGTGCGAAGAACAGGAACATACACTGCAGAGAACAACAGGAGAAAGCATTCCAGGCCCTGAAGAAGGCCCTGACTGAGGCCCAGGTGTTGGGCTATGCCGACTTGACACAGCCGTTTATCTTGCACACTGACGGGGGGCAGTAATCTCACAGATGCAAGATGGGAAGAAGCATGTCATCGCATACGCCAGTCACTCCTTACATGAAACATTTCTTAAAATATCCAATACTCTTTTTAGATTTTTATTTATTTTAGAATGACCATTAATACTACATACAAGAGAGAAATACCATCACACCATAACCAGACCATATATTACCACCACATAGTGACTGAATACTACCACATACAAGGAAGAAATATGATCACACCATGACCAGACGACATATTACCATAATAATAATAATAATTTTTATTTATATAGCGCCAACATATTCCGCAGCGCTTTACAGTTTAACAGTTTCAAACCACAAGTCATAAGTAGCAACATTAACAATACAATAGAGCAAAATAAGACGAAATAAGATGACCCTGCTCGTGAGAGCTTACAATCTACAATGAGGTGGGGGAGATACAGAGTACAGGGGTGTATTTACAATGGTGTATTTATAATGATGGTCCAGCCATCTTGAGGGAGTGAAAGATGGATGGAGAAAGTGAATGGGCTACACACGCACCCTTACACATAGGATGACTTTGATTAGTGAACGTGATAAGCCGCTCTGAACAAATGTGTTTTGAGGGAGCGCCTAAAACTGTGCAAATTGTGGTTAGTCCTAATTTCTTGGGGTAGAGCATTCTAGAGGATAGGAGCAGCACGGGATGAGTCTTGGAGTCGGGAGTGGGAGGTACGGATTAGTGCAGAGGTTAGTCGAAAGTCATTTGCGGAGCGCAGCGATCGGCTAGGCCGATAGACAGAAATGAAGGAGGAGATGTAGGGGGGTGTCGCACCGTGGAGAGCTTTGTGGGTGAGAACAAGTAATTTGAATTGGATCCTATAATGAATGGGCAGCCAGTGTAATGACTGACGAAGAGCGGACACGTCCGAGTACCGATTAGCCAGATGGACAACCCTGGCTGCTGCATTAAGTATGGACTGGAGAGGGGATAGTCGAGTGACGGGGAGGCCAATTAATAGAGCGTTGCAGTAATCCAGCCGGGAGTGGATCAATGCTACAGTGAGGGTTTTTGTCGTTTCCATGGTGAGAAAAGGGCGGATTCTAGAGATGTTCTTTAGGTGTAAGCGGCAAGAGTGGGCAAGAGATTGTATATGGGATGTGAAGGAGAGATTGGTGTCAAACATAACACCCAGACAGTGCGCCTGCTGCCAGGGTGTTATTGTGGTGCCACACACGGAGAGGGAAATGTCAGATTTAGGGAGGTTAGTAGACGGCGGGAGCAGAAGAAGTTCAGTTTTGGAGAGGTTGAGTTTCAGATAGAGAGCGGACATGATATTGGAGACTGCGGACAGACAGTCACTGGCGTTCTGTAGTACAGAGGGGGTAAGCTCGGGGAATGACGTGTATAGTTGTGTGTCATCAGCATAAAGATGGTACTGAAAGCCAAATCTGCTGATGGTCTGTCCAATTGGGGCTGTGTAGAGAGAGAAGAGAAGGGGGCCAAGGACTGAGCCCTGAGGTACCCCGACAGCAAGAGGAAGAGGAGATGAAGTGGAGCCAGAGAACAAAACACTGAAGGAGTGGTCAGAGAGATAGGAAGAGAACCAGGAGAGAGCAGTGTCCTTAATGCCTAGTGACTGGAGCCTAGAGAGTAGGAGATGGTGGTCAACAGTATCGAAAGCTGCAGATAGGTCAGGAAGAATGAGCAGAGAATGGTGACCATTACGTTTTGCTGTCAGAAGGTCATTGGTCACTTTGATGAGTGCAGTTTCAGTCGGGCAAAAGCCGGACTGTGAAGGGCCTAGAAGGGAGTGAGTGGAGAGGTAACGGGTAAAGCTGGAGTAGACAAGGCGCTCCAAAAGTTTAGAGATGAAGGGGAGATTGGAGACTGGTCTGTAGTTGTTTGTGCAGGATGGGTCAAGAGCGGGTTTCTTTAGTAATGGAGTAACGATGGCGTGTTTGAAGGAGGATGGGAAAATGCCCAAGGAGAGGGAGAGATTAAAGATTGTAGTTAGGTGGGTTGTGACGACTGGAGAGAGAGACTGGAGGAGATGTGAGGGAATGGGATCGGTAGTGCATGTAGTCGGACGAGAAGAAGAGAGGAGTCTGGAGACTTCTTCTGTGATGGGATCAAATGTGGAAAATGAGCCAGGGGAGATGCAGGAAGGGATGGGAGTCATAGCACTTGGTGGTTGGGAGCAGATTTACTGATGGATATTATCTATTTTTTCTGTAAAGTGGGAGGCCAGGTCATCAGCACAAATGTCTGTGATAGGGGCTTGTGCTTTTGGCCTGAGGAGGGAGTGAAAAGTGTCAAAAAGTTTCTTGGGGTTGTTGGCTTGAGAGGAGATCAGGGTGGTGAAGTAGGTCCGTTTGGCGAGGTGAAGGGCAGCGTTATAGGTTCTTAACATAAATTTGAAGTGGATGAAGTCTTCTGGTGTGCGGGTTTTTCTCCATAGGCGTTCAGCACTCCTAGAGCATCGCTGGAGAAGTTGGGTTTGCGATGTGAGCCAAGGCTGTTTTACTCTGTGCTTGGAGGTTCTGAGGGTGAGAGGAGCTACTTGGTCAAGGGTGCTTCTAAGAGTGTCATTGTAGTGATGAACAGCCAGATTAGGACAGGAAGAATAGGAGATTGGGGACAGTGATGAGTGTAGGGAGTCTGAAAGTGTCTGAGGGTTAATGACTTGTAGATTTCTGACTGTGTGGTAGGTAGGAGTGAGCTGGGGTGGGCAAGGATTTGTGAGCGTGAAGGAGAGAATGTTGTGGTCAGAGAGTGGAAGCGGTGAGTTATTTAGGTGGGAGATTGAGCAGAGCAATCTTACCACCACATAGTGAAGGAATAATGCCACATACAAGGAATAAATACCTCCATACCATGACCAGATCACATATTACCATCACATGGTGACCAAATATAATACCTCATAAAGGGAGAAATGCCACCACACCATAACAAGATCACATACTGCCACCACATAGTGACCGAATGCTACAACACTGATCATTATAAAAAAAACACAACACTAATGCCATTATACACAGAAGCTCTGTATATAATGTCAGTATATAGGTAATGCAGTGATTACCAGTGACATTATACACAGGAGCGCTGTATATAGTGTACAGGTAATACAGTGATCACCAGTGACATTATACACATGAGCTCTGTATATAGTGTCAGTGTATAGATAATACAGGGATCACCAGTGACATTATATACATGAGCTCTCTATATAGTGTACAGTGAACAGTTAATAGAGTGTATAGTGTCAGTGTACAGGAAACACGCTGACTCACCAGTGACGTCTCTAGCTTAAGTTCTTCATCTTTTCTTTTCTTTTTCATGCAGCGCAGACTGCCATCATTTCTTGCAGCCAGGACTCGTCTCTGCATAAAATAACACATAGTTACCTAGAGCCCCGCTTCCAGAGCACATTCCCCTTTCTTTCCCTTTCTTCTACTACACATCTGAATACAGATGTGCACCCATCATTAATATATAATTAGTTATTATTAATCCACCACTGCACCCCCACCAACTGTAAATAGACAATTTCTCCACTTAATAAATATGTACATTAATTAGCCCCTGTACTCTTTCCCCAATTCATTAACAGTCACTGCATCCTCAATACCCCCCACTATGTGCCTCCCACTCCCCCGATTCATTATATTTATATGCCCCTTCTGACCCAATTCATTGTCATGTCTTCTCTCTCCCACCCGCTATGCATTATCAGCTGCTCTCCCCCCATATTCAATACATCATTATCGGTCATCCATGACAGCACCACCTGAGAGAGGGGATCCGCCCTTCAGGAACAGGAAACCTACAGATACAAAAGGGGTGGCACCTCTCCCACGCATCAGTTGGTTTCCTGTTCCTAGAGGACGGGACTTCCTTTTGATCATCCATCATGGAGTCGCCGAGGGATTCCCAGGCCGGCTGACCGACCCAGGTAGCGAGGGGGTCTCCTACCTCGGTCAAGCTCGGGTCCCTGGAAGCGCCACGGTGGGGCCGGGTAAGTCGCCACGACGATGGTAAGAGCAGGTGGAGCCAAGGGTCCGGTGGACAGCCGCCTCCATAATGCCGGCACCAGGAGGTATGTATGTCCCGGGCCCCTCCTGGTGCGCTCTCCCCGTGGTCCGGTCTCTCTTCCTGTCTGGGCCGGCGGTGGCGCCCGGTCGGCGGGCACAGGTCGGCGCGCGTGGGGGCTGTGGCCTTGCGCGTGCCGGCTCCCTCTGCGCGCTCCCTGCAGGCCTCAGACGGGCGGCGGAAGTGACGCGGCGGAGGGGGCGGGGCCGGGGACGCCGAAACCGGAAGTCAGGTGCCGGCCGGCCGGCTTCCAGCGTGCACCGCGTGTGCACGGCGGTACTGGGCGGCGCGCGTTGTCCGGGGCGGGGGTGGATGACCGGAGCATGCGGGGGGGAGGTCGCGGGGGGTCCCGGGTGGGAGGTGCCACGCCAGAACCCTGCTGACCCGGACAAGGAGGCCTTAAAAGGCAGGAGGTGACGCTGCTGGGGTGCTTCTGATGGCCCAGCGATGGCTACAACAGAAGCCCCCATAGAGCAGCTGGACGAGGTGCAGGAGCACCCACAGAAACAGGCCACAGTGAAACCGCATGCGAGTGGCCAGCAGAAGAAGAAACGGACGGGCGAACAAAGCCACAGAAGTTCCCCCAGGCTAAAGGACCCTCCTGCCTCCCTCCGTGATCCGGTACCTGCCTCATCTGCATAGGTAAGAGATCGTGAATGTACCCTGATGCAGTGTTCCCTCATGTTTTTTTCGCAGGGGAGGAAAGCTACGGGAAAACAGAAGCACAGGGAATGTGCTCTCTGTAGTTGCCCCTTGCCGGACGGCCACCCTAAAAAGTTGTGTCAGCCATGCGTGAGACAAACGGTAGGGGTGGAAGGGGACGTTGGCCCAGGGGTAGATTGACAGGCCCTTACACTCTCCCCCGTCCATACAGGTAGCGGAAGAAACGCCGGACTTCACCACAAGCCTGAGGGAGATAATCAGGACAGAGATAAAGGCCCTATCTAAAAAGGATTCTTCTAGGGGAAGAGAATTTAGTTTCTCAGGTTCAGAGTCCTCGACCGCCCTAAAGATCGATGACTCCTCAGATTCCCCGGCCTCCACTTCGTCTTCTTGGGAGGAAGACTCGAGTCGATTCTGCTTCCCCTTAGACCAGATGGATAAGCTAGTTAAAGCAATAAGGTCCACCATGGGGGTAGCAGACACAAAGCCGGAACTTTCAGCTCAGGACGTGATGTTCGGGGGTCTAGATCCCAGGAAGCGGAAGGCCTTTCCATTAAATGATAAGGTCCAGAGCCTAATAGATAGGGAATAGAAGAGACCTGAAAAAAGGGGCTCCTTACCTCCTGCCTTCAAGCGGAGGTACCCGTTTGACGACCCAGTGGTAAACAGATGGGATAAGGCCCCTAAGCTGGACGCGGCAGTAGCCAAAGCCTCCAAAAAATCTTCCATACCCTTCAACGACATGGCCTCCTTAAAAGACCCGCTAGATAAGAAAGCGGATTCTTTTTTGAAGGGAACATGGGAGATGTCAGCAGGTGCTCTAAGACCAGCGATAGCTGCCACATGTACGGCCAGATCCATGATGGTCTGGCTAGACCAATTGGATTCCCAACTAAAGGACGGAGTCTCAAGAGCATCTATCTGGAAAACGCTGCCAATCATCCAAAGTGCGGCAGCTTTTTTGGCTGATGCTTCAGCGGACTCTGCGAGGATGGCAGCTAGAACTGCGAGTTTATCTAACACAGCTCGAAGGGCCCTTTGGTTAAAATGCTGGCCGGGAGATATCCAGGCCAGATCACGACTCTGCTCCATTCCATGTGAGGGTGAATATCTGTTTGGCCCCGTCTTGGATGAACTTTTAGAGAAAGCCGGGGATGATAAAAAGAAGTTCCCCAGTCTACCGAATCCTTCTTACAGACGTCCCTTTACCAGGAAAGGCTATTTCCGTAGAAGGCCGTCCAGAGATCAGGGCAGATGGGATGACAAAAGAAGGAGAGGTACGGGTTTCATGTTCGGAGGAGGGGGGCGCCAAGAAGGTCCAGCATGTGACACTAAAAAACCGCCCCAATGACTAGCTGCTCCGGTAGGGGGGAGACTAGCTGCCTTCTACCCAGCCTGGTCCATGATTTCCAATAGTAAATGGATACTGGGGGTGATAGCTGCGGGTCTACGCCTAGAATTTGCCCGGGTTCCCCAAGATCGATTTAAGGTCACCCCGCTCAGGTCTTCCACATCAGAACAAGCTGCTCTGGAGGCCGAGGTGCATGACCTTTGCCGCAAGAGGGTCCTAATGGTGGTCCCAGAGGGAGAAACGGGGAAAGGGTTTTACTCCCCCCTGTTCCTGGTCCGTAAACCAGACGGGTCCTTTAGGACTATAATAAATCTTAAATCCCTCAACGAATTCCTGGTCATACGCCCATTTAAGATGGAGACAATTAAATCAACAATAAAATTGCTGTTTCAAAACTGTTTTATGGTGGTGTTAGATTTAAAGGACGCTTACTACCATATTCCCATTCATGCAGCTCATCAGCGGTTTCTCAGAGTGGCGGTTCAGCTGGATCGGTCAGTCCAACATTTCCAATATGCGGCCCTCCCCTTTGGGGTGGCAGTCGCTCCCCGTGTGTTTACCAAAATAGTAGCGGAAGTTATGGCCCATCTACGTGAATCAGACATTCTTGTGATCCCCTACTTAGATGACTTCCTGATCGTAGGGAAAACGGCAAAACATTGTTTGGAACAGCTACAAAGGGCAATGTCTGCCCTAGAGGGGTTAGGATGGCTGCTTAACATTAAAAAGTCTCGGTTACAGCCGGTGAGAGTCAAACAATTCTTGGGCCTGATCCTAGATTCTGAGAAACAGGAATGCCGTCTGCCCCCGGAGAAGCTTGTTCGCCTACACTATCAGGTCCTGAACGCTTGCAATAACCCCACCATGTCCCTCAGGAAAGCCATGTCCCTTCATCAAAGAATCCTTGAGGGTTACTTAGAGGGCCAGCTAACCTTGTCCCGAAACACAAGGGAGTCCCTAAAGTGGTGGCTAGACAAGGATAATTTATCCAAAGGGGTCCCCTGGGAGTATGATATATCCCGCATAATCACCACGGATGCTAGCCCTACCGGTTGGGGGGGCTCATATAGGGGAGATCCTAGTCCAGGGCCTATGGGAGCATCATTAGATAGAAATGTCATCTAACCTGAAAGAGTTGACAGCAGTAGAGCAGGCAGCTAAGGAGCTACTTGTGTATCTACAGGGCCATCATGTGCGAGTGTTCTCCGACAATCAGGTCACCATGGCTTATATCAACCACCAAGGCGGGACTCGTTCCAAACCCCTGATGAATGTGGCAGAACGGTTGTTCCGGCTAGCAGAGCAGCATTTTCAATCTTTAACAGCTCTACATATAAAAGGGAAGGAAAATATCACAGCAGATTTCCTAAGCCGCAATCCACTAAAACAAGGAGAATGGTCCCTAAGCACCTCCATCTTCGACCTGATTGTGCAAAAATAGGGACAACCAGAGGTAGACCTCTTCGCTACCAGGGAAAACAGAAAATTAAAACAATTTTGCTCCCTAAATCCCAGAGAGAACCCCCTGGCGGTAGATGCCTTTCTGATAAAGTGGGACTTCAGACTAGCATACGCCTTCCC
This sequence comes from Dendrobates tinctorius, assembly GCF_039654945.1. Classification (NCBI taxonomy): domain Eukaryota; kingdom Metazoa; phylum Chordata; class Amphibia; order Anura; family Dendrobatidae; genus Dendrobates; species Dendrobates tinctorius. Next base: position 189,383 of record NW_027362016.1, on the reverse strand, counting down.
TCCCCTATCGCTACTACCCCTGGTGATGAAGAAAATCAGGAGAGACAGAGCAAGGGTGATAGTTATCGCTCCATTTTGGCCCAGGAGGGCTTGGTTTTCTTGCCTCAGGACCATGTCGGTGTCCGACCCTTGGGTCCTTCCGGACATCCCGGATCTCCTATCCCAGGGCCCAGTGTTCCATCCTCAGGTGGCTGGCCTACATCTGACGGCATGGAGTTTGAACGGACACTGCTGAGAGAAAAAGGCTTCTCCCCAGACCTGATTAACACCCTACTTAAAAGTAGAAAAGTCATCACTACCAAAATCTATGTCAGAATTTGGAAAAAATTCCTGCAGAACTCTGGAGTGGTCGCTGGCGGTTCGGCACCTGTAAACCAAATCTTAGAGTTTCTTCAGAAAGGTCTGGATATGGGGCTCTCCACTAGTACCCTTAAAGTACAAGTATAAGCCTTGGGGGCCCTCTTTAGCTGCAACATTGCAGGTAATTACTGGATCAGTAGATTCATTAAGGCAGCAGGTAGATCCAGGCCAATAGCGGAGGATAGATTCATGCCGTGGGACTTGAACCTAGTCCTCACGGCTATGACAGAAGCCCCATTCGAACCTATCTCATCAGCTTCCATAAAAAACCTGTCCCTCAAAGTAGCCTTCCTGGTAGCTCTAACCTCAGCTCATAGGGTAAGCGACATCCAGGCATTATCTAGACGTCCTCCTTATATACAGTTTAAGGACGATAGGGTAATACTCAGACCTCATCCGGCGTATTTACCTAAGGTAGTTTCCAGCTTTCATAGGACACAGGAGATAGTCCTTCCATCTTTCCTCCCTAATCCAGCTAATGAGAAGGAAGAGAAACTTCACACCTTGGATGTTAGGAAATGCCTCATAGAATATCTGGCAGTTACCGATCCTTGGAAAAAAGATAATGCCGTTTGTCTCCCATCAAGGCCCTAGGAAAGGTTGTAGAGCGTCAAAAAATACACTAGCCAGGTGGATTAGAGAAGCGATCTCAATAGCATACACCTCAAAAGGCAGGTCGCCACCCCAGAAGCTGAGGGCGCATTCCACCAGAGCCATGGCGACCTCGTGGGCTGAGAGATCAGAAGTTTCCATTGACCAGATATGTAAGGCGGCTACTTGGTCCTCTCCGAGCACCTTTTATAGTCATTATAGGCTAGACTTGGGTGCTTCCACAGACCTCTCCTTTGGTAAAAGGGTGCTGCAGGCTGTAGTCCCTCCCTAAATAGTTTTACTCTCTGTAATTCTCTCAGGTGGTGCTGTCATGGACGACCGATAAAGTCTTAGTTACTCACCGGTTAACGGTGTTTTTCGGAGTCCATGACAGCACCCGTATATTCCCTCCCTTTAGTTTGGGTGTGCACTTCTTCCTCTTGTATGTACACTGGTAAGGAATAGTTGTGTAAAAGTATTGTATATAAATTATGCTATTAACCATTGTGGTCCTCTTGTGCTCTGTAATCCAACTGATGCGCGGGAGAGGTAACGCCCTTTTGTATCTGTAGGTTTCCTGTTCCTGAAGGGCGGATCCCCTCTCTCAGGTGGTGCTGTCATGGACTCCGAAAAACACCGTTAACCGGTGAGTAACTAAGACTTTTACTATCACCACCATGAAAATTCATCATTATTTGCTCTCCCCGGGTCCTCTTTTGCTCTCCCCATCCCCCACCTTCAATTCAATTGCTGTCCCCCATCCCTCACTTCATCATTTGCAGTCCCCTTCACTTCATTTGCTGTCCTCCTCCCCCTCACTTCATCATTTGCAATCCCCCTTCCCCCCTCACTTCATCATTCGCAGTCCCCCTCCCTTCACCATTTGCAGTCCCCCATTCTCCCCTCACTTCATTACATGCAGTCCCCTTCTGTTCATGTGCAGTCCCCTTCCATTCAGGTGCAGTCCCCGTCCCCTCCCTCACATCATCATTTGCAGATCCCCCTCCATCCATCATGTGCTGACTGCTGACCCCCCCTCCATCCATCATGTGCAGACCCCCCCTTCCATCCATCATGTGCAAACTCCCTCCATCCATCGTGCAGATCCCCCTCCATCCATCATGTGCAGATCTCCCCCTCTATCCATCATGTGCAGATCCCCCTCCATCCATTATGTGCAGATCCCCCCTCCATCCATCATGTGCAGACCCCACTTTAAATCATGTGCAGATACCCCTATATCCATCATGTGCAGACCCCCTCTTTTAATCATGTGCAAACCCCCCCTCCATCCGTCATGTGCAGACCCCCCCTGTAAATCATGTGCAGACCCCCTCCTCATCCATTTAGTTCAATTTATACAGAAAAAAAACCTTTTAAATACTTTCCTCATAAGCGATCTCCAGTAGGCGCAGCTCCTCTTCTGGTCACAATGTCCTCGTACATGTTGGCGCATATGCGATGATGTCATCACGTACGCGCCGACACCTGACCAGAAGTCCAGGGAGGGCAGAAGGAGTCAGAGCTGCGCAGTTGTCAAGGTAAGAGAAAGCTCTGGGGCCCTGGTGCTGACGTGTGCGCCGCAGGCCCTCAGCGCATAGCACATTAGTGCACAATGGGGCCCGATTAACAGTACCGCAAGAGGTGGGGCCCTGTAGTGCAGTAATTCCCTGATGGCGGCCTTGACTGCAACCACAAACAGGCATTGCTGTAATAAACAAACACTGCAATAATAAACAGACACTGCTATAATAAGGAGGCGCTGCTATAACACAGAGGCATTTCTGTAATAAACAGGCACTGCTATAATAGATAGACGCTGCTATAATAAGCAGACACTGCTATAACACAGAGGCACTGCCATGACAAGTGAGAGATGCCTGAAGGTGAGTTGTGATACACGGAAGATGGGTTAGGACGGGGGCTGAGAGGGGTAAACATTATACTCCTTTATATGCTCCTTTCACCTTGTTTCCTGAGAGTCTCAGATATTTCTGTTTGTAATTGTGTGTATATATGTACAGGTGCTTCTCACAAAATTAGAATATCATCAAAAAGCTACCGTATATACTCGCGTATAAGCCGAGATTTTCAGCCCAATTTTTTTGACTGAAAGTCCCCCTCTTGGCTTATACGTGAGTCATATATGCCAGGGGGTCGGCGGGGGAGGGAGAGCGGGGGTGTCAGATCATACTTATCTCCTCCTGGCGCGGTCTCTGCAGCCCCCCTGCTACTCCCACGGTCTCAGGTTCCTTCCTTCAGCGGTCACGTGGTTACCGCTCATTAAAGTCATGAATATGCGCATATTCTGAGGTGCCGGGGCCCTGAGCCAGCGGTGACACTGGCACCTGTCCCCCATAGCACGCCAGTGTTCCTGCCTGCTCAGGGCCCCAGCACCTGGCCCCCAGTGAAGGAGAGGTATGTCTTTTTTTTATTTGCAGCAGCAGTGGCATATGGGGGCATAATCTAAGGAGCATCTTATGGGGCAGCATATGGGGCATTTTATGGGGCATAATCTATGGAGCACCATATGGGGCATATTCTATGGAGCATCTTATGGAGCATCTTATGGGGCATAATCTATGGAGCAGCATATGGGGCATAGTCTATGGAGCATTTTATGGGGCATAATCTATGGAGCAGCATATGGGGCATAATCTATGGAGCATTTTATGGGGCATAATCTATGGAGCATCTTATGAGGGCTTAATCTATGGAGCATTTTATTGGGCAGCATATGGGGCATAATCTATGGAACATCTTATGGGGCCATAACATTTATGGTGCAGCATATGGGGCATATTCTATGGAGCATCTTATGGGGTCATTATTAACCTTTGTGCAGCATTATATGGGGTGTATTCTGTATGGAGCATCTTATGGGGCCATTTTTAACCTTTGTGCAGCATTATATGGGGTGTATTTTGTATGGATCATCTTATGGAGCCATTATTAACCTTTGTGCAGCATTATATTGGGCTCCTGATTCAGTATGGATATTCAAAAACATTTAACCTACTGATGTCTCAATTAATTTTACTTTTATTAGTATCTATTTTTATTTTTGAAATTTACCAGTAGCTGCTGCATTTTAAACCCTAGGCTTATACGCGAGTCAATAAGTTTTCCCAATTTTTTGTGGCAAAATTAGGGGGGTCGGCTAATACACGGGTCGGCTTATACACGAGTATATACAGTAATTTATTTTAGTTCTTCAATACAAAAAGTGAGACTCATATATTCTATAGAGTCATTACAAACAGTGATCTATTTCAAGTGTTTATTTCTGTTAATGTTGATGATTATGGCTTACAGCCAATGAAAACCCAAAAGTCATTATCTCAGTAAATTAGAGTACTTTATAACACCAGCTTGAAAAATGATTTTAATATCTGAAATGTTGGCCTACTGAAATGTATGTTTAGTAAATGCACTTAATACTTGGTCAGGGCTCCTTTTGCATCAATTACTGCATCAATGCAGCATGGAATGGAGGCGATCAGCCTGTGGCACTGCTGAGGTGTTATGGAAGCCCAAGTTGCTTAGATAGCAGCCTTAAGCTCATCTGCATTGTTGGGTCTGGTGTCCATCATCTTCCTCTTGACAATATCCCATAGATTCTCTATGGGGTTAAGGTCAGGCGAGTTTGCTGGCCAATCAAGCACAGTGATACTGTTGTTTGTAAACCAGGTATTGGTACTTTTGGCAGTGTGAACAGGTGCCAAGTCCTACTGGAAAATGAAATTTCCATCTCCAAAAAACTTATTGGCAGAGGGAAGCATAAAGTGCTCTAAAATTTCCTGGCAGACGGCTGCCCTTACTTTGGTCTTGATAAAACACAGTGGACCTACACTAGCAGATGACATGGCTCTCCATACCTTTACTGATTGTGGAGACTTCACACTAGACCTCAAGCAGCTTGGATTGTGGCCTCTCCACTCTTCCTCCAAACTCTGGGACCTTGATTTCCAAATGAAATGCAAAATTTACTTTCATCTGAACACAACACCTTGGACCACTGACAACAGTCCAGTTCTTTTTCTCCTTGGCCCAGGTAAGATGCTTCTGGCATTGTCTATTGGTCATGAGTGGCTTGACACAAGGAATGCGACACTTGTAGCCCATGTCCTGGATACGTCTGTGTGTGGTGGCTCTTGAATGCAATTACTCCAGCAGCAGTCCACTCCTCGTGAATCTCCCCAAAATTTTTGAAAGGCCTTTTCTTAACAATCCTTTCAAGGCTGCAGTTATCCCGGTTGCTTGTGAACCTTTTTCTATCACACTTTTTCCTTCCACTCAACTTTCCATTAATATGCTTGGATACAGCACTCTGAGAACATCCAGCTTCTTTAGCAATGACCTTTTGTGGCTTACCCTCCTTGTGGAGAGTGTCAATGACGGCCTTCTGGGCATCTGTCAAGTCAGCAGTCTTCCCCATGATTGTGGAGCCTATTGAAACAGACTAAGGGACCTTTTTAAACACTTAGGAAGCCTTTTGTAGGTGTGTTTTGTTAATTATTCTAATTTACTGAGATAATGACTTTTGGGTTTTCATTGCCTGTAAGCCATAATCATCACCATTAACAGAAATAAACACTTGAAATAGATCACTCTGTTTGTAATGACTTTACGTAATATATGAGTTTCACTTTTTGTATTGAAGAACTGAAATAATTTAACTTTTTGATGATATTCTAATTTTGTGAGAAGCACTTGTATATGCTGTACTGTTCTTCATGAATAACCCTTTCTTTGCAAAAATTTTTCAGGGCTGGCAGGGCGTGGTACTAAGCACCACCAGACTCCACTACATTGGCTAGCAGGGTGGACTATGTCACAGAGCTGTCAAATACTTAAGAGTGGGAGCATCTAGGGACTTGGTGGTCTGGTCCCTAGTGCTATTAGAAAGCCACTTGTTATGATGCTGGTGCAGCAGCCCATAAGAGGTGATTTTAAGGGGTGTCAGACTGAAAAGCTGGGTTGTTGGGGACTAGTCTCAAATCAGCTAGATAAAGTTACTGGGGCCTAAAAGGCACTGATAGCTAGCTATGGAGTTAGCTGTCCTGAAGCCTGAGTGTGGTATACCTGGTGGGTTCATTTTTCTCAGTGAGGATCAAAGCAGAGAACACTGTTCCGCATATTTTCAAAAGTTGTCAGGTTCAGTTATGAAATAAGCTATTTCTTAATTATTTTGACCTACTGAATTCAAATCTGACAATGAAAATTTGTAGTTGGCTCTTGTTTCTTTGATATCAAAGAGGTTTTCTTTTACTGTTATATATAATTAATGCATAAACATTTCAGTACTTTGAAACAGTATTATTTTTGAAAATAAGAAGATGCAGAATATTTCATTATGTCGATTTTCTCAAATTAATTTAGAGAAAACATACCAACAATTCAAATGATGGACTCCATTTTCCTTGTTATCTTTTTTCCATAGCCGCAATATCTTGGTGAAATCTCCCACCGTGCTCGTTCCTCACTGCTCAGCAGTTTGATGGAAAGAAGTCTAGATGTGAATGTAAGAAATTAATCTTTAAGGACATGTTACAGCCAAAATCCTTATATGTTTTGAAGAGATTTTCCACCAACTGTTCATAGTTATCTGCTCTTGAGTTACTGCCAATGTGAATGCTACCCATGTAGCCTTTTCCTCGCCTTGCAACAAACAGAGAACTCCTCATCTTGAAGGAGCGTACGAATCTGAGGTCCAATAAAGACTCCCTCCTTTCTGTTTGACTCACTCAACCTTGGAAATTTATCAATGAAACACTTGAATGCTTTTGCATTTCTATACTTTGTCTTTACAGAGTTCTTCATGAGGCTCAACTTGATATGCAATGGTGGTAACAAAATTTATGTGGGTCAACAATAGCAGGATGCAGGACATTTTAACTTCATGGCTGAAGGGAATGTCAGAGAAGCCAGTCTCTTTTATTATAGTGATATTCTCTTGCACGGTTATCCCACTCACACAGAAAGCAGCAGTACTTTGTGTATCCATCCTGAAGACCAAGTAAAGGCAGAAACCTATAAGTCACCACAGAGGGGCCACAAATGTTGGCTAAAGTTCAGGCACCTCAACATCTGTTTCATGTTGTCATAGGTTTGTTTCATGTGGATTGCATAACCAACTGGAATAAAAGGTAGTGCATTGCCATTATGCAGCAAGACGGCTTGTGGACGAATCGATGAAGAGCCTTCATTCCTCTATATTAAGACTTCTCTTCAGAGCTTTCATTAAACAGTTGATGTTGTTGCTTTCACAATATTGCCCTCCATGAAGAAGTTTTGGACAAGATCTTTATCACGGTTGCGCAACAAAGAATTCCAAACATAGTCTGCTTGGAGATTCCACTGCTGTAGCCTTTAGCCTAAGAGCTCAGCCTTAAGGCCCCATCACACATAACGATGCACCAGCGATCCCGACAATGATACGACCTTGTCAGGATCGCTGGTGCCTCACTACATGATCGCTGGTGAGCTGCCAAACAGGCAGATTTCACCAGCGATCAGGACCAGCGAGTACGCTGGTATTCAAGGTAAATATCGGGTAACTAAGCGAGCGTGTCGCTTAGTTACCCGCTGTGTACCTTGGATACCTGGTATCCAAAGTAAATATTGGGTAGCTATGCATGCGCGGCACTTAGTTACCCGCTGTGTACCTTGGATACCAGCTCCCAGTGCCAGCACGCTGGTATCTGTGACGCCCCTGAGGCTCAGTCGCCACAGAGGTACTGCACCTTCTAAGGCGTGGTGCCCCACCATCCGGGTAAGGTGGGAACTCCTTTCCACACTCCAACACTCGCACCCCACAAAACAGGGTAGATCTGCACAACCACATTGCGGCTCAGTGCTTAGAGAGTAGCAGAGCACCTTTGGTGGTTCCCTGCTTGGAACACTGGATGTGCTGGGAGATGGGTGGAGTTGAGATACATAAAAGAGTGGGAAAGTGTAGGAGGACAGGTCAGTCTGACAGAAGGTCAGTCGGGTAGGAAGTCACTCAGACAGGAGTGAGGATCCCTGGAAGAAGGGATGGCGGAAGGAGTGCTGCAGCTGCCTCAGTGATCTGAGCCAGCTGGCACGGGAAAGTAAAAGAAGGAGAAAGACGTAGAACTGAAATTAGACGTGGATTAGAAGAGGAACCCTGCCTATAGGTTCTCAGCGCAAGGCCGGGGCCCGGTCCCCGAGGTTGTATGGACACTTATGGTTCTGCAGCAGACACCTGTGGAGTAGTGGGCTGTAAATGCACTACTCCCATCTAAGACTTGGGGCACAACAGCAATTGGATAGAGAGCTGGGATTCAGGAGAAGGGAGTCCCCGAAGCAGGCTACAGCTGTCTGCCATACAAGTAGAGTTCTTGGAGCATCAGTCAGGAGAAACTCCGGGGTGGCTCAGTACTGGGAGATCTTTACACTTTGAGGTGCTGTGGAGGAATCGTTCAGAGGGGTACATGTTGGCGGAGTGTTGGAGGGGAGAATCCTGGCTTGCCCGGAGGTTGATTGAGTCTCTGACCCAGAGGACAAGGCCCGGAGGCAAGCACCCTTGTGTACCGCAGACTGTGAGTAAAGCTTTGGAACTACAAGCCCCGGTGTCCTCCATTCATTCTTGTGCCAACCCACTCAGCACCCCTACATCTGGGTACCATCCTTTACACCGCCTGCGCCTCTCCTCATCCATTGCAACTCCACGGCCCTGGGGCTGCGGCTTCACCTGTGGGGAGCTGCACCGTCTGTGCTGCAGCACACCACCAGCCGCGGAGGATCCGCGTGCAGCGTCCGCCTGGCATCTCACTTGCCGAGCACCACAGGTGGCGTCATGAACTATTCCACTTAAACTACATTAACTACATTTCCCCCATTGCTTGGGCGCCCAGGGCCACAAACCGGGAGGGCGACCCAACTTGGCATCACGAACAGGATGACGAGACCCGATGCCATCGGGTTCTGTGTGCCTGAGATTTGTTGGACTTTGAACTTTTGAGAATGTGCTGAAGACCCAATTTAATAGACTGTGACATGAATATTACAAATGGCCGCTGGCGCGGAGAAGAAGGGCATGAAGAGATGGGAGGTCCTAGGAAAAGACCGCAAAGAGTCTTGGGCCTTCCCTGCCTGAATTACTATGTGACAGCAACATGGCCCACCCCCCGAGGGGTTCGTGTACTGGCTTGGTATGGAGGTGCTGGAAGAAGACGCCGCCCCCGGAAGGAGGGGCAGAAGAAGCCAGTGGCGGGAAAGGTGCCGAGGCGGGGAGGAGAACGCCATGATGAAGAGAGAAGTCAGTAGAACAGGAGGAGGAGAGGCCACTCGCTCCCAGGCCGCCCCTGCTGAGGCTGCAACCACTGATACACCCTCTGCAGCGGCCGCCACCACCTCACACCCGATACTGTCATTGGGTGAGCCCCGTTCGGAGAAGATATATGAGGACGCTAGAGCAGAATGGAGGCACAGGACAGCGTCCCCGCCTGGACCGGGCGCGGCTGTACCGACCTCCACCGACGACCCTGGCCTAGACCGGCCTGGCCCCGGCACGATTCCAACTGCGGTCCATCCCATCAGTCACTCCGGGAGTTGCGGCTGCAGCCATCTACCACCAGGTACCGGAGCCGGAACCGCGGCTGGAAACGCCAGGTACGATTGCTGCCCCGGGGTTGACCCTAGCTTTGGGAGCGGAACCCATGGATAGGAATGGCCCAGTTGACCTCCGCCGACGATCCCTGACTGCGGTACCACCGACTGAAGTCCCAATGGACAATGAGGAATCAGATCCCGAGGAATTAGTGACAGCGCCGGCCGAATCGCCAACAGCAGCAGCAGTGCTGTCAGTGGATGCGCCCTCCCCGCAGGCAATTGATGTTTCGATGGCCCTTTCCATTGCCCCGACCGGTCCCTATCTCACCCTGTGGGAGGCAGAATACATGCGTTTAGCAAGAAACCAGAATCAAGATGAAGATACCACATCTGGTAGCAGTTCCCAATCAGCTTACAGAACCCCAGGAGGGGATCAACATCAGTATCTCTCGTGACCCAGGAGGGTTTATTTGCACCATTGTGCCTCTTGTTTTATTTTTGACCATCATGGTTAGTTTTTGTTTTTCCAGAGTTGCCCTGTGTTGTTGGCAGCCTTAATATTGAACTAGCGATCATGAACTTGGAGTGATCCAAAAACTTTTACTTGTAAATAGTTGCACCTCTTTAGGTGCCCTCTCTTGGTTTTACATATGGACACTTTGCGAAGATGATGTCTACCTCAAAGGACCCTGCAAGAGATCCCGGCTGGGAGCGGTGTCCAGCACTTACAAGAATAATTGTTGAAAGTTTTAATGCAAAGTATTCGATAATGTGTCTTATGATAGCTTTTATCTAGAATTAGGAATGTTTTTGATACGGAGATGAGAGATTTGAATAAAGAATTGAGAATGTATATGGTGAACCAGGCATCACGGTTATCATTTGAAAGAAAGTAGAAAATGTGTACTAGAAAGAGAAGAAGAAATGTGTACTAGAGAAAGAAAGATGAAGAATACTGAAGTGATAGTGAGTCACAGATAATAGTACTTAGAATTACGCAAAGTATGAAAAATTGCACTTTTTGACTTTGAATTTTTGGTACATAATTAATAACTGTTTGCAACGTTCAAGAATGAGTGCCTCTCATATTGGGAAGTATAGTCTAAGAAATGTTTATTCAGCATTGCAAAATTGGATGTTCCTGTACTGTACTGTCAACTTTGTTTGCCTTGCAGCCCGCGGATGTGCTGTGTTTAACGGGGGGGTATGTGGCACCCCTGAGGCTCGGTCGCCACAGAGGTACTGCACCTTCTCCTAAGGTGTGGTGCCCCACCATCTGGGTAAGGTGGGAACTCCTTTCCACACTCCAACACTCGCACCCCACACAACAGGGTAGTTCTGCACAACCACATTGCGGCTCAGTGCTTAGAGAGTAGCAGAGCACCTTTGGTGGTTCCCTGCTTGGGACACTGGATGTGCTGGGAGGTGGGTGAAGTTGAGATACATAAAAGAGTGGGAAAGTGTAGGACAGGTCAGTCTGAGAGAAAGTCAGTCGGGTAGGAAGTCACTAAGTCAGGAGTGCGGATCCCTGTAAGAAAGGATGGAGAAAGGAGTGCTGCAGCTGCTTCAGTGATCTGAGCCTGCTGGCACGGGAAAGGAAAAGAAGGAGAAAGACGTAGAACTGAAATCTAAGCTTCCATAAGAAAGAGGGACAAGTACGGAACGAAGGAGTAGAGAGAACAGAGAGGACGTGGGTTAGAAGAGGAGCCCTGCCTGTAGGTTCTCAGCGCAAGGCCGGGGCCCAGTCGCCGAGGTTGTATGGACACTTATGGTTCTGCAGCAGACACCGGTGGAGTAGTGGGCTGTAAATGCACTACTCCCATCTAAGACTTGGGGCACAACAGCAATTGGATAGAGAGCCGGGACTCAGGAGAAGTGAGTCCCCAAAGCAGGCTACAGCTGTCTGCCGTACAAGTAGAGTTCATGGAGCATCAGTCAGGAGGAACTCCGGTGTGGCTCAGTACTGGGAGATCTTCACACTTTGAGGCGCTGTGGAGGAGTCGTTCAGAGGGGTACATGTTGGCAGAGTGTTGGAGGGGAGAATCCTGGCTTGCCCGGAGGTTGATTGAGTCTCTGACCCGGAGGACACGGCCCGGAGGCAGGCACCCTTGTGTACCGCAGACTGTGAGTAAAGCTTTGGAACTACAAGCCCCGGTGTCCTCCATTCATTCTTGCGCCAACCCGCTCAGTACCACTACATCTGGGTACCATCCTTTACACCGCCTGCGCCTCTCCTCATCCATTGCAACTCCACAGCCCTGGGGCTGCGGTTTCACCTGTGGGGAGCTGCACCGTCTGTGCTGCGGCACACCACCAGCCCCAGCGGATTGCGTGCAGCGTCAGCCTGGCATCTCACTTGCCGAGCACCACAGGAGGTGTCACAAACTATTCCACTTAAACTACATTAACTACATTCCCCCCATTGCTTGAGTGCCCAGGGCCACGGACGGGGTCACCGCTGCTGTGACACATTCCCCTGACACCGGCCAGGTACCGAGCACCTCACAGCCCTGGGAGCGCGACCCATATACAAGGTACACAGCGGGTAACTAAGCACCGCGCGCGCTTAGTTACCCGATATTTACCTTGGATACCAGCTCCAAGCATCTGCTTACAGCGCTGGGAGCTCGCTGATCGTTGCTCTCCCGCTGCCACACGGAAGAGCCAGGTAATATGAAGTGCCACTTTAGGGGCGGCTGATGGTATTTTCAGGCTGGGGAGGGCCCAATAACCAGCCCGCGGACACCCCAGAATTGACGCATCACATGTGATGTGCCAATTCTGGCTCTTTACCCAACTCTTCCCGATTGCTCTGGTGCGGTGGCAATCTAGGTAATGATAGTTGAGTTTGATGAAAGCTGTGCCATCAAACCCTGGGGTTAGTAATGGGGAGGTGTCTATCAGACACCCCCATTACTAATGGGCTAATAAAAAACAAAAACACACAGAAAAAAACACTTTATTTATAAAAGCAGTCTTTCAGTCTATTACTCGTTCACCGATTTATTACAAAAAATGTTAACAAAATTGCTTTTGGAACCATGAATTCCTCTGTATATGGTACTGGGCACATTGCAGATATAATGTTTGGATACTGTAAAGTCCACTTCTTCCTTGAAACTTCTTTTTTAACTGGGGACACCATGCAAAAATAGCAATTGGTAGTGTGATCAGTTGGCTCTCTCCAGATCATTGGGACTGCAAATGGCACAGATTGTCCCTTCCCATGCAACCACTAGGTAAGATGTGATGCACATCTATTGCAGAATAAGTGTGGAGCCCAACTCTTGTTGTGATCTCCTATTGTGTAGCCAAATACAGGTTGGAGACTTTCCTTATCATGGTAGTCAAGTTTCAACTTTGTGACGCAAAAGTGAAATCTCCGCATACATAGCAAAAACTATCTGCTTTGTTAATGCAAGAATGAGGCATATCTGAAAAAAACATATAGAGACATGTCAATATGCTAAGAAACTAAGCTAAGAAATCCTAAAATGTATACCTTAGGCTAATTTCACACTAGCGTGTGGCAGAGCTGTGGAGGGCTGCGTACTTCCTCCGCAAAGCTCCGGCCACTGCGGCACCTCCTCCGTTCAGCTCCGCCTACGTCAGCATGCGTCCTGTGTACCTTAAGGATAGCATTGGGTACGCAGGCCATGCCGATGTATGCGGATGCCTCCAAATGCGTTGTTTTGACGGTGCGGCGACTTGTGCCGAACGCAACGTGTTGCATTTTGTTGCACTCGCCGCACCGTCAAAACGACGCATGCGGAGGCATCCGCATACATCGGCAAGGCCTGCGTACCCAATGCTAAAGATAGGGTACTCAGGACGCAGGCAGACGTAGATGGAGCTGAAAAGACGAGGTGCGGCAGTGGGTGGAGCTTCACGGAGGAAATCCGCATCCCTCCGCAGCTCTGCCATACGCTAGTATGAAACTAGCCTTACACAGAGTCGTGATGCAACTGTAATTAGGACTATGTCATAGGAGTGGAGTTGCCGTTTTTTGATTGGTCGCCCTAAGATGATAGAAGACTCAAGGCTCAATAGACTAAATAGATGATGTAATAGAGAAGCTGCTAACAATGCAATAATGATGAGGAAATAATAAAGGCTTAATTTTTCTATAAGGCTGCTTGAAAGGTGTCATAAGTAATTAAAACCTCCTCTTGATCTTGAAAATTAGAGCTGCAAGGAGGTCTGAATGGGAGTCGTGGCGAGGAGCTGTTGTATCACCACACCCTGGCTCCTCACAAAGGAATCATAAAGTAGAACTCTCACTTTTGGTTCTAGGGTCCCTTCTGCTTCAGCCATCTTGGCTCCAGATTCCCAGTTCTCACAAACAACTCCAGAATCCATGTGACGACTCCTGGAGCGGATCCTCTGGGTCGTGGCACCAACCCACCCAGGATGAGCTAACCTAGTGAGGACCACCCCTATTCAGGGAGTGTCAGGGGCAAGCCCAAGGGGGTAAGGTACCACGACTGCTGGCATCAGGTGGCTGGCTCACAGGAGACACGAGTGAGTGTGTCTGCAGGAACGTGCAAAGTGTGGACACAGGGACATGCAGGGTACAGGGCGAGTGTACGGAAACACAGAGAGTACTGGACAACACAAGGCGTGTACACGGGAGTGCGCTAGATACAGGATAGTGCAAGGTGGGTACACGAGGGCACGTATGGATGTGCTCAGACAAGCCCGCCCGGGTGTGAGCAAAGCAGGGCACGTGCGAAGGAGCACGCAAGAGTACAGAGTTAGACAGAGCACACAACAGAGGCAGAGTGAATGCAACGAAGCACAATAGAACACAGAGCTGAGTGTAAGAATGGAGCATAAGGCAGAGTTCAGGAACAGAGCACCAGGCAGAGGACCCGAATACAGTGCACAGCCAGACAAGGACCAAGCAGACCAAGCCAGGAAGCACAACAATAATCAGGCACCTCCCATAGGAAGGGGTAGCCTGATATAGCACATGAGCACTTGGACTTCTGGGTCAGGTCCTCCAGGACCATACAGAGGACAAGACTGGAGGCAGAGCTGAGAAGAGCGCGCATGCACACAAAGAACATTGTGCAGCCATGGAACTAGGTACGAGAGGTGCGCGTGTGCACCCGACGGGACCCCCGGAGTGGCCGCGGCACCGGAAGAGGTGACATTGGGCCTGAGGTGTCGCCCTCAGGTGAGAGCGGCGTGACAGGCAGCGTTACAGTACCCCCCTTTCTAAGGCTGGAGAAGAATTTAGACAAAATCTGGGGTGCGTGGATATTCTCCTTGGGTTCCCATGACCTTTCTTCAGGACCAAATCCCTTCCAATCAATTAAGAAAAGGGTTTTCCCTCTTACCTTCTTCATGGCCAGAATGTAATTCACCTCAAACTCATTCTCCATGCCAGCAGGCTGGGGAGTGTGGCCTGGAGAAGGATGAAACCGGTTAAGTACGACGGGTTTGAGGAGGGACACAGGGAAGGAATTGGGGATATGGAGCAAAGTGGGTAACTTCAGTTTGTATGCAACATCATTAATACACCTGAAGATCTCAAAAGGACCAATGTAATGGGGGCCCAGTTTGTAAGATGGTACCTTAAGGTGAATGTATCTGGAGGAAAGCCACACCTTGTCACCAGGGAGATACGGAGGAATCTCCAGGCGCCTCTTGTCAGTGTGTGGTTTCATCCTGTCACGTGCTTTCTCAAGAGTGGTTTTGGTCTCCTGCCATACCCTGGAGAACTCCACGGACAGAGAGTCGGCCGCAGGTACCTCCGAAACAGGAAGTACCAGTAGAGGCACACTGGGATGTTGTCCAAAGACGATGAAGAAGGGAGACTTGGTGGACGATTCACTGGAGTGGTTATTGTAGGCAAACTCAACCAACCCAAGGAAGTAGACTGACCTAGCCATTCTGATGAGCATTTGAAAAGTGCCGGAGATAGGATGTAAGGATTTGGTTGGTACATTCCACCTGCCCATTAGTTTTGGGGTGATAGGAGAAAGAAAAGTCCAGTGTCACCTTCATGAGTCCACAAAGATCTCAACAAAACCGGGAGGTGAATTGAACCCCTCTGTCTGACACGATGTGCAGAGGGAAGCCATGAATTCTAAAGATGTGGGAAATGAAGATCTTCGCCAATTGAGGAGCAAAGGGTAGACCAGGAAGAGGAATGAAATAGGCTATCTTCGAGAAGTGGTCTACAACCACTAGGATCACAGTAGAATCGGAGGAACGATGCAGATCGGTAATGAAAACCATGGCTATGTGCTGGCTTGGAGCCAACGGTACAGGAAGCGGGAGCAGAAGACCGGAGGGTGGTTGTCTGGGTACCTTATTCTGGGCACAGGAAGGGCAAGATGCCTCAAAGTCTTTAACATCCTGGGAAAGGAATGGCCACCAATAGTAGCGAGAGATTAGGGAAAAAGTCTTCTTGACACCAATGTGTCCGGCAATCTTGGACGAATGTCCCCAGCTTAACAATCATTTTCGGTTGTTCTCAGCCACAAAGGTTCTTCGCGGAGGTAACATGGTTAACTTGACAGGAGCCACGGTAATTACCTTGGACGGGTTGATGATATGAGAAGGTTCCTCTTCAGTATCAGTCGACTGGAAAAATCTTGATAACACATCCGCTTTAACGTTTTTACCGCCGGGCTGAAAATGGAGTTCAAAGTCAAAGCAGGCGAAGAACAAAGACCACCTGGCTTGCTGGGGACTGGATGTATGCCAGGTTCTTGTGGCGCCCCTGAGGCTTCAGTCGTCACAGAGGTGCTGCACCTTCTCCTAAGGTGTGGTACCCCACCATCCAGGTAGGGTGGGAACTCCCTTTCGCATTCCAACACCTGCACCCCACACACAGGATAGTTCAGCAGGGACCCATCCATGCTTTATGCTGGAAAGGTCATAGGGTGCCTTTTGTGGTCCCTGGCTTCGTAACACGAGAGGTGCTGGGGAGGTGGGTGTAGCTAGATATAACAGACAGGGAAGGTGTAGGATTTCAGGTCAGTCAGTCTGGGGTGAGTCCCAGAGAAGGAGGTCAGTCTGACAGAGGGAGAGAGAGAAAGGAAGTCACTCAGACAGGAGTGAGGATCCCTGGAAGAGGGATGGAGGAAGGAGTGCTGCAGCTGCCCCAGTGAACTGGGCCAGCTGGCACGGAAAGGAACAGAAGGAAGGAGACGTAAACTGGAGACTACAGATTCCATAAGAGAAATAGAACAGATCGGAATGAAGGAGAATAGAAGGACGGTGGGAAGCAGGTTGAGAAAGAGAGAGAACCCTTCCAGTCCAGAGCACAAAGGCCGGGGCCCGGTCCCCGAGGTTGATTGGATCTTTATGTCCGGCAACAGACACCGGAGGAGTAGTGAGCCACTAACGCCTTACTCCCATCATAGACTTGGGACACAACAGCAACTGGATAGTGAGCCGGGACGCAGAGAGGAGTCCCCGAAGCAGGCTACAGCTGTCTGTCATATAAGTAGAGACTTGGAACACCTAGAGAGAGGCATTCCAGGGTAACTAAGTACTGGAGTGCTTCGCACCTAAAGGCGCATTGGAGGAGTCGTTCAGCAAGGTACATATTGGCGGAGTGTGGAGGGAAGAATCCTATCCTGCCTGGAGGTTGGCTGGGGCCCTGACCTGAAGAACACAGTGCGGAGGCAGGCATTTGTGCGAACTGCAAACAGTGAGTAAAGCTTTGGAACCGCATACTCTGGTGTTCTCCAGTTATTCCAGCACCGCTACACCTGGGTACCAGCATCTATACCATTCTGTGCCTCTCCTCACCCATTGCACCTACACTGCCCTGGGACTACAGCTCCACCTGTGGGGAGCTACACCATCTTTGCTGCACCACACCATCAGTCCCAGTGGATCTGCATGCAGCGTTGTCTCAACATCTTACTTGCCAAACACCACGGGTGGTGTCACGAACTATCCAAATAAACTATTACAGCATTAACATCACCGCCATTGATATTGGGCTCCCAGGGCCACAGACCGGGTCACCGCTGCTGTGACACACATTCCCCCTGACACCGGCCCGGTACCGAGTACCCCTCTGCCCTGGGTGTTAGGGGCGATCCATTGTTATGGTCCATGAAGATCTTGAATGGATGTATGGCACCTTCCAGTAAGTATCTCCATTCCTCCAAGGCCAACTTAATGGCCAAAAGCTCTTTGTTGCCAATGGAGTAATTCCACTCAGTCGGGGAAAAAACTTTACAAAAGAAGTCACAGGTGACTATTCATCCAGAAGAAGACTTCTGCAGAAGGACTGCATCGGCCCCGGTAGAGGATGCGTCCACCTCGAGAGTGAAAGGTTTACTAACCTCAGGACGATGAAGAGCTGGAGCAAAGGCAAAGACTTGCTTCAAGGAAAGTGTCTTCTGCCTCAGGAAGCCAAGCATTTGGGTTAGCTCCTTTGCAGATAATGGATGAGATAGGGTGAACCAACGAAGAGAAATGGGGAACGAACTGCCGGTAGTAGTTTGCAAAGCCAAGAAAGCGTTGGATTGCTTTCACCTCATGGGGCCGTGGCCAATCGAGAACGGCAAACACTTTCGCCGGGTCCATGCATAGACCAGAGTCCAAGATAATGTACCCCAAAAATGGCAAGAACGTCTGTTCTAAGACATATTTCTCGAGCTTGGCATAAAGGCGGTTCTCCCTCAAGCGCAAGAGGACTTGGCGCACGTTTTTTCGGTGAGCAGACAGATCAGGAAAAAAAATGAGGATATCGTCCAGGTAGACTACCACGCAGGAGTACAGCATATCCGGGAAGACGTCATTCACGAACTCCTGAAATACCGCTGGGGCGTTGCAAAGGCCGAAGGGCATGACCAAGTACTTGTAGTGACCGTCTTGGGGGTTAAAGGCGGTCTTCCACTCGTCACCGGAATGAATACGGATCAAGTCATAGGCCCCACGAAGATCCAGCTTGGTGAAAATTCGTGCTCCCCTTAGCCGGTCAAAGAGCTCCTGGATCAGTGGCAGTGGGTACTTGTTCTTGACCGTGATGTCGTTCAGCCCACAGTAGTCTATGCAGGGACGGAGGGACCTGTCCTTCTTTTTGACAAAGAAAAATCCCGCTCCTGCGTTTGAAGAGGACTTACGGATGAAACCTCTGGCTAGATTCTCTTGGATATACACCAACATAGCTTGGGTTTCAGCAGGAGATAGCGGGTATACTCTACCCCTGGGTGGGGTAGAGCCAGGAACGAGGTCAATCGGGTAGTCGTATGGTTGATGTGGAGGCAGTGTCTCGGCCTCTTTTTTGTCGAAGACATCTGGAAAAGACCAATAAGCCAACGGCAGACCTGTAGGTGCCGAGGACGGAGAGGCGGAATTAGTCAGATGGATGGATAGTGGGCAATTCTTCTGACAGGATCGTCCCCAGCGGAGTATATCGCTCGACCCCCAGTCCAGGGTTGGCTCATGAGTCCGTAACCAAGGGAGACCAAGAAGAAATAAATCAGGATACAAATCCAGCTCACCAGACATGGCATTCCAACATCGGAGCACGAGACCGCTGTGTCAATGTCAGAGACACCGCACTGAACCTGCTCACTGAGCCAGTACGCGTGTCCTGAGTAAAGCGAAAGCGTGCTCAAAGCTACCTGTGGAGCGGGCAGCAGCCAAGTAGATGCGTACTTCAGAGCCGCAGGACCTGAAGCACGTGACTGCTAGAAGCGTGGCCTAAACTCCACAGAGCTAGGAGCTGCAAGACAATTCCTAGCAGAGTAACTGCGAGACAAAGTTACCAGGGGGCATAGACAGGGAGAATAGTCAAGACGTAGCCAACGAGTCACACAGAGATAACTGCAAGGTACCAAAGGGGCGAGCAGAAAGTAGTCAGGTCACAGGCAATGAGTCATACACAGATAATAATGCAGTACAAAATCAACAGGCAAACTCACAACGGGAAACAGAGCCGGGTCAGAACCATATAAACAAGCTATAGCAACAAACAGGCACACGGGGGTCAGCACACTAGGCCAAAGGCAAAAGTATAACTGGCAGGGATTGAAGCTACCCAGGGGTTTATGAAGCTCTCCCAGAACCAGAAAGAGGCCACAATCATTAACCCCAAGTGTGCAGGTCAAAACCTGCACAGAGCTCCAGACATTAACCCCCGGTGTGCAGCTCCAAAACCTGCACTGGGATCATGACAGTACCCCCTCTCAACGGGGGGCCTCTGGACCCCCAGGCTTCCCCGGGTACTTGGCATGGAACGCCCGAACCAGGCGATCTGCATGTACTGAGCGAGCAGGGACCCATGAGCGATCTTCTGGTCCATATCCCTTCCAGTGGACCAGGTACTGCAAAGAGCGGCGCACCCGCCGAGAGTCCACAATATGTCCGACCTCATACTCCAATTGACCCTCCACCAGCACTGGAGGAACAACAGTCTCAGAGTTCTCTTTGACAGATCCTGCTGGTTTCAACAGAGACTTATGGAACACATTAGATATTTTTAAGGAGGCGGGGAGACGCAACCTATATGCCACAGGGTTGACTATCTCCATAATCTCGTACGGACCAATGAACTTTGGTCCCAACTTAACTGATGGTACCTTTAAGTTGATGTTACGCGTGGAGAGCCAAACCTTCTCTCCCACCTGAAACATGTCTCCCGAGGCTCTCTTTTTGTCCACAAAATATTTGTATCTCCCCTAGGCCCGAGAGATATTACGCCGGACTTCAGCCCAGAGGTTTTTTAACCGTTGAACGGACCCCTCAGCTCCTGGACAACCGGAATCCACCCGAGAAAACTCCCCAAAATGCGGATTAAAGCCATAGTTAATCAGGAAAGGGGACATGTTGGTGGACTGACTCACCCGGTTGTTAAAAGCGAATTCAGCCAACGGTAACGCATCACACCAATCCTCCTGTCTGGTGGAGGTCAGACACCTGAGAATTTGTTCCAGGGATTGATTGGTGCGTTCTGTCTGACCATTGCTCTCCGGGTGATATGTCGACGAGAAGGAGAGTGAGATGCCCAATTTCATACAGAACGCCCTCCAAAATTTGGCCACAAACTGCACACCTCTGTCAGAGACAACATTCAGGGGTACCGCATGCAATCGGACCACATGCTGCACAAACAACCTTGATAATGTTTCTGCTGAAGGTAATGCTGCCAAGGGAATGAAATGGGCCTGTTTAGAAAACCTATCCACCAACACCCAGATCACGGTATTGCCCCTGGAAGGTGGAAGGCCGGTAATAAAATCCATGGAAAGATGAGTCCATGGCCTATCAGGAACCGGTAAAGGTATGAGTTTCCCAGCCGGTCGGTTATGCGAACTTTTGGAACGGGCACACATGCCACAAGCAGAAACAAATTCCTTGACATCGGACCTTAATGAAGGCCACCAAAAACCCCTGGCTACTGCCTCTCTAGTGGCCGTGATACCTGGATGAGCACTCAGCCTAGAATCATGAAACTCCTGCAGAAGTCTAGGCCGCAATGAATCTGGAACAAACAGTTTATCGCTTGGCCTGGTTGCCGGAGCTAGGGCTTGAGCCCTTAGGATTTCTTGTTCCAACTCAGTTGAGACCCCCGCCACTACCACCCCTGGTGGAAGAATGGAGGACGGCGGTTCAGGGGGAGACACTGGATCAAAACTTCTGGACAGGGCATCCGCTTTGACATTTTTGGACCCCGGTCGAAAAGTAATTGAGAACTGAAATCGTGAAAAAAAAAGTGACCAACGGGCCTGTCTAGGAGTAAGCCTCTTAGCAGATTCAAGGTATGCCAAATTTTTGTGATCCGTGACAACCGTGATAGGGTGAGCTGCCCCTTCCAAAAAGTGCCTCCATTCCTCAAACGCCAGCTTGACCGCAAGAAGTTCTCTATTGCCTACATCATAGTTTTTCTCAGCTGAAGAGAACTTCTTGGAGAAGAAGGCACAGGGTTTGAGATTGGTAAGGGTGGCCGGACCCTGGGACAGCACAGCCCCCACCCCCACGTCAGAAGCATCCACCTCCACAATGAATGGTTTGGACGGGTCAGGTTGCACCAACACCGGGGCGGACATGAAACATTTCTTAATCGCTGAGAAGGATTCCTTAGCGAGTACAGACCAATTTTTTACATCAGCTCCCTTCTGGGTAAGATCCGTGAGTGGTTTAACCACTTGTGAGAAACCTTTAATGAATCTCCGGTAATAGTTCGCAAATCCTAAGAAGCGCTGGAGCCCCTTGAGATCTTGAGGCTGAACCCAGTCAGCAATCGCCAGCACCTTCTTAGGATCCATACGAAACCCCTCACAGGACACAATCAACCCCAAAAAAGACAGCTCCTGTACAAAAAACGAACATTTTTCCAATTTAGCGAACAATTGGTTCTCCCTGAGTCTCTGGAGAACTGTCTTTAGATGTTGCAAGTGAGATTGACTGTCCGGGGAATACACCAAAATATCATCCAAATAAATAATAACAAAATGGCCTATCAGATCAGAAAACACAACATTGATGAAATTTTGGAAAATAGCGGGTGCATTAGTTAACCCAAATGGCATTACCAGGTTCTCAAAGAGTCCTTCTGACGTGAGGAATGCCGTTTTCCACTCGTCCCTTTCCCGAACCCTTATCAGATTGTAGGCCCCCCGCAGATCTAACTTGGAGAACCATTGGGCCCCAGCTAACTGGTTACATAAGTCTGGGATGAGGGGAAGCGGGTAAGAGTTCCTAACCGTTATCTTGTTCAGTTCCCGAAAGTCGAGGCACGGCCGCAAACCACCTTCTTTTTTCTTCACAAAGAAGAACCCTGCTGCCACAGGTGACACAGAAGGCCTGATATGCCCTTTGCGGAGACTCTCAGCTATGTACTCCTTCATGGCTTGGCGCTCAGGCCCAGACAAATTGAACAATCGAGCCTTAGGTAACTTGGCTCCGGGTACTAAATCAATGGCACAATCATAGGGTCTATGTGGTGGCAGTGCCTCAGCCTCACTTTCAGAAATAACGTCTTCGAAATCCTTCAGGTACTCCGGAATACCTTCCAGATCGACAGACGACACAGACACGGATTTAACAGTGTTAACAAGATGTCCCTGGTTACCACATTTATTATTGCATCCCCATTGAGTGATTTCCCCTGTAACCCAATCAATGGTAGGATTATGGCGTTGAAGCCAAGGCATCCCCAGTACCAGTCCTGCAGGCAAGTTATCTAGCACCAGACAACTTAGTTTCTCCACATGAGTGGAACCCACTTTTAGAGAAAAAAGTTCAGACCTGCAACAGATACCGTCTTGGGTAAGAGGAGATGAATCAATTGCCACAATTTTAACAGGATCATGAAGCCTGACTGTCCCTATCTTATTAAGAGTCATAACCTTGGTATCAATCAGGTTCACAGCAGAACCGCAGTCAATAAAAGCAGTAGTCTGAACAGGACCATAACCAAGTTCCAGTTCCACCTGCAGCACCATTTTTGCACATGAGGAAAATTGTACCTGAAGGTCTGGGTAGCCTCCTCGATTACTACCCAGACCTAGTCGTTTCCCTCCATCTTGGAGGATGACGGACAGGAGGGGCAGTCCTTCTTCCAATGTCCAGATTTCCCACAATAGAAGCACAACTGCTTTTCCCGGCGGCGTCTTCTTTCCTTTCCCTCACAGATGACAGCGCTCACCTCCATAGCCATAGGAAGAGTCCGGGTCTCATCTCCACTGAAGAATAAGGGCGATTCCTGTTGCATAATGCCTCTAGCCCGCAGCCTGCGATCCATGCGAACCGCTTGGACCATGGCATCCTCCAGGGAGTCAGGCAGAGGATGAAGTGCCAAAGCATCCTTCAGACGTCCACACAGGCCTTTGTGGAACAGCCCCCGAAGGGTGGCATCACTCCAGGAAATCTCCGCTGCCCAACGTCTGAATTCAGTACAGAACCATTCGGCCGAGTGCTCCCCCTGACAGACACTCATCACTTTGTCCTCAGCCAACCGCACTCTATCAGGCTCATCATAAATAAGCCCTAAGGCTTCAAAAAATGCATCCACAGACATTCTCTCAGGGGCAGAAGAGGAAAGCGAGAACGCCCAGGCTTGTGGGGACCCCCTAAGCAGGGACATCATCACCCCCACCCTCTGTTTCTCATCCCCAGAGGAGCGGGGTCTCAAAGAAAAAAAAGCTTACAGCCTTCCTTAAATGCCCTGAAATCATCCTTGTTACCAGAAAATATATCTGGCAATTTAACCGGGGATTCAGGTGGGAGTAAAATGACATCTCTATTCCCCACCTGCTGGAAGCCTGTGGAAAGCACCCCCTGAACTGAGTCCTCAACCCGCCATTGGGACTGAGCCAGAGCTTGGCAGCGACTGAGTCAAGCATTTCACCTGCTCAGATAAAGCACACATTGTGTCCATGCTGCAGAAGTGAGGAGAGAAAAAAAAATTGTAGACCAGTTATAATGTCAGAGACACCGCACTGAACTTGCTCACTGAGCCAGTGCGCGTGTCTTGAGTAAAGCGAAAGCGTGCTCAAAGCTACCTGTGGAGCGGGCAGCAGCCGAGTAGATGCGTACTTCAGAGCCGCAGGACCTGAAGCACGTGACTGCTAGAGGCGTGGCCTAAACTCCACAGAGCTAGGAGCTGCAAGACAATTCCTAGCAGAGTAACTGCGAGACAAAGTTACCAGGGGCATAGACAGGGAGAATAGTCAAGACGTAGCCAATGAGTCACACAGAGATAGCTGCAAGGTACCAAAGGGGCGAGCAGAGAGTAGTCAGGTCACAGGCAATGAGTCATACACAGATAATAACGCAGTACAAAATCAACAGGCAAACTCACAACGGGAAACAGAGCCGGGTCAGAACCATATAAACAAGCTATAGCAACAAACAGGCACACGGGGGTCAGCACACTAGGCCAAAGGCAAAAGTATAACTGGCAGGGATTGAAGCTACCCAGGGGTTTATGAAGCTCTCCCAGAACCAGAAAGAGGCCACAATCATTAACCGCAAGTGTGCAGGTCAAAACCTGCACAGAGCTCCAGACGTTAACCCCCGGTGTGCAGTTCCAAAACCTGCACTGGGATCATGACAGTCAAAGCGCACAATCCAAGGCAATGAGAAAAAACTTTGTCCAGCTCCACGATGTAGTGAAAAATATTCTTTATTCACTCAATAGAAAAGAGGTTTAAAAGCCAGCATGAGTTACAAGGCATGCGATCGATCTACGCGTTTCGAGTGGCTAAGCACTATCATGATACGCAGCTTTGTCCATGGGTAGATCTTATATACTCTATCCGGTCTACACACCGGTTAAATAATTAATTAAAACAAATATAAAACAAATGGAGAGAAAACTAACAATCACAATTAAATATAACAATTTGATTCATTAAGATACAATATTATCGCCTTCAGTAGTATTTTATCTTTTTTTATTTCTTAATTTTTATTCATTATTCTCTTGTTATTATCCATGAAAAAATGAAGCAAACTTCTGTAATAGAAGAGAAACATAACAGATCTCAATGTTGCAACCATTCACAACAGTAAAATTCACATAGATACAATTTTTTCAAAATACATGCAGTTTTCAATTACATGTCAAATTTTTATTTCTTTTTTGTGCAATGTTAGTTTTAGCACAACAAACCATTTTTTTGGGTGTACACATGTATACAAAGAAGAGAAAAAAAAATAATAATATTAAAAAAAAAAAAAATTTTTTTTCGTTATGTTTAATTTTAAGTTTGTATCTGCAACCCAGAAAAAGGGGGGGGGAGCATTCGGTTATTATATTTCCCCTTCATGCACTGAAAAAAACCGTTCTAATGCGAGATTATTATCATAGACTTTCCCAAAATAAATGAAGTATTTCCTGAGTAACTGATCAACACAAAATTATGTCGAATATTTTAGTTTTTATATTTTAAACATGCAGATTCGAAAAACGGCATGAAAATACAGTTCTATGCACAAAAAATACCCTATGAAAAACCTTGCAAAAAACTACCATATTCCCACATACTTTGATATATATTTAATCAGAACATGAAGATTCATTATAAATGTGATAAAATAGATGTTTCAAAGAGGAAAGGGTTGATAAGTGCTAGTCTAATAAAAGAGCATGGTGTCTTTTCTTTTATTCAAGCCTCATGGCATACTGGTGTTTAATTTGAACATCCACCACGCCTCCCTATTCCTGAGCACAGGTTCTAAGTCCCCACCTCTGATCCGATTGTGGACTTTCTCAATCCCATATACTTTTAATGAGTCCAGTTTTTTACTATGAGTCTCAATAAAATGTCGGGAGAGCTGCGATATGTTTCTATTCATATTAGCATTCTCTATATCGAGAATGTGCTCTCTAATCCTAGTTTTTAATGTGCGTTTTGTGCTACCCACATATTTTAGTCGGCATGAAACACATTCCATGATATAAACTACATTTTTGGTGTTGCAGTTTATGAAATCTTTGATGTCAAATAGATTACTGTCATCAAAATCTCCAAATTTATCACACCTTTTGGTATAGGTACACATCTTGCACTGACTGGCAGCACATTTAAAAAAAAACCTCGTTTTCAACCAATTGCCCGTATGTTCTTTCCGTGTACAGAGAAAACTTGGTGATAAACTATTTTTTAAGGATGGTGCTTTTCTGGAAACTATCCTTAGTCCATTTTTTAATTATTATTTCAATATCTGGATCTTCTTTTAAAATTGCCAAGTTATCCTCAACTATTTTTTTGATATTGGAAAACTGATTACTAAATTGTAACACCATTGTTATAGGATTAGCAGAATATTTGGACAGATTATGCGAGT
This sequence comes from Dendrobates tinctorius, assembly GCF_039654945.1. Lineage (NCBI taxonomy): Eukaryota > Metazoa > Chordata > Amphibia > Anura > Dendrobatidae > Dendrobates > Dendrobates tinctorius. Next base: position 163,082 of record NW_027362016.1, on the reverse strand, counting down.
CTTTAAAACGAGATTTTTTTGAAACAATCTTTTCAGCCCTGTCTAGACTCCATCGATCATCACCTCACCTACCCAAACGTTGTCTAATGTCAGAAAGTTCTTTTTTATAATCAGAGGGACAACTACAATTTCTCTTGGCATGCGTCATTTCACCCACAGGAATACCCTTAATTGTGTGCTTGGGGTGATGACTTTTTGCATGGAGAATTGTGTTCCCAGCTGTCTCCTTGCGATATGTACGAGTAATAACGGATTTATTAGGTATGCCAGTCAGATTTAAATCCAAAAAATCACTAGTGGTCTTTTCATGTCGTGTTAGAAATCGTAAATTCAGAGAGTTGCAATTGATATACGCATCAAACTTCTGTACTGTTATTATATCTGATTTCCAAATGATGACAATATCATCAATGTATCTACCGTAAAACTGTATACAATCAGTGTAAGGATTATCAAGATTGTAGATATACATTTCTTCCCACCAACTCATAGCGAGATTTGCTAGGGAAGGGGAATATTTAGCTCCCATGGATACGCCATTCACTTGTATATAGTAATTCTCATTGAATATAAAATAATTGTTGGAAATCAACAAAAAAGTGACATCCAAGATGAAATCTTGGAAGTCACACGAGAAATTACTATATTTTTGTAGATGAAATTTTAATGCGCTAATTGCTACTGTGTGTGGAATCGATGTGTAGAGAGAAACAACATCAGTAGTTATCCATGAGCATTTGGAATCCCAGATTAAACCATCCATTGAGTTTAATACTTCTGTACTGTCTCTAATAAAACCAGGGACCCTCTGAACCAATGGTTGTAGAAGCAGATCTAACCATTCCCCTAGTTTCTCACTCACAAATCCTATCCCTGATAAAATCGGTCTCATGGGTGGAGGAAAGCTTTTTTATGGGTTTTTGGTAACGCATAAAGCGTTGGTGTAACTGGATTTGACACCTTTAGATAATCCCTCTCTCTCATAGTAATAAAACCCATACAAAAGCCTTCATCAATAATCTGAAAAATACGCTCTTTGATATTATGAGAAGGATTCTCTAAAATACATTTGTAAATCATGGGGTCATTAAGCATATTTTCAACCCAGTTCACATAATCATCCCTATTCATAAGGACAATCGATCCACCCTTATCTGAATTCTTTATTATAATATTTTCATTTGCCTTCAGTTCTAACAGTGCTTTTTTCAGGGACGGCCTCAAGTTACTGCAGGCACAATTCACACCATGAATTTATGATGAATCCTCATGTTCTGATTAAATATATATTAAAGTATGTGGGAATATTGTAATTTTTTGTAAGGTTTTTCATAGGGTATTTTTTGTGCATAGAACTGTATTTTCATGCCGTTTTTCGAATCTGCATGTTTAAAATATAAAAACTAAAATATTCGACATAATTTTGTGTTGATCAGTTACTCAGGAAATACTTCATTTATTTTGGGAAAGTCTATGATAATAATCTCTCTATATATGCATTAGAACGTTTTTTTCAGTGCATGAAGGGGAAATATAATAACCGAATGCTCCCCCCCCCTTTTTTCTGGGTTGCAGATACAAACTAAAAATTAAACATAACGAAAATTTTTTTTTTTTTTTTTTTAAATATTATTTGAAAAAATTGTATCTATGTGAATTTTACTGTTGTGAATGGTTGCAACATTGAGATCTGTTATGTTTCTCTTCTATTACAGAAGTGTGCTTCATTTTTTCATGGATAACAACAAGAGAATAATGAATAAAAATTAAGAAATAAAAAAAGATAAAATACTACTGAAGGCGATAATATTGTATCTTAATGAATCAAATTGTTATATTTAATTGTGATTGTTAGTTTTCTCTCCATTTGTTTTATATTTGTTTTAATTAATTATTTAACCGGTGTGTAGACCGGATAGAGTATATAAGATCTACCCATGGACAAAGCTGCGTATCATGATTAAGAGTGCTTAGCCACTCGAAACGCGTAGATCGATCGCATGCCTTGTAACTCATGCTGGCTTTTAAACCTCATTTCTATTGAGTGAATAAAGAATATTTTTCACTACATCGTGGAGCTAGACCAAGAAGAAGCCTGTGATGCATAGTCGACAAAACGTGGAAGGAGATCTCTCGGAGCAGGGCTCCAATCTGCATCTCGATTTCTTCCGTGATATGGGTAACGGTCTCCTGCAAGAGTTTATCATCTACTGAAGCAATCATCCAAGGAGTCCAGGGATCTGACAGGAATCCGGTATTTTTTAATCACCTCGAGCCAAATAAAGTTCCCTGCCGCGCCTGAGTCTATATAAGCATCTTCAGAGTAACGCTTAGAGTTCAAATTCAACAAAAGAGACAGGATCAGGGGAGGAGAGGAATCACGTATACCTAGGGAGGCCTCTCCTACCACTCCTAAGTGAGGAAGTTTCCCGGCTTCTCGGAACAGGAGTGAAGGATATGGGAGGGACTCCCACAGTAAAAACAGAGTTCTTGTGTAAGCCTCTCCTTGCGACGCTGTTCAGCCATCTTGAAAGGGTCCACCAGCATAGGCTCAGAAGCATGGACCGCAGAAGAAGGCATGGGTCGTGAGTGGGGAGGACTGCAAGTAGACGGAGAGGGACGAGGAGGTCTTTCTATGGCTGCCTCACGGGTACGCTCTTGGAAGCGCAGGTCAATGCGTGTCGCAAGACAGATCAGATCCTCTAAAGAGGTAGGGGTATCCCGACCCACCAGTTTGTCTTTAATGCGACCAGACAGGCCCCAACAGAAGGCCCATATGAGGGCCTCATTGTTCCAACTGAGTTCGGAGGACAGGGTGCGAAAACGAATGGCATATTGTCCTACCGATAGAGTACCCAGATGGAGGGACTCCGTGGTGGAATCCAGATGGCCTGGCTTGTCAAACACCTTGCGGAAGGTGTCTAAAAAGGTGGAAAGCCGAGAGCCCAGAGGGGATCCACCCACGCTAACGCCTCCCCTTCTAAGTGAGAAACTATAAAGGCTATTTTAGCGCGATCAGTGGAGTAGAGTTTTGGCAAGAGTTCAAAATTTAACCGGCATTGGTTCAACAAAACCTCGACACAATTTGGGGTCACCACTATATCGGGGTGGTTTGCATAAACGGGTTAACGGGTGCGAGACCGAGGCTTGGGCAGAAACAGAGGCAACAGATTGTAGGGAAAGGAGCCGGTTATCTACCGATGCCATATAGTTGAGAACATGGGCCTGGGTGTCGCGTTGCCGAGTGAGCTCTTGTTGGAGACTGGCCAACTGGGAAGCATTCCCAGGGTCAGAGAACTGTAAGGCCAACAGATGGGACTCCATGGATTTCAAGAAGGACATGATCCTAGTCTGATTGTCCCATAGGAACAACAGTTCCTTTTGGGCAGAGGCCGTGGTACCAGCGGGGTCCTTGGCCTGATTTTACTGTGATGACTCCTAGAGTGGACCCTCTGGGTCATGGCACCAACCCACCCATGGTGAGCTGACCTAGTGAGGACCACCCCCTATACAGGGAGTGTCAGGGGCAAGCCCAAGGGGGTAAGGTACCATGACTGCTGGCACCAGGTGGCTGGCTCACAGGAGACACGAGTGTGTCTGCAGGAATGAGCAAAGCGTGGACACAGGGACACGCAGGGTACAGGACGGTACAGGGCGAGTATACAGAAGCACAGAGAGTACTGGACAATACAAGGCGTGTACACGGGAGTGCACTAGATACAGGATAGTGCAAGGTGGATACAAAAGGGCACGTATGGCGTGCACAGACAAGCACACCCGGGTGCGAGCAAAGCAGGGCGCGTGCAAAGGAGCATGCCAGAGTACAGAGTTAGACAGAGCAGAGGCAGAGCGAGTGCAATGAAGCACAAAAGAGCACAGAGCTGAGTGTAAGAGCGGAGCACAAGGCAGAGTTCAGGAACAGAGCATAGCGCAGAGTACAGGAACAGAGCACAAGGCAGAGGACCCGAATACAGCACACAGCCAGGCAAGGACCAAGAAGACCAAGCCAGGACGCACAACAATAATCAGGCACCTCCCATAGGAAGAGGTAGCCTGATATAGCACATGAGCACTTGGACTTCCAGGTCAGGTCCTCCAGGACCATAGAGAGGGCTAGACTGGAGACACAGCTGAGAAGTGTGCATTTGCACACAAAGAACATTGTGCAGCCATGGAACTAGGTATGAGAGGTGCGCGTGCACACCCAATGGGACCCCCGGAGCTGCCGCAGCACCGGAAGTGGTGACTTCGGGCCCAAAGTCCCGCCCCCAAGTGAGAGCGGAGTGACAGGCGGCATGACAATCCATGCCCATGCTTAACAGTTCAACTTTAGTTAATAACAGGCTTCTTGACACAGATACAGTACACTTCTCATGCAATGACTTTCTGTCACGATCCATTTTTGGATTCGTGGCATCTCTGGTTCCAGTATGTTTTAAATGTAGCTTTTTTCCTTTCCGGACCAGCAGGGGTCAATGTCAGTTTCCCTTCCTGGAAATCTGTTTTAACTGCAGAGTTGCTTGGGGAGCTGATGTGGGTGATGATGACCACTCCCAACAACCTTTAAATGGTCACCTGATGCATCAGCTGACTGTGGGTGATAGAGCAATCTACAGTGACCAAGCCTGGAGTAAAGGAGCTTGCTGGCTGCTGAGGTGAATCAGCTGGTTTTGTGAGTTTGTGATCATGGTGCCTTTATTCTGCTGTGCGGTTCTTTGCAGCAGAGGAAGTTGAAGCTCAGTTGTGTTATTACCCCGTCAGTTTCGTGTTTGTCACTGTCCCCTGTGTTGTACTATGTGCAGTGGTGAAGCTAGCACCCTTGCCGGCCAGTGCACTAGCCAGGGCAGTGTGATGTGACAGCGAGGGACAAGGATCCTGACGGCGGTGGCTAGAAGGACCCACTTAGGGTGTTAAGGGAGTGCAAGGTCAAACTCAGGTTTGAGCAGGAGGTGACCATTTCTCATTTCCCTATTGGTAGGGCCTTCCTCACCCCTTTACCATCCCATTGTGTATTGGGCCGTCCACCGACCGACTTTCCCCCCCGGTGGGCCGATATATATCGTGACACTTTCCTGGATCCTTTTCTGCTTTTCCTGCAGTCTCTGCCTCGTCCTGGCATTACCTGCCTTGCTGGACAATCTGTCCCATCTGACATTCTCTGTCTTTCCCTGCAATCTCTGCCTCACTGGACAATCCCTGCCCCTTCTGTGGCGTCCATGCCTTTAGGTCCACCAGATTTTTCCCATTCCCCTTGTCCAGTTTCAATAGGAAAAGGTAAAAGGCTCGCCATCTCAGCTTTGCCTAAACCTGGCTGTAGAGAGTGAGTGTTCTACTTTATGATTCCTATGTGAGAAGCCAGACTGTGGCAATGCAGCAGCTCCTTGCCATGACTACCACCCTGGTCTCCTTACAGAATTGGTGTAGTCGGCAGAATTGCGATGTCTTGTATGCAGAGAGTGGAGGAGCCTAGAAAACGACAAAGATGGCGGCTGTTAGAGACTTTAAGATGGTGCCAAACACTGACATGAAGATGGCGGTCAATGGCGTGAAAAATGGGAGTGGTGTCACCAGGGGTGGATTAAGGGTAGCCAGGGCCCCGGGCTGTTCAGACTCTGTGGGCCCCCCGGTCATGTGACGGGGTCGGGAAGTCACTAGTTTTCATGGCGCATACGGTGCGTCAAGGGGCGGGAAGGGGTTAAATGCTGAGGTAAAAAAAACTCTGCAAATACGCAACGTGTGCACGAGGCCTCACAAATACTGAGGTAAAAAACACGAAATGCTCAGCGTGTCCATGAGGCCTTACAAATAGTGAGTGAAAAATTTACCAAATACTCAGCGTGTACACGAGGTCTTATAAATACTGAGGTAAAAACTCACCAAATACTCAGCATGTGCACAAGGCCTTATAAATACTGAGGTAAAAACTCACCAAATACTCAGCGTGTACACGAGGCCTTATAAATACTGAGGTAAAAACTCACCAAATACTCAGCGTGTGCGCGAGGCCTTACAAATACTGGAAGGCTTTCACCTAACATCTAGTCCTGACTCACCTGTACCTAACATCGAAACCAGCTAATAGTCTGCAATCACCTGCTGACCTGGGCCCATAACATGTCAACCTGTCAGACAAGTTACTTCACATGAATCACACAAAGGCTTCTGCTTCATGAACTTCCCCAGATAGAAGCAGCCTCCGATATGCAGCCTGTGGCTGGATACACAGGAAGAGACACTCCTCGTCACAGGCTGTGCCCAACATGTCAGCAGAGGGGATAATGCCACAGACAAGTTGCCGTCTCCTCACACACTGGACACGACACTGCATCTGGCGACGAACAAGCGCACATTGCGCAATGTTAGTCATGTCCCAGATGTTCAGCATGTGGAGGACCAAGGGGGATCAATAAAGACCCCAGGATTGGAACAGGAACATGGGAAAGTGGATGGTGGTCAGAGGGGCAGCGTTTATATGCCGGCAGCGCACACATGCACAATCCTCAGGTTTTACAACTTTCAACTGGTCAAAACATTTCTCTCAGTAGGCCAAGAAAGAAATGTGGCAGGAATAAAGTACACCTCATAGTAACTTATGTGTGAGGCAGAGGTGACAAGACCCTCCATCTCGTGCCCACCTTACTAGAGGTGCCCACTGCCCACATATGACAAAGTTGATGGAAACAGATGACTTCCACTATGATGATTGGTCACCGGCCGCCCAACCACACCCATTTCACAACTAGTCACACCCATGTCCACGCCCCAACCACATCCATTTAACACTGCTGATCACACTGACTGGTACTGAGGGCACAGTGGCTAGTTCTGTGGGCACACTGACTGGTACTAAGGAAAAGAACGAAAGAAAAGAGAGAGAGAGAAAAGAGAGAAAGAAAGGAGAGAGAAAGAAAGAACAGAGAAAGAAAGAAAGAAAGAAAGCAGAAAGAAAGAGAAACAGAGAGAAAGGAAGAAAGAACAGAGAGAAAGAAAGAGGGGACAGAAAAAAAGAACAGAGAGAGAAAAAAGAAAGAGGAGAAAGAAAGAACAGAGAGGGAGAGAGAAAGAAAGATTGGAAAGAAAGAACAAAGAGAAAGAAAGAAAGAGGGGAAAGAAAGAACAGAGAGAAAAAAAGAAAGAAAGTACAGAGAGAGAAAAAAGAAAGAAAGAACAGAGAGGGAGAGAGAAAGAAAGAAGGGAAAGAAGAAACAAAGAGGGAAGGAAAGAAAGAGAAAGAAAGAGGTGAAAGAAAGAACAAAGAGAGAAAAAAAGAAAGGGGAAAGAAAGAACAGAGAGGGAGAGAGAAAGAAAGAGGGGAAAGAACAGAAAGTGAAAGAAAGAAAGAGAAAGAAAGAACAGAGAGAGAAAGAAAGACAAGGAAAGAGGGGAAAGAAAGATTCTATAAAGATATTATACCAGCCCGGCTCACATTGTAGTGCCCACCTGAGCCTCCTGGTGCAGGACATATCATGATCCACTCACATGGCTGACATCCCCGAGTCCAAGGCGATTCCGCTGTCTGCGCTGTCTGAGGAGGACATGGTGATGATCTGAAAAATTCCCTGAAGTGCCTCCATGGTTCCGTCACAATCTCCTCTGGTCAGCTTCCAGCACGTCATTTCCGATGGAATGTCACGTGCGAGTTTTCAAGTGCTCCTCGGGGCTCCGCCGTATACTCCTGTGTCCGCAGGAAAAGTAAGCTCCCGGTCGGGGCAGTGGGGCAGACTCTCAAAATTTGGGACGGTTGGGAGGTATGAATGCTCCCTATCATACACCTTGTACATGCATGGCTCCGCACACCTCATACACACACGGTTCCGCTTTGTATGCCTCGTACACACGGCTTCGCTCCGCACACCTCGCACACACACTGCTCTACTCTGTAAACCTTGTACACATGTGGCTCTGCTCCGTACACCTTATACACACACAGCCATGCTCTGTAGTACACCCTGTACACACATTGTACACACAAACCTTGTACACATGCGGCTTTGCTTCAAACACCTCGTACACACGCAGCTCCGCTCCGTAAACACACGGCTCAGCTTTGTACACTTTGTACACACAGGGCTCCGTTCCGTACACCACGTACACAAACGCAGCTTTGCTCCATACACCTCGTACACACACGCAGCTTCGCTCCGTACACCTCGCACATGTGCAGCTCCTCCCCGTACACCTCGTACACACGCGGTTCCGGTCAGTAAACATACAGCTCAGCTCTGTACACGTTGTACACACAGGGCTCCGTTCCATACGCCTCGTACACACGCGACTCCGCTCCGTACACCTCATACACGCGCGGCTTCACTTTGTACACCTCGTACACACGTGGCTCCGCTCCGTAAACACACGGCTCAGCTCTGTACACTTTGTACACACAGGGCTCCATTCCGTACACCTCGTACACATACGACTCTGCTCCGTACACCTCGTACACACACGCGGCTTTGCTTCGTACACCTCGTACACACACGCGGCTCCGCTCCGTACACCCCGCACGCGCACGGCTCCGCTGCGTACACCTCGCACGTATGCAGCTATGCTCCGTACACCTTGCACACGCACAGCTCCGCTCCGTACACCTTGCACATTCGCGGCTCTGCTCCGTACACCTCGCACACACGCAGCTCCGCTCCGTACACCTCGCACATTCGCGGCTCTGCTCCGTACACCTTGCACACACACACAGCTACATCCACCCTGTAAACCCCTCCTGACGCCACACATAATTCCCTCATCCAGCACCATGACAACCAGCACAGCAGAGTCCCGCATACATACAATACATTGAGGGCTGTGTGCACAGGACCTGTGATGAGGTCACAGGAGGGGAGGAGTTAGGTGTCACGTGATCAGGGGCCTCAGACTGAAGCCCCTGATCATGTAACCCCTGACTCCTCCACTCCTGTGACCTCACCACAGGTCCTGTGCACACAGAGCAGGGATTTATCAGTGAAGGGCTGGCGCTGCGGTGGCCGGTGGGTCTGGGAGGAGGAGGAAGGGGTCGGTACATGGGGGGGGCCTGGCGCTATGGTAGCGGATTATAATGGGGCAATTTTCCTTGGGATGGTGGGCCCCCCCACACCACTGGGCCTTGGGCTACTGCCTAGATTGACCTCATTATAATCCGCCACTGGGTGTCACCCATTGCGGGGGTCCTAAACAGAAAAGGGTATGAAGAGCAGCTTGGCAGAAGCGGTGGCCTGAGTTGAGGCCGGAAGTGGCTCCACCCACGGACGGAGTTCAGAAGAGAAGGGCATCGTATCCAGAAGGGAGACCCAATTGTTGAGTGAGCTACCTGTCCCCATGCAGTGGCGCAGCATGTTCTTCCGAGGAGGTATCGGAAGCGGCAGAACGGAAGACAGTGAGAGTTACGAGCAGTAGGAGAGCGGTTGGGAAAGCTGAGGTAGCAGAAAGGGGGACCGTCGTGGCCGTGATACCGAGTTCGCACGGCCAAAGTGGAGGATCATGGCAGCCGGATGCAGCCACCACAGTGAGTGTGAAGCCTACCTTCACCCCAGTGCCCGCACCTACCCCTGTTTTGGCTCCCGCTCCCGTTCCTGCCTAATTGTAAAGGGCCAGAACACTGCCCACTGCTCTGTTCGCAAGGACAGTGCAGAATAATGGAGAGTGACCCCTTTGGTTGGAAAGTGTTGTGCTGGTTGCACCAAGTGAAAAAAGTCATTAGTCTGTTCCACATCTCCTGAAGGGCAATGAGCCTTGAGTGGCATCAGGACCAGCTGTCAGTGCAGTTAAATGACTTTGTTTTTCCCCCCTCCTCCAAGTTTTTTTGTGCAAATTTGCGTACCCCCTGCTGGATTACGGGACTAAAACTTTGAAAGGGCTAATCACCCTTGGTGACAAGAATGGACTGTGTGTGGCTGCTCTAAGTTTTGTGCTTTCTTAAGCCTGAACTGCCCTCTCAGAGTATACAGTGGGGCAAAAAAGTATTTAGTCAGTCAGCAATAGTGCAAGTTCCACCACTTAAAAAGATGAGAGGCGTCTGTAATTTACATCATAGGTAGACCTCAACTATGGGAGACAAACTGAGAAAAAAAAATCCAGAAAATCACATTGTCTGTTTTTTTTTCATTTTATTTGCATATTATGGTGGAAAATAAGTATTTGGTCAGAAACAAAATTTCATCTCAATACTTTGTGATATATCCTTTGTTGGCAATTACAGAGGTCAAACGTTTTCTGTAAGTCTTCACAAGGTTGACACACACTGTTGTTGGTATGTTGGCCCATTCCTCCATGCAGATCTCCTCTAGAGCAGTGATGTTTTTGGCTTTTCGCTTGGCAACACGGACTTTCAACTCCCTCCAAAGGTTTTCTATAGGGTTGAGATCTGGAGACTGGCTAGGCCACTACAGGACCTTGAAATGCTTCTTACAAAGCCACTCCTTCGTTGCCCTGGCAGTGTGCTTTGGATCATTGTCATGTTGAAAGACCCAGCCACGTTTCATCTTCAATGCCCTTGCTGATGGAAGGAGGTTTGCACTCAAAATCTCACGATACATGGCCCCATTCATTCTTTCATGTACCCGGATCAGTCGTCCTGGCCCCTTTGCATAGAAACAGCCACAAAGCATGATGTTTCCACCACCATGCTTTACAGTAGGTATGGTGTTTGATGGATGCAACTCAGTATTCTTTTTCCTCCAAACATGACAAGTTGTGTTTCTACCAAACAGTTCCAGTTTGGTTTCATCAGACCATAGGACATTCTCCCAAAACTCCTCTGGATCATCCAAATGCTCTCTAGCAAACTTCAGACGGGCCCGGACATGTACAGGCTTAAGCAGTGGGACACGTCTGGCACTGCAGGATCTGAGTCCATGGTGGCGTAGTGTGTTACTTATGGTAGGCCTTGTTACATTGGTCCCAGCTCTCTGCAGTTCATTCACTAGGTCCCCCCCGCGTGGTTCTGGGATTTTTGCTCACCGTTCTTGTGATCATTCTGACCCCACGGGGTGGGATTTTGCGTGGAGCACCAGATCGAGGGAGATTATCAGTGGTCTTGTATGTCTTCCATTTTCTAATTATTGCTCCCACAGTTGATTTCTTCACTCCAAGCTGGTTGGCTATTGCAGATTCAGTCTTCCCAGCCTGGTGCAGGGCTACAATTTTGTTTCTGGTGTCCTTTGACAGCTCTTTGGTCTTCACCATAGTGGAGTTTGGAGTCAGACTGTTTGAGGGTGTGCACAGGTGTCTTTTTATACTGATAACAAGTTTAAACAGGTGCCATTACTACAGGTAATGAGTGGAGGAAAGAGGAGACTCTTAAAGAAGAAGTTACAGGTCTGTGAGAGCCAGAAATCTTGATTGCTTGTTTCTGACCAAATACTTATTTTCCACCATAATATGCAAATAAAATGAAAAAAAAACAGACAATGTGATTTTCTGGATTTTTTTTTCTCAGTTTGTCTCCCATAGTTGAGGTCTACCTATGATGTAAATTACAGACACCTCTCATCTTTTTAAGTGGTGGAACTTGCACTATTGCTGACTGACTAAATACTTTTTTGCCCCACTGTAAAAGCAGCGCACTTGTTTTGAGGGGACCCTACTCTGTTAAAGAGGGAGGGGGGAAACGCCTTGACAGGAGGACCCGAAGAGCAAGCCGGGTCGGGACTACAGTTAGGTCCATATATATTTGGACAGATACAACATTTTTCTAATTTTGGTTCTAGAGATTACCGCAATGAATTTTAAACAACACAATTCAGATGCAGTTGAAGTTCAGACTTTCAGCTTGCAGGTGAAACAAGTCATCCTTAAGCTGCAAAAACAGAAGAAACCCATCCGAGCAATTGCTACAACATTAGGAGTGGCAAAATCTACAGATTGTTACATCCTGAGAAAGAAAGAAAGCACTGGTGAACTCATCAATGCAAAAAGACCTGGGTGCCCACGGAAGACAACAGTGGTGGATGATCGCAGAATAATCTCCATGGTGAAGAGAAACCCCTTCACAACAACCAACCAAGTGAACAACACTCTCCAGGAGGTAGGCGTATCAATCTCCAAATCTACCATACAGAGAAGACTGCATGAAAGTAAATACAGGGGGTTCACTGCACGGTGCCAGCCACTCATAAGCATCAAGAATAAAAAGGATAGACTGGACTTTGCTAAAAAAAAATCTAAAAAAGCCAGCACAGTTCTGGAAAAACATTCTTTGGACAGATGAAACCAAGATCAACCTCTACCAGAATGATGTAAAGAGAAAAGTATGGCAATGGTGTGGTACAGCTCATGATCCAAAGCATACCACATCATCTGTAAAACACGACGGAGGCAGTGTGATGGCTTGGGCATGCATGGCTGGCAGTGGCACTGGGTCACTAGTGTTTATTGATGATGTGACACGAGACAGAAGCAGCCGAATGAATTCTGAGGTATTCAGAACCATACTGTGTGCTCAGATCCAGCCAAATGCAGCCAAACTGATTGGTCATCGTTTCATACCACAGATGGACAATGACCCAAAACATAAAGCCAAAGCAACCCAGGAGTTTATTAAAGCAAAGAATTGGAATATTCTTGAATGGCCAAGTCAGTCACCTGATCTCAACCCAATTTAGCATGCATTTCACTTGTTAAAGACTAAACTTCAGACAGAAAGGCCCACAAACAAACAGCAACTGAAAACCACCGCAGTGAAGGCCTGGCAGAGCATCAAAAAGGAGGAAACACAGCGTCTGGTGATGTCCATGAGTTCAAGACTTCAGCCAGTCATTGCCAACAAAGGGTTTTCAACCAAGTACTAGAAATGAATAGAGTTGAGCGACTTTTGGTTTTTTAGGGTCGCGTTTCGTTTCGTGAAACCCGACTTTTCCAAAAGTTGGGTCGAGCAAGATCGTCCGATTATAGGGAAAAGTCGGGGTCGTCCCGAAACACGAAACCCAATGTAAGTCAATGGGGAATAAAAGTCGGCAGTGAGAGGAGGACAGGAAACACACCTACAGTGCCCATTTGAATGCCAAAAGCATCAATTCTTCTTACTTAAGCTTGTCAACCTTAATTAACTTCATAATACAAGTTACGCACTGAAAAATGGGGGTTATTTGCCTAAAGTTGTGGGGGGGGGGAGGGCTGGCTGCAGGTTTTCATGTGCCCTGGGCGAAAGAGCGCCCCTTTAACACATACCACAACTCATCATGCTCCGATACGGCAGATAAATAGCGGTATAGTACAATGAAAAATACCTCACTTTTTACATCTCATGACGAGGCCCATCTATTTCTCCATACAGAACCATTGGTCCCATATAATGTTTGAAACAGTATATGATGAGCTCCACATAATGCTACAGTATATGTTGGTCCCCATGGATGAAGCTCCACTGTCTTATGGGCCCAAATAATGCTCCAAACATAATGGGCCCCATTTCTAATGCTCTAGTGTATAATGGGCCCTGTAAATGCTGCTCCAGTGTCTGATGTCCACCTTTGGAATGTTCCAGTGTATGGTGGGCCCCATCTAGCATTCTCCAGAGTATAGTGCTCCCCAAAAATTGCTGTCCCAACATTGAAAACAATCAAATAAGTCTCCTCGCTAGGGAATCCCTGTACTTGTCTGGACAGGTGCTGTAGCTTGCTTAACAGCTCGCCAGCCGTTCTCACGCCCAGTATGGATTGCACGTGATTGCACAAAGGTTAGAAAGGGTACCGTATCCCTGGATAACATGTATGGATAGCGTACACATTCAAAATATATGTCTCAGGAGGCAGGCTCAGACGGTGTCAGGCAAAGTATGGATTGCACGTGATTGCACAAAGGTTAGAAAGGGTACCGTATCCCCGGATAACATGTATGGATAGCGTACACATTCAAAATATATGTCTCAGGAGGCAGGCTCAGACGGTGTTAGGCCCAGTATGGATTACACGTGATTGCATAAAGGTTAGAAAGGGTACCGTATCCCCGGATAACATGTATGGATAGCGTACACATTCAAAATATATGTCTCAGGAGGCAGGCTCAGACGGTGTTAGGCCCAGTATGGATTGCACGTGATTGCACAAAGGTTAGAAAGGGTACCGTATCCCTGGATAACATGTATGGATAGCGTACACATTCAAAATATATGTCTCAGGAGGCAGGCTCAGACGGTGTCAGGCACAGTATGGATTGCACGTGATTGCACAAAGGTTAGAAAGGGTACCGTATCCCCGGATAACATGTATGGATAGCGTACACATTCAAAATATATGTATCAGGAGGCAGGCTCAGACGGTGTTAGGCCCAGTATGGATTGCACGTGATTGCACAAAGGTTAGAAAGGGTACCGTATCCCCGGATAACATGTATGGATAGCGTACACATTCAAAATATATGTCTCAGGAGGCAGGCTCAGACGGTGTTAGGCCCAGTATGGATTGCACGTGATTGCACAAAGGTTAGAAAGGGTACCGTATCCCCGGATAACATGTATGGATAGCGTACACATTCAAAATATATGTCTCAGGAGGCAGGCTCAGACGGTGTTAGGCCCAGTATGGATTGCACGTGATTGCACAAAGGTTAGAAAGGGTACCGTATCCCTGGATAGCATGTATGGATAGCGTACACATTCAAAATATATGTCTCAGGAGGCAGGCTCAGACGGTGTCAGGCCCAGTATGGATTGCACGTGATTGCACAAAGGTTAGAAAGGGTACCGTATCCCTGGATAACATGTATGGATAGCGTACACATTCAAAATATATGTCTCAGGAGGCAGGCTCAGACGGTGTCAGGCACAGTATGGATTGCACATGATTGCACAAAGGTTAGAAAGGGTACCGTATCCCCGGATAACATGTATGGATAGCGTACACATTCAAAATATATGTCTCAGGAGGCAGGCTCAGACGGTGTTAGGCCCAGTATGGATTACACGTGATTGCACAAAGGTTAGAAAGGGTACCGTATCCCCGGATAACATGTATGGATAGCGTACACATTCAAAATATATGTCTCAGGAGGCAGGCTCAGACGGTGTTAGGCCCAGTATGGATTGCACGTGATTGCACAAAGGTTAGAAAGGGTACCGTATCCCTGGATAACATGTATGGATAGTGTACACATTCAAAATATATGTCTCAGGAGGCAGGCTCAGACGGTGTCAGGCCCAGTATGGATTGCACGTGATTGCACAAAGGTTAGAAAGGGTACCGTATCCCTGGATAACATGTATGGATAGCGTACACATTCAAAATATATGTCTCAGGAGGCAGGCTCAGACGGTGTCAGGCACAGTATGGATTGCACATGATTGCACAAAGGTTAGAAAGGGTACCGTATCCCCGGATAACATGTATGGATAGCGTACACATTCAAAATATATGTATCAGGAGGCAGGCTCAGACGGTGTTAGGCCCAGTATGGATTGCACGTGATTGCACAAAGGTTAGAAAGGGTACCGTATCCCCGGATAACATGTATGGATAGCGTACACATTCAAAATATATGTCTCAGGAGGCAGGCTCAGACGGTGTTAGGCCCAGTATGGAATGCACGTGATTGCACAAAGGTTAGAAAGGGTACCGTATCCCTGGATAACATGTATGGATAGCGTACACATTCAAAATATATGTCTCAGGAGGCAGGCTCAGACGGTGTCAGGCCCAGTATGGATTGCACGTGATTGCACAAAGGTTAGAAAGGGTACCGTATCCCTGGATAACATGTATGGATAGCGTACACATTCAAAATATATGTCTCAGGAGGCAGGCTCAGACGGTGTCAGGCACAGTATGGATTGCACGTGATTGCACAAAGGTTAGAAAGGGTACCATATCCCCGGATAACATGTATGGATAGCGTACACATTCAAAATATATGTCTCAGGAGGCAGGCTCAGACGGTGTTAGGCCCAGTATGGATTGCACGTGATTGCACAAAGGTTAGAAAGGGTACCGTATCCCCGGATAACATGTATGGATAGCGTACACATTCAAAATATATGTCTCAGGAGGCAGGCTCAGACGGTGTTAGGCCCAGTATGGATTGCACGTGATTGCACAAAGGTTAGAAAGGGTACCGTATCCCTGGATAACATGTATGGATAGCGTACACATTCAAAATATATGTCTCAGGAGGCAGGCTCAGACGGTGTCAGGCCCAGTATGGATTGCACGTGATTGCACAAAGGTTAGAAAGGGTACCGTATCCCTGGATAACATGTATGGATAGCGTACACATTCAAAATATATGTCTCAGGAGGCAGGCTCAGACGGTGTCAGGCACAGTATGGATTGCACGTGATTGCACAAAGGTTAGAAAGGGTACCGTATCCCCGGATAACATGTATGGATAGCGTACACATTCAAAATATATGTCTCAGGAGGCAGGCTCAGACGGTGTCAGGCACAGTATGGATTTGACGGCCCAGATTACACAGCGGAGGAGCAGGGAGAGGTAAAGATTGCAAATGCTGGGGTCCTGCCCAAGCAAGGGGGGCCCACTCGTGGGCGTCGGTACTGGCACTGGGCCCCTCATAGTACAGCGGTGTGTCTGACGGCGGGTGTGCACCACCACCGTCAGAGACACTTGATTGCACTATGAGGGACCCTGTGCCAGTGCCCGCGCCCAAGAGTCGGCCTACCCACCTGTCCAGGGCAACGGCACTCGCACGGTGTCGTGCGGTAGGTGGTGACCCCGGCCATGGGGGGGAGGCAGCACAGTTAGGGAGTTTTAGAAAGTGGCATATGTTGATGTTGGACATTCAGCTGATGCAAAAGGCGAAATAGGTGAAGTACCAGGAAGAGGTGGACCAAAGCAAGCCATTTTTCTGTCACCCTATGTGTCATCAGGGGAAGGTGGGACAAAATCCTTGGAAACCCATGCGTGGTTCATTTTAATGAAGGATAGATCATCCACATTTTGGGTTGACAGACGGGTCCTTTTTTCTGTCAGGATTGATCCAGCTGCACTGAAGACTCTTTCCGATAGCACACTTGCAGCTGGGCAAGCGAGCTCCTGTAAGGCATATTGGGCCAATTCAGGCCAGGTGTCCAGTTTAGCGGCCCAATAGTCAAAGGGGAATGACCTGTGTGGGAGAACATCGATATGGGAGGAAAAGTAGTTTGTAACCATAGTTGACAACTGCTGTCTCCTGTCACTTTCCATCGATGCAGTATTACCAGTTGTGTGAGCGGTATTTGAAAAATCAGTCCACAACATTGTCATGAAACCCCTGTCTCCAACGCCACTTCTGCTGTGTGCACCACGAACACCTCTGCCAAGCTGCCCCCGGCCCGTACGGCTCGTGTGAGAACCATCACCGCTGCTGTGTGCTGGGAATGCCTCAAGCAACCGATTTACCAGAGTTGCTTGTTTATTAGCCAATATTAGGTCAAGGTTCTCCTGTGGCATGATGTTTTGTAATTTGCCTTTATAGCGTGGATCCAGGATGCTGGCCAACCAGTAGTCGTCATCGTTCATCATTTTGGCAATGCGGGGGTCCCTTTTTAGGATCCGCAAGGCATAATCTGACATGTGGGCCAATGTTCCCGGTGTCAATGATGCACTGCGAGTGCTGGGTGGAGGAGCACTTTCTGGCAAATCCACATCCCTCCAGTCACGCACAAACCCTGTACCAGACCTTGCCACGCCAACATTTTCACTTGCCCCACGAGATGCATCCTCCTCCCCTAAGTAATCATCCCCATCATCCTCCTCCTCCTCCTCTTCTTCCTCCACCTCGTCCAGGAGAGGTCCCTGAGCAGACAATGGCTGAATGTCATCAAGGATTCCCTCCTCCTCTTCCTCCTCATCAACATTGGCTGCAGACGCCTGCTCCTTAAGGTGCGTCAAAGTTTGCATGAGCAGACGCATAAGTGGGATGCTCATGCTTAGGATGGCGTCGTCTGCGCTTACCAGCCGTGTGCATTCCTCAAAACACTGAAGGACTTTACAAAGGTCTTTCAGCTTCGACCACTGCACGCCTGTCAACTCCATGTCTGCTCTCAAAGTGCCTGGCCGTGTATCCTCCCACAAATGCATTATGGCCTGCCTCTGCTCGCATAGCCGCTCCACCATGTGCAGGGTGGAGTTCCACCTTGTTGCAATGTCGATAATGAGGCGGTGGTTGGGAAGGTGGAGCAATCGCTGCAGCTTCTGCATACGAACGGAGTGTACAGGCGACCGGCGGATGTGCGCGCACAGTCTTCGCACCTTCTGGAGCAGGGCTGTTAACTCCGGATAATTTTTGAGGAAGCACTGCACCACCAGGTTCAAGGTGTGAGCCAAGCAAGGTATGTGGCTGAGTTTTGAAAGGGCTATGGCTGCCACAAAATTACGGCCGTTATCACTAACTACCTTGCCTGCCTCAAGATGTACACTGCCCAGCCATGACTCAGTTTGTCGCTTCAAGTACTCGGCCAGCACCTCGGCGGTGTGTCTGTCGCCCAAACACATCATCTGCAACACAGCCTGCTGACGCTTTCCACTAGCTGCTCGATAGGGGGACACATCGTGTGCAACAGTGGCAGCTGCAGATGGAGTGCTCGTACGACTGCGCTCTGTGGACGAGCTTTCGCTTCTGGAGGAGGAGGAGGAGGAGGAGGGTCGAACGCCTACAGCCAACTGTTTCCTATACCGTGGGCTAGGCAGCACTGCCCCACCACCGCTGTCCCCTGTGGACCCTGCATCCACCACATTAACCCAGTGCGCAGTGATGGACACGTAACGGCCCTGGCCATGCCGACTGGACCATGCATCAGTTGTGAGGTGCACCTTTCCGCTCACTGACTGCTTGAGTGCATGGACAATGCGGTCTTTCACATGATGGTGGAGGGCTGGGATGGCTTTGCGAGAGAAGAAGTGGCGACTGGGTAGGTCATAGCGTGGTACTGCATAGGCCATGAGTTCGCGGAAAGCTGTGCTTTCCACCAACCGAAAGGGCATCATCTCAAACGAGATTAGTTTGGCAATGTGGGCGTTCAAACCCAGTGTACGCGGATGAGAGACTGAGTACTTTCTTGACCTACTCATAGTGTCTGGGAGGGTGAGCTGGACTTGAGAGCTGCATATGGTGGAAGTAGCGGTGGACAGGGCGGACTGAGAGAGGGTTGATGATGGTGATGGAGTTGGTGTTCTTTCTGATGGCCTAGAATCAGTCTTTCATTGATATAACAGTGGGATTCCCTGACTGCTGTGGTCTTGCAACGACACCTCAACATTTGCTGCTGTGCTAACCGGTGGGCTTACAGTGGGGGAAACAATGTAGCGTTGCTGACTACCTTCGTTGTGATCAGTTGCACATGTGGCACTTGAGGTTTGGTGTTGTGTCCACACTTGCAAGTGCATGCTGGTTAAATGTCTAAGCATGCAACTGGTATTCAAATTTTTCAGATTTTTCCCTCCGCTAAAGGTCTTTGCGCACTTCTTACAGATAACCTTGGCCTGATCATGAGGATTTTGTTCAAAAAAGTGCCACACTGCACTCTTCCTACTTTGGCAGACATTTTGCGGCCTAGCACGCTGTGATCTTTTGACCCTCTGGACAAGCTGTCCAGCAACTCTTTTGATGTTTGGAACCTGTCTTTGGAGTGCTCCGGGCCTGCCAGATAACAGCTGTTGCGATGTCGATGCAGCACCCTCTTACCCCAATGGATGCCAATCTGGGTCAACAACTGGGTCATCCATCACCTCCTCTTCTATGTCATGTGCACCTTTCTCTGTGTCACCGTGTATGGTGGTATAGTGTGCAGGAAGGGGCACCTGAGTCTCATCAGGGTGAAAATCTGGCTCTGTACACTGCGAGGACAATGTAGTGCTCTGAGTGAATGTACCAGCAGAATCATCCATCAGCGGCTGTGCATCAGTGCACTCCATGTCAGATTCATCTTGGCCTGGGTAATTCACCATTTCACTTGATAATCCAGGCATGGTATGTGAAAACAGCTCCATGGAGTAATCAGTAGTATGGCCTGCGTCATCCTTCAATCTTGGTTGGGGTGAAGGACACAAGGAAAGGTGTGGTTCATGAACATGAGCCTCCAATGACGACTCAGTGCTTTTACTTTTTACAACTGAAGAAGAGGAGGCGATAGAGCTGGAGGCTGAGTCAGCAATGTAAGACAAAACTTTTTCCTGATGCTCTGCCTTTAAAAGCGGTTTGCCAACTCCTAGAAAACTAAGCGTTCGAGGCCTTATGTAGCCAGACGATGACGCAGGGTCAGCACCTCCTGCATTCGGTCCTATTTTGCTCTTGCCACTACCATCAGATCCACCACCAACACCATCATTACCAGCTGCCAACCCCCGCCCAATTCCACGGCCTCTTCCACCAGCCTTCCTCATTTTTGGTAGAAATGTAGACAAAATTCAACAAACTATATAGTAAAGTAAAACAAGGTACAAGGTGTCTATAGGACAGGGGAGATTTAGAATTTCTGCACACACTTGTGGACAGTGGACACTTTTGGATTGTGTGAGGCCCACTGATATCTGAGCGCTATGTGACAGGCTTGATGGCACAGCTGCCTGTGACCAAAGTGACGAGAGGATAATGGAGATTTTGAATCTCTGCGCACACTTTTGGACACTGGACACTTGTGGATTGTGTGAGGCCCACTGATATCTGAGCGCTATGTGACAGGCTCGATGGCACAGCTGCCTGTGACCAAAGTGACGAGAGGATAATGGAGATTTTGAATCTCTGCGCACACTTTTGGACACTGGACACTTGTGGATTGTGTGAGGCCCACTGATATCTGAGCGCTATGTGACACGCTCGATGGCACAGCTGCCTGTGACCAAAGTGACGAGAGGATAATGGAGATTTTGAATCTCTGCGCACACTTTTGGACACTGGACACTTGTGGATTGTGTGAGGCCCACTGATATCTGAGCGCTATGTGACAGGCTCGATGGCACAGCTGCCTGTGACCAAAGTGACGAGAGGATAATGGAGATTTTGAATCTCTGCGCACACTTTTGGACACTGGACTATTGTGGATTGTGTGAGGCCCACTGATATCTGAGCGCTATGTGACACGCTCGATGGCACAGCTGCCTGTGACCAAAGTGACGAGAGGATAATGGAGATTTTGAATCTCTGCGCACACTTTTGGACACTGGACACTTGTGGATTGTGTGAGGCCCACTGATATCTGAGCGCTATATGACAGGCTCGATGGCACAGCTGCCTGTGACCAAAGTGACGAGAGGATAATGGAGATTTTGAATCTCTGCGCACACTTTTGGACACTGGACACTTGTGGATTGTGTGAGGCCCACTGATATCTGAGCGCTATGTGACACGCTCGATGGCACAGCTGCCTGTGACCAAAGTGACGAGAGGATAATGGAGATTTTGAATCTCTGCGCACACTTTTGGACACTGGACACTTGTGGATTGTGTGAGGCCCACTGATATCTGAGCGCTATGTGACACGCTCGATGGCACAGCTGCCTGTGACCAAAGTGACGAGAGGATAATGGAGATTTTGAATCTCTGCGCACACTTTTGGACACTGGACACTTGTGGATTGTGTGAGGCCCACTGATATCTGAGCGCTATGTGACACGCTCGATGGCACAGCTGCCTGTGACCAAAGTGACGAGAGGATAATGGAGATTTTGAATCTCTGCGCACACTTTTGGACACTGGACACTTGTGGATTGTGTGAGGCCCACTGATATCTGAGCGCTATGTGACAGGCTCGATGGCACAGCTGTGACAAAAGTGACTAGAGGATAAGGGAGATTGGATAGCTTTTAAAAAAGCAGTTTGCGGAGCAGTGGGTAAACAGCAATGCCAGCATGTCAGGAAGCCTTAAAAGGCAGCCCAACAACCAACACCACTGATACACCACAATATAGCCTCCCCTTGCACTGCACACACAGTGACTTGTGTGTTGTGCAGGCCAAATCGCTAGCAGCAGAAGCAGTTTTTTTGTCTTCTTCCCTGCCTAACGCTCTCCCTACAGAATCAGCAGCAACCTCTCCCTATACTAAGATCGGCAGAAGTAAGATGGCGGTCGGCGTGCACGCCCTTTTATACCCCCTGTGACGCCCACCAAAGCAAGCCAATCACTTGCATGCCCTTCTGAAAGATGGTGGTGACCCGTGCCTAGGTCATCACGTTGCCCACAGTGTCTGTGGATCCTGATTGGCTGAAAAAGAGCGCAAAACAAACTTTTGAAACGCGACTTTGGCGCGTAAGTCGCCGACCTCGTGGCCGACCTCATCCTAGGGTCGGGTTTCGTTTCATGAAACCCGACTTTGCCAAAAGTCGGCGACTTTTGAATTTTTTCGACCCGTTTCGCTCAACTCTAGAAATGAACATTTTATTTACAATTATTTAATCTGTCCAATTACTTTTGGTCCCTTTAAAAACAGGGTGGCACATGATAAGGAGCTGAAACTCCTAAACCCTTCATCCAATTTTAATGTGGATACCCTCAAATGAAAGCTGAAAGTCTGAACTTCAACTGCATCTGAATTGTTTTGTTTAAAATTCATTGTGGTAATGTCTAGAACCAAAATTAGAAAAATGTTGTCTCTGTCCAAATATATATGGACCTAACTGTAGTCCCGACCTGGCTTGATCTTCGGGTCCTCCTGCCAAGGTGTTTCCCCCCTCCCTCCTTTAACAGAGTACGGTCCCCTCAAAACAAGTGCGCTGCTTTTATACTCTGAGAGGGCAGTTCAGGCTTAAGAAAGCACAAAACTTAGAGCAGCCACACACGGTCCGTTCTTGTCACCAAGGGTGATTAACCCTTTCAAAGTTTTAGTCCCGTAATCCAGCAGGGGGTACGCAAATGTGCACAAAAAAACTTGGAGGAGGGGGGAAAAACAAAGTCACTTAACTGCACCGACAGCTGGTCCTGATGCCACTCAAGGTTCATTGCCCTTCAGGGGATGCGAAATAGACTGATGACTTTTTCACTTGGTGCAACCAGCACCACACTTTCCAACCACTCTCCACTACTCTGCACTGTCCTTGCGAACAGAGCAGTGGGCCGCATTCTGGCCCTTTACAATTAGGCAGGAATGGGAGCGGGTGCCAAAACAGGGGTAGGTGCGGGGGCTGGGGTGAAGGTTGGCTTCACACTCACTGCGGTGGCTGCATCCGGCTGCCATGATCCTCCACTGCGACGGCGCCAACTCGGTATCACGGCCGCGACGGTCCCCCTTTCTGCTACCTCAGCTTTCCCAACCGCTCTCCTACTGCTCGTAGCTCTCACCGTCTTCCGTTCTGCCGCTTCCGATACCTCCTCGGAAGAACATGCTACGCCACTGCATGGGGACAGCTAGCTCACTCAACAATTGGGTCTCCCTTCTGGATATGAAGCCCTTCTCTTCTGAACCCCGTCTGTCCGTGGGTGGAGCCACTTCCGGCTGTTCTGCCCTTTCAGCTACAGACTTCTCCTGTTCTTCTGGAATCTGCTGCAGGGGTTGGGGCTTCTTCTTTCTTTGCCGTGCCCATCTCAAGCAGGCACTAGTCACAAGGGGACGTGGCCTCGACTCAGGCCACTGCTTCTGCCAAGCTGATCTTCATACCCTTTTCTGTTTAGGACGCCCATGATGGGTGACACACCACTCCCATTTTTCACGCCATTGACCGCCATCTTCAATGCAGTGTTTGGCACCATCTTAAAGTCTCTAACGGCCACCATCTTTTTCATTTTCAAGGCTCCTCCGCTTTCTGCATACAAGGCATCGCAATTCTGCCGACTACGCCAAATCTGTAGGGAGGCCAGGGTGGTAGTCATGGCAAGGAGCTGCTGTGTTGCCACACTCTGGCTCCTCACTTAGGAATTATAAAGTAGAACACTCACTTTAGGTTCTGCGGTCCCTTCTGCTTCAGCCATCCTGGCTCCAGATTCCCAATTCTCAAAAATGATTCCAGAATCCATGTCCATGCTTTACAGTTCAACTTTACTTAATAACAGACTTCTTGACACAGATACAGTACAGTTCTCATGCAATGATTTCCTAGAGCTTTTCTTGCTCTTCCTGCAGTCTCTGCCTCATCCTGGGAATCCCTGCCTCACTGGGTAATCTTTGTCCCATCCAAGCAATCTCTGCCTCGATGGACATTCTCTGTCCCTTCTGTGGCATCCGTGTTTTTAGGTCCACCAGCTTCCTCCCGTTCCCATTCCAGTTTCAATAGGAAAAGATAAAAGGTTCGCCATCTCAGCTTTGCCTAATCCTGACCATAGGCCCCGGATCCTCCTTGGAATGGTTACCGTTTAAGATTGTGACCACTTGCACGCTGCTCAGCCTGGGGTCCCTTCTTGCCTCAGCATCTTCACCCCCATGGCTATCTGACTGATTTCATTGCTGCATTACTACTTCTTGCCCTGGGCATGGCTGCCCGAGCTCTGCTCTCTAACCAGGAAGTATCGTCACTATATCCCACTGTCCTGCACTACACCCATCTGTAACTCGTCCCAGCCTGGAAAACCCCTTATGCTAACTATGCTATTCTAGCACTCTCATTCTCTATCTCTAGTATGCCCCACACTATTCTATGCCCACTACTGTCCTATGCTACTGCTACCTTCTACCCTATTCTATCCCTGATCCTATACACAACACATGTCAAGTACATACACATTACAGCAACAGTAAATGAATACATTAACAGTCATAAACATTAGGGAACTTCACACATGTAATGTGAATACTGTTCAAAGAGGGGGAGGTATATCTTCCCTCCTAAGATATGGTCATCCACGACCATGGCCGCACCTGTAAAACACCAATTGCATATTTAAAAAATTTACAAGGTTAATACGATCTTAGTCCAATGCTTCTTTTAGGTCAACCGTGACCCTAGTTCCATTAGTTTGGAACCCTGGAACATAGAGTCCAAGTTCATTTTTCCTTAACCCCTTCACCCCCAAGGGTGGTTTGCACGTTCATGACCGGGCCAATTTTTACAATTCTGACCACTGTACCTTTATGAGGTCATAACTCTGGAACGCTTCCATGGATCCCGGTGATTCTGACATTGTTTTCTCGTGACATATTGTACTTCATGTTAGTGGTAAAATTTCATTCAAATAACTTGCGTTTATTTGTGAGAAAAATGGAAATTTGGCGAAAATTTTGAAAATTTTGCAATTTTCCAACTTTGAATTTTTATGCCCTTAAATCACAGAGATACAGCACACAAAAAACTTGATAACTAACATTTCCCACATGTTTACTTTACATCAGCACAATTTTGGAACCAAAATTTTTTTTTGTTAGGAAGTTATAAGGGTTAAAAGTTGACCAGCGATTTCTCATTTTTACAACACCATTTTATTTTTAGGACCACATCACATTTGAAGTCACTTTGAGGGGTCTATATGATAGAAAATACCCAAAAGTGACACCATTCTAAAAACTGCACCCCTTAAAGTGCTCAAAACCACATTCAAGAAGTTTATTAACCCTTTAGGTGCGTCACAGGAATTTTTTTGAATATTTAAAAAAAAATTAACATCTAACTTTTTTTCATAAAAAAAATACTTCAAGTTCAATTTTTTTTATTTTACCAAGGGTAACAGGAGAAATTGGACTGCAAAAGTTATTGTGCAATTTGTCCTGAGTACGCAGATACCTGATATGTGGGGGGGAACCACTGTTTCGGTGCATGGCAGAGCTCAGAATGGAAGGAGCGCCGTTTGACTTTTTCAATGCAAAATTGGCTGGAATTCAGATTGGACGCCATGTCACGTTTGGAGAGTCCCTGATGTACCTAAACAGTGGAAACCCCCTACAAGTGACCCCATTTTGGAAACTAGACCCCCCAAGGAACTTATCTAGATATGTGGTGAGAACTTTGAACCCACAAGGGCTTTACAGAAGTTTATAACGTACAGCGGTACAATTAAAAAATCATATTTTTTCCACAAAAATGATCTTTTCATCCCAATTTTTATTTTCCCAAGGGTAACAGGACCCTAAAAATTATTGTGCAATTTGTCCTGAGTACGCTGATACCCCACATGTGGGGGTAAACCACTATTTGGGCGCATGGCAGAGCTTGGAAGGGAAGCAGCGCCATTTGACGTTTTTGGCTGGAATTGAGATCGGACACCATGTCGCGTTTGGAAAACCCCTGATGTACCAAAACAGTGGAAACCCCCCACAAATGACACCATTTTGGAAACTAGACCCCCTAAGGAACTTATCTAGATGTGTGGTGAGAACTTTGAACCCCCATGGGCTTCACAGAAGTTTATAACATAAAGCCATACAATTAAAAAATCATATTTTTCCACAAAAATGATCTTTTCACCCTCAATTCTTATTTTTCCAAGGGTAACAGGACCCTAAAAGTTATTGTGCAATTTGTCCTGAGTACGCTGATACCCCACATGTGGGGGTAAACCACTATTTGGGCGCATGGCAGAGCTCGGAAGGGAAGCAGCGCCATTTGACGTTTTTGGCTGGAATTGAAATCGGACACCATGTCGCGTTTGGAAAACCCCTGATGTACCAAAACAGTGGAAAACCCCCACAAATGACACCATTTTGGAAACTAGACCCCCTAAGGAACTTATCTAGATGTGTGGTGAGAACTTTGAACCCCCATGGGCTTCACAGAAGTTTATAACATAAAGCCATACAATTAAAAAATCATATTTTTTCCACAAAAATGATCTTTTCACCCTCAATTCTTATTTTTCCAAGGGTAACAGGACCGTAAAAGTTATTGTGCAATTTGTCCTGAGTACGCTGATACCCCACATGTGGGGGTAAACCACTATTTGGGTGCATGGCAGAGCTCGGAAGGGAAGCAGCGCCATTTGACGTTTTTGGCTGGAATTGAGATCGGACACCATGTCGCGTTTGGAAAACTCCTGATGTACCAAAACAGTGGAAACCCCCCACAAATGACACCATTTTGGAAACTAGACCCCTAAGGAACTTATCTAGATGTGTGGTGAGCACTTTGAACCCCCCAGTGCTTCACAGAAGTTTATAACGCCCGGGCGTGAAAATAAAAAATTCGTATTTTTTCCACAAACATGATCTTTTAGTCACCATTTTTTTTATTTTCCCAAGGGTACCAGGAGAAATTGGACCCCAAAAGTTGTTGTCCAATTGGTCCTGAGTATGCTGATACCCCATATGTGGGAGAAAACTACTGTATGGGCACACGTCGGGGCTCGGAAGGGAAGTAGTGACGTTTTGGAATGCAGACTTTGATGGAATGGTCTGTGGGTGTCATGTTGCCTTTGGAGAGCCCCTAATGTACCTAAACAGTGGAAACCCCCACAAATGACACCATTTTGGAAACTAGACCCCCTAAGGAACTTATCTAGATGTATTGTGAGCACTTTGAACCCCCCAGTGCTTCACAGAAGTTTATAACGCCCGGGCGTGAAAATAAAAAATTCGTATTTTTTCCACAAACATGATCTTTTAGTCACCTTTTTTTATTTTCCCAAGGGTACCAGGAGAAATTGGACCCCAAAAGTTGTTGTCCAATTTGTCCTGAGTATGCCGATACCCCATATGTGGGAGAAAACTACTGTATGGGCACACGTCGGGGCTCGGAAGGGAAGCAGTGACGTTTTGGAATGCAGACTTTGATGGAATGGTCTGCGGGTGTCATGTTGCCTTTGGAGAGCCCCTAATGTACCTAAACAGTGGAAACCCCCCACAAATGACACCATTTTGGAAACTAGACCCCCTAAGTAACTTATCTAGATGTGTGGTGAGCACTTTGAACCCCCAAGGGCTTCACAGAAGTTTATAATGCCAGGGCATGAAAATAAAAAAATCGTATTTTTTCCACAAACATGATCAATTAGTCCCCAATTTTTTCATTTTCCCAAGGGTAACAGGACAAATTGGACCCCAAAATTTGTTGTCCAATTTGTCCTGAGTACGCTGACACCCCATATGTGGGAGAAAACTACTGTATGGACACACGTCGGGGCTCGGAAGGGAAGCAGTGCCATTTTGGAATGCAGACTTTGATAGAATGGTCTGCGGGTGTCATGTGTGTTTGGAGAGCCCCTGATGTACCTAAACTATTGAAACTCCCAACAGGTGACCCCATTTTGGACACTAGACCCCCCCACGGAACTTATCTAGATGTGTGGTGAGCACTTTGAACCCCCAAGTGCTTCACATAAGTTTATAACGCTCGGACGTGAAAATAAAAAAATCATTTTTTTCCACAAAAATGATATTTTTGCCCCCTATTTTCTATTTTCCTAAGGGTAACAGGAGAAATTGGACCCAAAAATTGTTTTGCAATTTGTCCTGAGTAGGCTGATACCCTACATGTGGGGGTAAAACACTGTTTGGGCGCATGGCAGAGCTTGGAAGGGAAGGAGCACCATATGACTTTTTCAACTCAGAATTGGCTGGAATTGAGATCAGACGCAATGTTGCATTTGGAGAGCCCCTGATGTGCCCAAACAGTGGAAAGCCCCAATTCTAACTCCAACCCGAACCCCAACACACCCCTAACCCTAATCTCAGCCCTAACCCAAGCCCTAACCCTAACCCTAGCCCTAACCCTAGCCCTAACCCTAGCCCTAACCCTAGCCCTAACCCTAACCCTAGCCCTAGCCCTAACCCTAGCCCTAACCCTAGCCCTAATGGAAAAATGGAAATAAATACATTTTTTTAATTTTATTATTTTTCCCTAACTAAGGGGGTGATAACGGGGGGTTTGATTTACTATTTATGGCGGTTTTTATTTTTGGCAGCTGTCGCACGCTAAAAGACGCTTTTTATTGTAAAAATAGTTTTTGCATCACCACATATTGAGAGCTATAATTTTTCCGTATTTTGACCCACCGAGTCATGTGAGGTCTTATTTTTTGCGGGACGAGTTGATGTTTTTATTGGTACCATTTTCGGGCACATGACATTTTTTGATCGCTTTTTATTCCGATTTTTGGGACGCAGAATGAACAAAAACCAGCGTTTCATGAATTTCTTTTGGGGGAGTGCGTTTACACCGTTCCGCGTGCGGTAAAATTGATAAAGCGGTTTTATTCTTCGGGTCAGTACGGTTACAGCGATACCTCATTTAGGTCTTTTTTTATGTTTTGTCGGTTTTATGCAATGAAAACTATTTTATATAAAAAATAATTATTTTTGCATCGCTTTATTCTGCGAGCTATAACTTTTTTATTTTTTCGCTGATGATGCTGTGTGGCAGCTCGTTTTTTGCGGGACAAGATGACATTTTCAGCGGTACCATGGATATTTATATGCATCTTTTTGATCGCGTGTTATTACACTTTTTGTTTGGCGGTATGATAATAAATCATTATTTTTTGCTTCGTTTTTTATTTTTATTTTTTAAGGGGTTGGCTAAAGGGGTTAACTAATGGGACAGTTTTATAGGGCGGGTCGTTATGGACGCGGCGATACCTAATATGTGTACTTTTATTGTTTTGGGGTTTTTTTATTTTCAAAAAATGAATTTATTGGGGAATATTTTTTTTACTAATTTATTTGGCGATTTTTTTTAAATTATTTTTACATTTTTCTTTAATTTTTTTTTTTACTTTATTACATAGTCCCAGGTGGGACATCACTGTCCTGTGACAGATCGCTGATCTGTCACATCACAGATCACTGTGACAGATCAGCAATCTGTCACAGGCAGTGCACAAGGCTTCCTCATGCCTGCGCTTTGCAGGCACTGAGGAAGCCAGCTTCCTCCAGGCCCCCCGAAGGCCCCCGTCGCCATCTTGGATCCGGGGGCCTGGAGGAAAGGAGTCCCCCGCAGCAGCGCTGCACATTGCGCTGCCGTGGGGGGCTCAGGGAAGCACGGAGGGAGACCCCTCCCTGCCGATGCTTCCCTTTAACTCCCGGTACACCGCGATCATGTTTGATCGCGGTGTGCAAGGGGTTAACGTGTCGGGGGCTGTCCGTGACCGCCCCTGACACATAGTGCCGGGTGTCAGCTGTGATAATCAGCTGACACCTGGCCGCGATCAGCGGCGCTCACCACGTGGGCGCCGCTGATCGCGCTAGACGTACTATCCCGTCCATGGGCATAGGGGCCCGGCTCCCATGGACGGGATAGTACGTCTGATGTCAGGAAGGGGTTAAACACGGGTCCTTAAACATGGGTCCTGCCAACATCCAGCAGCCTCGCACAGTCATTGAAGAGGAGAGGACCAACATTCCACCGGCCGCAGTCTGGCCATTTTGCGTGAGGCAAATGGTAGTCACACCAGTTACTGACTGGTGTCATGATCCAGGCTGGGGTTTGTTTCTTGCTATTCTCTCCCCAGGCTGGTCTTGCGGGGGTTAATTTCCTCTGCCTCTTTTTGGGATCTGCTTGGCTATTTCAGTGGCTGCATGCAGGCAGCATCAGCTATAGTTCCTGCCTCTGGCTTGAGCGACTGATCCCGTTACACCCTGATTTGTCCTCTGTCCTTTTTCTCAGGTCCTGTGCCTTTCCATTCCTGCTACCCCACTTGTTTTGTTGTTTATCTCCCCGTGCTGCGACCTTGGTATCTGACCCAGCTTGCCCTTGACCTGTTTTACTGTCTCATGTCTCTGTCATCTCTGCTTCCGACTGGCTCCATCTTCTCTGTCTGGTATCTGACCACTTTTATTGCTGTTTCCTCTGGCACTGTGTTTCCTATCTGTTCCTGACCTGTCTGGTCTGACCTCTCTTATGCCACCTAGTGGCGCCTGTGCTGCCGCACAGTGGTGTTATGCTCTGAGTGCAACCTTTCTTCCCTCACCAGCACCACCTGGTGAACGTTGCTCAATACTGCCCTGCAGCAGCATTACATTGTAGCTGACCCATACATTTAAAGAGTTTTTTTCATTTTTTTTCCTCTGGTCATGGATCCGTTAGGTAACCTGGTGGATCAGATGTTCAGCTTGACGTAGATAATGCGAGAATTGATGGTGGAACATAGGGCCCTGGCCATGTCCCATACTGAATTGCAGAAAGAGTTGTCGGAGACTGTTACGACTATGCAGGGTACCACCCCTCATGCTGTTAGTAGGCCTAGTGATTCTGTAGATGATGCCTTGCACTCTCCCAAACCCTCAGTTAAGCTCCCTGTCACCTTTTCTGGAGAGAAGGAAAAATCTTGTCTTGTTCAGGGAGAGTTGTAATTTATTATTTTCGCTTAGACCTCGAGTCAGTGGGTAGGGATAATTATTTCCTTACTCAGGGAGGGTCCCCAATCTTGGACTTTTTCACTGCCCCTACTTCCCCTGAACGGAAGTTGGTGAATAGATTTTTTGAGGCTTTAGGACTTATCTATGACAAACCGAACCATGTCAAGTTGGCAGAGGACCCTATCATGGGTATTGTTCAGGGAAAGCTCTCGGCCGAGTGGTATTGCTCGGAGTTTAGATGATGGTCCCTGGATGTGTCCTGGAACGACTCTGCGCTCAGGTGCAAGTTCCAGAGGGGACTATCTGATCATCTGAAGGACGCTCTGGCTCTCCATCCACCACTTAGTTCCTTGGAGGAGGCTATGACTCAGGCCATCCGGGTGAATCGTAGACTACGTGAGAGGGGTGTTATGCAGCGAGATGTCCCTCTACCACCAAGTAATCCCAACATTACGCCACATTCCGAGCCCATGGAGGTGGGAGTCACCACCATCAAAGAGAAGGAGAGGAGATGACAATGGGAAGAGAGACCCTAAAAAGGACTGTCCCTCCTGTCCTCCGAATCCCAAGGTGACGGGAAATGCCTAAGTCTGGGTGACTATCGAGGAGGTTGCCCAGAAGAGGGGAAAGAAAGAAAGAGGGGAAAGAAAGAAAGAACAGAGAAAGAAGGAAAGAAAGAAATAGAGAAAGAAAGAGAAAGAGTGGAAAGAAAGAACAGAGAAAGAATGAACAGAGAGAGAAAGAAAGAGGGGAAAGAAAGAGGGGAAGGAAGAAATAAAGACTGAAAGAAAGAAAGAAAGAAAGAAAGAAAGAAAGAAAGAAGGGAAAGAAAGAAAGAAAGAAGGGAAAGAAAGAACAGAGAAAGAAATAAAGAAAGAAAGAAAGAAAGAATAGAGAGAGAGATAAAGAAAGAAAAGAGATGGAGAAAGAAAGAACAGAGAGAAAGAAAGGGGAAAGAAAGAAAGAACAGAGAGAGAAAGAAAGGGGAAAGAAAGAAAGAACAGAGAGAGAGAAAAAAAGGTGAAAGAAAGAAAAAACAGAGAGAGAGAAAGAAATAAAACAGGGAAAGAAAGAAAACAGAGAGAGAGAGCAAGAAAGAACAGAGAAAGAATGAAAGAACAGTTTGTCACTGAGGACTCTGACCTCTGGCCTTGCTCCCTGCAGCAGACATACACCGGCATCATGCTGACCCCCCCGGTATGACACTCCCCGACCCGGAAATGACATCATACAGTTGTGGCCAAAAGTATTGACACCCCTGCAATTCTGTCAGATAATACTCAGTTTCGTCCTGAAAATGATTACAAACACAAATTCTTTGTTATTATTATCTTCATTTAATTTGTCTTGAAAGAAAAAACACAAAAAGAATTGTCCTACAGCCAAATTGGATATAATTCTACACCAAACATAAAAAAGAGGGTGGACAAAAGTATTGGCACTGTTCGAAAAATCATGTGATGCTTCTCTAATTTGTGTAATTAACAGCACCTGTAACTTACCTGTGGCACCTAACAGGTGTTGGGAATAACTAAATCACGCTTGCAGCCAGTTGACATGGATTAAAGTTGACTCAACCTCTGTCCTGTGTCCTTGTGTGTACCACATTGAGCATGGAGAAAAGAAAGAAGACCAAAGAACTGTCTGAGGACTTGAGAAACCAAATTGTGAGGAAGCATGAGCAATCTCAAGGCTACAAAGACCTGAATGTTCCTGTGTCTACCGTGCGCAGTGTCATCAAGAAGTTTAAAGCCCATGGCACTGTGGCTAACCTCCCTAGATGTGGACGGAAAAGAAAAATTGACAAGAGATTTCAACACAAGATTGTGCGGATGTTGGATAAAGAACCTCGACTAACATCCAAACAAGTTCAAGCTGCCCTGCAGTCTGAGGGTACAACAGTGTCAACCCGTACTATCTGTCGGCATCTGAATGAAAAGGGACTGTATGGTAGGAGACCCAGGAAGACCCCACTTCTTACCCCGAGACATAAAAAAGTCAGGCTGGAGTTTGCCAAAACTTACCTGAAAAAGCCTAAAATGTTTAGGAAGAATGTTCTCTGGTCAGATGAGACAAAAGTAGAGCTTTTTGGGCAAAGGCATCAACATAGAGTTTACAGGAGAAAAGAGAGGCATTCAAAGAAAAAACATGGTCCCTACAGTCAAACATGGCGGAGGTTCCCTGATGTTTTGGGGTTGCTTTGCTGCCTCTGGCACTGGACTGCTTGACCGTGTGCATGGCATTATGAAGTCTGAAGACTACCAACAAATTTTGCAGCATAATATAGGGCCCAGTGTGAGAAAGCTGGGTCTCCCTCAGAGGTCATGGGTCTTCCAGCAGGACAATGACCCAAAACACACTTCAAAAAGCACTAGAAAATGGTTTGAGAGAAAGCACTGGAGACTTCTAAGGTGGCCAGCAATGAGTCCAGACTGAATCCCATAGAACACCTGTGGAGAGATCTAAAAATGGCAGTTTGGAGAAGGCACCCTTCAAATATCAGGGACCTGGAGCAGTTTGCCAAGAAGAATGGTCTAAAATTCCAGCAGAGCATTGTAAGAAACTCATTGATGGTTGCCAGAAGTGGTTGGTCGCAGTTATTTTGGCTAAAGGTTGTGCAACCAAGTATTAGGCTGAGGGTGCCAATACTTTTGTCTAGCCCATTTTTGGAGTTTTGTGTGAAATGATCAATGTTTTGCTTTTTGCTTCATTCTCTTTTGTGCTTTTTCATTTAAGACAAATTAAATGAAGATAATAATACCAAAGAATTTGTGATTGCAATCATTTTCATGAAGACACTGAGTATTATCTGACAGAATTGCAGGGGTGTCAATACTTTTGGCCACAACTGTATCTGGAGGCAGCCCATACAGTCTAGCAACCCGAGCAGATGCAGGAGAGGAGCAACTTCAGGACCTGTGATGAGGTCACAGTCAGGTGACCGGTCACGTGAGCTGGGGAGGGCTTCTGTTCTGGAGTGTGCTGTGCATAGAGGGAATTGTATGGCAATCGGTACACACCCCCTTCTGAAATGACAGGTGGGTGTGGCGACTGATTCGCAGTGCAGGAAAACTACAATCCTGGCGGGTGGGAGTGTCAAAATTGGGACTGTCCCACTGGATCTGGGACGGTTGGGAGCCATGCATGGGTAATATAAAGGCGGTCTTTGCCCAGTCCTGTTCCGACATAGGTACTTGCCAATAACTGCCGGTGAGGTCCAATGTTGAGAGGAATTTGGGTTCTCTCTCACGTTACAGGCATTTAGTTTACAATAATCCACACAAAAATGCAGAGTGCCATCCTCTTTTTGCACCAGGACTATAGGAGAAGCCCATGGACTCTGACTCTCTCTAATGACGCCTTTCTGTAACATCTCACTTAGCTTACTCTTCACTTCTTGGTACAGCTGTGGTGGAATTTGCCGATAACGCTCTCTTATGCGTGCAGTATTTTCAGTTGTTATTTCATGAGTGATGGCCATAGTGCAGTCGAAAATGTCCTCATGACGAGCGAATACGTCTTTATAACGTCCTAACAGAGCTTCTACCTGCTGCACCTGTGCCTGAGTGAGTTCGGTCATCTCGGCCCGCATCTGCTCCAAAATAAATTGTCCTTCTTGGATATGCTGGGGCTCCAGCGTCAAAGAGGAGTTTACCATCATGGTCCAGGGGGTCTCCCTGCTGTACTCTCAGCTGTACAGCCTGAGATGGTATTACTTCTTCAAGCATTCCCATAATCCAATCTATTTCACTTTTGGAACAAACTGTGATGTCCTAATTTTCTAAATTGACACAACGCGCCATAGAGACCAGGTGGACCTTAAAGGTATAGACCTCCTTTTTTACACTATTATAGCACCTTGCACTTTGTGGTATATGAAGGCTATTGCCTCTTAAAGTGACAATTTTGCACTTTAACTATTTTATTGGGTATTGTTTTTCCCCCTCACTGTTATAATTATGGCACCATTTTTACACTTTGTGATTTATCAATATAATTATCATTGATATTATTATTTTTACACTCTGTGTTTTCTTATAATTATATTCACCTTGGGAGGTATTCTTATTGTGTCCATATTGTCAATTTGGTCAATAGTTATACTTTTATTCTTTATGGTCCATCTTCTATTATCGATTTTATGTAGGTTGTGATTTGAATAGATATATATTTTTTAACGTGTTCTATGACGTGCGCATGTTTTTAATATCTCTGTTGCGATTGTA
Organism: Dendrobates tinctorius; assembly: GCF_039654945.1. Classification (NCBI taxonomy): domain Eukaryota; kingdom Metazoa; phylum Chordata; class Amphibia; order Anura; family Dendrobatidae; genus Dendrobates; species Dendrobates tinctorius. Next base: position 127,791 of record NW_027362016.1, on the reverse strand, counting down.
ATTAATAAAGCTGTATAATTTATTTATTTAGTATTGCCTGGATTCTTTTTTGGTTGTCCATAGTTTTTGGTATTTTATCCCATGCTTTTCATCTCAGACCCGCCCCCCACAGTCAGGTGCAAAGGTCTCTTCCAGTCATAAAGTCTTTCCCCCGGCAACAATGGTGACAGTCCCAACAGTTCCGGCCCTGACACGAGAGAGACACCACCAGCTCTGTCCATCTCCCTACATGAGCAGCCCCTGACGTCCCTGCCATGCGCTGCTTACAAGCATTAAGCAGTTGCTGGCAATGGAGCAGGACACTATGAGGGAGCGGCGGAAGGGAAGTGTAATGTTTTTTTTTTTTTTAATCTTTTCTGATGGGACCATGCATACCAGGATGGGGGTGGGGCCAATCGTATCAGAATAAGGATGGAACGATGCATACCAGGACTGGGATGGGGCCAATCATTCCAGAATATAGATGGGGCCATGCATACCAAGACCGTGATGGGGCCAATCATACCAGGATAAGGATGGGACCATGCATACCAGGATCAGGATGGGTCAATCAAACCAGGATAAGGATGGAACCATGAATACCAGGACCAGGATGGGGCCAATGATACCAGGATAAGGATGGGACCATAAATACTAGTACTGGGAAGGGGCCAATCATACCAGGATAAGGATGGGACCATGCATACCAAGACCGGGATGGGGCCAGTCATACCAGGATAAGGATGGGACCATGCATACCAGGACTGGGATGGGGCCAATGATATCAGGATAAGGATGGGGCCATGCATACCATGATTGGGATGGGGCCAATCATACCAGGAAAAAGATGGTGCCTTGCATGCCAGGACTGGGATGGGGCCAATCCTACCAGGATAACGATGAGTCCATGCATACCAGGACTGGTATGGGGCCAACCATACCAGGATAAGGATGGGACCATGCATATAAGGAACGGGATGGGGTCAATCATACCAGGACAAGGATGGGACCATGCATACCAGGACTGAAACTAGAGTTAAAACATAGTGTAAATCACTATATAAAGCCAGAGAAACATGACTAAGACAGGAGCAAAAACTTGGATACCTGTACGTGTACAGTGTTGATACCTGCATAATTGGGAACGCCCATGCAGTGTTGTGAATTTCCCAGGGGTTCTCTGTCTTCGTGTTGCTTCACTGATTTTCTAGATGAATGATGCTTAAAAGCCTCTTGGTGATGATGTGAGTATACTGTATGTAGTAAATCTTTAGATGTACTTAATCATTATATGCATTTAATCTTTATATGTACTTAACCTTTGTATCTTAATATACAAGGGGTTAATTCGTTGTATTAAATTACGGGGACTCCCTGCAGCCTCAGTGACGTCAGCAGGAGTCCCTGCAATTTAATACAACGAATTAACCCCTTAAATTAACCCCTACAACTCCATAATTTTACCCACAATCACTCATCTAATTAATAGTGATAGACATTACAAAAAAAAACATGAAATGAAATGGTTAAGTATATGTAAACCATGTGTCATTTCATGTCGGGCAGGAGAATAATTATACAAAAGCCGGCTAATGTTTCTGCGGCTACTCTGCTATGATGAACTGTATGAATGTCAAATATACAGTCATGGCCAAAAGTATTGACACCCCTGCAATTCTGTCAGAAAATACTCAGTTTCTTCCTGAACATGATTGCAAACACAAATTCTTTGTTATTATTATCTTCGTTTAATTTGTCTTAAATGAAAAAACACAAAAAGAATTGTCCTAAAGCCAAATTGGATATAATTCCACACCAAACATAAAAAAGAGGGTGGACAAAAGTATTGGCACTGTTCGAAAAATCATGTGATGCTTCTCTAATTTGTGTAATTAACAGCACCTGTAACTTACCCGTGGCACCTAACAGGTGTTGGCAATAACTAAATCACACTTGCAGCCAGTTGACATGGATCAAAGTTGACTCAACCTCTGTCCTGTGTCCTTGTGTGTACCACATTGAGCATGGAGGAAAGAAAGAAGACCAAAGAACTGTCTGAGGACTTGAGAAACCAAATTGTGAGGAAGCATGAGCAATCTCAAGGCTACAAGTCCATCTCCAAAGACCTGAATGTTCCTGTGTCTACCGTGCGCAGTGTCAAGAAGTTTAAAGCCCGTGGCACTGTGGCTAACCTCCCTAGATGTGGATGGAAAAGAAAAATTGACAAGAGATTTCAACACAAGATTGTGCGGATGTTGGATAAAGAACCTCAACTAACATCCAAACAAGTTCAAGCTGCCCTGCAGTCCGAGGGTACAACAGTGTCAACCCGTACTATCCGTCGGCGTCTGAATGAAAAGGGACTGTATGGTAGGAGACCCAGGAAGACCCCACTTCTTACCCCAAGACATAAAAAAACAAGGCTGGAGTTTGCCAAAACTTACCTGAAAAAGCCTAAAACGTTTTGGAAGAATGTTCTCTGGTCAGATGAGACAAAAGTAGAGCTTTTTGGGCAAAGGCATCAACATAGAGTTTACAGGAGAAAAAAAGAGGCATTCAAAGAAAAGAACACGGTCCCTACAGTCAAACATGGCGGAGGTTCCTTGATGTCTTGGGGTTGCTTTGCTGCCTCTGGCACTGGACTGCTTGACCATGTGCATGGCATTATGAAGTCAGAAGACTACCAAAAAATTTTGCAGCATAATGTAGGGCCCAGTGTGAGAAAGCTGGGTCTCCCTCAGAGGTCATGGGTCTTCTAGCAGGACAATAACCCAAAACACACTTCAAAAAGCACTAGAAAATGGTGTGAGAGAAAGCACTGGAGACTTCTAAGGTGGCCAGCAATGAGTCCAGACCTGAATCCCATAGAACACCTGTGGAGAGAACTAAAAATGGCAGTTTGGAGAAGGCACCCTTGAAATATCAGGGACCTGGAACAGTTTGCCAAAGAAGGATGGTCTAAAATTCCAGCAGAGCATTGTAAGAAACTCATTGATGGTTACCGGAAGCGGTTGGTAGCAGTTATTTTGGCTAAAGGTTGTGCAACCAAGTATTAGGCTGAGGGTGCCAATACTTTTGTCTGGCCCATTTTTGGAGTTTTGTGTGAAATGATCAATGTTTTGCTTTTTGCTTCATTCTCTTTTGTGTTTTTTCATTTAAGACAAATTAAATGAAGATAATAATACCAAAGAATTTGTGTTTGCAATCATTTTCAGGAAGAAACTGAGTATTATCTGACAGAATTGCAGGGGTGTCAATACTTTTGGCCATGACTGTATGTATAAATGTGTCTCTATGACATGTATAAAATATATATATATGTGTGTCTAGATCTATTAATTCGTTTGTGTGGGGAAACCTGTCATTGGGCTCCATTATATGTCCATTTTGCTATCCAGCGAGAAAATCTCGCCAGACGGATGTCAAAAGGATGCTTACATGCGATTAAAATCGCATCAATGAAGAAAAATCGCATCAAAAACGCATCACTGGTTAAGATACCTTTGTGCGATTTCGGACCGTTAAAATGGGACCGATTTTTTATTCGTTGTGTGTGACTCCAGCCTAAGTGTTAAAAACTTGGCAATACAGAGGGAGCCATGCATACCGTTTTAGGGATGAGGGGCCATGTGTATCAGGATGGGGATGAGGGGACCATATTTACAGGATAGGAGATATTAGGTACAGAACTGACCACATTTTTGGCTTCAGTTTTTTTTTTCCTAATTTCCTCCTCTAAAACCTAGGTGCATCTTATTGTCTGGTACGTCTTGCAGTTTGAAAAACATGGTATATACCTGGACCTCCCGTCAGCAATTCACCCTGTGTCTCAAGGTGCAGGAATACCTGTCTCTTCACCTCTGGAGAAACTTGAACTTACTGTTCTGTCTCCGACATAATTAATGACTCTTAACTGTTTATTTTCATAACATAAATTCAGTGATTAGTGATGAGCGACTTTGCCTTTTTTCGGATCGAGTCGGGTTTCATGAAATCCGACTTTCTCAAAAGTCGGGTGGAACGAAATCGGCCGATTATCATGAAAAGTCGAAGGCCACCTGAAACACGAAACCCAATGCAAGTGAATGGGGAAGCAAAGTCAGCAGGGAGTGGAGAACATTAAACACACCTACAGTGCCCATTTGAATGGCAAAATCATCAATTTTTATTACTGAAGCTTGTCAACCTTAATTTACTTCATAATACTAGTTACGCACTGAAAAATGGGGGTTATTTGGCTAAAGTTGTGGAGGGGTAGGGCTGGCTCCAGGTTTTCATGTGCCCTGGGCCAAAGAGTGCCCCTTTAACACATACCACAACTCATGATGCTCCGATACGGCAGAGAAATAGCAGTATAGTACAATGAAAAATACTTCACTTTTTACATCTCATGACTGATATCCATTTTAAATTCTCCAATAGCTCCAAAAACGGACAGTATATAACTCCATACAGTATTATGGGCACCGCATAGTGCGATATACAGAGTAATGAGGCCCATATATTTCTCCATACAGAATCATTGGTCCCATATAATGTTTGAAACAGTATATGATGAGCTCCACATAATGCTACAGTATATGTTGGTCCCCATGGATGAAGCTCCACTGTCTTATGGGCCCAAATAATGCTCCATATATAATGGGCCCCATTTCTAAAGCTCTAGTGTATAATGGGCCCTGTAAATGCTGCTCCAGTGTCTGATGTCCACCTTTGGAATGCTCCAGTGTATGGTGGGCCCCATATATCATTCTCCAGAGTATAGTGCTCCCCAAAAATTGCTGTCCCAACATTGAAAACAATTAAATAAGTCTCCTCGCTAGGGAATCCCTGTACTAATCTGGACTCCTCGTCGTCCCCATCTTCCATCTCACTGCACTTGGCTGTTTAGGCAGAGGGTGTACAAACGTGATGTCATTGTGCTGTCTGATCAGAATATCACTGTCAGGACACGCGGAAGACGTCAAGGCGGTGGAGCAGGGAGAGGTAAGTATTTCAACTTTGCAAGTGCTGTGATCCAGAGCAAGCAGGGGGGGCCCACTCGTTGGCGACGGCACTGGCACAGGGCCCCTCATAGTACGGCGGTATGTGGCTGTGTGTCTGATGGCGGTTGGGCCCTCCCACCGGCAGAGACACTTTTGCGTACTATGAGGGGCCCTGTGCCAGTGCCATCGCCCATGAGTATGCCCCCCCACCTGCTCAAGGAACCTGCACTTTCATCTGCACCTTCCTCTTTGTCACCGTGTAAGGTGGTATAGTATGCGGGAAGGGGAACCTGAGATTCCTCAGGGTCAGATTCTGGCTGTGTAGAGTGCGAGGGGAATGTAGTGGTCTGGGTCAATGTACCAGCAGAATCATCTCGCAGTGGCTGGGCATCAGTGGACTTGTGGCGTCCCCAGGAGTACGGTCGCCACAGTGGCATTACCTTCCTCCTAGGGAGTGTGATGTTATGCTTGGGAGCAACAAAGGATCTCTCTAGCAGTTAAACCAACACACAACACATTTTCCACTGCAGGCCAGCAGGGAGACCTCTGAACCTGACTGCTGAGGAGCTGCTCTCTGTGGTCGGGAGGAGGTAAATTAATGCACTCTGTGCAGGGAAGGGGAAGTGTGTGGACGTGAGAAGGGGAGCTGGAGGATGAGCAGAGTTAAGGCTCACTCTTAGCTGGAGCGCATGGTCCGGATTCTGGTCTCCGAGTTTGTAGGGACACTGACGTTCCTGCAGCAGAAACCGGAGGAAGTAGCAGCTGTAAATGCTCTGTACCCAACTAAGGCTCGGAGGCCCCAGCATCGATGTGTGGGAGCCAGAAGGAAAAGGCTACGGCTGCCTGCCATACGATAAAGTTCCAAAAGAGAGTCAACAGGGGGAATTTCATTGAACTCAGCACTGCGAGTACCTCAGATAAGCGCTAGAACGGAGGCCACACTACCTATCTGTAGAGAGAGAATTCCAAATTGGCTTCCAGGCTGACCAACTCCTTCTCCATCTGTACTCTGGGTCCTGGAGGGCACTTACCAAGTACAGGTAAAGGAACTGCACGACTGTGTCTGCCATCTTTCTCCTGCGCCTGGCGCACGGCTCTGCTACATCCTGCACTGCACACCATCTACCAACTCTTTCATCTGCCCTGCGACTACGGCCCTACCTGGGCAGGGCTTCTACATCTTAGCTGCACCACATCTGTCCCAGAGAAGCGACACTGCAGCGCTGGTCAATCTAATCAGAAACAACTGGTGGCGTCACGTATCATTCACCTATAAACGTAATTCACCCCTTTGCATGGACGCCCAGGGCCACGGAACGGGTCACCACCACCGTGACACATCCCTGTGAGACACCGGCCCGGTACCGATTAACCCCACTGCCCTGGCTGACCATCCACACTCCATGTCAGATTCATCTTGGACTTGGGAATTCACGATTTGATTTGATAACCCAGGCATGGTATGATAGAAAGAGCTACATGGACTAATGTGAAGTGTGGCCTCCTGCATCATTCACTTTTGGTGGGGGTGAAGGACTCAAGGAAAGGGGTTCTTCCTGACCAGGAGCCAGCACTTGATGACTCTCTGCTTGCATTTTTTGAAACTTCAGAAGAGGAGGGCATATTTGCTGGACTCTGTTTCGGTAATGTAATCCAAAACCAGTTCCTCATGCTCTGCCTTTAAAAGCGGTTAACCTACTCCCAGAAAAGGTAGCCTTCCAGGCGTTCTGGTGCCAGACCATGACGCAGGCTCAACACCTCCTGCCTTAGCTGCTATTGTGCTTTTGCCACTACCAGCAGATGCAACACCACCATCAGCATCAGCTGGCCCCCCCACGCCCACGTCTTCGGCCTCTTACACCAAACTTTAAAATTTTGCAGAAAATAGACCCAAAATAACATCAGATATATAGCATTGTATCAGCAGCATACAGCTCTATTCAGTCAAAGGATAATTGTCAATCTCCCTATATATTCCATCAGTCACACAGAGATGCTCACAGGCTCAGTATGGATTAGACAAGAATATAAAAATTAGACAAAGTGTACAGTATCATCAGATAGCCGTTATATATAGTACAGGTTAAACATTCTAAATCTCCGTAGATATTTGAGGAGGCACAAACAGACACTCTCAGGCTCAGTATTGGATTACAACACAATCTAAAAAGCCGTAAAACGGTAATGGATCTTAAGAGTACAGCTGTACACAGTGTAGGTGTCATTGTTGTCAATCTCAGTATTTATTTCCACAGTCAGAAAATAACTCTCACTTGGTCAGTTTGGATTAGACCAGAATATAACAAGCAGTAAATGGGTAATGTATCACAAGCGTAGAGCTGTATACAGTGTTGGGGTAATTTTTAAATGTACATCTGAATTGCAGGAGTAACCCATAGACACTCACACGCTCATGATGGATCACACCACAATATAACAAGAAGATCCACAAGAAATAATCACACATGTGGGAAAATGCTACAGGTTTCAATGATACACTTAGAGTTTTGGTTGGAGGATGACTTCCTGGCAGAAAGGGTACAGTATCACCAGATACCAGGTATATATAGCATACTTTAAACATTAACAATGTACTGTACGTCTAAATATCAGGAGTAGTGTTGAGCCACTCCGGTAGTGTTTTGGTTCGTCGCACAGGAGGCAAGTTCGTCGAATGTTCGTCGAACGTTCGAAGAACACCGTCGAACCCCATTAAAAACAATGGCAGGCAAACACAAACACATACAAACACATAGAAAACAATTACAAAACACCTTTAAAGGTGTCCCAAAGCAGACAAAATGCTCAGAAGACAATAATAACATATGGAAAAGGGCAACTACATTTAGAAAAGAGGTGGAGGAGTAAAAGGAGGAGGTGGAGGAGACACAGATATAGGCTTGTCATGCCCTTGTGAAGTCCAGAAAGGCTGGAATAAAAATGTAAAATACAAACAAAAAAAAAAAAATTCTGAAATTGAACACGATCATATACCGTCGGACATCCCACCAATAAATTATGCCAACTGCCGATGGGGCGGCGTGGCACCTGTGGCTTAATTGGATTCCACCCGGGAAACCACAACCATACAAGCTACAGAAAAGATGGACAGATTGCAAGCTTTGTCGATTCTGTGTGTGGTGTGGTATGTCCATTTGTAGTTGTGCTAGCGATTTCTCAGCTTTATTCCGTTATTGACCGAGACTCCGGCATGCCCCCACGGTACGCGTCAAGCTTACTAGAGGGATACGCGAGGCTCTGGCACGCGAGATCGAGCAATAACAGGTCTATCATGCCCTTACATGTCCGGGGCTGAATGCGCGCTACACTGAAAGGACCAGCTTTTGTCGCTTACAGGTGCTGATAACCTGCTCAACACCGTTATTGATGGGGATCTGGGATTCCAATTATTCCCCGCGAACGATGATTTCCTAGTAAGTGCAGGTCAATCGCAATTATGGAATTAGGCCTAACCGGCATTCCTGAAAAAATGAAAAAATTACGTGTCCAAACCACAGGTGCTGTAGCTTGCTTAACAGCTCGGCAGCCGTTCTCAGGCCCAGTATGGATTCGACAACATTGTAGAAAGTTGATAAAGGGTAACGTATCACCGGATTACAGGTATGTATAGCATAGTTTACACATTAAAAACCTATGTCTATAGATCAGGAGGCAGACTCAGACAGTCTCAGGCCCAGTATGGATTTGACCAGATTGTACAAAGTTGAGAAAGGGTACATTATCACTGGATAGCAGGCATATATAGCATAGTTTACACATTAAAAACCTATGTCTATAGATCAGGACGCAGGCTCAGACGGTCTCAGGCCCAGTATGGATTAGACGTGATTGGACAAAGGTAAGAAAGGGTAACGTATCACCGGATTACAGGTATGTATAGCATAGTTTACACATTAAAAACCTATGTCTATAGATCAGGAGGCAGGCTCAGACGGTCTCAGGCCCAGTATGGATTAGACGTGATTGGACAAAGGTAAGAAAGGGTAACGTATCACCGGATTACAGGTTTCCATAGCATAGTTTACACATTAAAAACCTATGTCTATAGATCAGGAGGCAGGCTCAGACGGTCTCAGGCCCAGTATGGATTTGACCAGATAGTTCAAAGTTGAGAAAGGGTACATTATCACAGGATAGCAGGTATATATAGCATAGTTTAAATATTTAAAATCTCCGTGTTCTCAGTATGGATTAGACAACAATCTAAAAAGTAGAAAAAAGGAAATGTATTTGAAGCGTACACCAGTATACACTTTTGGTAGTATTTTTAAATATTCATATATATTTCTGTCTCAGTAAGACAGTCCAGCCTCTCCGCAATAGGAAATGAGATGCATACAATTACTGACATAAAGTCTAGCGATTGCAGAAATCTAGGAATTAAGAATCACGGGAAAAACTTCCGTCACAATTCTCAGAGGAGATGCTGACCCTCAATTAATTTGTGTGTGGAGACAGCAAAAACATTTCTTTGTGAGGAAAGTGTTGCTGTATCGCAGTACCGTTGATCCCATCAGCGTTACTCATCTCCATCAAATTTTTATCACAGGGAGAGACGTAAACATGGTGCTCACTGCCTATCATGATCTGTCACGTAACTTTGGAGTGCAAAAGACAAAAGCCACAGGCCGTAGGCGATTCTATGGGATTAGGCATGAGAGGACACATTTAAAAATGTGCGCCGGAATGTTACACGTCTGTGAGTAGGAAAACTGTGAAAGCTGATGATAAACCACCACTGCATGTCACTGTGAGTCGATGTCCATAAGAAATGGAAGCCATTGATCATCTGAAGCTAGAGCCCGGCCAGTGGGACAGGGCATAGCTATGTCTTAACTATCATCTATCAGTTCAACAAATTTGTAGTGGCAGTCCCAGTGAAGGATTTGACAGCCCAGACTACACAGCGGAGGAGCAGAGAGAGGTAAACATTGCAAATGCTGTGGCCCTGCCCAAGCAAGGGGGGCACACTCATTGGCGTCGGTACTAGCACTGGGCCCCTCATAGTACGGCGGTATGTCTGACGGCGGGTGTGCACCCCCACCGTCAGAGACACTTGATTGCACTATGAGGGACCCTGTGCCAGTGCCCGCGCCCAAGAGTCGGCCTACCCACCTGTCCAGGGCAACAGCACTCGCACGGTTGCGTGCGCTAGGTGGTGACCCCGGCCATGGGGGGGAGGCAGCCTAGTTAGGGAGGTTTACAAAATGGCATATGTTGATGTGGGACATTCAGCTGCTGCTAAAGGCGAAATTGGTCAAATCCGAGGAAGAGGAGGACAAAAGCAAGCGATTTTTCTGGCAACCTATGTGTCATCAGGGTAAGGTGGGACAAAATCCTTGGAAACCCATGCATGGTTCATTTTATTGAAGGTTAGATCATCCACATTTTCGGTCGACAGACGGGTCCTTTTTTCTGTCAGGATTGATCCAGCTGCACTGAAGACTCTTTCCGATAGTACACTTGCAGCTGGGCAAGCGAGCTCCTGTAAGGCATATTGTGCCAATTCAGGCCAGGCGTCCAGTTTAGAGGCCCGATAGTCAAAGGAGAATGACCTGTGAGGGAGAACATCGATATGGGACGAGTAGTAGTTTGTAACCATAGTTGACAACTGCTGTCTCCTGTCACTTTCAATCGATGCAATATTACCAGTCGTGTATGCGGGACTTGAAAAATCAGTCCACAACATGGTCATGAAACCCCTGTCTCCAACGCCACTTCTGCTGTGTGCACCATGAACACCTCTTCCAAGCTGCCCTGGCCCCTATGGCTCGTGTGAGAACCATCACCGCTGCTGTGTGCTGGGAATGCCTCAACCAACCGGTTTACCAGAGTTGCTTGTTTGTTAGCCAATATTAGGTCAAGGTTCTCCTGTGGCATTATGTTTTGGAATTTGCCTTTATAGCATGGATCCAGGATGCTGGCCAACCAGTAGTCGTCATCGTTCATCATTTTGGCAATGCGGGGGTCCCTTTTTAGGATCTGCAAGGCATAACTGACATGTGGGCCAATGTTCCCGGTGTCAATGATGCACTGCGAGTGCTGGGTGGAGGAGCACTTTCTGGCAAATCCACATCCCTCCAGTCACGCACAAATCCTGTACCAGACCTTGCCACGCCAACATTTTCTGTAGCCCCACGAGAAGCATCCTCCTCCCCTAAATAATCATCCCCATCATCATCCTCCTACTCCTCTTCTTCCTCCACCTCGTCCATGAGACTTCCCTGACCAGACAATGGCTGACTGTCATCAAGGCTTCCCTCCTCCTCTTCCTCCTCAGCTGCAGACGCCTGCTCCTTAATGTGCATCAAAGTTTGCATGAGCAGACGCATAAGCGGGATGCTCATGCTTATGATGGCATCGTCTGCGCTTACCAGGCGTGTGCATTCCTCAAAACACTGAAGGACTTTACAGAGGTCTTTCAGCTTCGACCACTGCATACCTGTCAACTCCATGTCTGCCCTCAAAGTGCCTGCCCATGTATCCTCCCACAAATGCATTACGGCCTGCCTCTGTTCGCACAGCCGCTCAACCATGTGCAGGGTGGATGTCAGAGACACCGCACTGAACTTGCTCACTGAGCCAGTGCGCGTGCCCTGAGTAAGCGAAAGCGTGCTCAAGGCTACCTGTGGAGCGGGCAGCAACCGAATAGATGCGTACTTCAGAGCTGCAGGGCCTGAAGCACGTGACTGCTAGAGGCGTGGCTTAAACTCCACAGAGCTAGGAGCTGCAAGACAATTCCTAGCAGATTAACTGTGAGACAAAGTTACCAAGGGGCATAGACAGGGAGAATAGTCAGGATGTAGCCAATGAGTCACACACAGAGATAGCTGCAAGGTACCAAAGGGGGCGAGCAGAGAGTAGTCAGGTCACAGGCAATGAGTCATACACAGATAGCTGCAAGGTACAAGAGGGGCAAGCAGAGAGTAATCAGGTCACAGGCAATGGGTCATACACAGATAATAACGCAGTACAAAATCAACAGGCAAACTCACAACGGGAAACAGAATCGGGTCAGAACCATATAAACAAGCTATAGCAATAAACAGGCACACGGGGGTCAGCACACTAGACCAAAGGCAAAAGTATAACTGGCAGGGATTGAAGCTACCCAGAGGTTAATGAAGCTCTCCCAGAGCCAGAAAGAGGCCACAATCATTAACCCCAAGTGTGCAGGTCAAAACCTGCACAGAGCTCCAGACATTAACCCCCGGTGTGCAGCTCAAAAACCTGCATTGGGATCATGACAGTGGAGTTCCACCTTGTTGCAACGTCGATAATTAGGCGGTGCTTGGGAAGGTGGAGCAATCGCTGCAGCTTCTGCATACGACTGGATTGTACCGGTGACCGTCGGATGTGCGAGCACAGTCTTCGAACCTTATGGAGCAGGCCTGTTAACTCCGGATAATTATTGAGGAAGCACTGCACCACCAGGTTCAAGGTGTGAGCCAGGCAAGGTGTGTGTGAGTTTTGAAAGGGCTATGGCTGCCACAAAATTCCGGCCGTTATCACTAACTACCTTGCCTGCCGCAAGATGTAGACTGCCCAGCCATGACTCAGTTTGTCGCTGAAAGTAGTCAGCCAGTACCTCCGCGGTGTGTCTGTCGCCCAAACACATCATCTTCAACACAGCCTGCTGACGCTTTCCACTAGCTGATCGATAGGGGGACACCTCGTGTGCAACACTGGTAGCTGCGGACGGAGTGCTCATGCGACTGCGCTCTGTGGACGAGCTTTTGCTTCTGGAGGAGGAGGAGGAGGGTCGAACGCCTACAGCCAACTGTTTCCTATACCGTGGGCTAGGCAGCACTGTCCCACCACCGCTGTCCCCTGTGGACCCTGCATCCACCACATTAACCCAGTGCGCAGTGATGGACACGTAACGGCCCTGGCCATGCCTACTGGACCATACATCAGTTGTGAGGTGCACCTTTCCACTCACTGATTGCTTGAGTGCATGGACAATGCAGTCTTTCACATGAAGGTGGAGGGCTGGGATGGTTTTGCGAGAAAAGAAGTGGCGACTGGGTAGGTCATAGCATGGTACTGCGTAGGCCATGAGTTCGCGGAAAGCTGCGCTTTCAACCAAGCGATAGGGCATCATCTCTAACGAGATTGGCAGTAGTTTCTTGTCCTACTCATAGTCTCTGGTAGGGTGAGATGGACTTGAGAGCTGCATACGGCAGAACTAGAGGTGGACATGGCGGACTGAGAGAGGGTTGATGATAGGGATAGAGTTGGTGTTCTTTCTGATGGCCTAGACTCAGTCTTTCGTTGATATAACATTGTGATTCCCTGACTGCTTTGGCCTTGCGACGACACCTCAACATTTGCTGCTGGTAGTGTGCTAACCAGTGGGCTTACAGTGGGGAAAACAATATAGCGTTGCTGACTACCTTCTTTGGGAGCAGGTGCACATGTGGTACATGAGGTTTGGTAGTCAGTCCACGCTTGCAAGTGCATGTTGGTTAAATGTCTAAGCATGCAACTGGTATTCAAATTTCTCAGATTTTTCCCTCGGCTAAAGGTCTTTGCGCACTTCTTACAGATAACCTTTGCCTGATCATTAGGATTTTGTTCAAAAAAGTGCCACACTGCACTCTTCCTACTATGGAAGACATTTTGAGGCCTTGTACGCTGTGCTATTTTGACCGTCTGGCCAAGCTGTCCTGCAACTCTTTTGACTTTTGTAACCCGTTTTTGGACTGCTCCGGGCCTGCCAGATAACAGCAGTTGCGATATCGATGCCTGCTGCGGATGCTCCTCCTCCTCCTCTTCTGAGCTATTGGCAGTGGCACCCTCTTCCCCCAATGAATGCCGATCTGGGTCAACAACTGGGTCATCCATCACCTCCTCTTCAATGTCATGTGCACCTTCCTCTGTGTCACCGTGTATGGTGGTATAGTATGCGGGAGGGGAAACCTGAGTTTCATCAGGGTCAGATTCTGGCTCAGTACACTGCGAGGACAATGTAGTACTCTGAGTGAATGTACCAGCAGATAAATCTAGCAGTGGCTGTGCATCAGTGCACTCCATGTCAGAATCATCTTTGCCTGGGTAATTCACGATTTGACTTGATAACCCAGGCATGGTATGTGAAAACAGCTCCATGGAGTAATCTGTAGTGTGGCCTGCGGTATCCTTCAATTTTAGTTGGGGTGAAGGACACAAAGAAAGGTGTGGTTCATGACCATGAGCCTCCAATGATGACTCAGTGCTTTTATTTTTTAAAACTTCAGAAGAGGAGGCGATAGAGCTGGTGGCTGAGTCAGCAATGTAAGCCAAAACTTGTTCCTGAAGCTCCGCCTTTAAAAGCGGTTTACCTACTCCCAGAAAAGGGAGCCTTCGAGGCCTTGAGGAGCCAGACGATGACGCAGGCTCAACACCTCCTGCATTTGGTGCTATTTTGCTTTTGCCACTACCAGCAGATCCACCACCAACACCATCATTACCAGCTGCCAACCCCCGCCCACTTCCACGGACTCTTCCACCACACTTCCTCACTTTTGGAGAAAATGTACCCAAAATACCACCAACTATATGGTACGGTAAAACAAGGTACAAGGTGTATATAGTAGTGGGGAGTACTTGAATCTCTTTACAGACTTCAGGACACAGTTGTTGTCAGGGTCCTGACAGCGCCGGCGTACAGCGTCCGCTAAGCAGGGACTCACCCATACCGTAGGGACCCCTGGGGACAAGATCAGCCAGACAAAAAAGATGCATGGGACCTGAATGTAGAAGTTTAGAAAGCCAGCACAGGACCTACGGTCATGTGAACGGTCATGTGACTGCAAGGGGGCGGGGCTTAGCGTCCTGCTTTCAGAGGAAGAAGAAAACTCAGAGTCGGGCAAAGCAGAGGTCAGGCACAATACAGGCAAGCGAGGTACAGGAGGGATAAACAGACGGGAGGTCAGACAAAGCCAAAGGTCATACACAAGATATCAATACAGTACCAGGGATGAGACAGAACGGACAGTCAGGGCCAAGCAGAGATCAAAAACCAAACGGACATAGAAGGTACCGAGCAGAATCCAAAGCGATATCCAGAGAACAGACCGAGTCATACACAGGGAATCAAGCAACAAGAACACAGCACAAACACACTCAGGGGTCACCACACAATGCCAAGGGCGAAAGTATAACTGACGGGGGATGGGAACTTCCTGAGGCTATAAGAAGCCTCCGCAGAACCAATGAGAGGCCACCCTAATAGGTCCCAGGTGTGCAGGTGAGAGTCTGCACTGCGATCAGAACATTAACCCCAGAAGTGCCGGTCACCCAGCACTGGTATCAGGACAGTTGTATTCTGTCAGGCCCTGTGTATTTTATACCTCAAAGTAACAGGCTGATTCTGGATGGTGTAAAAGAGGTGTATAGAGGACTGGGGAGAAATGGAATCTCTCTACAGACTTCAGGACACAGTTAGATTCTGTCAGGCCCTGTGTATTTTACACCTCAAAGTAACAGGCTGATTCTGGATGGTGTAAAAAAAGGTTTATAGAGGACTGGGGAGAAATGGAATCTCTCTACAGACTTCAGGACACAGTTGTATTCTGTCAGGCCCTGTGTATTTTACACCTCAAAGTAACAGGCTGATTCTGGATGGTGTAAAAGAGGTGTATAGAGGACTGGGGAGAAATGGAATCTCTCAACAGACTTCAGGACACAGTTAGATTCTGTCAGGCCCTGTGTATTTTACACCTCAAAGTAACAGGCTGATTCTGGATGGTGTAAAAAAAGGTTTATAGAGGACTGGGGAGAAATGTAATCTCTCTACAGACTTCAAGACACAGTTGTATTCTGTCAGGCCCTGTGTATTTTACACCTCAAAGTAACAGGCTGATTCTGGATGATGTAAAAGAGGTGTATAGAGGACAGGGGAGAAATGGAATCTCTCTACAGACTTCAGGACACAGTTGTATTCTGCCAGGCCCTGTGTATTTTACACCTCAAAGTAACAGGCTGATTCTGGATGGTGTAAAAAAGGTGTATAGAGGACTGGGGAGAAATGGAATCTCTCTAAAGACTTCAGGACACAGTTGTATTCTGTCAGACCCTGTGTATTTTACACCTCAAAGTAACAGGTTGATTCTGGATGGTGTAAAAGAGGTGGATAGAGGACTGGGGAGAAATGGAATCTCTCTACAGACTTCAGGACACAGTTGTATTCTGTCAGGCCCTGTGTATATTACACCTCAAAGTAACAGGCTGATTCTGGATGGTGTAAAAGAGGTGTATAGAGGACTGGGGAGAAATGGAATCTCTCTACAGACTTCAGGACACAGTTGAATTCTGTCAGGCCCTGTGTATATTACACCGCAAAGTAACAGGCAGAAATTGCCTAGTGTATGACAAACTACAAGGTGTATATAGAATTGGGCAGTATTGGAATCTCCCTAGAGTGTAGGTCTGCAAGAATGGACAAACTCCTCGGCTTTTCCTTACAGAGTCACACACAGATAGCTTCAATTTGGCCGTGATAACAGCCCGTACACGGTACTGTGTGAGGAGCGTACACGTACAACGCTGTACGGTGTGTGTATGTAAATTTGTCAAGCTCCGTGTTTTTGTATACGTACTGACACACGCTCTTTCTAGTTTTGAATGTAATAAAACAGCAAATATACAAAACTGTTTGAAAAACGGACAAAACTCTAAGGTGTAGGTCTGTAAGAACGGACAAACTCCTCGGCTTTTCCTTACAGAGTCACACACAGATTGTCAAGCTCCGTGTTTTTGTATACGGACTGACACACGTTGTCTCTCTCTAGTTTTGAATGTAATCAAACAGCAGATATACGAAACTATTTGAAAAATGGACAAAACTCTAAGGTGTAGGTTTGTAAGAACGGACAAACTCCTCGGCTTTTCCTTACAAAGTCACACACAGATTGTCAGGCTCCGTGTTTTTGTATACGGACTGACACACGCTGTCTCTCTCTAGTTTTGAATGTAATCAAACAGCAGATATACGAAACTGTTTGAAAAACGGACAAAACTCTAAGGTGTAGGTCTGTAAGAACGGACTAACTCCTTGGATTTTCCTTACAGAGTCACACACAGATAGCTTCAATTTGGCCGTGATAACAGCCGTACACGGTACTGTGTGAGGAGCGTACACCTGTGTATGGTGTGTGAAAAAATGAACGCTCAGTACCTCACCAGGACAAAACAATAAAATTTGGATT
Organism: Dendrobates tinctorius; assembly: GCF_039654945.1. Classification (NCBI taxonomy): domain Eukaryota; kingdom Metazoa; phylum Chordata; class Amphibia; order Anura; family Dendrobatidae; genus Dendrobates; species Dendrobates tinctorius. Next base: position 110,615 of record NW_027362016.1, on the reverse strand, counting down.
GCTTTTAAAAAAGCAGTTTGAACACTAGTGTGCACACAGCAATGCAGGTAGCCTTAAAAGGCAGCCTAATCACCACCAGCGCTGCTGCACTAAAGCAAAAATCTTCACCTTTCACTGCACACTAACCACAGTGAAAAGCGCTATCAGCAGAAGCGTTTTTTTTTTCTTTTGGCCTTCCTAACGCTCTCCCTACAGAATTAGCAGCAGCAGCAGCTCTCCCTATTCTGAGATCAGCATAAGTAACATGGCGGTCAGCGTGCATGCCCTTTCATACCCCCTGTGCCGCCACACAAAGCAAGCCAATCACTTGCATGCCCTTCTCAAAGATGGTGGTGACCGCTGCCTATGTCATCACGTTGCCCACAGTGTCCGTTCTTCCTGATTGGCTGAAAAAAGGGGCGCTAAAGCATCTTTTGAATCGCGACTTTGGCGCGATGGTCGCCGACCTCACGCTAAGGTTGGGTTTCGTTTCATGAAACCCGACTTTGGTGAAAGTCCGGGACTTTTGAATTTTTTCGACCCGTTTCGCTCAACTCTATCAGTGATAATGCTCAGTTTTTCATAAATTATGATGTTCGTCATTTTGGCTCCATCTAGTGGCCATAAATAATAACTACAGTGCTATTCTATCTTAGTTTCATTTTCGTTCTTGATTTCCCTACAATTCCCAATGTATCCTGGGTAACTTTACATGGCATCATGGTCTATTCCAGCCCCTTTTTTCTGCCCAGTCTGCCATTTTCTATCAGGCTTGCATACTGGAATCACCGCATCCCTCTTCTCCCCCTGCGTCAGCATTGTCGGTGAGTAATCACGCTCCCACATTTATCCCTGTCCTAGATCACCTTCCTTTGATAGCTCTTCACCTTAGCTATTAGCACAGGTAATCTGTATAATGTATATTATGTATTTTTATGTACCCATACTGATTGATTGTATTATATGTTTTGCTTGTAGTTTCACTGCACTTCAATATACCATCACGTTCAATAAAGCACAGATTCAACCTACAGTCTTCTTATTGGACCCCTGGTATAGCGGTTTAGCTGCCTGTATAAGCTATATGAATCCAGGTTCATTAGTAAAGATGGGACAGTGAAACGACGGCTCTCCAGCTAGTGGGAATACAGAGAGAAGAGCCTTCCATCTCGCAGGACCGCAGTGAAACAATAGCTATCCAGCTAGTGGGAACTCAGAGATAGAAGAGTCTTCCATCCTGCAGAGGCCAGTTACACAGTGCCATCCAGTTAGTGCAATTCAGGGAAAAGCCAACCCTTCATCCAGCTTGCTGGAACTAGTAAACTGCAGAAATCCATCTAGTGAGATTCAAGTCACCGGCTACACAGAGACTAATACAGCTACAGCAATCTCTGCACAGCCAAGCAACTCTCTAAGACACCATGTCCCACAAATCACACAGGACAAAATCTGCTACATCTGTCACCTCAAAGACTGTATCTATCTGCAGCGCGGTCGCCAATGCCCACGCAAATGCGGAAGCCGCCAAAATGCGAGCACGCTATGCTGAAGAAGAGATGCAACTTAAATTAGAGAAGGCGCTCATAGAAGACCAAGAGAGAAGGTCACGCATAGAGAGAGAGGATCAAGAGAGGAGGTTACATTTAGAAAGAGAGGATCAAGAGAGAAAGATGCAGTTAGAGAAGGCGCATGTGGATGCCGCCTTGGAGAGCCTAGCAGTAAAAAGAGAGACTGCTGCAGCACTAGCAGAGGCAGAATCACTAGAAGCTGCGCACAACCCTGAGCTGCATAGCTGTAGCAGTACGTCAAGTCTGAAGTTGCCACTGCAAGTTTCACCACAACGCACATCTCAGTATGTTAATGAACTTCCTGATCCAAACTATAACCAAGATCACGACACATCCAGTGAAACAAGTGAGAGACATCATGAGGCTCAACTCCAGGAAAACGTGGAGCAAAGCAACTCTGCTAATGTCTACCTTGCCCCTCACCAGGTAACCAACGTGAATCACCTTGCTGACACACCGCACGTCAGACTGAAGCAATTTGACACCCTGAGGATACTAACAGGTATGAACGCACCTCACATCACTATCAGGGTGACCAATCACCAGTATACTCTGCTGACAACCAGTTCACATCAGAACTTGCAAGGATCTTCACATGACAGGATCTGGTTACTAAGGGACACATGAAATTCACTGACCACACTGAAGGTTACAGAGCTTGGAAAGCTCCCTTCCAAAATGTTACTAAAGACTTGGGGCTGCAACACAGGGAAGAGATAGACCTCTTAGTCAAATACCTAGGAGAAGAGTCAGTCAAACATGCAGTAAGGATCAGAGACATTAACATAAATCACCCTCAAATCGGTCTCAAATAGATCTGGAAGAGGATGGATGAGTGTTACAGCTCAGCAGAGGTCATAGAGAGAGCCTTGTTCAAAAGAATCGATAACTTTCCTAAAATATCTAACAAAGGTCTCCCAAAACTTAGAGAGCTAGGTGACCTGCTACAAGAGGTCCTAGTAGCAAATGTGAAGGTGACCTAGCAGGACTTGCATGCCTCGATACAGCCAAAGGTGTTAACCACATAGTCCAAAAGTTGCTCTACAATCTACAGGAGAGGTGTCTCACACGTGGTTCCATGTACAAATACAAACAGAGTGTTTCATTCCCTCCCTTCTCCGTTTTTGTAGACTTCATACACGAACAAGCGACAATCAGAAATGATCCCAGCTTTGAATTTACAGTGTCATATGCCGCACCAGCACCAGCTGCAAACCCACGCAGAACATCTGTGGCAGTGCACAAGACTAAGGTTTCTTCTCCAAGTTTCAATTACAGGTCTGCTGGCCACTCTCAATCAGAGACAAAGGTACAAGAACCTGACAAGCAGTTCCCACTTCATCAGAGGAAAATCTATGCCAGATCTCAGAAGCTTCCTGAAAGAGAACGGTATCTGCTACAAGTGCTGCTCATCTACCTCTCATCTCGCCAAGGATTGTAAGGTCAGTATAAAATGCATAGAATGTGGTACCACAGATCACAACACTGCCCTACACCCTGGCCCAGCTCCATGGAGTGCACAGAACAAGCCAGCTGACAGTGAGCATGGCGGGGAGGAAAGGAGCACTGCTGCAGCTACGCCAGAGATCACTTCACAATGTACTGCAGTCTGTAAAGGGACAATAAACAGTAGGTCTTGTTCAAAAATATGCCTTGTCAGAGTGTACAGAAAAGGGCCATAGGGACAAAGCTGTGAGACTGTATGCTATTTTGGATGATCAAAGTAATCGATCCTTGGCTAGATTAACATTCTTTGGCTTATTCAGCATTAAAGGACCAAGCACTCCGTACCCATTAAAGACTTGTGCAGGTACTGTGACAACAGCGGGCAGGAAAGCCACTGACTACCAAATTGAGTCCTTAGACGGAAAATTCTGCCTGCCACTACCTACAATCATCGAGTGTAATCAGATCCCAGACAACAGGTCTGAAATCCCTACACCAGATGTGGCAATCCATCACGCTCACTTGAAACGCATAGCACACCTTATACCGGAACTTGACCATCAGGCACAGATAATACTGCTGTTGGGAAGAGATATCCTACAGGTTCATAAAGTGAGAAGTCATATCAATGGACTCCACAATGCTCCCTATGCCCAAAGGCTAGACCTAGGATGGGTCATAATAGGAAACGTACAGTTAGGTCCATATATATTTGGACAGAGACAACATTTTTCTAATTTTGGTTCTAGACATTACCACAATGAATTTTAAACAAAACAATTCAGATGCAGTTGAAGTTCAGACTTTCAGCTTTCATTTGAGGGTATCCACATTAAAGTTGGATGAAGGGTTTAGGAGTTTCAGCTCCTTAACATGTGCCACCCTGTTTTTAAAGGGACGAAAAGTAATTGGACAGATTAAATAATTGTAAACAAAATGTTCATTTCTAGTACTTGGTTGAAAAGGCAGAGAACAGACTGAGCAAACGGTGGGGCCCAAACTGTCTAGACAGGACAGCTACTCTCCTCACCCAGAAAACAGGACTATCCAGTGCCCTTCCAGGAGGATTCGACGCTAAGGACCTCTACAAGCGCCAATGGAGGCAGGTGCAAAGTCTAGCCAATACATTCTGGGACATGTGGCGCATACTTGTCTACCCTGCAGCCACGGACAAAGTGGCAATCTACCAGGCCTAATCTTCAGACTGGTGACCTTGTTAAAGACTGTCAGGACCATTGAAACCAGTGGCCACTTGGACTAGTGACTGCTACATTCCCAAATAAAAATAGCAATGTCCGCAAAGTTGAACTCAGGATGGCCAAAGGAGATGGACCTAAGACATTCTCCAGACCAGTGACTGAGCTGGTCCTATTGTTGTCTTCAGAGGATAGGAAAGGTGGCATCTGTTCAATGCCAGATGGGGAGTGTTCTGTCTCCGACATAATTAATGGCTCTTAACTGTTTATTTTCATAACATAAATTCAGTGATAATGCTCAGTTTTTCATAGATTATGATGTTCACCGTTTTGGCTCCATCTAGTGGCCAAAATAATAACTACAGTGTTATTCTATCTTAGTTTCATTTTCGTTCTTGATTTCCCTACAATTCCCAATATATCCTGGGTAAGTTTACAAGGCATCATGGTCTATTCCAGCCCCTTTTTTCTGCCCAGTCTGCCATTTTCTATCAGGCTTGCATACTGGAAACACCTCATCTCTCTTCTCCTCCTGCATCAGCATCGTCAGTGAGTAATCACGCTCCCACATTATCCCTGTCCTAGATCACCTTCCTTAGTTAGCTCTCCCCTGGTTAGCTATTAGCACAGGTAATCTGTATAATGTATATTTTGTATTTTTATGTACCCATACTGATTGATTGTATTGTATGTTTTGCTTGTAGTTTCACTGCACTTCAATATACCATTACGTTCAATAAAGCACAGATTCAACCTACAGTCTTCTTATTGGACCCCCGGTATAGCGGTTTAGCTGCCTATATAAGCTATATGAATCCAGGTTCATTAGTAAGGACGGAACACTTACATTTGATCCAAAAGATTCAGAACATGATTCTGACGAAGACTTTCACACTAGTCCCAAACAGCCACAACTTTTTTCACAGCTCAAATTAATTTATTTAGGTTAGGGACTTGGACCCTCCTAAAAATTCTGCAGAACGTTTAGGCGTCTAGACTAAAGGAAAAGAACCTGTTAGCTCCTTGTACCTGATTGGTTCATAAGCAGAGAAAAGGAATTCCATCCATAAAGACAGTGTCAAGTGTATTGCAGTGATGTTCCTGGGCTGATGGAAAAATTAAACACTGAGCACAATGTGAACGAGTGGAGACTATTGATTCATCCAAAAAATAGTCTGAAAGCTGTGCTGCTGCACAAATGCAGCAAGTCTGTTTCAGTACCTTATGGTATTCAGTGGTCTTGAAGGTAAGCTATGAAAATTTGATCTTTATTCTCAATAAACTTATCTACGAGGATCAAGCATAGTCAATATGTGGTGATCTGAAAGTTCTCTCTTTGCTCCTTAGGAAGCACAGAAGATACAGAAATTACCCAAGTACCCATGCTTTTTGTGTGAATGATGACACAGGGGTATGACTCATCACTGAAGCCAAAAAAGTTTGCCAACGAGAACATCTTTACAACCTGAATCAAGAACATAATTGAGGAAAGTTTAGCTGATCCACTAAAGTTCTTCTGCCACCACTCCATATTAAGCTTGGACTGATAAAGCAGTTTGTGAAAGCTTTACTGAAATAAAAAAAAAAAATTTTAAGCACCTGTGCAGCAGTCTTCATGGGCTATCCAAAGCAAAACTGAAGGAAGGCATTTTTATGATCCGGATATTCGGAAACTCATGAAAGACGACATGTTCGAAAAACAAAAATGTAAGTTGCTAAGGCTTGGGTTTCTTTTAAAGAAGTTGCAAAAAAATTTCTAGATAACAACAAAGATCCTCGTTCTGATGCTCCACAGCCTTTGTGTCATGATCGAGGGCGGGTTTTGTATACTCTCTTTCTTTCCCGGTCTGAACATGTCAAGGGTTAACTTTTGTCTGCCTTGCTCTGGCTTCAGGCTGGCTATTTCTCTCCACTGCATCCTGCAGGCGGTGTCAGTTGTAGTTTCTGCTTACAGCATGTGTAGCTAGAATGAGCATGCTGTGGATTTTTCCGCTATGCGAAATCCACAGCATTTGCACAGCATTGCGGAATTCCCATAGGATTTCATGGGATGCGGGTTTTTTTGCATTTTCGCAGCGATTTCGCGTGTAAAAAAAGCTGCGAAAACGCTAAGAAAACGCAACGTGTGAACGCAGCCTAAATCTCTACCCAAGGTCCATAGCCTGCTTTTCATATCTTCTAGCATGGAGGAATTGGCCTCTAGGGATAGCTTTGATGGTAGATCTCAGATGGGCTGATGACGTATGTAATAACGCATTAACAGATGTTTGTTTGCGGAACATATCAGTATATAAATGTCCATTTGCTTGTAATTTGTCTCCCATTGCCTAGCAGCCGGAGCGTCGCACCCGGCGTCCAATAATAAGGTGTGCGTGTTAGTGACGTCATCAGGGATTTCTCATGACCCGCAGTCATGGATTGCCGGATGCTAGGCAGCTTCCAGTGCAGCGGAGCAATACATGCGCCGTTGATTCTGCCAGGGGCGTATCTAGGGGGAGGGCAGCCGGGGCAGTTACCCCGGGCGCAGCCGGCAGGGGGCGCAGTCCGGGCCGCCTAATGCAGCGGTCCACAGTGTCCTCCCTGGCGGCTGCGTTCTGCCGCCCCCTCCCGGCCTGAGAGTCGGCGGTTCTCTGTGTCAGCTGTCAAGCTGACAGATGGCGCAGAGAAGGTGCGCGTGCCGGCTCCCAGGGAACAATTGTACTGGCGTCTGTATAGACACCAGTACAACTGCAGCAATGACCGCTGGGCCAGAGCGACGTCAGCAGCGTGACGTCATGTGATCACGCTGCTGACGTCACTCCCCAGCGCCCACAGTGAACGCTCAGTGCTGGTGGTAAGTGTGCTCCAATGTGGAGCTGAAGAAACCACCGAAGATGGGAGATGGGGTGGTGTTAATGTGTGGCGATAGGGGTTAATGAGTGGGGGGGGTTAAAGAGTGGGGATGGGGTTAATGTGTAGTGGGGTTAATGAGTGGGGAGGGGGTTACTGTATGGGGGGGTTAAAGAGTGGGGATGGGGGTTACTGTGTGGGGGGGTTAAAGAGTGGGGATGGGGGTTAATGTGTGGGGGTTAATGAGTGGGGATGGGGTTAATGTGTGGAGGGTTAATGAGTGGGGATGGGGGTTAATGTGTGGGGGGTTAATGAGTGAGGATGGGGGTTAATGTGTGGGGGGTTAATGAGTGGGGATGGGGGTTAATGTGTGTCGGGTTATTGAGTGGGGAGTTAATGAGTGGGGATGGGGGTTAATGAGTGGAGATGGGGGTTAATGAGTGGGGATGGAATTAATGTGTGGAGGGTTAATGAGTGGGGATGGAATTAATGTGTGGGGGGTTAATGAGTGGGGATGGGGGTTAATGTGTGGGGGGATTTGGAGTGGGGGTACATAATGTGTTGGGGGATTTGGGAGTAGGGACGGGGGGTTAATGAGTGGGGATGGAATTAATGAGTGATGATGGGGTTATTGTTTAGGGGGTTAATGAGTGGGGATGGGGTTAATGTGTGGGGGATTTGGAGTGGGGGGTACATAATGTGTGGGGGGGATTTGAGAGTGGGGATGGGAGGTTATTTAATGTGTGGGGGATTTGGAGTGGGGATGGGGTTAATGTGTGGGGGATTTGGAGTGGGGGGTACATAATGTGTGTGGGGGATTTGGGAGTGGGGATGGGGTTATTTAATGTGTGGGGGATTTGGAGTGGGGATGGGGGGTTATTTAATGTGTGGGGGATTTGGAGTGGGGATGGGGGTTAATCAGTGGGGATGGGGTTAATGTGTGGAGGATTTGGAGTGGGGGTACATAATGTGTGTGGGGGATTTGGGAGTGGGGATGGGGTTATTTAATGTGTGGGGGATTTGGAGTGGGGATGGGGGGTTATTTAATGTGTCTGAGGGATTTGGAGTGTGGATGGGGGTTACTTAATGTGTGTGAGGGATTTGGAGTGTGGATGAGGGGGTATTTAATGTGTCTGAGGGATTTGGAGTGTGGATTGGGGGTTATTTAATGTGTGTGAGGGATTCAGAGTGGGGATGGGGGGTATTTAATGTGTCTGAGGGATTTGGAGTGTGGATGGGGGGTTATTTAATGTGTGTGAGGGATTTTGAGTGGGGATGAGGGGATTTAATGTGTGTGGGGAGATTTGAGGACAAAGAGTATGTATGAGGAAACAGTATGGGGGTTGGGTACAGACAGTATGGGAAGCGAACGGGTTAATGTATGTGGACACAGTATGGGGAGTCAGGGGTATGTGTGAGCAGACAGTATAGAGAGTGAGGGGGTAAATATATGATGAGACAGTATGGTGAATAGAGGGATGTTAGAGGAGGGAGGGGAATAGTGTGAGGCGACTGTGTACTGCAGACATTTTTATTTAGGAGCATTATAATGACACTTCTATCTTTAAGGGCATCGTGTGGAGATTTGCTGCAGAAGACCGGAGAAGATGGAAGTCTACGGAGGCCACTGTGGATGAGAAAACTCATCATGGGGTACAAGAAGAAGAAAAGGAGAATGACTCCAGAGACGTCATCTATAAGGTACTTGGATGTAAATATTATTTGTGATACTGACTTATTCTCATGTTTTTATTTGTTAGGAACATTAAAGGGGTTGTCCGGGTTTGTACGGAGTCTGCAGTCATTCTATGTGACTGCAGACTTCTGAATTCTCACAGTGATCACTGAATGCTGTCAGGATTCGCTCATGCCGGTAATTTACATACATGCGGTCACATGCTGACTAGAGGTGTGTGGCCTCACTCATTGCAAATCAACGGAGCGAGGCCGGGCACGTCTAGTCGGAATGTGGCCAGAAGTATATAAATCACATACTTGTGACATGACTGTACATAGGCAATGGAGAATCCTAAAAGTGTGCAGTGCATTCGTTGTGAGAATTCAGAAGCCTGCAATGTCAGGATTCAGCTCTGCAGGCTCCAGTAGTCATCACACGGACACTTCACTCATATGCGATTTTCATACTTGACAACGAGCTTCTCTTCCTGCTTTCAGTTTTTTACTGAACATTGAGATCATTAGGGAGAACAGCTCGTGGATACATGGCTAAGTGTGCAAGTCGCATATGTACTTGGTGTGGGGGGGCGCCGAACCAAATTCTTGCCCCGGGTGCCAGGAAGCCTAGATACGCCTCTGGATTCTGCCACATGTGGGCGCACTTATCTGGCATATTTAAGAGCGGTATGGACACATTCCATATACAGCCCCCCCGAGGAAGCGCATTGGGGCTGCGTGTTCTGGCTGTCTTAACCCCTTAACGACCGCCGATACGCCTTTTAACGGCGGTAATTAAGGGTACTAAAACCACAGCGCCGCTAATTCACGGCCCTGTGGAGAAGGTACATAGCGCCCCCCCAGTGTCAGATTTTCTCCGGGGTCTCGGCTGCCAGGGGTAGCCGAGACCCCAGAGAACATGAATCGGTCGGTTTTTACCGACCCCGCTTTTGCGATCGCCGTTATTAACCCTATAACGGCGACCGCAAAAAAAAAAGCCGCGATTATGCATTAAATTGATCTTTCCTCTGATGTGATCGCACATCAGAGGAGAGAGAAATAGGGTCCCCGATCCCCCCGATCCCCCCCGGTACCTATCCGTGGTCCTCCGTCCCCTCCCGGTGGTCCCGCGTCCCGCCGGCATCCTCCGATGGGCGCCTCCATCTTGAAAATGGCGGGCGCATGTGCAGTGCGCGCGCCGGGAATCTGCCGGCTCCGGCTGGCAGATTCCATTCATTATTTTGATCACTATGATAAACGATCATAGTGATCAAAATAAAAAAAATAGCACATAACCCCCCGTTTATCACCCCCTTATATAGGCAAACATAATGAAATAAAGAAAATATTTTTTTTTTCAGTTTTCCATTAGGGTTAGGGTTAGGGTTGGGCTAAGGTTAGGGTTATGGTTGGGCTAGGGTTAGGGCTAGGGTTAGGGTTGGGTTAAGGTTAGGGTTGGGCTAGGGTTAGGGTTGGGCTAGGGTTAGGGCTAGGGTTAGGGTTAGGGCTAGGGTTAGGGCTAGGGTTAGGGTTAGGGCTCGGGTTAGGGCTAGGGTTAGAATTAGAGTTAGGACGAACTAGGATTAGGGTTAGAATTAGGATTAGGGAATAGGGTTGGGATTAGGGTTAGGGTTGGGATTAGGGTTAGGGGTGTGTTGGGGTTAGGGTTGGAGCAAGGATTGAGGGATTTCCACTATTTACCAACTTTGGGGGTCTAAAAATTGGGGTCTAAAAAATCACTTTTGTGGAAATAAGAAAGATTTTTTTATTTTCATGGCTCTGCGTTTATAAACTTCTGTGAAGCGTTGGGGGTTCAAAGTGCTCACCTCACATCTAGATAAGTTCCTTAGGGGGTCTAATTTCCAAAATGGGGTCACTTGTGGGGGTTTCCACTGTTTAGGCCCATCAGGGGCTCTGCAAACGTGACATGATGCCCGCAGACCATTCCATCAAAGTCTGCATTCCAAAATGGCACTCCTTCCCTTCCGAGCTCTCCCATGCGCCCAAACAGTGGGTCCCCCCCACATATGGGGTATCGGCGTACTCAGGACAAATCGCACAACAACTGTGGGGGTATGATTTCTCCTATTACCTTTGTAAAATTAAAAATTTGGGGGCGAAAAGATCATTTTTGTGGAAAAAAAATGGATTTTTTATTTTCACGGCTCTACGTTATAAACTTCTGTGAAGCACTTGAAGGTTCAAAGTGCTCATCACCACACATCTAGATAAGTTCCTTAATGGGTCTAGTTTCCAAAATGGGGTCACTTGTTGGGGGTTTCCACTGTTTAGGCCCATTAGGGGCTCTGCAAATGCAACATGATGCCCGCAGACCATTCCATCAAAGTCTGCATTCCAACATGGCACTCCTTACCTTCCAAGCTCTCCCATGCACCCAAACAGTGGTTCCCCCCCACATATGCAGTATCAGCGTACTCAGGACAAATCGCACATTAACTGTGGGGGTATGATTTCTCCTGTTACCCTTGTAAAAATAAAAATTTTGGGGCGAAAATATCATTTTTGTGGAAAAAAATTGATTTCTTATTTTCACGGCTCTACGTTATAAACTTCTGTGAAGCACTTGAAGGTTCAAAGTGCTCACCACACATCTAGATAAGTTCCTTAATGGGTCTAGTTTCCAAAATGGGGTGACTTGTTGGACTTTTCCACTGTTTAGGCACATTAAGGGCTCTCCGAACGCAACATGGCATCCGCTCTCAATTCCAGCCAATTCTGCGTTGGAAAAGTCAAATGGCGCTCCATCCCTCGCAAGCTCTGCCGTGTGCTGAAAAAGTGGTTTACTCCCACATATGGGGTATCGGCGTATTCAGGAAAAATTATACAACACATTTTGTGGTTGATTTTCTCTTTTAACACTTGTGAAAATAAAAAAATTGGTTCTAAAGTAAATTTTTTGCAAAAAAAAGTTAAATGTTAATTTTTTTCCTTCCACATTGCTTTAGTTCCTGTGAAGCACTTAAAGGGTTAATAAACTTCTTGAAAGCGGTTTTGAGCACCTTGAGGCATCTAGTTTTTAGAATGGCGCCACTTTTGGGTATTTTCTGTCATGTACACCCCTCAAAATGACTTTAAATATGATGTGGTCCCTAAAAAAAATGGTTTTGTAAATTTTGTTGAAACCCTTATAACTTCCTAACAAAAAAAATTTTGCTTCCAAAATTGTGCTGATGTAAAGTAGACGTGTGGGAAATGTTATTTATTAAGAAATTTGTGTGACACATCTCTCTGATTTAAGGGCATAAAAATTTAAACTTTTAAAATTGCAAAATTTTCAAAATTTTCGCCATATTTCCGTTTTTTTCATAAATAAACACAAGACTTATCGAAGAAATTTTACCACTAACATGAAGTACAATATGTCACGAAAAAACATTCTCAGAATCCATTAAAGCGTTCCAGAGTTATAACCTCATAAATGGACAGTGGTCAGAATTGTAAAAATTGGCCCGCTCATTAAGCTGCAAACTGGCTCTGTCACTAAGGGGTTAAGAAGGAACTATGGGTAAGAGTAGTCATTGTTATCTTTTTATGATTTTCATATTTAGAAAAATCTGATAATGGTGGGAGAGGCCATGTATCTTGCTGCTAATTTTTGTGATGCCAATATCCTTGGCTTGCACTAAGGCACTTGCACTTTTTTGCTGAGTAAAGATATATTTATTATATTGATTGCTCACCCACCTCTAGATGTTATATTAAGACCTAGATTACATACCCGTTTGCTTCTCTGTCCCCTTCTATTGAATTTCTTGTTGTCTTTTGTGATATGTTAATTTGTATTTTATGTGCCTTTTTCATACAATAAAATATTCGCTTTTATACAGATTTTTGAACTTATACCCTACATTTTTGTGTATACCATGTTGTAGTGAGTGTCCATTTGGGTACTTCGCTGGTCCTTTCATTCATATAGGCAGAGGACCTGATTCTGATATGTATTGAAAATGCATTCTGCTCTTATTTTTGTGTCTGCTCTTGCTGTGTGCAGCCATCTAGTGGAGCTTGCTTCTACCTGCATTCAAACAGCGTGACATTTTGCCTACAGCCACTTTGGTGTTCCACTGCGCAGGGCTGTGAAGAGCGGTAACGTTACTGACGTCACTGCTCTTCATAGTCTCCGAGTCTCGCACTTGGCAGTGGGACTACGTCGGATTTAGTGGACTATGTCAGACTTGCGTGGAATTTTTAAAATTTTTTAATAAAGTGATGAACGAGGGAAAGTGTGGAGGAGTGTTTATTTAATTAAAGTATTCTTTGTGTGTGTGTTTTGTTTGATTGCTGGGTTAGTAATAAAGGTGTCTGATATTCACTAGTTATGAGCGAATGTGCTCAAATAGCATGTTATCAAGCATGCTCGGGTGTTATCCGAGTATCTTTGGTGTGTTTGGATAATATATTCCTTGTGGATAATAGAGTCCCTGTGGCTGCATGTTTTGCGGTGGAAGACAGCCGGAACACTTGCAGGGATTGCCACACAAACAGGCAGTCCCTACATGTGTTGCGGTTGTCTAAAGCTGCAAGACATGGAGCCTCATGCAGTAACTCTCATATATTATCCGAGCACACCTAAGGTACTCAGATAACACCCAAGCATCACCGTATAACACGTTATTTGAGCACGTTCACTCATCACTAATAGACACCTCTCCATTACTAGTAACATGGCATGATGCCAGCCGTTTTTGGACATTACACAGCTGACATGAACCACAAGCACCATTACCCCGATTGCCAAAGTACCAGGCCAATCAGGAAGAGCCAAGACAAAGCACCAGAACTGGAGCATCTTATGTGATGCAACAATTCTGGGCCATCTCTGGGCTGCTTTTTTTAGGCTGGAAAGGGTCCAATAACCATGAACATTCCGAGCGTGATAATATGAGCTTACAGCTGTCTGCTTTACCTTTGCTGGTTTAAAAAAAATAGGTGGGACCCAGCATAGTTTTTTTTATTTAATTATTTATTTGTTTTAATAGAAAGCTTTACAAGCGATCTAACTATCTATATCCATCTAGTATATACAGTATTATCTTTGCACATCTTTATCACTTAAAAAATAGTAATTTATTGAATAGACCACATTGCAGTATGTGTCACATGGATGTCATCCATGTGCGGTACGTGTTTTTCCGACATGTCTCCTTGTGAAAACACGGAAATATAAGCAGCACCATAGATTATAATAGGTATGCTTGTGCATGTGTCTGCAGTACGTGTGAAAATGGACGCCACATATACCGGAAATACAGACTTGTGAAGCTACACTTTTTGTACCTGTATGCTCATGCAATTGCGTTCCTATCCAGAAAGCTGCCATCTGCATAGCCACTGTTATCTGACCAGGAAAAAGACTCCAGGTACACTCTTTGACTAATTAAAGAGTCTATACAGAGCATAATTAATATCCAGAGATGGAAGCAAGCACAATTTATAAAGAACGCATATTGAATGGTCAAGGAGCTAAGTGATTATGTTCAAGTACAAGAGGGAATGTCCATGTTCCCAAGTCACTATCAATGCAGACCTAGATCCAGATGTCTCTGAATCTTGTTTTACCTCCAAAAACACTATATACCTGCAGATATAGTACGTTGATTGATAGCCTTCTCTGCAGTGTGTGTATGCAGCCTGTGTGCAGAGCTGACTGCCGATCAGTGTGCCGGGGGAGTGTTTGCAGTCCCATTATGTAGTGAGCTGTGACTGTAATAGCTCCATGCATCGCCCCTATGGCTGTAAGAGAGCAGCTGCAAAGAGAATATAACTTAATTTTCTCCTTGTAGTTGCTGCTCCAATAAGGCAATAAGGAATTACTTAAATACTATCTATCTGCAAATTTCAACTATATCTGCAGGTAAATGGCAGTTTTGGAGGAGACAAGTTCTCTTCAAGCTCTATACCTATCAACCAAACAGATAAAAGTGATTCATTTTATTACTAAAGATAAACCGTCATCATGGACACAAAAACTCTTCAACTACATTAGTCTACATATCCTAAACCTCTGAAAGACATTGCGATTATTCATCATGACCCAATTCTTCACATCGTTCAAGATGACAATTCCAAAGGACTCCTTCTGATATATGGTATAATGGAACAACCATAGTGATACACCTAAATTCTAATTCTTTCTGGGGTTAACTAAGCAGCTCAAGAATGAACTAGAACATGTAGGAATCTCTGGAGCATCTAATTCCATTGTCCATCTACATCAGGGATGTCAAACTCAGGGGTGATTTGTACTTTTTTTTCATATTTTTTATGGATGGCTAGGGCACTGGTTAAGGAACATGCTACTGACTGCGGTGCCCCCCTCCCCCCCCAGTCTGGCCTTTTGGAGTGCCCTTGTAAAACCACGGCGGAGTGGTCGACCGGTCTGCACAATCCATACTCATTGTGCTGGGCAATAATATCGGAGATCCACACAGACGGGTGAGCGGATGACGGGGTCCCGGTGTCTTCTACGGACACCTGACGGGAGTACCGGGGCGAGGGCCTTGGCCCTAGCATCGGTGCTGCACCGGGAGAGTGATGGTGCAGGGGCTGTGTAACCCGTAGCTCGCTGGGGTGGAGGCTCACTCACCGCTAGCGATCTCGCTGTCCCGCTCAGGCTGGCACTCATCTGCAGGTACTGCCTCATGCGGTAGGCCGGGGTTTCTCACCACTCTACTTCCTCCTTTTCACGGATGTCAGCAGCACTCTTGGACATGGCAGTGGCGTCCTCCTCCGGTTGGATGGGCTCCACAAGCTTGCGGTTGCTGTTGGTACTTGTTTCTGGGGTGCACTTGTGTTGCATCTCCATTGGTCCAACAGGACAGCTTCCAAGCTCGTTGGTTCCTCGGGGGAAGTCAGCAGCGCTTCGTCCTTCCGTGCCTCCGGTAAGGCCCGTGCTGTGGGCAGACGTCTTTCCGGTGTACTATCAGGCTCCGGCTCTGCAGACCAAGCGGTCACGGGTACCATCATCTGTCCGGGATCTTCCCTCCGGGTAAGTGCCAGGTGCTCCTGCATCTCTTCCCAACTGCAGGTGGGGCATTTAGATTCCTCGTCCCACCGCCACCGTCATTCCGTTCGCCCAACACCTCTGCAGCCGCACAGATACATCATGTCCAACGTCCTGTGCCTAACTGACGCTGGACAGCTGCACTCAGCACTGTCTGCAGAGCCACTCCCATACCAGGGTGGGACCCTCTCTGGCTTCCCCATCCATTTTCGTGCATTAGGTGGGAAAGGGGCGAACGTCCATCTGTACATAGCACTCCCTCCAGGAGCGGACCCGACATTGTTGACAACTTGTAATGTTTTCGGACTTTTATGCTAGATCCGTTATCTTCGCATTTAGTGTGTCGGCCATCTTGTTTCCTGGACTGTGCATTGACTTTTGCCCTCAACCAATATGGAGTCCTCAGCTTGTCGTTGGCCATCTTGTTTCCTGGCATGTGCAGTGACTTTGCCCTCAAATAACATGGAGTACTCAGCTATGATGTCCCTGCCCTGTTTCCTGCCAATTGTCCTTTTAATCAGCTCCAGCTGATTCACCTGTGCTCCTGAATCAGCTCTATTCCCAGTTTGTGACTTGGTCTGTGAAGCCTGGATCTCCTCTGCTTGGAACCATTTGTGGACACAGAACCCTTCTGCTTGCCAGCTACTTCTGACAGGAAAGTAATAGACTCTGAATATCGTTGGTTGTTTGCCTAACTCTGCAACTATCCTGCTACTGCACTACTTGTATGAAGTAATACAAGAAATGCTTAAGAAGCTTATGCCTCATGTGTCTTATTATACCCATGCGTTAGACTCTAGATAGACTGTATACCATATGACAGATTCAGGAGCCATGATAGAGTCTGCTGGGTCTGAGACACCGCTGCAACCTGTATAGAGATTTTTTATTATTATTATTATATTTTTTTTTTTTTTTTTTTTTTTTTTTGGATCTTTGCCGTTGGGGAGCCGCTGCAGGCTGTGGATCCAAGATATCGATATATGTGATAGTGGTTGTGGCTTCTCACAACCTTTCCAGGTGAGCACATTCCCTTCTTTTAAGTCAGGAGTGTTACCACAGGTAAACACTATTGTGCTCCTTTTCTTTCTTTCCAGCCTCTCTGCCATACATCTTCGGGGAATGTGGAGGACTCTATTAAACATCTGTGCGAAGTAACCAATTCAATCCTTGCCGATCTACAGGCAGTAAAGGACAGCTTTGCAAGTCTGCGGGATCGGAGTGATCATAATCTACAGGTGTTCGGACAAACCATTCAGGACTTACGAACCCGGATTGAGGTTCTGGAGCGACAAGTCCAAACCCAAACTTCCACCCCGGCAATGGGAATCCCCAAGCTACCACCATTCCGCTTTGGCGGTGAACGGGAAAGATTCAGAGGATTCATTAATCAATGCAAACTGTTCTTTGCGGCTCATGCGCCTCAGTTCCTTACTGAGCGATCTAATGTATTAACAATAATTATGCTGCTCTCCAACAAAGCTCTCGCATGGGCAAACCCTCTAATTGAGACTGACGACGACTGTCTAAATAACCTTGATGCTTTCATTTCAGCTATGGGGAAGGCATTCGATGATCCGAACCGCGGTGCTACAGCGGAATCAGCTATGTTGACTTTAAGCCAAGGTAAGCGCTCAGTAGCAGAATATGCTCTGGATTTCCGGAGATGGGCCCTCGACACCACTTGGGATAGCTCCGCTAAAAGATCGGTTTTTCGGAGAGGATTATCCTCTGTAATTAAGGACGAACTTGCTCGTGTCGACCCACCTACAGCATTAGGAGATTTTATCAACTACTGTATTCGGATCGATGCTCGGCTTACTGAACGCAGACAGGAGAGGTGGTCGGAGCTAAGGCACTCTAATCATTTATTCTCTCCCTCTCCAGCCAAGGAGTCCTTGAGCAGGATTATACGAGAACCAAGACCCGAGCCTATGCAGGTGGACTCTTTACAGAGACGGGTCAGTGATGCACGTAAGGAACAGCGACTAAAGGAAAATCTGTGTTTCTATTGCGGTAAGTCAGGACATTTCATCATCAACTGCCCCAGTCGTTCTCGTAAGACAACTGCAGCCATCATACACTGCGAGTGCTGTGAGAGGGGTTCTGTCAGGTCCGCACTACAGACCCCAGAGGGAGTAGAAGATACAGACATTGATTACTCGGACTTGAACTCCGTTATCTCTGAGCCCGATGCAGGTGTTACTGCAGCAGTTTTTCCGGTCCTCTCAGCGGTTTCCCAGCTGAGCTGCAAGAACAACAATTCTCATTGCTTCATTCCCCTCAAACTCAGGGTTCACTCCGTTTGGGTATCTACCTCCGCTATGATTGATTCAGGGGCAAGCGGCAATTTTATGGACATCTCCTTTGCCCAGAGACATAACGTACATTCAGTAAAGAAGGCTACTCCTGTACAGATGGAGACCGTGGATGGCTCACTGTTAAACTCGGGACCAGTGGACCAGGAGACGGAACCCCTGAAGGTCCTCATGGGTAATGACCATCAAGAGAGTCTGTCCTTTATGCTCATCTCTTCTCCTCATTTCCCTATTATTCTAGGACTGCCTTGGCTGCAGGCTCAGAATCCTACGATTAATTGGGAGACTAAAGAACTGCACTTTCCGAAGACACAGATAAGTCCAGAAGCTTCAGTCTGCTCCATCCCTAAGGGACCACCATCAGTCTCAGAGCTACCAGCAATATACCGTGAGTATGCTGATGTGTGCGACAAAAAGAACGCAGACCTACTACCCCCTCACCGTCCATATGACTGTCCAATAGACCTATTACCAGGTGCAGGGATACCGTTTGGCAAGATTTACCCTTTGGCAGGGCCAGAGCTAAAGGCGCTAAAGGACTATATAGATGAACAGCTAGCCAAGGGCTTCATACGCCATTCTTCATCTCCCGCTGGTGCACCAATCTTCTTTGTGAAGAAGAAAGACGGATCTCTTAGGCCCTGCATAGATTATCGGGAGCTCAATAAAATCACGATCAGAAACCGTTACCCACTACCTTTGATTCCGGAATTATTGGAGAGAGTATGGCATGCAAAGCTCTTTACTAAGTTGGATCTCCGTGGGGCCTATAACTTGGTCCGCATTAGACCTGGGGATGAATGGAAGACTGCTTTCAGGTCACGCTACGGACACTTTGAATACCTGGTAATGCCATTCGGTTTATGTAATGCCCCAGCAACTTTCCAACATTTGGTGAATGACATTTTTAGAGATCTCCTGGATACATTCATTGTAATTTATTTGGATGATATCTTGATTTTTTTCTAACTCCACAGAGGAACATCACAGACATGTGAAGATGGTCTTAGAACGCCTTCGACAAAACCATCTGTATATCAAACTAGAAAAGTGCGAATTCCATCGGACGGAGATCCAATTTCTGGGGTATGTAATGACGTCACGAGGAATTAGTATGGATGAGAGTAAGATCCAAGCCATTAAAGACTGGCCGGTCCCCAAGAATGTAAAGGAGGTCCAGCGCTTTATAGGGTTTGCTAATTTTTATAGGCGTTTTATCAGGAACTTTTCTGAGGTAGTGTCTCCCATCACACGGCTTACCCGCAAGAACTCTGCTTTTACCTGGACCCCCCAGGCTCAAGAAGCATTTTCCCGCCTGAAACAGAAATTCACCACGGCACCTATTCTGGTGCATCCTAACCCTGAACGTGCCTTCATAATAGAGGTGGATGCCTCAGACAGTGCCATTGGAGCTATCCTCTCCCAGAGGACAGGCGAGAAAGAAGTCTTACATCCCTGTGCTTTCTTTTCTCGGCGGTTGTCTCCTGCAGAACGAAACTATGACGTGGGTAATAGAGAATTGTTGGCCATCATCGCAGCCTTCAAAGAATGGAGACACCACCTTCAGGGAGCTGCACAGCAGATAATCGTCTTGACTGACCACCGCAATCTCGAGTTTATCAGATCGGCTAAGTGTTTGACTCCTCGCCAGGCTCGTTGGAGTCTTTTCTTAAACCAATTCAATTTTGTTATCTCTTATAGACCAGGATCGCGTAATGGAAAGGCCGATGCGTTGTCTAGACTCTACTCAGATGAAACTATCCCACTCACGTTTCATAAGACTGTTATCTCTGATTCCAGGTTCCTGGGGGTGATCCATAATCAAGACTTGCTTAACGATATCAAGGAAGCATACCATACGGATCCTTGGTTGGCACAACCATCTTGTGAAGTAAGTCTTGTATATAAGAATGGTGTGTGGATTCAGGGGCAACGCCTGTATATTCCTGAAGCGGCCAGAGGGAAAGTACTGCAACTCGTCCACGATTCTAAAATAGCGGGGCATAGAGGAGTTCTGAAGACTCAAGAATTCCTGTCTCGCTTCTTTTGGTGGCCCACGTACAGAAGAGACGTTCTGGATTATGTCACTTCTTGTGAAGTCTGTGCTAGATGCAAGACTCCACGTTCGTCGCCTACAGGTCTTTTACAACCCCTACCCATTCCCACCCGTCCATGGGGATCCATATCAATGGACTTCATTGTGGAGCTGCCAACCTCTCAAGGGAAGAACACAGTTCTAGTGGTGGTGGATCGGTTAACAAAGGCAGCCCATTTTATTCCGTGTGTGGGTTTACCCACTGCGAAACACACATCGGACTTGATCATCCAAAATGTGTTTCGTCTGCATGGCGTACCGGATGAGGTTGTATCTGATCGAGGGGTGCAATTCACTTCAAAGTTTTGGCAGCACTTCTGTGCTGCGTTAAACATCAAAGTTAATCTATCTTCTGCCTTTCATCCGCAGACAAATGGACAGACTGAGCGGACTAACCAGACCCTAGAACAGTATCTCCGCTGTTTTATCTGCCACCTACAAGATGACTGGGTGGATTTGCTCCCACTGGCTGAATTCTCTTACAACAATTCGCAGAGCGCTTCCACTAAGCTGTCACCCTTTTATGCCAATTTGGGTTATCATCCTAACATCCTTCCTCGATTTCCCATAGACACACCTCTCCCAGCTGTAGCCGACAGAATCACATCTCTACAACAGAACCTTGATCTACTTAAGAGGAATCTGGAATCCGCTCAGGACAGGTATAAAAAATCGGCAGATAGGTTTCGTAAACCTGCACCAACCTTCAAGGTAGGAGATTTGGTTTGGCTGTCAACTAAGAACCTTAAGATGAGAGTACCATCATCCAAATTGGGTCATAAGTACATCGGGCCTTATAAGATTACTAAGCTTGTCAGTAACGTTGCCTGTCGCCTTCAACTGCCGAGATCTATGAGGATTCACCCTGTGTTTCATGTTTCTCTACTGAAGGCTGCAACTCCCAATTCTTTCCCTGGTCGTTCTTCTTCCCCTCCTGCTCCGGTCCTCATCGATGGCCAGGAGGAGTTTGTCGTGGAAAGTATCCTGGACTCCAGGTTGCGTAGAAACGGGGTGCAATACCTGGTACAGTGGCAAGGCTATTCTTCTGAGGACAACTCGTGGGAACCAGCCTCCAATCTCCATGCGCCTCGTTTACTCCGCCAGTTCCATCAGAGGTACCCGGGAAAGCCTGGACTGGGGCCATCCGGAGGCTGTCCTTAAGGGGGGAGTAATGTAATGTTTTCGGACTTTTATGCTAGATCCGTTATCTTCGCATTTAGTGTGTCGGCCATCTTGTTTCCTGGACTGTGCATTGACTTTTGCCCTCAACCAATATGGAGTCCTCAGCTTGTCGTTGGCCATCTTGTTTCCTGGCATGTGCAGTGACTTTGCCCTCAAATAACATGGAGTACTCAGCTATGATGTCCCTGCCCTGTTTCCTGCCAATTGTCCTTTTAATCAGCTCCAGCTGATTCACCTGTGCTCCTGAATCAGCTCTATTCCCAGTTTGTGACTTGGTCTGTGAAGCCTGGATCTCCTCTGCTTGGAACCATTTGTGGACACAGAACCCTTCTGCTTGCCAGCTACTTCTGACAGGAAAGTAATAGACTCTGAATATCGTTGGTTGTTTGCCTAACTCTGCAACTATCCTGCTACTGCACTACTTGTATGAAGTAATACAAGAAATGCTTAAGAAGCTTATGCCTCATGTGTCTTATTATACCCATGCGTTAGACTCTAGATAGACTGTATACCATATGACACAACTCTTCTTTGGCGCCGGCCAGACACTGTCACGCCCACAAAGCACACCTTGTAGACAGGGACAGTCCTTTTTGGCACCACAGCTCTCCATCTTGGCGGTCACCATCTTGGGGTCCACAAAGTCGCTCTCCAATTCTTCTTTTGTCAAATCCAGTGTAATAGTCACGTCTAGTATTATTTTCTCATTATCACAATATTCAACCTGGTCACCACAGGTCACTGTAATCACTTTCACTTTATCTTCTTTCTTCACCTCCGGTGCGGTTTCACCGCCATTGGGGCAGTGAGATCCTGCCGACTACGCCACTTGTAAAACCACAGCTGAGTGGTTGACTGGTGAGCACAATCCATACTCACTGTGCTGTCAGCTGCTTCTTATCTGATGTGTTCCCCATTCTTCCGTTCACTTAAAAGACAGGAGGCAGAGTCCAAAGTAACTTTAAACATAACGGATTTAGTCTCTTCAGGACACAGCACAACCATAAAACTTCCAGCACACTTGTCACAGTACCAGCAATGCATTATTCTTCATCTTTCCCTGACTTCTTCTGCTTCACTGGAATAGGCCACAAAGTTACAGCAGGATGAGGAGCCCAGTTAAAACGGCACTTCAACCTATCTCCCTGAAACCGATTTCAGCCCAGACAGGGAAATAATAATCTACTAGGTCATCCACCCCCTTTTGGTTATCCTGCCTGCGCACTCGCTGGTGGCCCATTTGACTACTTTAGCACCCAAACTTCATCAGTAACTTCATCAGTACTTCTTCACTGACTTCTTCACTACGTTGCTGCGGATACCATGCACTGCGCACTTCTCTTCCTTAACACTTCCACTCCTTTATATCGATGGCTGGGTTTCTCTACTTGGGAATGTTGTGTGATAGCTAAGCAGCTCAGGCCCCAAGGCCATTTGAGCACACCAGGGGTCTATCCCCATCTGACTATAACCAGGAATTGTAGCTTATTCCCCAGCTACCACTCCTACAATTAACCTCAAAAGTGTCTTACAACTATGCAGTGTACTCAGTGCCCCCATCTTGTGGTCTTTTCCCAAACTGCACTGTCCCTAGCTTACATATAATAAATATGGCAATAAACACGTATATACAGCTTACATATTCCCCTGTTGGGTCCCGGAGGTGCTCGTTCCACCCTCCCTCCCTTTGTTATTGAAAAAAAACGCGTATTCTTGTCATGATCACGTGTGTCAGGACGCAGATGATGTCGCAAGGCGAACCCATAACACACGTGACCCTGGACATTATCACCAGCCTCCATCCTTCATCCAGGCTCTCCCACAACTCAGAAAGAAATATCACCAGCGGTGAGTGAACCCCCTAAGCACACCTTTATAGGGAGTCACACCTGATCCCTAATTAAGTGAACATTAACCTAAACCTATGGTGCGATACCGCTAACCACCACCGGGGACAGTCAAAACACCTTTGAACTCAACCAAAGTAAAAAAAGTTCACTTTGTGCTTTTAATACCGCCAGATCCAACACTGGATCATGACAGTACCCCCTCCTTAATGAGGGGCCTCTGGACCCTCAAGACCACCCCTCATTAGGGAAACACCTACAGCGGGGACGCCCAGACCCTGAGTTCACCCCACCATTCCCTGACACTTCAGGTTTATGACAAACACCGCTGATATTGGCAATATATGTTCCTTTTGGAGGCACCACTCATCTCCACAGCGCCGACCTGGGGAACGAGTTAATGTATGTGTAGGTTTGCTCAGAGCTGATCAGACTCCATAACACATTTCCACAAGATGTTTTTTGGTGGCACCCATACATGCTCGTTCACACACAGGTCCGGACCTGAACGTTTATTGCACACATTCATTTGTCATTTTTTGGTGAACTCACTCTGGACTCAACAGAGGCGTCCCCCTGTGTCACCACACTCACACCCCCACTATTCACCAAGGGACACCACCCTCCAACCCTTTCACCATGAGGACTGCGCCTCCTAGGGTTGGTCAATGGCGAGGGCAGAGATTTGTCCCTACTCCCCCGCAGCACACCTGCTGCACACACCAGGAGGAGAAGGGGACCGGGAAATGGAGGAAATATACTCTCGCTGGTCGCCTCCACACGACCAGGAGGGCGGCTTCTTCGATGGTATGAAGATTTGGCGTAAAACCCCGCGGACTATCACACCAGTCAGCTCACCACAGGGGCGTACCCCTTCACCTCAGGGAATACCAGGCAGCTCCATGGGGCACCATTCCTCCCACCTGCCTGGGTGCGCCCGCCTGCATGAACCAGTCCTGCTCCCCAGCAGCGACTCTAGGGGGCTTTTAGCCAGACCGCAGCCGCCATTTTTTTTTTATTTTCTGGTTAGCTGAGCAGAAGCCCCAGACCCTGATAACTGCTGCTGCAGCGGCACTAACACACCTTGCCGCTCCCCACACCTCAGTGAGGCCCGGCAGCAAATACCATAGGTCTCCACATGGCCAAAGCTCACCAGAAAAAAAAGTAAGGGCTGGTGATAATGTCATGGTCACGTGTGTCAGGACGCAGATGATGCCGCAAGGCGAACCCATAACACACGTGACCCTGGACATTATCACCAGCCTCCATCCTTCATCCAGGCTCTCCCACAACTCAGAAAGAAATATCACCAGCGGTGAGTGAACCCCCTAAGCACACCTTTATAGGGAGTCACACCTGATCCCTAATTAAGTGAACATTAACCTAAACCTATGGTGCGATACCGCTAACCACCACCGGGGACAGTCAAAACACCTTTGAACTCAACCAAAGTAAAAAAAAGTTCACTTTGTGCTTTTAATACCGCCAGATCCAACACTGGATCATGACATTCTTATATAATACTCGGGACTTGTTACCAGATAAAATGTAGTGGTTTATTTGGATTCAAGGAAAAGATCAAGGAAAAGATTATTACAGAAAAACATAAAAATAGGTGCATGATTATAAAGAGATTGTCCATTTGTTCACAGTAAAACTTATATCCTTCTTTCTCTGGATCCCACATGGCAAATGGCGTCTGTCTCTCTGTTAAGAGCTTTTCTTGAAGTTACATACCAGCTGTGTCCGAGCAAGGATGACTCCTCAAGTGTGTCTCATGGTGGTGAAGGAAGGAGAGAGCGACCCCTAGAGTAAACCCCCACTATATATATCCGTCTATTAGAGCACGTGGTCTATATATATATATATATATATATATATATATATATATATATATATATATATATATATAGAGTTGACCTCTACCTTAAGCTAATCTTACATATGTAGTGGAGTTGACATTTAACATGAGCAAAACATGCTAAAATAACACATGCAGTGTCAGCAAAAGGCACTGTTCAGTACAGAACTGAGTGTAATAAGAATACAACTCCATAACTAATATAAATCCATAACTAATAATATTTAACAATTCCCCCTTTTGAGGGAGACAGACATTAATTGGAACCCTCAAAATGAAATCTTCTTTCTTCTTTTTTTCCTCTTTGACAAAATTATTTAATATCGATAATAATATCAGATTATTGTTATACATACTCAATGATGTGAATTCATGTTATGGTAAGCCGTGAACAATATTCATATAAAATATGTATAATTATACTTCCCTAAGTCTAAATTGAAGCATCTCAGGTTCAGTCATCATCGTCTGGTGTCATCTGGTCTTCATTTTGATGTCTTCTGTCTTCTTCTTGGTTCTTTTACAACACAGGTTTTTCCTATTATAATAGCATATAGATGTTGTAGGAATCGTGTCGTGTATCAAATCAAAGTCCATAAATTCAAATGTTGATGAGGAAACAAAGTCTATAGATGAAATGTAGCTTTAATATCTGTGCAGTGTCACCTTTAAAAACCTGGGCTAATACATTGGCTCGCCTTGGATATTCTGGTCTTTGAACAGGTGTGACATCTTTGATCAGCAAATCAAGGGTTAAAATGACTATTCCTTGCTATTAGCACCATAACCAGTCCTTGTCCTAATGCACAGGACATATGTCAGGGTTGTAGCTTCCTGACAATTACCTTATTGTTCACCAGTCTTCATCAGGTTTACAGGTGATTGGAAACCTCTAGAACTTGATAAGAACATGATAACACCGTTCATCTCAGCATCATAGGAGCATCGTCCTCTGGTTGTCAGGTTAGACACTTTAATTGTGACTGTCAGTGGTGGATACTGCACTTGTGACTGTCAGTGGTGGATACTGCACTTGTAATTGACTCAGTCTATTACTCAGAACTCAAAAAATAAAATCCATAAACTCACATTGTATAAATTATATACATTTATTTGCATTTTTCAGTGAAAAATAAGTATTTGTTCCCTCTTGCAAACAAGACTTGGTGGCAAAACTCTTGTTGGCAATGTCACAGATGTGATTTGTGGAACCACTGTGCCACGGTTCATGGAGAGCCTGGAGGGGCGTAACTAAGCAAACACCTGACTTTTCACTACAGCCTCTGATGTTGAGGTTAGACTTGGCTCCTGATGAATGCCAAGTGCCACTCCAGTAAAGACCAACGGAAGCACAGACTGGAGGGAGCAGCTGGCAGGGTTTGTATTAGAATGCAGCAGACATAATTTGCATCAGAGTGCAGCAGACAGAGTTCGCACCAGAGTGCAGCAGACAGAGTTCGCACCAGAGTGCAGCAGACAGAGTTCGCACCAGAGTGCAGCAGACAGAGTTCGCACCAGAGTGCAGCAGACAGAGTTCGCACCAGAGTGCAGCAGACAGAGTTCGCACCAGAGTGCAGCAGACAGAGTTTGTATCAGAGTGCAGCAGGCAAAATTTGTATCAGAGTGCAGCAGGTAGGATTTGCATCAGAGTGCAGCAAGCAGGATTTGTACCAGAGTACAGCATTCAGGACTTGCACCAAAGTGCAGCAGGCAGGATTTGCACTAGAGTGCAGCAGGCAGGATTTGCATCAGAGTGCAGCAGGGACAGGTATGCAACCTTACACAACTTAGACTGCAAAGCAGGAAGGTTGCTCATGCACCTCTCCAATGGAAAGGAAGCAAAATATACATAATGCCTCTCAACCATTGGCTGGGGGGGAAATAGCAAGTGCATGAGCTGGCCCTTTAAGGAGACGTGAGCGCGCATGCCCTAAGGACATGGCTGGAAGCCCGGCTGGGAGCATGCAGAGCATGAGGAAGAGGGGAACCGAGCGCAGTACAGGTGAGTGCAATGACACATCGTAGACTCTGCCTGTCAGAGCAGGGATCTGGCGTAGTGCTAACAGTACCTCTCCTTTACGCCCTCTCTTCAGGCCATCGAGGAATCTCAGGAGGAGAATCGGAGCATGAATGCTCTCCTTCGGGTCCCATGATCTCTCCTCGGGACCAAATACCATATAGTCAACAAGGAAAAAGGTCTTGCATCTCACCTTCTTCATGGCCAAGATGTTCTCTGCTTCAAAAACATCATCCATGGCAGTTGGCATGGGCATGTTACTGGGATCCTTGAAGAAGGGACTCAGGATGACCGGCTTTAGTAGAGATATAAGGAAGGAATTTGGAATCCATAAAGAAGGAGGCAACTTCAATTTATAAGAGTCCTCGTTAATCCACTCCAGCACCTCGAAAGGCCCGATAAAACGAGGACGCAACTTGCAAGAGGGAACCATCTGTCGGACGTACCTGGAGAGCCATACCCTGTCACCAGGGCGGAAGCACGGAGGATCCAGATGCCTTTTGTCTGCATGTCTCTTCATACGAGCGGAGGATGCTTCTAAAGTGGTTTTGTTGCCCTCCCACAACTTCACAAAATTCTTGGAGAAGATATCTGCCGCAGGGACATCAGAATGTACCTTCGCCCAGAGGGGAACCTTGGGTTGCAGCCCAAACACAATGTAGAACGGAGATTCTCCCAAGGCTTCACCAACATGATTGTTGCACGAGAACTCAGCAATTTCACGCAATCATTATGGTGGGCATTGATGAAGTATCACAGGTAATTGTCCAGGACCTGGTTGACACGCTCCACTTGCCCATTGGACTGGGGTGATAGGCTGATGAGAAATCCAAGGCGATATCCAGATGTTTACAGAGAGCTCACCAGAATCTGGAAGTGAACTGCGAACCTCAATCGGACACAATGTGACGAGGAAATCCGTGCAGGCGGAAAATGTTTGATGAAGCTGTCAGCCAGTTCAGGAGCAGACGGAAGAGCTGACAATGGGGTAAAGATGCGCCTGCGCAGTCTGGCTCCAGACAGAGTGACGTACCCCCTCCCAGGAGATTGCACAAGACGCACCCCCCCCGGAGATCGCGGTAGACGCAGCCCCCCACCGGCACGACATCTTGCCGATTCAGTGTGGCCGCTGGGTCTTGCGTCTTGCTGTGATGACAGGAGAGACCGGGTTGTTGCTCTGGAAGCAGCACATGCGCAGTCTGCGCTTTCCGGCACCATTTTGGGGAAGACACACTGCAGTGTGTCTTCAAGACAATGGCGCTGGAAAGAGAGGAATGCGCAGGCACCGATTCCGGAGCAACAACCTGCCCTCTCCTGTCATCACAGCAGGCACAAAAGATTACCGGGGTATTCGCCGTGAAGTCAGGGGATGGCAGGTTGTGGCGCCGAAATCGGGCGCTAATTACGGCCGCACAATCCCACACTCCTCAGACCTGGATCACGGGATGAGGGAGTACCATGCATACCAGGATAGGGGATGAGGGGACCATGCATACCAGGATGGGGGGGTGAGAGGACCATGTATACCAGGATTGAGGGGTGAGGGGACCATATATACCAGGATTGGGGGGTGAGGGGACCATGCATACCAGGATAGGGGTGTGAGGGGACCATGCATACCAGGCTAGGGGGTGAGAGGACCATGCATACCAGGATAGGGGGTGAGAGGACCATGCATACCAGGATTGGGGGGTGAGGGGACCATGCATACCAGGATAGGGGGTGAGAGGACCATGCATACCAGGATTGGGGGATGAGAGAACCATACATACCAGGATAGGGATGAGGGAGTACCATGCATACCAGAATTGGGGGATGAGAGGTACCATGCATACCAAGATAGGGGGTGAGGGGACCATGCATACCAGGATAGGGATGAGGGAGTACCATGAATACCAGGATTGGGGGGTGAGAGGACCATGCATACCAGGATAATGGGTGAGGGGGCCATGCATACCAGGAGAGGGGGTGAGGGGACCATACATAACAGGAGAGGGGGTGAGGGGGCCATACATACCAGGATTGGGGGTGAGCGGACCATGCATACAAGGATAGGGGGTGAGGGGACCATGCATACCAGGATAGGGATGAGGGAGTACCATGCATACCAGGATTGGGGGGTGAGGGGACTATGCATACCAGAAGAAGAATGGGGTGCCATGCATACCTGGATTGGGGGGGTGAGGGTACGATGCATACCAGGATAGGAATGAGGGGTGCCATGCATACCAGGATAGGAGGGTGGCAGCACATACCAGGATGGGAGACCATATACCAAGAAAATTGCTCGCCACCTGGCGTAGAACGGGTTCAAAGCTAGTGTATAATATAACGCTCTAAGCATCACTCTGTCCGAAGCCTTTATAGACTGCGCAAGTGCGACGCACCTGCGTAGTCTGGCTCCAGACAGAGAGACGCACCCCCCACAAGATCACGGTAGACGCACTCCCTCCAGGAGATTGCGGTATGCGTAAGCACTGAGCGCATACCGCGATCTCCGCCACAACACCTTACCGATTCGGTGTTGCCGCGGGGTCTTGTGTCTGGCGGTGATGACAGAAGAGGGCGGGTTGTTGGGCTGGAATAGGCGCATGCGCTGTCCGCGCTTTCCGGCGCCATTTTGTGGAAGTCACACTGCAGTGTGTCTGCAAGAAAATGGCACCAGAAAGAGAGGAATGTGCAGGCGCCAATTCTGGCCCAACAACCCGCCCTCTCCTCACATCACGGCACAAAAGATTACCGATCGGGTACTGACCGTGAAGTCAGTAGAGGGCGGGTTGTGGCGCCATGCATACCTGGTTAGGGGGGTTAGAGGACCATGTATACCAGGATTGGGGGGAGAGGGGGCCATGCATTCCAGGATGAGGAATGGGGTGCCATGCATACCAGGATTGGAGGGGGGGGTGAGGGGACCATATATACCAGAATAGGGATGAGAGGGCCATGCATACCATTATAGGGATGACGGGGCCATGCATACCAGGATAGGGAGATGAGGGGTACCATGCATACCAGGATAGGGGGGTGAGGGGTACCATGCATACCAGAATTGGTAGGTAAGGGGTGCCATGTATACAAGGATTGGGGATGAGGGGACCATACATTCTACGATAGGGATGAGGGGGGACCATGCATACCAGGATTGGGGGGTGAGGGGACTATGCATACCATGATTGGGGGGTGAGGTGACCATGCATACCAGGATTGGGGGATGAGGGGTACCATGCATACCAGGATTGGGGATGAGAGGACCATGCATACCAGAATTGGTAGGTAAGGGGTGCCATGTATGGTGCAGATATCAGAGTTACTCTGTAGGAACATGTCTCCAAGGATTTACTTATAAGGGTATGTGCACATGTTGCGGATTGCTGTGTGGAATTTTCTGTGCGGAATCTGCATCTCTTGGCAGGATCCGCAGGTCTAAATCCGTGAGGTTTTTATGCAGATTTATTGTGGATTTTGTGCGGATTTCGCCTGCGTTTTTACACCTGGTGATTCCTATAATGGAATGGGTGTAAAAATGCTGCGGAATCCACACAAAGTATTGACATGCTGCGGGAAATAAACTGCTGCGTTTCCGCTTGGATTTTTCCGCAGCATGTACACAGCGGTTTTTTTCCCCATAGAATAACATTGTACTGTAAATCACTTGTGGATCCGCAGCAAATCCGCAACGTGTGCACATAGCCTTAGATTAATCAGTGCCGGCAGATGTCACAGCACCGACTAATGTAGAACACATGGACAAATATCAGATATTAGAGGATAACACAAAACAGCAATACGGACACGAGTGAGGGCCTGATCCCAGGAGCTTACACTCTGAGAAAATGGCTAAAAAACCTTCACTAGACCCCTGTACAGCTGTATAATGAGGCCCAGGATTTATAGTTAAGAGACTGGAGTGATAAAAGTGGGGAAAGTAGCACTTTTTGCAAGAAGAGCCACTTTTTGCAAGAAGAGCCGCTTTTTGAGCCAAAAAGAGCCGACTGCCCATCACTAAAACATAATGTCCGTCCCTGGTGTTGAAAGCTGTCTTCCATTCGTCTCCCCAGCGAATGCGGATTAGATTGCAGGCGCCTCTTAAACTCTAATTTGGTGAAGATACTGGCACCTCTTAATCGGACAACAACTCAGGATTAAGTGGGATAGGGTATTTATTTTTCACTGTGATCTGGTTGAGACCTCGATAGTCAGTACAGGGTCAGAGTGATCCATCCTTCTTAATGAAGAAAAACCCGGCCCCATCAGGGGAGTATTTATGAATGAACCCCCTGGCCAAATTCTCCTGAATGTAGTCCGACATAGCTTGAGTCTCAACTGGGGACAGAGGGTAAATTCTGCCTCTAGGGGGTGTATATCCGGAAATCAAGTTGATAGGGCAGTCACATGGCCTTTGGGGCGGCAAAGTCTCTGCCTCCTTCTTGTCAAATACATCGGTGAAGGACCAAAAGGCAGCCGGCAAAACGGGCAGCGATGCCGGACTAGATGGAGCCCTAGCCAGACGTACTGGAGCCAGACACCTCCCATGACAGGAACGTCCCCAGCAGATCACCTCTACAGTTCACCAGTCCAACACAGGTTCGTGCTGTCGTAGCCATGGTAGGCCCAAGAGAAAGGTGTGATTCATGTAGGAAAAAACATAGAAAACCATCCGTTCCGTATGACACATCACAATATGGACCTTAGTAGCCAGACAAACAGTCTCCCAAAAAGTTCTCCCATCGACAGATGTTATTGCCAGAGGGTTCTGGAACAGATGAACTGGGATTTGGAACTGATCCACTACAGCCCGAAGGATAAAATTGCCGGCTGCCCCGAAATCCAAATAAGCTGAATCAATAAACTGGGATTTACCGATTGTCACGGCCACAGTAAGGGTTAGGGGTAGAGAGATGTCCTTTCCGTCTAGAGAGGCCTCTCCCATTGTCCCTAGATGCCGGAGCTAGCTAGCACGCTCACAGAAGCGGAGGTCTATATGGATGGTGTAATATCCACACGTTATGAAGAATTCAAGGTATTAAACTTTAGATATGTTTTATTCTTCGTCCTCCAGCACACAGCATAACAGTTGCATTCCCATGCTACACAGAAGTGAAACTGAAACTTCCCTTCTCATCCCTCTTGTCTCCACCCCCCAAGTCCCATAAGTCTGGCTTGCTTAAAGAGACAGATCTAATTATTATACATTACATCATCCCCTTTTTTTTTTTTTTTTTTTACTATAAATAACCCATATTACTGATACATGCAACAACATGAAAACGTCCAAAGAAATCATATGTCCGTTTTGTCTTATTTGTTCAATTCCAGAACCAGAGAAACAAACAAACAAAAAAAAGAACAAAACAAACAAAACTGTAGTTACACTTCTTCAATAAGCCTCGATGGAGCTCTTCTCTCTCGTGTAGGATAACGTCTGGGCTCATTGAGAGGGTTCATTATTGATGGACCAGCTACCTCTTGTTGGTCCTCTCCACCATCGGATACCAAATCTTCCACCAAAGAGAGTTCATTGTCATCATTCTGCGGTATGACTTTAAAATATGAAGAATTTCGCGTTATGGAGTGTCCATCTCGTTCAGCTGTGATCATGCTGCCTTTCCTTTTAGTAACATAATATTTTGCAGGACCATATACAGGTGAGGTCTTGTTGGTTGGTCTTTGACGTACCGCCACGACATCCCCTCTTTCGATGGCACTTGGCTGTGTCCTTCGCCTTCTGTCTGCATAACGTTTCATGGCTTGTTTGTTGGAGAAATCTGTGGATCTCACTGAGGAGTCACTCGGTCGGGGATGGCTGGTCACATCAGGGAGACGTATACGCAGGGTTCTGCTGAACATTAGATGAGCTGGAGCAGCATTAGTAGTGGAGTGTGGCGTATTGCGGTAATTACGCATGAATTTGTATAATGACTGTTTCAGTGGGATGTGCTCCAGACTCGCTGCCTTGATACGTTTCCCCAGAGTACGCATAAAACGTTCCACAATTCCATTGGCTTGCGGCCAGCAAGGTGTGATTTTCCTGTGATTGAATCCCAAGTATTCAGAAAATTGTGTAAACACGTGTCCATTGAATGGAGGTCCATTGTCTGTTTTGACCACTCTTGGAATACCATATGCCGAGAAAATGTCGTCCAGCTCTGGTATGACATTATTAGCAGATGTTGAAGAGATAAATGAAATGGCAGGGTATCGAGAATATTCATCAATTGTTACGAGAATGTATTG
The DNA here is from genome assembly GCF_039654945.1 of Dendrobates tinctorius. Taxonomy (NCBI): domain Eukaryota; kingdom Metazoa; phylum Chordata; class Amphibia; order Anura; family Dendrobatidae; genus Dendrobates; species Dendrobates tinctorius. Next base: position 77,345 of record NW_027362016.1, on the reverse strand, counting down.
GCCATTTGGCAATGGTCCATATATATCGACTGCCACTTCCTCCCAGACAGCAGTGGGTAACGGAGACATTTGTAATGGCTCTAAGTTTGATGATGGAGTGATTAATTGACAAGTAGAACAGCGTCTAATCTTTTCTTCCACCAAGTGATCCATATTTGGGAACCACACTTTTTCTCTGAGTAACTTCTTTGTGCCAACAATTCCTAAATGACCTTCATGTGCTATCTGTATGACTAAGTTACGCAAAGTCTTAGGTACAACTAGTTTGGTACCTCGAAGAATGAGGTGTTCTTCAGTGACTGATAATTCCTCACGTACGTTTGAGAATAGTTTTCACTCTTTCAGATCAATCTCAGAATCAGGAAATTTTTCCTTTTGAATTTCATGCCACCTTCGATTTTGGATGATTTGTATTAGGGCACAGAGTGTCTTGTCTTTTGTTGTTTCATTTATAAATTGATCAAGAGAAAGTGCTTTTGGCACGGCATGATCTGTAACAAAACGTAGGTATTCTTCAATGGAGGAATGCACAGGTATATCATCATTAGTAGGATGTCTTGAAAGATAATCAGCCGGATTGCTGTATTTTCCAGGTTTGTGAACAATTTTATAGTTGTAGTCCTGTAGGCGTAGGCCCCATTGTTCAATTCGTGCAGGCATTTTAGCTCTGGGATTTCCAAAAATTGTAAGAAGTGTTTGATGATCTGTGACAATGGTGAAGGGAGCTCCATAGAGAAATAAGTGAAAGTGTTCACATCCCCAGACAACTGCCAAGCTTTCTTTTTCAGGTTGAGAATATTTTCTTTCAGTGTTTGTTAAGCTCTTACTTGCATAAGAAATGATGTGAGGATTTTGATTGTTATCCTTGTACTGCGCTAGAATAGCACCCAGTCCCACGGGACTGGCGTCCACAATCAGTTCAGTTCGAAGAGCTGGATCAAAATAAGCCATAGTGGTTGTCGAGCAGAGTTCATTTTTAATTGTTTCAAAAGAGGCCTGACAGTCTTGAGACCATTGAAAAATACAACTTTGTTTTGTAAGTTCCCGTAGTGGATTGCTGATTGTTGAAAAATTCGGAATATATCTAGCACAGTAACTTGCCATTCCAAGGAAAGAACGCACTTCACTGGCATCCTGTGGAATTGAGGCTGTTCTGATAGCTTCCACTTTCTTGGGGTCTGGTTGTACTCCTTTTGCCGAGAACATGTGACCATAGAATTCTAATGAACCCTTGTCAAACTCGCACTTTTCTTTGTTTAAAGTGAGTCCAGCAGAAAGCAGACATTCGAAGATAGCATATAGAGCACGATTATGCTCAGCTTGAGTTTTACCAAAAACCAATATGTCATCACTGTAATTAAAGGCATTTGGGATGTGTTGAATGACACTCCTTATTGCATCCTGAAAAATTTCTGCTGCTGAGCAGACTCCAAAAGTCAATCTTTTGTATCTTCTGAGGCCCACATGGGTGGAAAATGTGGTCAAGTATCGGGACTCTAGACTCAGTTCTAATTGATGATATCCCTTATTGAGGTCGAGCTTTGAGAAGACGGTGGCTCCATTTAATAAATGAATAATGTCATCAATCGTAGGTGAGATATGTCTTTCCCTCTGGATAGCGGTGTTGGGCAGGCGCATGTCAACACACAGTCTCACTTGATCAGGAGTCTTTGGTTTTGGAACTACCACAAGTGGAGAGACCCACGGAGTGGGACCAGTAACAGTTTCAATAACGTCCTCATCCATGAGCAATTGGAGTTCTTTTTCTACCTTCTGTCTCAGGTGAAATGGAATACGCCTGTGAGGCTGGGCTACTGGACGAACATTGTCATCCACATGAAGATGTACTTGAGAGTCCTTTAGTTTTCCCAAACCACTAAATAGGGAGGGAAAGCTGTTCACCATAGTTTGTACAGCCATATCCGCAGGGTCAGTTATGGTATGAATAATCTGGATGAGCCCTAGCTCCAAGGCAGTGTGATAGCTGAGAAGACAGCCTCCCGATCCTTGTAATGTGTGGAAAGTGGTTTTCTGCCTGTTTTCTTTATATCTAATTTCAGCATCAAATTGTCCCATTATAGCTAGAGGTGTTTTAGATCCATAAGGAAAGATTTTAGTCTGCACTTGTAAGACTGGCCTTGTTTTCAATTGTTCATATGTAGTGCCATCTATGATATCCACTGAAGCTCCTGTATCTATTGTAAAGGTAATGTCAGTGTTGCAGATTGAGAGTGTAACACAGGGAGACTGTACTGAACCAGTGACAGAGGTAGTGAACACATAGTTCTCAGTCGCAGACATTTCTTCTGTGTCCTGATTTATCACTTTTACATCTGCAGATTTTGTCATAGGCAGCGGAGGCTTGTAGTGCGCTGATTTGCAAACAGCTGCAAAATGATTCCCTTTTCCACATTTACTGCAGGTTTGTCCCATAGCTGGACATTTGTTCTGGTGGTGAGGGAAATCCTGTCCACATCTATAGCATTTCTTCTGTTTCTGGGCTTGTTTGGTAAATTTTTCTGTTTGAGATTATGCACATGTAATTTATCCCCATTCTCCATTACGGTAGCCTGATGATCTGCTATTTCTATATCACGGGCCATTTTGAGCAAATCATGTAGAGAGATATCCTGCTGCAGAGCCTTACGCCTTAGGTTATTAGACGAGCAGGTGACAATTATTTGAGTTAGGATTTCATCATCTACATCTGTAAAGGCACATCCATGTGCTAACTCTTTCAGTCGTGTGACATAAGTGTCTATGGCCTCTTCTGGAAGCTGCTTGGCAATCCTGAATTTATATCTTTCATATCTGATGTTCTGTTTGGGGTTGAAGTAGCCAGTGAGAGCTTTAGTGCAGTTGCTGTATGTGTTTGTCTCTGCTGCAGGTAACGTACTGTATATGTCATAGACTCCTGTGCCTGCACAATGCAGGAGCAAAGCTCTCTTTCTTTTCTCCTCCTTTATGTCCATGGCTTCTAGGAAATTCTCAAATCTGTTTAGCCATTTTCTCCAGTTATGGGAGAGATTAATGACATCAGTCATATCAAATTGTGGGAATGTATGCAAGTAGTCAGCCATGATAGAGTCTCTCAGTGGTGCTGGCGTGTGAAGCGGTAAAATATAGTCCGTACTCACAGCAGTAGGTGATTATATCCCATCCTCGTCGCCAGTTGTAATATCCACACGTTATGAAGAATTCAAGGTATTAAACTTTAGATATGTTTTATTCTTCGTCCTCCAGCACACAGCATAACAGTTGCATTCCCATGCTACACAGAAGTGAAACTGAAACTTCCCTTCTCATCCCTCTTGTCTCCTCCCCCCAAGTCCCATAAGTCTGGCTTGCTTAAAGAGACAGATCTAATTATTATACATTACAGATGGCGAGAGAGATCAGGTCGTTGAAGGTAGTTGGTAGGTCTCGACCAGCTAGCTCATCCTTAATATCTCCGGAAAGCCCCTCCCAGATTGTCACCACCAAAGCTTCATTATTCCATCAATGTTCAGACGCCAAAGTGCAAAAGTGTACCCCATATTGCCCCACAGAAGAACTGGACTGACGTAAATGGAGAAGAGCTGAAGCTGCAGAGGTGGTTCACCCAGGTTTATCGAACACTTTGCGAAAAGCTTCCAAGAATGCAGGAAAATTGGAGATGATTGGACCCTGTCTCTCCCATAATGGGTCCAACCACGCCAGGGCCTCGCCTTCAAGGTGCGGCATAAGGAACGCCAGTTTTGCTTGGCCCAATGGGAAGTGGTGAGGAAGAAGTTCAAAATGTAGCCGGCACTGATTTATGAACCCGTGGCAGAGCTTCAAATTGCCGTCAAAACGTGGTGGAGCTGCAAGTTGGGGAACTGGCTCTCGGACTAAGCAAACTGGGAAGTCTCTGGAGAAGACAAGGCTGCTTCAACATGCTGGAACTCTGGAGGGATGTTTTAAGACCTCCAACTTAGTGGTTAAGGACTTCAACTGTATGGACAGCTCTTCCTGTGCATCTTCTGTCAGCAAAGCTCCTGATACATGGTCCGAACAGGCAGGATCCGGGGTCCATGGCCCAAGCATACTGTCACGGACGTGGTTTGTGGAAGCACTGTGCCATGGACCGTGGGGAGCCTGGAGGGGTGTGACTAAGCGAACACCTGACTGTTCACTAGAGCCTCTAATGGTGAGGTTAGACTTGGCTCCCGATGAAAGCCAGGTGCCACTCCATGATAGACAAACAGACAAGCAGCAGCTGAACCCAGAGGACAGACTGGAGGAAGCAGCTGGCAGAGTTTGTATTAGACTGCAGAAGACAGAATTCACATCAGAGTGCAGCAGAGTTCGCATCAGAGTGCAGCAGACAGTTTGTATCAGAGTGCAGCAGGCAGTGTTTTTATCAGAGTACAGTAGGCAGGATCTGCACCAGAGTGCAGCAGCAGGATTTGCACCAGAGTGCAGCAGGCAGGACTTGCACCAGAGTGCAGCAGGGACTGGTATGCAACCTTAAACTTAGACTGCAAAACAGGAAGGTTGCTCAGGCACCTCCCGAGTGGAGAGGAAGCAATATATACATAATGCCTCTCAACCATTGGCTGGAGAGAAATAGCAAGTGCCAGGCCCAGATTGGTAATATAACCAACCGGGCATTTTCCCGCTGGGCCGCTGTCATGTGGGCCGCGGGCGGCAGCGCCCGATCATCTGGCCGCTTGCCAGCTGATGCAGCCACTGGCCTGGCTGTTGCTCCTGCCGCCGGCCCTCTGTGGGCACGGCGGTTATAGTTTCCAACCCTCCCGCACTGCATGGAGATAAGCCGCCAAGCCCCCCCACGCACCCCATCCTCGCCGTAGCATGAGACCTCCCCCCGCAGCCACTCACAGCATCGCTTGCCTGCTCTCTTCTCTGCTCACAGGACCTCTGATGACGTCACAGGAGAGGAGGAGTCAAGGGTTAAATGATCAGGAGCCTTTGTCCAGACCCCTGATCATGTCACCCCTGACTCTGCTCCTCCTGTGACTGTGGCGCCCCTGAGGCTTCAGTTGCCACAGAGGTACTGCACCTTCTCCTAAGGTGTAGTGCCCCACCTTCTGGTAGACTGGGAACTCCTTTCCGCATTCCAACTCCTGCACCCCAAACACAGGATAGTTCAGCAGGGACCCATCCATGCTTTATGCTGGAAAGGTCATAGGGTGCCTTTTGTGGTCCCTGGCTTCGTAACACGAGAGGTGCTGGGGAGGCGGGTGGAGTTAGATATAAAAGAGAGGGAAGGTGTAGGATTTCAAGTCAGTCTGACAGAAGGTCAGTCTGGGGTGAGTCCCAGAGAGAGAGCAGGCTGACAGCAGGTCAGCCTGAGAGGAGCTCAAGGCGGAGGAAGGCAGTCAGTCAGGAGAGGCTGAGGAATGGTCTTAGTGGAACGATCTCCTGAGGGAAGGAAGAGAAGGAGAAAGAGATGTAGACTGAAGACTACAGATTCCATAAGATAGAACAGATCGGAACGAAGGAGAATAGAAGGACGGTGGGAAGCAGGTTGAGAAAGAGAGAGAACCCTTCCAGTCCAGAGAGCGCGCAAAGGCTGGGGCCCGGTCCCCGAGGTTGATTGCATCTTTATGTCCGGCAACAGACACCGGAGGAGTAGTGAGTCACTAACGCCTTGCTCCCATCATAGACTTGGGACACAACAGCAACTGAATAGAGAGCCGGGATGCAGTGTGGAGTCCCCGAAGCAGGCTACAGCTGTCTGTCATACAAGTAAAGACTAGGAACACCTAGAGAGAGGCATTCCAGGGTAACTAAGTACTGGAGTGCTTCGCACCTAAAGGCGCATTGGAGGAGTCGTTCAGTAAGGTACATGTTGGCGGAGTGTGGAAGGGAGAATCCTATCCTGCCTGGAGGTTGGCTGGAGCCCTGACCTGGAGAACACAGTATGGAAGCAGGCAATTGTGTGAACTGCAAACAGTGAGTAAAGCTTTGGAACCGCATACTCTGGTGTCCCCAGTTATTCCAGCACCACTACACCTGGGTACCAGCCTCCATACCATTCTGCGCCTCTCCTCATCCATTGCGCCTACACTGCCCTGGGACTACAGCTCCACCTGTGGGGAGCTATGCCATCTCTGCTGCACCACACCATCAGTCCCAGCGGCTCTGCATGCAGCGTTGGCTTACCATCTTACTTGCCAAACACCACGGGTTGTGTCACAAACTATTCATATAAACTCTAACACCATTAACATCACCGCCATTGATATTAGGCGCCCAGGGCCACGAACCGGGTCACATTCCCTGACATTCCTTGACACCGGCCCGGTACCGAGTACCCCGCTGCCCTAGGTGTGCGAGGGCGACCCATGACCTCATCACAGGTCCTGTGCACTCAGCCTTGCCTCTTGGTGTCTGCAAGACTCTGCTGTGCTGTTGTCATGGTGCTGGATGAGGTAAGCATGTGTGGGGTCAGGAGGGGTTTACAGGGTAGATGTAGCAGAGCTGTGTGTGTATGAGGTGTACGGAGTGGAGCCGTGTGTGGATGAGGAGTACGGAGCGGAGCCATGTGTACGAGGTGTACGGAGCGGAGCCGCGTGTGTACGAGGTGTACGGAGCGGAGCCGCGTGTGTACGAGGTGTACGGAGCGGAGCCGCGTGTGTACCAGGTGTACGGAGCAGAGCTGCGCGTGTACAAGGTGTACAGAGCGGAGCCGCGCGTGTACGAGGTGTACGGAGCGGAGCCGCATGTGTACGAAGCGGAGCCGCGTGTGTACGAGGTGTATGGAGCGTAGCCGCGTGTGTACGAGGTGTACGGAGTGGAGCCGCGTGAGTACGAGGTGTGCGGAACCGCATGAGTACGAGGTGTACGGAGAGGAGCCGCGCGTGTACGGAGAGGAGCCGCGCGTGTACGAGGTGTACGGAGAGGAGCCACGAGGTGTACAGAGAGGAGCCGCGTGTGTACGAGGTGTACGGAGAGGAGCCGCACGTGTATGAGGTGTACGGAGCATAGCCGCGTGTGTACGAGGTGTACGGAGTGGAGCCGTGTGAGTACGAGGTGTACGGAGCGGAGCCATGTGTACGAGGTGTGCGGAGCCGCATGAGTATGAGGTGTACGGAGAGGAGCCGCGCGTGTACGAGGTGTACGGAGAGGAGCCGCGCGTGTACGAGGTGTACGGAGAGGAGCCGCGCGTGTATGAGGTGTACGGAGAGGTGCCGCGCGTGTACGAGGTGTACGGAGAGGTGCCGCGCGTGTACGAGGTGTACGGAGAGGTGCCGCGCGTGTACGAGGTGTACGGAGAGGTGCCGCGCGTGTACGAGGTGTACGGAGAGGAGCCGCGCGTGTACGAGGTGTACGGAGAGGAGCCGCGCGTGTACAAGGTGTACGGAGAGGAGCCGCGCGTGTACGAGGTATACGGAGAGGAGCCGCGCATGTACGAGGTGTACGGAGCGGAGCCGCATGTGTGCGAGGTGTACGGAGCGGAGCCGCATGTTTACGAAGTGTACGGAGCAGAGCTGCGCGTGTACAAGGTGTACGGAGCGGAGCCGCGCGTGTACGAGATGTACGGAGCGGAGCCGTGCGTGTACGAGTTGTACGGAGCGGAGCCGTGTGTGTACGAGGTGTACGGAGCGGAGCCGTGTGTGTACGAGGTGTACGGAGAGGAGCCGCGCGTGTACGAGGTGTACGGAGAGGAGCCGCGCCTGTACGAGGTGTACGGAGAGGAGCCGCGCCTGTACGAGGTGTACGGAGAGGAGCAGCGTGTGTACGAGGTGTACGGAGAGGAGCCGCGCGCGTACGAGGTGTACGGAGAGGAGCCGTGTGTGTACTTGGTGTATGGAGCGGAGCCGCGTGTGTATGGGGTATACGGAGTGAAGCCATATGTGTATGGGATGTACGGAGCGGAGCCAAGTGTGTACGAAGCATACAAAGCGGGCTTTTCGCACGGACACAGGAGTACATGGCGGATCCCCGAGAAGCATTTTAAAACACACACATAACGTTCCACCTGAAGTGATGTGCTGGAAGCTGACCGGAAATGAGGTAATTTCATGAGGAGATTGTGACGGAACCAGGAATGCTTCAGATCCATCACCATGTCCTCCTCTGACAGCGCAGACAGCAGGATCGCCTTGGAATCGGGGTTGCCAGCCATGTGAGTGGAACATGATATGTCCTGCACCGGGAAGCTCAGGTGGGCACTACAATGGGAGCCGGGCTGCTATAGTATCTTTATACTGTAGAATCTTTCTTTATTTCTTTCTCTCTTTTTCTTTCTTTCTCTGTTCTTTCTTTCTCATTCTCTGTTCTGTCTTTCCCTCATTTTCTTTGTCTCTCTCTGTTCTTTCTTTCTCTCTCTAATCTTTCTTTTTTCTTTCTCTCTCTGTTCTTTCTTTCCTCTCTTTCTTTCTTTTTCTTTCCTCTTTCTTTCTCTCTTTTCTTTCTTTCTTTTCTTTACTTCTTTCTTTCTCTCTCTGTTCTTTATTTGTCTCTCTCTGTTCTTTCTTTCTTTCCCCTCTTTCTTTCTCTCTCTGTTCTTTATTTGTCTCTCTCTGTTCTCTCTTTCTTTCCACTCTTTCTTTCTCTCTCTGTTCTTTATTTGTCTCTCTCTGTTCTTTCTTTCTTTCCCCTCTTTCTTTCTCTCTGTTCTTTATTTGTCTCTCTCTGTTCTTTCTTTCTTTCCCCTCTTTCTTTCTCTCTCTGTTCTTTCTTATTTCTCTCTTTGTTCTTTCTCTCTCGCTCTCCTTTCTTTCCCTATCTGTTCTCTTTTCTCTCTCTTTCTCTGTTTTCTCTTTTCCTTAGTGCCAGTCAGTGTGCCCATAATGCCAACCACTGTGCCCTCAGTACCAGTCAGTGTGATCAGCAGTGCTAAATGGGTGCGATTAGGCGTGGACATGGGTGTGACTAATTGTGAAATGGGTGTGGCAGAGCGTGGCCACAGTCTTTCTCCCTCTTTGGGCTTGTGTAACTTCAAATGCCAGGGCTGAATTTTAGTCCCAGTCCGGCCCTGGCAAGTGCACACGCTGGCCCTTTAAAGAAGGCGGGAGCGCACGCGTGTGTGCCCTAAGAACATGGCTGGAAGTGCTGCTGAGAGCATGCAGAGCATGAGGAAGAGAGGAACTGACCGCAGCGCGTGCGAGTGCAATGACACACCGGAGACCCTGCCTGTCAGAGCAGGGATCCAGCGTGGTGCTAACAGCCAAGCACAGCAGTCAGACTTTTTTGCAGTTGATGATGAGGTTTGTGCACATTTCAGGAGGAATTTTGGTCCACTCCTCATTGCAGATCATCTCTAAATCATTAAGATTATGAGGCTGTCGCTTGGCAACTCGGAGGTTCAACTCCCTCCATAAGTTTTCTATGGGATTAAGGCCTGGAGACTGTCTAGGCCACTCAACGACCTTAATGTGCTTCTTTTTGAGCCACTCCTTTGTTGCCTTGGCTGTATGTTTTGGGTCACTGTCTTGCTGGAAGACCCAGCCACAACTCATTTTTAATGTCCTGGCGGAGGGAAGGAGGTTGTCACTCAGGATTTTTTGGTATATGGCTCCATCCATTCTCCCATTAATCGGTGAAATAGTCCTGTGCCCTTAGCAGAGAAACACCCCCAAAAAATAATGTTTCCACCTCCATGCTTGACAGTGGAGACAGTATTCTTTGGGTCATAGGCAGCATTTCTCTTCCTCCAAACACGGCGAGTTGAGTTAATGCCAAAGAGCTCAATTTTTGTCTCCTCTGACCACAGCACCTTCTCCCAATCACTCACAGAATCATCCGGGTGTGCATTGGCAAGCTTCAGACGGGCCTGTACATGTGCCTTCACGAGCAGGGGGACAATGCGGGCACTGCAGGATTTTAAACCTTTACGGGTAATGTGTTACCAATGGTTTTCTTGGTGACTGTGGTCCCAGCTGCCTTGAGATCATTAACAAGTTTCCCCTGCGTAGTTTTAGGCTGATCTCTCACCTTCCTCATGATCAAGGACACCCCACGAGGTGAGATTTTGCATGGTGCCTCAGATCGATGTTGACTGACAGTTATTTTGTATTTCTTCCATTTTCTTACTATTGCACTAGCAGTTGTCTCCTTCTCACCCAGCCAGGGCCGCCATCAGGGCATGACAGCCCTTACTGCTGTATGGGGCCCGATGAACATCAGTACAGAAGGGGGCCCGCAGATCAGGGGCCCCGCTCCTGTGCTGCCAGTCATCGGGCCCCAAGTGCTGTGCGTCATAGGGGCGCCGGGCAGGCCCCAAGTGTGCGCTGCGATCGGGCCTGCAGCGCACACATCAGCAGAGCCGCCACAGCGCCCGACATCCGAAAGATAGAGAAGAGCTGAAGGACCTGTGGTGACGTCATCATTATCACAGGCCTTCAGCATTGATCAGATCCACCCCCTGATCACATGACGATGACGTCACCACAGGTCCTTTCAGCTCACACAGCAGCAGCTCCATCTTCAGCGCAGGAGCAAGGTCAGGTAAGAAGAAAGTTTTTATTTTTGAAAGGGGCAATATGTATCCCTGGCAGAATGGAGACACGGGGGCAGGATTGGAGACACACAGGGGCAAATATGGAAACGGGCAGGATTGGAGTCACACAGGGGCAAATATGGAGACAGGGGGCAGGATTGGAGTCACACAGGGGCAAATATTGAGACAGGGGGCAGGATTGGAGACATAGGGGTAAATATGGAGACAGGGGGCAGGATTGGAGTCACACAGGGGCAAATATGGAGACGGGGCAGGATTGGAGACACAGGGGTAAATAAGGAGACAGGGGGCAGGATTGGAGACACAGGGGCAAATATGGAGACAGGGGGCAGGATTGGAGTCACACAGGGGCAAATATGGAGACGGGGCAGGATTGGAGTCACACAGGGGCAAATATGGAGACAGGGGGCAGGATTGGAGTCACACAGGGGCAAATATGGAGACGGGGCAGGATTGGAGTCACACAGGGGCAAATATGGAGACAGGGGGCAGGATTGGAGTCACACAGGGGCAAATATGGAGACGGGGCAGGATTGGAGTCACACAGGGGCAAATATGGAGACAGGGGGCAGGATTGGAGACACAGGGGCAAATATGGAGACAGGGGGCAGGATTGGAGACACGGGGTAAATATGGAGACAGGGGGCAGGATTGGAGACACGGGCAAATATGGAGACAGGAGGCAGGATTGGAGACATACAGGGGCATATATGGAGACAGCGGGCAGGATTGTAGTCACACAGGGGCAAATGTGGAGACAGGGGGCAGGATTGGAGTCACACAGGGGCAAATATGGAGACGGGGCAGGATTGGAGTCACACAGGGGCAAATATGGAGACGGGGCAGGATTGGAGACATGGGGCAAATATGGAGACGGGGCAGGATTGGAGTCACACAGGGGCAAATATGGAGACAGGGGGCAGGATTGGAGTCACACAGGGGCAAATATGGAGACGGGGCAGGATTGGAATCACACAGGGGCAAATATGTAGACACGGGGCAAAATGCAAGACATGGGGGTAGAATGCAGACATGGGGACAGAATGCAAGACATGGGGGCAGAATGCAGACATGGGGGCAGAATGCAGACATGGGGACAGAATGCAAGACATGGGGACAGAATGCAAGACATGGGGGCAGAATGCAGACATGGGGACAGAATGCAAGACATGGGGGCAGAATGCAGACATGGGGGCAGAATGCAGACATGGGGACAGAACGCAAGTCATGGGGACAGAATGCAAGACATGGGGACAGAATGCAAGACATGGGGGCAGAATGCAAGACATGGCAGAATGCAGACATGGGTGCAGAATGCACACATGATGGGGGCAGAATGCAGACATGGGGCAGAATGCAAGATATGGGGGCAGGCAGAATATGACAGTGAGACACAGGAGGGGGCTGAATGTGACAGTGAGACATGGGACAGAATGTGAGACATGAGGGCAGAATGTGAGACATGAGGGCAGAATGCAGAACGTGAGGGCAGAATGCAAGATATGAGGGCAGAATGCAGACATGGGGGCAGAATGTGACAGTAAGACACAGGGGGGGCAGAATGGGACATTGAGACACAGGAGGGGGCAGAATTTGAGACATGGGGGCAGAATGTGACAGTGAGACACAGGAGGGGGCAGAATGTGACAGTGAGACACAGGAGGGGGCAGAATGTGAGACATGGGGCAGAATGTTACAGTGAGACACAGGAGGGGGCAGAATGTGACAGTGAGACACAGAAGGGGGCAGAATGCCCATGGGGGCAGAATGTGAGACACGGGGTCAGAATGGACATGGGGGCATAATGTGACAGTAAGACACAAGAGGGGGCAGAATGTGACAGTGAGACACAGGAGGGTGCAGAATGTGACAGTGAAACACAGGAGGGGGCAGAATGTGAGGCATGGGGGCAGAATGTGACAGAGAGACACAGGAGGGGGCAGAATGTGACAGTGAGACACAGGAGGGGGCAGAATGTGAGACACAGGGTATAGGATGGGAGACACATGGTGCAGGATCATGGGGCAGGATGGATACGATGTAGACAGATGGGGCAGGATCTGGAGATCATGTGGGGGCAGAATGGATACTCATGAGGGCAGGATGAGAGAAAATATGTCTGGAGCCAGTATGGGGGATATTATTACCATAGGGGCTAATTAAGGGATATTATTACTGCAGTGATGTATTTATTTTATTTTTTTGAGGATACTGTTTTAAATGGGGGGAGGTTCTGTTACTGTGCAGAGCGACACTATGTCGCCTTTTTTTCTTCTTCATCTGGTGTAGTGTAGAAGTTGGGAAAAAAATTAAGTAATGTGTTCTGCAAGTGGAGCTCTAGATATCTGTGTTATTTCCTCCAGAGACAAGCCCTGGCTGGAAGACGTGATGGCGATCTGTGCTGGATGAAAGATGAAAAGCAAAGATAAAGTACTTCACCTAGAGACATCACTGGTGAGTTTGTGTTACCTGTACAATGACACTATATACAGAGTGCCTTTGTACAATGTCACCAGTGATCACTGTATTACCTGTACACTGACACTATATACAGAGTTCCTGTGTATAATGTCACTGGTGATCACTGTATTACCTGTACACACACTACATACTAAGTACAGATCTCCTGTGTATAATGGCACTTATGGTGATAGTAATATGTTTTTTTTATTAATGATCAGTATTGTAGTATTCAGTCACCATGTGCTGGTAATATATGGTCTGGTCATGGTGCGGTGGTATTTGTCCCTTGTATGTGCTATTATTCTGTCACTGGTGGTAATATGTGGCCTGGACATGGTATGGCTGTATTTGTTCCCTGTATGTGGTATTATTGGTCACCATGTGGTGGTAATATGGTGTCTGGGCATGGTGTGGTGGTATTTGTCCCTTTGGATGTGATATTATTGGTCATTTTAAAAATTGAAAAATAAATAAAAAAATATACCTAAATTGTATTGGATATTTTAGCAAATGTTTAATAGGTTAGAGTAGAATAGGGCTCAGCCAAAAGAGTCTACCTAGTGGTGGCAGATTTAAAAAATCTTTTGGTCATAACAAGAGCTGCTGGCTATGTGTGTGATCTGGAGATGGGAACTGTTAATGTGTGATTGGCGAGAAGTGGAATTTTTCTAAGAGAGAGAGCGGTGGGGCTGTGGACAGTTTGAGGGGTGGAGCCTGGGTGGAGTCTCAAGGGGGCCAAAAAAATTTTGCCAGTATGGGGCCCCAAAATTCCTAGTGGCAGCCCTGCACCCAGCATCTTACTTATGGTTTTGTAGCCCATTCCAGCTTTGTGCAGGTCTATGATCTTGTCCCTGACATCCTTTTAAAGCTCTTTGGTCTTGCCGATGTTGTAGAGGTTAGAGTTTGAGTGATTGAGTCTGTGGACAGGAGTCTTTTATAAAGGTGACTATATAAGACAGCTTTAATGCAGGTAACGAGTTGATTAGGAGCGTCTAACTGGTCTGTAGGAGCCAGAACTCTTAATGGTTGGTAGGGGATCAAATACTTATTTCTCACTGCAAAATGCAAATAAATTTATATAATTTATACAATGTGATTTTCTGGATTATATTATTATATTCTATCCCTCTATGTTAAAATTAACCTACCCTTGAAATTAAAGACTAATCAGCAAGGGATCAAATACTTATTTCCTCCACTGTATACACACATTGCACATACAGCGGCTTGTGAAAGTATTCACCCCCTTGGCTTTTTACCTATTTTGGTACATTACATGTGTTTAAATACTTTTGTAATCCGATTTGTGTGTGATGCATCATCACTAAATAGTCTAAGTTGGTGAAGTGAAGTGAGAAAAATATAGTCATAAATTAAATTCATGGGATCAAATAACTAAAAATTAGCATGTGTATTCACCCCTTTTGCGATAAAACCCCTAAAAATTTCTGGTACAAGCAATTACCTTGATAAGACACATGCTCAGTAAAAAGAAGTCCACCAGTATGCAATCTAAGTGTCACATGATCTATCAGCATTGTCTGCCAGAACATCATTCCCCCCTTCCTCACAAACGCCAGTCCCGACTGTAAATATGGCTTATTTTTGGAGTAGGGCTCATATTTCAAGCATACGCTTGAAAGAGATTATTTTTTACATAGTACATGTAAATAACATAGGATACTCAGTTGACATTTTTTTGAAAAAGTGTAAAATCCGTCCCACCATGACAAGGTGTACTGAATCAGGATGGTCTGCAACTCATCACATTATGTGCCAGCAGGCCTCAGAATAGACGGAGCAGAGAAGGACATGGACCTGACTGTTTAACACCTGCCTGTGGAAAGCTACATAGACAAATGGTAACTAAGCCCCTATGTTATTTACACATACTACTACTATGTACTTATTTATTGCAGGGTATCCATTCAGCATTTTATTCAAGGTTGAATTTTTGACATTTCAGTCAGTTAATTCTCTTTTTCGGCCCATTTTGCGTAATAATTCTGCATACTGTGATAAAGGGTTATGCATCCTTAGGCCTCTCAATCCTCATTACACAAATACATGTTTATACAGCGCGGAGTATAAACATCTGCATAAAAATGATCATGTGATCACAACCACTCACTGGCCTAATAATTCTGCACACAGTGTCTCTGCAGACTCCGGGCCTCCTCCTCAGTGTCTCTTCCTGCCTCTGCCGTGTCATGTCTTCCCCCTCTCTTCCCGTCACTGCAGTCTGCTGTCTTGCTTCTTGGACCTCTGCCGTCCCACTCAGCTTCCTCTTTCGGGCTCATACTCACTTGCGAGAGACTCGCACGATTCTCGTGTAAGTCTCTCGCATGAAAACCTGGCACTGCCGCCGGCACTGGGACCAGAGTGTGCGGCTGCATGTATTTCTATGAAGCCGCACGCTCCGGACCGAGTGCCGGCGGCAGCAACAGGTTTCCATGCGAGAGACTCACACGAGAATCGTGCGAGTCTCTCGCAAGTGAGTATGAGCCCTTCCCCTCAGACTCTCCTACCTCAGCTTCCCCTTTCAGCACCAGGAGCCGCTCTTCCCTATAGCTTCTATTGTCGTCCCTGTCACCTCCCTCAGCCTCCTCTGTCATCCCGCTATCATTCTCCACTGTTGTCTCATTCAGTCTCTCTTCTCCCTCACACTCACCTTCCTCCTCTCCCATCTCAATCTCCCCGTGATGCCTATCAGCCTCCTCTTGTCTCCCTCAAACGCTTTCTCCTCTCAGCCTCAGCGGTCGTCTCCCTCAGCCTCCCGTGTTAGGCGTCTAGTTTCCCCCACAGCACAGGGGGAATCTCAAGCTATGTCCTCTATGGTCTCCAATTCCTTTGCAGCCGCAGAGATTCCATCTCAGCAGAGACGTCGGTCCGGCGTCTTGCCCAGGCTGATGCTAGCTATCTGGTTGCTCCTTGTGGCTCTACTATAACACCATGCTTGAGTCAGCAGCAAGCAGACGCTTCTGGGACGAAGTCCTGTCTTTTGCTTACTGAGCATGCCTGTGGGATGACCTCTCATTGGAGGTCGGAGGTCACATGCGCAGGTCCCGTTCCTGCTCGGATTGGTCCACTGGGAAGGTCACGGAAGGACGCCGCTATAAAAGAGTCACATGGCCGCTCGGCCATGCGCTAGTAGATTCTTGTGGCTTATGGTGTGTATGACGGATGCTTGATACTGTGACTGACTCATTATGATCCCCTCCCTCTGGTTGTACTTGGGCTTAAGGAATAGTAGTCAGCGCCCACCAGTGGCATTGCATTCGCCACCGTGCTCCCAGTCATCAGCACATGCTAGCGTCCGATGGTGCCTATCTATTCCAGGGCACTATCGTACCGCATTGAGTGTAAGCAACCGCCAGTGCAGCCCTGTGCACAAGTTGTGCGCTTTCTTAGCCCAACCCTGGGTGATTACTGGCATATGCCAGAGCAGCTCTGCGCACACTTGTGTGCTACATTTGTAAGAGTATTTTCTACTGGCTCAGCAGTTTGCAGAGCCGAGCGCTAGAGGGAGTCTCCTGTCCGGTGTCCTAAGGGCTGAGTCCTGAGACTCTACACCAGCACTCCATTTGCCGAGTCCTTTGGAGTTAACAGGCTCTGGCATTTGTGCCAGCGAACTCTGTGAAGTAACCGAGTTCGCTCCTGTATACACCGGGTCAGTGGTTACCCGCCGGTGTTTAGTTTGCACTCTGCCATTACCGAGCAGCAGTTTACCATCTCTGCACGGTGGACCCCAGGCTGCGAACGCACCTCATTACCATCTTTTATTATTTGGTGCGTTCCACCAGCCTAACACCCTGTTAACTCTGCTTCCTTCTCTTCTCATGTTATCCCTCTCAGCCTCTTTTTCCAACCAGCCTCCTCTGTCATTCCCTCAGGACTGTGGTAGTGGTCCCCCACTAGCCTCCCCTTCCACAGACTGCTCTTCAGCCCCCCAGTTATCCCCCTTAGTCTCCTCTTCCCCTTGTTGACCTCTCAGCTTACACTGTCATCCCCTCAGCCTCTCTTCAGTCTCAAGTCATCTTCCCCTTGTTCCCCACTAGCCTCTCTTATTCCTAAGCCTTCCCTGTTATTCCGTCAGCCTCCCGTGTCATCACCATCAGCCTACCCTGTTATCCCCACTGGCCTCCTCTTTCCACCAACCTCATTTCACCTACCCTTCCTCTGTCATCCCCTTTTTCTCATCAGTCCCCCTAAGGCACCCCTATTCTTTCCCTCAGTCTCCATAATGTGCCCCCCCACTTTTCCCTCAGTCCCCTCATCTGCTCTCCACCTTTCCCTGTGTTCGTAAGCCGCCCCTCACCTTTCCCTCTGCCCCCCACCTTTTCTTTAGTCCCCTATGCCGCCCCCCCACCTTCAGGCCCCCTAGGCCACCTCCAACCTTTCCTTCAGTCTCACTATGCCGCCCCCCACCTATCCTTCAGTCTCACTATGCCGCCCCCACCTATCCTTCAGTCTCCCTATGTTGCCCCTCCACCTTTCTCTCAGTCCCCCTATGCCGCCCCCACCTTTCCTTCAGTCCCCCTATACCACCCCCCACCTTTCCCTCAGTCTCCCTTTGTTGCCCCTCCATCTTTACCTCAGTCCCCCAAGACACCCCCACCTTTCCCTCAGTCCCCCTATGCCGCCCCCCACCTTTCCCTCAGTCCCTCTATGCCGCCCCCCCACTTATCCCTCAGTCCCTCTATGCCGCCCCCACCTTTCCCTCAGTCCCCCTATGCCGCCCCCCCACCTTTCCCTCAGTCCCCCTATGCCGCCCCCCACTTTTCCCTCAGTCCCCCTAAGCCGCCCCCCACCTGTCCCTCAATGCCACCCCCCACCTTTCCTTCAGTCCCTCTGCCACCCCCACCTTTCCCTCAGTCCCTCTATACCGCCCCCCACCTTTCCTTCAGTCCCTCTATGCCACCCTCACCTTTCCCTCAGTCCCCCTATGCCGCCCCCCACCTTTCCCTCAGTCCCTCTATACCGCCCACCTTTCCTTCAGTCCCTCTATGCCACCCTCACCTTTCCCTCAGTCCCCCTATGCCGCCCCCCCACCTTTCCCTCAGTCCCTCTATGCCGCCCCCACCTTTCCCTCAGTCCCGTCGCCCCCACCTTTCCCTCAGTCCCCCTATGCCGCCCCCCACCTTTCCCTCAGTCCCTCTATGCCGCCCCCCCACTTATCCCTCAGTCCCTCTATGCCGCCCCCACCTTTCCCTCAGTCCCCGTATGCCGCCCCCCCACCTTTCCCTCAGTCCCCCTATGCCGCCCCCCACTTTTCCCTCAGTCCCCTTAAGCCGCCCCCCACCTGTCCCTCAATGCCACCCCCCACCTTTCCTTCAGTCCCTCTGCCACCCCCACCTTTCCCTCAGTCCCTCTATACCGCCCCCCACCTTTCCTTCAGTCCCTCTATGCCACCCTCACCTTTCCCTCAGTCCCCCTATGCTGCCCCCCACCTTTCCCTCAGTCCCTCTATACCGCCCTCCACCTTTCCTTCAGTCCCTCTATGCCACCCTCACCTTTCCCTCAGTCCCCCTATGCCGCCCCCCACCTTTCCCTCAGTCCCTCTATGCCGCCCCCCACCTTTCCCTCAGTCCCTCTATGCCGCCCCCCACCTTTCCCTCAGTCTCTCTATGCCGCCCCCCACCTTTCCCTGTCTTTCTATGCCGCCCCCCACCTTTCCCTCAGTCCCTCTATGCCGCCCCCACTCAGTCTCCCTATGTTGCCCCTCCATCTTTACCTCAGTCCCCCTAAGACACCCCCACCTTTCCCTCACTCCCTCTATGCTGCCCCCCACCTTTCCCTCAGTCAACCTATGCTGCCCCCCCACCTTTCCCTCAGTCCCCCTATGCCGCCCCCCCACCTTTCCCTCAGTCCCCCTATGCCCTTTCCCTCAGTCCCCCTATGCCTCCCCCCACCTTTCCCTCAGTCCCCCTATGCCTCCCCCCCACCTTTCCCTCAGTCCCCCTATGCTGCCCCCACCATTCCCTCAGTCCCCCACCTTTCCCTCAGTCCCCCTATGCCGCCCCCCACCTTCCCCTCAGTCCCTCTATGCCACCCCCCACCTTTCCCTCAGTCTCCCTATGTTGCCCCTCCATCTTTACCTCAGTCCCCCTAAGACACCCCCACCTTTCCCTCACTCCCCCTATGCTGCCCCCCACCTTTCCCTCAGTCAACCTATGCCGCCCCCCACCTTTCCCTCAGTCTCTTTATGCCGCCCCCCACCTTTCCCTCAGTCTCTTTATGCCGCCCCCCACCTTTCCCTCAGTCCCTCTATGCCACCCCCCTTAGTCTCCCTATGTTGCCCCTCCATCTTTACCTCAGTCCCCCTAAGACACCCCCACCTTTCCCTCACTCCCCCATGCTGCCCCCCACCTTTCCCTCAATGCCACCCCCCACCTTCCCCTCAGTCCCCCTATGCTGCCCCCCACCTTTCCCTCAGTCCCTCTATACCGCCCCCCACCTTTCCTTCAGTCCCTCTATGCCACCCTCACCTTTCCCTCAGTCCCCCTATGCCGCCCCCCACCTTTCCCTCAGGCCCGTCAGCTTCCACTGTAGTCCCTGTTTCCTCTCCCCCCTCAGCCTCCCCTGTCGCCGTGTCCCAGGTGTGCGGGCGGCTGGGAGGACTGAGCTCAGGAGACAGGAGGAGGAGGGGAGCAGGAAGCAGTTACAGGGAGAGGCTCTTATTTTGACAGCGGCAGCAGAGCGGCTGTAGGATCCAGTGTCTTCCCACATCCGAGATCAGAAACCCCCGGGAGCGGGGGCACCAGAGCTGCACCGCGGGGAGGGGGATCATCCAGCCGGGGTCCCCCTCCGATCTCCCCCGACACATGCCCGGATTGTAAGCGAGGAACTGCCGGGCAGATCGGTTACGTGCCCTGCGGCTCGGAGGAGGGGGCAGGATGAGAGGGGGCACGGTGCTCGCTTCAGCTGCGGCTCTCTCTCCCCCTCGGCCCCCGAGCTGCGGATGCTGAGAGGGGAAACTCAGAGACCCCCACAGGAGGCCGGAGACTGAGGCGATGGGAGGCCGCAGGGGAGAGTGCTGACGAGAGGTAAGCGGCAAGGGCAGCCAGGTAGTCAGTGCCCACCTGCCAGGAAACACAGCTGCCCCCCCACCTGCCCTGTATACACAGCTACCTGCCCCCCCACCTGCCCTGTATACACAGCTACCTGCCCCCCCACCTGCCCTGTATACACAGCTACCTGCCCCCCCACCTGCCCTGTATACACAGCTGCCCCCCCACCTGCCCTGTATACACAGCTGCCCCCCCACCTGCCCTGTATACACAGCTGCCCCCCCACCTGCCCTGTATACACAGCTACCTGCCCCCCCACCTGCCCTGTATACACAGCTACCTGCCCCCCCACCTGCCCTGTATACACAGCTGCCCCCCCACCTGCCCTGTATACACAGCTACCTGCCCCCCCACCTGCCCTGTATACGCAGCTACCTGCCCCCCCACCTGCCCTGTATACGCAGCTACCTGCCCCCCACCTGCCCTGTATACGCAGCTACCTGCCCCCCCACCTGCCCTGTATACGCAGCTACCTGCCCCCCCACCTGCCCTGTATACGCAGCTACCTGCCCCCCCACCTGCCCTGTATACGCAGCTACCTGCCCCCCCACCTGCCCTGTATACGCAGCTACCTGCCCCCCCACCTGCCCTGTATACGCAGCTACCTGCCCCCCCACCTGCCCTGTATACGCAGCTACCTGCCCCCCCACCTGCCCTGTATACGCAGCTACCTGCCCCCCACCTGCCCTGTATACGCAGCTACCTGCCCCCCCACCTGCCCTGTATACGCAGCTACCTGCCGCCCCACCTGCCCTGTATACGCAGCTACCTGCCGCCCCACCTGCCCTGTATACGCAGCTACCTGCCCCCCCACCTGCCCTGTATGCGCAGCTACCTGCCCCCCCACCTGCCCTGTATGCGCAGCTACCTGCCGCCCCACCTGCCCTGTATGCGCAGCTACCTGCCGCCCCACCTGCCCTGTATGCGCAGCTACCTGCCGCCCCACCTGCCCTGTATGCGCAGCTACCTGCCGCCCCACCTGCCCTGTATGCGCAGCTACCTGCCGCCCCACCTGCCCTGTATGCGCAGCTACCTGCCGCCCCACCTGCCCTGTATGCGCAGCTACCTGCCGCCCCACCTGCCCTGTATGCTCAGCTACCTGCCGCCCCACCTGCCCTGTATGCGCAGCTACCTGCCGCCCCACCTGCCCTGTATGCGCAGCTACCTGCCGCCCCACCTGCCCTGTATGCGCAGCTACCTGCCGCCCCACCTGCCCTGTATGCGCAGCTACCTGCCGCCCCACCTGCCCTGTATGCGCAGCTACCTGCCGCCCCACCTGCCCTGTATGCGCAGCTACCTGCCGCCCCACCTGCCCTGTATGCGCAGCTACCTGCCGCCCCACCTGCCCTGTATGCGCAGCTACCTGCCGCCCCACCTGCCCTGTATGCGCAGCTACCTGCCGCCCCACCTGCCCTGTATGCGCAGCTACCTGCCGCCCCACCTGCCCTGTATGCGCAGCTACCTGCCGCCCCACCTGCCCTGTATGCGCAGCTACCTGCCGCCCCACCTGCCCTGTATGCGCAGCTACCTGCCGCCCCACCTGCCCTGTATGCGCAGCTACCTGCCGCCCCACCTGCCCTGTATGCGCAGCTACCTGCCGCCCCACCTGCCCTGTATGCGCAGCTACCTGCCGCCCCACCTGCCCTGTATGCGCAGCTACCTGCCGCCCCACCTGCCCTGTATGCGCAGCTACCTGCCGCCCCACCTGCCCTGTATGCGCAGCTACCTGCCGCCCCACCTGCCCTGTATGCTCAGCTACCTGCCGCCCCACCTGCCCTGTATGCGCAGCTACCTGCCGCCCCACCTGCCCTGTATGCGCAGCTACCTGCCGCCCCACCTGCCCTGTATGCGCAGCTACCTGCCGCCCCACCTGCCCTGTATGCGCAGCTACCTGCCGCCCCACCTGCCCTGTATGCGCAGCTACCTGCCGCCCCACCTGCCCTGTATGCGCAGCTACCTGCCGCCCCACCTGCCCTGTATGCGCAGCTACCTGCCGCCCCACCTGCCCTGTATGCGCAGCTACCTGCCGCCCCACCTGCCCTGTATGCGCAGCTACCTGCCGCCCCACCTGCCCTGTATGCGCAGCTACCTGCCGCCCCACCTGCCCTGTATGCGCAGCTACCTGCCGCCCCACCTGCCCTGTATGCGCAGCTACCTGCCGCCCCACCTGCCCTGTATGCGCAGCTACCTGCCGCCCCACCTGCCCTGTATGCGCAGCTACCTGCCGCCCCACCTGCCCTGTATGCGCAGCTACCTGCCCCCCCACCTGCCCTGTATGCGCAGCTACCTGCCGCCCCACCTGCCCTGTATGCGCAGCTACCTGCCGCCCCACCTGCCCTGTATACGCAGCTACCTGCCGCCCCACCTGCCCTGTATGCGCAGCCGCCTAGCTACCTGCCGCCCCACCTGCCCTGTATACACAGCTACCTGCCGCCCCACCTGCCCTGTATACACAGCTACCTGCCGCCCCACCAGGCCTGTATACACAGCTACCTGCCGCCCCACCAGGCCTGTATACACAGCTACCTGCCGCCCCACCAGGCCTGTATACACAGCTACCTGCCGCCCCACCAGGCCTGTATACACAGCTACCTGCCGCCCCACCAGGCCTGTATACACAGCTACCTGCCGCCCCACCAGGCCTGTATACACAGCTACCTGCCGCCCCACCAGGCCTGTATACACAGCTACCTGCCGCCCCACCAGGCCTGTATACACAGCTACCTGCCGCCCCACCAGGCCTGTATACACAGCTACCTGCCGCCCCACCAGGCCTGTATACACAGCTACCTGCCGCCCCACCAGGCCTGTATACACAGCTACCTGCCGCCCCACCAGGCCTGTATACACAGCTACCTGCCGCCCCACCAGGCCTGTATACACAGCTACCTGCCGCCCCACCAGGCCTGTATACACAGCTACCTGCCGCCCCACCAGGCCTGTATACACAGCTACCTGCCGCCCCACCAGGCCTGTATACACAGCTACCTGCCGCCCCACCAGGCCTGTATACACAGCTACCTGCCGCCCCACCAGGCCTGTATACACAGCTACCTGCGACTCCACGTGCCCTGTATACACAGCTACCTGCGACTCCACGTGCCCTGTATACACAGCTACCTGCCGCCCCACCAGCCCTGTATACACAGCTACCTGCCGCCCCACCAGCCCTGTATACACAGCTACCTGCCGCCCCACCAGCCCTGTATACACAGCTACCTGCCGCCCCACCTGCCCTGCTGCACTACCTGCCACCCCACCTGCCCTGTATACACAGCTACATGTCACCCCACCTGCCCTGTTGCACTACATGGCACCCCACCTGCCATGTACACACCAGCTGTCCATGACATGCCACCCCACCTGCCCTGTATACACCAGCCGTACACTACATTCCACCCCACCTGCCCTGTATACACCAGCTGTACACTACATACCACCCCACCTGCCCTGTATACACCAGCTGTACACTACATGCCACCCCACCTGCCCTGTATACACCAGCTGTACACTACATGCCACCCCACCTGCCCTGTATACACCAGCTGTACACTACATGCCACCCCACCTGCCCTGTATACACCAGCTGTACACTACATGCAACCCCACCTGCTGCACTACATACCACCCCACCTGCCCTGTATACACCAGCCGTGCACTACATGCCACCTAACCTGCCCTGCATACACCAGCTGTACACTACATGCCACCCCTCCTGCCCTGCATACACCAGCTGTACACTACATGCCACCTAACCTGCCCTGCATACACCAGCCGTGCACTACATGCCACCCCTCCTGCCCTGCATACACCAGCCGTGCACTACATGCCACCTAACCTGCCCTGCATACACCAGCTGTACACTACATGCCACCCCTCCTGCCCTGCATACACCAGCCGTGCACTACATGCCACCTAACCTGCCCTGCATACACCAGCTGTACACTACATGCCACCCCTCCTGCCCTGCATACACCAGCCGTGCACTACATGCCACCTAACCTGCCCTGCATACACCAGCTGTACACTACATGCCACCCCTCCTGCCCTGCATACACCAGCTGTACACTACATGCCACCCCACCATCCCTGTATACACCAGCTGTACACTACATGCCACCCCTCCTGCCCTGCATACACCAGCTGTACACTACATGCCACCCCACCTGCCCTGTATACACCAGCTGTACACTACATGCCACCCCACCTGCCCTATATACACCAGGTGTACACTACATGTCACCCCACCTGCCCTGTATATACCAGCTGTACACTACATGCCACCCCACCATCCCTGTATATACCAGCTGTACACTACATGCCACCCCACCATCCCTGTATATACCAGGTGTACACTACATGCCACCCCACCATCCCTGTGTATACTAGCTGTACACTACATGCCACCCCACCTGCCCTGTGTATACCAGCTGTAGACTACATACCACCCCACCTGCCCTGTATACACCAGCTGTACACTACATACCACCCCACCTGCCCTGTATACACCAGCTGTACACTACATGCCACCCCACCTGCCCTGTATACACCAGCTGTACACTACATGCAACCCCACCTGCTGCACTACATACCACCCCACCTGCCCTGCATACACCAGCCGTGCACTACATGCCACCTAACCTGCCCTGCATACACCAGCTGTACACTACATGCCACCCCTCCTGCCCTGCATACACCAGCCGTGCACTACATGCCACCTAACCTGCCCTGCATACACCAGCTGTACACTACATGCCACCCCTCCTGCCCTGCATACACCAGCCGTGCACTACATGCCACCTAACCTGCCCTGCATACACCAGCTGTACACTACATGCCACCCCACCATCCCTGTATACACCAGCTGTACACTACATGCCACCCCACCTGCCCTGCATACACCAGCTGTACACTACATGCCACACCACCTGCCCTGCATACACCAGCTGTACACTACATGCCACACCACCTGCCCTGCATACACCAGCTGTACACTACATGCCACCCCACCTGCCCTATATACACCAGGTGTACACTACATGTCACCCCACCTGCCCTGTATATACCAGCTGTACACTACATGCCACCCCACCATCCCTGTATATACCAGCTGTACACTACATGCCACCCCACCATCCCTGTATATACCAGCTGTACACTACATGCCACCCCACCTGCCCTATATACACCAGCTGTACACTACATGCCACCCCACCATCCCTGTATATACCAGCTGTACACTACATGCCATCCCTGTATACACCAGCTGTACACTACATGCCACCCCACCTGCCCTGCATACACCAGCTGTACACT
Source organism: Dendrobates tinctorius (assembly GCF_039654945.1). Taxonomy (NCBI): domain Eukaryota; kingdom Metazoa; phylum Chordata; class Amphibia; order Anura; family Dendrobatidae; genus Dendrobates; species Dendrobates tinctorius. The sequence continues at coordinate 52,046 of NW_027362016.1, read as the reverse complement.
ACATGCCACACCACCTGCCCTGCATACACCAGCTGTACACTACATGCCACACCACCTGCCCTGCATACACCAGCTGTACACTACATGCCACCCCACCTGCCCTATATACACCAGGTGTACACTACATGTCACCCCACCTGCCCTGTATATACCAGCTGTACACTACATGCCACCCCACCATCCCTGTATATACCAGCTGTACACTACATGCCACCCCACCATCCCTGTATATACCAGCTGTACACTACATGCCACCCCACCATCCCTATATACACCAGCTGTACACTACATGCCACCCCACCTGCCCTGTATATACCAGCTGTACACTACATGCCACCCCACCATCCCTGTATATACCAGCTGTACACTACATGCCACCCCACCATCCCTGTATATACCAGCTGTACACTACATGCCACCCCACCATCCCTGTATATACCAGCTGTACACTACATGCCACCCCACCATCCCTGTATATACCAGCTGTACACTACATGCCACCCCACCTGCCCTATATACACCAGCTGTACACTACATGCCACCCCACCATCCCTGTATATACCAGCTGTACACTACATGCCATCCCTGTATACACCAGCTGTACACTACATGCCACCCCACCTGCCCTGCATACACCAGCTGTACACTACATGCCACACCACCTGCCCTGCATACACCAGCTGTACACTACATGCCACACCACCTGCCCTGCATACACCAGCTGTACACTACATGCCACCCCACCTGCCCTATATACACCAGGTGTACACTACATGTCACCCCACCTGCCCTGTATATACCAGCTGTACACTACATGCCACCCCACCATCCCTGTATATACCAGCTGTACACTACATGCCACCCCACCATCCCTGTATATACCAGCTGTACACTACATGCCACCCCACCTGCCCTATATACACCAGCTGTACACTACATGCCACCCCACCATCCCTGTATATACCAGCTGTACACTACATGCCACCCCACCATCCCTGTATATACCAGCTGTACACTACATGTCACCCCACCTGCCCTGTATATACCAGCTGTACACTACATGCCACCCCACCATCCCTGTATATACCAGCTGTACACTACATGCCACCCCACCATCCCTGTATATACCAGCTGTACACTACATGTCACCCCACCTGCCCTGTATATACCAGCTGTACACTACATGCCACCCCACCATCCCTGTATATACCAGCTGTACACTACATGCCACCCCACCATCCCTGTATATACCAGCTGTACACTACATGCCACCCCACCTGCCCTATATACACCAGCTGTACACTACATGCCACCCCACCATCCCTGTATATACCAGCTGTACACTACATGCCACCCCACCATCCCTGTATATACCAGCTGTACACTACATGCCACCCCACCTGCCCTGCATACACCAGCTGTACACTACATGCCACACCACCTGCCCTGCATACACCAGCTGTACACTACATGCCACACCACCTGCCCTGCATACACCAGCTGTACACTACATGCCACACCACCTGCCCTGCATACACCAGCTGTACACTACATGCCACCCCACCTGCCCTATATACACCAGGTGTACACTACATGTCACCCCACCTGCCCTGTATATACCAGCTGTACACTACATGCCACCCCACCATCCCTGTATATACCAGCTGTACACTACATGCCACCCCACCATCCCTGTATATACCAGCTGTACACTACATGCCACCCCACCTGCCCTATATACACCAGCTGTACACTACATGCCACCCCACCATCCCTGTATATACCAGCTGTACACTACATGCCACCCCACCATCCCTGTATATACCAGCTGTACACTACATGCCACCCCACCTGCCCTATATACACCAGCTGTACACTACATGCCACCCCACCATCCCTGTATATACCAGCTGTACACTACATGCCACCCCACCATCCCTGTATATACCAGCTGTACACTACATGCCACCCCACCATCCCTGTATATACCAGCTGTACACTACATGCCACCCCACCTGATGAGTGTCTCCATGGCTTATAATTCTGTGTGTGAATGAGGCTGCAGCTGGGGCCATGTTGACTCCTGGTGGGCAGGACTAGTACATGACGCGTGGGCTCCTGGTCTCTCATCCTCTGTGTGTTCCGGGGTGGTAGCGCTGAGGCTGCTCCCGCAGTACAGTCATCGCTGGGAAGCTGACAGGACCCAGGATGCAGCAGTAACGTTGTCCTGCTGATGTCGCGGGTGACCACAGGACCACCATAGCAGTGAGTGGTGGTCACACCAAGGAGGAACAGACACTTTCTTTACAGTTTGTCATGTAGAAAACCAGCTGTATGAGACTGTGCAGTAGAGAATGTGCCTGTACAGGAGATTGTGATGTGCTCCTGATAAGGCCAAGTTCACACCAGAGTCTGGGCAGTGTGTATGACAGGCCGCACACAGCATAAGGCTTCTTTTACACTTACCGGGGTTTTTCCGAGCCGTATTGCCGCACTTTTCACGGTCTGCTGCAAAAACGGACCACAAAAACTTGCGGATCGCCGTTTTTCAGTCTTCCAATACCATGGAAGAGGTATTGGGGAAAAAACAGCGTTCTGCAGAACCGGAAGTGAAGGTACACCGCAAAAACAAGCTTCTGTGAAAAAGATCAAGCAGGCTCGTTTTTTTTTTTTTCTTTTTTTTCATGGCCGCAAATACGGCCCTCACGTCTATATGGTGCACCGTGGAATCTTTGCAGGCCGATTTTGCGGCCCCATAGAAATCTATTGGGGCCGCAAAAACACGGCAAATGTAAGAGATCCCTAACATTCGTGTCAGCCAGTGGCGAGATGCACATGAACGTTTTTACGGACTGACGCGACTCATGTGAAAAGAATCCCAGCACATAGTTACACACGTCCATCATGTGTTTATCATCTCATCCCTGGGTTGTACAGTGGGTATGTAAAGTATTCAGACCCCTTTACATTTTTCTCTCTGATTCATTGCAGCCATTTGGTAAATTCAAAAAAGTTCATTTTTTTTCTCATTAATGTACACCCTGCACCCCATCTTGACTGAAAAAAACAGAAATGTAGAAATTTCTGCAAGTTTGTTAAAAAAGAAAAAACAAAACATCACATGGTCATAAGTATTCAGACCCTTTGCTCAGTATTGAGTAGAAGCACCCTTTTGAGCTAGTACAGCCATGAGTCTTGGGAATGATGCAACAAGTTTTTCACACCTGGATTTGGGGATCCTCTGCCATTCTTCCTTGCAGATCCTCTCCAGTTCTGTTAGGTTGGATGGTGAATGTTGGTGGACAGCCATTTTCAGATCTCTCCAGAGAAGGTAAATTGGGTTTAGGTCAGGGCTCTGGCTGGGCCAGTCAATAATGGTCACAGAGTTGTTCTGAAGCCACTCCTTTGTTATTTTAGCTGTGTGGTTAGGGTCACTGTCTACTTGGAAGGTGAACCTTTGGCCAAGTCTGAGGTCCAGAGTGCTCTGGAAGAGGTTTTCATTCAGGATATCTCTGTACTTGGCCACATTTGTCTTTCCTTCAGTTGCAACCAGTCATCCTGTCTCTGCAGCTGAAAAACACCCCCACAGCATGATGCTGCCACCACCATGTTTCACTGTTGGGATTGCATTGGGCAGGTGATGAGCAGTGCCTGGTTTTCGCTAAGCATATCGCTTAGAATTGTCACCATAAAGGTCTATCTTCATCTCATCAGACCAGAGAATCTTAATTCTCATAGTCTGGGAGTCCTTCATATGTTTTTTTTAGTAAACTCTATGCGGGCTTTCATATGTCTTGCACTGAGGAGAGGCTTCTGTTGGGTCACTCTGCCATAAAGACCTAACTGGTGGAGGGCTGCAGTGATAGTTGACTTTGTGGAACTTTCTCCCATCTCCCTACTGCATCTGTGGAGCTCAGCCACAGTGATCTTGGGGTTCTTCTTTACCTCTCTCACCAAGGCTCTTCCACGGTTGCTCATTGTGGTGACCGTTTTCACACGTAGACCCATTCAAATGAATGGGTCTATGCACATGTCAGTGTGTTTCCACCGACCGTGTGTCCGTGGGCAAAACACGCTGACATTTCCGTTTTTTGCCGTCATCACGGACGGTAAAACATCCCGTACACATGCACACGTAGAGCGCACTTTACCAGTGAGCAGAAGAGAATGATGACAGCCGGCTTCAGCACCTGCCGCCGGGGAACAGCGCGTACCGTAGCGCTTCTTTCCCGGTGGCTGTCCATGTGGTACTAATGCTGCACACGGTTGCCACACGTTGTACACGCGAACCCGGCTATCTCTGGTACCGGAAATATACAGACGTGTTTAAAGGGCCTTATATAGATAGGACACACCTATCAGTTTAATTAAACACGGCTGGACTCCAATGAAGGAGTAGAACCCTCTCAAGGAGGATCACAAGGAAATGGACAGCATGTGACTTAAACTTGAGTGTCCGAGCAAAGGGTCTGAATACTTATGACCATGTGATGTTTTGTTTTTTCTTTTTTAATAAATTTGCAAAACTTTCTACATTTGTTTTGTTTTTTTTTCAGTCAAGATGAGGTGCAGAGTGTACATTATTGAGAAAAAAATGAACTTTTTTTGAATTTACCAAATGGCTGCAATGAAACAAAGAGTGAAAACTTTAAAGGGGTCTGAATACTTTACATACCCACTGTACAACTGAGGGATGAGATGATAAAGCGGAGGGTGTGGGTACATCCAGAAAACATGGCCCTGTTGGAACTAAAAGTCACATCCTCCTCTGCTGACCCCGAGTGTTGGTCACCCGATCAACTTTTAGAACACGAGTTTGATACAATGGCAAAATTATTGTTATTGTGAACAGTTAAGCAAGTAATTTTTAAAATGTAAATAATTACAATAATTTATTGTAATTATTTACATTTTAAAAATTACAGAAAGGAAAATAGGCCAATGCAAATGTTTGAGCACCCTGCATAGTATAGTACCTAAGTAGCACCCCCTTTAGGAATTGTCATGGCTTGTAAACACTTTTTGTAGCCAGACAAGAGTCTTTCCATTCTTGTTTGAGGGATTTTCATCCATTGTTCCTTGGAAAATTCTTCCAGTTCTTTGAGATTCCCGGGTCGTCTTGCATGCACTGCTATTTTGAGGTCTAGCCAAAGATTTTCAATGATGATCAGATCAGGGGACTGTGAGGGCAATTGTTTAATCTTCAGCTTGAGCCTTTTAACGTGTGTTTAGGATCATTATTCATGTGTAGAAGCCATCCTCTTTTTCAACTTCAGCTTCTTTTTTTTTTTTTTTTACAGATGGTATTGTGTATGCATCAAGAATTTTGTTGAAATTTCATTAAATCCGTTCTTCCCTCTACTCGAGAAATGTTCCCCCGTGCCATTGACTGCATCACAACCCCAAAGCATGATTAATCGACCCCCATGCTTAATGGTTGGCGAGATGTTTTTTTCCTGAAATTCTGTGTCCTTTTTTCTCCACACATACCTTTGATCATTGTGGCCTAAGAGTGAGTTCTGTTTTAACCTAATCAGTCTACAGGACTTGTTTCCACAATGCATCAGGCTTGTTTAGATGTTGTTTTGCAAACTCCTGATGCTTAATTTTATGATGAGGACGCAGGAGAGGTTTTCTCTCATGACTCTTCCATGAAGGCCATGTTTGTGCAGAAGTCTTTGAACTGTAGAACAATGTACTGCAACTCCAGAGTCTGCTAAATATTTGTGAAGGTCTTTTGCAGTCAAGTGGAGGTTCTGATTTACCTCTCTAGCAATCCCACAAGCGGATCTCACTGAAATTTTGCTTGGTATTCCAGACCTTATCTTGACCTCCACTGTTCCTGTCAACTGCCATTTCTTAACTACATTTCAAACTGAGAAAAGGGCAACTTGAAAACGTTTCACCATCTTCTCATAGCCTTCTTCTGTTTTTTGGTTCTCCACCATTTCCATTTTCGGAGTGCTAGGCAGTTGCTTGGAAGAACCCATGGCAGTAGTTTTGGGCACAAGGTTAGAGGAGGCTGGATTTTTATAAAGCTGGTAAATTTGCATCACCTGGCCTTTCCTAACGATAGTGAAAAAACCATAACCCTAACGGGCTACTGTCTGAAACTTTGGTCAAAGAAATTGGCCCATTTTCCTTTTTGCAATTATTAAAATGTAAAAAATGACAAGCTATTTTTTTTTTTTTTGCCAAAATACAAAGGCAATGTGTCATCTGTAACTTTAGCCCCTTTAGAGATCCTTTCATCTTCATCATTCTTAACTGTTCACAATAACAGTACATTTAACCAGGGGTGCCAAACCTTTTACATGCTACTGTAAGCGTTAAAGTTTTTTTTGTTTGTTCTTTAATTAAAGCATCAGCTGGGACCAACTCCTTATATCGGCTGTTCCACACGTTAAGTGAATGTTAGCACTGCGCCATTTACCAGCTGTTGAAATAAGCTTGTTTTTCAAGCAGAAAACTTTTCAAGAATCGCTCATTTTCTCTGGAGTTTTGTAAAGCTAAGTCTTTCTTTTATTTTATGTTTACTTAACACTTTTTCAAGTTTGCTTTTAATTTTTTTTTTTTTTTTTTGAGGGGGTGTATTTCCACTGACGTTTGCCCAGGATGAGGCAAACGTCACCCGACGAACAAGTATTTTGTTAGTTCTTTGGATGAATGGTGGCCTGTTTAGTGCTTATCCCTGATTATTGGCTAGTGTGAATGTACCCTTAATTTTCATGTGATGGCACAAGCTGCAGAGAGTTACAGAATATGTCTGGGGAAAAGCAAATGTTACATATCGTAATGTTTAGGCTAGGTTCACATTTGCGGATGGGCTGCGGACGTCCTCCGTGAAGCTTCACCCATTGCCGCACCTCCTTCGTCTGCCCGGCCTGCGTACCTATCTTTAACATTGGCTACGTAGGCTGTGCAGATGTATGCGGATGCCTCCGCATGCGTCGTTTTGACCAGGGCTGTGGAGTCGGTAAGCCAAACCTGCGACTCCGACTCCTCAATTTCCCTTACACCGACTCCACGACCCCGACTCCAACATATATTGCTTATATTTAAGTGAAAAATGTATTGTAGTACAATGTGAACATCAGACATTTAATCATTTTTATGATACAATAATCAAGACATTTAGATAGAACATAATATATATTTATTGGAATACAACTTTAGAACACAAAAAACTAATAAATTGTAAATATGTAATACACTATATAATATCGATTACATATATATGCAGTGTGTATGTATGTGTATATATATCTATCACTATGTAAGTGGCAAAAAACAGTTTTCAACAAAAACATACTAAACATTTGTGCAGTCTATGAATTTGTTCTAAGAAATAGAATTGCCTCCATCAGATCCTCCTTCATAGATGACCTCAAATCTGACCTAATAATTTTAAGGTCAGAGAACAACCTCTCTACACTAACTTGGGTTGGAGGCAAAGTGTAACCACATGGGCAACATCTCTAACAATTTCCGGGTATAAAGGAATTGCCTCATGCACAGTCAGTTTTCATGAATGGTTGAATTTTTCTTTTTCTTTGAGAGCAAGTGAAACATTTTGCTGAAATATGGTCAATCTGCTGCAATAGGAGACGGAGTGAAATCTTTTTCCTTGCAGCAACGCTTTGCCTGCTCCATATCATCCAAATACTTGTCAAAGTCAAACTCCTCATCTGATGAGGATGAAGATATGGCAGCAGTAGCACTGTCAGGACCCAAGTCCTCTTGCGCCTGGCAGTCCTCCTGTAGGCCACTCATCCTAACTGCTACCTCAGTCAGAGCTTCTTTTCCTTTAGTAAGCTGTTGATCATCAAGCAATATACGATGACTTGGGTCCAAATAAGAGCTGCCAGAAAATTTTTATTTTCCAATAGCTGTGTCTCTCTCCGTTTCATTGAAGCAGAAATGCCATCTGCGATTAAACAGCAAAATAGCAAGTTCTTCCACTCTCTCATGAAAATGCCAGGAGTTAAATCCCCAACTTGTAATTTTTTAGTCACAGTAAATGGGTGATTAAGCAATTCCTTCAATTCAGCCACCTGTGTCCATTGACCTTCATTTAGGGTTACCTGAGGGTTTGCCATATCTATAAGAAACGGTTTTAGCCAGGATCAAAACTGGGGGGGGGGGGGCAGAACCTCATACTGTTCCGCAGAATCTCATACTACACACCCCTACACTTGAAAATAAAACCTGCACCTTAAGATGTGGTGAATGCAGTCTATTTATTCCAGCTATCAATTGATGTTGATGTGTTACTGAAGACGAGCAATGCCTGTCCTGGGCGTCCTTTTGGGCAGCTATGAGGTGTACCTGACTGGTGCTAAAAAGAAAAAGGAGTGTTAGTCTGTGTGCTACCCGGCTTTCATTCTTTTTGGTACATATATGATATGGATAGACAGATATGGATGGATAGAGCAGATTTCTAATCTGCTTTTGCTATTGAAAACATTATCTATGAGCTTAAAAACCTTTCAGGTGATGCGGTTTTTTGAAAAGCTGATCTGCTTTTGCAGCTGAAAAACGTATCCTCAAAAAACGCAGGAAAAACACTGTGTGTGAATGTAGCCTTAGATCAGGAATAGAACAGCCATTTATAGGACATTTCATAACTTTCCCAAATTCCTATGAAAAAATATTCAGCACATTCTGCATTGAACTACTGTACCCAATTTATTATATATTTTAGGAGTCTGTCCATTTTATACCGACTCCACCAAAATGAGCTCTGACTCCACAGCCCTGGTTTTGACGATGCGGCGAAAAAAACAAATTCCAACATGGTGCGTTCGACGTGGGATGCCGCATCGTCAAAACGGCGCATGCGGACGCATCCGTATACATCTGCACAGCCAGCGTATCAAATGTTAAAGATAAGTATGCAGGCCACATGCAGACCGGAGGAGGTGCGGCAGTGGGTGGAGCATCACGGCGGACGTCCGCAGCCCTCCGCCGTTCGGCCATCCGCAAATATGAACCTAGCCTAAGGAAACTTCTATTACTTGTACTGGGCCCCATTGATCAAAGCTTTCATGACAGAATTCTGGAGAAAAAGTTTTGAAAATTTGTAAAAATTATTTTAGGTGCTACCTGTCTGCCATTAAAGTGAGTCCACAGGCTTGACCTCAGAAAGTTCCCAATACCTCAGCATATACGCAGTTTTCTCATATCGGATTTTCTTTTTTCACTTGCGGTTTAGTTCTTTGTACTTTTTTTATTATCTATCTTTCCTTGTCGTAATGGAAATCTGCTCTGTACACTGCCCGGTGTGCCTGTGACGGCTCGTTATACCCAGCAGTCGGAGCTGAACCATAGAGGAAAGGTGAAGGGCAGCCTGACCCAATGATGGCACAGAAGGTGAGACCCAGACATACACAGTCACTGTCTAAGCTTGGCCATACGCAGCCGACCGTTGTCTGTCCCGAATACCACATATTCATGGGAGCTCAGTGTAGCAGATCCTTCATGTGTTTTTAGCAGGGAGAGAGGAGGAAGCCACTTTGACCATTTGCCTTGAAAAAAAAAAAATGGGATCCGCCAATAACATTCCACCTGCCTGATCCTTTTCTCTCCGACCTCCTTGGTCTGGATAATTAGGAAGCCCCGTGCACACTGGATGGTTGGCTTGCATGGGGGACTTTAAACTACAGTCGTGGGCAAATGTTTTGAGACTGACACAAATGTAGTTTTTTACGCATTTTGCTGCTTCTTTGTTTTTAGATACATTGGACGGATGTCTTGTCTTATTGAAGTACAATAATTCGCATTTCCTAAGATTTTATACTTTTATTGACAAATATGTGACGTTTATGTAAAGACTCTATTTCCAGTGTTGACCCTTATTTTTCCAGACTTCTCCCCGGCAGCAGAAAATCCGCTTCTGGGCCAAGTCCAGACTGATGGCCGCCCATTCTTGTGTGATCAGTGCTTGGACTTTATCATAACTTCTGTATTTTGTTTGATGTGCCACTTAGGCCTGACCATGGGTTCTGACTTGGATTGAGCTCTGGGGAGCTTTCTGGCCATGAACCCAAAATTTCAATGTTCTGTTCCCCCATCTACTTGGTTATAAACTCTTTTGCCTCAGAACATGGTTTACATCCTGCTGGAAAAAGCATCCCCACATTACTCCTGGAGCTTTGGGAGAAGTTACTCTTGGAGGATGATTGGATCCTATTCGTTATTCCTGGCAGCAATATATTAGTCATAATTGTTAGTGAGCCCACTCCATGGATGAAAAGCCCCCACACATAAATAGTCTCCAGATGCTTTACTGTTGGTAAAGCATCACTTTTTTTTTTTCTTGTGGATAATCATTCTTCCTGACGTCCCAAAAAGTCTGATGGGACATCATCAGAGAAAACAACTTTACCTCAGTTCTCTGGATTCAAATCCCTGTACTTCCCGCAGAATGTCAGTCTGTGGGAAGAACAAATATTGGACTGCAGAGAACTGGAAAAATGATTATCCAGAGAAGGAATGGTGAGCACTACTATGAGTCCTGTGTCTGCCAACAGTAAAGCATCCTGAGATCATTCTTGTGTGGGGGCTTCTGGGCCATGGAGGGGGCTCTCTCACAATTTTGCCTAAGAACATTGCCATGAATAAAGAATGGGCTCTAATCCTCCAAGAGCAACTTCTCCAAACAATCCAGGAGCAATGTGGTGATGATGCGATTTCCAGTATCATGGAGACCATATCACAAGGGAAAAGTGATAACTAAGTGGATCGGTGAACAAAACATTGACATTTAGGGTTCATGGCCAGAAGACTCTCAAGATCTCAATCCTGTGATGAAAACCTGTGGTCAGTGCTCAAAAATGAGAGGACAAACGAACACAGAAATTGTGATAAACTCCATGCAGTGATCAGACAAGAATGGGTGGTCATCAGTCAGGATTTGACCCAGAAGCTGATACTCTGTTGCCAGGGGGAATGGCAGAAAATAAGGGACAATGCTATAATTATTGAGTCTTTACATAACCCTGATGCATTTGTCAATAAAAGTGTTAAAATTTCTGAAATGCTGATGGTTGTACTTCAGTAACCAGTGAAACATCCGACTTGTAGATCTAAAAACGCCAACACAATTGTTTTCACAGTGTCCGTATTACAGCCTAATCCTTTGAATGCTGGTAAGATCGAGCACAGATCTCCACATCTGTGCCTCAGGACCCCCATTATGGTGTGGGACACAGTGTAGCACAGATCTCCATGTCTGTACCTTAGGAGCTCCAGTATGGTGTGGGACACAGCGTAGCACAGATCTCCATGTCTGCACCTCAGGACCTCCAATATGGTGTGGGACACAGCGTAGCACAGATCTCCATGTCTGCACCTCAGGACCTCCAATATGGTGTGGGACACAGCGTAGCACAGATCTCCATGTCTGCACCTCAGGACCTCCAGTATGGTGTGGTGGACACAGCGTAGCACAGATCTCCACATCTGTGCCTCAGGACCCCCATTATGGTGTGGAACACAGTGTAGCACAGATCTCCATGTTTGTACCTTAGGAGCTCCAGTATGGTGTGGGACACAGCGTAGCACAGATCTCCATGTCTGCACCACAGGACCTCCAGTATGGTGTGGTGGACACAGCGTAGCACAGATCTCCATGTCTGTACCTCAGGACCCCCCATTATGGTGTGGTGGACACAATCTGTGCCTCAGGACCCCCAGTATGGTGTGGTGGACACAGTGTAGTACAGTCTAAGCCATTGTTGTTTGAATTAAAGCTGAATGGTTCCCAGTTGTCACAGGAATCTTCCTGACTGAAGCACATTTTGAGCAGGTTCAATTTTAAGAGTTGTCCACTATTTTGAAACCCTTTATTAATGGCTTTAGTAAAGTGAATTCCACCAGTCTGTGGCTGCTGTCCCTCACTAGGCTCCTGGTCTACTTATTTCAGCAAGGGACATCACGTGACTAATGCAGCCAATCATCGGTCACTGATCAGCAGCAATGTTTGCTTTTTAAGTCCCAATTAAAAAGAACACCATTCCTTCCACATTGGCCGATTTATAAACTCCCATTAGTAAAGTGTTTTATAAGTAGTTGACAACCCCTTAGGCCTCATTCTCGCTTGTCTATTTTGGTTGGAGTGGGTCTAAATATTATAATTTAGATGAAATTATTTAATACAGTTTACTGAAAACTGGAAAATTGTTTGCGCGGTGATGAAAAAAAAAAAAATCTGCGATTGTAGCTCACATTATACTGCCAGTGGTAATGACTCAGTAACTGTTTTGCAGGTCATAGCGATTACCGAGATACCAAATTTGTAATAGTTTTTGATATGCCTTTAAAAATAGAACCTCAGAATATTATCTTACTACCTTTTTTTTAAGCCGCCAAAGGGACCCTAAACCTGCTATCATAGTGCAATACTTCCACTGCTTCCACTGTAAATATAGTGGTCTCCTATGAACTATGTAGGCGAGCCACTGGGCAACCAGGAACCAGGGCTGGAATGCCCAACTTTATTACCCTGGTGAAACCCCTGAACTATGTTTTTACCTCTGGTGAATGCATATTCCCATACTTAAGTTTTCTTCCTAAAGTTCCAAACACTTTGTGAGCAAATTCATGCAAATTTGGCTGTGACTTCCATGTGAGATTCTGCTTTAAGCCCAGGGTCACACTTGTGAGTGCCATGCAAGAAACTCCCTTGCATGTCAATACCCGTCACTGCCGCCGGCACTTGGGACCCGAGCGCTCAGCTGCATAGAAATACATGCAGCCGCACGCTCCTGTCCTGAATGTCGGCGGCAGTGACGGGTATTGAGACTCGGAGTTTCTTGCATGGCACTCACAAGTGTGACCCCGGCCTTAGAATGATAATGCTGCGGATTTGTAAATTTGCAACATTTTCTCATTCCACTAACGCAGCAAAATCTGATACCTGTGTTTTTTTTTTTTTTTTTTTTTTGCTGCATTTTGACTGATTTGACCTAATTCACACAATCGTACTGCGGTCATATTTTCTCATCCGGTATATGTCCACAAGTCCTAGACCAACCGTGGGACTAATGGCTTGTATGAACCATCTTGTAGGCATACAGTGCATTGAATAAGTGTTCATACCCTGTAAACTTTTCTGCTTTTTTGCACATCTACCGGTAATTTAAAGGACAGTCGGAAGACCTATTATTCCTCCTTAGTAGACATGGCCCACAAGTCATCCAGGCCCCTGCACAAGTGTCACACATGGTATGTCTGCTCCTGGACTGGAGAAATGAGCTGGATAGAATTATTCTATAGAGACAGACCTTTCTATTTATCTACCTACCTATTTACAGTGCCTTGAAATATTCATTTCCCAGGAACGTTTCTACCCTTCTTTTTTGTTTTCTTGTTACATTTCCGTTTTTGTGTATATTTTATGTGATCTACCGACATTAATTAAGTAGCAAGTATTTGTGAAGTGTAAAGGAAATAATACATGGTTTCCTAATTATTTAAAAAAAAAAAAAATCTAAATCTGCAGATTGCTAGTTGTGGCCCGGAGCACACAGCCGGTTCACAGTGGCGTGAATTCTGTATGTCTCCCTCTTGCTCGTCCACCGCAGGAGCCACGGAGCTGGTAACCAGTTTGTTGTGGAAACGCGTGGGAAGGTGTGTGTATGTGACGGCGTACAGCGTGTACAACAGGAACAGTTTGTTTTGCATCCTTGTTGGTTCTTAATCTCCCTGCTGTTGACCATTGAATGTGTGTAGTAGCGTTGTGCCAAATCCCAGAGAACAGGCAACTAATGGAAGCGAGCGGCACAGAGCAGCCGGGATTTGTGCACGTTTCTGGGCACAGCCTCAGATTCTTCTTGGCTCTTATGCATTTTGTTATCTGATTGCAGTTTTTTTTTTTTTTTTCTGCTACAGTCATTTCTCTATGCATTAAACATATACCAGTACGCTAAAATAGGAGACCTATGATGGAGAAGGGGCCAAGATGGCACCATTGCGTGACAGCTCTATTATTTGCTCTATAAGTTGTGCCAATTTTAAGCTTTGCTTCCCCAAAAATATTGTGATTTAGCACAAAATTACTATGGTTAGATTAGATAACCTCATAGACAATGATTTTGCCTTGTGTATAAGGAAGAAGTGTCAAGAGGCCCCCAATACACATCAGATGGCTTTGCAGGCCTGCGATAATCGGCTGCTTTGGCCAACTTTTATCTAATGTGTATGAGAGCCTTTAATCAAGAGGAGTTTGCTTTACCAGTTGTGAATGCAATCCTTCATGTTAAAACCATTTCTATCTTTTCTCATTTTCAGCCAAGAGCTGTCTTTCCTGACCTCCCCGGAAATGTTTTGTTTTGGCCCTAGTGGGCCCTATATATCATTCATTTACTGAGAACAGCACAGATGGTTCCGTTATTGATTGAGAGGGGAAGGGCCTAAGCACCGTCTAGTTCATAAGATGAGTTGTCCCGTGAAAACAACTTATCTGTCCACAGCATAAGGCTAGAGGATAACTTGCTGATCAATGGGGGTCTGACCACTGGGACCCATACTGATAGATCGGGGAGCTTAGATCTGCTTTACAAAATGGAGTGGCAGGTCGTTGCTTTTCATTCTCTATGCCGGAAAAAATGAAGCGTAGTGTTCAGTGAACCCATAGAGAGTGAATGGAGCATTCTGCTGGTTGTTGCGGGTCTCAAAGGTTGAACCACCACTGATCAGCAAGTTATGACCTTCCCTGTGGATAGATGGTAACTTGTTTTCACCAGGCAACCCCATTAAAGTAGATGTCAGTTTGTAACGTTCAACATTTTTTTTGTTTCCACTTCAAAATACATTTTATTATCATTGATATTTTGTCCAAAATTCAGAATAATTCCATTGTAAATATGTCTAGCAGTTGGCGCCTTATTTCTTATTTTACACTATTCAGACAGCTGCAGATTCATATGTATCTTTATTAGTGGATGATAATAATTAAACCATTCCAGAAAACTGGGATAATTAGAGAATTGAAGCCACTAAAGCAGTTGTCTCCAACCTTTCTGACCTTGAGAGCCACATTCAGCTTAAACAGAGGGTCACAAGCCACATTCAGCACTGAGAGAGGGGAGTGAGCCACATCCAGCTCCCATCTCCTTCAAAGTAGTGTCAACCAAAGCCTCCATTACAGGTATCATAACCAAAGCTTTTCCACAGAAATCACTCCAAAGCAGTGAGATCCAGGGGCTCCCCCAATACCCCCATTCAGTATTCTCCCATCAAGGACTCCCAATACACTGTCACATCTAGCTTTAAAGGGAATTTGTCACCCTTTTTTTTTTTTTGACTATCAGCTGTCGGCATTGACATCCAGGGCTTATCTACAGCATTCTGTAATGCTGTAGATAAGCCCCCGATGTAACCCAAAAGATAAGAAAAACAAGTTAGATTATACTCACTGGCGGGGCGGTCCGGTCCGATGGGTGTCGCGGTCCGGTCCGGCGCCTCCCATCTTCATACGATGCCGTCCTCTTCTTCTCTTCTTGTATTGGTGCAGGCACACTGCTCTGCCCTGTTGAGGGCAGAGCAGAGTCCTGCAGTGCGCAGGCTTCGGGAGAGGGCAGAGCAGTGCGCCTGCGCCGGAGCCACTACTGGAAGGGAAGAAGAGGACGGCATCGTATGAAGATGGGAGGAACTGGACCGGACCGCCCCCTCCGGTGAATACAATCTAACGTGTTTTTCTTTCAGATTACATCGGGGGCTTATCTACAGCATTACAGAATGCTGTAGATAAGCCCCTGATGTCAATCCCGGCAGCTCATAGTCAAAAAAAAAAAAAGGGTGACAGATTCCCTTTAAGCACCTCCTCTAACAGGTAGTAACATCCTCCAGCGTACCATACCTAAAACATCTCTAAACCCCTAAGACCAGTATATATGCATCCACATCTGCACTCCTGTGCAGGGCTACTCACAAAATTCACCATTTTGACATGGACTCTTCAAACCTGTTTGCTAGACCTGGACCCAAGGCCATGTGCACACGTTGCGTATTCTGCTGCGGATCCGCAGCGTTTCAGGCTCTGTGGGTCTGCAGCAGATTTAGGTGCGTTGTACAGTACCATTGTTTTCAATGGTAAGATGAAAAGCGCTGTGCACATGCTGCGGATTTTTCCGCGTGGATTTGCTGCGGGTTACAATCCACAGTATGTCAATTCTTTGTGCGGAATCCGCAGCGGTTTCACACCTTCTCCATTGTAAAGGTGTGAAACCGCAGGCTAATCCGCAGGTAAACCGCAGGTCTTTTGACCTGAGAATTTACCTGCAGATTTTTCCAAATCCACGCTGAAAAATCTGCAGCACCTTTCACTACGTGTGCACATAGCCTAATGCACCAAGCTGGCAGACAGTCGCGAGCCACAATTCATGGGACTGTGAGCCACATGTGGCTCCCGAGCTACAGGTTGAGGACCCCTGCACTAAAGGGTTGTATAAGATTAAAAATGCATCTACATGAGATTAAAGAGGCACTCCTCTTCCTCCCATCAAAGTTTTTATCCTCATAATATATGACATCATCATATTATACACTGTGTACTTACAGTTGCTCATTTTGCCTTTGTACCCAGTGCCAGTCATTGACACGCCTGCCAGAGATTCAGCTGCTGCCTGTCACCAGATGAGCAGTTTCTCTCCTGTTGACTTGGCGGGACTATTGGTTTCATGCTGATTGACAGGCAGCTTCCCCCAATTAGGCAGCAGAGAGCTGGCTGCCAGTCAGCATGACACCAGTAATCTCGCCATGTCAGCAGGAAGAGAAACTGCCACTCTGCTGATCTGACAGCGGAATGACCGCTGTGTGCCGGGAGAGAATGGCACCAGGCACAACAGGCAGGTAGGACGCAACTGTCTGCCTGTTAGTGCACTTTTTTTTTTTTTTTTTTTTTTATAAATGTCCCGGATCTCCCCTTTTAAGAGGATACAAATTTTGCTGGGAGTGCTTCTTAAAATTACAATGCAGATTACTCCTGAGCACCTAGGCTATATAAACCTCAGCTCGAGAGAAGGCAACTATGAAAACTAGTGGAGTGAAACAAGTAGAGATGCAAAATAGTAGTCTAAATATCCATACAGACGCTGTGGTGGTGAAACGCCCCCATGCGTGTTTCGCTTATCTTGATCAGGGGGTACACATGCACAAGGGCAGTTCACTACCACAGGGACTGTATGGATATACTATTTTGCATCTCTGGTTGTTTTGCTAGCATGCCTCCAGTGGCTGCCTCCAGTGCTAGGGGACATGTGTACACTATTTGGTATCTGATAAAGAGGACTCGATAATACGTTGTAGGGATGTTTCTCGCTCAGCTGCAGCGGGAGACAATCATGAGACAGGTTCTTCCCAAAGTTCATGAGGTTTATTTGCTCCATAAACCATAAATCAGCGTATCACCAAAATAGCCTCTAGCTTAGGCACAAAAGAACATAAATGTCCGTGGCTTCAGACTCGGACCGAGAGTCTCAGCACAAGCTGGGAGGTGTAGTCCTCCCCATATGCAACTAATATACATAGGCCAGGGCAATGTCCCGAGCAGCGCTCTATCTGCAGCCGCAGACCCAGGAAGGCTTCTCCTTCCTTAGCACACAGGCCACTCTCTGTAGTGTCCCACCTGGACACAGGGAAGTCTGTCCACACTCTGACAGACTCCCTCACACTCTCTCACATGTGCTAGACACCTCAATTACATAGCCCTGTAACCACACCCACAGGTGATCACCTGGCTGTGACCTCACTAAAGGTTCTATTGCACACAGACACATACAGGCTTCCCTGACACACTGTAACAGAAATATCAGCAGTACCTCTGCTGATCAATACACCCTGGAGCCTGCATCCCAAGGCCACCCACCTTGAGGCACATAATGGTCATTTAGGACCCTGCTCCTGTTACCACACTGAATGTGCCTGTACAACCGTCCTGGGACACCAATACAGCGCCCCCTAGCGGACATAGTGGTCACTATACCACATACCTCCCCCCTCTGTTCAAACTTGTGGGGTTGAACACATGACATCACCCAGGGATCTTGAGACCGGGCACCCATGTCACCTTGCCCTACCAATCGAGAGGACCGTCTCCATCTATTTCGGCAGTCATACTGCATCATATTTACGTTAGGCCTCCCCTGCCCCCAGCGGTCAGTATCTCGGCCTTGGGCTTTGGCCTTCCTGGGCTTTGGCCTTCCCGTCAAAGTCCATCAGGGTGACCAGGCATTCTTTAGTCTCCACCTGTCTGCAGTGCGCTCCGTCACCCGACCTTTCTCTCACTAGCTGGCTCTCCCGGTTCGTACGGTCATGAGTCCCACGTCCAGTTGGGCTTACTGGCTGGTCTGAGTCTGACCCTCTGTCGCTACGTCCACCACCGGGTCTCGTGCCTATGCTACTAAGATTAGAACTGCCACTTGCAGACTCTCGACGTTCTTGTCTTCGACTATCTGTCCTTTCATTCTTTGGAGGATCCCTTCGGGTCCTTAAACCTTGGGTTGGAGGTGGACGCCACCTGACGTTCTCTATCTGCTCATTCATCTGCAGTCGATCCTGTCTTAGCTGCTCAATCTCCTTCAGGTACGCTACTCGATATTCCAGGAGCATGCGAAGCTTCCCAATGCTTTCCACCGAACCAACCACAATGACAGGAACCATGTCATCTTCAACAACGACTTGGATTTCACCAGCAGGTGGGATCCTCACGCTCTTCACACTGGATCGATTCACCATCTCCTGCATCACCTTTCCAAGTCTGCCAACGACTTTCCCCACCAGATTTCTGGGTACCGGAATTACGTCTTCCACAAAGCCCAGCCGACTTTGAGCTTCCCTGGCAAGCTCCAGACGTCGAGCGGCTTTCCTATTACGCTCCACGAGCATCTGTTTCGTGCGGAGACATTGTAGGTGCATCTCCTTCAGGACAGCCACCCTTCTCTCTGTGTCTTCCGTTTCTGCCAGTATCACCAACTGGTCTGTTTCTGGTGCCCAGCTCACACTATAGGCTTTTACTGCCTTTTTAAAAGTCTCATGCACACCTTCACTGGCACACGCTTCTCGCACATCTTCGGGTACCTCCATCACGCACTTGAAGGTCATGGACTTGCTCTCGCCCTGGTCAGATGGCTCCGGGTTCCCCACGGACACTTCCCTCAAGGTATCTGCCAAGACCGGGTGACTGTCTTGTGCAGCTCTTGGCTCACCATCTTCCTGAGATTTACAGTCTTCAGGACCCTTTTCCAATATGGGCTTTGGCAGTTCTGCCTTGCTATCAGTCGGGCACGGCCGTTGTACGTCTTCACCCATCCACTTCTCCCGTAGAAGACCTTTTATGATGCCACTGAGTTATTGCAGAACTTTATCTCGCTCCTCTGCCAGGTAGCGACACTCATCCTCTCTCTGGAGAATCTCCTGTTGATGCTTCTCTTGGGTCTCTCTGAGCACCTCCATATCCTTCACTATAGCTTTGCTCATAGTTTGACACACTGACAGGTGACCTCTGAGCTCAGAGACTTCCTTCTCCAGCTCATCCACTCTGTGCTTGGCAGCTTACCTTAGGACTCTTTCCCGTTCGACATTTTCTGTTACAGCTGATAAAAGAGACTGTATCTCACGATCTTGTTCGTGTGCCACTCAGGACGTACCGTCTCCACCTGAGAACGTCCAACACACAGGGCACACCGGGTGCTATTCAGGGAGCCGACCCTCCTCCCAGGGACTCCGAACACACCGGCCTCACCAGGTCCAGGGGCTCAGCGGGTTCTCTTCAGGACATCCGTCTCCGCCTGAGACTGCCCAACACACGCCTCACCAGGTCCAAGGTCATATCACGTGTTCCAGGGATCCGATTCCTCTCCCAGAACCTCCCAACACTGACCCTCCAGGACCTTGCTCACTGACCCCTCCAGGAACACAGTCTCTCACTGACCCTGGTCACTGCAACACGGACTCCTGTCTGTTACCTGTGTCGGCCACACAGGTTCTCGGATGCCTCTTCTTCTCCTCAGAGGTATTCCACAAATATTAACACAGTCACTTTCTCTGACCTCGGTCAGTATTACTCACGGTTATCAGAGCGTCTGCTCTCCTGGCTCAGAATCGCCAGCACTCACCACCTTTGGTCCTCAAACACTACTCTGTCTATTGCGTAGTTAACCGTGAGTAATACTGACCGAGGTCAGAGAAAGTAACTGTGTTAATATTTGTGGAATACCTCTGAGGAGAAGAGGTATCAGAGAACCTGTGTGGCCGACACAGGTAACAGACTGGAGTCCGTGTTGCAATGACCAGGGTCAGTGAGAGACTGTGTTCCTGGAGGGGTCAGTGTTGGGAGGTTCTGGGAGAGGAATCGGATCCCTGGAACACGTGATAAGACCTTGGACCTGGTGAGGCGTGTGTTGGGCAGTCTCAGGCGGAGACGGATGTCCTGAAGAGCACCCGCTGAGCCCCTGGACCTGGTGTTTCAGCAGGTCCTCCATGATTCCAGGCAGTGCTTGTTGCCCTGCTGCAAACTTCACCCAGGACATGCAGCAACTGTCTCAAGTCTCTGCTGGGACCGCTGCCCGCATTCTCCACCAATTGTAGGGATGTTTCTCGCTCAGGTGCAGCGGGAGACAATTATGAGACAGGTTCTTCCCAAAGTTCATGTGGTTTATTTGCTCCATAAACCATAAATCAGCGTATCACCAAAATAGCCTCTAGCTTAGGCACAAAAGAACATAAATGTCCGTGGCTTCAGACTCGGACCGAGAGTCTCAGCACAAGCTGGGAGGTGTAGTCCTCCCCATATGCAACTAATATACATAGGCCAGGGCAATGTCCCGAGCAGCGCTCTATCTGCAGCCGCAGACCCAGGAAGGCTTCTCCTTCCTTAGCACACAGGCCACTCTCTGTAGTGTCCCACCTGGACACAGGGAAGTCTGTCCACACTCTGACAGACTCCCTCACACTCTCTCACATGTGCTAGACACCTCAATTACATAGCCCTGTAACCACACCCACAGGTGATCACCTGGCTATGACCTCACTAAAGGTTCTATTGCACACAGACACATACAGGCTTCCCTGACACACTGTAACAGAAATATCAGCAGTACCTCTGCTGATCAATACACCCTGGAGCCTGCATCCCAAGGCCACCCACCTTGAGGCACATAATGGTCATTTAGGACCCTGCTCCTGTTACCACACTGAATGTGCCTGTACACCCGTCCTGGGACACCAATACAGCGCCCCCTAGCGGACATAATGGTCACTACACCACAACGTATAGAGCATTAGGCTGGTTATCTGTAAGCTTTACCCCACTGGTTTCCATAATTGCCCACTCTAGAGCTGAGGCTTGCACATCATACTTAACCTCGGAGTAACTTGCACTGTAATTTAGTCTCCTGCATTATTTATCCTATAGAAGCCTTTGTGGCTTTGTTTTTGTAATTCTCCCAATTTTATTTAATGGATTTTTTATCATCATTCATTAATAAAGATCAGATCCATTTGCATATATTCCAGTTGTCCAGATTGACTTTTGGTGTAGTATAATAGTCCAGGGACGGACACTGGAGTTGATGATGATCTCGCCAATAAGTTGTTTGGATATTTACTGGTGGTTTTGTTTTTCTTCTATTCTGTCCTCCTGAGCCACCTTTAGGGGGAGCCACTGCACTACAACCCTGTTTACCATAAGTGGTGGAAGAAAGCTGAAATGTTACCGTATACCTTAATTGATGACTGATGGAAGCAGGGAGTTTTGAAGAATTTTAGATTCAAAATTGTATAATGTTTAAAAAAATGAACATTAATGTAAAATGGTGGTGATTTGTCATTCTGGGTTAGCTGTGAAACAATTTTTAGACCGGAATTTGCTTGTGGAAATTAGCTTTTCTTTCTTGCATACGCTTCTTGCTCTAGAATTGAATACAATTATTGATTTCTGATTTATATTTTTCCCCCAGGTTCTTGACATCCCTCTTATCATCAGTGTTATTCTCTGCCAATCCAATGCACTCTGAAAGCAAACTGAGCAATCATGGGAAGGCATCTAGCAATGGTGGACAATCACAGCCTGCAAATGTGAGCCAAGGATCCAAAGAGACAGGGCTGCTTGGGCCCAAACCCAGTCACATGTCACCAAGCGGTGTGGGTCTCAAAGCCCCCCAGAACCAGGGTCTGAACCATGGGAACGGGCAAAGAGAACCATCTGGAGAGGTAGTAGAGCAAAAAGATCCAGGCACCCCCTCTTTGGACCCAGAACCAAAAGGTACCAAAAAATCACATGTTCTTACTGTAATTAAGATTTAAAGGAAACCTGTGTCCTGTTTTGGCCGCTATAAGATACGGCAACTGCCTTTCAGGGCTTATCTACAGCATTCTATAATGCTGTAGATAAGCCCCCAGTTTGACCTGCAAGATAATAAAAATAACTTTTATTATACTCACCCGGGGTGCCGGCCGGTCCAATGCGTGTCACAGGCCTGGGTCCGGCGCCTCCCATCTTCTTGCGATGCAGCCCTCCTACTCGCTTCATCGCTTCCCGGCGTCGCGCTCCTGCGCAGGTGTACTAATCTACCTTGCTGAGGGCAAAGCAAAGTACTGCAGCGCGCAGGTGCTGGGCCTCTCTGTCCTATCCCAGCGCCTGGAAAAAAAATCACTAAAGCATCCATTAGTCCTCCCCATTTTTCAGACAAAACCATCCATCCTAGAAGAAACAAATTTTCTTTCAAGACAAAAAACATATAAAAAGTCTATGAAAGAGAAGCAAATCTATATATACAATGCTGTGTGTGTGTATCAAGCCTCGCCCACTCCACATAGCATAGCCCACTGGCCTGTGGAGAGCAGGGTTGCAGAGGGAGTGCGGGATGCAGGTCGAGAGTGGAGATGCGAGGGAGAGAGCGGGACACGTATGGAGAGCGGGGCTGCGGAGGGAGAGCGGGACACGGATGGAGATCTGTGCTGCTGAGGGATAGAACAGGACAGTGGGTGGAGAGCGGGGCTGCGGAACGAGAAAGCATGATGGTGGGTGGAGAGCGGGACGGCCAGTGGAGATGGGCTGTGGAGGGAGAGAGCGGGACGGTGAGTGGAGAGCGGGGCTGCGGAGGGAGAGAGCGGGACGGTGAGTGGAGAGCGGGGCTGTGGAGGGAGAGAGTGGGACGGCGAGTGGAGAGCGGGGCTGCGGAGGAAGAGAGTGGGACGGCCAGTGGAGAGCGGGGTTGCGAAGGGAGAGTGGGACGGCCAGTGGAGAACGGAGCTGCAGAGGGAGAGAGTGGGACGGCCAGTGGAGAGCGGGGCTGCGGAGGCAGAGAGTGGGACGGCCAGTGGAGACGGGCTGCTGAGGGAGAGAGCAGGGCTGTGGAGGGAGAATGATTGACGGTGACTGGAGAGTGGGGCGTGATGTTGGATGGAGAGCTGGCCTGCGGAGGGAGACAGCAGTGCTGCTGAGGGAGAGAGCGGGAGGGCCAGTGGAGACAGGGGCTGCGGATTTAGAGAGCTGGGCTTCAGAGGTAGAGAGCAGGACAGTAAGTGGAGAGCATGGCTGCGGAGGGAGAGAGTGGGACAGTATATATCCCCTGTGGCTTATACTAAAAGGAGGAGCGTGAGGTGCAGGAGGAGGCTGTGTAAAAAGGAGGAGCATGAGGCGTATCAATACTTCGGTAATCATTTAGTTAATTTGTGTTGCAAATCTGTAGTGTTGAACATATGATGGGAAATGTTTTTATGTGCAATATAATCATTATAATTTGTTATAACTAACCACAGTTAGTTACTATGCCCAGGCAATGCCAGGCTATTCAGCTAGTATTATATAAAGGGGGAAAAAAAGGCCAAATATTGGATAGGATGGTCTTTTCTGTCATTCCCTATTGGATACATGTGTACCTTTTTGTTTTGTGATCTTGTGAGCTATAAATCTAGTAATATTTGCGTTGTAGTTTTAGCTTCTTACCTGCTATGTTTTGTCTTTGTTTTTTGTTTGTTTTTTTTAGGAGAGTTACCCCCTCGCAGCAAAAGACGTTGTGTTCTGGAGCGTAAACAACCGTACAGTGGAGATGAGTGGTGTTCAGGGCCAGACAGCGAAGAGGATGAGAAGAATTTATTGATCGTTCACAGTAAGCCAGTTCTGATTCCGTGGATAAATTCTTTTAATAAAATCCTGGTTTGATGATTAATTTATCTGGAGATATAATTAATGCACCATAAACTAAAGCCTGAGTTTTGGCCAGCTAACCTTAATATTTGGCGACAGCCTACAATTTGCTGTAGGTGTTCTACTCGCCCTTACACAATGTAATCTATACATCTTATTTGTGTGGTTTTCTAAGGTAAAGTTGATCCATGGCATAGAAAATCATGCACTTTGCCTTTAAACTTTTGCAAAGTAATAATGCTTACAAAATAGAAGTGTTAGAGTATTTTTATGAGTGAACAAAAGACATGTAAATCATTCAGGGATTAACGATTCAGATTTGTCTTTTGTTAATTGACAAATATAAACGTTTTTTGAAAGTATTTTTACTTTGCAACATTTTTTTTCTATACCTGCTTAAACTTTTGCATAGTTTAGAAATATTTTTAGTTTTGGATATAGGAAGTATATGATGCCATGTACTAAATGTCATTTCTCTCTCCACCTTGTCAGACTGTAGTGTCAGTGATTCTGCGATATCCGCTCCTACAGGATCAGGATCCACTTCCCTTCCAGGACTCAATGACTCCAGTTCTTCCAGCACACCCCATGGGGCTAACCAAAACTTGCATGGAGAGAGCGGAGGGCCAGGAGCTCCGTCCAAGGCTCCCTCACAATACGTTTATGTCTTCACAACGTATTTGGCAAACGCGTGAGTGGTCATGTCATTACTAGTCAGTGTGGTGAATGGCATAAATGCTCTACAAGGAATACAGTATTATAACCTGGAAACTGGTGGTTTATACATCTGAAATGATAAGTTTACATACACTCAGGTTGAAGTCATTAAAACTCTTACATATCAGCTGCTTGGATTCTGGGGCTGCAAACTCAAGTTTATGAAGTTGGCTTTGCATATAACACGAACAAATGTTTACAAGTCATCATTTCATGTGTAATTGAAAAAAAAAAAACTTTTTGCCTGTGTCGCCATTTTGGGGAAGATATGTTTTGATCGCTTATTGCATTTTTTGTGCCGTTGTGATGACCAAAAAAACATAATTCTGGCATTGACTTTTTTTTTTTTTTTTTTTTTTTTTTTTTATCTTTATGGCATTTACCGATCAGGTTAATTATTTTTTATATATATATATATATATATATATATATATATATATATATATATATATATATATATATATATATATATATATATATATTTATTACAGTTGTGGCCAAAAGTATTGACACCCCTGCAATTCTGTCAGATAATACTCAGTTTCTTCCAGAAAATGATTGCAAACACAAATTCTTTGGTATTATTATCTTCATTTAATTTGTCTTAAATGAAAAAAACACAAAAAAGAATGTAGCTAAAAGCAAAACATTGATCATTTCACACAAAACTCCACAAATGGGCCTGACAAAAGTATTGGCACCCTCAGCCTAATACTTGGTTGTACAATCTTTAGCCAAAATAACTGCGACCAACCGCTTCCGGTAACCATCAATGAGTTTCTTGCAATGCTCTGCTGGAATTTTAGACCATTCTTCTTTGGCAAACTGCTCCAGGTCCCTGATATTTGAAGGGTGCCTTCTCCAAACAGCCATTTTTAGATCTCTCCACAGGTGTTCTATGGGATTCAGGTCTGGACTCATTGCTGGCCACCTTAGAAGTCTCCAGTGCTTTCTCTCAAACGATTTTCTAGTGCTTTCTGAAGTGTGTTTTGGGTCATTGTCCTGCTGGAAGACCCATGACCTGTGAGGGAGACCCAGCTTTCTCACACTGGGCCCTACATTATGCTGCAAAATTAGTTGGTAGTCTTCAGACTTCATAATGCCATGCACACAGCCAAGCAGTCCAGTGCCAGAGGCAGCAAAACAACCCCAAAACATCAGGGAACCTCCGCCATGTTTGACTGTAGGGATCGTGTTCTTTTCTTTGAATGCCTCTTTTTTCTCCTGTAAACTCCATGTTGATGCCTTTGCCCAAAAAGCTCTACTTTTGTCTCATTTGACCAGAGAACCTTCTTCCAAAACGTTTTAGGCTTTTTCAGGTAAGTTTTGGCAAACTCCAACCTGGCTTTTTTATGTCTCTGGGTAAGAAGTGGGGTCTTCCTGGGTCTCCTACCATACAGTCCCTTTTCATTCAGATGCCGACGGATAGTACGGGTTGACACTGTTGTACCCTCGGACTACAGGGCAGCTTGAACTTGTTTGGATGTTAGTCGAGGTTCTTTATCCAACATCCGCACAATCTTGCGTTGATATCTCTTGTCAAATTTTCTTTTCCGTCCACATCTAGGGAGGTAAGGCTGGTTTCACATTAGCGCTTTTTAAGCGCACGCACGGCCGGGGGTAGCTCCGCCCCCGAGCCGGCTCTCTGCCCGGCGTGCCCGCCCCTTGCTTTTAGCGCCGCCTCCTAGCGCACAGCGGCGCCTGCGATCGGCGCACCCTATCTTTAGCATAGGGTGTGCAGATCGTGCGCAGGCCGTGCGCTAGTTGCGCTTTGACCTGCGCTGCGCACCGTCAAAAGTGCGCAGCAGGGAAGAAGCCACTGCTTCAAAACCCCCCCCCCAAAAAAAAAAAAAAAAAAAAAAATTGCAGTTTCCAACTGCACTTGGGGACAAAGCTGTTTAGCTTTTGGAGAAATGTTCTTTGGGGCGATTTATGAAGCAAAGATGGAACTGTTCTTCCAAAATGTTATGTAGGGAGGAATAAGTGGGAGACTTGCAAGCAAAAGACTTCTGTCCCAACTGTGAAGCATGGGAGGTGGCAGCATCAAGAGGGGCTTTGCTGCAGGAGGATCAGGTGCACTTGACAAAATGAGATCATAGAATCATAGAATCGTAGAGTTGGAAGGGACCTCCTGGGCCATCTGGTCCAACCCCCTGCTCAAAGCAGGATTTGCTAAATCATCAATCCATACACCCGACTGACAGGGGCACCCCACTGCAGTGGACCCACCGCTTGCTCAGCCCACCCAGGGAATCAGGCCATTGCTTGGGTTTGGCTTCAGCAACTACTGAGTCACTTAATGTAGAAGGAGTTAAGGAGGTGAGGATTGTGTAACCATTGATGCAACTTCTCAAGTCATCAGATAAGAGGTTAAAGTATGAACACGACTGGGTCTTCCAAAATATATATGTCCAAAGTGTGTCAAAATGTCTTAAGGGCAAGAAAATGAAGGTATTGTGTCCATCACAAAGCCCTGACCTCACTCTCATAGAGAATGTATGTACAGAACAAAGTGTGTTCAAGCAAGGAGTCTATTACCTTGGCCAGTTCTGTCTAGATGAATAGGCCGAAGTTCCATCGACTTGTTGTGCAAGCTTGTGGAAGGCAACCCCAAAACTTTCACCCAGGTTAGACAATGCTACCAAATCCTAACCACACGTATGTAAACTTGTGAGCTGCCAGGAATGAGGAAAGAAATAAAATCTGAATCCTTGATCTCAGAGGAGATGTGTACTAGGGTGAAAAGTCAGGAATTGGGAAACAGGAGTGTTAATGACCGTGGCTCAGGTGTATGTAAACTTATGACATCAGCTATATAGGACCAACTTTGGCCATAACCATTTTTATAAATGCTTGTTTGCTGCTCTCCAAAAGACCTAATTCTTCTGAAATATTTCAACATTAATTTAACAAGTAAAATAAAAATAAAATCTATTCACATGCGAACTGTCGGATAATTGGAAGAAACAGAGGGTATTAGTTTTTAATGCAATGATTCATTCCCTCGTCCTTCTCCACAGGGCGGCCGAAGCTGTTTTACAAGGCCAGGCAGATACCATTCTGCTCTACCACCAGCAGAATGTTCCTCGAGCCAAGCTGGATGAGGTACTGTGGTTATGTCACGTGCCATGGTTATTGGCTTACACATATTTTATTTATATCACTGGGAGAAGAGAAGAGGTGGAAAATGCCTAAAAATATTGAAGATGATAAAATATAACAAATGAGGATGGTACCTGTTGGGCCTTCAGAATAAGCCCACCTGAGAGCCCCCCACATCATGCCAGATTAGAAATGAGAGGTAACGTATTAGGAGTATGTTATGAAGGCCATAAAACACAAAGATATGTATTTTTCTTACCTAAGGGCTATTCCTTCCCCCTTGATTATGTAAACGTTCTTCTATACAGGACTCTACTCTTATTGGCTGTATCATATATAGTAAGAGATTAATTAAGAAGTCTCAGCAAAAGTTGTATTCCCTGCCCGATCCCTCCTAAGTCATAACCCTGGTTTATTGCGCTGCTCCAGCCTTTCTCTGGCCAATATGACCTGAACTCTTACTCACTGGCTCACACTGGGGTTTGTGTGGCCCTGAAGTCGCTTTCACAGTGTATGTCTATGGAGGTTGGCACTGAATCGTAAAGATCTACACTGGGAAAGCAGCACCACGACACTATATTATCTGTGTGTGCCAGAAAAGCCAAAGAGCAGAAACTTGGGACAGAAGGAGACCAGAGCAGCGCTGGGAACTGGGGAAGGCAGTGAACGATAAGTGTTTTAACCATTTCGAACTGGGCAATTTTGTTTTTGCTAATTTTTTTTTTTTTTTTTTTTCTTCCAAAAGCCTTAACTTAATTTTTCTATTGGCATTGCTATATGTTGGCTTTTTTTTCTTTTTGCAATGTCTATATATGTTTAAATGGAAAGTGGAGGGTGTGAGACTAGATGATGGAAGGGACCAGATTCTGAATAGGAAGGGAGAACAGAGAATAGTTGATTAGTGAAATAAGAGAGGCCTGTCTTAGAAGATGTGGTGCTAGGGAACCCATCAAACTGTGGACAGTGGGAATTAACCAGATTGTCTAGGGTAGTGCATTCCAGAGAACTGGCACAGCAGGAAAGAAGTCTTGGACATGGGAGTTGGAGGTCCAGATTATAGAGGATGTTAATCATACATCACTAACAGGTCATTAAATTGCATTTCTTGCTGAAAATAATGGTGCAACCATTATTACATTAACGGTGTATTACATTTTAACATTGTTCACATTATATAATGAATAGTGTTCGCTGAGCATCCTGGGTGACTAGGGAGAATAAATCTGTACATTCTGATTATGTCTGAGGGATTACGTGTTCTTTTTTAATACTGTATTAAAGCTGAAAAGTTTGCAGTGCCACCCTGCATAGGGAACACAATACAAATAGCCAGATATCATTATTATTATGACTTTTTTATGCTTCTATGCATTCTATATTAAACACTATAATAATAATACATTTTATTTCTATAGCGCCGACATATTCCGCAGCACTTTACATTTCAGAGGGGACTTGTACATACGATAGACATTACAGCATAACAATAATCACATAGATTATAACAAATACCAAGAGGAATGAGGGCCCTGCTCGCAAGCTTACAGTCTATGAGGAAAGAGGTAGACACGAAAGGTGGGTGGTAACAGTTGCCCTGATTGTATGGACCAGCCATAATGTTAAGTGTGTAACAGTACAGACACAGAGGGCTAATGGATGCATAAAGCATGTGGGAACATGATGCGGGGAACCTGGTTATGGTAAAACTTCTGGCTGTGCCACACAGGGATAGATTAGGTTAATGTGTTGAGGCGATAGGCCAACCTGAATAAATGCGTTCTCAGGGCACGCTTAAAATTTTGGGGATTGGGGACTAATCGTATTGACCTGGGAAGTGCATTCCAAAGAATTGGCGCATCACGTGTAAAGTCTTGGAGACGGGAGTGGGAGGTTCTGATTATTGATGATGCTAACCTCAGGTCATCAGCAGAACGGAGGGCGCGGGTAGGGTGGTATACTGAAACAAGGGAGGAGATGTAGGGTGGTGCTGAGCCATGGAGGGCATTGTGAGTGAGGGTAATAAGTTTGTACTGGATTCTGGAGTGGATGGGTAACCAGTGTAATGACTGGCACAAGGTAGAGGCATCGGTGTAACGATTGGTGAGGAATATGATCCTGGCTGCAGCATTCAAGACAGATTGGAGAGGGGAAAGTTTGGTAAGAGGGAGACCGATTAGAAGAGAGTTACAATAGTCGAGACGAGAATGAATAAGAGAAACAGTAAGAGTTTTTGCAGAGTCAAAAGTAAGAAAAGGTCGAATTCTAGAAATGTTTTTGAGGTGCAGATGACAAGAGCGAGCCAGTGATCAAATTTGGGGGGCAAAGGAAAGCTCGGAGTCAAGTATGACCCCAAGACAGCGGGCATGTTGCTGGGGAGTAATAGTGGAACCACACACAGAAATGGCAATGTCTGGTATAGGTACATTAGTAGAGGGAGGAAACTCAAGGAGTTCAGTCTTTGACAGGTCCAGTTTCAGATATAGTGAGGACATGATGTTAGACCCAGCGTTTAGACAATCGCCGGTGTTTTCTAGAAAGGATGGCGTTATGTCAGGAGAGGAAGCGTATAATTGGGTGTCGTCAGCATAGAAATGGTACTGGAAACCAAATCTACTGATTGTTTGACCAATAGGGGCAGTGTACAAGGAGAAGAGGGGGCCTAGAACCGATCCTTGAGGAACCCCAACAGTAAGGGGAAGGTGAGAGGAGGAGGAACTGGCAAAAGATACATTAAAGGAGCGGTCAGAGAGATAGGAGGAGAACCAGGAGAGAAGGGTGTCCTTGAGGCCAATGGAATGGAGCATAGTGAGGAGGAGCTGATGATCCACAGTGTCGAATGCTGCTCTATACTCAGTGTGGGGGAATTGTCTGGTTTGGGTGGTGTTTTTTTTTGTTTTTTTTTTTGCTCAATTAATACAAATATACTAATTTGTTAATGAAAGGTCCCCAAAACCTCTGCCTCCATTTACTAGAAGAGTATGCAAACAGATTTTAGGAATCAGGCATAATGTGAGATGTCAATGCTATATTGTGATCCTGTAGTCTGTCTTTTAAGCAAAAACAAGTCCTTCATTTTAAGTTTTGACAGCTGCCTACAGAATTGATGTGATATGTGAAGGTAAATCAATTAACTGTTTTCACACATGTCTCCATTCATTCAGGAAACTCTTCAGAAACAGTCAATCACTCCAGAAACTGCAGTAGAGGATTCTGTGCCCACACTACCACCTTCTACTTCACCAGCACCAGCCAGCCATCCAACAAACATGCCTATCCAGGCTCCCCCTAATGTGCTTCAAACTGAAGCAGCAGTGGAAGAAACAAAACAAGAATTGACCCCAAACACAACGGGAAATAGCCGTCCCGCCAGTAGCCACTCCAATCCGCCTCCTGTGGCTTCTGTCCCATTACCTGTAGATGACCCTGATCTTTTGGAAAGTACGCAAGAAACCACTGGGACTCTGAACACAGAGATTCTTTCCAGAGAGCAACTTGAGCATCGGGAACGATCGCTTCAAACTTTGCGAGATATAGAAAGGCTGTTACTTCGAAGTGGTGCCGATAGTGAGTCATTATTAAGACAGAACACAAGTCCAGTAGAAGGTTCTGTACCTTCTCATCCTCAGCCTCATGTCCCTTCAAACCCACCAACTCCAGTAAAAAAATATGAAGAACCCTTGCAATCTATGATCGCACAAACTCAAAATTTGGGAGGTCCAGTGATGGACCAAGAAATGGGAGGTCCTCCATCAGGACCAGACATGGGTCATCAAATGAGTCTGATGATGCAGAGGTTGGGACAAGATAGTCTTACACCAGAGCAGGCCGCATGGAGAAAACTTCAGGAGGAATATTATGCAGAAAAGAGGAGGAAGGAAGAGCACATGACTATACATGGGAGGTCAGCACCTGATTTGATGCTCAGGGGACCTCCTCCACCTTACCACAATAAGCCTGGTGAACAGTGGGTTGGTAATCGGTTGCCTGGATCACTTGAGGGCCAGGAAGCCATTCAACTGAGAGGTGCGGGGATGCCATTCCAGGGTCCAAGATTTCCAGGAAGATATGGACTTGTTCAAAATATACCAATGGACAGCATGGGAGTCATGCAAAGAACAGGTAGATGGCCTGAAGATATGACACCAATGGGTGGAGGACAAGGTAGTTTTCCACAGAGTGGAATGGCATACCCTGGGGGCGGGCAAGGAGAAGTGGAGAGATTTTTAAACAATTCTTCCCGTGATGAGTTTTTGAGACAACAGATCATAGAGAAACGTTCACCTGTTATTCAGAGACAGTTGTCAGTACCCAGTGGACAAGGCATAGATATGGAACGAGTCATAATTCAACAGCGTCCAGGTGACCCTTCTATGTTTCAAGGAGATGGATTGGGTGGTGGGTCTGCCATTGGCATGGATTTTGGAGGGTCTCGCAACATGGTTAGCCCAACCATGGGACGTCCAGGGCCAGGCCGTGAGCTTGAAGCAGGAGGAGGTGGAAACCTGAATATGAACATGAGTGTCAATATGAATATGAACCTTAACCTTCAGATGACACCCCATCAACAGATGTTATTGTCCCAGAAAATGAGGAATGAGCTAATAAGTTCCCAAGCAGGAGTAGGATCAGAAGAGCTGGTTCGGACAACACGAGTACAAAATGGCGGCGGAATGACAGGCGGTGGCCAGAAGATAGTAGTTCAAGGTCAGTATTTCCCTATGGGCAGGGCACATATAACAGAATGCTGCACAAAATGTGTGGAGTAGATCACATACTCGTGGGGGCACATCACGACTCAGTCACTTTCCAATGTCCTCAACAACTGGATCCAATTAGTGATGAACGAATATACTCGTTGCTCGGGTGTCCTCCAAGTATTTTGGCTTGCTCGGAGATTTAGTTTGTCGACGCAGCTGCATGATTTGTGGCTGCTAGACAGTCTGAATACATGTGGGGATTCCCTAACAAACAGGCAATCCTCACATGTATTCAGGCTGTCCAGCAGCCGCAAATCATGCAGCTGCGTTGACACATCACTAGTTCCAATCCATCCGGCTTTGTCATCATGTTTACTGAAACAATCGAAATCCACAGACCATCAGAACCTACAATTATCAAATCAGATGGAATCGCCTATGATTGACCATCTTATGTCTCCTAAACTTGGACAAATCAGTTCACCACTTATCTCCTCTCCTGCAGCCCATCTAAAAGCTCTCCAATTTTCAGGAGGGCAGGTGGCTGGGCGCTTTCCCATCAATCCCCCCCTCATTTCTGTTAAATCTCAGTTATTGGGCTCTTCCCTTAGTGGGTGCTCACCCAGCTGCTTCCCTAACAAACTAAGTTCTCCTATTAATTTATCCTCTCCAGGGTCGGCACTGTTATTCCTATTCCAAGTATTCAACCAGGAAAGCACGGAATAGGCATGCAATCTGCTGCAGAGGGGATGTTACACATTCTGTACGTTTTTGATGATTATGCTTGTGTGCTTTGGATGTTTACATGCTTTTTTGCACAGAATACCATTTCATGTAGGATTTTGTGACATGGAGACATTTTTAAATATTCTATTTTTATGTTACACATGGAAATTATCAGTGGTTGTCAAACTATGTTGAATGATGATCACTTTATCGTTCTCCAAAAAAAAAAAAAAATCCTATATTTAGGGTGTAGATGACTTTTCCCATTTCCTTTTTTATTTTAAAGGCATTGTCAAGGAATAAGATATCGATGATCTATCAAAAGGGTAGGTCATCAGTATCGGCTTGGTGGGGGTCTGACACTCGGTATCCCAGACTGATCAGCTGCTACCAGGCAGTACACAGTACGAAGCCATAACGCCACAGCTCCAAGCACTTTATAATGGCCATTTTTGCATACTAGACCTCAGCTCCTTTCCACTTTAAGGGAGCTAGATTGCCGTACCCAAGAATTACCACTAAATGGTGTAAGGATCTGTTGTGTCCTGGCCAAAGGTCACCGTAACACTTAAGTGAGCATCATTGACACCTGTGCAGGGTTTTTATTTTTCTTGTGTTTTTTTATGCATCAGACCTGCCTTGATTAAGTGTCCATCTGTGTGGAGCAGTGCTCCACCTCCTTTCTCTCTGCTGGCAAACCCTTTCAGCGCCCTCTTCCACAGCGTATTCAATTTACTTACAGTGGGTACAGAAAGTATTCAGACCCCTTTAAATTTTTCACTCTTTGTTTCATTGCAGCCATTTGGTAAGTTCAAAAAAGTTTTTTTTTTTTCTCAGAAAAACGGAAATGTAGAAATGTTTGCAAATTTATTAAAAAATAGAAAACCAGAAATATCACATGGTCATATGTATTCAGACCTTTTGCGCAGACACTCCTATTTAAGTCACATGCTGTGTATTTCCTTGTGATCCTCCTTGAGATGGTTCTACTCCTTCACTGATAGGACTTGATTTGTAAAGGCACACACCTGTCTATATAAGACCTCACAGCTCACAGTGCATGTCAGACCAAATGAGAATCATGAGGTCAAAGGAACTGTCCAAGGAGCTCAGAGACAGAATTGTGGCAAAGCACAGATCTGGCCAAGGTTACAAGAGAATTTCTGCAGTACTCAAGGTTCCTAAGAGCACAGTGGCCGCCATAATCCTTAAATGGAAGAAGTTTGGGACCACCAGAAGTCTTCCTTGACCTGGCCGTCCAGCCAAACTGAGCAATTGTGGGAAAAGAGCCTTGGTGAGAGAGCTAAAGAAGAACCCCAAGATCACTGTGGCTGAGCTCCACAGATGCAGTAGGGAGATGGGAGAAAGTTCCACAAAGTCAACTATCACTGCAGCCCTCCAGCAATAGGGCCTTTATGGCAGAGTGGCCCAACAGAAGCCTTTCCTCAGTGCAAGACATATGAAAGCCCGCATAGAGTTTGCTAAAAAAAAAAAAAAACACATGAAGGACTCCCAGACTGTGAGAACTAAGAATCTCTGGTCTGATGAGATGAAGATAGACCTTTATGGTGACAATTCTAAGCGATATGTGTAGCGAAAACCAGGCACTGCTCATCACCTGCCCAATACAATCCCAACAGTGGCAGCATCATGCTGTGAGGGTGTTTTTCAGCTGCAGGGACAGGACGACTGGTTGCAATTGAAGGAAACATGAATGTGGCCAAGTACAGAGATATCCTGGATGAAAACCTCTTCCAGAGTGCTTTGGACCTCAGACTTGGCCAAAGGTTCACCTTGCAACAAGACAATGACCCTAAGCACACAGCTAAAATAACAAAGGAGTGGCTTCAGAACAACTCTGTGACCATTCTTGACTGGCCCAGCCAGAGCCCTGATCCAAACCCAATTGAGCATCTCTGGAGAGACCTGAAAATGGCTGTCCACCAACGTTCACCATCCAACCTGATGGAACTGGAGGGGGATCTGCAAGGAAGAATGGCAGAGGATCCCCAAATCCAGGTGTGAAAAACTTGTTGCATCATTCCCAAGAAGACTCATGGCTGTACTAGCTCAAAAGGGTGCTTCTACTCTATATTAAGCAAAGGGTCTGAATACTTATGACCATGTGATATTTCAATTTTTCTTTTTTAATATATTTAAAAAAAATTCTACATTTCAGTTTTATTTACAGTCAAGATGAGGTGCAGAGTGTACATTAATGAGAAAAAATAACTTTTTTGTTTTTTACCAAATGGCTGCAATGAAACAAAGATTTGCTTATGGCTTCTACATCCGATTTCTAATGAGTGGCATATCAGAACGCCACATCGAATCTCTCCATGTACATAGTATATTGCAGTATATTTTACGATCCAGGGGCTTTGGGGGCCGTCTTGTCAGTGCAGGCATCAGTCATGATCTGTTCACTTCAAAGAACATAGATGTGGTTTGTGAATTCCCATTTACAGTTGAGGTTCCCAGAAAACCCCCAGGAGGCCTCAAACCGCCTCCTGTAACCGTTTCCCCACTTCAGCACAAACTCTGATAAGTAAGTAATGACCTCAGCAACAATGGCTGAATCTGTCATCCTACAGGTGCAAACTAGAGGGCAGCACTGAGCTAATTGCACAACTATGCAATGCGGCAATGAAACAGAGTGAAAAATGTAAAGTGGTCTGAATACTTTCCGTAAACACTGTATTTTGGTTTTAGGTCAATAAACAAATGGTGAAAACTGCACTTATGGCAGAGAGGTCAGGAGGAAGGTCACAAGGTGTCTGCACGGCAAGACAACTGGACGGTTTTAGACCCTGACAAATAATTCGCTAATGTGTTCTCCTGTCTATATAATGGTACTCTAAAATGGACATCAACATAATCTGCTCACGCATCCAGGTTTCATCTGTTTGTAACAGATCAGCATTAAATATAGTTGATCCACTACAAATGAACCAAAAATGGATGCAAAACAGAATCCAAAGGGCCATTGGTGGAGACACTTTTGAGTCTGCCTGGTTTCCATTCTCGCAGTGCTCATCTTTTTAAGCAGACACAAAGGCATAGTCCGTTGTAGTAACTGCTTCTCTTGGACGTTGCGGTGTCATTAGTGGCGCTACAGGGTACTAGTGGTGCAGTGGAGTACTTCTATTTATTACAAATTTAAAGTTTCTGAAAATGATGTACTCTTGTCTAGCTAAAAATACACTTTAAAAATACTGAGGCTTTCTTTTACACTGCTGGAGAATATCAACTGCGCCCGCTGGTTCTGGCTTTGTATGCTATGTATTTCTGATGGTCGCAGAACCCAGTAGCAGCTGATTAGTAGGGGTGCCAGGTGTTGGACCCCATTGATATGAAATTGATGACTTATCCTAAGGAAAGGTCATCATTATCACAGTCCTAGACAAGCCCTTTAAGCTGTATCAGTGCTGATGTCAGTGCACACCTACAGAGTCGTATACTTTTGTCTTTAGGACTTCATAGTACATTGTACAGTCCATAATCTAATTATTTTTTTTAGATGGTACACCGACCCCGAATCCTTTATCCTTGATGATGTCTCAGATGTCTAAGTATGCCATGCCCAGCACCACTCCATTGTATCACAATGCTATTAAAACTATTGCTACATCTGATGATGATCTACTGCCAGATCGAGTCCTCCTTCCACCTGGTAGCCAGCAAGGTGAGAATTTTCACTGCCAGCGCTACTTGAAAATTTTGTTTCTCTGAAAACAGAGCCAATTTTCCCACTTTTAACCTATGCTAATGAAAGCTGAATTTTGAAATATTAATATACTAAACTCCCAAATATTGTAAAATCCCACCCAGCAGTTGACACTCAAGACCGCCTTCATGCAGTTTTGCCTGAAACAGCAATTTTGCATGGAAACTATACCCTAAGCCTACCTACATGCCCATGTATTATCCTGGCATTGTTACTTCTGGCGCTTTCATGCCACTTTTGTCAGTGTTCTTGGCTAAAAGTAAATTCACATAAAGCCGATATGTTTAAACTGAGTCCATTAAGAGTCTGAGACCTTCAAGATGCCATAAAAGATATGCAGGGTTATTACATGCCAGTGCCACTCATGCCTATGTCTACATGAACAATGTCATCCTAAAATCGCCAGAACTAAAAAATAAAAAAACTACATGAACAATGTCATCCTAAAATCGCCAGAACTAAAAAATAAAAAAAAAACCTTTCTGGTGTATTTGATGTACCATCCATCTTCTCACCCTTTTGGTAGAATTCCCCCTTTTAAATGTGCCAATATTCTTTTTGATTTGTAAGATGGGTGATAACATGAAGAAAAGTTCCTGCCTTAACTCGTCAGCCCACTGGAAGGCTATGCAGAGGGACAGATGGCGGTAACAGGCTGCCATTGTTCTTTTGGTGTTTCCTCCACCAACCCTTCTTCTGGAGGAATCTTTAAAAAAAAAAAATCACGTGGAACAAGCAGCCAAGGTGTTAGACCCCCACTGATCTGATGTTGATGACCTATCCTAAGTAGTGTACAACCCCTTATATTAAAGGGATGTGGGAAGGATAAAAATTAATCTTGCACAAATGTTAGGAGAAAAACCAGGTGCCCCTTCTTTACTCTTTCCTTGGGATCTGGATGAGGATATACATTGGTTTGTCCTATGTCTATTGCTGGCAGTGTGTGGATGTGAGGAAGTTAAGTGTGATTTCTAAACCTATATTTACTGATGATATCTTATTTTTTTCAGGCCCTGGGATGAATCCTCCGATCTCCCTGCATTTAAATCTAAGTTCTGCACAAAGTCCAATAGGAAACATTGGTCTCCAAGGACAGGCGCCACTCTCCCATGAACCCCCCAATTCAATGCTCAGTTCACCTGGTCCACCCATGCACCCATCAATTAACCCTATTCAGACACCTTTGATGATTCCTGCTGTGACACAGGACTCTTGCTGTCCTGGTCCACAAATGATGTCCTCCAACCCACTGGTCTTCCCACCACGACTCCAGCCTGGGCCACCACATAATCCACCTTTACAACAAGGAGGTGGAAATAACATCATGCATCACAACTATCCAGATGAAACGCCAAATCAACCTCGCCTGCCACACAGGATATCAGAATCGTATGGCCCTGGTCTTTCTGCCGTGCTTACCGACCCAGAGTTAGGAGAAGTAATTCGGCCATCACCCAGTGGCATTCCTGAATTTGACTTGTCCCGTATCATGCCATCGGAAAAGCCAAGTAGCACTCTTCAGTACTTTCCCAAGGGGAGTACCCAACCTTCAAAACCACACCCTGCTAATATGCATCTCCTTGGCCTGCAGAATATGATGGTTGAGCAACATTCAGGTCGTTCAGGCCCAAGTCTTCCAGGCCCACAGAGAGCCCTGGGAATGCCACATTTGTGCCCTATGGGTAGGACAGGAATGGCGCCTCCATCTCAGACAGCGCAACAGAATTTCATGTTAATGAAGCAGCGGAGTGTGTCCGGAGAGATGTACACCCAAAGTTCCAGTATGTTGTCACCACAGGGTGCTCTTGGTGGGCATTTGCATGGACAGCAAAGCATGATGGTTGGACACCAAATGAGACAGCGTAGTATATCCTTGGATACATACATCCCAGGACAAAGTCACTTACCATTCTAGTGTCAGAAACTCACTAGCACCAACCTAGTTCTTCCTTCCATGATTCCATTTAAAGATGGCTTTCGCGGCTAAACAGTTTATAATGGCTTCCTTGGATAAAAATCACATTTCTGTGTCAGAAATTATAAAGCAAAGAAAATGTTAGAGGTTGTCAAGTTTTGATGTGTGTCCTGAGCTGCAGTATATGTTATGATTGAAGAAGGACTCGTGTATTTTCCAAGCAATCCCTTTTGAAAGAGGAGATCCTTCTTAATCATAGCTCAATTTGGCTTTGGTATATACCAGCATTTTTTCCGGAAAAGTCTAGCAGGTTAAGATATTTTGTCCTTTTTGAAAGCAGAACTGTGGGGACTGTTACTTGTACAATTCACCATTTTTCAAAAGATGAGCGAGCACAAAAACATTTTTCTGTAATAAGGCTGTGTGAATTGTTGGCTTTTTCGATAGTGCTATACTTCATGGTCATCTCAGAGCAGTTATTGGTAGCGCATCACTTAAATATGTCATCGGTGTGGAGTTGGTGGTGGTTGACTGCTTTGCCACTGCTTGCTAGTACAAAGTACCAGTGGGGCTAGGAAGGCGATGTGCCAGTCTTATCTCCTAATGAATGTGCTTGGCTATTTCTCAGTGCCGCATCCTCTCCTATTATCCCATTAGTCACTGGCCTCCATGCAGTTTCGGAAAAGGTGGAATGAGCTGCATGCTGCTTTACTATCACTACTATTATTTGGTTCTGTTGATCATGAGCGATCAGTTCCCCAGTGATTGGGCATTAATGGCAGATTCATGAGGTATTGGCCATCAATGTCTAGTTTGAAACAACACCATTAATTAATCCATAGCTTAATTTGATCCATTGTTTCCAATTGTCTAATTCTTTCAAATTCTCTTTCTATAAAACTATTCTTCATATAATCATTATTTTCCCTTTTTTTACCAATAATATTTCCTTTTTTAATATTCTGATCCTCATAACCTGTATACATTTCAGTCATCAATTCCTGCCTGGTAGATCACAGCCTGCTTTGGTGGTCAGTTGTTGTACGCTTTTAGAGTATTTTGGATAAAATACAATGCAATGTTTAGCATATGTGGTAAAATGTTTCTACCCATATTGTATTGCTGTAGATTTTTACCTTCTGTTTTTCTTCAATATCTGCTTGCTGGTGAAATGCTTTATTGAAAATGCTGTATGTTCCTTGTCATTTCCATGGTTCATTCTTTCTCTACCATTTCTCTCTGTTATCTTCATTATCTGGCCCCTTTTGTGTTTGAGAACCTGTCACCAGGTCAGCTTCTTTATAGCAGGGTTGCACAACTTTTTTGTTGGTCTTTTATCATTTCTGCTCCTTCAAGGGGCCACAATAAAACATTTGCTTAAAATGTGAAACCTTGGGGGTGGTTTCAGCACAAAACATCAATTTTATGACTTTCTTATTTGGGGTTGGCTTTATCACTGTGGGCTTATTGCATTATTGTATGTACTATATCACGATGGGAGCCAAGTGATTATGATCTTTTCTTCCCCAGTTTACAATGAAAGTGAAGTCTTGTCCAGTTGTTGGGAGATGACAGGACTGCCTTGTGCCACAAGAAGTCAGGGGCTTTTCACAATGTACTTTTTACAGTGTGTGTGGTACAGTAATATTTTCCTTGCCTGGGAGAACTCCACATTCACAGTCAAATCGGGTATCAACCATTCCCACCCTACTACATGTACTGGGTGAAGAAGAGTCATTGCCAGGGTGCTCTTTCCGTAGGTGATCTTGTTGCATTCCTTGTGATGGCCAGAAAATGCTCCTGACCTTCCCACCACAATATCCTGCCCTTACTCGCCTAGAGGAGTTCTCCAAGTAGTACCCTTTTTGCGTTTTAGGTATGAACACAACCATAGAGGGCAAAAATGCTCTCCATTACTCTTAAGTACTCTCCTTCTTCTGGTGTCATTTTCTTCCCTATATGGGTTTCAATTCTCACTTCTCCAAGTATTATCTCCCTGTCCCTCCTCATGGTTTTATCTCTCTTCTTCCTATCATGTATCATTTCCCACTTCAGGTGTCTTATTGCCCTGTATTCTCCTTCCAGTATCCCCTCAATCATTAATCGTTGACTCTGCCTCCAGATGTCTTCTCTCTTCAGTTGTTATTCCTTTCCTCCAGGCATTTTTTTTTCCCCGCCAGAGACCATCTACCTTTTTTATTTTTCCATCCAGATATCATCCATCTTCCCTAGGGATTTTCCCTAAATTACTATTTTCCATTTATCGTCCCTATAACGTTTGCAGGAAGAGCCAGCAGAGGCTCTTGATGATGACTTTTTGGCTCCTTTGCATTAGAACCAGAGAGTAGAAACTGGTTTTCTCATGTTCAACAAATAACAAGAGTGACAGGGCCACCTCCTGTGGGTACAGTTGGGTACAGTCTACTGAAGTTACCTGGAGAATAGTTGTAATTAATGGACCAGCATCCATTCTGGATGTATTATCACAAAGCCTAGTCTACCTGTGTGATAATCTGTT
The DNA here is from genome assembly GCF_039654945.1 of Dendrobates tinctorius. Lineage (NCBI taxonomy): Eukaryota > Metazoa > Chordata > Amphibia > Anura > Dendrobatidae > Dendrobates > Dendrobates tinctorius. The sequence continues at coordinate 10,493 of NW_027362016.1, read as the reverse complement.
TCTGCTCAGCAGGAAGGGAGCTGTAAGTAGAGACCATGGGGTTACAAGTTTGGAGACCTCCGCTTTAGAGTGTTTGCACAATGCCCCATCAAATGTCATCTCAAATGTGTGCTGCACCCTCTACTGAATACTTACAGCCTCAATCATGGCACCAAATGAAATAAGCCATGCTCTACTTCCCAAAAGACAGTTCACTAATGAAAAGTGATTCATATGGCCTCTTAGCTTTGTTGGTAGCTTAGATGCCTCAGAGTGGGGAGGCCCATAGATGGATAGCTTTTTTTTTTTTTTTTTTTTTGAAGACCCCCTGACCAATTAGTCACATATGTAATGTCTTCCATAATCATATAATTTTTCCTCTTTTAACCTCTTACTTTACAGCACTTCTAAAGTGTTAGACAATTTCAGCTAAGCGATTACTGAAAAGGAGCATCCATTCTTAGGCAGCAATCTGTAATGAATTGTTTAATATCTTTCTAAATGGTTCTGCCATAGTTTGCTTCTTCTCCAACAACAATTAAGTGAGTCATGTCAAATATGGCTGGATAAAGTAAAAGCGATCGGTCCTAAATCTATCACTGACCACTGAGATCTAATGGGTTTCTGGCCGCAATGGTAGCACATGAAATGATCAGCTAGAGATTGATGCATTGGCTTTCTGTAGAACTGAAAAGCAAATCTGTGATTACAGAAAGGCAATATTATAGCAATCCTATGGCCCAGGGGTAAATTTTATATTTGAGGCTTCTTTTTGTGCTCTCAAACCAGGGTCAGTTTTGTGTTATAGAGTGGCAACAATGTTCCCCAGTCCACCATATGCCCAGTGTGCTGGAGTAATCAGAGACCCACCAACCTGCTTTTGGATTGGCCAATGCTGCTCACAAGCATAACGGAATGGCTCCTGAGAATGTTACTTCTTGTAGCCCATGACCTATTACACTGTGTCTATGGGCTGGAGGATATCAATCATGTTCCAGCACCAGGCTGCCCTATAAATTAATGTCCATAGACATGGGAGTTTTACAGAATGCTGTCATTGCCCATATTACCGTGCTATCGGAACGACTGATCCAGGCCTCATTTTCCTGCTTTAGTGTTAGACGTCAACATTTTGGCTGCAGAAAAATAAAACCCTGTGAATTTTCTAAACTCTGCTGTTAACCCTGAGGTTGTCAACTCCATGACGCCCATGACCTTGTAACGCAATATTAATATAACTTGAGATATTCAGGTGTCTTGGTATTTTAGATCTTGTGGTGTCTCCATTCATTGCCATCCACCATGTATTGAAAAGCCAAATTGAGTCATTAGCAGTAAGAACTGTTTCTAGTGAGAAGAAGCGGTGCAGTTGGGGCAGTGTAATGTCTCTGTACAGTGCTGTCTCTTCCTATGTATACATTTTTGTGAATGTGGCTTTTTGCTTTTTTTTTTTTTTTTTCTTTCAGTGTTTTTTTTTTTTTGTTTTTTTTTATTAAAGCAGTTAGATGTGAAAACACTTTTGAAAATAATGTAAATACAGGATATGAAATGTGGAAATTGTATCCCGCGTCTTTAATTTTTGTACGCCATTTGAAAATAAACAGAAATAGCATTCTCCTAAGATTGTGAAAATCAACCATCAGTTCATCGGCCACGTAAGTAATATGTGGAGATCTGTAGACTCCATATTATCATTAGATGGCCTAGTACAACATCACATGTGCATTATGCCACAATGATAGCTTCATGCCAGACCGGCTAATCAAAACCAGGACCCGCTGGAGGCCTAGATTTGTATGACTTTTCAAAGCTTATACGGAAGAATTATGGTGTGAAAACTTTGGTGATTCGGGACTTGAATTTATTACATCCCTTTTTATATCCTAAATATTTAGTAAAATAATTTTTTCACAAAACCACCACTATCAGTATAGGTCACATGCTCCTCAGCCCCCTCTTCATCATGCCCAATCATAGTTTTTATTCCTATGGTGCCAGAATATTCTGCAGCAGTTTCCATTTCAGAGGGTGCTTCTACAAAGACATAACAGAATAATACATAACTCAACAGATACCAATAATGGTAAGGGCCCTGCTTGCAAGCTTATAATCTGAGATGCATGCATAATGTACGTACAGCATGTGATTGGGCATGTTGCCAGAGGAGTGGGCCGAGCACCACGGGACCTGTAGTATGGCAGACCCTTGATGATATAGTTGGTTAGGTATCTACAGTTGTGCTCAAATGTTTACATACCCCATCAGAATTTTTGCTTTCATGGCCTTGGTTAGTGGTTGGGTGAAGCAATTTATTATCAAACTACTGTGTTTTCTCTTTTTAAATCAGCGTTCCCCAACTCCAGTCCTGAAGAGCCACCAACGGTTCATGTTTTCAGGATTTCATTAGTATTGCCCAGGTACTGCAATTATCACCTGGACCATACTAAAGAAATCCTGAAAACATGAACCGTTGGTGGCTCTTGAGGACTAAAGTCGGGGAACACTATTTTAAATCATAATGACAACCCAAAACATCCAAATGACCCTGATCAAAAGTTTACATACCCTGGTGATTTTGGCCTGATAACATGCACAGAAGTTGAGACAAATCGGTTTGAATGGCTACTATAGGTAGCATCATCACCTGTGACCTGTTAGCTTTTATGCACACACAATGATTACAAGCAGAGTGAGTTTCTGGGATCTAGACAGACTCTTGCATCTTTCATCCAGCCACTGACGTTTCTGGATTGTGAGTCATGGGGAAAGCATAAGAATTGTCAACAGATCTACAGGAAAAGGTAGTTAAACTGTATAAAACAGGAAATGGATACAAAAATATATCCAAGGAATTGATAATGCCAGTCAGCAGCATTCAAACTGTAATTAACAAATTGAAAATCTAGAGGCACTGTAAAAACAAAACCACCGTCAAGTGGACCAACAAAACTGTCATCAACAACTGCCAGGAAAATTGTTCGGGATGCAAAGAAAAACCTACAAATAACATCAGCTGAAAAACAGGACTGTTGTGAGCTCATTTTTGGGTTTGCTTCTGGTGAGGGTTATGGAGCTGGCTGTGCTGACAGAGGAGTAGTGAGTTCTCTATCTGGACTCCCTCTGTTGAAGGGAGGTAATGAAGCTGATCTAAATGGCAGAGACCGGCCACCCGAGGAAGAGGACTGTGATTGGACATCAGGAATTTCTGATTGGATTTAAGGCAGCTGACTCCCTAGTTTCTTGCTGGTGATTTCTCCTGACTGTGACTTCTGTTTTCCAGTTTGGTTCCTGCCTTCTTAAAGCTAAGTTTCTCTGCTATTGTTCATATGAGTTTTAGTCTGGTTTACTTAGTTTTTGTGTTCAGCCAGCCCTGGCTGGGACTGGGCTGAATCCTCATTTTGTCTCTGATCAGTTGATCTCTTTTGCTCTGTCTTCAGAATATACCTGAGTGCTGATATAGGGAATTGAAGTCTAGCGACTTCAGGGCCTTTTTCTATCAGACGTGTTGGACATTTTTAGGCAGGTTTTTTGCGTGATTGCAGACAGCAGCTTTTCTTTCCTGTCCTTTCTAGTTAGTGAGGGCCCCATCGTTTGCTCAGCCTATCTTTCTATCTATGTTTGTGTTTTCATCTTGTTTCACCGACAATACATGTTGGGGGCTGTCTATTGCTTTGGGGTCTGCTCTGGGGCAGTTTAGATTTTCCCTTTCTTTCTTTAGGCTTATTTAGTTCTCCGGCCGTGACGAAGCGTCTAGGACCACCATAGGCACGCTCCACGGCTACTGCTAGTTGTGTGTGTATAGGATCAGGGGTCTGCAATCTGCTAGTTACCAACCTCTTCGGTTTTCTGGGCTTAGCTTGCTTTTTTCCTCCTCGGTGACTCATTCATAACAGAATCACCAGCCATACCGCAGATTCTAGGGTACTCAAAAGCAGGAGAGAATTGTTAAAAAAAAAAAAAAAAAATCTCGGAATTTTTTTTTCTTTTTATGTATATTTTCTCCTCTTTTTCTCTGGGGCCGTAGGATTCTTTTTTTTTTTTTTCTCCTTGATGGAGATTTAAGCAATTGTCTGATCGTGTGGAGCAGCTTGCTGCTGAAGTGCAGGAAATTTCCGCCTATCTCACTCATTCACATGCTCTTGAACCAAAGATCCCTACTCCTGTTGTGTTTTTTTGGGGATCGGTCTAAATTTTTGAATTTTAAGAATAATTGTAAATTATTTCTTGCCTTGAAGCCTAACTCATCGGGGAGCTCTGCGCAGCAGGTTAAAATTGTCATCTCCTTGCTGCGCGGCGATCCCCAGGATTGGGCGTTTTCTTTGCCACCTGAAGATCCTGTTTTGACTAATGTAGATGCATTTTTTTCAAGCCTTGGGGTTGTTATATGATGAACCTAATGCTATTGATCAAGCTGAGAGAGCCCTATTGGCATTGAACCAGGGTCAGGATCCTGCAGAGTTATACTGTCAGAAATTCAGAAAGTGGGCGGTCCTTACTACATGGAATGATAGTGCATTGGCAGCTCTCTTTCGGAAGGGTTTGTCTGAAACTTTAAAAGATACTATTGTGGGATTTCCTGTTCCCTCTGGTCTTGACGATTCTATGTCATTAGCCATTCAAGTTGATCGGCGTTTACGTGAACGCAAGACTACACGGGAGGCGCTGCCACCTTTTGAACAAATGTCTGAACCTATGCAATGTGAGAGTTTTGTCTAGGGCGCAACGTCAGGAGTTTAGAAGGCGTAATAAGCTGTGTTTTTTCTGTGGAGATGCCTCATGTTATTTCTGTCTGCCCTAAACGAGAGAAACGTTTTGCACACACATTTGCTGTGGGTGGTGTACAACCTAAGTTTCTTTTGGCAATTACTCTGATCTGCTCCTTATCTACATTTTCCGCGAAGGCTTTTGTGGATTCAGGAGCGGCCTTGAATCTGATGGACTTGGATTTTGCTAAACATTGTGGTTTTCCTATGACACCTCTGCGGACGCCTATTCCTTTGAGGGGTATTGATGCTACTCCTTTGGCGAAGAATAAACCTCAGTTTTGGACCCAGGTGATAATGCCCCAGACCACCAAGAAAATTGCAGATTTTTTGTGTTGCATAATTTACATGATACCATTGTTCTGGGTTTTCCCTGGTTGCAAATCCATAATCTGGTTTTGGATTGGAAATCTGTGTCTGTGGTGAGTTGGGGTTGTCGGTGTGCTCTTAGTGAGGCTCCGGTTTTTTCCACCTCTCCTGCGTCTGCGTCTTTGCCTCCTCATAGGAGATATGACTGTGCAATTGAGTTGAGACCTGGGTGTAAATTTCCCAAGGGTCGACTTTTCAATTTATCTGTACCTAAACACGAGGCTATGCAATCTTATATTAAGGAGTCGTTGGAGAAGGGTCATATTAGACCATCCTCTTCGCCCTTAGGTGCTGGGGTTTTTTTCGTGGCCAAGAAAGATGGTTCATTAAGGCCTTGTATTGACTATCGTTCCCTCAACAAAATTACGGTTAAATATCAGTATCCGTTACCCCTGACTTCTGATTTATTCTCCAGAGTTAAAGGTGCTTGCTGGTTTACTAAGTTTGACCTCAGGGGGGCATATAATCTTATTCGCATCAAGCATGGGGATGAATGGAAGACGGCGTTTAATACTCCGGAGGGACATTTTGAGTACCTGGTGATGCCTTTTGGGCTCACTAATGTCCCTTCTGTCTTCCAATCCTTCATGAATGATATTTTCCGGGACTTTGTGGATAAGTTTTTGATCATCTATCTGGATGGTATTTTGATCTTTTCCAGGGATTCTCATGTGGAACATGTTCGGGCTGTGTTCCGGATTTTGAGGGAGAATTCCTTGTATGTTAAGGCATCGAAGTGCCTTTTTGGTGTACAGAGGATTTCATTTTTGGGATTTATTTTGTCTCCGTCAACTATTGAAATGGACCCGGCCAAGGTACAGGCCATTTAAGATTGGGTTCAATCCACTTCTTTGAAGGCCCTCCTGAAGTTTTTGGGTTTTGCTAATTTTTATTGTAAATTTATAGCTAATTTTTCTGGTATTGCTAAACCACTGACTGATTTAACTAAGAAGGGTGCTGATGTGCTGAATTGGTCTTCAGAGGCTGTTTCGGTCTTTCAGGAGCTGAAGCGGAAGTTCACTTCTCCAGTTTTGCGGCAACCTGATTTCTCACTTCCTTTTCAGGTGGAGGTAGACGCTTCAGAGATTGGTGCAGGAGCCGTTTTGTCCCAAAAAGATCCGGTGATGTCTAAAATGAATCCCCGTGCCTTCTTTTCCCAAAAGTTCTCCCCATCTGAACGCAACTATGATGTGGGGAATCAGGAATTGTTAGCCATGAAATGGGCATTTGAGGAGTGGAGACATTGGTTGGAGGGAGCTAGACATCAAGTTGTGGTCCTCACTGACCACAAGAATTTGATTTACCTTGAGTCGGCCAGACGCTTGAATCCTAGACAGGCTAGGTGGGCCTTGTTTTTTACACGTTTTGATTTTGTGGTCTCCTTTCTTCCAGGCACTAAGAATGTTAAGGCAGACGCCCTTTCTAGGAGTTTCTTTGCTGATTCTCCTATTGTGACCAAGCCTACTACCATCCTAGGTGAGGGGGTAGTTCTTTCTGCCATCTCGCCCGATTTGAGACGTGCTCTGGAAGAATTCCAGGAGGACAAACCTGAGCGTTGTCCTATGGGAAAATTGTATGTTCCTGACCAGTGGAGGAAGAGAGTGATGTCTGAAGTTCATTGCTCCGCATTGGCTGGTCATCCAGGTATTTTTGGTACCAGAGATTTGGTGAGTCGGTCTTTTTGGTGGCCTGCCTTATCTCGTGATGTCAGGAATTTTGTGCAGTCCTGTGGGACTTGTTCCCGGTCTAAACCCTGTTCTCGCTCTAGTGGGTTGTTGATGCCCTTGCCGGTGCCCAAGAGGCCATGGACCCATATTGCAATGGATTTTATTTCTGATCTTCCTGTCTCTCAGGGAATGACTTATCTGGGTGATTTGTGATAGATTCTCTAAGATGGTCCATCTTGTACCACTCCCAAAGTTGCCATCTTCCTCAGAGTTGGTACCCTTGTTTTTACAACAGGTGGTTCGGTTGCATGGGATTCCTGAGAACATTGTATCGGACAGAGGAGTTCAGTTTGTTTCCAGATTCTGGAAAGCCTCTTGTTCCAAGCTGGGAATTCAGTTGTCCTTCTCCTCTGCGTTTCACCCTCAGACCAATGGACAGACGGAGAGAGCAAACCAGACTTTGGAGTCCTAGTTGAGATGTTTTATATCTGCTGATCAGGATGATTGGGTTTCATTTTTGCCCTTGGCCGAATTCGCTTTAAATAATAGAGCTAGTTCTGCCACCTTGATGTCCCCCTTTTTCTGTAACTTTGGGTTTCATCCTCGATTTTCTTCAGGGCAAGTGGAATCTTCAGCCTGCCCAGGTGTTGACACTGTGGTAGAGAGAATGCAGCAGATTTGGGACCAAGTAGTGGATAAGTTGTCTCTCTCCCAGGAAAAGGCCCAGCGGTTTTCTAACCGGCATAGGACCATTGGTCCCCGGTTTACAGTGGGTGATATGGTTTGGTTGTCATCAAAGAATATCTCTATGAAGGTGGCTTCTCCAAAGTTCAAGCCAAGATTTATTGGACCTTACAAGATTTTGGAGATTCTTAATCCGGTTTCTTTTCGATTGGCTCTTCCTGTTACGTTTAAGATCCATAACGTGTTTCATAAGTCGCTGTTGAAGAGATATGTTGAGCCAGTAGTTCCTATGGCGGCACCTCCTGACCCTGTATTGGTTAAAGGCAATGTGGAATATGAGGTAGAGAAAATACTGGATTCTCGTCTGGTTAGACGGAGACTCCAGTATTTGATCAAGTGGAAGGGGTTATGGCCAGGAGGACAATTCTTGGGTCTCTGCCTCTGATATTCATGCCGAAAGATTGGTTTGTGCTTTTCATCGGGCTCATCCTGATCGGCCCTGTGGCATGGATGAGGGTTCGGTGACCCCTCCTCAAGGGGGGGGTACTGTTGTGAGCTCATTTTTGGGTTTGCCTCTGGCTTCTGGTGAGGGTTAGGCCTGTTTCACACTTCCGTTTTTGACCATCAGTCAAAATCTGCCGTTTTTGCAAAAAAAGGATCCGCCATTTTTTTTTGGCGGATGCGTTTTTTTCCCCATTGACTTGCATTACTGGCGGATCTTGACTGATGGTCATCCGTTGGATCCGTTTTTTTGCGGATCCGTCAATTTTTTGCCGTCAGCCAAGATGCCTCGACGGACCATGTAACTTTTTTTTGTGGTGAAGGATCTGTATTTTTATACAGCGCATGCCTGGAGGAATAAAGTCAGGAGGAAATTTAACCCTGAAATCATTTCTGGCGGCCAGAGAAGAAGAAAAAAAAAAAAATTCTCTCTCCCTCCCCCTCTCCCTCCCCCTCTCCCTCTCCTCCTCCCTCTCCTCCTCCCTCTCCTCCTCCCTCTCCTCCTCCCTCTCCTCCTCCCTCTCCTCCTCCCTCTCCTCCTCCCTCTCCTCCTCCCTCTCCTCCTCCCTCTCCTCCTCCCTCTCCTCCTCTCCTCCCTCCTCTCCTCCTCCTTCTCTCTTCCTCTCCCCTCTCTGCCTCTCCCCTCTCTTCCTCTCCCCTCTCTTCCTCTCCCCTCTCTTCCTCTCCCCGGCTTTATTGGCAGGACCAAAATACAATTAGTGTTGCCAAAGCAAGAAAAGAAGTGTGGCAGGGGAGTGGATTAGGGTAGTGGGGAAAGGGTGTTGGGGGCAAAATCTGGGGAGTGATTGTCCATTTGGAGGTCTTTAGTTCCTCTCATCTTATGAAATGTGGTGACATATTGGGCGGCGACCTCCACCATTTGATTCTTCTTCCCCCAGTAGGATGCAGAGTTTCCTCTCCTCGTCCATGGATGGGAAGTCTGGGGTATGGGTGGTAAGTTTCTGGAAGTGGGAGTCCCTCACTGCTGAGTATTTGTTGCAGTGCAGCAGGAAATGCATCTCATCTTCCAGAGCCCCCTGCTGGCAGTGCTGGCACAGTCTGTTCTCTCTCGTGGCTTGTAAGTCTGTCGGTGCCGCCCTGTTTCCACCTCTAGGGTTGTGGGCGCTTAATCTGTATATACTCAGGGTCTGCCTGTCTTTGGGGTGGCGTAGCCTTTCCAGGTATGGAGCCAGTGTGTAGTCCCTCCGCAGTGACCGGTAGATGGTGAGTTTCTGGGAGTTCTCCAATTCACTCTTCCAACACTCTATGTATTGCATCTTGCAGCTCTCTGAGATCTCTTTTATTTGGGCTTTAGTTAGGGTGTGTTGCTGACTTTGGTTGAGCTGGCTGCCGAGGTTCCTGGCTTGCCTCTTGGCTCTGGCTCAGCAGGGCTTTATGATGGTAGGAGCTGGGGTTGCTGTTCTGTATATGCGCCTGGTGTGATAGCGCCCTCTTGTGTATAGTGAGCCATAAGGGGAATCGGCCCAGCTCTGCCCGACAGGCTATGTTTGAGGTGCTGCGATGTACCTGGAGGAGATATTTGCAGAACTCCAGATGGAAGACTTCGGTTGGGCTGGAATCCCACTTTTTCTGGTCTGGATACCTCGCTGCCATATAGCAGTATAGGTGTGATGAGGCTGTCGAATTATCTTGAGCCAGACTCTCACCGGTGGTTTGAGGTGGTACATTTGTCTTCTGATGGCATAGAAGGTTCTGCATGCTTTCCCTTTCAGGGTCTCTGCTGCTTGCTTGAGGCTCCCCGGTTTGGCTTAGCTCCAGACCGAGGTAGGTATAGCTGCTTGTCTTCTCTAGCGTGGCACCATTTAGTGTGAGGGAGGAAGTGGAGGTTTCTTTAGAACTCCTCTTTTGAAACACCATGACTTTGGTCTTCTTTTGGTTGATGGGCAGCGCCCATGTGGTGCTGAATGTTTCCAGCACGGCCAAGCTATCTTGGAGGGCCTCTCCCTCTCTCCTCTCCCCCCTCTCTCTCCCTCTCCCCCTCTCTCTCTCCCTCTCCCCCTCTCTCTCTCCCTCTCCCCCTCTCTCTCTCCCTCTCCCCCTCTCTCTCTCCCTCTCCCCCTCTCTCTCTCCCTCTCCCCCTCTCTCTCTCCCTCTCCCCCTCTCTCTCTCCTCCTCCCGCTGTCTCTCCCCCTCCCCCTCTCTCCCCTCCCCCTCTCTCTCCCTCCCCCTCTCTCTCCCTCCCCCCTCTCTCTCCCTCCCCCCTCTCTCCTCCCCTCCCCCCCCTCTCTCTCCCCTCTCCCCTCTCTCTCTCCCTCTCCCCTCTCTCTCTCCCTCTCCCCCTCTCTCTCCCTCTCCCCCTCTCTCTCCCTCTCCCCCTCTCTCTCTCCCTCTCCCCCTCTCTCTCTCCCTCTCCCGCTCTCTCTCCCCTCCCCCTCTCTCTCCTCCCCCTCTCTCTCTCCCTCTCCCCCTCTCTCCCCTCTCTCCCCTCTCCCCTCTCTCTCCCTCTCCCCTCTCTCTCCCTCTCCCCTCTCTCTCCCTCTCCCCCTCTCTCTCCCTCTCACCTCTCTCC